>NC_135920.1:2410000-4810000 GCF_964058835.1 Carex rostrata | reverse complement strand
TTAATTTTAGGTTTATTAACAAAGTGGATTTGCATGTGATTTAAGAGCTTTAATGTTAATTTTGTCTTCCATTTGCAAATTTTATTTTGAACGTTACCTTATTGGTATTTTTTCAGGCTTGCAAATTGAAGTTAGGGGATTTCAATGGTGCTCTATTAGATACTATTTTGCAATTCGTGAGAGGGAGGGTCATGCTAAGGCTTATTTTCGGCAAGGACAGGTTCTGAAATTTATTTGATATTTGTGTTTTTGGTGCCAAAATTTATTTATATTTATCTAAAGCTTCAGTTTAGGTAAACTTTGCATGAACATGAATTTTTTGTAATAATTTAAGATGTGTATGATATTTAATTTAGGATGTGTATATGATATTTTATTATTGCTTTTTACTGTGCAAAAAAAAAGAAAAATTTAAGATGCTGGCCAGCAAAATATATGTGGAAGCTGGTCAAATAAATAAAAATATTTTTTTTAGCTTCAATTAAACATCAGGATCGGTTATTTTAAACAACCGATCCAGATAGTAACTATTAGGATCGGTTGTTTAAAATAACTGATCCTAATTCTAAAAATAAAATTTTAGGATCGTTTTTTTTTAATAACCGGTCCTAAAAGTTTTTTTTTTTTTGAATTAGGATCGCTTATATTTAACAACCGATCCTAATAGTTACTATCTGGATCGGTTGTTATATACAACCGATCTTAGCAAATCCGCTAACAAAGCCCTTATGTCAAGCCAAAAGGCAAAGTCCATTTCAACCTCGTGGGTTTGAAGAAACATGGAGGGTGGACATAGATAGAGTAATGAGTCGAGAGGGCGACCCTAGTCTTAGAGTTTATGCATAAGTGATGCATAAGAGGTAACTTTAAGAACAAGTGGGAGATTGTTGGATATGTGTTCTAAAAGTTATCTTATGTTGATCACTTTTACATGTTATGTTTATGAATTGGATGCTACATGCATTTTGTTCCATGAAATTTATGTTTATCTATAGAAGTGTTCAAGAAGATGCTCTTGGTCTTGAACCATAGAACTCTATATGATGACAAACATAAATCTCTAAAATGTTCACAGACTTGGTTATTAGCATGGAACACTAATATACCATGATAAGTTTGTCATGTTAATTAAAGTACATTGTAGTTCTATAAATGTTGATAAAGGCTTATCGTTTAATAACATGAGTATATGAAAGGTTTCATATATTGAACAGACCTAACGAATGAAAATATTATATGGGTTATGTTAGTGTCATTAATATTTTCATTGTCTCAGAATTCTAAGATATGAGATGTATTTCTTTTTCACATGAGAAATATATAATGTAATTAGTATTAAAAGCTGTTTATCATAAGTGGTGATAAAAATATTAGTTCCTTATATATAACTTGTGCGGGAGAAAGTTATATGTCAATAGTATCATTGCCCCTCATTTATAATGAGTGATGATATTTTGTGGGCCCCTTGGTAAAGTAGAATTATAATGCATGCAATATAACTGAAGTGCAGTTATATATATTTATATAATTTACTTAAGAGACCAAGAAACGAATATAATACAAAGATGACACGGTCCGACTTTGTATATTATTCATAATATCATGTGGCAAGGAATAGACACAAGTAATGTTATTTGTAATGTTACTTTAAAGGATCATGTATTGTAAAAATGATACTTTACATCTATGTTATTTGGGTAACTATAATGTATAGCTAGAATACCGCTTATAGTTTATGGTAATAAAATGTTTTATGCCATTGCCAACATAACACAGATCCTCCATATAGGTCACACCAACTGAACGAGAAACAAGAAGGATATTTTATTTATATGATGTATATTGTTTCATATGACATGAAATAATATATATGTGATAAATAAATATCATGACTGCTTAGAACGAAGATAAATTTATGAGAAGTGTGCATGTATATTATTTGGTATAATATGGTGCATATTTTATAGTATAATATACATGACACATAATTAATCATGTGCAAAACATTGTTATAACATAAGTTTATTAAAAACCCAAAATGAATATGAGTTGAGGCTAGTACTGTAGCGCGCACTGTAGCAGCGGCTAGGGTTGTCTCTTTTATTAAAGAGAATTATACTAGGAAGGTTACACAATGGAAACCCTAGTATATTTGTATATAAGGAGAGGTAGAGAAGGTATTCAATAAGTAAGCAAGCAAGAAATTTTCTGAAAATTTATTTCCTTCTCTTCCTCTCCCTCCTAGCCGCCATCTCTCTTTCTCTCATATTATTGATTTCTCTAATGAAGAATTAGTAGAAGAACAAGAAGGGTTATTAACTAGGTTCTAAGCTTAGATTAGATTAAGATCTCTAGCAAGGTCTTTCTAATCCTTGTTTAGTTCAAGGTGAACACTAGGAGGCCGTTCCGACAAATGAAGGTATCCAAGAGATCTAGAAGAGAATTCGACTTCTCTCTATCTACTAAATTGACATTTGGTAGAGGTATATCCAAATTACCTTTAGTAAATAGATTTGTGATATCCATCTGCATACATTTGAATTGTTTTAATAGAATGAGCATAATAAAGTAGATCCGTAGATGCTTGTAAGAAGGTTAAATTTTTTGAATTTATTGCCTTGCCGCATCATGAAATCCTTTACCCCCCCCAACCCGTCCCCTTCCTCTTTCTACGCCAAAACCAGAGGGGCTCCGCCCCCTCTTCCCTCCTCCGTCGCCGGCGAGCCGCACACCAGCCCCACTCTCTCCTCTCCTCCTCGGTCCGTGAAACCGCACCAGCACCGCCCCCTCCCTGTCTCTTCTCCGCCTCCCTCTTCACCTGCCGTGGAAACCCTAGCCGGTAACCCTTACCTATCGCTGACCCCCGCCACCACCATGAAAACCATTCTCTCCTCTCCCTCTCTGACCCGTGGAACTAATCTCTTAGATTCTTCACAATTGCCGCTGATTTTTGCGAGTTTTCGGGAAACCCTAGAAATTAGGGTTGTGGTGCTTGCTTGGTGCCGTGCTGGTGTTGGCGTGGTGCTGCCCTGGTGCTTGCTTGGTGCCGTGCTGGTGTTGGCGGGTGCTGCCTCGGTGTTTGCTTGGTGCCGTGCTGGTGATGGCTTGGTGCTGCCTCGGTGCTTGATTGGTGCTGTTCTGGTGCTTGGTTGATGCTGAGCCGTGTTAATTGCGGGTTGTTGTTGCTCCGGTGTCGATTTCCCTTTCTCCCTTTATATCTCTCCATACCGAGCTATCTCTAATTGGGTAAATTATCGAGCCTCTTGATCAATTGGTTGGATTTTGTAAAGGAAATTGTAGTTAATTTCACCTTTGCTCGGGTTGTTGATTTTTCCGGTAAATGGTGCTGACTTGAGGCTTGAGCCGTGTTGTTGATTTCTGGTGTGCCTATTCTGACCTGACCTGTGACTTGTTTCTGTTTTGCTGGTTATGTTGTTGCTTGGCCTGGTCTGTTCTGTTTTGCTGGTTTGTGTTGAGAATGTGGTACTTGTGGTGCTTGTTGTTGTGTATGTGCTGCTGGTACCAGTCGGTACTGGCCCAGTGATACCACTGGTATTGTGCTGAATTTTTGTGTGTAGACCAGTCTTTGAACTAGCAGGGACCATATTGCAAATTAATTATATTTAGGGGTCTGAATTGTAAAATATAAGGCCTTATGTAGAGTAGTATAAATTAAGAGCCTAGATGTGAAAATGTGAGGTTTTGAATTAATGGTCGGCCTATGCATTAGAAATGTTATAAATGGACTTGGAGTAAATTGCGAATTGTTAATTAGAGGCTTAAACCTTTGCTAAATTATGGGCATTTAATTAAATTGAATTGGAATAAAATAATTGATACGTCAAATGGGCCAAAGTGTAATAAGGTGAAAGTTTATATAAGGGCCGACCATATATGTAATTTTGGAATTGGACTTGAATTAAAATGATTATAAATGAGCCGAAAGGTATAAAAGAATTGACGAATTAAAAGACGGCTTTTGAAATTTAAGTTTTGATGATGTAACCGAATTAAACCAAGTATACATATAATATAGGTGTAGGCTTGGTCGAGCAAGATATCGCGAGGTTATTCGAGACGCCTGATCCTTAAATTAAGCGGTACGCTCGTCGTAATCAGGTGCGGGATTCTTGGACTTGTTTGATACTTTATTTTCAGGAATTAAACTGTTATTCGTTTGTCATGTTGAATATCATTGATTGCATCATTGAATTGTGTAAAACATTTGCATAGCCCAATCAAATTAAACTCGAATTGATGTGACTTGAGTGATTTGCATTCTGGTATGGTTGTAGGTTGTGTCGATCTATTATGATCTGATTTTGATTGAAAGTCACCACGATTTAATATGTATGTGAATGGATTTACGAAGTTAAGCACTTGGATCCAATGAATTTGCAAAGTCGGGCAGTATGCTGGCTTTGATTCCCAGGATCCTAATGGCCTTAGGTGAACGGCCCTCGATGTTCCCAGTACCGGTTGGGACGAGGGAGGGTGATTATGTTATGAGGTGTGATTTGAAATCGTGGGTGACATGTGTAACGTCTGTGGCTCGGTGGCATTCTCCTACGTGTTAATGCATTTGAACAGTCAATTGAATATTACGAATATTGGAATGATTCCAAAGAGGGTTTTCTTTATGTGACTTGAACCAGACCTTAATAAACGGTTAAGCCAAGCGATTACAGATGGGTGTCAGATAAAGGGTCCAGCTCGGTTGGCCATCTGTAGGTGTCAGTAACCCTACAGATGTGGGTTTGATAAAGGGTCCAGCTCGAAAGAACATCTGTAATTGCTACAAGCCCTAATGAATTGAGTTAAGCCAAAATATCTGTTGTGTTTGAAATTCATCTTGGAAATTCCGTAAACTGTGATTCATCTGATTAATTGTTGTCGAGCATTGGCATTCTGTTATTTATGAATATATATATATATATATATATAGAGTTAGGCTGGGGTGCTATGGATAGCATAGTGGCCTCTATGCTACGGCTCAATATTCGAGTTTTCAAAATCCAAACGGTCGATCCGAACCGTTCATCTTATTCTCCATATTAATATCTGCTTGGAGACCAAATTTTACATTTTTCTGAATTTTTTTACTATTTATTAAGTATTTTACAAAATTGTTGATCCAACGGTGGCTGCACAAAACAGTAAAACCGTTGGATTAGCGATTTTCAAAGTGGCTTAATAAATAGTAAAAAAAATCAGAAAATTATAAAATTTGGTCTCCAAGCAGATATTAATATGGAGAATAAGATGAACGGTTCGGATCGACCGTTTGGATTTTGAAAACTCGAATATTGAGCCGTAGGATAGAGGCCACTATGCTATCCATAGCACCCCAGCCTAACTCTATATATATATATATATATATATATATATATATATATATATATATATATATCTGTTTGAACCGTTTTGGTTTGAGTTTCATTTTTGAATATGGAGTCTGATTGCAAGTCCAATAATCTAAACTGTGGTAAATTTCGCACTGAGAATTTATTCTCACCCCCACCCTTTGGGTTATTTTCAGGTTTATTACACGGATATAGCAGATGAGGATATTGGTAATGCATATAAAAGATCCACTGCCTTGCGTGTCTATGTGACCCTTAATAAATATACGCGGCAGGCTGTCAGACCCGGGATTTGGGGTGTGACAAAAATTAAAAAACACAATTTAAAAAACAGAAATTAAAAAACATAATTCAAAAAACAGAAATAAATCTAACATATTTAAAAGTAAATCTAATATTTTCAAGAATAAATCTAAAAAACAGAAATTAAAAAACAGAAAAAAAAAACAAAATTTTAAAAACAAAATTTTAAAAACAGAAAATAAATCTAACCTATTCAAAATAAATCTAACATTTAAAAAAAATCTAACCTATTCAAAACAAATCTAATTACTTCACATATTTTCAAAAATAAATATAACATATTTTTTAAACCTATGAAAAATAAATCCGAATTTCAAAAATAAAATCTAGCATCAAAACAAATTTAATTACTTTACATCTAACAAATCTAACATAAACTAAATAAATCTAACATATTCAATAAATCTAACAAATCTAATTACTTAACAAATTTAACAAATCTAACATAAAATAAATCTAACAAATCTAAATATCTAATTACTTAACATCCAATAAATCTACATAAACTAAATTTACTCTACAAAAATAAATTAATCTAACATGAAATAAATATAACATTTAAATCTCGCGGAAAAATCTTGCGGGAGATCCCGAACTTCGTAATTTCGATACCTTCGTAATTCCGTTTGCGTATTTGTAGAAGGAATTAAATGTACAACTATATATTTTTTTAACAATAAATTTAAAATTTGAGAATAATAGAAATTTAGATTAAGAGAATGAGAGAATGAGAATTGAGATGGAGATGTGAAAATGAAGGGAGGAAGAGGGGTATTTAAAGAAATTTTGATTGGAGGAATAAAATTTAAATTTTTTAATTTTTAATTTTTAAAGAATAACAGAAAAAAAAAAAAAAAAAACATCCCATCCGGTCGGTCCAGTCCGGTCCGGGTGGGTCCGGATGGGATGGCACCGGGTGGGAAATGGTTTTTGAATTTTGAATTAAATACGGGTATCGGGTATCGGGTAGTCGGGTACGGGTATGGTCGGGTATTTGTCCAAAAAAATCGGTCTGGTCCGTTTTTTGCCCGTACCCGCGTACCCGAGTACCCGACCCATACCCGGGCTCGGGCATGGGTACCCCGGGCGGCGGGCACGGGCGGGCAGGGTAGGGTATACCCTTAACGGGTATTATTAGAACTCTAGTTAATGCAGACGATGCGGACTAAGGCACACGCTCGTTTTTTTCATTTGGTCCTATTTAATTTTTTGTTTTTCCAGAAATAGACAGTTTATTTGCTAGCTCCGTCCAAGGATTGATCCATATTGAACGGTCCGGATACAAAATAAACAAAATGGGTTGCTTTCGCATTCGGGCCCACGAAGACGCGAGTACGCCCGCAGGCCGCAGACCGCAGTAGTTAGAAAGAAACATATATCTCTTAAATTCAAAAAAAAAAAAATAGTGAGGAGCTCACTGGTCTACAGCCTACAGGGTGACTTCGTATCCTCTGCATTAAGTCAAAAGGGAATCTT
This sequence comes from Carex rostrata, assembly GCF_964058835.1. Lineage (NCBI taxonomy): Eukaryota > Viridiplantae > Streptophyta > Magnoliopsida > Poales > Cyperaceae > Carex > Carex rostrata. The sequence continues at coordinate 4,802,858 of NC_135920.1, read as the reverse complement.
TTCAGTTAATGAATTCTGACCATACGATCTGTTTTAAGACTAGATCCTCACTAATATTAAAGGGCCCCTATATCATAAGCAGCGGCCAGATTAACTCCGTTTAAAATCAGACGGTTAAAATTTATTAACTCAAAAGATTCCTTTTTGAGTTAATGCAGAGGATACGTATTCACCGCGTACAGGGTTACACGTGAAATCTGCAAAAAAAAAGGAAACAGTGAGATGAGCTCACTGGTCTGTTCACACTTTAGCAAATATACATCTCTCTCTGTGTCTCCACAGCGGCCTAGCGGTAGTAGCGGTAGACCGGTAGTCCCTATTAACTGCAAACAAAGGTAAAGTCGTACATCTCCTCTTCAATTACAATTTTCCTCTCTTATTTGATTTGTCAGAGAATTCGACCAAGAATCTTACTGGTTTAGTTTACAAGAGAAATTGTTCAGGTCCAAAATTGTAGTCACTAAAGATCGATCAAGGGAGCTACGGATTGGACTTGGGCATTTAAATTTGTTTATTCTATGACTTAAAGTTTGATCAATAACTTCCCTAAATTAAATCAGGAGGTACTATCTCAAGATGAGATGTGATCCCTTGTTATCCTTTATTTAAGCTTAGAGAGCTCTGTTTCGGCACCAGAACCTAATTAACAAAATAAAAGCAATAGAAAGGAAATATATAATTGAAAATTAATCTTATTTGCTCTATTTATTGTATCCCATAATTGATGATTAATGAAACCTTTACAACAAATTTGTGTGCGGGTATCCGGGTAATAATAATCTTTCATTTCGAATTACATATTTGTCCCAAGTCATTGGAGTAACATGTAAAAGTCTTATTTTGTTAGGAGCAGAAGAAATGGAGGATGAACCTGTAAATATACGGGAATTTCAAGAACTAGCAAAACAGGTTCTCCCAAAAATGTTTTTTGATTACTACAACGGTGGTGCAGATGATGAGCATACCTTGAGAGAGAACATGGAAGCGTATAAGAGAATTATGTAACATTTTTTTTCTTTAAATCTTATACAAGTAATGCACATGCTTTCACGGTTTCACCTCCATATAAATTCTACAAATACCGTAAGCTGGTCCAACATGGAATTTTTCCTGTATCCCCCTTTAAAACAAGAATTTTCCCAGGCCCCTTATTTTTAAGTTAAAGGGAGAAAGTTTGGGCAAGTATTTGTGAGTGTAATTCTAGGGGTCATAAATTTGCATTAAAGAAATTTTAAAAGTTGAGACTCAATACGGAAAATAAAATGAGAGTCCTTATGTTAATAATTGTTGAGAAATCAGTAATCAATGATGCACAGGTTAAGGCCAAGGATTCTGGTGGATGTGAGCAAGATTGATATGTCTACAACTCTATTGGGCTTCAAAATGCAGTCACCGATTATGGTTGCTCCGACTGGAATCCATAAATATGCACATCCTGAAGGTTTTATATCATATTATATATGTTGTTTACTGCTTATTTTCTCACTAAATTTGTGGTAATTTTATGGTCCTAAGACAGATGTTACAGAACCGATGATTTGACAACATTTTGAAGAAGAAGAAAATCCATGAAATTTACTTCAAAAAAAATCCAAGAAAAGACAGCTGAATATTTATAAGAGTTTGGGATGTCCTGTATAATTCTACTGCCCTGATAATGAATGGATGAGTTATACTGATAATCAGCATTATTTGTCAGGTGAGGTGGCAACGGCCAGAGCTGCAGCAGCTTGTAACACCCTGATGGTACTTTAAAGTTTGTTTAATTTTAATTACTATTTGGAGTAAGTAAATCCAATGATAATTGAAATATCACCATTTTCCTATCTGCTCGTTGAGTGAAAGCTGACCACAGACCCATTTGTTAAAATTTGGTCAGATTAATAATCAAACTGGATAGTTTGAAACTAGAATCCAAATTGGGAACGGAAGGAGTGATACATCAAGGGCAGTTTCTGTAATTTACTCTCGTAAACTACACGATTACTCAAACTACTCTTCTTCTCTATAGGTGCTCTCTTTCAGTTCAAGCCGAAAACTAGAGGATGTTGCTTCAAGTTGCAACTCCATTCGCTTCTTTCAATTATATGTATGATATGGTGCTTTCACTTGTGTATTTATACTTTACCTCTGGGATTACTTCCATTATGTACCGATAAACAACCTTACCTGGAAGGTACTAAGGTTTTCACTGTGAAAAAAATAAGGTATTAAGGACAAATCCAAATGAAACTCGAGTTGTTGTAAATATTTTTAGGTTCATTCCTATCTTGGACATGCTATAGTTTTCCTAACAATGCATGTTACCATTAGCAAGTATGGAGAAACATTTTTTCGCTAACTCGTTTACATTAGTAGTTGATGATTATCAGCCGAATTGACTTAATCCATAATTTAATTTAAAACAGGTATACAAAAACAGAGAAGTTTCAGCAACACTGGTACGACGAGCAGAGAAATATGGGTTCAAGGCTATTGTATTGACTGTTGACACAAACAGACTTGGTCGGCGAGAAAAAGACATAAAAAACAAGTGCTCTTTATCTTTCTTTTTTTTAATTATATATATATTAACCCTCCTTTAGATTGTTTCTTTTTATTTTTTCATACAGCTTTATAGCAAAGTCAATTTTGTTGTTATTTGACATCCATTTAACCAAATATTGTCTGCTATGGTACACAACCTAGGTTATGCAATTTTACCATAACAGTATATGTTTGAATAGGAAAAATCCAATTTATAGTTATACACAAACAATTTTTTATTCAATTCAACTAATTGTATTTTTCAGATTGATTATCCCACAATTGTCGAATCTTGAAGGATTATTGAATGTGGATGTTGAACAAGTGAGTGTAGTATTTCTTTTTGTTATCTCTTCTTATAATAAGCATACCTATCCAACTTCAAATCAATAAATACATGATCTCTTGTTGCTGAGTAATTGAATTCATGGACCTGGAATCCTAGATTCAATAATTTCACAAGATTTATATTGTAGGAAGGTGGCTCTGATCTGGAAGCATTTGCATCTCAGACCCTGGATCCTTCACTTTGTTGGAAGGTAAGACTCATTCATACTCAAAATTATTTTTATTATTAATCTTTGGTAGGATATCCACTCTCCAGTACCTCTGAAAGTTTCAATATTTTCGTGTTTATGCTTAAAATAATGCAGGATATAGAATGGTTAAGATCCGTAACAAGTTTGCCAATTATCTTAAAAGGCATCCTCACTGCAGAAGATGGTAATATTATTCTCTCTATAAATCTCAGGTTGTTATGTTTATAGATTGTTTTCTGAATTCTAATACCTGTTCTCCATCTCAACAGCCATAAAAGCAGTAGAATTAGGGGCTTCTGGCATTGTGGTATCCAATCATGGGGCACGCCAGCTTGATTACTCACCCGCTACAATTTCAGTGCTTGAAGAGGTACCTTAATTAAGAAAGTAGATTGCTAGGTGAAATTTCACCTTTTAAGAGCAACTGGTTATAAAAGAATCAGTCCTTTATTAAGTTGATCATGCATCGAGTAGTATTTTTGTTTATAGGGTATCAAAGCATGAGGTATTGACTGTTGGTATAAATTTTTAGAATATTCGGATAGTTAGAAATTAATTAAAATAAATCAAATTGAAATAGAGTTATCCGGATCGTGTACAAAACACTTTCCTTAAGCGTATTCCGTTTCATCGTGCAAGATGGAACCGCAACCAAGATAATCCGGGGTTTTTGCTCCTTAGGCACGCCATGGAAGCAACTGACGATGACTCTGCAATATCGAGCATAGATCAGATATAATTTATTTGATTGATACACAATCAAAGGAGTTTATTATTTGTGGGAGCAAATCAATTAAGCAAAGTGTTTTCATTTCTTTAGAAAATATTGATCAGAGAAGGGAATTCGGAGAGAGTACTAGTGTATCTGATTGCATACCTTTTAGAGATAAGATAGAAGAATAATATATATATATCAAAAAACTATAACGCATCAGTGTTTTAATTGAAAAGAAAATGAAACGCATCCTTAAGAATGCATTGAAGAGATACAACGGTTGATGGCAATTAATCAATAATAATTGATCATTAATATCTTAATGAATCACATTTGATCAAAAGGAAATTGAACAAAAACGTATATCAAAATAAAATGAATAATAAAGAGGTCTATCTGACACGCGCATCTTAGATAAAAAGTTTCAGTTTATTCCCTCAAATTTATAAATATTAAAAATAGAGATTTTAGAAAAATTATTAAAGAGGGAATTTTGATTTTTTAGAACTCAAGTTCCAACATTGACTTGATTACTTGTGGAGCTAATGGTACCACGAGAGACGGTTTTATCAACAGTATCATTATAAAAGTTCTCTTGACACTGGCATTGTACAGGTTGTAAAAGCTGTTTCTGGTGCTGTGCCGGTATTACTTGATGGTGGAATCCGTCGTGGGACAGATGTCTTCAAGGCATTGGCCCTTGGTGCCAAAGCTGTTTTGGTAAGGAAATGTTAGAAAAAAGAAGGAAAAAAAAAAAAAACTAGCCCCTTGTGAACATGGTGGAATATAATTGACATTTTCAAATTGTTATGTTGCCTTTATATTTGACGAGAAAGATGATTTTCATATTACATTGTAGGTGGGGCGACCAATATTGTACGGATTGGCCGCAAAGGGAGAGAAAGGTGTAAAATCAGTAATCAAAATGCTCCAAGGTGAGTTAGAACTTGCCATGGCATTGTGTGGTACACCAAGCATTAGTGATATTACAAGGAAACATGTTCAAACTGAAGGGGATAGACTTAGATCTCTCCTTTAAAGTACTTAGTATTTATTGGGCAATAAAATTTCTCATATTGTGTTGTGATTAAAGTGAAAATAAAGAATTTAATGCCGGTGTACTTTGATATTGATTAGAGTTTGTACAATTTTTTTTTTCTATTTGCAAAAATTGTGTCATGCGTGCTTATTTGTTATCCAGTGGATTAGTCAGCATTTCGGATGCTTCTCAAATAATCTTCTGGGTTTTATGTCCTCTATATTGTAGGGGTGTTCATCGGGTCTGGTTTAATTTGTTTTAAACTGAATAGAGAGAGTTCGGATTAAACGGTTTGGTTTTATTTGTTAAATGGATCGTTTCATTTTATTTTTTTACAACCGGTTTAATTGTTTGGTTTAGTTTGATTTAAAAAATTTTAAAACTGGTTAGACTGAATTGATAAAAAAGAGGAGTATATTTTTTTTAGCCTATAATTAAATAATTATGAACGTTTTTTTTTCTACTTGAGTATCAAAATCACTAAACCCTAATTCAATTTTGTGTATTGAAATAAATATTTTTTTTAGCCTAAAAAAATCAAAAAATTAACAAAAACTATTTATTTTTTATTAATCTTCTTATTTCGGTTTAACCAAATAGACCGAAATTTAGTTCGATTTGGTTGGTTTGGTTTTACTTTGATTGATAAGTTTATTTTGGTCCATTCGGTTGTATTTTTTTAAAACCGAATAAAATTTTGAGATGTCTATTTTATTTCAGTTTTAACCGAACTGATGAACATCCCCTATATACGAGATCATAAGTTTGCAATACGGATGAAATATTTTGTGGATGTTAAATAGCCAAGTGTTTTGAATGAGATCTGCTGTGAATATTAAATAGTTGGATCCTTTCACATCTAAAATTTCCTAAAAATAAAAAAAGAGGTACATAATTAAAAATAGTCGAATAGACGAATGAAGTAGCTAGGGTGCGTTATGCTTTTATGATTTCAATAATAAAAGGTTAGATTGACATCACGTTTGGGTTTGTTTAGGTTGATGCCATAATTTAAAAGATTTATGTCAATCTGACATAGATCCATAGGTCTCTTTCTTCTTAGAGCAACCCAGTTGTTACCACTTCATCTTCTCTACTTGCGTTATTTAATTTTAACCTAGTGTTGTTGGGCATTGAAGTTTATTTTCCTGATGAATGGAGTGGATTGCATGATTTATTTGCTTTCCTTTTGGGCTTCATATTCTATAGTTGGGCACACTGCAAAATGATTTTGATTTGGGCTAAAGTGTTGGTTAGTGTTACATCTTTGAATGTAGGGTTCACGGTTCGGGTCCAAAACAAGTAGATAATAATGTCCGCGAAGAAAAGGTCAAAAGTAGTCATCATCTAGAAAAATTGGAGATGCGGGGTATCGAACCCCGTACCTCTCGCATGCAAAGCGAGCGCTCTACCATGTGAGCTACATCCCCATTTTTATTTTGTTTCTAAATGATAATTTATTTATTATGTTTTTCTCTCACCTTGCGGGTCCAGAGACCAGAAGTCTTACATTATTTTTTAGAGAAAATTTCTAATGGGACCATCTAAATTTTTGAAATAGCCAATTTACCCATCAAAATTTCATAATATTCAATATTCTCATAAAAATTAAACTTTCTTTCTTTTATCCCCTTTTAACTATTTAATATTTTATTTCATTATTATAAAAAATAAATTGACTAATATACCCTCCATTTCATACCTATCACGCTAAGACTCAGACACCATTGCTGAGGGTGGTCCTCTAATCTCTGTCTCTCTTTTGTGTCTGCATTCCCGTTCCCATTGTTACCCTAATTAATTTGAGGATAGACTGATAGTTAATGCTTGATTAGTTCCTACAAATGAACTAATTTTGTATTATGAAAAGGCTCATCCTTATCGAAGTCAAATACTCTGTTTTGTTCATGGATTCCAAAGCAAAAAAATTCTTCCTCACAAATGGAAAGAAAACTAACTCATTAATTAATTATTCAATTTAATTTACATATAGCGAAATCAGGATATATAGCAACAGATATCCTAAAACGATAAACAATATAAGCTATTAATATTAGGATTTGTTCATGGTTGCATAAATTGGCTCGCATTTGCACTTCAACAAGTTTGGTATTGCAACGATCCAACTAGTTAGTTTCATGTCTCTCTCCACCTCCTAGCTGACATGGAATGATCCGAGATGGCAATGTTTTTCCACTTTAGATGTAACACCTTCACAGACTCCGAGTGGGGCACTGGCCCATGCTAACCCGGCTGTCTTTCCCCAACTTACCTCGATACCAAGCAGTGGGCCCGCATAGTAAAAAATACATTTGCCAGAATGGTGTTAACAACTAAGCACCATGGGTCCATGATGGATTCTGTCTTTGGCCGTCGGCTTATACAAACTATTCGGTGAAGTCGAGCCTGTGGAGGGATGGGAAAGGGGATGCAGTTGGGGATTTAACAATTGCCACAGAGGAATTCATACTCAAGATCGAGTTGTATATGTCACCGTGGTACCGTCATAAACCGTGCTACGACAATACCCGGGACTACAACAAATACTTGGACGGATGGAAAAATTACTCACAACGTAGATTCTTTAAGTAATAATTTTAAATTTGATCTTAGATCAGAAGCTTAATTTCTTTATGAATCAGATTTTTTTACAACTAATTTTCACATAGGACGTTATTTGAGCTAGTTTCAATTTTAAGTCATATTTAAGTTGACTTCGTCTTATATATTCAAGGATGATGTTGGCATCGAGGGATATTTATAAGTTCATTTTTGTGAAAAACATTGATGTTATAATTTTCATTTTCATTTCGATTGCTACTAATACATACTATGCTGCAACTTTTTTTTTTCATGCGAAGAAATGCTAGCAGGCATTACAAGCAGCAGCATACAAAAATTAATTAAAAAGACAATCAAATAGCTACGTAATTCTCTAATCCAAAACTGCTTCTCATTTAAAGATTGGATATGTGAACCCAACTTTTTTTTTTTAATTTAATGGGGATAAGAAGAGAGAAAGAGTACCGAGATGATGAGGAAGAAAGATGAATTTGAGGAAGGAAGATGACATTAAGAATTAATGGACATGTCCATTTAAAATTAGAGGGTATATTGGTCAATTAAAATTTTGAAATAAATAAATAAAATGTTAAATAGTTAAAAGGGGATAGAAGACAGAAGAGTAAACTTATATGAGTATATTGGATATTGTGATATTTTGATGAAAAAATTGGCTATTTCAAATATTCAGATAGATACACTATAAATTTTTCCTATTTTTTATTTTAATACTAGAAATCTGTCTAGAGATTTTGATTTTCTTTTCCTTTTTTCTCTTTTCCATACTACAAAATAGGCGGTGAAAACTGTCATTAATTGCGTTGTAGTGGAAATAAAAAGTTTTATGCTGATAAATAGTGTGATTTGACCAGAGGCTATCACTTTATTCTGGAATGGACCAAAAGCTATGGATAGAGGAAGCATCTTTGTCCAGAATATCACAGCCTCTAAAGACATATCTAATTGGGCTGCCTCATGCAAGCCTTCATATAGATCTCTTTTTGCGAACAGTCGAATAAAATAACTCAGTTCAGGAAAGCCCAAAATTATTGGGTTGAGTTGTCAGTCTTTTGAATTAAACTTATTATAATTTTAATATGTTAAGGGGGGTTGTGCTTTTCCGACGAAATATTAGTATTGCTGCCGCTCTAATAATTTGGGGATTATATTTCGAACCCCTATTTTCCAATTCCATCTTCTCTGAGACTCTGAATTCAGATTTTCTAATGTATTCGACAGGATTAGATTAGATTCAAATCGTTTAACTTTAGCTCACCATGACAATTCTATATCTATACCCTAATAAAGTACCACATAGAATACACACTTACCTTCTTTCTTCTCTTATACTTTTTTAGCACAACCATATAAGTAGTGAAATTCATATCAGTTTTTTTTTTTTTTTTTTAAAGTCAGTAGTTTTTAAGCTAATTAATAATTTTATTTGATAAAAAAACAAACTTACAACGAGTCAATGACTCAAATTCTAAATTCACCCTTTTATTCTCGTAAAATTCTCCAAACTACTCCAAATAATATTAATCTACTAATCTCACTTATATACCCTCATAATTACTCTATTATCTTGTCCTATTGCTTTCTACGACCAGATCTGTTTTTTCAACCGTCATCGCGCTTTGATGCCCGGATCTACTCCCTCGCTCCAATCAAGATAATATAGAGACTCAACACGCTCTACCATCATTCGACTGCCGGATTTGCTCCTCTACCATCGTCCGACCGCTGTACGTGCTCGGTGCTCCGACAATTGGAGCCAAATTTGTTGGAGATGATACGCTTTGCATTGACTCTATTCCCTCCCCTCTCTTCTCTCTCACCCTCCTCACTGCTTTAGGAGGTAGAGACAAAAGAGATGGGAGGTGGTTGTATCTAGTTGAGAAAGAGAGAATAAAAGAAACGGTAGGAGAGGTGGGGGGCAGAAAGGGGAGAGAGACGGCTCAGATCTAAAATTTGTGAGAAATATCAGTTCTTTTTCATTAACTTATTAATTAGCTGTTTTGTTTATATGTTATACTCATACATCAATACATGTTATGGATATATAAATATCATTGTCTCGTATGTATATTTTAATTAATTACTCCATTCTGGTCTAATATATTATTTATGTTTGATAGGTTGTCATAGTTTACCAAACACATCACACCAATTAGAAATTTCCACCTCTTTGACAATTTTGAAATATTACTACAAAACAACAAATTGAGTACATGAGGGGTTCGGTTTAGTGGTTGAAGATAACGTGAGAGGAGGTATGTTTAAAATTTGGATAGAATTTATGTTTTGAATATTTAAGGACGTGGCTACGGTGCTACGGGTAGCTAAGAGGCCTCCGTGCTACGGCTCGGATTTCGAGTTTTTAAAATCCTAACGGTCGATTCGAACCGTTCATCTTGTTCTCCATATTAATATGTGCTTAGAGACCAAATTTTACATTTTTCTGAATTTTTTTACTATTTATTAAGCCACTTTGAAAACCCCTGATCCAACGGTGGCTTAACCCAACAGTAAAATCAGAAACTACCGTTGGATCAGCGGTTTTCAAAGTGGCTTAATAAATAGTAAAAAAATTCAGAAATATGTAAAATTTGGTCTCCAAGCACATATTAATATGGAGAACAAGATGAACGGTTCGGATCGACCGTTAGGATTTTGAAAACTCGAAATCCGAGCCGTAGCACGGAGGCCTCTTAGCTACCCGTAGCATATTAGCCAAAACCTATATATATATATATATATTGAGTGCACGGCCTAACCTTGATCAACAGTAAGTCATGATACGTGAATGATCACAACCGAAATTTTTAAATATATCATACTTTCAAAAAAGATAAATTCGAATTTTGACACGGTCGCATCTCATAAGTGCAGTCACCTTTTTTCGGGCCGCATCCCTAGATTGAACTGCCGCATGAGAAGAACAATAAAAAAAAGGGTGGCCGCATCCCCTAGATGCGGCCCGCAGAAAAGTGGCTGCATCTACAGGATGCGGCCGTGTCAAAATTCAAAATTTTCAGAAAATGTGGTGGTTTAGTTATTTTTTTTTAGGTTATGATATATTTAAAATTTTTGATGATCACGATATGTGAATAACGATACGTAACAGACACTCGTACCATTCTGTATTGTAATCGTCTCGTTCTGAGACAAAGCCGACTCCTCCTGTCATTTTTCTCACTCAATACGGAAAATCGTAGATGAGCACTAAAATTATCCATTAGTCTATACATGTAAAACTAACACTATCGAAGGCGTTTGGTAGCCTTATGGTATTAATCTATTAGGAAAATAGAAATAAGTATTAAAGAAGTTATTTTCTAAAATATAACTTTATTTATTACATTTAAAAAAAATTGAACACTAATCGTGAGTATCTTCTTTTTATTTCAAATATTGAAGACATGTTTAATGATGAATAATTGATATGATTTGCAACAAAGTAACTCCGCAAAGAAACATAAAAAATTAGAGTAGAACTAGGGTGTTCTTAAGTCACCAAGGTGTTTGGTGAGCTTAACTCCAGAATCTATTAAATTAGTTTCAAATAATAAATTCAAACCGTTGAAAACGATTTACTTCACGAGTGATGAATTTACATGTAAAGTTTTTAGAATTTTGAATTAATTTTGTATAAAGTCAAGTGGTCAAAAGTGTTAAAAAATGAATGCACTAAAATTAATTTATAATCCTTCTAATTTTGACTGCTTGACTTTATACTAAAATAATTCAAAATCTTAAATTTTTTGCATGTAAATTCATCATTTGTGAAGTAGATAGATTTCAATGGTTTATATTTGTCATTTGAAACCAATATAATAAATTTTGGAGTTGAGCTCACCAAACACTTTGGTGAGCTTAAGAACACTCTAGTTTTACTCCAAAAATTATATTGTCCTTCAACTAATCAAACACATATTTTTTGAATGAGATATAAGTATGAATAAAAATATTTTACTAAAAAAAGTATGAATAAGGGACTCATTTCATCAAAATAAAGGTGAAGAGAGTAAATGAATTAATCGGACGAAATAAAGTTATGTGTGATGTGACATGGGTAACAAAAATTGATAGCTTAACGCTTTATGGAATCTCTCCTCCTTATTAAGGAGCTTAATGTCTAGATTCTACAAGGATCCTGATTTACTATTTTTTTTTCAGAATGATACTCAGCCGTTGAATTTTCAGATCGCACATAGATGAATTTTCTAAATTATGAGCTTCAACACTTAAGTATGCATTGGTCGCGCCGCATATGATCCCAGTGCCCGTAGACCGCGCGCCACACCTGTGGACCGCACCTCTGAACCACGCACGGCACCTGCGGACCGAGCCTGTACACCGCCACCCTTTTTCTTTTTTTCTGCTGAAGGCGGGATTCGAACCCAGTTGAGTTCTATTAGTGCCAAAATTCTTACCACTACACTAGAGTTCACATGTCTTATCTTATAGATAAATATAGTATTTAATTATTTTTCTCTACAAATTTGATTTAAATTATCCCTCCTTCTTATTAAGGAGCTTAATGTTTTCTACTACATAATTTGCTTCCGTTACTGTGCACGGACATGATTACTAGTATTTGTATTAGGTAGGGGAAATGACAAAATATGGTAAGGTTAAAAGAGAAAGAAGAAAGTGGAGGAGAAAGGTAACGCATCAAACTTAACACATTGCGCAATGCATAAAGAGAGCAGAATTCACATCCTCTCAGGTTACCGGACTGATTACAATTGAATCGGATGTTCCAAAGTTATTCTTTTTAACTTGGCACAAATCTCAAAGCTCAAATAATACTGTTCCCTCAGTTATTCTGATCAAGAACCGGATGAAATTAAATCTAGGCCGTTATTTTCAATTGTGTTGAGTCAGGTTCCTCGGAGAATACGGATCCAAAAGAACAGGAGATCACTAGGTATGTTTGGATGACACAGAGCTAATTCAAGAATAGCTGCTATTTCTGACGAGCTATTCTCAACACAACACGTTTGGTCGTTTGGATGAAAAAAAAACGTTATTCTCAACAAAAGAATAGCTCGGGTTAGCTGCTATTCCTATGAAATGTTGGGTTAGCGACTATTCATTGATTCATCCAAACGCACCTTGTGAGAATAGCTTGTTCTAATAAGACAAACAAGTTTGATTCTCTATTCTAGCTATTCTAATCAAACCAAATGCCAAATAGCTTGTTCTCAAGAATAATCTATTCTCATTGCAACCAAATATACCCTAGTGAGTCCGTGTCCCCCAAAGTACCTCAGGTATAAATGAAAAAAATGTACGGCTCAGATTAATCCTAGTCAGTCCAATTCCAATCCAGACTCCAGAGTCTATTGAGACTAGAGGAGTCTGCTTTGAGATTTGTGCCACTTTAAAAGAAACTTGCACCTCAGGTACCTGAGATGATACGGATTCATCACTAGTTGCACTTAGCAATATTAGTGCTCTCTCCAAGTAATGTTATTAAACAAAAAACCTAATAGTGTACCTTAATTGCCTACACGATACTGAAATATTATATGTATTAATTAGCTGTTTGATATTTGGAGTTTCAACTACCTTTCTTGATCTCACGTCAATTTCTCGTTTTTAACATTGCGGTTTATATGAAACTATCCTAGATTAACAAAAGACAACGTCCTGTCCTCTTTGTAAGAAGTTGCATATTTAAAATTCGAATATAATTTTTTTATATGAAACTATCCTATAATTTTTTTTTTATTATATATAAAAATAAGTTCACAGTTCAAAACAATGTTTTGCTTGAATGTGGGACCACAAGCTCTTTTTTAGTGCATTTCTCTTTTTCTCTTTTATTACATGCTTTTCAACTGCTGGACTGCTAATGTGTTTGTATATATTCTGGCTGTCTGGCATATTCCATAACGTTGGGGTAGGTAGATAATTAATTTTTTTTGTGATGAAATTTTTTTATCTAGCTACCTAATTAGATATATAATTTTAGGTTTCTTCATAAAGGATGTCTTAATGGCAGATTCAACAAAATGGATTTCATTAGATTTTTTTCTTTCTATGTAAACTAAGGTATTATTCATGCCAGTGTAATTAATTTTACTATAGTAATGATTTATTTTGTCAATTATTTAAAGTTTAAACAATGACACCCTAAGTTGTCGACAACATAGTGACAAGTGAATTATTCGAGTTCAGTTCAACGGAATCAGAAATTCGTAATTTCGGAATAATTCATAATTATTCGGACCGGAGATTTCAGTTCCACAATGAAGCAAAAAAAAATTCAGAAAAAAAAATTATAAAATTCGCGAATTATTCACAAATAATTCGATCAACCGGATAATTTCGGTTCGCCATCACTAAAAAGCTATAAATCGAATTTTTATATTGCTGTTTTAGAATAACTTTTTTTTGTGCAGTAAAGAATAACTTTTTAAATACATCAATGAATGATAACATCCAGAAGGTAACAAACCATGTGTACAGACGTACAAGTGGGACCTCCGAATGGATAATATTTTCTGACTGGCTGACTGTTTATTTGGATAAGCCATAAGGTTTCCTGAGTCTGATCATTAAAGAATTATTTTTTTCGTACAAGGTCGTAGGCTCCTTAAAAAATTAGCCTGGGAAAAAGAGTACGGTGATGGATTTGTTACAAGAATTTTTGTTGTCACGATACAGTATGGCACGGTATGTCAAAATTAACTTCCACACGATACAGTACAATGTGAGACTAAAATTCAAGCTTCTAAATAGCGATTATAGCGGCATAGCGGGGAGACCAAAAAAAAAGCTATTGCGAATAGCGTAGCTATAGCGGAAGCTATCACACATAGCGATTTTTCATTTTCAAACTTTATATTTTATATTTATATTAATTATCAACGTAATCAATATTAGAGAATTGATGTAACAACTAAATAACAACTAATTTAAGTCTATACTTTTTATCAATTACTTAAATAAGAAGGAAAAAAAATCTAAAAAGTAACATTATTTAATAGTTTATACTTCATGGTATTACATATTATAATAGACAAAGAGCAATTAATTTTAGAAGGTAAATGAAGTCAATATACATATTTAAACATTTTATAATTATAATAATAATCAAAATCAGCTTTCAATTGAAACGAACGATAATAATTTTACAAATTAATACTATAAAAAGAGTAATCAAAATGAAGAATTAGTATTTGAATATTTCTCGATATAGAATGATAGAATAAATCACAAATAAAAATAGAAGAATATAGTTTGGTTTAGTATACTTATCGTAGAAGACCATGTAGCATTAGAAATAAGAATAGAAGTACAGAAGTCCATATAAATTGCAAAAAAAAAACTATGTAACATAGTGGTAGCTATAGCGGGTCTCATATAGCGATAATAGCGGTCAGCTATTATAGCTATAGCGGTCGTAGCTGAGTTAGCGCAATTTTATCTCATAACTTAGCGTTTATGGTCCGAAAAAGCTATAGCGCCGCTATAGCTAGCTATTTAGAACCATGCTAAAATTAGACGTTTTTTCCACTCTAGTTGTAGAGTGCTAGCTCTAGGTTATTATTGGCTACCTTCTCTTTTAACACTATTGCGAATTATAAGTCTTATTCCGTACAAAAACATTTTTCAAATTATAAATGTTTCGGCATTCTTAAGCTATTCCGAAGATAAAGTTGTGAAAACGTGGACAAGAGATAAAGTTCTCTGAACTTTATATTTGATTCCAAATGCAGTTTGAACTCAAAAATTAGAAGGAAGAAGCCAAACCCCCTCTAAATTGGAAAATTCTATTATTATTTTCATTGAACTTTGTATTTCCTTTTAATTTTATTCCATTAATTATCAGTCTCCTTGCCTCCATTTTAATTTTCGAGCTCGTAAGTCGTAACTTTGATAATATTCTTTGAATGAGGTTATGGTACTATGCAATACGCACATACGACTGTATAATGTATTGCATTCATTTCTAGAGTTTAAATAGTCAATTTCAACTTTTTAACATTATTTTCATATGAAAAGGTAAGAAGGCTCGATTTTCTGAAAAACATGACACAAAAACTGTTTAACTGGATATTTGTCACAAATACTTTGACAAAAGTGTGGCATTTAAAAAAAGTACTGATTTTTGTCGTAAATGACATCAGAATATGAATGTCGAGCTGTAACTCCTTGAAGAGTTACCTCATTTAAAGATTCTAAACTATCAAGAATAGTGATATTCTATCTATCTAGAAAATAGTAAAAAAAAAAAAATTAATGCAAAATTTTATTTGTAAGTACATTTGAAAGGTTTCGGATAAGTTATAGTGCAACAATTCGATTCAGTTCATTAGTTTGTTCACTATCAAAAATCAAAATCCATGTGTTAAATCAATTCCAAGATAAATATAGAGTTTACCACTAGATACGCAATAGAGTCTTCAAGTTCTAGTAGTAACATTTTTAGTTCTTGTACTTTGTGTTGAATCCACACAACAACAATCGCAATCACGTCTCTACCAATACCCACACGAATAGATTCGAAAACAACCGTGAGTTAGAGTGCTAGCGCCAACTGACAGTCCCCTCTTTCCTGTTCTTTTTCTCTTGCGGTTTCAGAACTAGTGCGAACTTGGATCAGATTTTCAGTCTAATCGAAAATTTGTATCCTTTTCTCTCTATTTTCTCTATCATTTTCTTATCCGAAATTATAACATATATCAGTCTTATTCCGAAAATGAACAGTTCATGTATATATAATACATTGTACCCATTCAGATCGCACCCATTTAGTTCGCACCTATTCAAAGATGTCTATCCAATCATATTTGATCAGATCATATCAGAAAAAGCAAATATTTCGAGCTCATATTTTGATGCAGCCCAAAAAGACTTAATCCATATTTAATTACTCAATTAACTATTAATCAATGTCTAAAATGTTCTGCCCTGTTAGTACATTTCTAACAATATTTTCATATGAATATCATACTAAACGGTTGATGGATTATTTAAATTTTGAAAGAAATATAAATCCATAATACAAACCGATATGTGCATTGCAAAGTACCATAACCTCACTTATATTATTTTACCACTCTTTAAGCTATTACTTTTCCAACATATCTTTCTAACCACCATTTTTAATACAGTTTCAAATTTTGACAAACAAATTCTTAAATTACAGTGATAATCCATGTATACAGATTCCCTGAAGTTGTATTACATATGTTTTCAACACAATACTGATAGTCTGATATTCATATCATAATAAATTAAAAAAAAATAACAAATCACATCTTATTAAATTATTGTGGTGGATTCATGTTACATGTTTCATGAAAGACGACATTAGTTAGTTGAACTTTTCGATTTGGAGTAGGAAGGCACTCTCTCTCAAGAGGTGGATCAAGGGAACACGTCCGTTGGTGAGCAATTGAAGCTTTGTGGGGGCACAGAGCCGCAGAGGGCACAAAAATAATAAAAAAAAAGTTTATGGACCTTTCGTGCAATTACAGCAACAAACATGGTAGATTGGTTGGTGTCTGTTATTTTCAGAGTTCTAAATAGCTAACTATAGCTGCGCTATAATTTTTTCCGACCTCAAAAGCTATAACACTATTAACCACTTTTCTTTTATAATAATTTTAAATAGCTAGCTATGGTTGAGCTATAGTTTTTTCGGACCTTACAAGTTATAGCGCTATAATCGCTATTTAAAACCTTGGTTATTTCCTATGTATTCCCACGTGAACTTTAGGATCAGCTCCAGAAGAGTGTACACATAGGGAGGGAAAGAAGAAATCACAGTGCGTAGGGGAGATGTTGCTAGTCCGCTTGGTCAGGTGCGACTTTACCTGCTCCAGAAAGGAAGAATCGGAGAGGGAATGGAAGAAAGCGGTTACTGTACAGAGGGGGGATGAGGTGAGAATCGTGTAGATTTTTGACGAAATCTTTCACTCCTAAATTGAGATGTAAGATAAATATGCAGAGAGAAAGCTCACCACTTTATTTTTCTTTTCCCCTTCCATTAATGAAGTTTCATCCTCTGATTCTGGAACACAACCTTAGATTTCAAAATATTTCTTAACACTTCATGTATGAAGCAAATAGGTGTTTTTTCTTCTTCTAGGAAATGATTAAAATTTAATGTGTTTAGTTCAATTGAGTTTTTGAATATTTTTGTTCAATTAGAAAGCTTTAACTTGTTTTTATTTGTTCGGTTAAATCCTGACTATTATCATTAGTTCAGTTGAATATTTCTATTAATTGTATGCTAATGTACTTTTAAATTTTAACTGACATGACATCTAATTAGTGCCAAATGGATTGTAATTAATCGACCTAATCCAAAATTTTAATCAAACTGTTATGGATCTAAAATTATATTGCTTAGTTGTGGTCAAATTGTGAGGTTTGCTTGCAATTCGTTTGAATTTTCAACTGGTATACGTCAACTGATTAAAAGTTTGATTGAGTATTTTTAAACACTGTGTAATTGTTAGTGTTGGTCCCAAACACACTTAGAGAGGGTGAATAGAGTATTTTTAAATTTTTAAGCTAAATTATTTTTATATAACGTGTCTACAAGTTATTATTGACGAAAACTATAATAACTTTAATCTAAATAAATATATAAAATTAAATAGTAGAGTTTAGAGACACTTGACACGAGAGATATTTACGAAGTTCGGCACTAACGCTTACGTCAGCGGGCCTACAACCTTCGAGATGGCGCGTCTTTCTTTACCCAATGAGAAAGGAGTACAAGGTGGAACCGGTGAACCCTTACAAAGCTTCTGGGAAATCACACGGCCCGAGCACGAAAATGGTCACGAGCACTTAAGACCCGAGGTTGAACAAGATGAGTAACAAAAACTCTAGTGTATGAATGAATAAGGTTGATCACGCATGATCACTCTAAATCTTACAGAGAGATTGAGTATTTGTTGAATATGCTTGAGATTGTGTATGAGTATTGAAGTTTTACTACACAAGCAATAATGACGTTTTCTAGATCTAAAAATTCAAAATATTGCAGTTGGGGCGGCTAGAGTGATAATCAAAACCTAGATTTAGCTTATATTTATAGAGAGACAAGCATAATAAGGTAATTTGGCCTTAACTGTTATAACGGTTAGCCAAATTACTTCAGGTTTGACTGTCGAGAACCATAACGGTTATTAACTATTGTGACGGTTGTCACAACGGTAGTCCCTGAAAGTTTGGGGGTGCCAATTTGATTTGTTCAATTGTAAAAACAGCTGAGGAATTGTTCCGTTGCACAACGGTTAAAGGTTTCAGTTTATTCCGTTACAACGGTTACTAAACTGTTATAACGGTAGTCATAAATTAGCACATTCTCAAGCATATTTTACCGACATTTACAGATTTCTAATCCTAATCTCGAGATGATGTTTCTATATCCAGTGCCAAGTGTTTCATGATTGCATCCTTGATAAATATACCAATTGATTATCCATCCTTGATGCGTATATTGTAGTCTTTATAGTCATGAACCTGCACAATATTTCAAGACAAGAAAACTGTAAAATTCAACAAATATATATGTTTTGCATTTTTAATCAAACAGACAAGTAGATTATGATACAATCCAACAGTTAGTGTGGAAATCAATGAGATGGAACTATTGATTCAGTAATTTCGATTCCATTCATTTATTGAAAAAAATAATCTATCATGTTTCTAATAATTTTTTTTTTAATTTCTAAAAAAAAAAAAAAAATGGGCCCAGACCAAACTCTAAAGGCATGTGATGTGGGAGTACGGAATCTACTTGTGTGGTCCAATTCTTCACACACGGGAGAGAAAATAAACCCATACCATATCTAGAAGACTAGAACAAAAAACAGTGGCCAGTAGGGAGTATAAAATAAGTAGATAATAACTAAAAAATAAATACGTACAGTGCAATTGGAATATAAATATTGGATGCGGAGACATGAAAAAGTAAAGACAAAACGCCTAAATAGGTCTACAGTTGTTCCATATTCTCCAAAGTCACAGTTTGTGGTTGAGGTTGCCTCTCCATGTATTGGGAAAATGGATAATCATTAATCTCATTACACTTTGCTAAACTTTTATATTAATATTGGGAAGAATAATCTTTTCAGATTTTTTATGATGAAAATTTCATAATCACTTTACAACCATTAATTTTATTTAGCACTGTGAACTTTAAAATTATAAATAATCAAAATGGCATTATATATTATTTTATTATTAATAAATTTTACAGTTTTAAAACTTGAAGGCAAACTAAATAATTTATTTTCAAGAAAATTATAATTTCAAGGATTGGAAAATAATTGTCAAATTTAAATTTTAGAAAGGTGATTGTTATAACTCAAAGAAATTAGAAGTATGGTGACATTATTCCTTGGAAAATGTTCATTTTCAGGATATTTTTGTAATGAAGTCATCACAACTTCCAAGAAATCAATGCTCCAGTACCTGATCAACACGAGGAACGTTGACTTCTCAGAGAATCAAGTCACATCACAGCAGTAATCATTTTTTTTATTTAACAGTAATCAATTTTAGTTTTAAAGATCTTGTATGATTTTTTTTTCTCACAGTTTGAGTATTTTACTCTTTACAATAGCTCGGCTCATTTATTGTATTTTACTCTTTACAATAGCTCGGCTCATTTATTTTGGTCCGAACCTGGACTGAGCAAGCTGGACCTAAGTCACCTGAGCCAAAACCTTTGACTCAGCTTGTGACAAGCCAGCCCGAACTGGCTCGCTGGACTTTATTAGGCTGCTATTATACAAATTCAAAAATAAAAAAATAAAAAATCTCATTCAAAAAATTTAAGAAATTGTCCAGTAGGCACATCTTCAAGCAACTAAAGCCATATCATTTCTTCCCAAACCGAAAATACATCAATTTTGCATAATTGTGCCTTTGAAAATGGGACTAGACTTAGAATTATACGGGACTAAACCCTAAATTAACTGTAGCTTAACGAGCCGAGCTGGCCGGGTCCGAGCTGACCCCTGGCTCAGCTCGTTTATTTTGGCCCGAGCCTGAGCCGAACTGGCTCGTTAACAGCTCGGTCCACTACCGAGCGAGCTAGAGGCGAACCACGAGCGAGCCACGAGCTTTTTTGACAGCCCTAGTTCTCATGGTTCCACAATTTAAATGCTATGCAGAACTTTACTTTATATAGAGACTGCAATTTTTCTCTTCAAATTGAATAAGAATATATGAAAATGGTGATTTTCCTCTTCCTCTCTCTTTTTCCTTGGAATGTGAAAACATTACAGATATGGTGTCTCTGTTTAGAGAGAAAATATATAATTAAATAAATAACTTGTGTTGTAAGTTGTTTGGATGAGTACCACCCCTCACCGTATAGCACTCTGCTTTTATTATTATTAATTTTGTTATTGTTGTTGTTATTATTATTATTATTATTATTATTATTATTATTATTATTATTATTATTATTATTATTATTGATGTTGTTGGTGTTGTTATTATTATTATTATTATTATAAAAAGAGTGCTACAACTAGGGGTGTCAATTGCACCCTTTTATCTGTTTAACCGATCCGTATTGTATCCAAAAACAAGGATAAGAGTAAGAATTTTTTTTCGTTAGCTTATCGGGCACGGGTAATAATTTTTTTCGTTATCTTACTCGCTATCATATAAGATAAAAATTATATATATAGATATATATTTTTGTATAAAGATGATACATAATACAATAATGTTTTGTATTTTATTAAGTTTTCATAATACAAGTTAGTTGTATTTATTATTATTATTTTTTTCTTGTTTTAAAGAATACTTTATCGAATAGATGTTAATGGCATTTTTTATCAGTTTATCCGACCTGTACCGTATTTGAAAAGACGGATAAAAGTAAAAAAAATTTCGTTATCATTACGGGTACAAGTATAAAAATGCCTTCATCTAACCCGTACAGTACCTGTTGACACCCCTAGCTACAACCTACTGCTACATATGGTAATAAGTCATGTCTTTTTTGTTTTTAACAGACATGTAAACAAGAGCTTTCATCAGGGAAAAAAAATATATTATCAATCTATTATCATTTTTTTTCATTTAATTTATTATTAATTGTTTTTAATTAAAAACTAAAGTTACCAACACACTCTTTCTTTAAAATATTCAATAAAAAAGTTAAGTTAAAATAACTTTCATCCTAGTTAGCAATTAGCATGAAAGTTAATTTGTATAAAAATAGAAAAAAAATGTAAAAAATTAATTTGTATACAAATTACGTTAAGACAAAAAAAATATTGTTAATGTTTATTACATTTACAAGTTAGCTATACATAATATATATGATATATTTTTAACTTGAAATTTATAAAAAGATAAAATAATAATTGGAAACAATAAAAAAATTTATTCACTATAATTTATGATTTAGTTAATTTACCTGATAACTTGAAAAAAAAAGAGTAAATGACTTAATTACTTGTTAAAAACGTTCAAATAGCAAGAAATAATTGTCTTGATTGATTGTTAGGGCCAATCAATTACCTAGTTTTATATGGAGTCTAAAAATATTTTTCAAATTCAAAATAGATAACTGCCTACTTTTGTGACTTGCTGACTCCATCTCTGCATATAAAATTCTATACAAATTCTAAAAGTCTCCAATGTAATTTCTACAATCGCATCAGTATAAAAAAATATTAGGTCTCTCTCTATAAATATTGAAGAAAGAAAACAAAAAGCAAGAGTGGGTCAACGATATAGCCTATTACATGCCGCCATTATAATTATTAAGAGGGTTCAAATGTATCGTAATTTTGTGTTCCAATATGTTTTATATTTTTTATTTTTATTTTGAAAGTCCAAATAGCAATATGTTCATAATAAAATATGCTTGTAGACCAAATTTTATATTTTTGTAATTTTTTTACTATTTTTTTAGATAGGTACAAAAGAAAATAAATCAGCTGAAATTTCGAGATCGAGTACTGTTCACCCTGAAATTCCTGCAATCCGAAGTCCAGTCATTGAATTTTTTCGAGAACGCATCTCGAAACAGCTGATTTTTCCTTGCACGTCTTTTGAAATTGTTCGATAGCTGGATTTGGATTGCAGGGATTTCAGGGTGAACAGTATCGACCTCGGATTTCAGCAGATTCAGATCCGGTACAAAATCATTGTTTTAAGGTTGTTTTAAGGAGATTCTAGACCATCCGAAAAAAGTGATATTGTAACCTATGTAAAAAATATTCTAAAAAATATAAAATTTGATCTTCAAAAATATCTTATTATGAAATTCATATCGACTGATTCTGATTGACTGTTCGAACTTTACAAATTAAGATAAAGCATTTGAATCCTCCTCTATAATTAATTGTTATCGTTATCTTCGTTAGTTCCTGACAGAGACGCCCATTGATTATTGAAACAATTACTTATAAAATTAAATTGCAAATGATCTCTATATCATTTGGCCATTTAAACGCTTTCAATAATTATTGAAAATAAGCTTCTTGTGCTAATGTGACGTCCGACTTATTACCCACTAGATGATATAAGAAGTCTCTCGGATTTTTGAGTTGAAAAATCAAAATTGATATAATTAAATAATTGAATGTCAAGCTCAATTAAAAGTAGATAATGGCTACACCACATCTAACTTTCCGTAATGTTAGGATTGCGTTATAACATAGAAATATTCCATTTCAACCTCTACTTGATGAATTTTACAGAAAAATGTTTGGTTAAAACTTAAAAGAATAATTTATTTCTCTCTAAAGGCTCGCACTTGTTAAATTTGTATTGCATGAGAATCAACATCAATAAAATTAAACATAGTTGTTATAAACTAATGTAAATCAGCTTCATTTTTAAATTAATAAGAAATTATTAGAATTAAAAAATGAAAGTATTTCATTTCTATCTGAATGCTTCTACAAACGAAATCTCCGATGTAAAATTCATAATTTTACCAACGTAAAATTGAAATACTAATTTTGTTTTAAATTATTGATTTTAAAGTAAGAGCTGGATCCTTAATATATGATATTTTTTTTTTAAATAAAGCTTGTTGATTATGAAATTATCATAGATTCCAAAATTGTTTTCACTATTGAGTGAGAATCAGATTTAGAAATTAATAGATGGCTTGAAATGTTTTTTTTGTTTTTTCTCATTTGTTAAATCTACTATTTTTATTATCTCTATCTTATCTTGTATTTTTTGTTAGACATATTTTTATTTAGTGATATATCGGTTGATACTTGCCAATCAAATCTTGAAAAAAGAAAAGTTAGAAATACTTCAAAAATATCGAATTTCGTCTTACCTGAACTTAATTTCGGTTGTAGCTAGTTCTCTCTCAAAATGATAGAAAAATGTCAATTTTTTTTGGAATGGGTTGTTTTGTAAAATAGTTTCTTTGATGCAGTCTGAATATTTTGGATCTTACACTCTATGCCGAGAACATTTTTATCTATAAAAATATATCAGAAAAAAAAGAGAAAAATAGTGCCGTTAAATCTTCATGAGTAAAAAAATAGTTAGAATTCTATTGATTCAAATTTTTTATATACAGCGAGAGAGAATGGTTAAGTTCAAAACGTTTTTTTTCTAGCCCTCAGAACAAATGATTTGATTTTCTAATTTTTAAAGTCTAAATAGTCGATCCAAACTGTTAGATGTTCAATCTATATTAAAATGTGCTTGGAGATCAAATTTTATATTTTATGAAATTTGTTTACCATTAAAATGGTTTAAAAATCGTTGTTTTTATTAAAATTCTGCACCATTGAAAAATAACGATTTTCAAATTATCTTAATAAATACTTAAATAGTAAAAAAATTTCAAAAAATATAAAATTTGGTCTCCAAGCACATTTTAATATAAATTGAACATCTCATGGTTTGGATTTTGTAAATCGGAAAACCGAGTCGTTTGTTCCGGAGACCAGAAAGTAACGTTTTGAGCTTAGTCATTCTCTCTCTATAAAAAATCAAAACAAAAGCATATTCAGATTCTTTGTGTATTCATCATATGAGGATCATAGAGTAAAGGAAAGAATCATAAATAATAAAGTCACAGAAAATCTAAACACATGTACACGTGCATAAAAAAATAGTTTGGATAAATTAAATTTCTACCGATTTAAATTTTAAAATCAATAAAAAATTTACCGATCTTTCTATATATAAAAATTTAACGATACACTTTATATGTTCTTATCTTCTCTTTTAATATTTTCTACAGATAAAATATTCTCGTTTGCGCCAGTGCCACGGATAATAAAGTACTAAAGTATCATAATATATTTTTTAGTAGGAGGAGCACGTGTCATGAAAGCGAGTGGGGACCTGCCAATTGTCATACCCACCAGCAAACAATTGGATTTTTTCTCTTATCCGAGTATACGTAAGAATTATCTAATGAACCCGGTCCACGGTGAGTATTTGAACCGAAAAATCCAAGAAAAGTAGGTCAATTGTAATTTGTAAGTTGTAACAGGTAAATGGTACAAGTTGTAGGTAGGGGTGGAGTCAGACTTTTAAGTTGTAGGTAGAGGTGGAGCCAGACTTTTAAGTTATAGGAATTAAATATGAATGAGATTAATTATATAAATTTTTTATGCTGTGAATGAGGGTCAATATTACCGTATTTATAACTTTTAACTCTATATTATATAGAAAATTGTGTATATGTATAAAATTTTTCAAAATAAATAAAGGTCAATTGATCCTCATTATTTGAATGTAGCTTCATCTCTGATTGTGGGTGCTTTATAAAATTACAACGTAGGTTTAGAAAAATGTTCGCACATAATATATGCTACAAAGTTTCGGTATAGCAAGCTATACCTTTTAAACCTTTGTTATACTCTGTCAAATCAGATAGCAAGTGTACTATCCTATCGATGAGTATGCTCAGGTATCGATCCACAGGGACGGAAGAAAATGACCGAACTTATCCTAAAATCACTTAAGATTCTGGAAATGAGAGAAATTGGTTTGGTTTAGTTCTAACAATTCTACTGATTTATGACAAATTTAAAAGACAATAAAAGAGAATTAAAGTTGTTTTCAAATGATAAAAAAGGCGTTTCCAGGGTTCAGATTTCATTTTTGTTCAGCCCCGAGGCGTACGGCCCGTACAGATTCCCGTACGGTCCGTAGGGGACCCCGAGTTGATGTTGCAGCTACTGTTTTCTGTGTTGATACTAATGTTTAGGGTTTCTATCGACCAGATCTAGATACCTAACCTCAACTACATCTTAGCCCTAGAAACAAAGTAAATTAGCTACTCATGTTCACAAGATAACACAAATAACAAGAGATGAAAGAGTTCATGACAAAACAGTGGAAAATCCGAAGATCCGTTGCAAACTCGTGTTTTTCCCCTCTCTTCCTCTTTTCCTTCTCTTGTCTTTTTCTCCCTGAAAAGTTATCCAAGTTCCAGTCCAAATCCCCCTTTTTTTGGTGTGGAATATCTCCTTTAATGCCCCAGATCACGTCCCCGGAGGTTTCCTTTTCGGCCTCCTTAAATTATGCTCATTTCAGATTCCAGTTGGATTTTCCGAATTAGCGTCGTATGGCCCATATGAATATGTGTACGGGCCGTATGCCTGTGCTTTGTCTTGGAGACTTTGTGCCTCTGTTGTGGAACCTTCTGTGTGGTTGGGCAGATCTTGTACGGTCCGTACAGAATGTCATACGGGCCATATGAAAAGTAGTCAGATCCAATTTTTTGCCATTTCTCCTGCAAAATAACAAACAAAGCATAGCAGTACCACATTTCAAAGTAAAAGTCCACATTTATAGGCTTTAAAAGCACATGTTTTAGTGTAAATCAGGGCCATAATTCAGATATAATATGGAGATATCAAAAAACTTCCAAAATTATTCAAATTGTGCCGTGTTGAATACTTAAATATTTCAATTATAGAGATGAAATAAATAGAATTAAAAAAACTTTCTAATCAGACTTTCAAACTGTGATAGTTAATTATGAATAGAAGTTAATATATAAAATTTTTACACTGTATATCAAATTAACTTTATACTACTTATAACATTATACTCTAAACTATATAGAAAATAATATACAAGTATAACTTTTTTTTAAAATAAATAAAGTTAATTGACTCCATTCTTTCAACATAAATTCTGTCACTGTCTCAATACATCTTAAATTTTCTTGACTTACCACCTGAATTATTATTAAAGATAAAGAAAATGTCGTGTAAAATTTGAGACGAGAAAGTGTCATATATAGAGTAGAACTAGGGTGCTTTTAAGCTCACCAAAGTTTTGGTGAGCTTAACTCTAAAACTCATTAAATCAATTTCAAATTATGAATCCGAACCGTTGAAACCCGTCTACCTTACGTGTGATGCATCAACATGCAAAATTTTTAAATATTCGAATTAATTTAGTATAAAGTCAAGCGGTCAAAATTAGAAGGTTAATAAATTAATTTTAGTGCATTCATTTTTTTAACGTTTTTTGACCGCTTGACTTTATACTAAATTAATTCGAATGTTTAAAAATTTCACATGTAGATGCATCACACATAAGGTAGGCGGGTTTCAACGGTTTGGATTCGTCATTTGAAATCGATTTGATAAGTTTTATAGTTAAGCTCACCAAAACTTTGGTGAGCTTAAGAGCACCCTAGTTCTACTCTCATATATATTAAATAAAGTATGTCTGTGATTTTGGGAATTGTTGGTGATTGATTTTTGCTATAGGTCTACAGTTTGTATAATCATACGATGAATATTGGATCAAATTCGATTTAATGTTTGATTTAAATTAAATTGTCTGATTTGTATCAAAACAGTGAGGCCTCCAGTGTCCTTAAATCAAATCCAGTTTGATTTGAATTGAACTCGAACTGAGTTTGGCTCGGTTCGAAACTTATTTTTAGTTCTAAACTCTGCTTCAATTTTGAACCAATTCGGTTCAAAACTAATTCGAATCGCATCGAATCAAACTCAAACTCTTTTTTTCAATTCAAAACCCTGCTTCAATTTCGAACCAGGTTAGTTCGAAATTAGTCCAAACTCGAACTCAAACTAGATTAAGTTCGATTCGGTTTGATTCGTTTGCAGCCTTATGTGTGAACACAAAATAATTATTTGGTAAAGTTGTGCACAGAAGTCTTAAAAAAATTGTCGTCAAGAAGCAAAAAAATCAAATTTGAAGGACTAAATGGCTTAACTGTGAGCAACTGAACTTACCACCTTATTACGGTGATCCGCAGGAGCACCTAACAATATGGGGTCTAGTAAAAACATAAGGGCCCGCTTGATAGTGACATTACAAAAAGTAATAATTGGATTTGAAGATATTTTTGAACTAGAACTTAGAAAAAATAGTACTTCGTTAGCTTATTGTTTACATTTCTTTGAAGTGGCCCCCGATTTCAATTTAGTTCCTATCCAATTAGTTAGGTAGAAATTTTATATCTGCGAGTTAGTACCACATTATCTTCTGAATAGAATAATAAATAATAAAAAAAGCGTGATACTAGGGGTGTCAATGGCACCCTCTTACTGGTTTATCCGATCTATCGTATTCTACTAAAATAGTAGGATTCTAAATAGCTAATTATAACCACGCAATAGCTGTGCTATAGTCTTTTCCGACATCAAATTCTCAAAAACTATAATATTGTTAACCAGTTTTATTTTGTAATACTTTTTTTTGAGAAACTTTTATAATAATTCTAAATAGCTAGCTATAATTGCGCTATAGCATTTTCGGACCATAAAAGCTATAACGCTATAATTACCATTTAGAACCTCAAAATGCTAATAAGAGTAAGATTTTTTTTTTCGTTAACTTATCGTGTATGGATAAGGATAACAATTTTTTTCCTTCATCTTATCCGTTTTCGTATAAGATAATTTTTAAAAATAAAATTATATATAGATATATATTTGAATGAAGATAATATATAATACAATAAAATTTTATATTTATTATACAAATTAGTTGTATTCATTATTATTTTTTTTTTTACTTTTTTTGTTTTTAAAAATATTTTATCGAAAACACAAATTGAAATGGCAATGCCACTTTTTTATTTGTTTATCCGATCCGTATTTTATTCAACAAAACGGATAAAGATTTAAAAAAAAAATTCGTTATTATAACCAGTACAGATATGAAAATGCCTTCAGCTGACCCGTATCGTACCCGTTGACACCTCTATGTGATGCCATAGAATGATTTTGCTTAGCCGATCAATTGAAATGTTGTTACATGTATGTAACACAGTACAAGGAGATGTCTATTTTACAAGCTCCCATAATCCTTTGTTTACATGTTGCTGCATCAAAAGATTTATAAAGCAATACATTGTTGTGAGCAGATAATGAGATTATTTTTTTTTGAATAAATGTTAAAAATAAAGTTACACAATTATTTAATATTCACTATAAATTTTCTTTAAAGAAGGGGCATCCTGATAGACACCAGATCAATGAAGTAGTGATCGACCTCACCTCTAAACCTGTAAAAGCTATCTAATTAAAAAGTTTATTGAAATTAAAAATATATATAATTTAAAGAAAAATAGACTTATATGTGCCATATTGCTATATATGGGCATTTTTCGGCATTAAATGCTAAATTATCTATTCATAATACAGAAGTTATAATGTTACTATCAATTTTGATTGCCGAAATTCATTTATGCTATTTTAATTTCTACTTCTAGCCTCAATGACCCTTTACATTTTCAAACAAGGGCATGATCTTGTAATTTTTCCACCCAAAAAAAAATTATTGCTCAAACTCAGAAGTTCAAGTGATGAATTCTTTATTAATATTTAAAAAAAATATCTTGATCGCCGAAACGAAATCCGGGTTCTACGCCTGTCGTTTACATCTTTATAAACACCGGCCATCACCTTTAATTATATAGCTACAAGATTTTTAGTTACAACAACTTACCATAATCTTTAAAGAAATCTTGTACAATTTAATGAGCATACCTTTTTGAAAACAACTTTTAAATATAGTACAGATTAAGTGTGCATCAATCTTGACGATCATGAAATAATTTTGACCGGATCGGATATCGACTGAATTTGATCTGATATTAATCGGACCGTCCCTCTCCATCGATCTTAAAGAAGGTTGATAAATTTTTCCAAAATGACCTCTATATATTATGATTTCTTACTAGAGCATCGCATGTGCTTACCATTTGTAGAACAATAATTAAAATTGACTTATTTTAAGAAAAACTTCCAGAAAAATTTCAAAAAGCGACCTCCAAATTAGAATCTTTGCTTACAAACCATTGAGGAAAGACATTGAACAAACTGTTCATATCCTAATTAAAACAATCAAAAGATCAGGGGATGTGTACTATAAATGAACATGCATGTATGTTTATTTTTTATTTTTGAAAAAACAACAAATGACTTTGTCGAATTCAATTATGTATAGAAGTGCTATTTGATACGAAAGATATTATTCGGAAATAGAGAGATATTTGTTACAATCAAGGTTCTAAATAGCGCGCTATAATTTTTTCAGACCATAAAAGCTATGGCGCTATCAGCGCTATAGCGGTGCTATTTGAGCATAGCACTGTTTTTTCAGTCAGTCCGCTATGACGCGATAAACACTATTTAAACCTTTGATTACAATAGATATTATTTGAAAATAGATTGAAAGCACACTTTTTTGTTTTAAAAAAAATGTGCAACGCCTTTCAACTCTTCGCTTTCATTTATATACAAATTTAATATCGGTACACAATTTTAATTCGCTGTTGATTTTAAATTATGAAATAATAAATTTATCTTTCTTTTTAACAAAATAATACTATTGCAATTCGTCATAAATTTGTGGATAATTACGGAGTAGTACACGATGACATGACGTGTGGTTAATATTATTTTTAACAATAGCAAATTTCATTTGTTTATTGATCTAGAAATATATTTTCTATTATTTTTACTTTTAATGATGCTCAACTCCTGCCTTAATCAATCGGTTTTAAGATTATTTTTTTAGCAACATTTTGGTGTAAATTTAGGATTGATAAATCCTTGTTTAAATTAAATCTAATGCTTTCATCTGATGTTAAAGACATTTGTTCTCTCCTTTTGTCCCTCTCCTTAGCTTTAACAAGAGTGTTCTCGAGCACAATTTATAACTTTGGATTTTGTTAGCCATGTCAATACGTGCGGTACGAGTCGGATGGAGACATTTTCATATTCATATCTATTAAAATTGACTTTAATCATACTCATACATATTAAAATTTATCTTATTTTATCCTACTCTTACCTATTAATATTATCGGATAACGAAACGGTAATGATGAATAACGGACAATACTAATATAATAATTAATTTTATTATATTTTACAAATTAAATGTCAAAAACTCATTCATTTCACACATATATAATTGCATTTCTAATAAAAATAAAAATAATTGTGCAATCAATTCCAATTAAATTATTTTTTTTAAATGAAAAAAATTTAAAAACACAAATATATATTTAGGTAGGTTAGAAATTGAACTGAAATATATATTTAGATTTTATAATTATCCTACCGAGTAACAGATACGAAATAGTCATTATTTATATCCTTATCTATTTAGCTAACGAAAAAAATTCTTATTTATACCCATACTCAATAATTTAACCCAAAAAATAAAAAAATTAATCACACCACCCTTATCGGATACGATACGAATCATGTAAACGGCTAAAAAGGCACCATTGACACCCTACTGTTAGCCGAGCTCATCTTCAGTGCATTCATTTATAATTAGACCACATTTAAGTAGGTTTACCTATAAAAAAGAATTATTACCGCCAGCGGTTTTCGAGACCAAAGACTTCTCTTCATCTTAATTTTACAGCACGCAGAAACAAGAGAAAAAAGAATTTATTTGGAAAAAAGAAATCAGATCTTATGTGAAGCAATTCCTACAACCAATTTGAACAACTTCACTGTTAGTGGGTCCCACACCCAGATACATATGATCCTTCTAACTTTGTCATCGACGGGACCCAAGAATAAGTACCTCCATGCACGCCAATATATTCCATGCTATACGCATATTAGAATTTACAACAGTGTCAGTGCCTCAGTGTCAGTGGGATGAAGCAGGAGAGAGAAATACCACTAGGGGCCCACAGAAATGAATAGGTGGGACCCACATTCTCGATATAAAAAGGGGTCGAGTGGGAGTGCTCAAATCACAAATTCGTTCTCAGCTGCGTTTACCCCGTTCGTTTTCGTTATTTGCGTTTCACCCGTCTCTGTTTCTTCCTCTTTTTTCTCAAGGTATAAATAATGCTCATATGTTTAATATCAAAATAATAGCTTATTAGATAGACATCAGTAGTGTTATACTGTTATCGATTTTTCTCCTATTTCTCCATACTATGTAGGAGAGAGATTGAGAGAATGCACACCTGGCACCCTGGGTTTTGGGTTTAAGCGATTATGAAAATTCCAGTTGGGACTTGGGAGGAGGTATTAGGTTTCTGTAGTAACTAAAAGCATGCACCGATCTCGGGTTTTGGAGAAATCGTGATAGTCTTGCTCCGTATTGGACTGCACAGAACACAAAATCAGAGATCAATAAATTTTTGCTCAAATTACACTTTAGATCCGTGTGAAATTAAGGACCAAGGACAGTTCCTAAGCTTAATTTTTTTTTTCATTGATTTCTCAACTTTTTTTTGGGTCAGAAAATTCCAAGTCAGCTTTGCAATTCTTAGTGGAGTAAGCTACCGTCTCTCTGCCAAATCTTGTTTTTTCCTACATGTATTACAACACGTACAGTGTATGTGTGCGAGAGAGAGAGAGAGAGAGAGAGCGTGAGAGGTGCTTCGGTGGTAACGGCTACTGTGCACTTGGCACTGGGAGCTGAGAGTGAGGTTTATCCATCAAACCTTTTTCTTTTCTTAAATCCCAAGTCAAGAGTAGCTTTGTGCCTCTTCCTCTCTCTGTCTCTCTCTGTCTCTCTCTCTCTCTCTCTCCCTTTTGCTGGATCTGGCTTAAAGTTGGTGGGTTTACTATTTTCTCTCTCGCACAACATTAATCTCACCACTAGAGTGGAAACGGGATTCTGACCTCCTCTTGCTTTTGTTGCCCCTTGGAAAAAGATAGAGCTTTTAGAATTGAAGTATTTTGTTTCTTTCTTCTTTTTAATTAAAGCAAAGAGAGTTCAGGCTTTGTCTTTATTCCGTTCTAGTCTTTGCTTCGGTAAAGAGAGTGGAAATAATTCTTAACTCCTTGTTTTTAGTGGTTTTATTTATTAATAGGAAAAATAGAAGAGATGATTAGGTGCAGGATTTAATTTTTTTAATCATATCGTCGGTGACAAAGATGTCATTAGTTAATTTATTAAGGAATATCTATCTCCTCTGTTCATGTCATGGAAGCAGAAAAGCAGGGGGGGGGGGGGGGGGGGGGGGGGGGGGGGGGTTAAAAAAGAATCTTTGGGCTTTAGGAGGGTTTTATGTAATATTAGAAACTACGATGGCTTAATATATAGTGATTATATATACTTAAAAATTAATATAATTTCTACAGTATAATCTTTGTAATTATAATTTTTGTAGTGAAATGTGAAAGGCCTAAGGTTTAGATCTAGTGCCTTGGCAGCCAACCAGAAATTTGTGAGCTCTGTTTTTCTCTGGCTACTAATTAAGGGTTTTAGGAGGGTTTAATGACATCTTAATTCATGAATCATAGCTTGTCTGGTTTATTAAATTTTTTAAACAACTTCATTTTCCTTTTCCAGTGATAACAAATGGGGGACGGGGAGCGCGTGTTGACCCGCCTACACAGTGTCAGGGAGCGAATTGGTGATTCTCTCTCTGCCCACCCAAATGAGCTAATCGCCCTTTTCTCAAGGTATTGCAACTTATCTTACATGCAATCCTCTGTTGCATGCTGTTTTCAGTACTTGCACTTGGCTGATATGTTATTTGATCATAATTTCTTGTCATCTGCATTACTATTCTGGGTTATGTGTGCATGTATGTGGAAATTTTACTTACTGTGCTAAATCTACTGTACTATTAATGTATAACAGATCTACGCATAATCCTGTAATTATTTTGCTCGTTAAACCCAATGTTGTTTTCTAACTCGGTAGATCTGATGTTTGGATGTTCAATTGGTAAATGTAACAACTTGACCGACCCACTAAAGTCAGTTCCAAATTCCAACACCACATCAAAAGTTCAAAACCATGATTAGTTCACATGCAGTCAATTGAAATTATTAGATTTGATTGTAGTGATATTTTTCTCATTACTACCTTTGATAGGCTTGTCAAGCAAGGAAGGGGGATGCTACAACCACATCAGATCATGGCCGAGTACAACACCGCAATTCCTGATCGTGAGAAGCTCAAGGACAGCGCCTTTGATGATGTTCTTCGGGGTGCTCAGGTTGATTATTTTGAGGCCCAAAATTTTTAGACATACGGTGCAAAAAAGGCAAATTCTTCATAATTTCTTAGTGGTATCGGACCCTATTTTATAACCCATAATTTTCTTCCTTCAAACTCTTTTGGGTTTCTTAGAGCAGGTACACTTGCATAGAAAATAAATGTTGCTAAGATAAAATTATCAGTCTGGATGCTGAACTATTAGTGCGTAATTTTTGTTGTTATCTTAAACAATTTGTGAAATTCTGAAATTCAGGAGGCAATTGTGCTCCCTCCATGGGTTGCACTTGCAATTCGGCCGAGGCCGGGTGTGTGGGAGTATGTGAGAGTGAATGTCAGTGAACTCGGTGTGGAAGAGCTATCTGTGGCCGAATACCTTCAATTCAAGGAACAACTTGCCGATGAGAAGTAAGTATTTGTTGATGTGCTCAATTTGACTGTTTCATTTTGCTTTAGCAGTATTTACAACAAACAAGAAGTTACTGAGCAGACCCTTCTTAAAACTTGTCCTTCATGTCATTAACTAATTATTGGTCCATTCCATTTCATTAAAGAAATAATTATCATCCCTGATTTTAGTTTGGTTTTGGGATATCAGTGCTGTTGTCAAGATCCTCATTGAAAGATATGATATGTTAAATCAGCTCATAATTCAATCTGAGTCAAGTTGACCTTGATCCCTTTCTGACCAGTGACTACAACTCGAATCCAACGGCTGCACTAAAAGGCTTTACCCTAACGTGCATGCTAAAATAACGTAGGTCATCTTAACTTATATGTTACATGTGGTATCAATGTTTTCAGAAAGGAAAACTTTGTGCTGGAGCTTGATTTTGAGCCATTCAATGCATCTTTCCCACGCCCATCCCTTTCAAAGTCGATTGGTAATGGTGTGCAGTTTCTCAACCGGCACCTCTCCTCCAAGCTTTTCTATGACAGGGAGAGCTTGTACCCTTTGCTGAACTTCCTCCGTGCACACAATTACAAGGGCATGGTGCGTGCTCTTGTCCTTGTAGTTTCTTAATCTAATTTATTTTTTTGAAAATGTTTCTTAATCTAATTTATAAAATGAAAATTTCTCCTACAATTCTTTTGAGCACTGATTGATGCTTCAAATTCTTGCAGACAATGATGCTGAATGACAGAATCCGCAGCCTCAGCGCTCTCCGGGCCGCACTTAGAAAATCTGAGGATCATCTGGCAACCATCCCGGTGGACACTCCCTACTCTGAATTCCAACACAGGTTGCACACGATTTATTTTAGAATTAATTTTTTTAATTCACTAGACTTTGTCTGAAGGAAAACAATGATATTGAATAACAAAAAAACAAAATCCTTCTATGATAGGTTCCAAGAGCTTGGCTTGGAGAAGGGGTGGGGTGACACTGCAGCCCGCACCAAGGAGACCATTCACCTCTTATTGGATCTTCTGGAGGCTCCTGATCCGTCAACCCTGGAGAAGTTCCTTGGTACAATTCCAATGGTGTTTAATGTTGTTATCCTTTCTCCTCATGGGTACTTCGCCCAGGCTAATGTCTTGGGATATCCCGACACTGGTGGGCAGGTACGAAACCTTTTTTTGTCAATTAAACAGTCTCACGTTTTCTTTTAGTGCTGCTTTTTGTTGTAGTTTTAATATGGTTTCTGTTTTTGTAGGTTGTGTACATTTTGGATCAAGTGCGTGCCTTGGAGAGTGAGATGCTGCTGAAAATCAAGCAGCAAGGTCTGAACATCACACCCCGTATTCTCATTGTAAGTCCAATACTCGAACATTATCAATTTAAGAGAACTTTTTAAAACTTTGGGATATATGTTGGAATACCATACATGGTTCAATGCACAAAAGCTGACGTGTTTTTAGGATACGGTTTTGTAAGTTCTTTTCTGTGGTGCAACAACTATATTGGAAAAATAATATATCATAAATATTAGAAATGGTGTTTATTGCCAAATAAATATATTGACCTGAGCTTTAGCACATTAAAATCTAATATGAGTTAAAACTTCAACAGGGTACAGAGAATTTCAGAAATTCAAGATAAAGATATTTTCTTATAAAATGTTTTGAAGCTTTCAAGATCTCTAAATCGCTTATATAAAAGCTTTACTTATCATCTGAACCCATATGTGCACAGGTTATAACTAATTATAACCATACATCATGTATTGTTACAGGCCACCAGATTGCTACCAGATGCCCATGGCACGACATGTGGCCAGCGTCTAGAGAAGGTGCTAGGTACTGAGCACACCCACATCCTTCGTGTGCCATTCAGAACAGAGAAGGGCATTGTTCGCAAATGGATCTCTCGTTTTGAGGTGTGGCCTTACCTCGAGACCTATGCTGAGGTACTGTTGATTCCTCTGATTCAAAACTTATGGTACACCCTGTGAATTTAAATGTAGCAATGCTGGTAATTGATAGCATGCATGCCATGAATAGTACCAATTTCTGCTGCTATTTACCAGACTGTCATTCCTTACAGGAGTGTTTATATTTTCTTTTATTCTTTGATGATTAATGTGTGGTATGTGCTTTCATGTGTTGATATACAAAACTGATTTTAGTTGCAGCGGGTACAACCCCATGTAAGATTTATATTATGTATATTATATCTTGATGCATGAAGTATTAATAAGTTTTGAATACGACTATCAGGATGTTGCTCATGAGATTGCGGGAGAGATGCAGGCCATCCCTGACCTCATCGTGGGAAACTACAGTGATGGAAATCTTGTTGCTTCACTGCTTGCACACAGACTTGGAGTGACCACGGTTAGATTTCTTTTTCAACCTTGGAGGCAATTTTGCTGCAAACCCAAGCATAAATTTGAAATATACCGACATCCACTCCATATTTTTGAAGCTTACTGTAGCTTCCTTAACACTCACTATCAATCAATTCACACAAAACCAGGGACAGTTTTGTCATTTCTGCTTTTAAACAATGATCTACTGTTCCTTCTATAAGTAAAATGAGATCGTTGCTCTTTCTTTCTTTTTAGTGCACAATTGCCCATGCACTCGAGAAAACCAAGTACCCCAACTCTGACCTCTACTGGAAGAACCTGGAAGACCACTACCATTTCTCATGCCAGTTCACTGCTGATCTCATTGCTATGAACCATGCTGATTTCATCATCACTTCCACTTTCCAAGAAATTGCCGGCAGGTGCGTCTCATTTTATCCCTGTTCATTTTTGTTCTTTGTTCGGACCATGTTTTCCCCTGTACAACAGAATTTAACAGCTGTCATGTACTATCTATATTTTATATAACGGCCTATGGGTTATTGTTGTATCTAACCATTTTTCTTACCCCCTTTTTAACTTACTATGATGTTTTTTTGTCCTCTAATCAGCCTAAATTCTTGGTATAATTTTTGAATGTTTCAGCAAGGATACAGTGGGCCAGTATGAGTCTCACATGGCATTCACCATGCCGGGGCTGTATCGGGTGGTACATGGAATTGACGTTTTCGACCCCAAGTTCAACATTGTGTCTCCTGGTGCCGATATGTCCATCTACTTCCCGTATACTGAGACAAGCAAGCGTCTCACCTCTCTTCACCCTGAGATCGAGGAGCTTCTGTACAGCTCTGTCGAAAATGATGAGCACAAGTAAGAAGGATTATCTCAACTATAATTTTCTTTCTTATATTTTAGTGCTCTCTTTAGTCATGATGCCTGAAAAGATTCAACCAGTATAAAACTGTATGAGAATAATATTGAGTCAGTGCTACTTGATAGATTTCAATCTGTTATATGTGGAACATACTTCATCCACATTTAATTTAATTAGCAGATTGTATTATTATTTCTCCTGTGCAGCCTTAAGGCATGCTAGCATGGTATAATAAAAAGCAGAAATAACTGCCCTTGAATTTACAATTTAGTCCTTGGTTCTCAGTTTCTCACATAATATAAAATATTACTGTACCCTCTTGTTTCCTTACATCCATTAGTTCTCTAACCCAGGAATAGCGCTAACCCAGGAGTAGCTGCTATTCCTAGTGAGTTATTCTCAACACAACACGTTTGGGTGAAAAAAAATGCTATTCTCAACAAAGGAATAGCTCGGGTTAGCTGTTATTCCGTTATTCCTTAGAAATGTCGGGTTAGCTGCTATTCCGAGCTATTCTTTGTTTCATCCAAATGCACCCTTAACAACTACAGATCTTTCTGTATAATAATCATTATTCGAATGCTATTGCTCGTGTAGGTTTGTTCTCAAGGACAGGAATAAGCCGATAATATTCTCCATGGCAAGGCTTGACAAGGTG
Organism: Carex rostrata; assembly: GCF_964058835.1. Taxonomy (NCBI): domain Eukaryota; kingdom Viridiplantae; phylum Streptophyta; class Magnoliopsida; order Poales; family Cyperaceae; genus Carex; species Carex rostrata. The sequence continues at coordinate 4,764,774 of NC_135920.1, read as the reverse complement.
AAGAACCTTACTGGGTTGGTCGAGTTATACGGGCGCAATTCTCAACTGCAGGAGCTGGTCAACCTGGTTATTGTGTGTGGTGACCACGGGAAGGAGTCAAAGGATAAGGAAGAGCAAGCTGAATTCAAGAAGATGTACAGCTTGATTGAGCAGTACAATCTCAGCGGCCATATCCGTTGGATCTCTGCCCAGATGAACCGTGTGCGCAATGGGGAGCTCTATCGTTATATCTGCGACACCAAGGGTGCTTTTGTCCAGGTAAAAAATTAGGGGTTTTTGAAATTACTAAAATTATGTTGAGGGCTGTTTTGTCATGTGTGTTCCATAAGTCGCAGTGATGTAAAAATAAAATTACAGAATTACATCTCCACAATTTTCCATTGCTGTATCCATATTTTACTTGAATGTTTTCAAGTATTTATGTAGGTGTTCGCTAACAGTAACTTTTCTGTATTTGATTTATACACAGCCTGCTATGTATGAGGCATTTGGTCTGACAGTGGTTGAAGCAATGACATGTGGGCTGCCAACATTTGCAACTCAATACGGTGGTCCGGCCGAGATCATCGTGCATGGAGTGTCAGGCTTCCACATTGACCCGTACCAGGGTGACAAGGCTGCTGAGCTGCTTGTTGATTTCTTCGAGAAGTGCAAAACTGATCACTCCCACTGGACCAAGATCTCCGAGGGCAGTATCAAGCGTATTGAAGAGAAGTATACTTCTTGTTATTTTTTTAATTATTTATTTTGGTGCTTTGTTTGTGAATTATACTCATTTAACCATATCGGCAAGTACCACTAAGTAATCTTTGGTATAGTGGTTCTGTCTCTGATACAGAGCTTCATTAGATTTGCTCTTAATTTGTGCTGTTCTACGTAATTATTAGGTACACCTGGAAGTTGTACTCTGAGAGGTTGATGACCCTCGCGGGTGTCTATGGTTTCTGGAAGTATGTATCCAACCTTGACAGACGTGAGACCCGCCGCTACCTTGAGATGTTCTATGCTCTCAAATTCCGCAATTTGGTACGTACCAGAAATTATTTTCTACATTGACAATATATGCTCAGAACTGACACCTTTGATAATTTATGCACAGGCCAAGTCGGTTCCTTTGGCAATTGAGGGAGATTCTGCATCTAGTTGATCAAAATGAGTTGGGAGGAACAAGACCATTTATGTGTTTAAAATTGTTTTTCTTTTGCTTTGCTGAGCGAAGAGAGAAAGTTAAGAGGGTTTGCTTTTGATGGTAGTTATGGACTAGGGTTTCATTGGATGGTGGGTGGTGTGGCGGTTTGTAGGGAAATTTCAGGAACTTTAATTGTGTGTTGCTTTTCCTAATTGGATGCTATTGATAAGGCATTTATGCCAATTTGCTTAATAAATTTTAGCATCTTGTTCATTGTCACCACACCATTATCACCCTTTACTGAGCTTTGTAAAATTCACCTTCGTTCCTCAATTGTTCCTTGATTAATGCCTAGCTGGTATTGAATTACCCGTGATAAGTGTGAAGTGCGAAGTGCGAACTGCGAACCAAACTACAATTTAATTTGGGTCAAGTACGAAAGATTTTTAATTTTGTGGTATGGTGATTGTTTTGGGCTAATAGTTTTCATCAATATGGGCCTCTGTTATTTTGTCTTGTTTTAAGGCCCAATGGGCTAGAAGCGCCTATCAAATTTCATTGTAACTAATTCTGTTCTATCTGGGAGAATGTACAAATTGCTCTTCATTTTTAAATCAACAAACAAAATGTCTCTCTTCATAAATTATTAACAAAATCCCCTTGTGGGCTCTACTTTCTCTTTCCTTTTCTCTCCCTCTCACTTCTCCTCATTTACTCTCCATCATTTTTTATTTAAAATGGAGGGTTATGCAACATACCAACAAATATAAACACATTTCCTTGTTGCATAATTTTCTTTTAATTTGTTTAATTGGTAACCGCTGTTTTACCGAATTGCTCCAGTCACTAGTGGAGATTTTTTTATCAATAGAAATTAATAAAATAAATTATACAGAAATAGAAAGAGTGTTTTATTTGTAATATTTTTAGAAAGATCGGGATCATTAGTTCCGATCCATAATTTTAATTATTTTTTCTCATCAAAGTTGTTCAGAATGAATAAGAAAGTATTAAAATTTTGATTTGGGACTAATGATCTCGATCTTTCTAAAAATGTTGCAAATCTTTTTATTTTCATACATCTTATTTTATTAATTTCTACGGATAAAAAATTATCTTCACTAGTGTTCAACATTTAGTCTTTTTTTTATAATATAATTATATGATGTCACCACAATTTTCTTATCTTTTGATAGGTTTGGTTATATTATTGTAGTTTCCTATGGACTATAGACTATGGCTCTTTGACAAGGTAAAAGACATATTTTTTTTATTAATGTATTAACATAAATCATGATAGCAAACTTTAATGTCCCATTCAGTGTAGAAAACATGCCCCGCATGAAAGAATGTTAAATTTTTTATCTTAAGGGGCGGTATTAATAAACATTTCGAAATTTGTTTGGTCGGTTATTTTGATGTCTTAAATTTCTTACATAAGTTAAGAGGATCTAAAACCAGATCTACAATTCACAATTCAGCTAGTTAATTATTTGATTGGACAAAATATTGAATTTTGTAATCATTTGAAAGATGAAGAGGGTTCAAATATTTTCAATTTTTGTGCTTTCATCATTTTTAAAATTTATGCGGTACAATAAAACCGTTAAATATAATCTATATTATTTTCTCTATATGTCAATAAAATTATCGTTTTCCGATTATAGTTTTACATGAATTAATAAATTGAAAAATCAACATTCATAATTTATTCACATTGATGCATTTTTGCAAGCTCTGAATTCTAATCAAAATAAAATTGAAATTTTGTAATATTATGTGTGCATAGAGATCATATATAACTTTTTTTTTATTTAAGTTTTAAACTTGAAGTTATTGTAATTTTTAAAATGAAGACAAAAAAATTGAAGACACTTGAACCATAGGGCCACCATTGCATTATGCTTTTATATTTAATTTCATAAAAAATAATACTGGTGTAGTATAATGAAATTTGTTATAATACTAGTGTAGTATAAAGAAATCTGTTCCTGCGTACGCAAGCTTGAAAAATGATATAACAAAAATAATAAACTAATCTTGATGCGATGAAGTACAAAATATTTGCGACAAAAAAATTCATATTTTCTACAAAAATAATAAACTAATTTAACACATCATGAAATAATCTCAATGCAATTTAATCAGCAACAAAAAAATTAATAAATATCTGCTACATCCTACAAACTTTATAGATAAAGTACAAAATATTAAGAAAATAATATTCGCTACAGATTTCGTGAATCTAGGCCAAAATATTAATAACATAATAATAAATAATTTTATTATAATTTTTAAATTGAAAGCAATTTAATGACCAACATTAAATAATAAACCAATCTTGATGTATTTTATATTTTATGATCTGTTGTATAATTCTCCATTTGAAATAAAAAAAACTGCATAAAAAGATTGGTTTATTAAATAAAACACGACAAATTATGCAACAAGGAAATGTGTTTATATTTGTTGGTATGTTGCATAAAGCATAACCCTCAATTTTAAATAAAAAAATGATGGAGAGTAAATGAGGAGAAGTGAGAGAGAGAAAAAAAGGAAGAGAAAGTGGAGCCAACAAGGACATTTTGTTAATAATTTATGAAGAGGGGTAATTTATTTGTTGGTTTAAAAATGAAGGACAATTTGTACATTCTCCCGTTCTATCTTGATTTTCGTTTCTTATTTCTAATAATCAAACCGATGGGTGAGAACTGAGAAGTGCCTTTTTTTTTTTTTTTTTTTTCAAATTTAGATACACGGAACATCAAGGAGTGGTTATTTATTTAAATAAAATATATTTTAGGTATAAAAGAGTGGGTTAACTCTGTGCAGAAAAGCAGAGAAGTCATATTTGTCATATTTTAAAATTTATTAAATAGACTTCAAACAACTAATTCAAACCGTTATTTAACAGTCCCTGCATATAAAATAAAAATAAATAATGTATTTTAATTTATTGCTTTTAGAAGGAAATTCTCCTCTCTGAAAAAATAAAAATAAATAATGATATTTTATGACTTGTGAAATTAAAACAGTCCCTGCATATAAAATACATGTGCGACATCATATCATAGGAGTATTTGAGTTCCAAAGGTTTAGTTACCATGTTGTCGATTATCCCACATTTTCAAAAGGAGAATTTCAAATAGTCTTAAAAAATCTAGAAATTGCATATCTTTCCTTCTAAAATTTATAATATTCATAATTATCCTTCTAAATTTTAAAATCTCACAAATTAATCCAATTTATTACATTTTAAATTTGTAAATTTTTCATCTTTGTCATTTATTTAAAAAATAAATATGTAGTTTGTCAAGAGAAATATTTAGTTTTCTAATTCACTAGTTTGTGAGGGAAAATGTTTAATTTTCGTAGTTGTGATGCATATATAAGCGTATTTTTGAAAGCAATTGTGTATGTGTCACAAATAGATAAATAAATCAATTGTCCCTGATAATCAGTCAATTAGAATACTGAACATTTATCTTATACAAGCTACATATATATTTTTCATCTTTTTTTTAATAAAAGATAGAATAAGAACTTTATAAATCTAAAATAATTTGTTAATAGAAATCACAATAAATTAAATGGATTTATGAGTTTTAAAATTTAAAAGGATACATATGTTGTCATAAATTTTAGAAAGAAAAAATGTAATTTCAAATAGGGGTGTCAACGGGTATGATAAGGATCGGGTGGAGGCATTTTCATACCCGTACCTATTATAAATTGTCCTTATATGTACCTTAATGGTTTAAATTCTATTGAAATTTGCTAGAATTCATTTACGTGTTTTAATGGTTAATTAAATATAACACAATTACCTAGAGTAGTTGGAAAATGAATATTTATTGCTCATTAATATATATATGAGAGAGAGAGAGAGAGAGAGAGAGAGAGGGGGGGCTTGGCTACTCTATTTATATAAGCATATGATGGCATATGCTTATAAGTCATCTTTGTGTTTTTAAAGCACCAACGTGTTTTACTCCATGGAGTAGCGTAGCTCATCTCTCTCTCTATATATATAGAGGTTGGCTAAGGTCAAAGTGATAGTTCATGAGCTTTGATGCTACCGGTAGAACTTCGACCTAAGTACTTACGGGATCAAATTTTAGTATTTGAGGATCAAACAACAAATTCAAACCGTTAGATATTCAATCTATATTAAAATGTTCTTGGAGACCAAATTTTATATTTTTTTGGAATTTTTTTACTATTTATTAAGCTGGATTGAAAACCGCTGTTTTTATTAAATTTCTGCAGCATTGAAAAACAGCGGTTTTCAAACCAGCTTAATAAATAGTAAAAAATTTCCAAAAAATGTAAAATTTGGTCTCCAAGTACATTTTAATATAGATTGAACATCTAACACTTTGGATTTGTTGTTTGAACATCAAATACTAAAATTTGACCCTGTAAGCACTTAGGTCGAAGTGCTACCAGTAGCAATTTAGCCATTCTCTCTCTCTCTCTCTCTATATATATATATATATAATTTCATTTATTTTATAATTATCTGATCGGATAACAGATAAGAAATATGCTTTACTCATAACCTTACCCGTTTAAATAACAAAAAAAAAAATCTTTACTTGTATCTGTACTTGTACCTATACCTGTACCTGTATCTTTGTACCTGATAAGTTTACGAAATTAAAATCTTCTTCATGCTCCTCTTATCGAATGCAGTACCGGTTAGGTAAACAGATAAAAGGACAGACCCCTAATTTCAAAGGTTTTAAAAAATCTAAATAAAATTCTCTTTAAAAAATAAGCCTGGAGACCGGAGACCAAGCATCTGAAGCGTACACGTGTTGAAACGGTCAAAATCCAAGAGCTAATTAAAGTGAAATTAAAGAGAGCGGATGACAACTGGATTATCTGCATACTTAAATGAGGTTCCCTTGTTTAGAATCACAAATGGTGATAATTTTGAGTCTTTGACCTGAATTTCTAGACCCACCAACCCATTATGTAAAGTTAACAAAATCGAATTCATTTCATGTCCGCAACTTGTTAACTTGTACACTAAAAGTTTAATCTAAACTAATATGCAAGTTGGGAGTCTTGGAGAGAAAATATGAAAAGGTCATTCAAATTTGCCAACGCCACCTAGATCCTACTCAACATGCAACTATGCAAATAATAATGAAATTGATAGTTTTTGTTTATAAAAAAAGATCATTCATTGAACCGTATGACTTTGGATAAGAAAGACCTTTTTGGTACAGCTTTTATCACAATTTGTTTATTAAAATTAATGGATTTCTATTTTATTAGCCTCCTTTTAAGAGTGATGCTTCTATGGACATAAGGACCTATTTGTAAAATGAACATATTTTTATTTTCAAAGTTCAAACAGTCGATCCGAACCGTTCATCTTGTTCTCCATATTAATATGTGCTTGGAGACAAAATTTTACATTTTTCTGAATTTGTTTACTATTTATTAAGACGGGTACAAAAAATATCAAATTCAGACCATTGAATTTTATACCCATCTTAATAAATAGTAAAAAAATTCAGAAAAATGTAAAATTTGGTCTCCAAGCACATATTAATATGGAGAACAAGATAAATAGTTCGGATCGACTGTTTGAACTTTGAAAATAAAAATAGAGTGAGTCTATGGTACTATGCATATCACGGGTTGTTACCGTGCTACGGCTCTATATTCGAGTTTTCAAATCCTAACGGTCGATCTGAACCATTCATCTTGTTCTCCATATTAATATGTGTTTGGAGACCAAATTTTACATTTTTTGAAATTTTTTTACTATTTTTTTAGATATTTAGAAAATCACTTGATCTGAAAATTCTGGACCATTCAAAAACAGTGATTTTCAATAAATCTAAAAAAATAGTAAATAAATTTCAAAAAATGTAAAATTTGGTCTCCAAACACATATTAATATGGAGAACAAGATGAACGGTTCGGATCGACCGTTAGGATTTGAAAACTCGAATATAGAGCCGTAACACAGTGCCAAATCGTAATATGCATAGTACCATAGACTCACTCATAAAAATATGTTCATTTTACAAATAGGTCCTTATGTCCATAGAAGTCTTTGCCACTTTTAAACTCTCCACTTGACCATTTAGGTACTTGGATTCTTTGTAGCCCATTCCATGCGGCAAGAATATATTCAAGATAGCAAAAATTACAAAAAGAAAAAAGGAAAAAATAAATCAGGGAAGGAGCATCAAAATTTGAACTGAAGATATAAATAAATGAGTGCATTGTAATTTTTTTATGACGAAAGTTAAAGGTACATATGCTTGCAAAAATTGTAAAATATAATGGTTATAATGTAATTTCTTAATTCATATGAGGATCTATCTCTCTCTTCCTCCATTCGAAAGTCTAATTAAAACTATTTGAGATAAATAAAAAATTGTGTTTAATATACATATATGATGATCAGTTGAATATTTCTATTTTCCTTTTGAGATGCTTTACTTGAAATAGAAAATAGCCAGCTCATTTTTCTCGGAGGAGCATTTTCTTTTGATATTACAAATAATTTTAAGTAATTATAGTATTACAGACTTAGCACAGTGGTCCTTTAATAAAAAAGAAAAAGAAAAATCCTGAGTAATCCTAATTTTTCTTATAGATGTTCCAAATTTCAAACATTAAGGTTTGTTTGCGTCAAGTGCAATGTGAGCATAACCCAAAATTTATCACAAATTTGTTGTGTACCACTTTTTAAAGTTTGTGTGCACTAAAACTTGATGTGTTAAGTGCGATGTGAGTAACTAAGTCAATGTGTTAACTTTTTTTCAGTTTCTTGATTTTGTACAAATATTGAGTAAAGATTGAAAGTCAAACCACACAACTGTTTAATATTCACAAAGAACACACGGGAGAATATTGCATTTGCCACTAGACTAAAGGTTGGTTTTCATACTTTGAAATTTGTTTGTTTTATTTAAAATATAGATTTGTTGAAAAATTAATACAATGTAGAGTAATAATGTACAGTCATAACAACGCTTATTACTAAACAACCTATGGTAATAAAATGCTCCTGTATATGTTTTCTGCTAAATTAATCTATACATGAAAGGCTACATCAGGGGCACTATACGAGATTTAGATTCTCCAATTCAGTGCATCTAGACCTCCAATGAATAAAACAAAAGGCTGTTAAATTCGAATTATTTGTTACTAGTTGGCAAGTTGCCAATTTCTTTAGTAGTTGAGTGGGGGCCTTAAAATTGATGCTAACTCTAATGAGAGAATATCTTAGTTTAGACCCCCATTTTACATAATTATATATATATAGTGTATGAGTTGCTGCAACTACCAATGAATGCAAAAATACAAGATTAATTTGTAACCATATTAGTAATGCAGTGATGCAAGAATCAAAATTTCTATGTGGAGCTGCTATATGATTGAGTCCCAAATTTGAAAATAAAAGATAAATATCGACCAAAATTACTCAAACCGTTGATTTACGGTTTTAAAGTACACTTATACATAAAAGGTAAATTTCTCAAAAAGGCAAACAAGCTGAAAATTTAAATCAATGGATAATTTCCTGGTTTTCCTTTTCCATGTGTGTCCTGTCACAACAGAAAAAAAAAAAATGAAAGAAAGAAAGAGTTAGCTATACTAATTAAAAAGAAAAGAAAATTGCAACTATACAACGGCAAAATTGATTGGAAATTAGGAAGGAACCTTTAATTGTCTTTCTTAGTTGCTAATTCAAATACTAAAATGAAAAGTTAATTCCAAATTTGAGAATAATAATCTTTGATGAACACCATTCCTCTTTAGAATTTCAAAAGGAACTAAACTACTCCAATCTCTCCTGCTCCGAACCAAATACTAGTTCAAAAAAGAAAAATCAAATTAAACAAAAGAAGAATTGGCAGCCACACGCAACTTTATTTACAGAAAAACCAGCATAACACAATCTGACAATGGCTCAGTAGCTGGCCTGAACAGGCATGTCATCAAAGCTCCAGAGATCGGCCAATCCAAATGATTCCTGAACTGCCTCACCGGTGAAAATCCCGTCAACTGACTCGAACATGTTCCCGTCAAAATTCAGGAAATTGGGATAATTGAAGTACTGATCAAAATCTTTTTCGTAAATCCCGTTAACATTCACCTCCATGTTTTCAGTAACAACTGCTTCACCCAATTCAGTTTTCTGCTTCTTAACTGGTAATGTGTAGTCAAGAAGTTCATCTTGGTCTATTTTGGGGAGAATGACAGACATGGTCTCAGGGGTTTTGATTTCTGATTCCTCTGAAAATGAGTTGCTTTCCTGGTCAGATGAGTTCGTAGTTGCGGTAGGTTGATTTAGAGAAAAAGGTGCAAGAGGATTAGGCTTGTTTCGTATCATTTGTTCGTTGAAGGTGATGTCCGAGTTGTTACACGACCTGAACAAAATAACAGGGAATGATAAATAAATATAAATTATAAACTTTGGTAATAATCTTACTTTTATATTGTTTTCCTTTCTGATTTTGTTGGGAAGGAATGATCTATGTTTTGATTTACTATCAATCAATTAAAATACAACAGTAAAGTGAACAATAATTGTAAAATTTAGAAAACCTTGTGGAGTTGGATTTGCGTGATGGTGATTTGGCCTGGAACTTGGTGGCGCGGCGACGGCTTGGATCAGGGAAATTGACCTTGGCCTTGTTGCCACGGATGCGCCGGGCCTCTCCGTCATAGGCCCGTGCAGCCTCCTCGGCTGTGTTGAAGGTGCCAAGCCAGACGCGCACCCCTTTTTGTGGGTCCCGTATTTCAGCAGCCCATTTCCCCCACGGCCTTTGCCTTATCCCTCTGTACTGATTCTTCCTCTTCTTGCTGTTCTCTGACAGCTCTGCCGATCTCAAGCCGATCAACCCCTCTGCATCAGCTGAGAATAAACCAATTTGTACTTAAGTAAACAAAAGAAAACCAGAAGATATGACATAACAACAGTTTAAATTATGGCCCTTAAATAAAAATAGTTTAGATTTGTTATCAAATTTTGAGGACTTATCACTTGTTCTTTCTCTATTCTCTTCTTTGTTTTACTATTTCTTTTAATAAAAAAAATCTCTTCCCACTTCTCGATAGTTAACAAAAGAAAGAGGCCACAAAATTAGGAAAAATCTCACCTTTTAAAAGAGAGCTGTCGTATTCAAAAAGCTCATCTTCTTCATCTACAAATTCGTCGAAGTCGTCGTCCATAAAGGAGTCGTCGAAATCATGGAACTCTCTAAAATCAGCCTCAAACTCGTCCTCATAGTCAACCCCCTTGCTCTTATTCCCTTTTTTAGGCTTATTCTTCTTATTCCTTCCACTATTCTGGTCGGGCCAGAGGTGCTCCGCCGTGACACGGCGGGAAGCTGGCGCAGGGATGAAGTCGTTGATGATGGCACCACCACACATCTTTTGTCAGTCCGAAAAGTCGCCTCTTTGTTTTCTCTGCCTTATACAGTTATATTGAACCTTTTATCTCCTTGTTTAGTGATGGAACAGAGGTATATAAAGGATGAGAGAAGGTGGGAAGCAACTACGAGGGTTTAATTGTTAATTGCAAGTGGTGTTTTGGAATTAGTAAAAATTCTAAGGGCCTCCTGGAGAAGGAGAAAGAGGGGGTTGGACAGTGAACGCGGCGCTTTGAGATTTTTAAATAACTGTTAACTAATTTTTAGAAACTTTATCTCTGAAAGTTTATAAACCCTCACATCCCTAAAACTCAAAATTAGAGTTTCTTAATTGCCACATCAGCAAATAAATTACAAGAGAAAAAAATTTCAGCGAATTATTTGGCCACGTCAGAGTTTATAAACGGTTTATTATTAAGAAACTTTGGAGCAAAGTTGCTAAATAAGAAACTCATCTGCATCCCTGAAACTGGTTTAGAAACTGCCACATCAGATTAGAAACTCAAAGAGTTTCAGAGATGTAGATGCTCTGACTGTTGGTTACATGGTTTATTCAGTCTGAGAGAGAATCTTGGTTTCTATATGTCCAAATAAATTTTGGAGACTTTCATGTTAGAAAATATGTTAGATTCCATCGTTTATATATTAATTCAATGTTCATTTTTAAGATGAGTTCAGTAATTTGTTTTCTAATGAATGTGTTGTAATGTGGAAAAAAGCTCATAGCTCGTGGATGGATTGTGACTCGTCTCTGACTTGCTTGCTAACAACTCGTTTGTTGGTGAACCGAGCTGTTAATGAGTGGACTCACCACTAGCTCGATAAAAAATTAACAAGTTTGAGCTGGGATATAACTCGCTCGCGAGCTGGCAAGCTGGCAAGTATATATTTGTGAATTGGTATGGATTTGTGTGAATTTAGTATGCATGGATTTCTTTTGTGAACTATGTTTGTATGAATTTGGAGATTTAGTATGCATGAATTTAGTTGCAAACTTAATTTATGGTAATTGACTTTATAATACATAACCTAATACATTTGGACTTTTGATCTACGAGCTTTCACGAACTGGCTCGGCTTGCTCATTGCCAAAACAAGCGAGCCACGAGCCACTTTTTCAACTCGAATCTGAATGTTGGTTCGCTCATGATTCGCTCATTGCTAAAACGAATGAGCCATGAGTTTGATATAGCTCGGACCGAGCCAGCTCGTTACCAGCCCTAGTTGTATATGCAACTATTTAATTTATTTTTTAACAATATATTAGTTATTTTAACATGTAATAATAATAATACAGATTGGATGACTGTGTTTTTAATATCAAATTAATTACTTCTAAGAGAAATATTATTGCTGTAAACATAGCTATTTCTTTTTAAAAAAATTCTGTTCTATTTAACACTTGTAAATTTACAATTCTCAGGTGGTGTAATTAATATAAACATGAACTAGCTACGTATTTATAAGAATAATATTTTTCTGATAAAAATAACTCGTTCAATATATTAAAAAAAACCATAATTACTTGTCGTATTTTTTATAATTATATGTTAATGGTAACCAATTTTATATTAAAGTTATTTATTTAAGTGTTTAAAAGAACCACATGTTAAAAAATATTAAATTAAGTACGTTCAAAAATAGGCACACTCCCGACTCGTATTTAAAAAAAAAAAAAATTGGCGGACAACTGAAGAAATTTTCCTGAAATTTTTGGTATATAGAGTTTGATCCGAAATTTCTTCAAAACCAATCGTCTCGTAGCATTTTTACGTACTTTTAATTTTTGAATGTGATATCTTTAAACTTCCTTTCTCCGTCTCTATCAATTTTTTGAATTCCGTATGGGAACTGAGATTGTCGTGTGTGGACCACGGCTATGTTAAAATAATGTGGGGTCACAGTCCAGTGGCATAGTTTCATTATAATTTATCTTGTTCAAACTTTAAAAAAGTTTTTATAGGTGTCAGTCAGATAATTGAGTATTGCAATATAAAAATTTATGTCTTTCCCGAAAGTCAGATCTACGTCTCGTCTCTGCTATTATTAGAGTTTCTATTATTATAAGATAGACAGTTTATAATTTAGTTTTAAAAATATAAGAGAGTTTTTTTATTTTAAAATTATATATGAGCATCTACATCTCAGCAACTGAAATGATTTTTAAATAACTGTTAATCACTTTTTAGAAATTAAAGTCTTTAATATTTTTAACTCGCAGATTCTTCAAATTAGTTTTAAAAATTAAGCCACGTCAGCAGAAAATTAAAAAAAAATAATAATTTGAGTCAATTATTTGACCAACATGAAGTTTATAAAAGAGACTTTACGGCATAGTTTCTAAATAAGAAATTCTTTTACATCTCTCAAACTGAATTAGAAATTGACACATCAAATTAGAAACTCTAATAATAAGAAACTGTTTATAAACTTCGTACTAGTCAAATGATTGACTCAAATTATTTTTTTTTCTTTCTAATTTGTGTAGGACGTGGCATAATAGAAACTCTAAAATTAATTTCAGAAATATGAAAGTTAGAAACTTTAGAAACTTTAATTTTCTAAAAAATAGTTAACAGTTATTTAAAAACTAATTTGAATTACTGAAATGTAGATGTTATTTAACTGTCTTTAAAGGAGATTGATAGTAATCTTCAATCTCAATTTTACTTTTCGCTTTGCTACAATTTGATTCATCTCACTCTAATTAAGCAATTATTCCACTATAATTTAACACTCTTCTTCTATTTTTTTTGCTCACCAAACAAACCCTAAGTAGGGAAAATATTTTTTTCATTTAAATTACTCTAGACTATTGGATCAAACATTGGACGTGTGAAGTTACGATTTAATAGAAAATTTTGTGTTTGAAAAATACAAATTTGTTGATATAAAGAACTCAACTCATAGATTTGAATTGTAAAAGTTAGAAAAGATGAAGAATTAGATTTTAAACAATCATAGCCCTACTGTCAATGGATGGCAATATTTTTTTGAATAATTATTTTAGTACCCGCGCTATAGTACCCGCACAATACCCGCAATTATAAGAATAATGCATTATGGTCCCCACTAATTATATAGTCTCAACTAATTATTATTCTAAAATTCCAGCTGCATCATTTCTTTATGGTCTCCACTAATTATATAGTTTACCTTTTACAATCTCCACACTCGTTCTCGCGTCAATCTTTCTCTAACAAAAATAGTTGACTTCATAGGAATAAATACTTCAATGCATAGATATAAATAATTTCAGTACTTAGATATTAATACTTTCAGTGTCATATGTAAAAAATACTTAGATATGAATACATTCGTAGTTATAAATACTTAGAAGATAAGATATTAACACTTAAAAAAATATTAATACTTTGATGCGTGACTTGTTATGATTATTCCTTTTCGAATTCCCCAATTATCCCCGCGTCGGCCTTTCTTTAAAAAAAATAGTTGACCTTGTACATATAAATACTTAAGTGTATAAGTATAAATACTTTCAATACTTATATATTAATACTTTCAGTGTCATAAGTAAAAAAATACTTGCAAGTATAGGTATAAATACTTGCGCGACGACGAGTATGAAAATACGTCATTATAGATCTCATTTGAAAGAAAAAATTACATAGGTATTAATAATGTGAAAGAAAAATTAAAATTGTGGAGATTTTGCAGTCCCTGCAAGAAGTTATCTTTCTGCATTTAATTTTCGGTGGTCCCCCGTGGGTATAGTGTTGCGGGTACTATTATCTTCACGCTACAGTACCCGCACAATAAATAATTGTTCACCTCATAGCTATAAATACTTTCGTACATAGGTATAAATACTTCCATGAATAGATATTAATATTTTAGAAAAAAAAATTCAAATTGTGGAATTTTTGCGATCTCCACCAAAAAATTATTTTTTCACATTTAATTTTTAGTGGTCCCCTCTTATGGTATACTGCGGATACTGTTATCAGCTTCTTTTTTTTTTTAGATTATTGATTTTAGTTGAAAAAGATTGGTTAAGACAAACTCTAAAAGTATGGTCATGATTTTAAAACTAAAATAAAATTTCTATAATTTTGTATTTTAAATTTTCTAATTGATGTAATTTAAATTCTAAAATTATTAATTCCGCAATTTGTATTTTCAACACAAAATTTATCTTGATTCGTCTATTGCTATGCTTAAGAAGCTTCCACAGAATCAAGAGAAAAGCAATATGCATAGTCTTGTGATTTCTATTTTATTATTATTTTTTTGACTAAAAATGTAATATAGTACGCAACTATTTTCTATTTCAATTGTTGTCTTTCTTGATGCACCAACATTTTTTTCTACTTGCTTACAAGAAACCATTTGTTCTTTCTTCAATTGCTAACTCTTAATTTCAATTTAAGGATCAATCCATTTTCCGGTTCTCGCTTTTAATGGGCTGGAAATACCGAGTTTTTATTTGTACCAATTTTTTTTTTAAAGTAACATAAAAGTCAGATTCAAATAGAAATACAGATTTAGTATGTATTTTCAATCAAAGATGCATTTGTTTGTTTTTTTTTTTTTAAACTTTGACAACGACTGCTAAATATAATTTTCATTAAATAAAATAAAACTACATCAATTTTCTACCACAATATCGCCACATTCAAGTCTAAACAACACATCATCTAAATCATTTAACAACACAACACATCATTTAAAACATCTAACAACACAATACGACATCTAACATCACAACATTTAGCAAACCGACTTCAAATGATCGGTTTGCTAAAGAGAGAAGAGAGGCGGAGAGTTTCAACCCTCGTATCGCCTTGGAGTTCACCCGCTCCCCGTTTCTCAATACCCTTATTTGTAAAATTTACGAAATTAACTATATCAAAGATGCATTTGTTTCACGCAGAATGAAACGTCAATGTTTTGAGTGAAGTGCAGATTTAGTCTATGTTTCACCTTAATTGTTTTTTTTTTCTTCTAAAAATATTTATGTTTCATCTATTACTGCTAGAATTAGAGTTTATTAGCGGCATGTTATTTTTTTTAGTAAAGATTGAAGGTCAAGTCGTTCAATTATTTAATATTCACAAATAATTACTCTTTTTGAATTTTGAATCATTAACCAACCGCACAGTCACAAAGAGTATTATCTTTGTTGCTAAACTAAAAACTAGTTCTCAGCATACTATTTTTTTAAATTTTAATATTTTTAAATGCCACAAATAAATCAATTGGCTCGAGAGATAGAATTCATATCACCTAAGGTAACAAAATATTTCTGTTTGAATCTGAATTGTCCAATCATAATCTGCATGACTGTTAAAGCGAGTCCGTGCTTTCCACTTCATACTAAATTGATCCAAATTTTTATCGGACGGTTGTGATTCAAACAAAATTATTTGGTTACCTCAGAGGGGCCGAATCGTCTGCCCCCCTGGGGGCAGGAAATTCTTGCCCCCAGAGTCACTGCAGAGTGGGTCCCCATATAACCCTAAACTCTTTAATAGTAACCGGGCCCACCCCACAGTGACTCTGGGGGCAGAAATTTCCTGCACCCCCAGGGGGCAGGAGATCTGATTCCCCTCAGAGGATATGAATTCGAAAAGATGACTCGAGGTTGCAATTACATTGCAGTGCCATCCGAGTTGGAAAAGTATCATCCCAGGTACCGTAAAAGATTCTCCTCCCTTTACGGTTTGTGATTAACTCCCAGTTGCTTGGAATTTATTTTTGTTTTAAATGAATAAAAAGGTCGAGAGAGAAATAGAAAGAGTACAACAACTTTATTTTTAATAAAAAAATTGATATAAATTATACCGATTTTAAAAATTAAAAGTGTTTAAATCTGTAAGAGTTTCACCGATCCTAACATAATATATTTTTTTTCTTGGGTGATCCTCCCTTCCCCTACCTCTCTTTTTCTTTTCTCCCATTCGAAAGCTACAAATAATATAAATGTTTTATAATATTTTTTTGTTTGAGGTGATCCGTCCCTTTCCACGTGTTTAATAATATTTTATAAATTTGATTAATTATTTTAATCGGTGATATATCCTCAGCGTTAGAATGAAAAAAAAAAAAACAAGATTGTTTTCATCGGTAATACTTTTACCAATACAAACAAGATTGTTTTTTTAATAAAATAAAATATTCCACTGTTTAGATCGGTACAAAAATTACTTATCTAATCTTCAACTTGAAAAGTCTTCAAATGAGTCTGTAACAACTCCTGTAGCCGCGGACAAATGAAAAGAACTAAAAAAAAATTTAGGATCGGTAAAACTCTTACTGTTCTAAACGCTTTCGATTTTTAGAATCGATAAAATTTGTACCGATCTTTCTCCAAATAATAAAACTGATGTACTATTTCTGTTTTTCTCTCTACTTTTTTGTTAATTTCTACCAAAAAAACAAAACGGCCAGTTGCTTTGAGATTCGAGCTAACATAGGGACAGTATTATTAAGCTTTGAGATTTGTGCCGAGTTAAAATAACGGTCCAGATCCACTACTTGTGAAAGATTCCCTGTTAGGTACCGGGAGGATCTGAATTCATCCGAGCTTGCGTCAGGCAAGTTGCACTACAGCACTAGTTTCCATGACTCCAGTTCCATTTGCAGTGCCGTTGCAATATAGTTCTATTGACAATACAATTCATGTCTTCTTAGTGTACGAAAGAATTGATCAACATAATATATGTTAACCTACGTACATGCTAACAAGAAGTTATTAAAAAAATAAATTAATACAATATTATATTTTTCTTATATGTTTATTCCAATTGTCTTTCATGTTTGACATGCCAACTTGGCATGCTATCTCGCCAACCGTAAATTTTTAAAATAAGATATAAGTATATTTATTAATCAGATTGTTACTTATTTCTGAATTTTTTTTTTCTAATTCCTGAACAATTCACATATTGAATTTGTTAATTTCCGACAGTCCACAACCCGTTAATCGTACAAGTAAAAATTTTATCTACATCTAATAAAATTTCTAGCTACCCCCTACCTACCAATACCGTTCATGTCCTCCTGTTACATAGAAATGGAGAGGAATGATTCAATTAACTTTAATATATTTTATTTTCGCCAATTAATTTCAATTTACAATAAGCAATTGGTACTAGAAAACTTAGGAGACGAGTGTAACGTCAGATCCAACTTCCAAGTGGAGGCGCAAAACGAGAAGATGCATAAACCGACAAAAACCCGACAAGTATATTAGGTCACCCAAATAAATTGAAAATAAAATCGGAAAATATACCAATGGAATAAAAATGTTTTCAATGAGATCAGTAGCCAATTTGACTTCCAACAACAAGGCCATGTTCAATGGCATTTGTTGGGGTTAGAGATTGGTTGGGACTACCTAGAAAGGCAAGTGTCTATTGTCTATTTATAAATTCTAAAAAAAAATTATAAATTAAGGATTACGAATATTAAGTACAATTAGAATATTCTTCAGCTCATCAAACTTAATTTCAAAATGAAACATATTCAATTTAATGACAAATTTAAACTATTGAAACTGATCTACGAGTAATGAGTTTACATGTTAAATTTATAAGTTTTTGAATTGTTTTAGTATAAAGTCAAGCAGTCAAAGAAAGTCTATAAATTAATTTTAATGGATTTTTCTTTATTTTTTCTTCTAGTGTTTGTTAAAAATTTCTAAATATTAGATGTAAATGAATTACACGTGAAGTAGATATATTTCAATGATTTAAATTTATCATAAAAAAGTAATTCAATAGATTTTTAAGTTGAGCTCATCAAATTTATAAGTTGAAAAACATCTAAGTCCTCTAAAAAAGAAAAATATATACGTACCATTGGTAAGTAATGATGTTCAGGGGCGGAACCAGGATTAGTTCATTTGATAAGTTTTGGAAGTGCCACGTGATTTGGCTCCATACAATTGACTTATTTAAAATTTCTTATTTTATGAGGGGTGCTTGGCCCCCGCTTGCACCTCTAGTTCCGCCTCTGCTGATGTCTGCTATATATTATGTTACTTTTGTGAATATTTGTGAATATTTTTTTATTTTTAGAAACTAAAATTTAAATTATTAAAAGTAAGATGTATTGTTTTCTTGATAATTGGATGGAATATAACTAATAGTTTAGTCCTATTAAGGACAAACTAATATAATCAAACTATTTGGTGCAATCCAACTGATTTTGACAGTTATCAAACTAACAATCATATAGTGTGAAAAATCAATAAGACTGAAACATCGTTTCTCTATTAGTTTGTTCTCAATGGCTAGAATTATCAGTTCAGTTTCATTCATTTATAATTTAAATGTAAATTAATTTATACACTAAATTTACAGCTTTCACAAAAACCGAATCAATAAATAAGTCCTAATACTTTTCAATCTTTGTGATTATAACACACTGCAACTTTTAAAAACTACTTAAATCGAACCATATATATATAGAGAGAGAGAGGGAGAGTGACTAATGTTCATTCGTATGCATATGGCCCGATATGCATACGGTCCAAATTTAAAATTTTAAAATCCAAAAAGTCGATCTGAACCGTTTATCTTGTTCTCCATATTAATATGTGGTTGGAGACCAAATTTTACATTTTTCTGAATTTTTTTACTATTTATTAAGCCACTTTGAAAATTATTGATCCAACGGTGGTTTAACAAAATAGTAAAATCAGCAGCCACCATTGAATCAGCAATTTTCAAAGTGGCTTAATAAATAGTAAAAAAATTCAGAAAAATATAAAATTTGGTCTCCAAGCACATATTAATATGGAAAACAAGATGAACGGTTCGGATCGACGTTTTGGATTTTGAAATTTTAAATTTGGACCGTATGCATATTGGGCCGTATGCATACGAATGCACATTAGTCACTCTCTATAAGCATATGTGGGCATATACTTATAACTCGTTTTTGCGTTTTCAATGTCAAAATGGTCGATCTGAAGCGCTCAACATGTTTTCCATGTTAATATGTGTTTGGAGACCAAATTTTATATTTTTTGGAATTTTTTTACTATTTTTTTCAGAATTTTTCAAAATAGGGCTTTTCATATTTTTTTATTATTATTATTTTTAATATTTTTTATGATTGTTTTTGAAATTTTTTGAAAAAATAGTAAAAAATTTCAAAAAATATAAAATTTGGTCTCCAAGCACATATTAACATGGAGAACATGTTGAGCGTTTCAGATCGACCATTTGGACATTGAAAACGCAAAAATGAGTTATAAGCATATGCCCACGTATGCTTATGGAAGTAGAATAGCCAACCTCTCTCTACATGTTATATATAGAGAGAGAGGTTGGCTATTCTACTTCCATAAGCATACGTGGGCATATACTTATAACTCGTTTTTGCATTTCCAATGTCCAAATTGTCGATCTGAAGTGCTCAACATGTTCTCCATGTTAATATGTGCTTGGAGACCAAATTTTATATTTTTTGGAATTTTTTTACTATTTTTGCAGAAAATTTTTCAAAACAAGGTTTTTCATACTTTTTTTTTATACTATTTTTCATATTTTTTTTATACTGTTTTGAAATTTTTTGAAAAAATAGTAAATTTTTTTAAAAAAAATATAAAATTTGGTCTCCAAGCACATATTAACATGGAGAACATGTTGAGAGCTTCAGATCGACCATTTGAACATTGGAAACGCAAAAACGAGTTATAAGCATATGCCCACATATGCTTATGGAAGTAGAATAGCCAATGCATAGGTATTTTTGTGCATTGGACTATAAATCATCGGATTCAAAGTCCAAATGACCGATCCAAACCATTCATCTTGTTCTCCATATTAATATGTGTTTGGAGACCAAATTTTATATTTTTTGGAAATTTTTTACTATTTATTAAGCCACTTTGAAAATCGCTGATCCAACGGTAACAGTAAAATCAAAAGGCACTGTTGGATCAGCGATTTTCAAAGTGGCTTAATAAATAGTAAAATATTTCCAAAAAATATAAAATTTGGTCTCCAACCACATATTAATATGGATAACAAGACGAACGGTTTGGATCGGTCATTTGGTCTTTGAATCAATGATTTATAGTTCAATGCACAAAAATACCTATGCATTGGCAAGGCACCATAGCCCATCTCTCTCTGTGTATATATATATATATATATAGAGAGAGAGAGAGAGAGAGAGAGATGGGCTATGGTGCATTGCAATGCATGAACCCTTTTATGCATTGCACTCTAAATCATGGATTTAAAGTTCAAACGACCAATCCGAACCGTTCATCTTGTTCTTCATATTAATATGTGCTTGGGGACCAAATTTTACATTTTTTGGAATTTTTTTACTATTTATTAAGCAATTTTGAAAATCGCTGATCTGATGGTCCAGAAAATTTTACTGTTTTTTACTGTTCACAGCAAAACAGCAATTTTCAAAAATGCTTAATAAATAGTAAAAAAATTTCAAAAAAATGTAAAATTTGGTCTCCAAACACATTTCTATATGGATTAAACATCTAACGGTTCGGATCGGTTGTTTGGACTTTAAATCCGTGATTATAGTGCAATGCATAAGGGGGTTCATGCATTGCAATGCACCATAGCCCATCTCTATATATATATATATATAGTAAGGCTACCATACATTGCAATGCATAGGCATTTTCGTGCATTGAACTATAAATCACCGGATTCAAAGTCCAAATAACCGATCCAAACTGTTTATCTTGTTCTTCATATTAATATGTGCTTGGAGATCAAATTTTACATTTTTTGGAATTGTTTTTACTATTTATTAAGCCACTTTGAAAACCGTTGATCCAACGATAACATAAAATCAAAAGGCACCATTGGATCAACGATTTTCAAAGTGGCTTAAAAAATAGTAAAAAAAATTCCAAAAAATGTAAAATTTGATCTCCAAGCACATATTAATATTAAAAAAAGATAAACAGTTTGGATCAGTTATTTGGACTTTAAATCCGGTGATTTATAGTTCAATGCACGAAAATGCCTATGCATTACAATGTATGGTAGCCTTTATATATATTATTTATTGAGTCCGAGCTATTTGTTTTTAAGGAATCCAACTTTTCACTTTTGCCAATAATTTGATTTTTCTTTTAAATTTCTAAAATAAAAATATTTGAAAATATGTCGTGTGGATTCCACGTGCATTCTTGGACACGGGCTCAGGTGTACATCTTGTCCTTTGGTGCACGTGCGAACGTGTTCGTGCAGCGAATATTCTCCCCTTCCGATGGATTTTCTTGGCGACCCGTTACTACCTACCGACCAGTTGGCCATGTCAGCTTATTGAATTTTTTGGAGTAAAGTAATATACCAATATGCAATACATAAGTGTATATTTTAAGGTGCAACCGTGCAAGACAAACTGAATTAAAGTTATTCAAATAGTGATTCTAAACGATGGGTATCGTACACCTTGTTAATATATTTACTTGGATACAAATTAATTTTTCTCAAAATTATTTTTATATCTTTTTAATTTTGGAAATCATAATCCATGCAACATTATTTTCCCTTTATTTAAAAATACATGTTTAAATTTATAGACATTTTGTATATATAACTACAAAAATAGAACAATATCTACGAGGAATACTGTTGGTATACTGTCACGGATACTATCGTTGCTAATAGAAAAAAACACCTTTATATCGATATACCTTCGCGGATATTGTCCTATTCTTGTATATGCTACTTCATGATTCATGTTAAACTATGAAAATGCTAACTTGTAAGCAAATAACGGAGTATATAAATAGCATCTTTGTTAAGGGAAGAGAGTAGAGGTGACTGGTGACTGGTGAGTGGTCATTCTCATCTGTATAGAATATAGATTGGTGCTGTATATATATTTATAGAGAGAAAATTTTGAGATTTAGTTAGTTTGAATTTTGAAATAAATAAGATAATATTCCAGATGTGATATCTCAACTCGATTTCAGATCCGCTGGGGTAAATCAAAATTTCAATTAGAATCCTAATTGTTTGTTATAATTTGACTCAAATTTTAAAGATGTCTCTCTCCTTGTTTATCTAATGATCTGTCTCATTAATTTCAATTAAGTTTGATTTTTTTATCTGATTCAATTATAAACAAACTAATAAATCCAGTTAGCTCATGGGATCCGATTGAACTCAACTCGGAGAGAAGGGGAGGTAGCCCATAAATTCATATCACCTGACACTAGTACATAAAATGTGACCATACATGACATATTATATACGGATGTAAAAAAATCTCAGATTAACAGTGTATAATGAGAGGAGGCAGTCGGACGAAAAAAAGCTCCCACATACACACACAGTTTGAAAGTCAGACTTTATCCGAAAGTCACTATTATTTATACACAATTTGTTAAAACCTAACCGTGTACAACTTGAGCCCTCCATACACAGCTAATAGTTTAGAATCCGTATATGCTTTGTTCAAATATCCAAACACATATTTCTATCAAGAATGTTTCAAATCCTGTAGGGAATTCAGGGATTTCAACTTCCACCCATATTCCATCTGGCCATACTACCCAATCGATACGTTCTTCTCATAGCAAATAAGTTAAAGGCTTAGGTTGATCATCATAAACCATAAGAAATGATAAATTGATTTGCTTGAAAAATGTTGTAATCTATAAAAATATATCTAAGGAGATAAAACATATATGAACGAAACCTTGCGTATTCTACTTCTGACATAATTAAATTTGGTAAAAAGACATAATTAAATTTGATAAAAGAATTGATGAAAAATTAAAATACTCAAATCTAACACCGTTAAAACAAATAAAGATACCTAGTTCTACACGGTTTTTTAAACAAAACATGTATAAATATTGATAAGGATGTTTGGTTTTTCGTGCCTGTTGGTCTAGTTGTCTTTTTGACTTTCCAACAATTTGATTTTAGATTCAGATCGTCTGATCTGTTTTGACACGAATATTAAAGAGTCTCGTGCATTTCATTTCATACCGGATTGGTTCAAATTCTGATCAGATACTCTGAAACTAAACTAAAATGTTCTGATACTCTTGAGGATGCGGATTGGGTAGTCCATTGACAGATTGACTCCATATCATATCGAGAACAGCTTGGGTCCGATGGCCATTGGACCCAAAGTGGTTCCAATGGGTTCGTTCACCGTCGGATCTGCTTTAGGATTTGCTCCCACACTTTTGCGTATGCTTTAAAATTTGTGCGCATGAATTCTAAAACAGATCCGATGGTGAGCGAACCCATTGAAACCATTTTGGGTCCAATGGCCATCGGACCCAAGCTGAAGTCTATCGTATCATATGCAAAGACTTTTGTGTTTGGAAAATAATATTATTAATTGAAGTGGGGAGGGAGATCACCAGTACAGTATGAATTTCTATCTCCTCTCCATTAGTAACCATTCGAGTCTCATGACGTACAAAATGTCAAAATCACAATAGGTAATTTGGTGAGGACATGCAAGATAATGTAAATTATCAGTTACAAGGCAAAGTACACTAATAAGCATTGAATTTTTCAAATTTAATGTAGCTTATTCTAGATTGATTCTGTTTTTTTTTAATCATTTGTTTTTAGTATAGGCCAACAGATCGAGATGTGTCGGAATTAGAAATTATTAATAATTTAATATAACTGCCAGTAAGCTTTCTGATCATTCTCACAAGATATAAGAAAAAAAAGTACAGTCTGCCTTCTCGTAATTGAAACTTATAAAGTTTCTTAAAAATAGTCTTATTGTTTTAGTGTTTAAGCATATTGCTATATTCTTTGTGAATATTAAAAGTTAGAAGACTCTAATCTTATTTTAGCTAGAATATTATTTATTGTAATTCATTATTAATTTGTTGCTTGATTGGACTATAAATGAATCAACACACGTGAATGTAATAGTGACAGAGGCATTTGATGTTTGACTCAGGCCTATATGACCGATTGATAGAAATACTCCAACATTCCACCTATTTGTATTTTATTTTTGAATATTTGTTTATTGTATATGGTGTTTTGCAAGGTTAGGGTCCTTAGGGATGCATTTAGTGTTGTATTAGATAACAGTGTAGCACACATCGAACAGTGATTGATGTCTTAAGATTCGTGCCAATATCTGAGATTTGTTGCTCCACGTAAAATCTTTGTGCAAACTTCTCTTTTATTATATGGAAAGGGGAAGGCACAACTGGAGATTGAGATTCCCCCTGGCATTTACATTTCTTAATAAAGTGAACTTCTCCCGTAGTGCATTTAGGCGAATCAAATTTCAGGTACAATTTGCTAAGAAAAGAGAATCCAGTACTAAATTGCCACTACAGAAATCTAAATATATTATTGCTTCAACATACCAACGTAAGAATTAAACTTGTTGCCAACAAGTATTGGTGCTCGAATATTGCGCCAATAGATTCTAGTTTCCTTGCATTTCAACATCGGACCCTGGAAGGCTGGAAGTGTAAAATTTACCACAAAACCTATTTTGTCTACCAAAAAGAATATAGAAAAGGCAATTTTAACATCGGAAAGTGTTCATAATAAAGTTGCAATGTACACAGATTTGTCATAATTATTTGTTTCTAAAAGGTTCCTCAAATAAAAAGTTTAAATCAACTAAAACTAACTGATCTAAATAAATAACTCTGTAAAATTTCTTTTGGCTGAATTATTTTCTTACCATCTTTAAAAATAGATAAACCAAATAACCATTCTTTTGAAATTGTTTCAAATTTACTAGGTTCGTAGATTTAAACTGCAGTTCAATTCCGCAATTTTAATCTGCGAAACCAGCAATGCATTAAAAATGGCACTAAAGTTCATTAATTTGGTTCCGCAGTTGAAACCTGCGAACCTGGTAAAATTAATTAAAAAAAAAATGGTTCAATGATTTTTTTTTTCAAAGATGGTAAATAAAAAAAATTCCATTCTTTTGGTGTTCACAGAGGACAATAAAACTTTTCTGAAAAAAAAAGTACAACTTACAACCTTGAATTTGACAAACTATTACAAGAAAAATTGAGAAGAAATTGATTGAATTTAACTTTCAATGATATTGCATTTGCCAAAATTAAATAGTGAATCTCATTTGAAAGTAAATTCCCTACTGTACATAGTAGCATGGCTGTTAGAGATGAGGCATTGCCCATGACCCCCTAACTGTCCAGATATATATTGCTTTCAATCTCACCAACAATGAGATACTAGAATTCAATGTAATAATCACACTCTACTTTTAGCTTTAGCAATTCCACACTCAATTCATGCACAAAGCATCAAAGGTGTGCCACAAAAAAAAATTAATATATAAAAAAAACGAGATAATTTTCAAAGCAATGCTTATGGTAGATGATGCAGACAATGATTACGAAAAAGCACAAGGAAAATTGCACATGTTTGTCAACTTACTTCATTCCGCACAAATAATTTTCATTATCCCCCAATTTTGATCAACTACTCTAGATGGGGGGTTTGCATAAAATTAATATAACCCTGTACTAGCTTACCATAGAAATGAATATTATAAGACATTAGTTACATATCAAGCGGCCTACTTGATTGGGGGTTTTGCCTAAGAGTTTCTATTTTTTGAATGAAAATACAGGCCAAAATTAAGAGTAAATTAAATTATACATGTTGAGGAAGGAATACCGGACTTGAAAATCCATTTGCCACCTTTTGTGCTTTTCTCTTTGAATTCGTCAGACTACATTGCGGGCATATATACTCCAGTCCGTCAGTTTTAGCATAATCCTAAATTTGATAGAGTAGTTTAACATCATATATCCCCACATAGTAAACACACTCAACTCTTGTATAACAAACAAAAAAAAAAAAAAAAAAACAACAACAAGTGCAATAAAAGAGAATACAGAAATGACATATGTTATAAGTTGATACTAACCTTAAATGCACCGAGACCTTGCCGCCGGTCACAACCAAAGTGGGCCCATTCGCCACACAAGCCGCAATTTACCCAATCTCCAGGTGCACTACTGTAGAATGCAAGAAAGACAGTGTTAATATAACAGCCTTATATTTAATAGGCATTTATTGTAACAAATAAGAGAAGAAATAACCTATGACAAAGGAGACAACACTCCCCATCCACGTCATCATGTGCCATCTCATATTCCAATAGGTATGTCTGGTAGTGTCTCTTAAGTGTATTTCCTACCCCCTAAAATAGTTGACAAAAAGTTTGAAATGTACAACCAATCAAATTAGTGCTCTATGAAAACATATGCCAATAGTAAATGTCAGATTATATGTATATTCTAAATTCTACAAAAGATTAAATTAAAAAGGGTATTACCGTCATTTTATTAGAGGCTGTATGATTTCGCATCTTGGAAAACACCTGACCTTTCCAATTTATTCCATTCCCCACAAAAAACCCTCCTCTGGAAACAACCTAAAAAAGATACTTATCCATATTTAATCAAGTCCTACCTTGTCATTCAAACTGCCATAAATGTGGCATTAAATTAAGCTTACAAAAAATAATGAAAAGAATAAAACCTCTTTGTACAAATTGAAGAGGTCGAGACGCTTTGCATTGAGTATAACATCAGGGAACTCTGACACACCTCCCTGTGGGACCAGCCGGCTATGTCCCCTTAGAACAAGAAAATCCATCACATCCTTCAAAAATTCCTCCTAAAGCACACAAATACAGCAGAAAACATAATTTAGAAGAGGACCTTTATTTCAAATGATTATTCTGAAGTATATTTTTCTTTTAATTTTTGTGACTTGCTTATAAACTACTCCCATCATTCCAAGTACAAAATCTAAGCAAAGAAAAGTGCATGAACCAAATTTAGAAATATTAAAAGCATGAGTTGATCAGAAAAAAAAAAAAAACACCTCTGAACAAGCTCTGATAGGGCTCCTCTCACATTGGTGCTTCTTAACTGGCATCGAGTTCAAAGATGTAATATCCCTTGCATGCAAAGAGGTGGAAGCTGGTTTTCTTGGACGCACCGGGTTGATATGGACAGGCTCATGGTTCACAGGACCCGGATTAGCCACCTCAGTGTGGGTTGAAGCTAAATCATGAAGCATCTCTGTCTCACGAACTCCAACAAACGGCACCATCCTCTGTTTTCGTGAGTGTGGGATTGGTCTTAGCGAGCTGAATTTCAACCGCTTATAAGGAGGACTGGCCTCAGAGTCAAGGCCAGGCTGGGCACGTTTTCTGACGAGTGGGGCTGACAAGGTAGGAGGAGTGGAGATAAAGGTGTTTTCACCTTGGCCTTTTGTTTTGTTCTGTCTACAAAAGAAGAGGAGTCGATCAGAGTCTTGCTTTTCAAATGCTGCGACTGAGATGCCTTGAATGGAAGCTATGCCAAGTGCAACCAAGGTATGGTGTGTTGGCTCATGTGCCAAATGGCGTAATATCTGTAAATTACAGAAGCAGAATTTATATCAAAAAGGGGTGCTATCAAGAGACATGAGTGAGCAAACTAAGAAAAAGAAACGCATAGACCAATAAATAATTCGATAACAGTATACCCATAGCAAAACCAACTGCCTCATTAGACATACGAAGTACATCAAAAGCCCAATGCGCAATCTCAAACTTTCCCTGTACAAAACATTCGGTATGGAACTTCATTGGCCTTTTAATGAATAGATTAGGTGTCTTCAACATTCTGTTTTCCAAGTAAAGTCAGGCACTGATATTTAGTTTCACCTACCAAACCAACAAACAAACAAACATCAAAGTGATAGAGATGTATACCTGAACAGCCCAAGAGGGAACCTTCATCCAGACTTGAAAAGTGGAGGCTCCGCAAGCAACTGAAGTGGATCTGATCGGCTCTGACGAACTAAGTTTGGCCTCGTCATGACCTGTCATGGTATGTACTAGTTGGCTCTTCTCTATTAATTCATCTTTGATATGGCTTTCTAGCAGCTGGTCGTCAAAGCAAGTGTGGGGGCCACCAGAAACTAGTATAGAGATGTGGGCTGAGCTAGAAGTAGTCAAATCACACCTCATAGTCACCACACCACGTGACAAGGCACCCTCTTCGAGGGGAGGTGGTGCCGCACTGTCAGAAAAATCTCATGTTAATTAACATGCAATAAAAATATTACAGAATAATAAAAATATCAGAGTAATGTAATGCACCTCACTCGGTTCTGAAGCTTACTACCACGAATCTGAAATCAAAGCAAGCAAACCCATTAGCAGTATAATACTATCAACAAGCAAAAAGGGACAAAAAAGAAAGAAAAATATACTCACTTCAATGTTCACCAGAGCATTAAGGCCATCTTCCAATGAGCCCAATAGGCAAGCGTCCTAAAATTAAATTCAGATAATTTTGTATATTAGCATTTAAAATTGCATATATTATGAACAAAGAAACAATATTCTGAGGCCTAGCATGGGTGGTAATGGTTCCAGCTTCTCTACAGAAAGCTGTAGGTACAATTCGCCCAGAAGGCATCTAAAAAGACATGGATACTGGAATTAACAGGGTCCTCTCCAAAAATAGAAACGTACACTCTAACAGTCATCTTATCCAACATTAATTTAAACTAAAAGTGAGTTCTGCAGTTGACACAAGTTCATTGTTAAAAAAAAAGGTGCCATCTTAAATATATTATTACTTACCAAGGTGCAAGGAAGACCGCAAATGAGGAATCTCACATCAACATTATCATTATACACCTTTATGGCAGGAAAAGCATCAGGAGTTTCCATATCCTCTTTTTCATCAGTGGCAACTTCTTTTGGAATATTAATCTTGGGGGCATCCCCCGACAAGCGAGGCCCGAGCTTGCCGCTAGCTTTTTGTTGGGCATTAAATGGCAGTACATAATTGTTTCTCACACAAAACAACCGAAATGATGCATGTGCAAGTTGGAAAGCATCCCACGTATGACTAATTGAACTACAGGAAAAGAATTGATATATAAAAGAAATCAGGGGACGGTATAATTGAAATTTATTTACTGTTTATCCTTATAAAACTTTACAGTGCAAAAGAGAATACAAAAGTAGCTCGTGGTTTTAATTACCCCTCCTTTCTTGGGGTTTGGTTACTTTTCAGTATTACAG
Source organism: Carex rostrata (assembly GCF_964058835.1). Lineage (NCBI taxonomy): Eukaryota > Viridiplantae > Streptophyta > Magnoliopsida > Poales > Cyperaceae > Carex > Carex rostrata. The sequence continues at coordinate 4,735,194 of NC_135920.1, read as the reverse complement.
AAATCTGGTCCCTACAGATCTGCACCATCCATTTCAGATAAAAATTGTCCAAATCAAGTGTGAACTTCTACCACTGAAATTGGTCAGAAAAGACAGGTACGGACATTTTTTACAGTACATTTTTATCTGGATCATTCAATCAATGAACAACCCAGATCTAGCAGGGACCGTCCAATGTCATCCATTCAATTGCACATATTATAAACAGAGAAAACCAAGAGCAGGTATGGTATTGAATCAGTTTCTTAAAGAAGAGGGATTACATATAAGTGGTACTCGTGATTTTGTTCTGGAATATAAGACCTTTCTTGTTTTCTAGGCATTGGAACATTCTGATCTTTGTGATCTCTTATGAGTAAAAACAGAAAATAGTCAAGACTCTCTCTCTCTAGAAAAAATGTAGGGTGGGTGCATGTGTTATCTTACCTTTGTACTACAGAGAACAAGGCTTGTCGAAACTGAGAAGCGGAGTAGAAGGAAAACGGATTCTTCCAATATATAACATACGGCACCCCCTATTAAGACACAAACAAGTCAATAAAGAGAAACAAATAAGCAAGCAAACAAACAAATTAAAATATAAATAAAGGGTAAAAATTATCAGAAGATTCAGAACAGCCAAGTCTGGACTAAGCCAAAATTGATTTACATACCCAATAACAAATCCTAATCCACCAAATACCAAAAAAAAAAAAAAAACCATCAATTTACTAACAGATAAACAATTCCCAAGTATTTATTCACCTTGGTACGGAGAGCCTGTGCTATTCTGTCGCCACTTGGTACCTCCAAATAAACCTGCAACAAATTTCACATGAACTTCAACAAATACCCAAACACAACAAAATAAACATCTTAATTCATATTTTGGCATTTTTAATCAAAAAGGAGGATTCTGGGAACCGAAAGTAACACTTACAATTGTTGGTAACGAGGGGCCAATGAGGGAACTAAGCATTTGAGGCTCTGACAGATCAACAGAGCCCCATATCAGCGGCCCAATTTCTTCTTCAGCCTCAGATTGCTGCCCTCTAAAGTATAATAAACTCGGGGTAATCATCTTTTGAGCCTCTCTGAACTTATCCAATGTTGGGTTTACAAGAACATTAACCTAATTGAAGAAAAAAGATCAAATTTTGAGAAAATTGTCACCCCTATGATCAAAATATCGGATATGCCCCAAGGTTTCATCATATGTTTGGTTTCCACTGTTACCGTCATAGTGGAGCTTCAGGTCTAATGTAAATAAGGGTACAAATGAAAAAAATAACAAGAAAAATTGAAGTACAGGCGTACAGCTATTAACTTATGGGTGGTGATTTACCAGTACCAAGCTGATCTCTACTTCAGAACACTTATACAGAATGGAAAAACGAAAGAAAAAAAAAAAAAAATCAACCTCAAGGCGGCCCGTGGAGGTGAGCTCTGGCAAAGGAAAACCGTTGCATTTCTTCAGGCTTTTCGTTTGTGTATTATTGTCCGAAAATTCGCCGCATAAAACAGCAAGGAGTTTACAATTCGGTCGCTGAGCTTGAGACATCGTCGCGTCCCCAAATCTCAAGTTTCCAAATCTAAATTCGTCCAATAGAACTGGAAACCTAAATCTCCGCACAAGTTCAGCTCTTCAATCGGCTGAATTCTATAAATTTGCAGCAAATCATACCACCCACAGAAGAAAAGAGAGTAATCTCACAAAATCAAACGGAGTCGACAAGATCTTTACCCACGCAGGTGAGAAATCAACGAAGCAACACCTCAATAAGAGAAATTTCTGAAAAGAAACAAAATTGGAAGAGCGAGAAAAGGAGGTTCGAGTCAATCAACGGAAGAGCTGTAAATCAAACCCTAATATCTCATCCCTTGTCGAACGAGGTTTCATAGTAACAACTCGTTTCTTTATTAGGCTTAATTAATTAATGCTTCGGAAAAAAATAGGACCCAATAAACCCGAACAGGTTTCCTTTTTTACTTTTGTTTTTATTTTTGTTTTTATTCTTTTCCTTCTCACGGATTTGGCTGTTAGATGTGGGTTTCTCCGCTTTATTTTTTCTTTCTTTTTCTTTTCTTTTTCTCGGGTTGCTCGATTCTATCCATGGACCGTGGGACAGTAGATAGAATTTTTTGGCGCCGCATGAAAGCAAAGCCTTCGATAATTAAAAAATCATCACAAAAAATTATTCTCTCCCTTTTTTCTTCTCGATTATAATTATTCCCTCTTGTTCTGTTCATGGGATGAAAGCATGCCAAGAGCGCAGAAAAAAATTATCTGCGCCTGGAGTATGATTTATCCTGTCCCGGTAATTTATTCCTCGCTTCTTCAATTGGTGGAACACCGTGCACCATCATGCGCCAGTTGCAGATTAAGCATGTTTTAAAGATCGCTGACTTTTCATTGGTTCGTACTATTATTGTTTTTTTTAAGATAAATTGCAAATTTTGCTGATTTTCAAAATGCAACTTAGATATTTGGTACTGAAAATAATGTCATCAAGTTCTTAGTTCTTACTCGATTATCCCTCGAATATATAACATCTTTTAAAAAATAACTACTTATAAGCAATTAAATAACCTCTTGTAAGAACAATTAAAAAAAAAACTTTTTTAAGAAAGCCGGCAAGATCTCGCTTAACAATCGCAAAACACATCAATAAATCATTGCAAATATTGAACACTGTATAAATTACTTGGCTAAAAAAATGTCCTAGCTCGTGATTCAATTAAGTTTGATTCAATTTTTCTTTGCAATTAACTTGTTCGATTAAAGTTCATTCTGAAACAAATCAAACCAGTTCTATTTGAAATTGGTTCGAACTTGAACTCGAACTGGGCTTGTTTCAGTTCAAAATTGGTCTGGCTTGGCCTAAAACCTCCAACCCTTCTGATTCTCCTCCGATTCGTATTAAATTAAACTATTAAAGAACCAAATCGAACTAGTTTAAATCGCACCGGATTGAACTCGAACTCTTCTTTTCACTTTGAAACCATGCTTCAAATCAAACCAACTCAATTCGAAATTGGTTCGAACTCGAACTGAGTTAAGTTCAATTTAGATCGATTCGTTTGCGGCCTTTAAAACTACCCATAAAATTCGAAAGAAAGAAAAACCCTCTCAAAAATGGGGATGAGAGTATTTGTTTTAAGAATTCCAAATTGCATATTCTTTGAACCTCAATTAAGGATATGGTCAACTTTTCTTATACACTACCATCAGATAAATAACAAGAAGTGAAATCTATTTTCAAATCTGTAACAAAAGTTCTTTAAAACAACAATTTTACTGATTATCTTCTTGCATGGTAACATATTGGATAGGTAATCCTTTAAAGAAGTTTAAGACATCCACATTGCTATGGTTGTCTGAGGAGCTGGATGAGATCCTATTGCAGATATTACCACCTGAGGAGGATTATCACATGGTGTTATACACTGGTACATGCGGTGGAGAGCCGGATCCTCTTGGCAATCGAGGTCAATCAGAATAAGGTGACACTGTCACAATTTGATAGGATCATAGGAACAAATCTAGTAGTAGTCTTTATTAGTAGTTATTATATTAGAATGTATGACTTTTGTATTAAACATGTATTATTAGTGGACATGTGTGCTATCCTTTTGTTTTTGAGATAGTTTCTCAGACTTTTAATGTTGTTGTAAGAACTGGTTTCATATTAATGAAACGGACTTTTTAAATCTTTTATTTAAAAAAAAATTGCACATTTTTTAGGTTATATTACCTATTTTATTGCCATGAAGATGAAAGAAATTATGACCTCAACAATTTTAAGCATTAGCCTTGATTTTGTAACTTAGCTACTAACAAAGAGTATAAATATATAGTAGAAAAAACAGAAAGATGATTGATTTTCATCCCACTTTCAAAATTTGTGTAATTGTTTATTTTTAGTAAAAACGTTTGGGGTAATATTTTAAACAGATGATTACTTTTTAGCTCAGTTCTTATATGAAGCACATATATGTCTTGATCTGCTAACGGCTATTATTAAAAAATACAATTTAATATTGAATATTAGTCATCCAATCAAATAATTTGTCCTTTTGTAATTATAGGCATCTTTTTCATTTTTTTTGCATATAAAAGTCTAAATTTAATTAGACATGTACTCGCCATATGCAAAGGAAAGCGCTAAACTAAGTACATCTTTTGTAATTTTGAGAGCTGAGAGAATATTTTTCTCTTCAATACCCAATTTACCCTTACTTTTTAATACTGACATCTTTTTAATTCTAAATGTGCCTAGATTAATTAATACATGTAAGTTGTACATAAGAGGAAACAATTAAATTTATTTATATCTTACAAAAGAATGATGAAAGCTGGATTGCCTATTCAGTATTTTTGTTAAGCATGTTATAATAAACAAAATTGTGATTCAAAAGTTTGGGTTCGATTGGTTTGATGGTTGTATATATATAATTCATTTGTACAATTTATTTTAGTATACGCTTATTGATTTTCATGTGACCTGTGTAATGAATTGTGGATTTCGCAAGTTTGGTAAAATAAAAGAATTGCATCCTAAAGAACAGCCCTAAGAATGTTGGATAAGAAAATGCACAAAATAATTAGTTTATTTGAAGACGAGAATAGCGTTTCTTTGTTACACCATATTTTTATTCTCTTTCTATTTTTTTTAAGCTGAACGGTTGTTCAAAATATTTTTGTTCAAGTTTATTCAAGTGTAACATTGTCATTATTTATTGATGCTTGGACTGCAAGACTGAATTAACGATAATTAACATGTGTTCAAAATATGTTTATTTAAATTTTTAAGCTGAATGGTTGTTTAAAATATGTTGCATATAATTTAGCACATCAATTAGCTGTTTTTTTTTTTAATCTTTGTATATTTTAATTTGATTGTTCAAACACTACTTTCTATTAGCTTGTAGTCTCGTAGTATGCAATATTTTGGATCAATTGACGTGACCTTTTGTATGGTTGAGTTTCATATTGGGAGATTAATAAGATGGCATAGCAACAGATATGGTAAGAATATGTATGAAGATAGAATAGCAACATGCACCAATCACTCCGAGGAAGAAAATGAAACTTTTTTTATATTTCTTTTATTAATTCTTTTATTAATTGAATTAGAGAGAGAGTGAAAGGATAAAATCGGTATTTATAAAAAAAGTTTCTCTTTTTTTTTTTTGAAAACCTTCGCAGAAGTTGCGAAGTCTTGAGGGGAATCAAACTCTTGAAATTAGAAAAGATGCCCTCAGTATAGCACTCCCCATATGCAAATTGTATAATATTTGTGATTGGTCATGATTTCTTTCTATTTTTTAAATGTCATTTATGGATTTTTTTAGATTGATTAATAATTGATTGGTCATGTCTTCATTTCTTTATGTTTTTTTATATATCATTTAAATAATTTTATTTGTCATTTTGTATGAGATTTTTTTTTATGAAAATATGTCAAAAGATAAAAACATATATATGTCATTTAAAAATATTATTTGCGTGTCATTGAATATGTTATTTATCATTTAGTCTCTATTTTTATATGAAAACATGTTGTTTTATATAAATCTTTTATTTTGTTTTCTTATAATATGTTTTGATTGTAATACACAAACACAATACTAGTAATTTATTTTTTAGATATTTGGAGCATTATATTTGGAGAAAGTCGAAGGTTTCGACTGAAATACTTCTAATTACAACAGCCTTCACTGTATGTGCAAATTTATCCATTTTGAATTTTCATGTTGATACTAGGCCTGATGATTTCATATGTACTATAAAAAAAAGAGTAAAGATGTTGTCCCCCTTGAATCTGTCTCCTATCTGTCCCCCTAACAACCTTTCTTTTTTTGTTCCCCCACGTGGTCAAAATCCACCCTCTTCAATCTTCTCTTAAAAAAAAAAAAAAAAATTCAACACAACTCAAAATCCACTATGTTCTTCTCCTCTACTGCTCGCCACTAGCTACCCACGCCAATGGTTGTGATGGCGGTCGAGATTCGACGAGGGGAGCGTGGTGCACCGTCGAGATCCGGCGAGTAAAGCGTGGTGCACCGTCGAGATTCGGCGAGGAGAGCGTGGTGCACGGTCAAGATCCGGCGAGGAGAGAGTGGTGCACGGTCAAGATCTGGCGAGGAGAGAGTGGTGCACCGTCGAGATTTGGCGGGGAGAGTGTGGTGCACCATTGGAGGGGGTCCATGCTAGCTCAGCGAAGGTTGTCACAGTGCAACATATGAATACTTTATTAGTTAGATATGAATACTTCAGTTGTTAGATATGCATACTTCATGTTACATATGAATACTTCTTGGAAGATGTGGGATGAGAGAGATGAATCTGACTTTGAATTTTGAATTGTATAAATTATTTCGAACATGTATGAATACTCCGTAATTGTCAGTATGAATAATTATTTACTTAGATATGAATACTTCATTGTTTTAGATATGCATACTAGTCTGTTGAAAATATTTCTTGGTCCCAATCTGGACAGGCGTGAATATTATTAGTGTCAGGTGTGAATATTGTTAGTGTCATGTGTGAATACTTCATTAGTTAGATATGAATAGTTATATATATGAATATTTCATTTGTTAGATATTGAGTACTTCATTAGTTAGATATGAATACTTCATTTGTTAGATATGCATACTTCATGTTAGATATGAATACTTCTTGAAAGAGGTGGGTGAAAGAGATGAATTTGACAATGAATTTTGAATTGTATAAATTATTTCGAACATATATGAATACTTCGTAATCGTCAGTATGAATACTTCTTGGAAGAGGTGGGGTGAGAGGGATGAATTTGACAATGAATTTTGAATTGTATAAATTATTTCAAACATGTATGAATACTTCGTAATCGTCAGTATGAATACTTCATTTGTTTAGATATGAATACTTCTTTATTTATATATGAATAATATATAGATTCGCTGTAGTGGTCCCCAATCTTGGCAAATGTCGTTTTCAGACGATTGCGGTCCCCAATCCAGGCTGTCACAAGACGTCAGCGGTCCCCCTGGTCATTAGTGGTCCCCTCCAGCTTGTGTTTACATATGATGAATGGTTCTGATAATAAGTATGAATACTATAAATTCGCAGGTATGAATACTATACGTTTTGACTATTAATAAAATAACATTAATCTTGCTCTTTGGTGGTAGTTAGCACGTTTTAACTATTTTTTTTGTCTTTTAGTGCGGGGACATATAGGGGACTGAAGTAGGGGGACTGTTAGTCGATCCCTAAAAAAAACTCTGAATACAATTATGTTTTTCAAATCCAATATTTGAATCTGAATTTTTTTTCAGATCCACATAAAAAAAAAGCTCTGGTACGCTTTTGGTTTTACTTTATTATTTAATAATAATTTCTATAAATAAAAAATTCCGTAGAACATTATGGTCCACCTGAGTCCTAACCTATTTTTTTGTGGATCCTCAAACATGCATAAAAAAGATAAAATTGTACACAATACATGCCAAAAAAAAAGCAGTCGTTCATAACAAAATATTTAAATACAAATTAAAGAATAAAGCTGGTTCATTTGATAAGAAACCAGACTTAGGGGTGTTTATCGGTTCAGTTCAGTTAAAACCAAAATAAAATAAACAAATCAAAATTTTATTTCAATTTCAAAAATAAAACCGAACCGAACCGAATCAAAGTTTTATTTCGGTTTATTCAATTTGTTTGGTTCAACTGAAATATATATATATTTTTTTATTTAAAACAAATGTGAAGCAATTCAGTCCATGACTATAATTCTATAAACATTTTACCTGAACCAAGCCAATTAAATAACAAACTGGAATATCAACTACTAAATCCAGTCTCATTTCATATAAATAAAAGGGAATTGCAAGATTAAGGAATTATAAATATTACTTAAAAAACAGGCATCAACTAATAGCTTACAATACCAAAAGCTATCTTCTTTTTGTCATTACAGCAAAGCATACAAACACTTCAAAAATAATGTATTTATACATCATACATATTTAAAGACCAAACCGAAACACATAATTCATCTCATTATGCATAATTCCAATAACTAAGTGTTTTTACTATACTTCGAAAGCTCAACATTGTTAGTTTTGTATTCTAAAAGTTATTTTATGTTGATTACTTTTACATATTAAATTTATAAATTGGATGTTATATGCATTTTGTTCTATGAGTTATATATTTATCTTTAAAAGTGTTCAAGAAGATGCTATTGATCTTGAACTATATAACTCTATATGATGACAATCATGAATCTCTAAAATATTCATAAACTTAGTTATTAGCATGAAATACTAATCTACCATGATAAACTTGTCATCTTGATTAAAGTACATTGTAGTTATATAAATGTTGATAAATGTTTATCAGTTAATAATATGAGTATATTAAATGTTTCATATATTGAACAGTCATAACAAATGAAAATATTATATGAATTATGTTAGTGTCATTAATATTTTTATTGTATCTCAGAATTTTTAGATATGAGATGTATTTATTTTTTCACATGAGAAGTATATAATGTAATTAATATTAAATTCAACTTTCAAATAGCTTGTTGTGCAAGAAATTTAGAGAGATCAGAGAGGAGAAAACAACACCTAGCGCTAGGGGTGATAGAAACGGACATGATGCGTACGAGACGTTTGACAATTTGACAGGGGTTAGTGAAGACGTGAAGCTGTGCGACCGTGCGAGGTCTGACAGGACAGGAGGGATGGATGGAGGCGTGCCGGGGTCAATTGTTTTCTTCGCATTGGGTCTGGAGGCTGGGGGTCGGTCTGGGTATTAAGAAATAAATTGAACCAAGTACGATCAGTTAAGTATAAACGATTTTGAAACTTTTCAAATAGAACCAAATCAATATTTTAAATCAATTCTAGAAATTAAACCAAAAAGATCAAACCATTAATTTAGTCCAATCTAATTCAGTTCAGTTTAAATTCAGTTAAACTGGACCTAATGAACACCCTAGCCAGGCTAGCCAGGAGTATATTAGTTGGACAAATGTGTCATGCTGTTGATGGATTCCGGAGACATACTTCTACAAGAATTTGGAGGTACTTGTGATGGTAAAAAAATAATTTATTGTTGAAAAAAAAACCGACAAAAATTATTATTTTTTAAAATATCATCATTATCAACAAAAATATCTGCAACGATAAAAAAACCAACATAATTAAGTATACTTCTATCCTCACATACACTTATATATTATTGTAGTTCATTGGTCTACTCTCTGATTGCACATCAGAGTACTCGACGTCATTATCCATTACCATGTGCTGAACCTTGTAATCCCTGTTAAAAATACGTGCAGTAAAGCGCAACAGATAAGCATAAAACATAGCGGTCTTCATTTCCTTGTTTTTACGGGTCAACCCGATCGAGAATATAAACTGGAGTCCAATTCGATCGGCTGAAATCCTCTCCCTGTCTCTATCTCTATTTTTCTTAAGTGACAACACTTAATTTTTAAGCGTTCCACTGTGCTGAAATTAAGCTAATTTTGTGAATATTTTTTATAACATATTTGAAAATAGAAGAGTACAACTGTATATGTATATGTTTTAATACTCTCAATTGAAATAGTTTCTGTTAGTTCTGAAATCCAGCTAATTCCCGTGTTAATTCCTAATCTTTAGTTTCAATTTATCACTTAAATTTTCTTTTTTCTTCTGGAATTACTTGATAATTATGATTTTGTAAATAGACTACTCTTACTTAAATTAACTTAATTTAGTAAAGACAGAAAGTCATCTCCTACGTACTAACTAGCTGCGATTCAGCATGAAGTGCAAAAGAAATACAAGACAGAGATCTCTCGGTAACGCCTCACCATTTAGTACATTTACCACACCTTAAGGATTAAGGAGTATAAAAGTGTTAAGTAGTATTAGTAGTTACTACTATGTACACATATTAATGAAGAATGGAAGATCAATTCACAGAGAAGCAAAGTGTGATTGTCATGGACCTCCTATTAGAGTGAGAAAAATGGCACGTAACTGACACACGGTGGGAAAAATGGCTCCGTCATGGAACGGCACAGCACATATGTCAGTTACGTGTCGTGACTCGCGTGTTCCGTGCCGTGATCATTCGCGTGCCGTGACCATCTTCTGAAACTTTCGCATAGCACATCACGTCACGTGAAAAATCTAGCCACGTAATCATGCGAGACACGTGTAATTATGACCATTAGATATTGATTAAATGGTGAATCTTGAATAAACTAACTTAAATTATAATTAAATTGTCACGCGAAGCACGTTTGAGTACGGCATGACTCACATGGCATGATCATTCGCGTGCCGTGACCACCCCGTGATATTTTAGTCACGGCACGGCACGACACGGCACAACATGGCACGAGATCAAAGTCATGGCGTGTTAGTAACGACACGGCACGACATGGCACGTTTTTTCCACTCTACCTCCTATCTTATAAATATGTGTCATAAATATATGTATATTCCAATATTTTAAGTCAATTAAAGCATACTATATATCTTAACAAAACCAAAAAATTAAAGCATACAAAATTATACTTCTATATATATTGGTCAAAACTAATTTGGTTTAGATGCAGGTTTTCCATGGCTTCCTTAAGAAATGCACATTGAAGAAATCGCTTTCTTCGAACTTGCTGTCAATTATAAATTCAATCAAACCATGCTTTAGAATACAATATCAATACAAGGTCAAGAATTCAATACATCAACCAACTCCTCCATAGTTTTAACAACAATGCTTTAATTTGTATCTACGACACCTCTGAGCAGTGATGCCTCTTTGGATTACCTCCAGATCAAATTATCGGTGCCGTATATTATGTAGCCACAGAAGATCAGAAATGCCAGACCACCACATACAGTGATCAATACCGTTCCAACCGGGAAGATAGTCTACATATAAAAAGGAAACCATTGAAGTGAAAAGCTCCATAGTACTGGTACCGTTAGTACTGGTAAACATTAGCGTGATATGTGATTGGTATTACATAGTGATGTATCGACACTAGTACTGGTACCTTTGGTGTTACGAATCCTTAATCGAAAAAGTAAACTATATTATGGTGAATGTATATGGTACTAACCTGAATAAGAAGAATAACCACAAGGGTAATAACACCAGCCAAAAAAAATTGTGCTTCCATACACCAGAAATTGCGTGCATGCTTTTTGGCCCAAAATGTGTACACAGTGAGGCTTACGACCACGGCCGATGTTAGAATCACGGATTCAAATATTATCTCCCATGCAGAATCACAATTCACACTGAGAAACTTAATTCCTGTCAAAACCAACATATTAATAGCCGAGAACTTTGAACCACATCTCTATCTCTACAATGTAATCACTAATCAGCTACATCAATACAACTTTTAAGGTATTGTGAAATTACAAACAATATTTAGCAATGTAATTAATAATAAGATGTGACAAATTACTTACTCTGGGTGTAAGGAGATGTTGTGACAACCAGAAAGCTCTTAGCCATTGCCAACACACCTAGATAGGGCAGGTTGATTGTGTGGGACTGGTAAAAGATGTATAGATGATAGAACACTGTACAAAGATTTTCAGACAAAAATTGAACATATTAAAAACCAGAGGGATATAAAATATGAACAGATTAAATGTAACTAATTGGAGTACTTAAAAAGATCACAAAGATTTGTTCTTTCTATGTGATGTGACTTATCTGGGAAGATTGAAAGAACAATAAAATGTGCTTTTCTTAACACCAGAACTGAACACAATGCCATTTTTAGTACCATTAACTCGAATATTATACATAGACCTTACAAATTTTCAAAATAAAAACAGAGCAAAATTAAAAGTTTAATACCAGTGATGGGAAGAATGACCGAGCAAATGAACAAGACCAGATAATCCGGAGTTGAAACGGAAAAATGAGCTAAATTAGCAAAATTAGCAACCGACCGAAGAAACACGACAAACGACGCCATCACAACTGTGAGCAGCACTTGGATGGCCAGGCTGGAGAATAGTTTTCGGAGGAATACCCACCTCCCTTTCTGTGTCTCCAAGCCAACATCCCTGCCATTACCATACGGTGGTCTGAAGTACATCTTGCTTCTTTTTAAGATTTCTTGTTTTTCTTGTTTCGCTTCTTTGTTGGTTTTGGAGTTCTTTTAGTTTTTCTGCCAAGTGAGCAGTGCAGAGGAAGGGCCTTAAAAATGAGACGAGGGAAAACAGAGAGATTTAATTTTCAGATAGACCGGGTGTATATGAATATATCTATAGAGAGAGAAGGGGAATGAACTTAACACATGTTGTACAACCTATTGCGACACGTGGCTTCAGTCTCAGTTAGTTAGACTCTGGAGTATACAGCTGTCGCGGATGCTCCATTGCGTGCATATGCAAAATGGGAGAATTTTGTGAAGTGGTTTCTGGGCTCCGCATTGGCTAATTTTCAGTTTGTTCCTTGAACATGTTTAGTATTTACAAGTTGTGCGATGGCCTCCATTTATTTCCGGAACGCAGACATCCATTTTAAAGAATCACAACTGAATTGAAGTTCTGGGAATGGAAATGTTCCCTTGTAATATCGTCAATATACTGGAGATGAATCTTTTATCTTGGAATATACTAGAAGAGTAATGTTGGAGACTTGGAGCGAAGTCATGAAACCTGATTGAACTATTTGATTTCCACTGTCACTCAGACCAGTAACTAAGCCTCGACAATTGTGTAAAAAATTAAGCAATTTTTTCCACTTCAAGTTATCCTAAATGTGGATAGCAGTAGCTGTGATTGTGAAGCCAGTCTGATACTTTGTAAATGATTAGAGTTAAGGACAGAGTTAGATTTTCGAATTATGGGATCAGATATATAATGGAGGTCAATTATATAAAATTTTCATATTAAGAATAAAAATTAATTTACAATAATATTCATGATATTTTACTATAAAATATATAGAAAATTATACATAATACAAAAAAATTCAAAAAAAAAAGGAGTCAATTGACCTCCAATCATATACTCCACATCCGTCACTAATTAGAATTCTAAATAATTAGCTATAGTTGTAAAATAGCTTCACTGTAATTTCTTCAGATCTTAAAAGCGATGACAAGATAATCACAATTTAGGTCCTTGCAAATGACCCTTCTTAAGGGTCTTCTTGTAGTTGCTGTTAATAATTAGTTCAATCAAACCGTGCTTTAGATAACAATCTCAACACAAGCTCATAAATTCAATACTTTAACTAACCCTTTGATAGTTTAAACAATATTGCTTTAATTTGTATCTACAACACCTATGAGTCTGATATGCCTGTATGCCTGGAACAGTTGGACAAGAGATAAGAATAAATTGATGATACGGTTAGAATAAATTTATGAGGAGTTTACATTTGACAAAACATACCTGCATACGGTTCACATTTGAAAGAAGAAGTTTCCAATTCATGATTGTTCTGTCAACCATGAACTCTATATATATGAAGCAAGAACCTTGTACCAAATTACCAATTTAGTTTGTTAAGCGTGAAACATATTCAAATTTGTTAAGCGTGAACCTTGTACCAATTTAGTTTGTTAGAAAACTTTCATAAATATGTAATTTTATATAGTTGGGGTAAAAATTAAAAAATTAATTCGTATAGTTAGAAGTAATTAATTAAAATAAATAAAATTGACATAGAGTTATATGGATCAAAGAAATATTGTCCTTACACATGTTCCATTTTACACATGTTCCATTTTTATCGTCTAAGATATAAAACCACAATCAAGATAATACAGAATTGTCGTTTCTTAAGCACGACTATAGAAACGACCGACAATAATATCCAATAATAATTATATATCGAAGAAGTGGAAAATATTGGATCTGTTGTTTGAGATTCATCAAAGAGAATAAAAGACGAATCTTTTAACAAAGATGTAATCCGCACATTAAAGGAAAATAGTCAATTATTAGAAATGATCAAGTCCTATATTAATTGCTTAGAGTGATATATACAGGGGTGCAAACAAATCAGATAGTGGTAAAATTCAGCGTTGTAAAAAAAACTATTTAGGTCGATTAATCGGTCGAGTCAGTGACGATGATCAAACTGTCAAAGATTCTTCCGACTAATTGATCGATTATATCCGATTATAGCTGATTATTCTCGATTATTCCTATTTGCTTTTTTTTTTTTTGCAGATATTAAACGAATACTGATACAGATCGGATATTAAACATATACAAATACAAATCGGATACTAAATATATACAAATACGAATTCGGATATAATCCAGACATCTAATTTAAATATTGTTATAATATTTAAATACATATATATAGAGAATAGTCAATTATTACGGTGGACAAAATAATATTTTTCTCATATAAAAATTGTTATATCATTATAAAATATATATTAAAAATCAATCACCAATAGAACTATATTTTTAATCATTAAGTACCAATAACAAATATTGAAAGCTGAACTTGGTTCAGGATTACTCCATGTGATGTATACGAAAGAGGAAATAAAACAGGACAACCTAAAGAGGTCCTTTTTATGGAAGGGCAAAGACACATGTTGAGGTATAAACTGCTTTGCAAATTGGGAATTAGTGTGCACACGCAAGAAAAATAGGGGTATGGATATCATTGATCTAGAAATTCAGAATAATGCACTACTAACCAAGTAGTTGTGGCTTATTCACCATAGTCCAAATGGGTTATGGGGCTCCACCTTACAGAGATTATATGGCATTATCGAAACTTCACAATTGGGTACAACTGCAACATCCTCGTACTTCCTCAAGGATTTAGCTAGCCTACTCCCGTTTTTTTGCGTCTTAGTGAATCACGATGCAATAAACCAGAAATGGGTCTAGCAATGGTCACCGACGGAGAATTTTACATGTAAATCAACATATAATATGATGTGCAACCCAGGGGTGGTATCGGCATACCATAAAATACTGTGGAAAATGAAAATCCCGAAAAAGGTTCAGGTTTTCATCTGGTTGATGCTTGAAAATAAAATCCTAACGCAAGAAATCCCGATGGTAAGAGGATGCACGGTGCCGTTCGAATGCAAACAATGTCATAGTGAAGAAATGGAAACAAGATACCATCTTCTCTGGGACTGCAGCTTTGCTTTAAGGTTCTGGAGAGGACTGTGTGCACAATTTAATATCAGGATGGGGGATGCCCGGGAGGTTCGCAACATATGGCTAGGCTTACAGCATCTTTTTGGCCGAATGAGGAGACAGCAACGAGTAGTCTGGGCGGCAGGAGCATGGGCAATCTGGAAAGAAAGGAATAGAAGACTCTTTTCGGACAAGAGTAAACTAGTGGATATTTTAATTAATGAAACATCCATTATTATCATGCAGTGGTTGTGTAATATTTAAAGAAGGGCGAAGGAGTAAGGGTATAAGCCAGGTGGGTGCATACGTAACACAACTGGCAATTTTATCTATGATTTGAAAAATAGAACGAGCTCTTCTTTTTCCATTTAGCTTTTTTCTATCTTTCTTTGTGTAAATAATTTTGTAAATACTTATTGTACATAAACTTTTTTTTTATCAATATATTGTTGGCTTAGGCCAACCTTAAAAAAATATATATATATATATGAGTGTTTCAGTGGTAGGAGAGAGTTATCAAAAGAGAAAAGAGCAGAAAAACGAAAGGAAGGCCTAAAATGCAAAAGTGTAGCAAGTAGGGTTAGTTGCAGGAAAATGGATAGCCTAAGGGAAAATGGAATGGGTAAACCCAACAAATTGCTTATTCATTTTATACCGATTTGATACAATAGATAGCCTAAGGGTGATGTTCATTTAACAGTGTAGTGTATTCTTAACGGTCGGCTACCCATTTGAATCTGTGGAGCCCAACTGCAGTGATATGAGTTCAATCATTTGGTTGCCCGATCCTTTGCCCATTCTGACTGTTGCTTTCCTTCTCTTTCTACTGATTTGGCGAAGTCCCAGTCCAATTGAATTAAACTCAATTTGCCCCTTGTCCCTGCCAATTGGGAAAGGGTCAAATTTGGACGAGGTCTTCTGGCAGGAGGATAATTAAATCTGAACCGTAGATGTAATCGGACGGTCAAAACTATTTAACTCAAAAGTTGCGTTAATGCAGAGGATATGGATTCTAGACATAGTGGATCTGTGGATGCTCCTTGTGTCGGTAAATAAAATTCAAAACCCCTGTTCTTTGTTTCATTTGAATATTTTTGTTTATTCCTATTTTTTAATTAATCCGTAAAGAGTGAGGCTATAGTACTATTTATATTGCGGATTATCTGTATTACGGATCAATATTTTTGTTTTCAAAATTTTAATGATCGATTTTTACATTTTTTAGATTATTTTTAATATTATTTTAGATGGTAGAAGATTATTGTTTTTGGATGGTCCAAAATTTCCAGTTTAAGTGATTTTCTATTATCTAAAAAAATAATAAAAGTATTTTATAAAATGTAAAATTTAGTTTACAAGTACATATTTATATGAAAACTATGTTGAATATTTTGGATCGACAGTTAAGATTTTCAAATTGAAAATTTAAGTCCATAGTGTGAATCAATATGCGCTATGCAGACTACCATAGCCTCAATTAACTTAATAATCCTTTAAATAAAATTAATTAAATTAAAAATACATATTCGAATTTTATACAATAATTTTAAAAAAAATTGCAAACAAATTGGGATGAAATAAAGGGTCGGAACTCGGAAGGGACGGGGTTGATTAGGTTTTTTTTATTTTTTCTTTTTCTGGGTCTCGGATATTGTAAACCAAACCGTCCTCCTTTATGAAACGAGATTTACCGATTTCGTATCTTGTTTACAAAATTCGTTTTATTTCTATTAATAAAACTTAATTAAATCAATTCCAAATTAAGTTCGAGGATAATAAAAGCAAATTTCCATATTTTTATTTTTTTATCACCATGCTTTAATCTGTGCACATCTTTGCGCTAACTTTTGAAGTGTCAGGGACAAACTTTTGATGCTTCACAATTTCATAAACAATTATTCAAACATCATCTACAAATATCCACCTCGCAGCAGCTGATTAAAGGTGAAACCTTCCAAATACAAAAAACGAAAAATAAAAAAAGTATTCCAAACAACACATTCATACATTTTCATGCACAAGAAAATTAACAACCAAGGATCCAACACAAATGAAGTTCCGGGAATGGAAGGAAATCAAACTTGCCATTAGGCTAATTAAGAACACAAACTTAATTTATACATGCGATGCATCAAATTGTCGGTTGAGCCTGGCAAGTTTCCAGCATGGATCGTAAGCAGCTGGCTATCTCGGTGAAGGAAGGCCGTTGATCAGGATCGGCTGCCCAACATTGCTCCATTAATCTCTTCCAATTTGGGTCGCACGAGCTTGGTACTGGTGGCCTCAGTGTGTTGTTCAAAATCCCAACTGCATATAACAATGATGTTATTTTTTAGTGAACAAGAAAAATCTGCCACTTCAGATCTGACAATCAAAATATTCCATACATGTCAACAGTTGGCAAATGAAATATTTCTAGACAACAAGCATGGATCAGGGTTAATTGTTTTTTTTAGGTCAGTGAGCAACAAGCTCACCAACAATACCCTCAGAACAGGGGCAACTGTTAGCTCGTCGAGTTCTAGTCAATGCAAATCTGAACAGATTTGAACAAGGCCTGGTGTAAGGGTGGCAATAATTTGGATATGGATTGATTGATAATGTTTTAGTATTCTTTTCACCAATCAAATCCCAAATGATTATCAATCTGATCTTTGGCATCGTTAAACTTTTAAGTGCATTGTTTGCATAAGGCATACCTATAACATGTGCATAGTGCATATTAGCATATGGTTCGTCGCCAGTGAGAATTTCCCACATCACAATTCCAAAGGAATACACATCAATCTGCTGCATGATAAAAAGTTCCAAAAAGTTTCATAAAACCTCAAAGAATAAAAAAAAACGTTAGCAAATTATGCGATGAGAAGTGAATTTGTAGTACCTTTGCAGAAACTTTGTTGCTGCTCATGTTGAGAAGTTCTGGTGCTATCCATGGAAGTGTTCCCCTCATACCACCTGATACCACTGTTGTCTCTTTCATTTTTGACAATCCAAAATCAGCGACCTTGCATTACAATTCTCCAAAATTGATCAATTTAAACCATTTAACATGAAGTTCTTAATTCAAATTAGGTCAGGTAGAAAGTACGTACCTTGCAAATAGGGCGCGAAGGGTCTTTTAGATTCACCAAGAGGTTATCGCACTTGAGATCAAAATGTATAACGCCCTTTGCATGCAAGTACTCCATCCCAATTGCCGCATCCATTGCTAGCATTAACCTTTTTCGCTGATCAAGATATCTGCATTTTGAAATTCTTGTAATTTGTCCTCTTTTTTTTCTTTCCAAGGGTTAAAATCGATCTATGTCTGTCTGCACTTTCTTTTTTCCCTTTTTTTCTTGCCTAAATTTGTGCCTTCATTTTGTACGTAGTACAAAATTAGGTATATGTTTACTAGCTGCTTCAAACAAACAAAAATTACATATGCGTTGCCAAAAAAAAAAAAATTAAAAATGGCACAGGATCGTACCACTTGATAACACACAAG
Organism: Carex rostrata; assembly: GCF_964058835.1. Classification (NCBI taxonomy): domain Eukaryota; kingdom Viridiplantae; phylum Streptophyta; class Magnoliopsida; order Poales; family Cyperaceae; genus Carex; species Carex rostrata. Next base: position 4,716,569 of record NC_135920.1, on the reverse strand, counting down.
TCTAATCAAGAATAGCAATGCAGTGTGTGAAGGATGTCATGATTCTTAAATATTGATAGTGACAGCATAAACAATAAGGTTACAAGCAACTCCACAAAATAATGTGATGAAACAAGGTTTGTACTAGGCCAAAAGTAGGATTTATATCTTCAAAATACCAGAACTAACGTAATGTGGAATCGTTTATCTAGGCAATACTTTTTTGAAAATAAATAGATAAGAAAAACAGTAGTACCTGTCCTGATGCACGAGGACCCCTTTTAGGGACCCGCTGACCATGAACTCGGTGACGGTAGCCAGTGACCCACCAGGCCCATCTTTCACAACTCCATAAAATGCAAGTACATTAGGATGGTGGAGCTTGGAAAGAATTGCCGCTTCTCTCCAAAATTCTTCTAGCTAAAAGTTTCAAAATAAAGCCGTACGTAATTTTTTCCATTAAGAATCAAAAGAACAACTAGTGTGAAAACATATTACTGAAATTTGGGACCGCACTCCATAAAAGTGTCCTTTAATTTGCATAAGTTGTTGTAGCATAAAATTCAAACAATAAGAAAAGTAAGTTTATTTTTGTATTACAAGCTTGTCGGACGATTGATATGTGAAATAGCTATTCTTGATTCGTTTAATGGCCACATCTGTGCCTCTCCATCTCCCATGGTAAACTGTCCCAAATGCACCTGATCCCAACACCCATAGGTCTTCAAGATCTACATTCCTTATTATCTGTACAGGAAATAAGCACCAATTGGATTCCAAACAGAACCTAACACTGACAGATACCTATCATGACCAATTGCTCGGAACAATCAAAGCATGCATCATGTACAAACTAAATGTAATACCTGGAAATTGCTTAGATCTAAGTTACTTCCTATGGAATCAACTTTTTGTAGACTTGGTTTAGGTTCCAGCTCAAATTCCTGCATCAACATTTAAATATTCTAAATTAACATCTAAAAAATGTTTAATTTCTTAGATTTTTTTAAAAAAAACACACACACACACACAATTGTACCTCATGCTCTGATAAAGGCGATTTGACACCACCAGTGTCTTCTTCCGATAAATGACTAATTTTGATGGTACTCCCTTCATTTCTCAAGGAAATAGTAGAATAATCCACCTCAGGTTCATGATATTCTGGTTGCACAGAGTCCATGATTTCATTCCTGTTCTCCTCACTTAAACTACTAACTGTTGATGTGCTTTTCTTTTTCTTCTCTGAAAATTTGGAATCCAATTTTGTAGGTCGTCTAATTAGAAAACTTTCAATTGAAATGCCATCTTTGGAGAGTTCTTTATTGGAGATGGCCATGTCATCATGCCATTTAATGGTATTTAATTCCTTAGAATTGATCGAGTTTTTTGGGTCAGATCTTTCAATTGTCTTTTGCCTCAAAATATTATTCCTCTCTCCAATTATCTCATCAACTTTTATCTCCTCATGCGAACCAAGTTTCCTTTGTTTTCGATCAAATGATGTAGTGGAGCCTATCTCTGGTTTTTGTACCAAAAGTTTAGGTTCAACATGACCCCCCTCAATTAAGTTAGCATCATCAAGTACATATTTTGGATATTCAATGAGATTGTCAGATCTTGAAAAGGTACTGAATAGATCATCCATTGAAGAGTTTAAATAACTCAAACTAGTAAGGTCATCTTTGCTATTAGAATAACCAAGAGGTGATGTAACAGTAGACCCAAAAGAGTTCTCATTGCTACCAGTTGCCTTAACACTACTTTTCAGTAATGTATTTTTATTACCTGAATTTTCTTTTATTTTGAAGTTCATCTGTATGATACCCTCATCTAGTGGCCTTAACTCCTTTTGGCTGTGTATTGGCCTTGACATGGTCTTAAACCGAAATTCAGAAGGTACTGATGATGGCATTTGGATTTTACCAGAACCATGATTCCTCCCCTTATACCCTTGGTTTGTAACCAAATGTTTATAAATTGGCGTTCTCACCCGACTTGCTACCGCACCGGTATAGGTTTTCATATAATTAGCATCTTTTGTGGGAATAATTAAACCACCACCAGGATAGCTATCAGTGTGATTTGTGGAATCACTGTCCATGTCAAAAATTAATTGATCCAAATCTCCAGCAGAAACTTTTGAATCAATTTCATTATTACTCAAACGGGACCAACCCAAATCAACATCAGTATATCCTTTGCTGGTAACTGCATTTACAGCAGCCACGAAGCGTGCCTCAGAATCTGTGTCGCTGGAGTGAATTTCATTGTACTCTTCGTCATCTAGTGAAGAAAACAAAAACAACCTAGGTTTTTCTTCACTGCATTGTAATACATCACACTCTTCCATCATATGATGCACGTCTTCGTCACATGATACCAATATCAGGACATTCAGTTCTTCTCCTGGCAAATGGTACTTGATTGTGTGGGTTATGTTTAATCGTCTCATGGTCTTTTGGACTAGTTCTTTCCATGAAATGTCCTTTCTCAGTTGTAGTATGTATGTCTCACCTCCCACGTATCGAACTGCACCATCATTAGGCCTGGGTAAAAATTTACCCCCAAAACTACACAAGAACTTTATGACATTTTGTTTGGAAAAATTGTAGTGATCGACTGGCTGTTGAAACAGCCTACTAGAGCCTTTTACACTTTTGGCCGTATTATTTTGTGGTTCATCCAACCCTATAATTTTTGGCCCAACCATTTCAGCTTCATTGCCCATTTTAACGATTATGCTGTCAGATAGTTGCCTTCTTTGCCCAGCTGGGGACATAATTGGGGTTTGAGTTTGATTTGTATTTTTACTTTTTGCAACAAATTGGGGTCTTGAAGCCCTTTCTTGAATGAACTCTAGTGCAAATTCTTCACCAGTTTGAAAAGAGTAGTTAAGATTTTGTTGAGGATTCTGAGTTGGCATGTGAAAATCAGGCATCTTTGGGTCAAAGTCTGTGTTTGAATTTTTTTTATGATTGGAAGGTGAGTCAAATCGATTTGACATAACTCTCTCTTCTTTGTCGAACTTTTTGGGATTGAGGGAAGTGGCACTCTTCATCACTAAGAAAGTAATTAGGTTAAATGCAAAATAATGCAAAGAAAAAAGCATATAATTCATACCAGCAAGAGATTCTCAGTTAGTTCTGGAACATATTAGTTTGTATAGCTTGGTATCAAGATAAAAATCTCCTCCAAAAGTATGCACTTATTTCTTTAATAGAAAATGTATGGAATCACACAAAATAGAAGAAATGACTGCTGCTTTAGAACCAAAGATCTCAAAACTCAATAAAAGTGAACTGGATGAAAAATAATAAAAAGAGTGGAGGTGAACATACCTCTAAAAGTAAGCCAAATTTATTAGTTGAACTCAGTTCTCTGTCTCTCTGATTTCATTAGGCTGGAACTCTTAACATGACAGAACAGTTTTAAGCACCTTTCTAGTGATGCTGACTGTTTTTCTTTCTTTTTGTTTATTTAAGCATAGAAGAGAAGACCGTAACAGTGTCAAGTTTCAGGGTAAAAGATTCAAGGAAAAAAAAACATTAGATGGAGTGTGAAATGACTGAGATGTGAAGAATCTATTGGAGGAGAGAGGCAGCCTAATCAGATGAGATAATGATGGATCAATTGCTCTGACGTGGAATATGTATTTCATGGGTGTTTAAGCTTATGTTAATCAATTATCATCATTATAGAAAATTCTTGTTTATGATATGCCCCTTTAAAATATGAAAATTCAATACATAGTTAGAAACACCCCTCTAAAATATGAGAAAGATCTCCAAATGCATGAAGACGATATATAATTTACTATAATATAAACTAAATTTCTATTTCTTCATTCCTATTTGGCAGGTAAATAAAAGGTTGTTTGTTCAACAACTTTAAAAAAATTTAGCAGTTAATAGTTCTGTGGGGTACTTTCCATAATTTGATGGATATAATGGGCATTCCTTGTTTATTTAGTCAGGATATAAGTTACCTATTCTTCCTTTTTAATGGAGAGAACATGTTTTGGGGGCTCACATTTTGGATTGTTATGTTTTTCTAGAGGACTAATTTGGGGAAAATAAAATTTTGGAGCTCAACTCTTAATAGTACATAATTTGGGGATAATTTTGCAAGTCCCTGATATAATAGCATGGAGCTTTCAATAGCTTCTTGTCTCTTCTGTCCACACCAACTTTGGGGCCCTTGGGTGGTGCCTTTCAAATGTTTTAATTCATGGGCGGTTGTTGTTGCCCTTTTACTGAGATTTAAGTTGACAAGACCATAGTTATATATAAATGCAAGTTGACTAAGGTTGCTCTATCTAGATTGAGGTAGAAAAATTATCTTTATTAAAAGGACCTGTCGAGAAAACTATTGCAAACCTAAATAGTTGAATTAATTAGGTCAATTAAGATAATATAAAATCTGATTTTGGTTCTCAATTATTACACTTGATTGAATCATATTTCTGATTTTTGTTCAATCAAGCCATCACTTATCGTATAAAGTTTATTTCACCATGGACCTTCATTTTTTTTATAATTGGCAATCAAAATTTTGGCTTTCCAGAGCGCCAAATTGTTGGGGCATGCATGTTTTCTGTCTTTCAGGACTCATATACATCAAGTGCCTTAATATTTTCTTGAAGGCCAATAATAAAGAAAATTCAGTCGATGACCAGATTCTTTCTATATACTATATATATAAATATATACATACATACATACATTCACAATGATTGAGTTACAATCATCGGCTTTGGAATTAGATATTATAAATTAATTTCCTGCTTACAAAATTATGTATACATTAATTGATCATGTTATTTGTAATATGTCAGTGTGGAGCATGTCTTCGCTGCACTTCCTGTTCGTCCTAGTCTCCTAGATGGGTCAAACTGTGGATTACTTCTCTTCTTTCTTTTCTTTTAGTTACCACATACCGAGAGAGATACAACAATCCACACATTTTGTAGTCAGTTCTGAAATTATGAAGAAGAAAAGCTTACAAAACCAATAAGAAAGTACATTTCAAATCAATGACCGTCCATGAGTTTCTTCAAAAAGTAGCAATTAGATGTATCACTTTCCCAAAGAATTGACGGGAGCACGATATTTGCTTGCATGGAAGATATATAAGATGAGTCTTTGTTCCCCAACGGTATGATTATTTTCGAGGTTTGATTCCCCTTTTCTTGAGCTCGTATTCATACAGAACCACTGCCTTTGTCCAAAGCCTCAACCTTTTCTTTTTCCGTTCTTCGGTGTCTCCTTCAGTAATAATAATTAACGCGTATAGTAAATAATCTCATATAATTAATCATTTGGATGATTTCTATGAAAAGTATGAACATGGCATATAATTAGGAAAAGTAAAAATCACGTACCAGCATCAAAAAGCCATGTATCAATCCGTGGCGCAGTCGGCGAGGTCTGTCCTTTGACAGCAAAATAGAAATCTAGCGCTGGAAATGAATTGCGGATGCTCTCAGTAGAATTATCCTCATCAAATGTGAACCCCATACGGAGAGCACCAGAGAGCTCGAGGAAATCCTCGTCTGTCAAGCTCTTTTTCCTCTCTCGGCCACTATCCTCGGCCTCCATCCGCTCGTTCATCTGCTTGCAGCGCCTTTCCCACAATGCTTGCACAAACATCTGCTCTTTTGTTAAAGGTTGTGCAATTGAATTTTTCTTGCCTTCCCGATAATACCACCAATCTGGCGGCCGTTCACTCACCACATACACCTGCTTCTCTTCCTCCATGTCCCAGTCCGAGTCAGAAGAGATAGAAGAGATAGTTGGAATTATTTCATCCGTATGGATTGATTTCTCCATTCTTCCTCTTCTTGTGCTCCTTTAATTATAACTAACTTATTTTAAACTATAACGACTTCTCCATCTACCTATACGATATAGGTGCGGCTCCAGGAGGATGCCGCAGAGATAGTTCGAAGAGAAATTAGGAGTCGGAGATTTTCATCATTCAATTTGAAATGCTGGAATTTAAAGCTTTAGGAACTGCTAAATATAGGTAGTATCTTGTGCACCGTTCATTACTGTTAAAGTGTTAATTTGAATCTCCCTTTGGGATCCCCTAACAATAGAAAATTGAGTACCATATAACTGATTAACAAATTTTCACATGAATAAGTTTCTCAAAGGATGACTCTGTGTATATAACTGTTGCAGATGTAAGCATTATCTGGATTACCTGAAATATAAACATGTTGTCTGTTTGGAGTTTATTATTAATTGCAGTACACAATATATTTATATATCATCTGATTCATTGAAAATTGCAGATATTCTACATTTAGTACTTTATTATATGCTCAACGAGATTAAATCAGTGGTGCTGGTGCATTTTTCCATTTCATGTAAAGAAATGTTTATATTACTGTCTTATTAAATGGATAATTAGATTAAGTTAATAGTGAACAATTCTTTAAATAAAACTCCAAAAAAATGTAAACATGCATTGATTTTGATCTACATATTACATCTGTTCATTTAAAAAGCAATATTATATCATGTATAGTACTAAAAATCAAATGTCTCAACTTCTTTAATAACTACTTTAATTCTTGTTGACAGAAACCTGTTTAACTGGAGCATAAGTTGTTTCTTTATATACAACAGAACAAATTCATTTTTGGTTTTTAGTTAAAATACTTGTCAATAAAAGTAGATACAGCCCAAAATTACATATATACTAGAATGTTTATATTCCCATGACAACCGAATGAGTAGCAGTAAAATCATATTAAATGGATAGATAATTGACTTTGAAATTTGAATTAATTGGAGTCTTTTGCATCAAGTCAAATATTGAAAATAAGAAGCAAAATATGTACATTGGAGATGCAACTCTTGGAGATACTTAGCATAAACATCGGTAAATTTGCAAATTACAACCAAACAATATTTCCTCTTTCTTCCCGGCTGTATTCCCTCTTCACTGCTTCATTCCTTTTATAGTAAAATCATTGTAAAGCAAGAATCTCCTTTAAATCTTCCTTGTAATTAATTGTAACGGCCATATGACCTGAACTTTATAAATAGAGTAGGATTTATGGTATTGTAAAGTATGAACAAATATTCAATAGATCAATCAATTCAATATAGTTCCTGTTCTTTTTTTTTTTGGACAAAAATAAATATAGTTCCTTGAATTTAACTCATTGCTCCAGCGGTCCAGCCTCAGCGCTTCTTTTTTGCTATGGTAAGTTTATTTTAGAAAAGAAGAGATACTCTGTATATGTTGGACGAGGGTCCTAGAAACGGAGAAACTGACGTGTCCCAGAGAGCCAGTCTTTATTATCTGATGTGGCTGAACTATGAATCCTCCTGATGAAAATCTATACTTCATAGTAATCACATAATGTCTTGTTAAAATCCAGGCAATTCCGGCTAAATGCCTTCATAGCCATCAGATTCATTCAAGATACGTGTGGAGCGTCGATCAGACGCCTCAGAATCCTCTGTTCTTTATTATTTTTTTCTTTTTTTAAAGCTTGACAGGGGCTGTCAAGTGCATAATGAAAGTAAATAGAAATTACATCCTTTTAAAAATAAATAAAACACAATCCTATAACTGTCTTTAATAGAAACTGATAGATTTATTTTATGCAGAACCGTACCGCATATATAAATTCTAGATGTCACGATCCTCTAGTGAACATCAAATCTGAAATTCTAGATTACCTTGATATGTAGTTATGATCTTCCAGAAATGCACAATCACCGTTGATCACCAGAAGCCTTTAAATTTCTAAGCAATCTCTCAAGTCCGATGGAGAGAGCGAAAGAGGCAACAGCGACAACGTTCTCTTCTTGCACAAGGAGAGATATCCGATTCAAGTTCTTAACTAAAACTTCTCTTCTTAACCACTCTAATCTATCTCTTAATTACTGTATTTTCTACAGAGAGAGTGAGTAGGGAGTGAGACAGAGAGGCGTGATAAAAATAAAAAGGATACAGATCTCTTTTAATGAGCCATATGTATATTAAGAGGATACAAACCCATTCATGATTTATCCAAAAGAATAGGCGCCTCTTAACAAAAATTATTTATATAATTAATTAATTAATTTGGATCTGTAATCTATTTTTTTATTGGATCCTTAGTGGGTCTGAATTAAGAACTTGCCTTATTGGGTATTTTCTTATTTACGGAACATTACCATATTTGATTGTGTTTCCCAGGAACCAATAGCATAATTGTATTATTTATAAACTTTATATAATTTAGACCATCACTAAATCATAAAGTTATTAATACGCATTCTACACATTAAATGCCTCACTTCTCATAACACATATTGAACTCAATAAATAATACTTAATTTGATCACTTCATAAATGGTCTAATATTGACAATCTATTATTCAATATATATTTATATTACATATAAGCCCACATATGTTGTAATTAATTGAAATTAATTCCAACAATCTCCCACTTGGGCTATATGTATATCCGAATAATATATATTGATAAAACCGAATTGAGTACTCAAACTGCACTGTCATAACCTTTTGTGTCATCAACCAATTCCGTCCATCAATCATATTCACAAGGACTTAAGCAGTATTCGTCTCAAGAATCGAAACTAAACCAACATAAATCACTATGTAAACATAACTGAATGACATGAATAATGAAGGAGGTGTGTGGTTTGGAAATTACATGCACTGTGATCCACGTGCCTATCTCTAATTTGGTCACTTTCTCTTAATTTGATTTTGAGGTCAATCATAAATTCAGAGTGCATAAAAAACTGAATAACTGAAGTCTGAATAACTGCATGATACATACAAATAACATAATATCATAAAAAAGTTAATTACATGATATCTGTAAAAGTATATCATATAAAACATAAAACATGATACATAAAATGCAAACTCCCACTAAATCTGACAATCATCTTTAACATAGATACCCATATGAGCGATATGCTCATGAAACTATTTGGATACCAGTCCCTTAGTCAGTGGATCTGCCAGCATGGAAGCTGTACCAATATGCTTAATGTCGATATGTTTGGATTTCGACAAGCTCCTGTTGTTGTTGGAATACAATACTGCTGAATTATTGTCACAATATATCTTGAGTGGTAACTTAATAGTATCCACAATACGTAGCCTAGTGACAAAATTCCTTAGCCATATTCCATGGTTCGATGCCTCAAAACACGTAATGAATTTGGCTGCCATGGTGGAAGAAGCAATCATAGTCTGCTTTGCACTCCTCCAAGAAATAGCTCCTCCAGCCAACATAAAAATATAACCAGATGTTGACTTCATGCTATCCACACAGCCCGTAAAATTAGAATCAGTATATCCAATGACCTCAAGCTTGTCTGATCTCCGATATATCAGCATATGATCCTTTGTTCTTTGCAAGTACCTAAGTACTCTTTTGGCTGCTTTCCAATGATCCATACCAGGATAACTGAGATACCGACCTAACATTCACGTGATGTACGCAATATCCAGACGCGTACACACCTGAGCATACATCTGACTTTCTACTACCAAAGCATATGGAATCTGGTGCATTTATAATTTTTCGAGTTCTGTCTTTGGACACTGATTGAGACTAAATTTGTCTCCTTTTGCAACAGGAGTATTTCCTGGTTTATAGTGTTCCATGCTATATCACTTGAGAATTCTTTCGATATATGCCTTTTGTGAAAGCCCCAAAATACCTTTATTTCGATCTCTTTGTATTTTAAGGCCTAACACATATGATGCTTCACCAAGATCTTTCATATCGAAATACCTGAAAAGAAATCTCTTAGATTCACGCATCATGTTTATATCGTTACTAGCAAGCAATATGTTATCAACATATAAAACCAGAAACATAAACTTACTCCCCACTGAACTTGTGATATATGCATTAGTCCACCAAATTAGGCTTAAATTCAAATGAGACAATTACTTGATGAAATTTGAAATACCACTATTGAGACGCTTGTTTGAGTCCATAGATGAATTTCTTTAATTTGCAAACCATTTGTTTTGAGTCATCAGACTCAAAGTTAGGTGGTTGCAACATAAATATTTTCATCAATGTCATCATTAAGAAACGCAGTCTTAACATCCATTTGGTGTAACTCAAGATCAAAATGTGCTACTAAAAAACCCTGATAATTATGAAGGAATATTTCATAGACACAGGTAGAAAGTTTCCATAAAGTCAAGGCCTTCCTTCTATGTAAATTCCTTAGCAACAAGTCGAGTTTTATATCTTTCCACATTACCTTTTGAATCCCTCTTGATCTTAAATATTCATTTGCAGCCAACATGCTTCACACATTCAGGTAACGAGACGATATCTCAGACTTTGTTGTCATACATGACTTCATTTTCTCATTCATGGCCTCGATCTATTTCTGAGAATTGATATTTTTCAAAGCCTAACGGAGACTGAGAGGGTCATCCTCCATCATGCCAATGTCAAATTCATGTTCTTGAAGAAACACAATATAATTCTTAGATATTGCATTTTTTCTCTCTCTGATGGACCGCCTTAAAGACACTATTTCAAGTCTTGAAGTTCTTGAGGTGGTATAGGTTCCTCTTTGTAACCAACCTCTTTGTAAGATGACCAAAAAGAAGGTCTTTATATATGATTATATACATATATCTCACTGGCACCTGTTGGTACTAGTGCTCGGCTGACTCTTTTTATGTTAATTCCTCGATTCTGGTCAAACGAAAAGAAGGTTTACTGTCTTTGCTTGTTGTTTGAGCTATTCTGACATGCTACCAGTCCGACTGTACAATTTAAAATAAGGAAGGTATATGAATATATTTTTTTTATAATTAAACATGTCATGTCATTTATTGATATTAGTTATTTACTATAACTTTTATAAAATTAAACGATGAAGAATCACATCATCTCATGTTATATAGATTTTAATTTTTATTATAATACTTTTTTAAATATATGATATTTAGTCGGTTAGTTTCCTATACTTAAAAGTCGATTCCTTTCCTAGTTGCTCAATTAAAGTCCTAGAAATATCATAATTGTGCCATTCTTGTTTTAAATGGCCGTCCAGTATTAGACGTCTTGGGCCGCATCGTTAATTCATAAGGCCCAAATCTCTGCTAACAGGGCCCAAATATCTGCCATTCATGTCATGTCCCATATTTTTTTCACGTTTTTCTAAAATTTAATGACTAATTTGATGCAAGTAAAAACTTAAATAATGATTTAATTGTTAGAAATTTGGAGACCAAAATCTGAAATTTTCCATCAGCCGACAATGATCTGAAATAAATGAAATTTCTTGTGCAACCGTGACGAACCAAATAATTAACTACGGTCTACGCGAATTCTCCACCACATTTGACAAAAGAGAAAATTTTAGAAAATCATTTTGGGGAAGCACTGGAGACCGACCCGGCGACCCCCCATAAAGAAAAAAATATATATTAAAAAGAAAATGACCAAGGCTAAGAATAGAAGATAGCAAGAGCAATGGTTCGCGCCCCTTTTGCTCCTCTGTTTATGGCTTTTCTCTTTGACGGGAGACTGCTGGGTTGGGATGACATTGCAATGCAAAAATCAACCTTCAATTTTCTCAGGTATTTAATTTTTGTTATAATATGAGATCTTTTCACAATAAAATTAACGCAATATTATGCATTTTTTTTATGAAGCAACTTTTCTGCCTCCACAAGGTGAATATTATTTTCTTCCTTTTTTCTACCACTAAATCAAAGGAGTTCTTTATTAGTTTCTTTCCTTGTAAATTGATTTTCTTTTTGCTGTTCATTTGTCCTTTTATTGTGTACGCAGCTTTCATTAATTTTGATGTTTTATCTAAAAAAAAGGTGGACCTCTAGCCTTTGCTAAAAAAATTTCCAAAGGAATTACCTTCATAATTCTGACAAATTGATTCAATTTGAATTTGCATGTCCTATTTAGAGTTTTCTAAGAAAGCTAGTTGTTTCCATTTGTTCAGCAAATTACACACTAAAACAATAACTTGCAGAATATTGGGGCAGTTTTTGTTGGAATTTGTGAATCAGTTATGAAAATTGACATATCTGTAAATTCAGATGCTTTGGATTACCACAAACAAGCCTCTGCTGAGCACATGAAGAGTCAATGCTTTTGGAATGGGAAATCCTGATGTGCCATTCATCGAATTTTTCACAAACCTGCAATCATGGTTCTTGGGACCACGTGACCCTGACAATCTCTCTAGAGTGTTCTGGATGCCAGACAATAGCTGCCACAAGTGCTTTGAATGTGAACATTCGTTCAACTTAATCAACCGTAAGCACCATTGCCGAAAGTGCGGGAAGATTTTCTGTGGCGCATGCACCAATAACACCATTCCTTACCAGTCAAGGACCATCACCGGTTCTGCCAGTAGCTGTGATGACAGTGGTAGTAATTACAAGGAAAACACCCGTAGAATACGTGTTTGTAATCATTGCTATGGGCTATGGGAGGGGGAGACGGCGATGAGTTCAGCTTCAATCTGTTCGTCAGCTAGTTCTGAAACCAACTCAAAACATGCTAGCTATGATAGATTAAACGGCTTATCTGGTTTTTATTATGATTTACCCGACCACCATTTTGCCAATGGTGCACATGGTTCTGAGGAATCTAGTCCTCGAGAATCTCTCCTGGATATTTCTTATAACAATCGAGATTTTGTCAGATCAGAAAATAAAATGATTGCAAATGAAGAGAATGAAACATTTTCCCCGGCTCAATATGAAATGTTAGTGACAAGGTAAGAGTTCTAATATATTATATGCTTCCATACATCTAAATTTTTTTTAAACATTTTATGACTGATTCATATCATTCAGGAGTGACAATGAAGATGAAGGTATCTACCCAGAGCAAGTGGCAGAGCAACTATACTCAGAGCAACTCCAAACTTATGCTGGCTATTATAGTCAACTTGAGTCTGGTGTATATTACCCATGTTCATTCCTAAACACATCATCTGTGCACAATGACGATAAGTTTGTGGAAGAAATCTGCTCTACGACCGTTGATAAAATGGATGATGAATCAGATGCTAACAATTGCTATGACTACCATGCAACCTCTTCATTTTATGGAATCAAAAGCACAAGCAACATATATGAATTTCAAAATAACATCTCTCTTTGGTCTCCTCCTGATCCAGATGACGGTGAGGAGGAGGAGTTGGAGGAGAAAGAGGAATGGGAGGAGGGTGTGGAGATAAATGAGCTTCCTGACAGCTTAACTGAAAAATGGAAAAGTTTGATTCCATCTGGCAGCTTCAAAAGCTTTGGTAGCAGTGACCCGATGGGTGATCAAACAGAGGTGTTGAAACACGCTGCTGATGACCATTTTCAATTACTTTTGGAACAATTGTTGCAGATTGAGGATGTTTCCATATTGCATGAAGAAGGCCAGAGAAGCTGGGTGGATATTGTGCAATCATTGGCACGAGAGGTCGCTGAATTTGTGCGGCCAGATCAGACAGGTACTGGAAGCGCCATGGATCCTGTTGGATTTGTGAAGATTAAATGCATTGCCAGCGGAGATCAGAACGACAGGTCAGTTGAACATGCACATTCTCCTTATACTATTATAAATTAAACAAAAGTATATCTTTCTGATAGTAAATGTTGTTTCTTAAGCATGGTTATTAAAGGAATCGTTTGCAAGAAAAATGTGGCTCATCGACGTATGATAACACGGCTCGAAAAGCCTCATATCTTGATTCTCAGTGGAGCTCTGGAGTATCAAAGAGTAAACAATGCACTTTCAAGTATTGACACTTTACTACAACAGGTTGCTTAATCATGATATTTTTCTTTTATTATTTTGCGATAAAATCATTTTCAACTTTCAAGTCTAAAGTGGTTATTTCTATACTTAAGTTTTAAAATTTATATAATAATCAATTTATAATGGGTATAGTTTTAAATGTCCGAAAATAATAATCATAATATAATGGAGATATCTCGAGGATGAATGTAATGTGGCTCATGTGTTTTCTTCTTCTTCATGAATATATGTTTACAGGAAAGAGAACACTTGAAAATGGCCGTCGCAAAGATAGAAGCCCATAAACCTGACCTCCTATTGGTGGAGAAAAGTGTTTCTCGTACTGTCCAAGATATGCTTCTTTACAAGAACATCCCACTTGTTTTGAACATGAAAAGGTCCCTCTTAGAGCGCATTGCTCTATGTACTAATGCAATTATAGCACCTTCAGTCGATCTGCTGGCACCTGAACAAATGGGAACTTGTGATCTATTTCATGTTGACAAGTTTATTGAAATTCATGAATGCCATGATCAAACAACAAAAATTTCCCCGAAAAATATGATGTTTTTCGAAGGGTGCCCAAGGCCAGAAGCTTGCACGGTAAGTCCTGATTGGGGAAAGAAGTTTTGCAATTGGTATTGTATACAAAAATTGAATTGTTAATTTTGAAAGGGTGTGATTAGGATCGTATTAGCAAAATGCAAACTTGCAAGGGTATGATTGTTCTTTTCATAAAGTGATTTTATTTCGAGAGCTATTTCTGCTAAATTAAAAGCAAATCTATTAAAATAATCCAACTATTCACATATTGCTTCAACAAAGTAAAGATTGCCCTCAATATAGCATCCAGATTGAACTTTTAAAGCATTAACCCCCATAAGGTGTAGGTATGTACTTTACAGCAGTACTTTTTGTAGGAGTGACTTAGCCTTGTTGTATTCTAGGATTTTAGAGTACTATTTAGAGCACATAGTCAACATTTGTACTTCATATGAACTTGTTTCACTTTATCTAATCCCCTTTCTTGATTCCTAATTTATCTGTACACACAATTGCTCATATCATTTCTTTAGGTGGTACTTAAGGGAGCTAGTCTTGAAGTGCTCAAGAAAGTGAAACATGTCATGCAAGTTGGTATTTTTGTGGCATATCATGCTTCTTTGGAAAAATCTTTCCTTGAGGATGATAGGGCATGCATACCCGAAGCCATTACAAAATCCCCACTGACAGTTCCATTACCTAACATACCATTAAGCACCAACACCTCCATTTCGACAGTACCTGGCTTCCATTCGCCAATTGATGACTCTTTCAATGAACCATCTTTATCTCCACTAAGTGAGGCTCTTGCATTTTCAAGTTCAAATATAGACTGGATTGCAGAAGATTTGGGAGAAGGCAATCCATGTAAAAGCGAAGTGTCTAGAAAGGAAAATTTGTTACTTGATGACACTAGAAGCATCTTGATTTCTTTATCGACAAGATGTGTTTGGAAACGAAGAATTTGTGGAAGTTTTCAAGTGTATCGAATTAAATACTACGGAAATTTTGATAGGCCTCTAGAGCAGTACTTAAGGGAGAATTTGTTTGATCAGGTTTGTTTCTTTATTTTTCTTTTTCTTTTTGAAGAGGTAGCATTCAAAATGTACATGTCAATTAGTACCTTGTTGTTATCAGCAAACTTGGGTGCATCTAGACTCAATACCTCTATCAAAAACAAACTGCAAGCAGCATTGGGTGAACGGTGAACCAAGTTCAAATGCAACCAAGTTTGTGTCAAGTATGTAAATATATAGCAATAATAGCAAGAATTTTAGTACCATATGTCATTGTTTTATGTAGGCACTTATGCCTTAATTTTGCAATCTAAAAAAGCTAACATATGCCTAAGTTGGGTTTTATAATTAACTAAGCCATAGTTACATGTGAAAGAGGAGTATTATTCTAGCCATTTATTTCTCAAGTATATCACCGGTACCATTGGGACAGACCAAAACCAGAAATGGCAAGCAAAATTTTGGTTCTTTTGGCTGAAATGGACATTCTTGGCCATTGGACACCATTAGTAATTGTGCTCAGTGTTACATTAATCACTGTGACAATTCAACATGTAACAATTCTCTTGTCTGTCTTTGCATAGCTAACAAGTCTTACACATATTTTCTCTGTAGGATCGCTTGTGTTATTTTTGTGACCTTCCACCTGAGGCGCATGCACATTGCTACATCAACCAGAAGGGAACTATAACCATTTCCATGAGGCGTATTCCTGACTTAATTTTACCAGGTGAAAGAGAAAAGAAGATATGGACCTGGCAAAGATGTCTGAAATGCCCCCGAGAAAATGGGTTACCTCCATCAAATAAAAGGGTAATCTTGTCCAGTGACACCATGAGTCTTTCTTTTGGACGTTTCTTGGAACTTAGTTTTTCGGATCACAATGCCGCAACTAGGGTTGCCAAATGTGGACACTCTGTCCACAAAGACTGCCTAAGATTCTATGGGTATTTGCATGTTCCTTTCTAAACTCAGTTTTAATTTTATAAAGAAATATACTAATTATAATTTCACAAAAAATTGTTACTTACTAAATATTAACTTTTGTGTAGGACTGGAAATTTGGTTGCTTGCTTTCAGTACAAGGCAATTGCCATTAATTCAGCTTTTCTACCACCTCTTAAGCTTGAATTTGGTTATCAACAATTTGATTGGGTTGATGAAGAAGCAATGGAGGTAATTTCTTGAGTACAATTATACTTTTAGATGTTGCATATGTTCCCAACTTTTGTTTATCAAAGCAGGAGAACTCTAATTCATTTTCTTCTGTAGTTAGCTCAAAGGGGGGACCAACTTTTTGAAGAAATATCAATTACTTTGTACCAGTTGGATAAAAATATCCAATCTGAAGATATACCAGATATTTCCAAACAAAAGAAAGCAAAGTTAATTGAAGAACTACAAGATCTTCACAAACAAGAGAAAGCAGAGTTTCAGGCAATTTCTTGTTCCCATTCTATTATCGTGAAACAATTGCCCTAGTACAAATTAGAACTCAATTATCTACTTTTATTTTTGTCAAAATTGTTCAGGTTTTATTGGATGAAGTTCTCAAAAGAAAAGAGGGGCAATTAGATATTCTTGAGATAAACAAATTAAGGAGGCAACTTCTTTTCCATTCCCTCTATTGGAATCAACGAATAGAATTTATTAAGTTATTCAAGGGAAATGGACTTCCTTCTGAAACGAACATTGAAACGATGGAAAAGAAAAATAGCTTCACAACTCGATCTGAATCTACACGAGACAGAGATAGCAAAAGCACGCTTTTTACTAGCATCAGTCTAAGTGAAGATTCTGGGTCAGCAGAATCGAGACTCGTTTCAAGACGAACTATGTCTGATGGTCATTTTCCAATGTTTAACAGTAATAATAATAACTTGGGCTGTACTCCAGACAGATTACCGCTTTCTAAGGAACTAACAGAAGCAAAAAATCCCTCTACCCCTAGAGCTAATGATCCCTCTCCTTCATTAATGATGCCCTTTTCAAAATATTATAGCTCTTTGAACAAGAAGTTTCGTCGGTATAACCCTCCCGATGCCAAAGTTCCTGTACATATCTCTGTATCAGAATGGCTAGGATGGCCTGGTGGCCCTGGTGGGCCTAGATTCTTTCTTCCTATAGGGGTTAATGACATGGTAATCCCTGTTTTTGAAAAAGAACCAACAAGTGTGATTTCCTATGCACTGGCTTCACAGGAGTATCATGACATATTATCGAATAATTCCCGCCAGGTACCTAGTCCTGACATTAATTTTGCGGATAATGGTCCTCAAGGGAAAGTGTGTTATACTGTTAGGTGCTACTCTGCAAAATGTTTTAGTAGTTTGAGGCAAAAGAGTTCCATATCGGAGCAGGATTTCATTAGGTCCCTCAGTAGATGCAAGAACTGGGAGGCATATGGAGGCAAGAGCAAAGTCTTTTTTGCAAAATCATTGGATGATCGATTTGTGATAAAGCAGCTCACAAAAATAGAGTTGGGATCGTTTGATGTTTTTGGCCCTGCTTATTTCAAGTATGTTTCAGATTCCATTGATAGCAATAGCCCCACTTGCCTGGCCAAGATTTATGGTATTTATCAGGTAATGCATGCCTTAGATACATTTTTCGAAAGGAATGATCAACATTATCTCAATTAGCAACATCACTGACCAAAACTACCATTTGTAGGTTACTTCTTACAATGTAAAAACAGGAATGGAAGAAAAAATGGATTTACTTGCCATGGAAAATCTTCTATTTGGGCGCCATATAACTAGGCTGTATGACTTAAAGGGTTCCACACGATCTCGGTACAACCCGGACACATCAGGAAAGAACAAAGTGCTTCTTGATGAAAACTTAATCGAGTCAATGCCTACTTCACCTATTTTCGTGGCAAAAAAATCAAAGCGAATCTTAGAAAGAGCTGTTTGGAATGATACATTTTTTCTATCTGTAAGTACACTCTAAATTAACCAATAGTACTGTACATTTCTGCCTGATATATAACAGTGACTGGACCTAAATTCACCAACCAAATTAAGGATTATTGTATTTGTATTGTATGATAGTTTACAGATCTGCTTGATATGAAGCTTGCTATGTTTTTGAATTGGTGCTACATTAAGCTCAATATATTACCATCACAAGCTATCACCTTCAATTAAATCTTGATTTCAATGTAAACCTCCGTGTATTATTAAAAGGCCCAAAAAATATACCCTTGAGAAGAAAAAAAACGAAGAAAGAGCTAAAATTCTATTTAATCTAAATGCAAGTACAGATCAGGAACTCCAGATACCTATCCATATCAATTATATCTACCGTTTATTTTGGGTTGTGACTGATTTGGGCTTGTCTTTACTACCAGTTGTACTGGTATTGTGGGCGTTAGAAATCTAGCTAGGAATGGCACTTTGTTGACAACTATCTTTGGATAGTTGTCTTGAATCTTATAATAAATTACTAAACATTGTTTTGTTGACAACTATGTTTTGCAGTCAATTGATGTGATGGACTATTCTCTCCTAGTCGGCATAGATGAAGACAAACACGAACTCATAATAGGAATAATAGACTTCATGAGGAAATACACCTGGGACAAGCATCTCGAGACTTGGGTTAAAGCTTCTGGTATTTTAGGTGGTCCAAAGAACGTCTCTCCCACCGTAATTTCACCGAAGGAGTACAAATCACGCTTCCGGAAAGCAATGTCATCGTACTTTCTTGTCATCCCTGATGACTGGGTCCCATTCACCACTGAACAAGAGACTGATGCCGGTGAAGAAAACCATCTTAGCCTTTCAAACGAGTTGTGACGTGATCAAACTCTGTTAGCCAATTTTCCTGCTAAAACAGCAAAGGAATTTTCCCGAAATTTTTTGAGGTAAGTTCTGAATACCAAGCATCGTCAGCATGGACCCCAATATAATGTATTTATACATTCTTCTCCATTAAAAAAAATAGCAGATTGTCACGTGTTTTTTTTTTCTTTTTGCATGTATATGTATGTAATTTCATTGTTGTAGCATTCCCTAGTTGTAAATTTTGTTGATCAATTTCAACATTGTGAATAAATTTTGAAGATAAGCTGTTCAATGTAAGTTAAAGAGTATCCTTGCTAGCAAAAAAAGAATGGTACTATAGATAGCAAAAAATGGTTGTACTAAATTCCTAGCTAATTAAAGACTAATCTACATTTATCATAAAGAAATTTAAACTAAAAACTTGCTTACTCTTAAGACATGGGCTTTGTTTTGCAATTTTTTATTTCGTTCACGGGCCGGATCTCTCTCCAGTCTACACCGTCATTTCAGAAATGAGACGATAAGATGCGGTTTGATGAGCTGATTCGACGTTGGATTAGAACAGTTCGCTCCATCATTTCAGAAATGTTCGGTTGGAACCGTTTGTTCCGTATCAAGATTGTACGTACTTGATCTCAGATGCGGATTCAGACTTTTAAACTATAAGGATTAATTATATAAAATTCTCATGTTATAAATTATATTGTATCGGAACTTCAAATGAATTTACGGAGAGCAACGGAGAGAACAGGAAAACGATAAATTGAATTTACGGAGAAGAAGAGAAAGGAGCCGTTTTTTTAATTTTTTTGCTGATGTGGCATTAATTGCAATCTATTATTAATTGCTGGGATGGAGTGTTTAGTAATTATGAATCTCTTTAATTGTTAAAGGTAATGACATGGCTGTTTAACAATTAACTTTAATTGCTCCATTGGAGATGCTCTAAGAAAGGGTCGGACCTCTCTGCTGTCTACATCGTCATTTCAGAAATATTCAGTTGGAACCATTCGTTCTATATCAAGATTTGTACATACTTGATCTCAGGTGGAGTCAAACTTTCCAACTACGAGGGTTAATTAAATAAAATTTCCATACTAAAAATAGAAATTAATTTTATATTACTTATGATATTTTTTTTTTCTAAATTATATAGAAATTATACATAAATGCAAAATTTAATAATAAAAAAATGAGAATTAATTAATCTCCGTTTATTCTATATGCATTTGCCCCTGCTTAATCCGCACTGATCTTAAAGATTTATGTATGAACTTAATTCTGATATGACGGCCCAAATCGAACATCCATAGGAGTTTAGTTGGATTTGTGTTAGGTTTTCTGACCAGACGAACATTGTATGCTATATTAGGCAGCAGTGTTGCTTTTGGATATATAAAAGAGTTAAAGGTTAAAGTTAGACCAAAAATTTAGAATGGAATATAATATTATAATTATTTTATATTAAAAGATTTTTTAGTTTATTTTTATAACCTTTTCTTAAATTTTAATACAAATTTTATGCTCTGGTCCAATTATAAAAAATATAATTTTATGCTCTCATCGGCACACTAATCCTGTTTATGGCCTAAACTTGCGCAGAAAAGACACCTTGGATAACCTCAGCCGGTCAGCCCCGACTTAGGTGGGGTCCGGATCCCCTAAAGTAACCCAATCTTTGGATTTTGGATTGGGACCGTCCGATTTGCATCCGTCGTTCGAGATTGCTTCGCGATTTGAATTCATCTCTCGGGATGCGTGCACTCCACTTTGAATAGATTATCACGGATTCAAATCGAACAATTCTGATTTAAAACTCAAAAATTGAGTTATTTCACTGGATCTGAACTCGACTTAGGTGCAGGGCCCCAAGATCCAAAAAGGCCCCCAAAAAAATTAATTTGTATATATTAAAAAAATAATGTATTTATTAAAAATAAATAAATATTAGAGCTCAAATTTTGTATATATAATCAAACTTTTTTATAAATAGATATAATTTATTGGTATATTAATGAAAGTTCTATATACATAAATATATGATTCAAACTTTTCTTCTGTTATGAACTCCAAAATCTTAAAGACCAGTCCTGAATAACCTTTCATAAAATTAGAATTTAGGAGTGTTAGATGTCTCATCAAAGTCTAATACAAATTTTTTTTAAAAATGTTCACCTAAATATAAAGTTGTCTAGTACAAATATAGTTCAGTTGGGTAACCTTTCCTTAACACACTTACTATGTTATTCCGATATTTCATATATAGTTCCGTCCTCGTATCGGATAACGATACATGTCTGATACATCCACAATAGGTATATCTGATTATTTAATATATTTAACTGACTAATACGGTCTCTGATACGTTATGAGATACGCACTGATACGCCCCCAATATGTAGGATACGCTACCGACACGGCAGGTTTGAATTTCCATTTTTTTGCTCATGTGTGATTCAAACCCAGATTCTATGGGTTGAGCATCAAAACTCTAGTCATTACATTAGAATCTCTCATCTGATATATGTTAGTAATCATAATATTTAATTTATATTTGAG
Organism: Carex rostrata; assembly: GCF_964058835.1. Classification (NCBI taxonomy): domain Eukaryota; kingdom Viridiplantae; phylum Streptophyta; class Magnoliopsida; order Poales; family Cyperaceae; genus Carex; species Carex rostrata. The sequence continues at coordinate 4,694,899 of NC_135920.1, read as the reverse complement.
TATAATTAATTTAAATATAACCATAATAAAAATAATAATATAATATACACACACACACATCTCATATATATATATATATAGAGAGAGAGAGAGAGAGATAGGCTATGGTGCATTGCAATGCATGAACCCTTTTATGCATTGCACTCTAAATCATGGATTTAAAGTCCAAACAACCAATCCGAACCGTTCATCTTGTTCTTCATATTAATATGTGCTTGGGGACCAAATTTTACATTTTTTGGAATTTTTTTACTATTTATTAAGCAATTTTGAAAGTCGCTGATCTGATGGTCCAGAAAATTTTACTGTTTTTACTGTTCACAGCAAAACAGCAATTTTCAAAAATGCTTAATAAATAGTAAAAAAATTCCAAAAAATGAAAAATTTGGTCTCCAAGCACATTTCTATATGGATTAAACATCTAACAGTTCGGATCGGTCGTTTGGACTTTAAATCCGTGATTATAGTGCAATGCATAAGGGGGTTCATGCATTGCAATGCACCATAGCCCATCTCTCTCTCTCTCTCTCTCTCTCTCTCTCTCTATATATATATATATATATATGAGTAAGGCTACGCTACTTCGCGAATTAAACAGGTTGTTTTAATTCGCGCTCATATCTCTAGTTTTGAAGTCCAAATAGCCGATCCAAACCGTTAGATGTTTAATCTATATTAAAATGTGCTTGGAGACCAAATTTTACATTTTTTGGAATTTTTTTACTATTTATTAAGATGGTTTGAAAATCACTGTTTTTTAATGGTGCAGAATTTTAATAAAAACAGCAATTTTCAAACCATCTTAATAAATAGTAAAAAAATTCCAAAAAATGTAAAATTTGGTCTCCAAGCACATTTTAATATAGATTAAACATCTAACGGTTTGGATCGGCTATTTGGTCTTCAAAACTAGAGATATGAGCGCGAATTAAAACGGCCCTTTTAATTCGCGAAGTAGCGCAGCATTACTCATATATATATATATATATATGAGGAGGGATCGGATTACACCGTTTTTTGGTGACATCGGGTGACAATGTCCATTTTTGAAATTTCAAAATCCAAATAGTCGATCCAAACCGTTCAATATGATGGATATATTAAGAGTAACTTGGAAATCAAATTTTACATTTTTCTGAATTTTTTTACTATTTATTAAGTATTTAACAAAATCGCTATATTCAGACCGTTGAATTTTTGAACCCCTCTGAATAAACCCAAAAAAAATTCAGAAAAATGTAAAATTTGATCTGCAAGCACATTTTAACATATCCATCAAGTTGAACGGTTTGGATCGACTGTTTGGACTTTGAAAATGGACGGTGTCATCCGATGTCACCAAAAAACGGTGTCATTTGATCCCTCCTCTATATATATATATATATAGGTTGTGGCTAATTTGCTGCCGCCCATTTTTCTGTTTTGTGATGTCCAAACAACAAATCCAAACCGTTAGATGTTTAATCTATATTATAATCTACTTGGAGACCAAATTTTACATTTTTTGGAATTTTTTTACTACATATTAAGCTAGTTTGAAAATCGCTGATTTCAATGCTGCAGAAATTTACTGAAATCAGCGGTTTTCAAACCAGCTTAATATATAGTAAAAAAATTTCAAAAAATGTAAAATTTGATCTCCAAGTAGATTATAATATAGATTAAACATCTAACGGTTTGGATTTGTTGTTTGGACATCACACAGCTAAATATAGCCCCGGCAGCATCTCTGCTGAAATGCTACTAGCAGCAATTTAGACATACCATATATATATAATAGACGTATCAAATTCTAGATTTTTTTTAAATTACTGTATCGTCATATCCGTATCGTATTCAATAGGATAACCATATCTGTATCCACGAAACATAGCTTAAACTCATCGTGATGATTACTTTTCCTTAAATTTATTCAGAAAATAATAGTTCAAATATTTATTGCATCTGGTCACAGTTAGGCTTGTACAAAAAATGTTCGCCTGGTCAGAAAATTATAGTTCAAAATCTTTTACCTTCCCTGTTTTCATAATTTTTAAAATTTCTCAATCTTATACAAATCAGGCTTCAAAATATATAAAGTAAAAAAAAAAAAAAACACATACGCACTCTGTAATATATATCAGGTTAGAGGTGAAAATCAAGTGGGTTAGTTGGAATTGTATTAGGTCATTTTTAGTCAATTAATTAGGACTTGAATTTGATTTATTTAGAGGTCAAAAGAATTAATAAGAAGATGTAACAGTTTCTTGTCAAAGCACCACCGTTAAATCTTAATATATAAATTAATAATTATGTACTAACAAAGTGGTAATCAAATCTGAATGAATTGACAAATTATGTAGTATCTCCGACGACCAGACTGAATGAAATTGACAAAATTATTGGCTAATAGTGACAATAACAATATAACCATGAAAGATTAGATAATAACCAAAATAATAAAATATCTCGATGTCATTAATTATAAGTGATTGTTGGCGGGCTTTTTTTTTAATATGAGCTAAATTAGACTAAAAAATTTAAATCACTTCCCGTGCAACTGCAATGAACATTTATTCCTTTGAAACAACAATAATAAATTTTTCAATGATATTAAATGTAATTCTCACGCTTTTTTTTTTATTCGATCAAATGTAAGGAATACAGTCCAATAGACATCAAATCAAATTTAGTTCGATATTAGATCAGATCCTTCGATTCTTATTAAGAATTGTATGAACAACTTAAAATTTGTACAAATTAAGTGCACACAAATATTAATGTAGATCAGACATGTTTCTGATCAAACATTGGGCCATCGAACTGCTCCCACTCATAGTAACAAGACTCGCGATAAATTCGCGTATTATTCGTTTTTTTGACGTTATCAAACCGAACTCTGAATTATACGCAAAAAAAAAACATATAATACGTTTTATTCACGAATAAAACACAAGTAACGAATTATTCGCGAGAAAAACACGGAAAAACGTAAAAAAAAATTTAGAATTATTTTTTTTTGTAAAACGTGGGGGAGGGGCGGTTGGATTTTTTTTTGTTTATTTATTGTACCAAATTATTTCTGAATTATATATGAATCACAAACTTTTGATCCCGTCGAACTGAACCCAAACTATTCGTTTGTCACTATGCTTCCACTTACCTACTCCATGTAAGAATCCTATATAGAAGGACCAAACTATCCAGTTTTATGCAAGTCATGCAACATGTGCTTGCAATCAATCGTGAGGTGTATCAATTGATATTCCTTTCTGATCACACCAGTTTTGGTTTTGGTTTTGGTTTTTCTTTCTTTCCCGTTGATATGTTAATAAGGACAAAGTCAAAGGGCTGAGCAGTCTGGTTACTCTGGTATAGTGAATACTGAATAGTGTAAGAGAGGTCAGATTCCCTCTGCGAGGAGAGGGGAGGCGCAACTTTTAAAGGACATGCATGATTCATGAGAGCTTTAATTTCTTCCATTCTACTGAAAATATAAAAGAAGGAAAAACAAAAACACCTTTAACAGGAAACTATGGTACTTGTTGCAGGCGTGTGCAGCATGCCAGCTGCCAGCATCCGGTGCAGGTAAACCTTAACCTGCTTTTACTTTCTCTCTCTCTCTCTTAATTGTTTGCTCTCTTTTATTTAAATTTTTATAAGAAAATTATTTAATTCTTCTCCTTATATATACAGTTATTTCGTTTCCATAGCACAAGTAATTTTTACAGTTCAACTGCCTTTGAAGAACAATTAATTAATGTTTTGGTTTATACAATTGAGCTCATCACATTAAAGCAGTAAATGCTGGTATTTTTACTTAATTAAACTTCGTAAATTAAAATTTTGAAGTTGAGCTGTATATACATGAGGTTTGCTAAATGAAAAAAAAAATGAGTTTGTGTTCAAATAAAGATATTAAAAGCGCAGTTTTTGATTCACACAACATACAAACAAAAGAGTCGAAATAGCATTGTATATGACTCATGTGCTGTATAAAGCAAAAACTGCTATGTCAATATCTTTACCCTGAAAAAGTATCCTCCCTGGTACTGTACGAGATTCTTATCACTTTACGGTTTGAGATTAACTTCCATTCCAACCGCTTTGAGATACAAACTAGCATCGGAGACAGTATTATTGGACTTTGAGATTCACGCCAAGTAAAAAAATAACGGTACAGATCCACTAATTGTAAAAGATTTTCTATTACGGTACCGGAGAGGATCTGAATTTCTTTACCCTACGAGATTGTTGTTATTGTGGTGATAGTAGAGATTATGTGACATTCAATTTTGATCGTCCGATTTAGATAATATGCTCATAATACGATACGGCTCTGGTTTTTTTTTTATGTAAAATTTCTCGATGAACGATCTCGATCGCATTTTATATTATAATTCTACAACAACGAATGTGGATTGTTGCCAAGACTAAGCGATGTACAATAACAAAAAACAATGCTGTTTTATTTTTCGAAAATGAAGGTTATTTCTAAAAAATACAACGTGCTATAAAGTTAATATTATATGTTGTTTTTTACATGAGAAGGGATCCAATTACACTATTTTATTATGACACATCTTGACACCGTATTTTTATAAGTTATTTTTGCGATTTCAAAATTCAAATAGTCGATCCGAAACGTTTAACGTGATGTCTATATTAAAATGTACCTGGAGACCAAATTTTACATTTTTTTTTTAATTTTATTACTATTTATTTAGAATTTTTTAAATTATTGTTTTTCAATAGTCCAAAATTGTCTAAAAACAACAATTTTGTACACATTTTAATAAATGCTAAAAAAATTCAAAAAATGTAAAATTTGGTCTCCAAGCACATTTTAATATGGAGATTTTGTTGAACAATTCGGATTCTCTGTTTGAATTTTAAAATCGCAAAAATAACTTATAAATATAGTGTCAAGATGTGTCACCATAAAATGGTGTAATTGCATCCCTCCTCTTTTTATATTTACTAATAAAATGGTTCTCTACTCTTATATAAGTTTGATTATCCAATTAAAACATATACATTGTGATATACACTATAATATACTATAATATGCTCAGGTACGTTCTTCTTGTGCATTCTCTATTTCCCATGAAAACCGTTCTTTATTTTGTATATATAGGATTGCCAGTGGATCAAATTCAGATTGAATTCTCGTATAATTCACATTTGAATTAATTCATTACAAATTTATAATCTATAATTATATGGTAATGAATCGGATTCAAATCGGCTTTTGATAACACTCAAATACGAAACTACAAAAAAGAATTATAAAATTTACATGTGAATTTATATTCAGTTGGAATTTAAGAATTTAAATGCTAATTCACATATATTATTTAGATGCATAGAAGAAAATTAGATCCAAGTAAACTTTTGTTTATCATTGAGAGTTGAGACAATGGTTATTATGAATGTCGATGTGAATATTTTTTCAAATGATATGGGAAAAGAAAAATCTGCCCAACTGTGTTTAAAAAAAGAAATTCAAATAACATGGAAAAGATGATAATAATATAATACTTGAAAAACATTTCCAATTCAACTGAAACTATCATATTCTCTCATAAAAATAGGATAACCAAATATGCGTATCTGAATTAAAATAAACAAGTGTGTATTTTTTTTTCGGTGCTTGGAAAAATTAATAAAATTGAGAGGTGGATTCAATTTATTTTCTAAGCACATATTGCATTTTGGATTAATTACATCAATAAACGTCACCCATTCTCGGCATTTTTTTATTTTTATAATTAAAAAATCATATTTAACATGTATAATTAAATGATTTTTCAATGCACTAAAAGGAACCCTAGCATTGCAAAGGTTCATTAGAAGATCTAAAAAAAATAAGGTTCCTTCTTGTGCATCAATTTAACAATGCAATTATGAGTAGAACTAAGGTGTTCTTAAGCTCACCAGGTTACTTTGTGAGCTTAACTAAAAAGCCTAACGAATTGATTTTAAACGACGCATCCAAACCGTTGAAACTAATCTACATCATGAGTGATGTGTTTACATGTCAAAATTTTTTAAATTTTGAAATAATTTAATATGAAGTCAAGCGGTAAAAAAAAGATGATTTATAAGTTCATTTTTCATCAATTTTTGACCGCCTAACTTTATATAAAGCTAGTTCGAAAAATTATAAATTTGACATGTAAATACATCACTCATGAAGCAGAACAATTTCAACAGTTTAGATGTGTTGTTTGAAGCCAATTCGATAGATTTTTGAGTTAAGTTCACAAAGAAACTTGGTGAGCTTAAGAACATCCTAGTTCTACTCTGCAATTATACTCTTTATATACAATAAATATTTGAATTACTATAAACAAAAAATAGGATTCTCAGTTTCTCACACGCCCTTTAGTCCTTTACCCATGGACTTCTGAAAAAGCAAAAAAAAAAAATGTAAATAATTAAAATTTTCCAGAATATAAGTACTATATTACAGGTAGAAGTCAGCTTTTTGTCTCTTCTTTAATTTCTTCTTTTCTATCTTCAAGATAACAGAGGATTATTTTTTAAAATTATGATAACAAAGGATTAGTAAAGGTAAAGCAAAGCATAGAGGTGCTTTTGGTAAAACCAAGGATTTGTGGCTTCCATCTTTGTCTCACATTCTCACGTGTAAGCCTCCATTGTACCTTGTCAGGTCTCTGTTTTACTTTTAATTAAGTTAATTAATTATTTTTTGTTACATTACCCAATGGCAAATGCACGACAGCACTCGTGCTGCCTTCTTAACACTTTGCTTTTGTTTCCAGCAATGGATGCTTCATGCATGCTTGTGCATGTCATAGACCTGTTCCACGTGAACCGCTAAATTAGTAACTTTTCTTTGTCTTTTGTTGGGTATTAAGTTAGCCAACAAAAACCTTGCATGCTAATTAATTAAATTAATTTACTTTTATGTTCGTTTGCTTTGTATAAAGAGCTCCGATTTCTTAATTTCGTAAAAGCATTGACAAAGAGAAAGAAGAGTTGCACTTGCCACCCTTGTCAAACCTTTTATCATTTTCTTTTCCTTTTTCTAAAACCTTTGTATCTTTTTCTTTTAAACTTTAGGCCATTTCTTGGTGATTTTTTTGGTCCCCACCATTTGCAAAAATTCGGAGAATGTCTGCTCCTTTGTGTGTCCCCCAATAGAACCATCCACATCTCCAAGAAATTTTTACTGATTAATCAAATTAATTAAATATATATATATACAGATCAAGGCTTGCTTGCACTGTGTCTTACTCAGGAAGCTGTAAAAGCTTAGTAATTAATAAAACGGTAATTCATCATGTCATTAGTCAAAAAGTTTTATTAAAAAGAGGGATTATGTGCCTCCAATTTTGAATGCATCATATATATCCCAAAATTTCATACAAAATTGCATGAATGAAATGATAAATTAAAACTGCAGTAATTAATTATAAGGTTGTACATATCATTTAAAAAAAAATTATAAGGTTGTACATAACACCAATTTCACATGTAAATTACAGATAATGAATTGGTATAAGGCAATTAAAATACTTTGGGACCGTTAATTACAGATATTGAATTCTCCAATAAATTTACAGGTATGAAAATTTGTCAAGGACCATTACATTGGGACCATTGAAATTTTAAATCACTTAATTTCCAGTGAAACAAAAATCAAATTTCGTCATATTTTACAAAATTGATATTTGAATAATATAGATCACGTCTATATTTTGAATTTCAAATTTAAGCTTTATTTTTTGAAATTACCAATATTGTCAAGATAAAACTTGTCAAAGTGATATCCCTCCTCATATCTGAAATATACCAGAACAAAATTGAAATTGTTGACTTGTAAGCATAGATTCATAATATAGGATGGGTAATGCTGACAAAAATGTAAGTCTGGCTATTAATTTTCTGTTTTACCACTAATTGTTGGTGATGAAATCCATAAGCCAACATGAGAATTTTACTATATTTCTGAAAATTTTGCAAATTGCTGAATCTTTTTTTTTAAAACAAATTTTGAGCATGGGATCAGTAAGTAAATTAGTATAGCAGCAGTTTTTTAAAATCTCGGGACTAAATTGTACACAAGGGTAGCTATTTTAAAATTAGGGAAATTTAAAATTAAGGCAATTAATGTTTGCATTAAAGCTGCTGTAACTCAATGACTGAACGGTGAATTTAGCAATAGCCAGTCTAATAAATGTTATATATGTTCAACAATAATTCCTAATCCTTATTATCTATTTCTTTATTATTTTTGGCATGTAATTAATTCAAACAGTTTATATTAACCAGCAACAGTGGTCAGCAGCCTACTAAAACTGATACCAGCTACACGAAAACCATAATTAAAAAAAAAAATTTATGAAACCAATATGATTTTTTTTTACAATAACCATAAGAACTAAAATGTCATTTCGGTCAGAATTTTTTTTCGAGACCGAAAAGGCAATTCGGTCCAATATATTTTCATAATTTTTCAAGGTAATTTTTCTGTGAAAACGACTCGGACCGAATTGTCATTCCGATCAAAAAAAAAAAATTGGACCGAAATATCATCTCAGATCTTATAGTTTTTGTAAAAAACTAAGCAATCAAGTTAGTTTGGTAAAATTCATTTTTTTTATTTATTTATAGTTTCTAAAAAAAATTCCAGCTACAGCGCCTGATTATATCCATATCGTCTATCATTCATAATTAAAATAAGATGCTTGGCAACAGCAAATGCACAGAAATAGAAAAGGTACAAGAGAACAAGTACTTTGTTGCAAAGTCCTCTTTGCACTCAGTAAAGACTTCCAATTGGCAAAGCAAAGCAAACAAGAATTTTTTTCATAAACCATAATTAATAAAATAAATTTTACGGAATCAACATGATTAATTTTTTTTTTCAAAAATCATAAGACCTTATGATTCCTACGATCTCTAAAATTTTATTTTTCCATTTTTTCACTATTGTGCCACAGAAGATCTGTATTTTTTTATACAGACCGTGAGAACGGTCCGGTCTACCCAAATTTAACTCAAGACCGTGGGAACGGTCCGGTCCCTATTTGTTTTTTTCTATTAGACCATGACTCCTGCTTCTTCCTCATCCAGTCAGTGCATCTCTTCCCCATTTTTTTCATCTTCCCTCTTCTTTCTTTCTTTCTTCCTTCATCTAATTTTTTTTTGTACTCTCATAATTAGTGTGATTTTTTTTAATTACATAAGTTTGTATATTTTTGAAAGAGGAACAAAAAGAGCTTCAGATCTACAAATTTCGTTAGGTATGTGTTTGATTCTTTTATTTTTAATAAATAATCCGCAATTATGAATAAATGATTACAATAGATTGTTTATGTAGTATAAATGGTTTATATAGTAATTGTAGTATAAATAAATGGTTTATACTACAAAACTACATAAACCATTTATTTATACTACATAAACTATTTATACTACAAAAAGAAAAAATTATACATAAACCATTTATTTATACTACAATTACTATTTAAACCATTTATACTACATAAACAATCTATTCTAATCATTTATTCATAATTGCGGATTATTTATCAAAAATAAAAGAATTAAACACATACCTAACGAAATTTGTAGATCTGAAGCTCTTTTTGTTCCTCTTTCAAAAATATACAAACTTATGTAATTAAAATAAAAGTCACTCTAATTATGAGAGTACAAAAAAAATTTAGACGAAGGAAGGAAGAAAGAAGAGGGAAGATGAAAAAAATGGGGAAGAGATGCAGTGAGGAAGGAGTCACGGTCTCGGGTAATAGAAAAAAATAAATAGGGACCGGACTGTTCCCACGGTCTTGAGATATATTCATGAAGACCGGATTGTTCCCACGGTCTTGAGTTAAATTTGGGTATACTGGACCGTTCTCACGGTCTGTATAAAAAAATACAAATCTTCTATGGCACAATCGTGAAAAAGTGGAAAAAAAAAAATATATATATATATATATATAGAGGAGGGATCAAGTTACAACACTTGAAAGTTACAACAAAGTTACAACATCATTTTTTTTTCATTTTCAAAGTCCAAATCGTCGATCCAAACCGTTAGATATTCAATCTATATTAAAATGTGCTTGCAGACCAAAGTTTACATTTTTTGAAATTTTTTTGCTATTTATTAAGATGGGTACAAAATCGCTGTTTTTATTAAAATTCTGCACCATTAAAAAACAGCAATTTTGTACCCATCTTAATAAATAGCAAAAAAAATTTCAAAAAATGTAAAATTTGGTCTGTAAGCACATTTTAATATAGATTGAATATCTAACGGTTTGGATCGACGATTTGGACTTTGAAAATGAAAAAAAATGATGTTGTAACTTTGTTGTAACTTTCAAGTGTTGTAACTTGATCCCTCCTCATATATATATATATGAGTAAAGCTAGCGTGTGACATACTCACCAAGAAAGTTTGGTGAGCATAACTCCAAAAGCATATCGGATCGACGTCAAATGTCAAATCCAAACCGTTGAAATTCATGTACTTCATGAGTGATGCATATACATGCAAAATTTTGAAAGTTTCGAGTTTATTTGCTACACGGTCAAGTGGTCAAAGAAATGAACATTTTATTATAAGTTATTTTATATATTCAATTTTTATTATTTCTTTGACCACTTGACCGTGTAGCAAATAAAATCGAAATTTTCAAAATTTTGCATGTATATGCATCACTCATGAAGTACATGGATTTCAACGGTTTGGATTTGGCATTTAACGTCGATCCGATATACTTTTGGAGTTATGCTCACCAAACTTTCTTGGTGAGCATGTCACACGCTAGCTTTACTATATATATATATATATATATATATATATATTTGGTAAGACCGTGTGGTTCCCACGGTTTGGAAAAATAAAATTTTAGAGACCGTAGGAACCATACGGTCCTTATGATTTTTGAAAAAAAAAAACTAATTATATTGGTTTTGTAAAATTTATTTTATTAATTATGGTTTATGAAAAAAATTCAGCAAACAAGGTGGCTAAAGTATTGTGTAGTAGACAAAGCTCAGGAGATGAAGAAAAAATAATCCACATTTCCAATTCCATTTCCTTTAATCTTTATTGTATTATTTACTAACAAATTCATGCTCCATTATTAGTAAATGCTATTTGACACAATTTTAAAATACATGGATTTTCTTCATCTCATATTACCATGCATATATTTGTCCTCTTATAAATATTGATCATATATTATGTAGATGCACCTAACAAAGTAACAATCACACAGTACCCCACGAACAGCTACACAGTTAGAGCCGCACAGATTACAGAGGCCATAGCTACAGACGCTTGGGACTCTTTGGTGGAAGCCAATAAGCCATGCTCCTTCCAAAGGAGAGCACAAGTATATATATCAACACTGAAAAAGAAAGGAACAAAAAGTTCACAAACAATGAGATTCTTATCGGAAATCATTCAATCTTCTGCTTTTACAAATATTGTATGAGAAGATTTTAATCTCTTACAATCAATACAAAACAATAAGACGTGAATTAAAAAAAAAATCACAGGAAAATGAAAATGGTAGCCGCTTAAACAATGGCCTCCAATCTAGGTTCAAAGGAGAATGCTGAGAGGAATTCTTTCTCTTTGCCATCAACATAGCACTTAGGCATCTCAATCCATTTATTATTCTTCAAATCACACATCAAGCAACTGCTACACTCGCTAGAATTCACACACAAGAGAACCTCATCTCCATGTCCAACACAATTTATGTCAACCTTTTTCGCGAAGAATTCATGTGACAGAGAAGGCGGCATGGCGGCGACTTGATACCAAGACCTATCTCTCATGCAGTACTTCCAGAATCTCAGACTAGAAGTCTCAAGAAATTCTGAGAGCACCACTACCAGCATCTCACCACCACACTCTATCACATCAATGGAGTACTCAAAATACACCGGGAGGAGCCTCGGCAGCTCGAAGAAAGTTTTTTGTGAGAGATTGCAGGATATCACAATACCAGAATGGCTAAGGAAATGGAGCATTTCCTCTCCATTTTCAGTTGTTAAAACAGCAGAGTATTGTTTAGACGGGCTTCTTTGCATGTTAGTAGCAACTACATCTCCTGTTTTGCTCAAGAAATACACCTCTTCTTCTCCGTGTACCTCGGCTTCGGAGAAACTGTCGGTTTTTCGAACTAGGGTTACCTCTTCTTCCCACAAGTTATTGGACGAATCAAACACCATGAAAGAAAGATTGGGTACTTCACCAAAGACCACAACAACTCGGTACGTAGAAGGGTTTTCTTTTGAAGAACGCATGGCAATTGCATGGAGCGTCTCGCTTTCTGTAAGCCGAGTTACATTTGGCAACTCACGGCACACACCGGTAACCGGGTTAGAAACGACTAATTCACCGGTTTCTGTTCTGTAGCAAACCAGGCCACCAGAGGAGGCCACAGGGATAGGATTGTTAAAATTGTTTATAGCCTTGACACTTCTCCAGTTTCCCTCTGACGAGTCGAAAATTAGAGAGGCCCGGTGTACATCGTGGTCGACCATGAGAAACCATGGTTCTCTGGAGGAAATCTGAGAGCATGCTATGTGGAACGACGGAGAGGTTGCGACAGAACTGAACTTCCTACAGACGGAGCGTAGGGAAAAGAAACTGGCAGGTGGGACCCGAGCGAGAACCCGCTCGAGGAGGTCTTGGTGGAGGTGGTCTAGCGGGAAGGTGGCCTCTCCTTCCGCCTTTCTCTTCTTCGAGTTTGGCCGAGAGGTTAGTGCGATCTGATCCATTTGCATGCTTTCTTTCTAGCACAGAGAAATTAAATGTAGATGGGATAAATGAAAAGAAAGGCAAGAAGGGGAAACTTCGTGAGAAGAAGAGAGGAGAGCTTTGTGGGTTTCTTTTGTCTTTTCAGTATTTTTTTTTTTTTAATTTGGAAACGTTGACAGTGGAGAGGGAGTGCGGAGTGAGGGAGCGTGTGATGGAGGAGAGAAAGATATTTATAGTTGGAACAGCCAGTGTATCAAAGCGAAGCGATTGGCCAAAAGCTAAAGCAGCTGCGTGCGAGTTCACATGTGACTAAAATTATTCCAGTTTTATGGACCATTTTTTACCGCAGTTTACGGTAGTAAATGGCGCGATTCCGGCAGAAGGGTATTTAACGTTATTTATTTGAGATGAATTTTAGATAAAGACTTTAAAAGAGCACTTTTTCCTTCATACAACGCTGTTTTCATTCTATAATTAGTGCGCTGCATCAAGCCAAAACTGCTCTGTTAAAATATTTTTTATAAATATTTTGCAGTTTGATAGTTTACGGTTAAATAATTTGTTATGATAAATAAATTATTTTGTAAATTATTGTGCAGGAAATAATTTGTTCAAGTAACTTTAAGTTTAAAACTGGAATTGTTGAACTTGATAAGACAAAGTTTGTTTTCTCGAGATATTAGATTATATTTGAAAGTATGATAGTAAATGGATAATTTTTCAAATTATATAGGTTGTGCATTCAAAGTCTAGCATGATGTTAAACTAATTATTATCACAACATTTTAAAAGTTGTCGTCATATTAAAAGTTAAAATTCAGTTTTTAAAGTCTAATTAATCAACATAATAAGTTTAGAGGAATAATTGTTAAATAATTCTCATCAAACTATAATGAGCAAAAGATTCACAGCATAATAAGCTTAGAGGAATAATTTTGCTGGCCTGGTTTTGTCCGTTATTTCTCGTGTCACGTGTGAAACTGTGAATCATGTATATAATTTAAAGAAAGATGACGTGGCTCGATCATATTGGTGGAGAGTATGTTTCTATCTAGGCTATATATAATTAATAATTGGTTGGCAATGGCATTATTCGATCATTTTAGTCTTTACAAGTATCTTCATCTTCATTTTCATCAACATCATCCTTAATTTCTGAGAAGGTTAAGCAGAGATTTTTGTGATAGGGATTTTTTAAAGCAGAGAACCTACATACATTTTTTGTTTGCTTTACGATATACATTAATGTGTAAACACTAATTAAATTTGGAATTAAAACGTTTATTTTTATTTTTTTGTTTTCTGAAGTTCAATAGTTATCATCGGATCCCTAACTTTTACTGTTCGGGTTTCAACCCCTGTATGGTTAGATTGAAGTTTACGCCAATTAGCTGTAGGCTGTACAGCTGGCTTATCGTACGATTCATGACACGTGTGATGACCGAATACTAAATAAATCTAAAAACGGAAAGAGACAGCAGAGCAGGTACTCTCTGACAGTACCATTTAATCGTGCACAAACATTTATAGCCTTCCAATTAAAGCAAAATTCTAATCGGAAGGCCGTAAATTCATGTGCACAGTCAAATGGTGCTTTCCGGTTGTACCCAATCCTCTCCCGAAGAGACGAAACGCCGAATTGCACAGCTTTTGATTATTTTAATAAATAAAATTAACAAAAGCAGAAACTTTGGATTATCCTAACAAAAACAGGGGTCCCCACACAACCCAACCCCACTGGAACAACCGTGTCAGTGTGACAGTGTGGCAGCAGAACAAAATTATAAGAAACAAAAAAAACATCCAAGAGGAACAATAAGGTACCAAACCCCAGTGGGGTTTGACCTCAGGGAATCTTTTCACGCATTTCTATGCACTAGTTATTTTATTAAAGAACGCTAACCGAAAATAAACAATTTTTAACAGAAGTTTGTTTTTTTTTTTGTTCAGATCTGTTTGGAATGGATTCATGTCTTGACCTAATTTAGGCCGATGGATAGTCTTCCTTCACACTTTACAAGTGTACTAAATGCTTCGCTGTTATATCCTGAAACAATAATCAATATGAAACAAAAGGCCAGCTGGTTTTATTACAAAAAAGATTAAAAAAAAATGAGAAGGGGAGGAAGAGAAAAGAGAGAAAAAGGAAAAGCGGAGGTGCACCTGCGCTGATGCTGCACACGCAGAGGTAGGAGGTAGGTACCATTGTCAAAGGGTTTAGGGTTTCGTGCTAACTATAGTCTAGAGAGAGAGAGAGAGAGAATCGTGGCTGACCTTTGTAAAGCAAGAATTAAAGCCTGAAGACCTGCCATTACAATACTTCCAACACAGGCAGCACAGCGCTCTCTTCTCTCTCTTTTTCGCCTCGTTGAGAGAATCTTCTCTCTCATGCTCTGTTTCTCTCTCGTGGGGTTGTCGAATCATATAACTTTCACTTTATCACAAGTCAAATGGGTGCTAACAAGTCGGGACAAGACACTCAGAAACGACAATTTCTTTGTTGCATTTTTCCCCTCAACAAAAAACATTGCTGTAAAATTTTATCATCATTTCATTTCCCCATCATTTCCATTGCGCGTTTTTTTAAGTTTCTGGAGCCTCGGTCACTAATTGGCTCAAGTATAAACCGTCGTATGACAAGATGTTGTCTAAATCAAATAAATGGCAAATTTTAGATGTCCTTCTCTACCACGCCAGGAGGTAGTGAGGTGTGAAGTGTCAGTGACCTAATTTAAGAAAAATAGAAAAAGAAAGGTGTATGAATAATTTGACTTTAAAATATGTACCCTTTTTAATTTGGTCAAACTGTATGGATTATAGTCATAGGAACACGGAGGAATTACCTGATAGTCTAAAAAAAAAATTATAAACAATTTAAATGATGTTAAAAATTGAAAGATAAATTTATTTGACATGTAACTTGAAGTTTCATAATGGATCAAAAAAAAAAATTGTTAATTCTAGACTAGGGTTGCACAAAAAATTGTAGTTCGTGATTTGATTTGAGCTTGATTCGAGGAAAGTTCGCAATTAATTTGATTCAAAATTAGTTTGTTCTGAAACAAATCAAACCAGCTCTGTTTGAATCTTATCCAAATCAAACTCAAATTGAATATAATTCGTTCGAAATTGATTCACAAAATATTTAGGTTCGAATCTCAAATAATACAACTAATGGATTCAACCATCAATCTTTAATAATGCAAGAACCGAACTTATATCAGAGCTTAAAATTGTTAATATAGTGGTAAATTATAACAGAAAAATATTTCAGCAGCGTAACAAATTAACAATTAAATAAGTTCCATTTGACTAGGTACATGACGTGATTTTAATCAATCCAGCAGTGTAAAAGATAAAAAAATCTTGAGCTGACCCATAATCCATCAGTGTGAATTCATGAAAGGTAAAAAGAAATTATGTGAATTTCGTTCCATACGAAAAAAAAACTAATGCATAAGCTACCGGTATAACTAGGGTTGTCAAAAAAAATTGTAGTTCGTAATACTTTGATTCAAAAAAATTGTAATTTGCAATTAATTCGATTCGAAATTAGTTCGTTCTAAAGCAAATCAAACCAATTCGGTTCGAATCTTATTCAAACTCAAACTGGAGTAAGTTTGATTCGTTTGCAGCCCTTAATATAGACTACCAAAAATTTGAATCACTTAATTTGCAATAAATCATATATCCAAATTCATCAAAAAAAATTTCTAAATGTGATATATTTTTCACATAAGTTTACAATAAATTGTGAATCCAATCTCCTTAAATTTTACTGCTAACGATTGTCATGTATATTAAAGAGTAGAACTAGGTGTTCTTAAGTTAATTAAGTTTTTTAGTGAGCTTAGTTCTATAAACTATTAAATTAGCTCCAAATTATGATTTCAAACCGTTAAAATCGATCTACATCATGAATGATGTGTTGATATACAAAGTCATTTAATTTTTGAGTTAATTTTGTATAAAGTCAAACAGTCAAAGTTAGAAGGTTTATAAATTTATTAATACATTTAGTTTTTTAATATTTTGTGGCTGCATGACTTTATACTAAATTAATTCAAAATTTTAAAAACTTTGTACGTAAACTCATCACTTTTGAAGGATACCAGTTTCAACGATTTAAATTCGTGATTTAAAACCATATCAATAGATTTTGAAACTAAGCTCACCAAAGAGCTTGATGAACATAAAAAAACACCCTAGTTCTGCTCAATATTAAAATAAATAAGTATTAATTGATAGAGCCTATACCCAAACTTTTTTGAAGTTTTATAGGTGCATGTAAAGTGCATTTTTTGCAAAACATATACACGAAGTTGGAAATACTACCTATTTCTTAAAAATAAAAGGGAAAAACAGAAAAGAAGAATTTTTTTGAAACACAAAAAAATTGTTTCCGGAATGGGTTTGGAAAAGACAGTTCATGAGAGCAAGCAAAATCATTGTTTATGGCTAGTGACCAAGTTTGAGTTCAAAAATTTGAAGGCTATCTAGAAAAGAACTACAGTCTTATCAAAATTGCTCCTTTTCAATTACAACGCCAATTTGGGAATAAAATGATAATTTCAAAGCATAAATAATCATATAATATTGAATTTTAAAGAAATAAATTAATTTTCAATATATTTGCTAGGAGCCCCGGGCTACTGGATTTGTAAAGTATGTCGGAGTTTGAATTTAGATCCGAACCATTTGATTAGATTATGTACAAATGTTAAAATTTTACCTTGAACTGATTGGCCTATATTTTTTGGATTGTCCTGATTCAATCTCAAATTTTGAGTTACTTTAGGAGATCCGGACTCAAGGCTACAACCCTATTCTACGAAGAGGGGGATACAAATGCCTCCATTTTTTGTGTGTCTACCGTGCCTTCATTTTTAAAAACTTTAATAATTTAAAATTCAAAACTTAAAAGTCAAAATAAAATCATTGGATATGATCTATATCATTTTATCTATGCATGTGTAAAAAATTATGACATTTCAATTTTATCTTAATAGTCATAAAGAACTTGTAAAAAACGTACTGATGTGGATGATTTTTAGACGTTGATGTTTGAACTTATTAATTTACATAAAAATAAAATTGAATTGTGATAATTTTTCATGAGCACAAAGAGAAAATAACATAGATCACAACTAACAGTTTTATTTTAACTTTTAAATTTTAAATTGTGAATTATTAAAGTTTTTAAAAATGAATGCATTGGTGGAGACATTGAACTCTCCTCTGGGTTGACAAATATTCATGTTTAGATTCGAACCATGTGATTAAAATTCAAGCAAATATGATTTCAAGATTCAAATTCAAGCAAATATGATTAAAATTTTCATGTGCACTGGACTCTTTTAATATTAGTACAAAGTTCAATTGCACGGTCCGGATCTAAACATAAATATTATATTACCTTAGGTGATATGAATTCCCTTTCAGATCCCATGAAGCTCCACCCATGATTAAAATTCAAACCAATCTGGTTCAAAATCAATTGCATAAGGTCTCTTTAATATTCGTGCAGATTTTTATCGCAAAATCTAGGTCTAAACAGAATTATTAAGTTATCCTAGGTGATATAAATTCCTCTATCCCATCTCATGAAGTTCCACCCTTGACTATGTTCTACCAAATGCTAATTCAGACGGTATATATTATTCTTATTTGGCTGTGATTAAAAGTAAAGTTATGGCTTAAAATAATAATTGAATTGTATATTGTTGTATTTAATTATCTGTGGGTTGTTTAAAAAATTATATTATTGTGTTCAAGATGACAATACGATTGATTGTGGTGTATTTTTTTCGCTAGCAAATTTTTGCTTGTTAGTTGGTTTATTTTTTGTCTTACGTATTTGAGGACAATTAGCAAGCGTTTTAAATTACAAATTAATTTAAAATTTAAATATTATAGATATTATAATTTTGTCCTAATATTTTTTTTTTTGGTTTAAAACCCGTAGGTATAAATTTTCATTAATCAGGATAAATCAGTTACACATAGTTTCGTACCAGTACATACAACATTAGTAGCAGTACATAACATATTACAATTGAACCCCTTTACAAAAGTAAACAAGAAAAATCAGAAAATAAAAGCAGAACCAAGGGTTTCTGTGCTCAGATTGGTAGATATATATTGAGCCTGCATGATTTTTTGTGCTTATGCTTGAATTAGTAGATTGTGAGCCTGCATAATTTCTTGTCGTTATCACAAACAATGTTGTTGTAATCAAAGCGAGACAGAGGTATCCAAGAGAGCCTTCGTGCTCAAATGAGGTTTGTGCCTGAATTATTTAAAATGAACCAAGAAAATATACGAAGAAGGAAGGAGAAGAATAAAGAGAGGAGGAGGAAGGGGATCGGCGACAATGCATCATCATTAACCATAAACATACCTTATTAATACGTAGATATAGTAAATATTACGGTAGAGGTGGAGCAAATTCACAACATCCCATCTGAATCCAGAGAGTCATGGCGAAGCGAAGGGCAGTGGCCAGATTCGTCAAACATAAGCACCTGCTCAGATAGAGTGAACGACGAGTAGTGACCAGATTCGTTAAACGGAAGCATCTGCTCGGCTAGAAATGAGATGAACCGGACGGAAGGGGATGGGGGTGGGGTGGAGGAGTCGAAAGAAAATAGCGACTCTCAAAACAGCTGCTGAGTTTTTAGTAAAATAAGTGAAAATATTTTGTCGTAATATTACCATGCGTATATGTTATTTTTTACTCCAGCTCATTTTACCATAATTCATTCATATCTGACTCATCATTCATCAAGTGAAGAATAATTTTCTCATTCTTCACTTTATATCAAACATGAGCTTAGCTGGTAAAATAAATCCGGATCAAACAATAAAAAGTTATAATTTACAGCCGTGTATCAATAAGACGGTCAGTCACGAGTTTAGTGACAATTGAATAATTCGGATTCAGTTCGATGGAGTGAAAAATTTGTAATTCGGAAATAATTCGGATATAATTCGGAAATGATTTGGAATTATTTAGATTGGAGATTCTAGTCCCACAAGGAAGCAAAAATAAACAAAAAAAATGTTATGAGAAACATTCGGAAAACGTTTAGGAATAATTCGTATAATTCGGGAAAAATTCGTGAGAATAATTCGGTCAAAGTTTGATCAACCAAATAATTATGCTTTCAGTTTGCCGTCACAAAAAAGACGAATTATTCACGAATCTTATCACTATGATCACAAGTACGATGAGTTGATGTAATGTCACCGTATACTATGCGACTGGAAAAGATCCATTTTGAATGGACTTAAAAAATAATGAATTTATATTTACGGACTATTTGTTGTACGTTCTTGTGTTTGCATATAATAAATTTAGAAGTAATGGTCTTGATAAATCATTTTTGTCAAAAAAATTTATAGGACAATCAAATGATTTTCACAATTAGGGTCTGTTTGGCATTTTTACTGTTTCTGTGGAAAAATAAAAATTCAGTTTAACTGAATTTTTTTTCCCCTACAGAAGTAGTAAAAATCAGTTCAATTCTTGTGTCCATGCCTATTCCAGATGGTGCGCCGAACAAGCCCTTGGCTTTCCTCGATCTAATCAGCTGATTTTTTTTTAGTTACTACTTATGTGAAATGAATAGACGGAAGTAATATTGTTTTTAGAGAATTTTTTTTTCACCAGCCATTTGTTACGCAACCAAATGATATTAATTATAGATAAAATAAATGCGCAAATAACTGTAGCTAGAGTGGGAAAAAAACGTGCTGTGACTAATGTGTCGTGACTTTGGTATCTTGTTGTACCGTAATAAAGTTAATTTTTCACGTGTTATGTCGTGCTGTGATCAAAATGTCTAGAGATGGTCTCGTGATCAAACGTGACACGCGTGACAGTTTAATCATAATTTATATTAGTTTATTCAAGATTCACAATTTGATAAAGATTAAACAATCTCAATTACACGTGACGTGCCGTGTCGTGACTAGATTTTTCGCTTGACGTACCGTATCGTGACTACATCTTTCGCGTGACGTGCCGTGTCAATTTTTTTTAAAGATAATCACTACACGCAAATGATGAAGACATGGAACACGCGAGTCACGACACGTAATCGACTCGCATACCATTTTGTACCATAATCGTGTCGTTCCGTGACAGAGCCATTTTTCCCACTATGTACAAGCTAGCTGATATGAGTAATTTTTTTTTTAAAAACAATAACACTTTCGTTTTTTCATTTCAGTAATAAAACAAGAGTGAGTCTACGGTACTATGCATATTACGATTTGGCACTGTGCTATGGCTCTATATTCGAGTTTTCAAATCCTAACGGTCGATCCGAACCGTTCATCTTGTTCTCCATATTAATATGTGTTTGGAGACCAAATTTTACATTTTTTGAAATTTTTTTACTATTTTTTTTTATTTATTGAAAATCACTGTTTTTGGATGGTCCAGAATTTTCAGATCAAGTGATTTTCTAAATATCTAAAAAAATAGTAAAAAAATTTCAAAAAATGTAAAATTTGGTCTCCAAACATATATTAATACGGAGAACAAGATGAACGGTTCGGATCGACCGTTAGGATTTGAAAACTCAAATATAGAGCTGTAGCACGGTAACAACCCGTGATATGCATATTACTATAGACTCACTCATAAAACAATTCGGTCTAATGAGAATTTCAAAATTTCTTTCTGACAAATAAAATGAAAATGAGTGAATAAAAAAAGCCGTGAATTGCGTTGTCTTTTATTGGTGTCAGGAGAGAGAGAGAGAGAGAGAGAGAGAGAGAGACAGAGACAGTATGGATTTGAGTGTTCAAATATTAAGCGCAAACACTTGTACTTTCTTCGGCCGTGCTACCTCTGCTAAATGCCAACATTTTGTGCACGAATCTCGAGGCTCTAACCATCCCGGGTTCCGTGTTTTATTTTCAGTCCTTCTGACTTCGTTATTTTTCTACTCTTCTGTTTGTCTTGCTCTTGGGTCAAAGATGTTTATTCAACTTGGGAGATGCTTGTTTTTATTAAATCAGTTTATTTATTTTTATTTTGAAAAAAAAATCCGTTATTTTGTAACACTAATCTGATCCGGTCAATTTTAAGAAGGATGTTGACGCCAAAAATTTTAAGAGAGATTTACATATATTTTTTAGAAATCTTGATATTACATATTTTTATTTTCTAAAAATTCAAAATATTTTATTTATCTTCTAAAATTAATAAATTTTAATTTTTTTTTATATTTATTGAATTTTACATTTAAAAATAATCTTTTACCATCTCGTTTCTTTACTATTATTTGGTCACTTTGATACGAAAATCGCTGTTGTACAAACATCCCAAATTATCAACTTTATA
Source organism: Carex rostrata (assembly GCF_964058835.1). Taxonomy (NCBI): domain Eukaryota; kingdom Viridiplantae; phylum Streptophyta; class Magnoliopsida; order Poales; family Cyperaceae; genus Carex; species Carex rostrata. The sequence goes on along the minus strand of NC_135920.1, from coordinate 4,672,805 downwards.
TCTAATTTCGGATCATTAATATGTATTTAATAAATTATTTTATTGCGGTATTAGTTGCTGCAATTGAATTTTAGTTATATGTTATTTAACGATAAATAAAAAATTTCAATTGGTAACTTTGTAGTGAAAATAATAATAAAGAAATAGAATTGTAGAAAGCTATGCTTATTGTTTTTATTGATGTGGTATGTGTTTCTGTTTACAAAGTAAACCAATTTTAAACCGAAAATACTGTGCATAAAGCATGTTATTTATTTCTGGTTCTTGAATCAATATCCCACCGATAGATTCAGGATCTTTCAATGCAAGAATGATATCATGTCCACTGTCAAATTAGAATCAAAATTCTGATAAAATTTCCAGACAAAAAAAACACAATCAAATTGAATAAAATTGCTAAAATTAAAGTTTTATTTGATTTCCAAAATACAATCAAATTGATCGAAATAAACTTATCAATTGAATTAAAATTGAATCGAACAAACTAACCAAATTTTGATTTGTTCAATTGAACTGATATAAGAAGATTAATCATGAAATGAACATTGTTAGTTATTTCATTGAATTTTTTTTTAAGTTGGATTTAAATTTTTATTTAGTTCGATCTAACCAGTTTTTAAACCAAATAAAGTATTATACATTATGTCCGTGTGATTTTTTATTTATTTTAAATGTTTGATTCAGACGGAAGACGGACTTAATTTTTTTTTTTCGGTTCAGTGTAACCAGTTTAATTTTTTTTTAAATCAAACCGAACTGAATAATTAAACTCATTTTGAAAAATGAACTGAACCGATTCATTTAACCGGAAAAACCGACTGTTTAATCCGAACGGGTTTAAAACTTATTAACCTAAATCTGCTAATCGAACAACCTAAGCATCCACCAAATCAGTTTATTTATTTGAAAGGCATCAAGATCCTCAGCGCTTCTCTTTTTGAGAGCGCAAAACAATTATTTTTGCTGCCAATCACTGGCCCAAATTTATAAAGCCCATAAATTTAATAAATGGGACTTGTCCGATCAAAACCCATTTTATGGGCCTTAATACTGGGCCAGACATGAATTGGTACGAATAGGATGGTTTTTTTGCTTCGACCCAAGGTTTAAGAAAATATATAAATTTTCTGTATTCAACCTCTACCAAATACCAATTGAATTGTTTGGTTGAAATAAATAATTACATTCTTGCTTGTTGTACTCCATTTGTGTTAGGCCGTGATTCGTGAAGGTCTTTTTTGGTATGGTTTTGATTTCTTGTCGTTTTCTCGTTTGCTTTTGACAATGATCGCTTATAGTTCTCCAAGCCAGAGAGATAAATTGCTTGTTTATGGTTTGTGGGTTTAAAGAACTTGAGTGATTATTATATTTAGCAAATGACTAAATTTTGTATCTTTCCATTTAACAATGAAGTTTGTTGGTTCATGATTTTTCTATAAAACAGGCATATGAGTATTTTCACTTAAAACTTGATATTTATTATGTGGGATTTTTCTTATGTTTATGAGTATTTTTATGTCGACGATTGTACTTCCTCTTTTTTTTTGTAATATCATTCATGTAGAGGGTGGTGGTCTTATTAGGCATGCAAAATATATATTTTTTATTAATTTTTAAATTCTAAGTATTTGACGGATTGTTGCAAAAAAAATTGTATAAATAAAATTCCAGCACTTTAAAAAAGAAAAAATAATATAAACGAACCAACTGATTAAACATGTTAATTGAATAACAATGAAATCAAATAATTAAAATAAATTTCAGTTTGTTTGATTAAATCTAAATAAGAAAAATTATGTTTTAAAGATCAAAAATCAATACAAACATAATACATTTACCAATCATAGAAATAAATACGGATATATATGTAGGGTTTCAATGCCTCGTGCCTTTCATATTTCATGTTGTATATCTTTGTTTTCAAAGTCTTAATTGTCGATCCGAACTGTTCAACATGATATCCATACTAAAATATGGTTGGGATGAAATTTTATAATTTTTGAAATTTTTTTTACTATTTTTTAAGACGGGTAAAAAATCACTATTTTTTGAACTGTTCAAAAAACAGTGATTTTGTACTTATCTTAAAAAATAGTAAAATAAAATAAAATAAAATTTCTTCCACAAGCATATTTTAGTATAAATATCATGTTGAGCAAATTAACAGTTTGAACTTTGAAAACAAAGATATAAAAAATGAGATATGATGAGGTATGAAAAATATGAGATATTGGAACCCTCCTCATCTAAAAAGGGTTCCAATACCTCATCATATCTCATATTTTATATCTTGTGAAAATTCCAAATTGTTGATCCGTACTGTTCAACATGATATTCATACTAAATTATGTTTGGGATGAAATTTTGTACTACTTTTTAAATAGTACAAAATCACTGTTTTTGGACCGTTAAAAAACAGTGACTTTGTACCTATCTAAAAAAATGTTAAATTTATTTCAAAAATTATAAAATTTGAACTTTGAAAACGAAAATATAAAATGTGAGGAAAAATGAGGTATGAAAACATGGCGTATTGGAATCCATCTCTATCTATATATACTTTTATTTTATTTTTAAATTATCTTACAAGATAACAGATAAGATAATAAAAAAGAATTGTTTTTCTTTTTCGTATTCGATAAGGTAACAAAAAAAATCTTATATATATTTCTAAATATAATACAAATCGGATAAACTAATAAAAGAGTATATGGACACCCTTACAACCAATGGGACCATTTAACCACAAACTTTTAAATATTATATTGAGATAAACGAATTAATGAATAAATAGAACTGCGAGTCTCTTGAGCTGACAGCAGTCAAAGAGGAAATAAATCTTGAGCCCAACGAGGCCATTTGCACACATTTTTTTTTTTTTTTTAATAACTAAACTTAAATACCGAATGGATCTAGAACCTCCTCATTATTAGTGCTTTCAGTCAAAGAGGCACTTAACCAGAGGAAACTATGTTATGGGACTATTTATCCTTGAATTTCGGCCTTGGTGAATTTCAATGAGCTCTCAAAACAAGGTACTTGGTAATAGTTTTTGCTTGAATGCCGCTTTCTTGATTTTTGTTCTGTTTTGTATTTATGTGACAAAAGAATTGACCTTTGTTTTGTTTTGTATTTATGTGACAAAAGACTTGACCATTGTTTTCAAATGAAATACTATAATAATTTTAAAAGGAGGGATCCACTTACAATTTTTTAGTGACTTTGAATTATATTTTACATTTTCAAAAATTTCAAAGTTCAAATAATTTATTTAAATCATTCAACATAATGAATATATTAAAATGTGCTTGTATATCAAATTTTATATTTTATTATTATTTATTAAGTATTTTACAAAATCGTTGTTTTTATACTATTGAATTTTTTTTATCCATCTTAATAAATAGTAAAAAAATTAAAAAAATATATACATTTTGATATGCAAGCACATTTTAATATATTCATGTGTTGAATAGTTTAAATCAACTGTTTGAACTTTGAAAATATAAAATGTAATCTGGTGTCACAAAAAAAGAGTGTAAGTGAATATCTCCTCTAATTTTAACCCGTTTATGAAATGCGGTTGCATTGTACTCTTATACGATTACATCATATGTCAATCCGATATAAAGACCAAATGTATAAAAAATATGTAACGCATATTCAAGAACAAATTTTCTTTTTTAAATTTCATTTTATTAGCGATCTAAAATTAATGATATGACACGTGTTATTTAATGAATATAATATCTTATTGTAATTTATTATACTTGTCAAAACCTCCATTTGGTTTATAAATTTGAAATATTTTTTCAAAATACACATTTACATATTGCAGGTCATCCATATATCGATTATGTGTTATATAGTAACAAGCTTCAAAAAATATTAAAAACCGTATTTTGAAACATATCTAAATTAAATATATTTCCGAAAAAAAAAAAAAACTGAGATGCTGCGTGGTGTTAGGTAATGTACAAACAGGCGGAGAAAAGGGAACGCAGAACAAGGAAATGTAAATTGACAAAACCTAGATGTCCCTATTATTTTGTCATATGCATAGATTAGGTACTATAGCTTCTTTCGATTTGAGGTAAAAAAAAAAAAAATTACAACGATCCGACAGCCGATTTTTTTTATTACAATTAATAAGTGAGTGAGGCTACGGGCTACCGTATCGTGTATAGCACACATTGTCCGAATTTATATTTTCATTTTTCAAATCCAAAACAGTCAGATTCAAATTCCTCGGTTTAATCATCATGTGAAAATATACCTTTTAACATTTATTTTTTCTATCTACAAAAATAGTAAAAAAAAAACTAAAAGAATGTAAATTTAGGCTACCAGTTTGTAAGATATAAATTTTATATGGAGATCATGTTGAGAGATTCAAATCGACTATTTAAACTTTAAAATGAAGATACATATTTATGAGTAGAACTAGGGTGTTCTTAAGACCCTCAGTTCTTTGGTGAACTCAAGTCTAAAACTCATCGAATCGGCTTTAAACGACTAATCCGAACCGTTGAAACTCGTCTACTTTACGAGTGATGCGTCTACATGTAAAAAAAATAATTTTGCATACAGACAAGTAGTCAAAATATGTTCAAAAAATGAATGCATTAAAATTAATTTATTAACCTTCTAATTTTGACCGCTTGACTTTAAACTAAATTAATTCGAATGTTTAAAATTTTCATATGTAGACGCATCACTCGTAAAGTATGCGGGTTTCAACGGTTCAGATTTGTCATTTGAAATCGATTTGACGGGTTTTAGACTTGAGTTCACCAAAAAGGTCGGTAAACTTAAGAACACCCTAGTTCTACTCGTTAGAAGTAGAACTAGGGTGTTCTTAAGCTCACAAGGTCACTTTGTGAGCTTAACTCAGTATTGGCTTCAAACAATACATCCAAACTATTGAAACCGAACTACTTCACGAGTGATGCATTTACACATCAAATTTATAATTTTTCGAACTAGTTTAGCTTAAAGTCAAGCGGTAAAAAATGATGAAAATGAACTTATAAATCATCTTTTTTTTACCGCTTGACTTCATACTGAATTAGTTCAAAATTTTAAAAGTTTGACATGTAAACGCATCACTAATGAAATGGATCGGTTTTAATAGTTTGAATGTGTCGTTTGAAATCAATCTTATAGGTTTTTTAGTTTAGCTCATAAAGGGACTTGGTGAGCTTAAGAACACCTTAGTTATACTCTAAAATTAGCATCATATAACACTGATATCATGCTAGCCAGACTTTTTAGATTAAATATTTATATATTTATCCTTCCCTCAGAAAGAGGAGAGAAGGCGTGCTCCAAAATGGGTTCCGATAGAACTAAATATCCGCTCTGTTTACTTATTCGCGAAATTATATATGTTTCCGGATCTAGATCTCTTCTTTGTCCTAAATATATATCCGAATTTGGATTCGAAAAATGTCGGATCTGTTTACACTTTACACCCTAGTTGTAACCAAAACAATTTTGGTGCCGTGAAAATATTATTGTTAATTCCTGTAAAATATGATACTGTTCTTTTCTTTATTTCTGAAATAGGATTAATTGTTTTTTGAACTACGAGTCTAGGTAAACGGAGAGATGTAAATTTAATTCCTGTAAGAAACATCTAAAAAGAATAAATGTGCTTGACAAAGACAAAAAAGTAGGGAAGCATAAATGGGATATATATTTTAACATCAATTTGTACAAATACGCCTTGCACTAATTTTCTTATACGCTATCATTATTGAAACATCAAATTCTATTGTTGCAAGAGAAACAAGCACAAGGAGCAGTATTTCCATGGAGAATTAATTTATTTTCATTTTTCATCTTTTGTGCATTTTGATAGGCTTTTTGTATCTGTTGTGAATGTTGCGTTTGTGCTGATACTCTCCATTCCTCCGCTTTTCTGTGAACTATTGCCATCCTCTTCATTAGTTTCTCTTCTAAATTTGACCTCATCTTTTGTATCTTCACCTATTCAAAAATAAATTATCTCATTAATTATTCCGTATATTTTAGCAGGAAATAGTCTATCATAGAAAGAAACCGACATGTTGTGATATTAAGCTTATACAATATTTCTGGGGAACTGGAATAAAGTAGTATTACGACAACAGGCTTAATAAATGCTGCTAAGGGACTAGCACAATAAAGGATAGTTCATTAATATATATATATATATATATAGAGTTAGGCTGGGGTGCTATGGATAGCATAGTGGCCTCTATGCTACGGCTCAATATTCGAGTTTTCAAAATCCAAACGGTCGATCCGAACCGTTCATCTTATTCTCCATATTAATATCTGCTTGGAGACCAAATTTTACATTTTTCTGAATTTTTTTACTATTTATTAAGTATTTTACAAAATTGTTGATCCAACGGTGGCTGCACAAAACAGTAAAACCGTTGGATTAGCGATTTTCAAAGTGGCTTAATAAATAGTAAAAAAATTCAGAAAAATGTAAAATTTGGTCTCCAAACAGATATTAATATGGAGAATAAGATGAACGGTTCGGATCGACCGTTTGGATTTTGAAAACTCGAATATTGAGCCGTAGCATAGAGGCCACTATGCTATCCATAGCACCCCAGCCTAACTCATATATATATATATATATATAGATAGACTAATATGCATTCGGTAATATATGAGCCGATATGCATACGGTCCAAATTCGAAATTTCAAAATCCAAAAAGTTAATCTGAACCATTCATCTTGTTCTCCATATTAATATGTGCTTGGAGACCAAATTTTACATTTTTCTAAATTTTTTTACTATTTATTAAGCCACTTTGAAAATTGTTGATCCAACGGTGACTTAACAAAACAGTAAAATCAGCAACCACCGTTGGATCAGCAATTTTCAAAGTGGCTTAATAAATAGTAAAAAAATTCAGAAAAATATAAAATTTGGTCTCCAAGCACATATTAATATGGAGATCGAACGAGATGAACGGTTCATATCAACTTTTTGGATTTTGAAATTTCAAATTTGAATCGTATGCATATCGGTCCATATGCTATCGAATGCATATTAGTCACACACTCTCTCTCTATATATATATATATTTAAGTTCATGGAAATCTAGCCTATCAACTTCTTTTATTTATTTATAAATAACTATTTATCTGAATTTCGAACCAACGACCTTCCGCACAGAAGGTGTTACCTTTTGCTACTAGGGAAATAAATCTGCTGTGATTCCAAGAAATAACAGGGACTTGAAATTCCAAATCCAATCATTCATCTGTTTCGAAATTCATGCAAAAAACTATATTTTTTGGATTCGAGCATAAAGAGCAATGAATGGTTGGATTTGGAATTGTAGGCTCCGTGTTATTCCTTAGAATCACAGCAGTTTTATTTTCTGCTACTAGACCAAAAACTAGTTCTTAGTACATTAATATAGTACATATATATGAAACATAAAATATTTATACAACATTGTCCTATTCTCACTCAAAGTTACTTTCTTTGTTCAAATAAATTATCAATTCATATAGTACTACTTAAGTACTAGAGGTCTCCTAATAATTACTTGGATAAGAAACTACTTGGGATCAACTTTGAAGGTCCCATAATATGACTCTGAAGTAATGCACCATTTGAGTTTTAATCTGGACCGTTGGATTAAAATCTGGGCCAATATGACCCATGTCCGTAATGTACGAAGCCCTTTAAAATCAGTACTAGTATATAACGAATGTATCTGATTAAAATTCAAAAAATGAGGTATCTTAGGTGATATGAATTCCCCTAATATTAGTGCTAATTTAAGGGTCAACTTAAAATCAAATCCAAACTAACATGTATATTTATAGAAAAATTATACATAAATAGCATAAGTCTTTGCTACAGAGTTATACCGACCCATGAGTCCTCACATTATTTAATGGATCTCTTGAATAATAAAATTACATGGGGTCCACTTGTCAGTGACATTGTACCAGAGGGATGCATTATTGTAACAGAGCCTGGACTCTGTCAACTCTTCTAAAGTTCAATATGTTGTTTTTAGAAGGCACCCCTAGTTATAAGTGAATAATTAAAATTAATCTTGGCCTAGGTAACCTAATACTAATTAATTATAGCTGAAACACTAATCTTTTCTCATTTAAGTTTTCTAATGATTTTTGTTTTAAAGTTCAAACCTAACTTAGTTTAAATTATTGGAGCAAAGCTAGGGGATGATGTGCTCACAAAGAGTTAGTGAGTACAACTTCAAAATTTTATCGGATTGGTTTCAAACGACGAATCCAAACCGTTAAAATCCATCAACTTCATGAGTGATGCATGTACATGTAAAATTTTGAAAGTTTCGAATTCATTTAGTATAAGATCAAGCAGTCAGAAAAATGATGAAAAATGAATACATAAAACAATATATAAAATAACTAATAGAAGGTCCATTTTTTAACTACTTGACTTTGTATTAAATGAACTCGAAACTTAAAAAAAAAATCATATACATGCATCATTTATGAAGTAGATGGATCTCAACGTTTGAATTTGTCGTTTAAAACCAAACCGATAGACATTTAAAGTTGTGCTCACCAATCTCTCAGAATGAGCACATCACACTACAGCTTTTTCTCAAATTATTGAAATAAAACAAAACAATACACGGTGTTTTGGTGCACAAAGTCATTGAGGGAAGGGAGAACAAAAAAACAATTTTTTTTTATATATTATAGGCTCCCACTTCTTTCAATATATTATTTCCTTTAGAAGATAATTATTAATATATCAATCACGTGTAATGTTTCAGAAGTGAGCTTCAAGCAAAGCATTGAAGCAAGCAGCTAGCTATACTATTTAACCTAGTTGTTAATAGACAACACTCTAACTAATATAGATAATAATTCTTTTCAGTAATAATATATATTTTAGTCATGCCTAATAATTACCCAGCAACTTTTTTAGCAAATACATCAGCTTTTTCTAAATCACCACAAGAGCTCCACAAAAATTATACAAACATATAGTTTTATTTCTTTCATCAAGAATTTGTTTTTGCTCTAGTAACCATAGTGACAATTGAATAATTTGAGTTTGGTTCGGCGGGGTCAAAAATTTGTGATTCGGAAATAATTTGGATATAATTCGGGAATGATTCGAAATTATCTAGATCAGAGATTCTAGTCCCACAAGGGAGCAAAAAAAAAAATAATAATGTTCTGGGAAAAATTTAGAAAAAGTTTAGAAATAATTCGTATAATTCGGAAAAAATCATAAAATTTGCTAATTATTTGCAAATAATTCAGTCAACAGGATAATTCGGCGTTTAGTTCGCCATCACCAAAAAGACGAATTATTCGCAAATAATTCGTGAATCTTGTGACTATGTTAATAACAAAGAACAACGCTCTTAATATGAGAGATGAGAGTTCGAAGTCTAGATGAAAGATCCTTTGTACATACTAAAATATTGAAATAAAAAAAACACCATCTTTCTCTTAAAAAAAGTCCCCCCTTTTTAAGGACGGTAACATTGAACTTGCACCAGTAAGGTATGGTGTTTTTAACAAAAAAAAAAAAAAAAAAAATTCAACTAATCCATATTTTCATCAGAAAGCACGCCTTTTTTTAAGGAAGCGATTGAATTTCATGTCCTTAATATAAGGAGTTCTCTTTAAATTTCCAAAGGGTATCTGAAACAGGGAACAGGGATAACTTGGGGAATTTATAACAATATTGTGGATATGATGGTTTATTAAATATGTAAGTTTAGTGTATATCAAATATTTATAGTGCATCTAATTTTTGTGGTGTAAAAATATTATTTCAATTAAAATTTTAATATCATAGATGTGTTCTCAATTATTTAGATAGGATATGTATCAAATAAAGTTGGATGAATGAATGAATACTTAACCATACATCAAACATTTAAAAAATTAACGGTAGAGTTTTCATAGCTTTATGATGAATGAACAATCAAATTCCAATTGGCTTAAATTTGAGGCGCTTACTAAATAATTCAGAACACGTCTACAATATAATTTTTTAATTTGAATAACAATTTATGTACCATAAGTTGGATGTACCAAAAGTTTTATGTCCGTTAGAATTATCCAACTTTTAATAGGACTAAATAATTAATTTGGAATACTTCAAGGGTATTAACAGAAACATGCCAATAAAGATTACCTCCAGCTTCCTGGACTGTGCTTCTGCTTTTGCATTCTCAAGGTTCACCCATGCTTGTATCTTTGCCTCTTCTCTCTGGTACCTACAATGCACAACAAAATTAAATAAAAACAAAAGTATATTCGTGATGTATCAATGCATATCCTATTAGGTTGCATTTCTAAAGCATAGAACAGACTAAAGTAATTTTGTTTGAGGCAGGGTTATCCAATTCAATTTTTTGAAGTAAAATTTGCAAGGCAATTTTAATTTTTTAACAGCATAAGGTCTTGGAAAACAAATCAACTGTCAGAAGAACATGATATCATCAATATTATTCCATGCCGAGATCCAAGTAAGAAGTTAAAAATTGTAAATGGTACCTCATACAGCTCTTGCTTCTCTCTTCCTCTTCCCATGCACATGCTCTCGACTCGGCAAAGCTCTTTCTACTCATCTCAAAATGTCTCAAGCTTTTTGACACATCCTCCTCTTCCTCTTCTCTCGAATTCCATTTCGGTAACACCAAATCAAATTCATTGCATAATTTCAGTTTTGCAATATCAATAGTTTCATTGGTTTGTACCAATAGGCCTGATTTGCTAGCCGGGGTGTTGTGCCGTATCGGTGAGGTACTCTCTGTAGGAGGGGTAATAGGGGTCATGTGGGTACCGATATTTCTCATGTCGGTACCATGACTTGTCCTTGAGATGATGTTTTTTAATAAAAGGGTTGGTTTTGTATGATTTGAATATGTGCGGTTCGGGTTCGGGACGAACTGTTCTGAATCGCTTGCATATTTATCTGCAAATTGGGAATGAATTTGACTTGAAGGAGATTGCAATAGAAAAAAAAATATTATGTAATTATACAAAACAACAGCTGTGACAGTAATATGTTACTACAAACCTTTGAAGAAAACATCTGCTGGTACCAGAGGCTTTACCATCGAAGGTACAATTTGCACCGTAAAATCCTCCAATTTGGCACCTTCTCTCGCATACTCGCATATTTTCCTAGAATTCTTTGCTTGTTCTGGTTGTTTTGCTGAATGGATCAGATGAGAAGGTGATTCCTTGTATGAAGAGCTACTGACAAGCCACTTCTCAGCATCTTCCCATTTCGAAGACACGCTCTTTCTTTGCAAATTGAAATTATTCCCGGGACTAGACCGAAAAATCGGTCTGAAACCAGGTGTGGCTGGAGAGTCCAGTTTTCCATCTCTCCTCTCTTGGTAGAGTACTCTGTTGTCGATGCTCTGGCTTCGCTTAAATTGCATTGAATTTACAAATTCTGAGGTTTCCTTGAGATTTAAGTTGCACAACGGGTCTTTGATTGAGACTTGAATTGGGGTTTCTTTAAAGATAATTTTACCAACTTTAGTTGAATCCTGAAAACAGTAGAGAGAAAATGAGGTGTATTATTGCCTTGAAATGTACCAGAGTGTATACCAGAGAGAGAGAGAGAGAGAGAGAGAGAGAGAGGTTTACCTTGGAATTGATATCCATTTGAGAGAAGTAAGAGGTGGTAGAAATGGGGCTAGATGGATGCCTTGTTTCTTCAATGTACTTCTTTGGTTTATTCATTTCTCTCAGTCTCTCTCTCTTCTCTTTCTCTCTGCCACTGAGAGAAATGCAGTCTTCTAACACATCAATATAAACAAGTACAAACTATTGCCTTTATCAATAAAGTATGTAGTGTGAGATTTTAAATTTTTTTAAGCTTTTTAAAATCGCGGCTTTCAAGGGGTATTAAGTATTAACTAACTAGAGACTAGAATTAGAGGAGTTCATTATGATTGAACTGAGGTTATTTTGTCTTAAATTTCGGTTCAATTTGTTTGACTTGACCAGATTCTCTGATTCAATTAATGTCCAGAAGCTACAAAATGAAACTTCTCTTTTGAATTTGGAAATATAATATATATTATTATTTCCCATTGGGTGTTCTGTTTTCCTGACATGTTACATTGATTAATGTTCCTGCCTTTGTTTGTTTATAAGGCTCGTGAATCGTGATAATGTTATTATTTTATCATACCTTTAGATCTTTGAAAATGAAAATTCAATGTTAATGAATGCACTGTTGTGGCATAGGCACCAATAGTATTTTACTATTATCGTGCTCTGCTCAATGCGCTGTCAATATCCACTGTGAAGAGTAAGAACTGTGCAATAGGAACCGAACTAGTGGTAACTTTTTTTATGTAAAACAGCTCCTGAAAATGTAAAAGTGCAAATCAAATGGAGGGAAATGTAGAAAATAAAATGACAACTGTAACTTAACCCAAAATTTCCATGGCACGTAATTCAAAAATTAAGAAATCTGATCGTTACATTTTTGCTTCTTTAGATTAGTTAGGATTATTTTGACAAAATGGCCCGTCAATGGTAGGAAAATATTTAATATGAGTTACCAAATTCTGAGCCAATTTTTTTTAGAAATATAATGGACCCACTTTAAGATTCGTATAAAGTTAAATTAAACACCACATCTGAATTTTTCTGTGAAGTTCCACTGTAGAAAATTGAGAAGAATCAAATACATATTTTTTTCTACCACGTGGTTGGACTCGTGCATCAAGATGAAATAATTTTACTTATTGTTTGGATATAAAATTTGAATCATGAATGTGTTCAGATCGAACCCCGAGAAAATGAAACCTATGAATGATGATGATTCCTGCGCCTTTTTTGAGTTAAAAACCAACGGCACAGATGAGTTCAGGATTGAACTGCAGATCTACTGTGCATTCTTTTAGGCTTGATATTGTTTTGAGATCAGTTTAACCTAAATTCTGATCGAACGGTCAAATTTTAAACCCAAGATATGAGATAATGCAGTGGATCCGGACTCGGATATTCTCGAATTCGTATCCTCTGAGATATCTCAAACTTTGCGTGACTTTATGGAAAATCCCAACCGTTTAAATACGTTCTGCACGAATCTCAAAGCACACATAATACTGACCCCTACATCATCCCCGAATAGACACCGGACACGCAAAAGTTGAGATATCTCAGAGGATACGCACTCGATATTCTCATGGCCTTCAGAATTAAACCCAATCCCCTGCCATAAAACTGTGCCGTTGGAGTTGGCTTAGAGATAAAGAATTTCATGCACAGCTGTTTACGCAAAATTTGAGTTATTTTGTTGAGTAATTATTTGGTTTGTCAAAACAAAAAAAATGTTCATATTTTATTCAATACAAAATATTTATTATTTTTCATTCAGAAAAGAGCGAATTATGTACATTTTAAAAGTAAACTCTGATTAGAAAGAATAGAAATCCTTTACTCACTGTTCTGTTTTTGTTTTGTTTTGAGGAAACTGTTCTGTTTGTTGATTGCTGTGTGGATATAATGCTTCTGTGTTTTGAGATCTTCTATGAAGATCGGCAAGTATTTTATACTCGCCACAGGTCAATATAACTTGACACTGGGCTCACGCCTGTAATCCACATTGTATAAATATGGATCGGACGATGCGGATTCGTTCTGTAGAAACTCAAAATTTGAGTTACGGCAGACGATTTGTTGATATGAATTCAAGAAAATAGAAAGGACAATATGATCCTTTATAAATTTTATCCCCAAGCGTCCTCTATACAGAAAAAATGTAATAGTTATTAACCTATAACAGTTTTTTATATTGAAACAAAGAAAAAAAAACTTTTGTAATATTTTTATTGTAAGAATTTAAGCTGATTGCCACAAAAAACAATTCTAAGAGAACTGTAAGATCAGAAGTAATTATTCTTTTCTAAACTATATATTTTGTGATGATTCATTTTTTTTTTTTTTTTTTTTGTGAAAAGTTTCAAATAAGAAAAAAGAAACTTTACAAATCACAATGGACATTACATTTCTGTAAAAATATCCTACAAACGTAAATCAATATGCAATCTCATTCTCTTCGGTAAGAAATTATATATATTTTTTTTTAAAAAGGCAAAAAGTCCATTTTATTGCTGAAATTGAGTTAAATACAAAACATAATGTTAGTCTTTTAAGTGCCAGTAACCTGGACCAACTACCAAATGCAAAAGAAGTAAAATAAACCAGTTCATACATCAACATAAGCATAACATATGCCAAGCGCCAATAGTAATTAAGAGTTGCTAAAACTAAGCCACTTAGTAAAGGGCTAAGGCTATTAACACTACTGGAGCAAAACAAGATCCCGAGCTTCATCATCAATCTATGGAGTCTCTGCAGCAAGTGCATCCCCTGTGGGCTGATACACCACCATGGGGAGTGGCATGTACTGACTAAGTGGAATTGCATCCTCAATTACTGGAAGCCAATTGCCCATTGCATCCTTGAATTTCTTCTTCATGTTCCCTGTCCAGTATAGACACAGAGATTTAATTGTTAGTATAATGTTTCTAGCAAATTTAATTGGAGCATTATTAAAACAAAGATCATTTCTATGTTTCCACATGGACCAGCTAACTGCACTAAGAACTATGAGAAAACCAACCTCATCAGTGTGGTCAAGTGACTTAGAAAAAACTAGAATATCTTCCCAAGTATGCCATTAGTGCATTACATCTTGGCTTTGACCTAACCAGAACCAAACTTGTTGTGCTAAAGGACACAGTAAAAACAAATGGTCTACTGACTCTTGGTGACAGCAAAATTGGCATTGAGTGTTACCAGTCCACCCTTTCTTGATTAAGTTGTCTTTAGTTAGTATAGTATTGTGAGAAACTAGCCACATAAAGATCCTAATCTTAGGAGGAATTGATAGTTTCCACCATAGCATAGAATTTATAGGTTGAACCCCTCCAAAATTAAGAATTGTATAAATGGAGTGAGTTGAAAACTTCACTGAGCTCTCCCATTTCCATTCTATCTTATCACAGTCCAAAGTGAAAGAGGTTGAGCTGATGAGGAACAAAATATCCACCCACTCCTGAAAATCTACCCCTACTAAGTCTATCCTGAATTGTACACATTGGCCTTGAGAATTTATCACATCAGCTAAAAGGATGTCCTTATTTGTACATTAGAGAATAGGGAATAATATTTAACAGCAAGAGTACAATTCTGGAACCACTGATCTAACCAAAATCTAAGTTGGATATGGACATCTGGAGTATATGAGGTGCTAAAATCTCCCATATGACTAAGTTTGAGCAAGGTAGACCAGAAATGAGATATGTAAGGAGAATGATTCAAAATGTATTTATGAAGTAAAAGAGTTTTCTAAGGGCTAAGATACTCATTATTTTTAAATTTTTACCACTATTTGAGCAAGAGAAAGATGTTCATTTGTTTAAGATCTAGAATTTCTAAACCTCCAAAGACTTTTGCTAATCTAGATGTATACCATTCTATTAGAATGTATTTTTTCTTTTTTGAGTTGCCTTGTCAGAGGAATCTTTTTCTAACTTTGTCAATTAACTTTATGATTGTTAAGGGGATTTTATAAACAGACAATGCATACAAAGGCATTGCAGAAAGGACTGAATTAACTAGAGTTAATCGACCTCCTATTGATAGCATATTTCTTTTCCATAGGTGTAGTTTACTCTCTATTTTATCAACTAAAAATACCCAATCAGATATCTGAAGTTTTTTATAATGTAATGGTAAACCTAAGTATTTAATTGAAAATTCTTCCCAAGAACATCTAAAGATTTAATAAATTTATTGCATTATGGACGCAACAGAAGGCAATTGCAAGCAAGATTTTGTTCTTTCATATTTTTGCCTCACACTTTTAGCAATCTTAGAAAACGAATTCTTCAAAATGCACTATTATTATTTCTGGGAAGAAACTCTATTAAATAAAAAATTCGTCCATTGTGGAAGCAACAGAAGGCACTTCACAATTATTTATGTGAAACAACCTCATGTACTATGCGACTAACGAGCCCTCCATATTACAGTTCGCATGTGTATGATAAAAATATTTGGAAGAATATTTTTGACAAAAGCTTCTAGTTTTCCAAATACAAGGGACTATTTAGCACTTTAGCTTATCGGCTAAAGCTAACCTGGACATGTGCTCAAATACCAGAATTGCTATTCACTGTTTCAATCCAATGAAATGTGCTCTCCAATCTCGATCCATCAAATCCCAAGTGAAAACAAAACCCCAACGATGGGAAGTTTTCTTATTCTAAACACAAAACAAATGGGCATAAAAATAAATTGCTCATCTGATAAATTAGAAGAAAGATTAGCATGAATTAGTTGCTAAACTCAGACATGAAAGATTCATGGAAGGCCTTGAAACTAGAAATTATTCCTGGTATCTTATCCTCTTGCGGGAGAATTGTGCATCTGAAATGCCAAGTCCCCGGTACCTGCACAGGCCAATAAAGAAGATACTATTATAAGAGAATTGATATCCAAGGATCTGCATATAACCACTAGTATTAGGTTTCAACACCATAAGGTAAGCCATAGTCTGATCTGTTCCTACCATACTATACAGATTACATAGCTTACGTATAGTGGTCGTTAAAACTTTTTCTCATGCTTATGCTCAGTAAGGAAAAATATTCAAAACCACTATAAATTAGAGCTGATAAACACTGTGCTGTAACTCAAGAGGTCTTGAATACTCCGTGCATAGTATTGCAAATTAATATAGAAAAGCTACATTCAGTTATTTTTTTATAGTTCTCACTAAAGGTACTGGTACTACTGTAGGATAGTAAACAGCCACTAAAGATCAGAAGAAGCTAACCTGGCCAAAGCCAGATCCAGGTACAACAACAATCCCTGTAGCTTCTAGAAGGCGCTGACAATAAAAGGCATCAGGCGCATTGTTAGTGGCCGTTGCTGCATCAATGGCCTTCTGTGGGAGGTGGATGCGCGGAAAGAGATACATTGCTCCCTCTGCTCTGTTGCATGTCACCCCTTCCATACTATTAAATGCATCTTCTAGTGCCTGTATATATATGCATAATCAGTTGTATTAATCCAGTTTTGTACCCGGTCTTCAATTCTTTTCCACCTTGTTTACTAGCTTCTGTGGTTATTAAAATTGCTTTGATTACCTTGAACATCCCATTCCTGCTTATATTTGTACTATAATTGTCTAATATCACAAATATCTATCAGGATAGGAAAATAAAAACCTTTGCACGCCGAGCCAAAGACTCGAGAATACCATCCTTCTCTGCCATATAAGACTCATATGACTCATCCCCTACCTGCACTTTCATAAAAAATACATCAGAGCTTACATTTAGTTAGCCAATACCAATACCAGTATTTTTGAAGGTGTTCTGGGTATGTGGTATTTACATGCACCGTCAAGAGTTCATAAATGCTCACTGAAACTTGAGCATTGAGTTCCAGTACCCAAGAGAGATACCAGTGAAATTTTGCCAACCCAGCCAATAAGGTTCTATTCTGGTATGTGTACCATAATTAAGATATCCATCATTTAAAACTTTACAATATCCTATGGGAAAATCATCTAAAAAAGGTTTCTTTAGAATTAAAACAGAGAAAAACTCAGCATAGCATACCTTTGGGGGATTCATAACAAGGCTTGCTAGAATCTGCCCAGAGATGTTAGAGCACAAATTTACAGAGGCGACCTTGTAAATTTGTTCTCTTACATCAGCACTGAAGCCTGTTATTTCCATGTACCCTCCTCTCTTTCCACATTCTCCATAGTACCCTTTTTGCCAAAAAAAAAAAAAAAAAAAAAAAAATGAGCCAAAGGTTGTAAGAATTTATTAAAATTGTACATAAGCCCCTATAAACCCTCAAATATGGCAAATACTTCTCTGACATTTACATAAAAAGTGATGAGGGTTGGGTACCCTATTTTAAACAAAAAAAAAAAAAAACATATTATGGTTATGTTCCATACACATTTCCATGGTAATTAGAAACTTGGGGGTTTCAGCTATCTCATTTAGCAGATTAGCGGTATACTTGATGATTTGATGTTCTGAGATGACTAGCAGTAAATGCTGGCATCTATAATATCAATCAATGAAGATAAGAATCACCTAGGCTTGTTTTTAAGCCAGTATAATTTGATCACAGAGCATTGGGACTAAGCATGACTGGTACAATACCAACATTCTTCTGTAAATTAGGTACCTTTAGAAACAGACTGAAAGGAGACCACGGCCAGATCCTCCTCACCATACCCCATTGACCATGCGATTTTCTTGAATGAGTTGAAGCTCTTGTCATCTACATAAATATTTTCTTGGTATACCTACAAGAAGGAAAAATAAACTACATCAGCTGATTCAAGTCAGTCAAAAACACATGTTCTTATGAAAACAAAAGAACAAAAATTTGTGACCTCGTCGGCTAGCAGAACCAGGCCTTCGTTCTTGCAGAACTCAACAATTTGGCGCTGATTTTCTTCACCAAGAACCTAGTATTGTATATGACATAGTTGCTTGAGTAAATTAACACTAATAGACTGAAATCATCATAGAGTAAAAGGTGACATGTATTACTGAAATAGTCATAGACTAAAAGACACCTGTCCTGTAGGGTTTCCAGGATTTATTATGACCAATGCCCTGACAGTTATTCCCTTTGATCGTGCCTCCTCCAGTTGCTTCTTCAACTCAGAGATCTCCAGTCCCCACCCAGTTGCTTCATCGAGGTAATAAGGAACCTACAAATAACAAAACATATCCTCAGATTATATTGCTAAGCCGAATAAAACGAGATAACACAGAGAAAAATATAGAAGCAGATGAATAAATAATTTGGTAAAATAATAAATATTTAGTACATACAAGAGAGCCACCGTGTAGAGCAATTGAGGCAGAATAAAGAGGGTATTGTGGAATGGGACAGAGAATGCCGTCTTTCTCTGTCCTTAGCAATAATTGCATCATCATGTGCACCTATAAAAAAAATATTTAGATAGTGGTAATTGAATGTGTCAAGAATGAAATAAAAATATAAAAAAGAAAAGAAAAATCTGAATTACAGCTGGACTGGCCCCGTCAGTCAGGAAAATGTCATCAGCATTTGAAGGAAAACCATCACGAGCAGCTATTCCAGCCGCGATTGCATCCCTTAAGCCTTTTACACCCTGAAATTAAACAAAATTTCAAATTGAAACATCTACCAAAACAAAGTCATATCACAGCTAATTTGTCAAAAATGTATTAAATATCTTTTCTAGCTGTCACAAAAGGATTGAGAGTTGACCTGGCTGTGACTATAGGCACCTGTAGCTCTACCTGGGATCCCATCTAAAATCTCCCATGCTCTTTGAATTGAATCAGAACTGCACCCAAGAAATAAGAGAGGGAAATAAATAACAGCTTTAGAACCTAAAATAATTGTCTTGCTGACGTTGTAAATACATATACCTAAACAAAGCAGCAGTCTCACTTTTGTCCAGAAGAGCTGGATGGTCTGCTAATGCAAGAACCTGGTGGGGAAAAATGCTTGAATGTTGAACAAAGTTTGAAATACAATTAGGGATGCAATCAATAGATTGGTTAGAACCATTATCTGACCTCACGGAAAAATGTAATAGGCTGCTGGCCAAGTGATTGGGGATTTCCGATATTACAATATATAATCTACATAAAAAGAAGCAAACATCAATTATCAGAAAGAAGTTTATCATTAGTTAATTTCACTTCACAAGAGATATAGTGAGGCACCTCATCAAAAGGGTGAGAACCTGGCTGCGTCTGTAACTCTTCTTGTAAGCGCTGTGAAGAAGTTTATTTATATTAATGTTCTGTAGTTCAATAGGAGAAAAAGGCAACATAAACATAGAAGACTAGAATTTAATAAGTACCTGTGCATGGGTGACAATCTTGCCACGCACAGCATATTCGCATTTTAAAACCTGAAAGAATAATCAACAGAATTATGCAAAACTAGCAGTGTAATTTTATCTCAAATTCTCAGTTCATTTTGATCAGAACAAACAACAGGTAGGACAAACAAAAGCATCATCACTTCAATGCAAACCCAAATTTGCAAAACATGTCAATGTACAAAGCTCAATTCAAGGAGATTACAGTTTATTCAAATTCAAAACCCAATGGCATGGGGAATAGTTAAATCACTATTCAAATTGAAGAAGAATGAATAACACTATTTGGAAAGATACTTGAGCTTTAAATAACAGCTTCTCATCCCTCTCTTGAGTATCAAACAGTAACATTAGCAAAAAAAACCAAACTTAATCAGCAGACATAGTTCCCACTGGTATTTCCAAATAAATAACAACTAAGAGAGAGAGAGAGAGATCACACCTTCGGATTGAGAGTCTCGACTGTAACAGGTGGATTGAGCTTAGAAGTCATGGCAGCAGCGGTGCTGTAAAACGCAAGAGGAGATGACAAAGAAGAAGAAGGGTGAGATCGCAAACTGGAGAGGAGGAAACTGGAGAGAACCCTCCTTGATTGCTCTGTGACAAAGCGACGCATCTCCCAGACGCTCCGTAGGATGGTATTATATTCTCAGAAAAGCGTCGAGTAATCAGACTACCAGTTTTTAGGTGTTTTTTTGTATCTTATAGGCTTGGGAGAGAAGTCAATCGAGGATTTGCATCTGGGAACAATTTGACCAAGAGGGATAGTGACTGTGAAATTGGGACCCAGAGCTTCAGGAACCCGTATCCTCTCAGGTATTGCACAATTATTGCAGAGGATGACTTACTTAACGGTTTGAGATTAAATCTCAACCGGCTTGGGATTCGGGTCACTGTAGGGGGCCCCATTTTTGGGCTTTGAGATTCGTGTCAAGTAAAAAAGTACGGTTCAGATCTAGTAATTGTAAAAGATTCCCTTATCAGGTATTGGAGAGGATATATTTTCGAGCTTCAGACAGTCCGAATTAATTAATTGATAATTAATAAATAGAAAATAATGAGATCGGTTAGATTCAATTAGTCGGAAAGATTTGGTGTAATTTATGGAGTCCGAATCTAAAATAACTCAAATTTTATGTTTGAATTCGGACTGTCCGATCAGAATTCAGACTACGAAGTAGAATTCTCTTTTGGGTCAAAGTAAATTGGACGGTCCGGATATAAACTCAAAATTTAGATTGGGAGATTTGGCTTGCTTTCAGCCTTTCACCGATGAAATTTGTATCTGATGAAAAAGAAGAGTCATATATACTGCAAACACTATGTGTTTCTTTTAGAAAAAAAAGTAACATGATTGATTGACAAATTTTTATTTGATGAGCATATAAAATTTGATGGGTTTATTTTATTTTATTTTATAACCTACAATGGTGATTCAATTGAATTAATGGGCATCATAATAAAGGGAGAGGGAAGTTCCGACCCCCATCGGATCAAACTCGGTTGGATGAGCACCCCAGACCGTTCGATACATC
Source organism: Carex rostrata (assembly GCF_964058835.1). Classification (NCBI taxonomy): domain Eukaryota; kingdom Viridiplantae; phylum Streptophyta; class Magnoliopsida; order Poales; family Cyperaceae; genus Carex; species Carex rostrata. Next base: position 4,651,333 of record NC_135920.1, on the reverse strand, counting down.
AATCGTGATTGATATTTTAATTAACGGAGCTTACTCTCAAAGTCTCACCACATCCATTTGTTTCTTTTCCAACCCGATTCAATAATTGAATCTATCAGTCTCTTTACCTTTGCCCCTTCCTCAAATTTCCCGTCTCACCAACAACGGCTGCCCACCCAAATCTCTCTCCACAATCCGCAATTGGACCTCCCCTTTCCGCAATCGGCAATCAGACCTCCCCCTCTCCCCATAATAAAACATAGAATATTCTCTCATCAATGAGTCACGAGTTATGAATCATTACTAAGTAATGACTCGGAAAGGAGATTATATTAAACCAAGTAGTTTATATGATTCGATTAGTAGAATGTAAGATTAATTACATACTTAGTTGGCATCATATTTAATATTATATGCTAAATATGGTACTAATGGGTTATCTGTACATCGTTGCTCTTCCTTCTGGTCTGGAGTTTTAGCCAACTTAGATGTCTATGATACAGGAATAAGTCAGATAATTCATAATGGTGAGAGTATATTTTTTTGGTTAGATCAATGGACATGGGAGTGCGCATTATATTGTCTTTACCCTCATCTCTTTAGGGCTGCCTCTGATCAGCACCTACTGGTGTCCAATGCTTTCTCCTTTAATCATCTTACAATTCATTTCAATAGACAACTCACAGGCATATTACATACGGAATGGCAACATCTTTCTTCTACTTTACTCCCTAACTCTATTATTACTGACTCCTCTCCTGATACTATATTTTGGAGATGGACTCCGTCTGGATTATTTACGGTTCATTCCCTATATCTTTGGTTATCCTTTAGGGGTATTCCCTATAAAAATTTTACTACCTTATGGCATGCTAAAATCCCTCTAAAAATTAAGATCTTTGTTTGGTTATTGAGACAAGATAAGATTCTTACGAAATGTAATTTAGCTAAAAAAGGTTAGGATGGAGACATTGGTTGTCCATTTTGTGGAGCCCCTGAAACTGTGAACCATTTATTTGTGACCTGCCCCTACATTTCTTTTTTATGGACATGGATTAGTAATCATAACAACTTTCAATTTAATTGTACAACAATTGCTGAGTTATGGCTTTTTTTACTATTGGATTCCTTTGAATGATTCTTTACTTGTAGAATTGATTAGGGCTGCTACCTTATGGTTAGTATGGCTTACTAGAAATAAAATTTGTTTTGACCAAACACTTGTTCCATCTCCAAGTTCTGTTGGTTCTGCCATTATTGCATTAACTTCTTATTGGTGTAAGGCTAGATTAAATGATTCTTATTTTAAATTAACATTAATTTTGCCTATGGATGTTTCATCTTTGCATTAGGAAGGCCCATTGATAATAATGTCGGATTCAAGTACCCCGAGCAGTCCATTGAATTCAGAGGAAACCGACCCTGGTCATGGTTTAGAAGGGTCTGATTTATCGGACTATATTAGGGCTCGAGCTGAAATTGCAGATATTGATGTTGCATTTCAAACTATTGGACACCATGGAGTTTTAATCCCCCTCTCTTCCTCTACTGACTCGTCTACTGTGGCTTCTAGCTCTTCTTCAATTGATAGTTCTACTTACCTTTTATAGTCTTGTGATTAGTCACATTTTGTATTAGTTATGGCCTTATATTTTGTAGTAGTTGTCATTAGTTTCTATGCAGTTCTCTTCTTATTGTAGTTTTATTTTATGAACTTGTGTCCCTCACTTTGTATGAACAATTATGTTTCTAATGAGACAGGTGGTTATCCACTTTTTTCAAAAAAAGAAAAAAAAAACTGCAGGTTCAGTGGCATGAACTCTAGTCTCTTTATAGAAAGACGCGTATTCAATTTTTGAAAATAATATCTAAAAGATATTGTAGATGTATCAAAAAATTTAATAAAAAAAATGTATGAGTTAATATGGTCACGAAAATAAATATACACTTGTCACGTCTCCAATGTTACAGATTCAGTTTGATATCATGATAGGAATGATATTTGTATCGTTTGCTTTTAAATTGACATAAATTTGAAAACGAACCATCAATAATTCATATAAATACCGAAATGATTTATTTGAGAAGTTGTTTTTTTCCTCTCAACCCCACTACCATTGAGAAAAGGTTAAGCAAATAAATGGACAAATAAAATGCTAAAAAATGAAAGAAAAAAAAATGCATTGATAAATTAATGGGCCGAAAGTCTCTGACAATCATAAAAATAATATACATATAAAGGAGCTATGAAAACAATAATTTGTGCATGTTTTCATTATATGATTTATTTTTTCAACAGAGCAAATTTAAACTATTTTTATGTGTTATTAAATGATACAAAAATTGCATGACGTTTGATAAAATCATAAAAGAGATATTTAAATAATTAAAAAATTAATGCATCCACATACTTATATTCAAAATAATTTAACTGATTGAATTTAATGTTGTACTTCCCACAATCTTCAAATTTGTATCCTCTTCATTAACTCAAAAGGAAATCTTCTGAGTTAATGCATCTCGATTATCCGATATGTTTTAAAATTTGTACGGACTATATTCGCACAAATATTAAAGGCCCCCCCCCCCTCTATTATAGGTAGGAGCCGGATTAGCTCCGTTTAAAATTAAATGGTTGAGGTTCATTAACTCAAAAGATTCATTTTTGAGTTAATGCAAAAGATAGGCATTTCACAACGTTCTCCAACTAAGGGTATGCTACTGAGTTCAGAATATAAGAGAAGGAAAAGAAAGAAGACGAAAGAAAATAAGGAGGATGTTAAGTTTATTAAATTTAAATTTTCTTCAAAAAAACGTTTATTAAATTGAGAGCTAGATAATAAATTTTGGAAAAAAAAATAGATTGATTCAATTCGTTTACTTGTTGAAATTACTAATCGGAGGCATGACTAATATACACCCTTCTCTCTTTTATCTTTTCTTCTTATTTGTTCACATAATATTTTTGTTTTAAAACTCTGAAAGCTGGAGGAGCATACTCTAAAAAGTAACTAACAAAAAAAACATGAACTTGTTTACTACTAAATGGATGGATGTACCTTGTGTGCCATTTCGATCTCTATGAATGGCAAATCGTTTTTCATTTTATTTTATTTTAGTTCGCAAGTACTTGGCAAGGTGTGAAGGGGAAAAAGAAAAACATCATGAATTGCAAATTAACAAACGAATAAAAATCCTTACAAACCGTGATTTTACCATTGCTCTCACACAGATATGGTGAAATGATAAATGCAATACCATTGTGTGCTATTCTTCATACCCTATGCAGTTGAGAAGAGTCTTCATGATTGTCATCTTTATATTATTGAGAGAGCGATGCAATCGAATCTTTAGAGACAAATTTTGTCATATTTTTCAGTTGGTTGGTCAAGTGGTACAAGAAATGTAATTTTTATTTTATCTTTGCTCAATACTCATTGAGCAATTTCTTGCTTTTTGACTCTTTTGATTGTATCTTATATTTAATTTATCAATAAAATATAAGATTAGGGCTTGACCCCTATCTTATTTTCAAAAAAAAAAAAACGGATAAAAATCATAAAATAGAAGAAAAAAAAAAGAAAAGATTGGAGGAAATTAAAAGGTTAATTAGTAAATTTGCCTCATCTGCTACCAGTTTTTAGCTAATTATTGTGAATCCAGCCTACAAACTTTTTGGGGATAAAAAAAGTAGAAAGACAAATCGATTTTCAAGCGTCAAACTCAATTCGGTTAAAAACATACATCATACAAAATAAAATTAATTCTACATGCTAACATGGGCCTGTATGTAATACATGGGCTTTTATTAGAAAGCCCAACCTATTAGTCGTCTTAAATGTCCTACATCTCATTAATTGGTTTTAAACAACTGTGCAGTAGGCCTACAAAAGCAAACTCCATCTGTACTGCAAAACCAGATGCTCATTAAAAAAAAAAAAAAAAAAAAAAAAAAAAAAAAAAAAACTGAGGATCATATTTGTTTCAGTCAACTCCAATTCATGTTGTCTTAATATATTTATTATTGAAGGTTTTTTGCCAACAGAAATTATCGTCAAACAAATCAAAATATGGCTGCATGACTCCCAAGTCATGTTGTCAGATTAATTACTGAAAAAAATTATGTCTCTAGTTAAATGGATAAGATGTTTTGATAGGGTAATGTCAGTATCAGTAAACTAGAGCTTTGTATATATTCTTTACAACGCTTTGTTAGGAAAAGAAGGAAAAAAAATCCCAAAAACGAGTCATCTTTTCCTTTTTCTTTTTTCTTATGTTATTTATTTGCCTACTACCTTCTCTTATGTACAACAACTCATACTTGACAAGGAAAACTCAACACAAGTCATCCTATGTCACATGCCGATAGAGCCCAAGCTTAACTGGTACACCTATAGCCTGAATCCAAGAACTGCCATGAAGAAAATAAGAAATCTCCCAACCGTGTACCGCTTCGCCTCCTTAGGGCTGATAGCATGAAAACCAGGCCATTTCACCCGCTTTGATAAATTGGAACCGCCGCCAATATTTCCATACTCGTCATAATAAAGAGTAGACTGTTTCTCATCCTCACCCTCCTAAGGTGTGTACCCTTCCGGGTGCACGATTGCCCCGATATGCGATTCCATAATGACTAGCCTTGAAAATTTCTTCCATGGCTGGCCTAGATAGTTGTTCCAGCTGTAACTGGTATTGTCTGAATGAAGGCTTGGGTCAGGAAGGATTTTACACCTGTGAATTACAAACCCTGTTGTTTGCTGGCCATCGGACCTTGCTTGAGCTGCTAAAATGGTGGATTGCGAGAGAAGAGGGTGACGAATTAAGAAGATGCATTGCTGGAAAACAGCAGCAGCATCTCCAAAAACTAAATGGATGGTGCCTTTGATCACGCAGTAACGGTAGAACTGGCGATAGGCCTGATCATGGAGTGTGCCTTGATAACCTTCCATGAAGCATGATAGAAAGATGGTTTTGTCGGCCATCACGCGCAATGCCGCTGCTTGGTTCTTTTCGGGGCCAGCCGTGTTGTGAAATCTGAGACCGATGCCGATGAAGCCATCACCAGATACAGCTATGAAAAGGAAATTCATTGGTGAAACAAATAAAGTGATCGAGGTTGACCATTTCCTCGCAAATCGAGCTAAACTTATTCCTGTAGTATCAGTTGAGTTGATACTAGTTTAAGAAGAACAAAAATTATATATTACTTACATACAGTTGCGGTCAACCACATCCTGGTGCCATCTACGGTGTTCTTGCTACCAGTAATGATAGTTAATTTTAGAGGATCCATCGCCATACATTGTCACATTTACCATCCTCTTTTGCACATTTACTGTCTCCTCATACACTCCTTCCTTCACATATATCACGTACCTTTAAGAGATCGATGTGGGAAAAACACAATCAGAACCTCCAAACTTGTTAATTTACTTGACAATCATATAAAAAGTTAATCATCGTAAACAATTCGAGCTTTATATATATATATATATATATATATACATACATACATACATACATACATATGTGCTTGATTTTCTTAGGGAAAATTACACAGTCCAAATTCTCAAAACTGAGTTTCACATGATAGATGCATTCCCAATCAATAGGATCACTTAATTTGATCAAATTACCAGAATTGCTGGTACGAATATGTGATATATAGAACAGGCATGGAGAAGAATACATATACTCACCTTCCATTATATTTCTCCGGTATTGCAGCCAATGCAGCTGATATTGTTGTGAAATTCCCAGTTCCATCCTGTGCAACTGTGACATTAGGCCTAAGTTTGCTCTCATAATCCCCTAGAATGCTCCTCCTCTCTGATTCCGATAACGTCAAGCACAAAGATTGAGTTAAACTTTACTTTCTGGTGTGTTTGAATTGCTACATAGTTATATTTCCTCTCTCTCTCTCTTCTTGCAGGTTGTGGGGGTTACTAAGTGTATTTTGAGAATAGAAAAGGTACATGCTAAAAAGAAAAGAATATAAAAAGTGGTATTAGAGGGTGGTGGAGGTGGAGGAGGAGGAGGAGGCTGAGAAAGAGCTAGACGAGGTGGTAGCTGGAGAAGGCGAAGGGGAGAGGAGCAGAGAGACTACCATAATCTCATCATGATTTGTTATTAGAACAGTGAGACCTATTTGCTGAAGGAGCATGATCAGAACAGTGTGATCTAAACAGTGTTAAATAATGAAAATTCATTGAAAAAATGTAATTAATTGCATAATGTATTACAATTAAAAAAAGCACACACAAAAAGAGAGACATTTCTTTTATGAAAGTCCGTAAGCAAGCAAGAGACATTTGATCCTTTTCAGGCATCATAAAAATAAGGCAAAGACTTCTATGGACATAAGGACCTATTTGTAAAATGAACATATTTTTATTTTGAAAGTTCAAACAGTCGATCCGAACCGTTCATCTTGTTCTCCATATTAATATGTGCTTGGAGACCAAATTTTACATTTTTATGAATTTTTTTACTATTTATTAAGATGGGTACAAAATTCAATGGTCTGAATTTGATATTTTTTGTATACATCTTAATAAATAGTAAACAAATTCAGAAAAATTTAAAATTTGGTCTCCAAGCAAATATTAATATTCAGAACAAGATGAACGGTTCGGATCGACTGTTTGAACTTTACAAATAAAAATATGTTCATTTTACAAATAGGTCCTTATGTCCATAGAAGCATCACTCAAAATTGGTTTTGTTTCCACAACAAAACCGTTGCCTCTACAACAATACGGTTTGTGACCTAGCTATGTTCTATTTATTTTTCATACGCTACGGAAAACCATCTTTGTCCGAACAGAACTAAAAATATCCCCAAAACATATGACAAATATAACACATGCGTCTCCTCCTGTACTAAAAATTTCATATAACCAAATTTTGCTGTATCTTTCAAATATAAAGATAGATATTTAACATTAATAATGACAAATTAAGAGATGGACATGGCCCGCGGCGTTGTCTTTTCAAGGTTTAATTTTTGAAAGTGCTGAAACAGTTGTCAACAACTATTTCAAACTTTAACATCCGAAAGTTTTACGATTGAAAAGCACCTTGTCTGACATTACGTCACAAAAATGCACCACCTTGAATTTACGAAGCTGAAATTTAATTTTATTATTTTCAATAAACAATTAGCACTATTTTGATTTTGCCGTCAATATGTCAAGGAATCCGGAAAGATATTTGTTGTTTTCACCCTAAAGTCCCTCGGAAGTTTTATTAATTAGATTATTACATCAACAACAAAGTAGACACTTTTCGTGAGAGAAAAAAATGCATTTATGACAGAACTCCGTCGCGAAAAGTACCGTTGCAAATAGAAAAAACACGTTTATGACGGTATTCCGTCACGAAAAATCACTTTTTATCTTCGCGAAAAGTGCCTGTCTTTTGTAGCTGTACAGCTGTTTGCTATTTACATGTTCAATAGTCATATGGATGTGGCGTTTGGGTTAGCCGCAAATCTAATATTTTGTTCGAATAATAGAATAGCCGCTAATTCAAAAGAGATAGAGCATTTGAAATTGTGTTCAAACACAAAATAGGGTTCTAAATTAGTGTTATTCCCGAGTTCACATTATTGTTCACCCATGCAAATGTTATGATAATAATTTTTGCGTAAATTCAACTTAATTATGTGTACATTTAATTCTTATGAGACACGTATTTTAAAAAAAACTATTGTTTGAACCAACAAATTAAAATTGTACATGTGCTCAATTATTTAGATAGAGCATGCATTAAATATGAATCAATTCGAAAGACATCCATCAAATAATTAAAACAATATTAATGGTGAACTTTCAATGGTTTTATGAAGTAATTCCGGGTAGAATTGGGGTGTTTTTTTATGTTCATCAAGTGTTTTGGTGAGCTTGACTTCAAAGTATATAAATAGATATTAAATGAAGATCGAATTTAAGCTGTTAAAAATGATCTAATTCACGAGTCATTGATTTTCTTTCCAAACTATATGTTTCATGCCAAAATTTTTAAATATACCATTATACAAAAAAAAAAAACCAAACCACCACTTTTTCTCAAAATTTCGAATTTTGACATGGCCGCATTCCCAAAATGCGGCCACCTTTTTTTTTTTTTTTTTTTTTTTTTGCTTTTTTCTCTTCTTCGTGCAGTTCAATTTGAACGGAAAAAAAAAAGGGGTGGCCGCATCCCCTAGATGCGGCCCAAAAAGAGGTGGCCGCACCTAGGGGATGCGGCCATGTCAAAAATCGAAATTTTCAGAAGTTGTGGTTGTTTGGTTTATTTTTTTTGAAAGTATGGTATATTTAAAAATTTCGGTGTTTCATGTAAAGAAAATCAGTTTACTCTATTTCTAGTTTAGATTTATTGAGTTATAATAAAAAAATAAAAATCAAACTGGACACCATCATTCAACAAGAATACAAAATTAGTTTGCTTCGTATAGAGAGAATCAGTTTATACTCAAATTCTAGTTCAAATTTATTGAGTTATAAAAAAGAAATACAATCAAACTAGACTCTGTAGTTTAACAAGAGTGCAAATTTAATACGTTTCATGTAAAGAGAATAATCTGTTTTTACTTAAATTCTAGTTTAGATTTATTGAAATATCCAAAAAAATACAAATCAAGCTAGGCTCTGTAATTTAACAAAAGTCCAATATGTCGATTCGAATCGAATCGCTCAATATGATGTCAATACTAACATATGCATAGAATAAAATTTTATAATTTTTGAAATTTTTTTACTATTTTTTTAGATAGGCAGAAAATCACTATTTTTGAACGGTCCAGATACAGTGATTTTGTACCTATCTTAAAAAATAGTAAAAAAATTGCAAAAATTATAAAATTTTATTCCAAGCATATGTTAGTATGGACATCATATTGAGCAGTTCGGACCGACAGTTTGGACTTTGAAAACGAAGATATACAATATGAGATATGATGAGATATTGAAGACATGAGGTAAATTCTAGTGTAGATATACATATTGATTTTCCCAAAAAGATACAAAAAAAATTATGCACCTTAATTTAACAAGAGTGTAAACTTATTATGTTTATGTAAAGAAATTATGTTTTACTCAAATTCTAGTTTAGATTTATTGAGTTAATTACAAAAAAAAAAAAAATCAAAGTAGACCCCATAATTTAACAAGAGTGTAAAATTAATATATATGTTTCATGTAAAGAAAAACATTTTAGATTCATTGAGTTACCAAAAAAAAAATACAAATCAAAGTAGACACCGTAATTTAACAAGAGAAAAAATTAGCACGCTTCATGTAAATTTTAGCTAGCTACTAATCATAAATGAAACATTTTCTTTATTTATCACCAATACAACTTTAATGTGCCTACGGGCTCATTTGCAAAAAAAAAAAAAAAAAAAAATGCAACTTCACAAGGGAAAAGTTAATGTTTATATGTTTTGTGTTAATTATGAGATGAGGGTCAAAATCTGTTAATAATTGTTAATGTCAAACTTATAATTTTATATGGAAAGTATTTAATACAAATGGACGTGGTTCTTAATTGGTTGTAATTATTATTATCCGACATGAGAATTGATTATATAATTGGTGTCAATTTTACAAATATTTTGGGCCAATACAACCACACAAACTGTCTATTATCTCGCTCTTTCCCGAATAATCAACTTGGATCAAATTAAATCAAATAATACAAGGACTTGCACTGTATAACTATGTTTTTGGCAATATTTGCTGATGATGACACCATAGAAAACGGCATATCTTGAGCAGATGTACCCAATTTCCTTTCTTTCAGGGTCAAGAGAAGATAACCTATAAAGAATATAAATACATATCGTTCCAATTGGATTTACCAACGAAGAAAATGATATTCCCACCTATGATCTTCATTCATATTTGGAATTGGATTTTGTCCAATATATTTTGGACAAATTTTATCCACAATCGATTCCAAACCATTCGATCTGCATTGAGATTTGAGATTTGTGTGAACAATTTAGAACCTAATAAACTTAAACTGTTTTATGATTCTAAACTGTTTGTATAAATTGTAGCACTAATCGGACGATTTTGTGTTGAGATTCGTGCAAAAATTTAAAACTTAATAAATTTAAAAGACTTCTTGAATCTAAACTGTTAGTGTAAAATTTAGTACCAATCGGATGGTTTAGATCCAGCTTTAAATATTATTTATCCAAAATCTTTTGCACCAAAACCCTACCCCTGTTATTTTTTTTTAAATATATATATTTAGGTGACCAAAACCAAGATAAGCTTTAATCATGATTCAAGGGTTAAGACTTAAGATGGCGCTACAAATATCACAAGCCAAGTCACCTTCAGTCAAAGTGTGGGGACACTTTAAGACCTGTTGCTTCTCCCTTTTATCTCCTCATCATATCTAATTCCTTATCTCTCATTTAAACTTTTTTATCCATCACTCTCCAAGTGGAAGAAGAAAATAAATCATGGTGCTGTTGTGTTTTGAATTTTGATCCTGAATTACAAAAGAAATTGTTTTGATGGAGATAAAGGGATTTAGTAGTATTTAGCATATGTGGGCATATGTTTCTGAATAAAAAAAGAATTACAATATTTATATTGAATCATAGCTTAGCATTAGCTTAGCAATAGCGCACTTTTATCATATAGCTTAGCGTTAAAAGTCCAAAAACATTAGAGCGCCGCTATTGCGTTGCTATAGTGCGCAATTTAGAACACTGAAAAATACTAATTCGTTGTGAACTTTGAAGGGCCACAAAAATAAAATAAAATCCTCAAACAGTTCATTTGAACAGGGCATGTGATTAAATAAACTCCGAGGTTTAAAATCTATAATTGTATTCTCTCAATAAAATCTGTAACAGTGCCATCACATGTTCAGGACATGTACTGATATCAATGATTTTATGGACTTGAATAAATAAGATCAGAAATTAAGAAGAAAAAACAAGTTTGAGATGACGACTGAAGATGATGTTGTGCTAATCCTAATCCTTCCAAGTTTTAATCTGAGAAGCAAAATCAAAACTTTCCCCTTCATATAGAAAAGAAAAGAATCTCCAAATTGCAATCCTCGCCCCCAAACTGTGACAAATTGCAATGTACTCTGAAACTGACAGTTTTGGAAGGTTATCTTCTTCAAACCTACATCCATCCAGTCATCAACATGACATCGACCGTTTAATATTTTATATTCACACGTGTCGCCATCTTAACACAGACAGTGACCCATTGGATCTGAACCGTTCGTCTGCTTTGAATTTCGTTCAATAAAACATTTCAGTCAAGATAAACGGTGGAGATGTTTTATTTTGGTCAGCAAATTGTTGATTAATTGTATTTCCAACAGTTAAGCTGAGCCTGAGGGGGTTTGGTTTTTGCTGTTTGGAGCAGTTTTCAAGTTATGTGGATTTGGTGACTTCTCCATGATTTAATTCCAAATAGGTTTTCTGTTGTATTAAATTAAATAAAGTTTATGTCAACGTCAATTTCTGCTACACCTTGTTTGGAGAGTCAGGGAAGGATATAAATTATATCAGAGGTGAAGGTTTAACATTGTATTATTATAATTAATATAATTAATTTTTTTTTCAAAGTATAACAGATAGAAATAAATTTTATTGTAAATATTTTAAGAAAAAAATGATACAAATGGTCTACTCCTATATTTTACTTTTTAAGTTTCTTTATCACAAACCTCCAACAGCTACTGATTTCTTGTTAACTTTCTAAATTTTAATTAATCAAATAAGAAATAAGACGGAAAGAAAAAATTTTAATTATTTTTTCTCATTAATCATTTAAATATAAATTTTTTTTAATATGTTAATCTTTTTTTTATTTCATTTCATTCCCTTCTATTTTTCACCTCTATTCCCTTTCTCTGCTCTCCATCCAAACAAGGTATTATCACATAATCAAATTCTATACCAGTATTTTGAAATAAATATTAAGCACTCTATTAAGATGATTTCTGTTTTCCCAAACATCGTGCCTTATTCTTATTTATAAAAGAATAATTCTAACGTACATTCAAGTTTTATGATATATCAAATTCTTATGATGTATATATTTAATAAATATTATTTAAATTAAAAATTAAAATTATAGATGGGTCGCAATTATTTAGATGAGATAGACTACCATGTTTTGTAAATTAAATTGAGTGTTTTAATTTGCGCTCATATCTCTAGTTTTTAAGTTCAAATAGCCTCCGAACTTCTCAACATGTTATTCATATTGAAATGTACTTGGAGACCAAATTTTATATTTTTTTTTGAAAATTTATTACTATTTTTTTTAGAATTTTTCAAAATCAGTGTTTTTCATTAAAAAAAAATTCAGAAAATTAACTTATTTTTTAATAAAAAAACACTTATTTTGAAAAATTCTAAAAAAAAAGTAAATTTTTTTCAAAAAATGTAAAATTTGGTCTCCAAACACATTTCAATATGAAGAACATGTTGAGAAGTTCGGAGACTATTTGAAAAAACTAGAGATATCAGCGCAAATTAAAACACCCACTTTAATTTGCAAATCATGGTAGCATATCTCTATTTAGATAGAGTGTGTAGCAAATTTGAGTCGATTTGAAATTTGATTGATCATTGATCATAAAGTCATTAAAACTTCATTGTTAATTTTTTTAATTATTTGATGAAAAATAAACATCTTTTAAATCAATCCAAATTAGTTGCACTCCCTAACTCTATAATTTTATTTTCTAAATTTGAATAATGTTTGTTTTATCTAAATACATTAGAATTACCATTGTAGAAATATCATGGTTTCTTTTTCCGTATATACAGAGGCCAACAAATTATATTTATTTGCTTTTCATTTTTTTGTGGTACTTTTTTTTGTTGGATTTTTTTTTCCGGGTCCTACATACAGAAGCCAGCAAATTTTATTTATTTGTGATACTTTTTCTTTCCATTGTTTGCCATAAAAAAAGATTGAAAGGCTGGTCGACTATAGGGGTGTCAATGGGTACGATACGGGTAGGGTTGAAACATTTTCATATCCATACCCACTAAGAATAATCTTACTCACACCCTACCCTTACTCATTAAGATTTGATCTTATCCTACCCCACCCTTACCCATTAAAATTATCGGGTAACGAAACAGTAGCGGGTGAATAACGGATAATACGACTATAATAATTAGTTTTATTATATTTTACAAATAGAACATCAAAATTCATTTATTTCGCACATATACAATGATATTACTAATGAAAAAATAAAAATAAAAATAATTGTACAATCAATTTCAACTAAATTAGATTTTTTTATAAAACAAGAAAATTCAAAAACAAAAATATATCTTTCGAAAAAATTAATTATTTAATTAAAGAACAAAACATACAAATAAAAATAATATGTTTAATATTTTTCTTACAACAAAAATAATATACTAAATAATAAAAGTACTTACTAATTATTGCTCAAATATTATCATATTATTATATTTTATATAATTACTCTATAGAGTAATGGATACGAAATAGCTTTTACCCGTACCCTTATCCATTTAGCTAATGAAAAAAAATCCTTACCCATACCCATACGGCATATCCAATAAGCTAACGGAAAAAATTCCTTACCCATATCCGTCTTATCGAATACGGTACGGATCGGGTAAACAGCTAAACGGGTATCATTGACACCCCTATCGACTACAACCGCCTTTTTTCTAACCTTAATACGAGAATATGTCCAGCATCTGTCAGTTCTTTCAAAAAAAAAAAAAATTATGAGAATATGTCAACGGTCAAAGAAATGGGAAAGAAAGAGAATCTCAATTCACTTTCTTCCTTCCTAGGAATAGGAATATAGGATTAAGTCATACTTGCAAATAAAACATACTAAGCAAAAATACAAATAGATTTACAATTGTTCTTTATAGACCCTTGAAACTCAAATGTTCAGTAACCTCGCCTCTGTACATGTTTCTATCTGATAAAAAAATACAAATAGCAAAAATAAAACAAACAAATTTACCCCACTACAGAAAAAAAATAAACAACTAAATCGTGTGAAAAATTACAAAAAATAAAATAAAAAATGAATAAAAGAAAAACAGAAAAATATTTTACTCATGAGCTTGCGGTGCCTACCGGGCTACTAGACTCGGCCGCGGCCGATGCTCCGAGCCCTAATTCGATATCATCACCTCCAGTTCTAGGATTACAAGAATTTCCAATCATAATTCCCCTGCTTCCCCTCATTAGAAGCCTACTAAATGAACGAACCCTTGTTGGGGTAAGCGATTTCGTCTCATCCACTGATGGCGATGCCGGTGATGTAATCACCGGATTCTCGGCCGGCTGTCTTGGGATTTCCACGATGGAAATTTCTTCCGGTCTTGGCAATCGTGGTGCGACCCCGCTTCTAATTTGGTCTTGTGAACCCCAAAAGAGAACGTTTGTGGGAAAATTCGGTACCGACTCAGCCGTGTCAGCACTATTTACCATGCTGGCATAATCCGGTCGGGATGGCACCACATCATCGACCACGGGGCATCGGCATAACGGACATGTAGAGTGGGAAAAGAACCACATGTCTATGCAATCCAAATGAAATCCATGATTGCACTTGGGTAGAATTCTTGCCTTCTCTCCATTGCAAACCTCCGACAAACACACCGCGCAATCAATTCCTCTGTTTTCAAAATCTTCAGGTTTGAAAACTATGAAGGGGAGCGATTCTATAGACTTAGGGTCAAGGCCACATGGCAGCGCTGTTGCTTCAACACTTCTCACTGGTTCGACCGAAGGGAAAATAAGTCGGGCCCTGACCCGGCCGAAAATTGGTATTGCGCCTGGGTACCGTCTCGCATAGAGGTATATAAATACCAACAAGACAAATAGTATGAAGATTAATATTAAAACTCCAACCATTAATTCAGCTACTTTCGCGACTGACGACACCGTTTGGATTGAGGTCGACATGATTGATAGTTGTTCTCTTTTCCGAGCTTATGATTTAGGAGGTGAAATTGGGTATTTGTGTTTTTTTTTCTTCTTTGGGATTGTTGGTTTTGGTAGTTTATTTAGGTTTGAAAGAAGGAGAGAGAAGCTGATAAGTATTTAAACAGAGGATTGGAATTGGGGAAGAGAGAGCATAGTGGGCAAAGGGGGTTGAGCGACTTGAGAGTGAGAGATCGTGACGGTTAATAGGGTATGTATGTTCATAGACCCGGAGCATGAACCGGACTACTAACTATGTTAAATTACTAACCATATTATCGTTGCAACTTTTAAAATTTACAATTCATGATTTTATAATATAATGAAAAAAAAATATCTTCAATGGAAGAATTTTTAACCTCATATTTTTCTATTGGATGGATTTTACAAGATTGAATGATCATGAGGCAATCGTAATAAACTTGCTTCTTCATCTTTCAGTGAAAACATTAGAAGCTGCATTTGATTTCAACAAATATCATTCACAACCTTTTATGCTCAGAGAGATAAGAAAAAGTATAATAATATTATTCACAATATTTTATGCTCAGAGAGATAAGAAAGAGTATAGTAATATCATTCACAATCTTTTATGCTCAAAGAGATAAGAAAGAGTATAATAATAAAATAAAATAAAATAAATAGTACAAGTTACCATATTAATTGCTCAAAACTCAGAGACTGGAGACGGCCAGATTTTTCTCCGTTTGGTAAAAAAAAATACTACTTTTTGTGTGGCTTATGTCTGGGTTAAATATATTTACAGAGCGGGCTTTACTTCATGCAGCGCATTAACACTAGAGTCGAAACAGGGTTGTACATGGCTTAAGTATTGGATGGATTTTACAAGATTGGGTTCTATTAGATTCTTGAATAATTATTTCTGTACCTTCGCTATAGTACCCGCACCCGCACAGTACCCGCGCTACAGTAACTGCATTTAGAGAAATAATGTATTATGGTCCCAACTAATTATATTGTGTCCACTAATTATTATTCTAAAAAGATATTATATAGTCTTAACTAATTATTATTCTAAAATTCCAGCAGCACCCTTTCAAAGCCTCGGCACTAATTCTGCGTCAACATTTCTCTAACAAAAATAGTTGACCTCATAAAAATAAATATTTCAGTGCATAGATATAAATACTTTCAATACTTAGATATTAATACTTTCAGTGTCATATGTAAAAAGAGAAGGGATCAAATTACAATATTATGGCAGTTTAGGTCTCCACAAGCAGTTATGTAAAAATTACGACGTTGTTTACTATATAGATATAAATACTTGTGTTCTTTGAACTATATACTTCAAGATTTGACTATTAATATTAAAAAAAAGTTATGGATCTAGAACGGTTGCGGTCCCCACAAGCAATTATGGTAGTTTAAATGCGGGTACGACATCAGAAATTTCAAAAAAAAGTGCGGGTACGATTATTTAAAAATAATTAATTTATCATTTACATTGTTTACTATATAGATATAAATACTTGTGTTCTTTAAACTATATACTTCAAGATTTGACTATTAATATTTTAAAATAAAGTTACAGATCTGGAACAGTTGCGGTCCTCACAAGCAATTATGACAGTTTAGGTGCGGGTACGATTATTTAAAAATAATTAATTTATCATTTACATTGTTTACTATATAGATATAAATACTTGTGTTCTTTGGACTACATACTTCAAGATTTGACTATTAATATTAAAAAAAAAAAGTTACAGATCTTAAGTGCAGTTATAGCAGTTTGGTCCCCACAAATAGTTATGACAGTTTAGGTGCGGATATTGTAGCGCGGGTACTCATATCAGCTTCCTAGATTCTTATGGTTTTCTTTTATTTATCTCTAGTTGGCTCAGACCCTATGACTTCCACTTTCTCTTGTTGTATGGTATGATGATATGATATGTTTTATTTTTGCCTATTAATTCTTATAAAGGACCTATCATTCTATCAAGCATCATTTGCATTCATCATTTTTTTTTCTCTTGCTCTTTTTCTAGGTTGAAAGGCGAAGTCTGAAGATATGTACCTTTTTCTTTTGTTAAATGCTTACTGAGATGTTTTTAATTTGTGGATTGTTTGTTAAATTGTTGGGGAATGTGGAAGATTGAAGATATGTAGTTTTCTCTTTTGTTAAATGATTACTGACATGTTTTTAATTTGTGGATTGTTTGTTAAATTGTTGTGGAATGTGGATTGTTTGATAAATTTATGGATTGTTTGTTAAATCGATGTAGATTGTATTAGTACAACACAACAGTCGTCAGTTCCAAACTTAAATATTCAACATTTTAACATCTTAAACGAGTTGGCTCACGAGTTACGAGCCAACTCGAGTTACTCGCGAGTTGAGTTCGAGTTAGCGAGCCAGCTCGGCTTGGTATTCCCCACTCGAGTCAAGTCGCCTCACAATCTTCTAAGTTGAATTCGAGTTAGCCATAACTCGAGCTAACTCGGCTCATTAGCAGTCCTATCTTTCACCAATCAAGATCTAATGTGAAATTACACAAACATAAATTACATTAGCTCATAAGTTTCTGGCTCTTATTTTTTACTTTTACCAAAAATGTTTTTCTTTCCATATTTAACCCGTATCTTAATTGACTCTCTTTTACATTATATTATGAGTGAGTCTATGATACTATGCATATTACGATTTGGTACCGTGTTACAGCTCTATATTCGAGTTTTCAAATTCTAACGGTCGATCCGAACTGTTCATCTTGTTCTCCATATTAATATATGTTTGGAGACCAAATTTTACATTTTTTGAAATTTTTTTTACTATTTTTTTAGATTTATTGAAAATCACTGTTTTTGGATGGTCCAGAATTTTCAGATCAAGTGATTTTCTAAATATCTAAAAAAATAGTAAAAAAATTTCAAAAAAATGTAAAATTTGGTCTCCAAACACATATTAATATGGATAACAAGATGAACGGTTCGGATCGACCGTTAGGATTTGAAAACTCGAATATAGAGCCGTAGCACGGTAACAACCCGTGATATGCATAGTACCATAGACTCACTCTTATATTATTCCTATTCCTTTTTTCTCTTTTTATTTTATTGTGCTATGCTCAAATATATTGAACGAAATAACTTTTGTAATCAATAAGTTACACTCTTTTATAACTCTTTTAATATGTTTGTGGCTTAGAGTCTTAGACTCTTATTTTACAAAAAAAAAAAGAATAAATTGAGTGGGGGTGGTGGACCAGGTGTATGAGAAAGAATATGTGAGGGGTAAAAGGGACAGGCAGGAGTGTCTAGGTGCAACAAGGAGAGCGAAATGCGATGAGGTGGAGAGATTTGGGCATCTGCGGTTGAATTTTATGGTTTTATGGATCAACAGATGAAGCTCAAGTGGCTGTGAAAAATATTCGCTGGGTCTTTCTTGGTGGTCGGCTAGCCGACTCCCCGTGACATCACAGCCGCCGCAATCGGGTCACAGATGTCGTTTTTTGACCTGAGACTCTGTTTTGGGCGTCTGGCTCCTCTCTAGTAAAATCTAATGATAATTAATTAATAGAAAGAATTACTTGGTAATGAAGGTTATTCTATGAGGCGTTGTGAATAACAAATTTATATTAATATAATTGTTGATGGGTATTAGCTCTTCAACCTTAAAAAAAAATGATGGTTATTTTAATATTTTAATAATAATTTTTTTCAACAAATAAAAAAGTTGTAAATAAAAATTAAATTTATATATAAAATTTCCTTGTTTTTATATATATATATAATAAGTATAAATTTTATTTTTAAAAATGGTTAAGATTGTTAAAAAAAAGAATTGTGAAATGATCTTTCTCATTAGATAATTTTATAGATTCAGGTAAATTAGTGTTGCAGTCAGTGAAGTAAATTTTTTTTTATTATAATATGAAGTATATATTTTTTAATTAAGTTTTAAATAAAATATAAAAATAGAAGCATATTATGAAAATCTTTTAGTTATCATCTCATAGTCACATTTGGTTTGCAAACATTAAAAATATAATATTTTTTGTATTTTTTGCCTTGTTAACGCATGAAGATGGAGTGATGTACAAGCAGAGACAAGGTTTTAGCATTTTAGGCATTCCAAGCAAAGAATAAAAAAATAACATATATGCATCTTAAATATGCACATCAGAACATTTAACATCCGAGAATATGAAATATCATAAAATATGAAATTCCATTAGCACTTTTCTAAACCTACGATATTAAAAGTTTTAACCGTGACTTGGATTATCAATCACATAATTAACAAAATATTTAATTATTTTTTTTCCATTAATCTGATCTTCTGATCACAATCACACTGATCAGAAAATGTTTAAAAAAATGCCTAAGATTTAATGTTGGCAAAAAATAGTGCAGTCATCTTTTTATGCCTAAAGCTGAGACAGACGAAAACATACATAAAACAACTTGCTACACACTTAGCTACAGAAAAAATGGGACAGAAGAACTCGCTAAAAGCATGGCTACACATCTGAGAATTCGCATCCTCTGAGATATCTCATATTTTGCGTGACTTTTTGGAAAATCTCAACCGTTGCAATAAGTTCTGAGCGAATGTCAAAGCTCAAATAATACTAGTCCCCTACCTCATCCCCGAATAGGCACCGAACACGTCAGTCACGCAAAATATGAGATATCTCAGAGAATACCGCGGATTGTTGCATCGGAGGATCACAAACACATCCAGGTTTCTCACCAAATGAAATCCATCCACATTTAAAATCTATTCGATTTTTACTGTTCATGTGAGAGAAAAAAATTCACTCGCACGAATTTTTTTTTTTTTTTTTCCCACCTGAACACTAATCAGTTCAAACATTTTGCAATCTCATTCCTATAGTCATTCCCCTTCATCCGTCTAACAGGGCCTTAACTCGCGCGAAACCATACTTGATTTGGATGCGGAATAGGTCCGACGCCCTTTGGACCCGATTTCGTCCGAATGGCTCATAAACCGTCAGATTAAGTGGTCAAGTAATAACAGGGAATTATCCTTTTACATTTGTCTAAATCAAATAAAGTCAACTATTTGTTTGTTGTTTGAATACTAAGCTTAACTCCGAAATACCGAATAAATGGAGGTCTCCGTTGCCTCTCAGATTCGTTTCTGATTTTTTATTACAATATACAAATGTTGATTGGTGATAATTGTATTTCAAAAATAAATGAATGAAAATATAAAGATGGAGATAACAAATAAAAATCTAATTTGTGCTTTTGATAGTTTCTTATTTACATATGTTTAATATTATATGCTACTCTAATTATCAATTAACCAACATGAAAACATAAATTTATTAGCTAAAAAATATTTATTGATAATTAAAATTGACACTTAATTGATTGTAGAACAACAATTGACCTCTCGTTCTTAATTTGATTTTTTTTAACACAACTTAATATTAATTATATAAATATTCTCGTTTTCTTGTTATTTGTTCTATTTTACATATTTATTTTCGTCCCAAGACGAAAGACAAATAGAAAAGCAATTTTCTAAGTTCGATACTCAAATAATCCGGTACCTTCAACATGCTAATAGATGGATAAAATTGATAGAAAAATAGTTTCAAAAGAAAATAATCATATAATTTGAGGAATTAATTGATATCTCTTGTTAGAATTTGGAAGATCGATATAAACATAAACAATTAAATATTTTCAACATAGTTAAAAATTCCTTTGAATAGAAGTGCAATAAACAAAAAAGTAAAAGTTACCACCTCTGTACGGGCCTACGGGGAGTGTAAAATTACATTTTTTTTTTCCCACAAATATCAAGTTAATGAATCCAACGATGTAAAAGATTCTTTTGACACGAGATCAATCGGTCCAAATGATATTAATTTGGACCTAATCCTAACCCACTTGATTAAGTTTTCGTAACACAACTAAGCAAACAGAGCACTGGCCACTGGGTGTTGTTTTTCCTATGCTTATACCTAAACAAAAACACTAAGCTACACGGTCGGTTGTGATTTGTGAAGCAGAAATATCAGAAAAATATATATGTATATGCATTATACATGAACCGTTGGATTGAAAAATTAGACACTACGTAATCCATCCGGCTGTCCAATAGGGTACCACGCGTCACCCCGCAATTCACGCTTATGGTGGCGCCCACCCTCCCGCCTAATGTGCATGATTCGCAGACACTGAAAAAATTTGTCAGGCTAGAGCGTTTTTTTTAATTACCACCCCAATAAATTAAAATTAAATGAATACCACCCGAATTACTAAATTTAAGATTCCGTCACGTTCGCACCATGAATTTGCGGACGGATCGCCACCCGTTCACGTAATGAATTTGCGGACTGACCCGTTCCTGACCTGACCCGCTCCCGATGACCCGTTCGCACCATGGATCTGCGCACGTGGTCGCGTAATGGATTTGCGGACTGACTCGTTCCCGACCTGACCCGCTCGACTGACCCGTTTCCGACCTGACCCGCTCCCGATGATCCGTTCGCATATCCATGGTGCGAACGGGTCAGTCCGCAAATCCATTTCGCGAACGGGTTGGCGATCCGTCCGCAGATCCATGATGCGAACATGGCGGAATCTGAAATCTGATTATTCGGGTGGTATTCATTTAATTCTAAATTATTTCGGTAGTAACTAAAAAAAACGGGGCTTTAGATAAATTGAAAATTTAAGATAAATTGGCAACAATTAGAGTCCGATGTCCGTTATAAATTTGAGGCTGATGTACTTTTTAAAATCTGTACACGCTAGATTCGTACGAATATAAAAGGCAATGCACAAAGAATACTAAAACGGTATAAACAGATTTTAAAACCGATTGGACGAATGCGAAACTCATCGAACTCAAATTTTAATGAGAAATGTTCTTTGTCCACTGACGTTTGTCCACAAATTGTCCATTATCTTATCCACTCTAACTGATTTTAACGACTCTACTTTTCTTTTATAAATCAGATCTCTCTCTCAATCCGTATAACCGTATTCTCTCCTCTTTACGAAAACCAGATCTCTTTCTCTCTCCACAGCCTCGATCTGTCAATCGATTAAAAATCAATAACGACGATGCTCTGATCCTCCTCCGCCTTCGTACGGAGACTTCTCTTCCTCTACTGTGCCACTTATTACTCCTCTATCGGCTGGTACACTTCTTACCGTACGATCCTTACTGTTGTTTCCTCTCATCGTATCTCAGGTTCTACTCAATTCTCCTTCTCGATTTTTGTTTTGATGATATTTATCGTTTTTTAATCGAAATTAAATAAAGTTTCTATTCGTTCAAGACAGAAAAAGACAACGAATACGAATGACAACAGATACGAGTAAAATGAAGGCATAGGCCTTGTTCTATAAAATTTGATTTGGATATATCTCCTGTGTGAATGTGAATAAAAGAAAAAGACAAAAGGGAAGGCAAAAATGTGGAGAAACAATCAAAAAAATCTCACGCAACATTACTTTTTTCATATATGTCCCTGAAAATAATCGTATTTAGATGTATTTGTTATGTTAGTTGGAACTTGCAAATGATGTCATTAAAGATTGACACATTTAGATTTGAATCTAAATAGACATATTTAGATCTGCAACACATTTAGATCTAAATTGAAAATTTAGCGCTTTTTTATCTGTTTCACTTGATCTGTTTAGGTTTTAAAGTGTCGATTTGTTATGTTTACAGTCTGGATCGGTTAGGATTACAGTATCTATTAAATAGTTTTACAGGATATATGCAATAGCTTACATCATCTATGCAATAGTTTTCAGTTCTTTATTTTACATATCTAGATTGATTCATGCAGCTTGTTCAGTTAGTATTCTAGCCGATTCAATTGTTTTACATGATTCTTGCACTAGTTGTATATGATTCTTGCAATTATTTTACCGGATCCTTGCAATTTTATTTTACATAATTCTTGAACTAGTTTTACAGGATATCGAACTGTTATAAAAGTTTCTGGATGTTTGAAAATGTGAAGTACGTTTTTTGTAGGATTTGTTATTTAAGTTACAGCATTGAATGATGAATTTTACAGTATTGGTGCATATTGAAATGTTTTCATATTACAGGCACTCCTATGATTTTCAGTCAGGTAAATAACTTGTAATATTATTTTATAATTCTTATTTGTTATAAATCGAATTTGTTTCATTGTTTATTTTATTATTATGTAGGATGACATCTCAAAAGAAAGTGTTGTTCTTGTGATGAGGCTTCTTACTTATCCGAACAATGAACACATGAGGTTTTTAATGTAAAAGTTATTTGTCCATAGTTTTTTTGTTGCTATATGCTATTCTGAATGTTACGGTGAATATTTTTATCTTGTGTTGAACAAATGTTGTTTGTGATGAACATATGTTGTTTTGTGGTGAACAGATTTTTTGTGTGATGATGGATGTATGTATAGATTTACCAATTTTAGAGTATACATGGTATTATTTTATGGTTTATATTTTGAAATTTTACAGTATACATAATTCTTTGTAGGTTGTAGTTTAAACTGAAATATAACATTTGTTACATTTTATCTTACAGTATAGATGATATTATTTTATGGTTTAGTTTTAGAAATTTTACAGTATACAAGAATCAATTGAAAATTGACAGTATTATGTGAAAATTTACAGTATTATTTGAAAATTTTACAGTATACAAGATTCAATTTTACAGTATATATTTTACGATATACAAGATTCAATTAAAAATTCTACTGTATACAAGATTCAATTTTACAGTATACAAGATTCAATTGAAAATTCTACTGTATACAATATTCAATTTTACAGTTCTACTGATTCAATTTTATAGTATACAAGATTCAATTGTAAATTTTACTGTGTAGAAGATTCAATTTTACAGTATACAAGATTCAATTGAAAATTTTACTGTATACAAGATTCAATTTTACAGTATACAAGATTCAACCTAGTGCGGAAGCTAATAATTAACTCTAACTGCCAATAATCACTAATAACCGCTAATAACTAACTCTAACTGCCAATAACTTCCTATAACTATAATTTCTGAAAGTACAATTTGAAAGTACATTTATTTTGTCCTGTTGTGCAAGTTGCAATCTTTTTCTAACTATCATGGGACCACTTCAAATAGTTGCTGGATGTTTTGTGATTAACTGATATATTTTATGTGATATATTGTATAATTATACAGCATGTAGAAGTAATTTTACAGTATTCGCGCAAGTCAAAGCTGTGGACAAATGGTGGACAAAAGGCTGTGGACAATTAGACGCTTCCAATTTTAATTATGAGCATCGAATCCAAATTGTTTCCTGCGAGGATACAGACTCGTGTAGGAAATTTGGTTTCTACAAAAAAATATTTGTGTGTGTGAGCAAAATTAAAGTGTGATATGCTTATAAAAAAGAATTAGTTAGTACATCTCCAAAAGACTATTGGATTGACTTTGAACTATGAGTACAAATCGTTAAAATTCAAGTACTTCGTGAGTGATGCATGTACATTCAAAAAATTTAAAGTTTTGAATTAATTGAGCACATGAACATGATCAAGCGATAAAAAAAATAATAATAAATTAATACATAAAATGTTCATTATTTTAACTACTTGATCATGTATTGAATAAATTCAAAACTTTAATGCATATACATGTATCACTCATAAAGTATATAAATTTTAACAAAATCAATATGATAATTTTTTAGAGGTGTATTCACCAACCCATATGTATATATATTATGGAGATCGGCAACCCGTTAGAACGGTTGATGCTACCAGCCGCACTACTTATATATGCGTTACCAAAAAGAGTAAGATAAACATTGTGAAAGATTTGGACCGTTCAAGTTCGATTCACACATGAATCTTTACACAAAATTGACAGTACGTGTCATCCCACCGAGACAATTCTCAGCAGCTTTTATAAGAGAAGGAATATTTAATTGTTCAATTTTATTCATATGGATTAAATCAGATCTATCTTCTTTTCTTTTTTTTTTCTTTTGAAAACTAGTAAATAATTTTATTGATACAAAGTAGCTGTTACATAGGATTAACTAGACAATCAGTTAAAAACACACATCTAAACAAAACAGATCTATCTTTATTTTTTTTTGTTCTACTGATAAAAAAAAAGATTGATCTATTTTTATCAGTAGAACAAAATTAATTTGATTAGATTTAGGCCTAAGAGCTTAATTAGCAAAAAAACGATTAGATTTAATGTCGACCATATGATTTGAAATGCGCAATGCGTATCTTTTGAAACCATTACACTCTAATCGGAAAGGGGCTAAATCACATAAAACATGACATGGCAATCAAATTCCAGCGTGAAGAATGATAGTAAGAGGAGATGACGAAGAAGAATTCACTTTGTGCGACTTTTCTTTCTCCAAAATGAGCAGCAAAATCCCTATCAGGATAAAAAAAGTTGACGAAAAATCATAAAACCGAGTAAAGAGACGCAACTAGGGGTGCAAACGGGTTGGATATCCGACTCCGTATCCGAAAATTTAATACGGATATCCGATATCCGAATACCTATGCGGATACGGATATGATTTTGAATTTTAATTATCCGTATCCGAATAGTAGATATATATTATATAATTTAATATGTATTTTGAAAATAATTATGTCATTCACTATTATAAAAAGCGGATATCTGTATCCGTATCCGGTTAATATCCGATCCGTATCTGTATCCGTCTAATATCCGATCCGTATCCGTATCCGTATCCGTATCCGTATCCGTATCCGTATCCGTATCCGTATCCGTATCCGTATCCGGAAAATAAAAACAGATATAATATGATTTTACCACTATCCGATCTGTATCCGATCCGTTTGCACCCCTAGACGCAACGGCCCTTTCTTTATGCTGAGAGGAAATGCAAGAAGACGTTCATCTCTTTTTTAACAAACTCATAATTTTGATACTCTTGATATGCAAATTTATATACTTTTATTTTTGGGAATTTTGCAGAGCGGAGTTACCGTGACATCGGTGGTACGTGCTACTAGCTAACTCCAAAACTTATTGGATACTTCAAGGTATGAATTCAAACTGAACTATAATATGAGTGATGTGTTTATGTGCAAAATTTATAATTTGTCGAATTAT
The DNA here is from genome assembly GCF_964058835.1 of Carex rostrata. Taxonomy (NCBI): domain Eukaryota; kingdom Viridiplantae; phylum Streptophyta; class Magnoliopsida; order Poales; family Cyperaceae; genus Carex; species Carex rostrata. Next base: position 4,625,254 of record NC_135920.1, on the reverse strand, counting down.
TTTAATACTAAGTCAAACGGTCAACAAATGATAAAAGTGAATACATTAAAATTAATTAAAAAAAAACTCTTAGATTTGACCGCTTGACTTGATAATTAATAATATTGAAAAATTATAAATTGTACATGCAAAGACACTACTTATGAAATATATCGATTTGAATGATTTCGATTTGTTGTTGGAAACCGATTTGATAGGTTTTGAAGTTTGTAATGTTTAGCAAAAACTAGAATCCTAAATTAATGGTGAAATCCTTAGGGATACGTCCTTTTTTCAAAAATAAAATAAAATTAGTGGTAAAATCATAAATTGAATGAAATTTTAGAATTTTAGAAACTATTTTCTTCAATATTTTTTTTCATTCCGATTAAACAAATTAAATTTCAAATTAAATCTTCATGTTTTCTTTATTAAATTAAATTATATTCTCGTTGATTTTTTTTTTTTTAAAACCAAACTGGCAGAGGCTGCCAGGGATATATTCAAGGCTTAAAGGGTCCAATTACAAGTCTATCCAATCATGACATCTCTTGAACCCCTGAAAAAAATAAAAATAAAATAAAATAACAGTAATAAAATTACATCTCAACAATGCCTATGCCCCTTGCACTAGCCGTACCAGTATTAGTTAATTTGGTACCAGTATTCTCGTTGATTTTTATTAGAATCAAAGCGTTAATGACTAATGAGATATTGTCCAATTAGAAAAGAAAATCAACTCTAGACTTCTGTTGCCAGAGACCACGGAGGTATAAGAGGTACACGTGGGGCCCAGAGGATAGCTTATCCAAGAAAATGCAACAGATAGGTTGAATCTGGTAAAGTCTTGTATACGTGGAGTGTGTATTCTGGGTAAGGGTAGGTGACTGGATTTTAGTCGTGTTACTTAGAATTGTTTGACACGTGTACATATTATATACTAAAACGTGTCAAAGTATGGCTGGTTCTAATAAGAAACTAGATACCGCAAAGACCAGAGAGCAAAGAGGGTCATGAATTTGGTGGATCGTTGCAACTTCCAACTTCCAAGCAACCATTCAAGATATCTTATCCACTTTTTAATTATAAAGATTCATTATTGGAATCTTTTCTTTTCCGGGGATGGGAGGATTTAACGGACACGTATCCTCTGCAGTAACGTACCGTTTGAGTTAATTTTTGAACCGTACGATCAGAATTCGGACCAATCCGGCCCAAGCCTATAACACACGGGGCCCTTTAATATTAGTACAGATCTCAATCAGACGGTCCACATTTTAACTCAAAATTTGAGTTAATGCAGAAGATATGAATTCAGATTTAACTGCGCGAATTTGATCTGCACCATTCATTTCCTTCGAGATTTGAGGAAGGATCCCATTTCACTACGAATTCTGCAATACCAGATTGTGTAGAATGAGATCTAAGTTATCCGTTTCAATCTGGTACGAATCTCTTTTTTGAAAACTTGGTAGTAGCTACCAAGGTTCGTGAGGGGAAATCGAACTCTCGACCTTTGGGTATAACAACTCTAGGACATTTTCCTAGCCAATTATGCTACCTCCCCTTTCTCAATCTGGTACGAATCTCAAAATGGACTCTTATATTCTAAATCAGGGTTGTAAAAAGTGGCCATTTAGCTCGATTTATCATAAAGTGGTTGTCACCAAACCTTCACGAACAAACTTGTCAGAGGGCTGTTTGCGGATGAAACCGACTAATCAAACGATTTATCTGATTAATCGTTCGTTTTTCATTTTTATTATTTTTCAGCATTTATCCGTTATATGCATTATATTTTATCTTGTTTTATTGGATCTTTCTAAAATAGCAATTTCATAAAACTTTATTAATTAACAAGAAAATCAAATTAAAATAAGTTTATTTAATAAGTTCAATAAGTTAAATTAATCATTTTTATATAAGTATATGTACATACTTTTAATTAAAATGCAAAATTGTTCGCAAAATTTCAATTAATCGACTGCACAGATTAATCGCTTGACGGTATTACATCCGTCTGACGAACACATATCGTTATTTACAACACTGTTTAAAATATACACGAATTGATTTTGATTTAGCCGAGAGTTTTCTACCTCCTCAATTATTTAATTACGAGGATATGGATGCTTTCACTGCTCAGATATCTACTCCTTTAGCCTTATTTTTACAATAACGGTAATATTTTAGAGGCCTACGGGTTAAAAAAAAGCTAGTGCAGCTGAGTTTGGTTTTGTAAGTGTCACAGAAAATTAATATATATTTTTTAAATAATAGATTGCGTATTCAATTTACAATTGTTAGCAGCTAGTAAAATACGTTTTAACTTATTCAAAATGTGTGATAATAATTATCGACAGCTATGTTCATAGGCGGAAGCAGGGGCGGAGCCACCCTCAAGCAATGAGGTCAATTAATTCTCATTAATTTTCAATTTTTTTTTTTTTTTACTTAGTTTGTATATAGTTAAGAGTAAATTGCTATGGGCAAGACAAATTTGACCCCCATTCACAGTAGAAAATTTTTAAATATTTGATTCTTATTCACGTTTGACCTCATAGTCTGAAAGTCTGACTTTACTCCTGAGCAGAAGTATGTATTGAGAAAATGAAGCTAAGTCCCCCAATATTTTTTTTTATCCTTTAAAATTTACAAACATTATTATTATTATTATTATTATATAAAATGAAATTACATACACTTATTCATCCAGTTCTTTTTATCTCAATTATCTAAATTTGTTACCAAATATGTTATGTGAAAAATACATTGGGATTATTTGAGTGAATTCAATATATTAGTCATTTGACCGGAATTGACAAAAGAAATTCCCTATGACTTCATCCCTAAATTATTAAGTCAACTATTCGTAACCAACTAAGTAATTAAGTGAATAAGTGTGCATGCAATCACTGTGTATTTTCAAAATGAGAAATTTAGATATATGCATATTATGACTTGTTCAATTAGATATTTCTCATCTAAATTGAAAAATTAGTTATTTTCTTATCTTAACTTCACAGATTTATTAATATACTGAATATTATAACTTAAAACTAATTATTTTGCCCTTCTTCAAAACTGTGTACTGCTAATTCTTCTTCTCTTTTATCGGGATTTTCTCTCTCATGCTAATGAATCGCGTGTTGCCACATCAGCACTTAGTGCGTGATTCTGTCTCATGTAGCTAACAGACGCTTCAACCAATTCATCTCCATCGTCTTCAGTTTGGGTGTTGCTCGTTCTGCCTAGTATTGATGAAATGGGGATCGAGCTACGCAACACGTTCTTCAGCACGCCCTTTCATGCTTGAGGGGCTCAGTCGCAACTCAAGCAATTTAAATAGAACGTTGTCCAGTTCGCTAAAAGAAAGGGAAAAATTGGGCTGAAGACAGGGAAAACTAGACGACGGAGAGAAGTTACGGAGAAGAACAAGAAGGGAAAGATGGCGAAAAAGAGAAGGAATGTAAAAGAGTGACAACAAAAGTGGAACAATGAGCAATGCACATTTTTAAAGAAGGACAAAAAAAGTTAAGGCTTGGGTGCTATGGATAGCACAAGGTCATCCGTGTTATAGTCTCAAAAATCTATCGTATAAATTTCAAATTTCAATTTAAGTAGCTCAATAAATTGGTTATATAATAAACTTGTAGAATACTAATTTTTATTATTTTTTATGATTTATGAAAGATGGTTAAAAATAGTCTAAAACTAAAGAAAATTGTCAATAGTTTAGGTTATTTTTTGCCATTTTTTATAAATCATAAAAAGTAGTATAAAAATTTCAAAAATAGTAAAAAATAGTATTCTACAAGTTTATTATATAATCAATTTATTGAGCTACTTAAATTGAATTTTAAAGTTTATATGACAGGCTTTTGAAACCGTAGCACGGATGATCTTATGCTATCTATAGCACCCAAGCCTTACTCAAATAGTTTATTTGACTTTTGTTTATTATGAAATTATATTTTAAAGTTATAATTTTCACAAATGAGTATATTAATAAATTTGTAAAGTTAAGATGGGAAAATAACTATTTTTTCAATTTAGATAGGGAAATATATAAATTAAATGTTTATGATGGGTATATGTCTAAATTTTTCTTTCAATATTTATTTTAGAGGGTATCGGACCATCGAGTGTTCCAAATAACAAGCGTGTTGCTGCTGACAGATGGTGGGGGTGCTGGATTTCCAGCTTCATAAAAGATGAAGCCACATACCTTTTGTATCGATCTCGTATACTTATCTTAGCTCTTTCAGTGGCTTAGTTTTAGGAAATACATTTGCAATTACTGTATTTTGGTGGAACATTAAGCGTAGAGCTTTTATATTTTGTTTTGTTTTGCAATTGGGCATATCTGTGTAGCAGCATGATATGTGAACATGAGTACTTGTAATTAACTTGATGATTTCATGCAAATGAAATGGGCATATACTGCCTTTTATAAAAAAATAATAATAATAATAATAATAATAACAAGCGTGTATTTGTCAAGTGTGCATTGTATAAAATTCAAATGTGTATTTAAAATAGTTGTTAACAATTGTCAAAAATATATTTTGACTTGATTAAAATATAAGAAAACTACATATTGACTATTAATAGATATGTCGAAATAAATGAACAGTAGCTAGATTTGCATTTTTCTACAATCAAGTATGCACTTAAAAATGCATAAGGAAGTAAATGATAAATATTTAAGAGGTGAGTTGAATTAGTTTTTGAATCAATTTTTTATTAATAAAATTATAAACTAACTACGTTTCTAACATAAATGATAATATAAATCTTATAGATCCGAATATGCTGTTTTTTTTTCTCAGGGAAAGTAGGTTTTTGTTTTTCTTCATCCAACCGTTAAAATCTTTTTAACAATTCTGCTTTTTTATGTATTTTTTTTTTAATTCAGATTTGTAATAAAACTAACAAAATAAACGGTTGAAAAAGATTTGAATGGTTGAAATAGAAGAAAAGCAGAAATAACCTCCTCAAATAACTCATTACATTGTGACAACAAGCACTCTAGCTTTCATAGATCCATATATAGTTTGTGACACTATTTTGTTATTTTTTGAAAGAAAGATGGAGCCATGATCCGATTTTTTTATAAATATCCAAAATTAATAACAAATTACCGAATCTAACCCATTTTTCAACTTATTTCGAAAACTAGCCAAATCGGTTATTGGATAACCGGAAAAATAATTTCTTTCCGGGTCACGGGTGACCGGATTTGGGGCAAGAAACCGGTTAACCATTAACCGGAAATATGTCATGGAACCGGTTATTGGTTAACTGGATTCTAGGTCCGGTTAATGGGGAGGTTGTTTTTTAAGAGTCCGGTTATTAGTTAACCGGACTTGTGTTTTTTTTTTTTTTTTTTTTAAAAAAGAAATTTCTAATTTTTTTATTTTTTTTATTAAAATATTAGAAATGTTGAATATATTTCTTTGAAAATAGATGGAATACAATATAATTTGATTTATTAGAAAGACTGCAACAAATAACCCGGATCAATATTTTTGAAGCCGGATTTTTCACGGCTGTAAGAAAAATTAATATATTTCTTTATGTGTTATTGGAAAAAAATAAAAATGCTTAGATTCCGAGTTATTGATCCCGGTTTAAAAGTCACTTCTAGGTAATCTAGAAAATATTATGATATTTCTAGTACATTTAATTTATTAAAAGTTGTATCTATTTTGAGAATTATTTTTGAATAACAATTATTAAATAAATTAAAGTTTTTATTTTTTTTTTCAAAATAGATACAACTTTTAATAAATTAAATATACTAGAAAGATCATAATATTTTCTAGATTACCTAGAAGTGACTTTTGAACTGGGATCAATAACTCGGAATCTAAGCATTTTTATTTTTTTCCAATAACATAAAGAAATATATTAATTTTTCTTACATCCGCGAAAAATCCGGCCTGAAAAATATTGATCCGGGTTATTTGTTGCAGTCTTTCTAATAAATCAAATTATATTGTATTCCATCTATTTTCAAAGAAATATATTAAACATTTCTAATATTTTAATAAAAAAATAAACAAATTAGAAATTTCTGTTTTAAAAAATAAAATAAAAACACAAGTCCGGTTAACCATTAACCGGATTTTTTTATTTAAAAAAAAATGAAAATATAACTTTCTGGTTAATGGTTAACCGGATATACTGTTTTGAGTCCGGGAAACCATTAACCGGAAATTTGTCCCAAATCCGGTTATTGGATAACCGGTTTGGGTAGTTTTTAAAATTTGTTCGGGATTTGGATATTTTTTTTTAATTTTATTTATTTTTTGGATATTAATAAAAAAATCGGGTCATGACCTCATCGATTTTGTGAGCACTCTCTCATCCGACATTTTTTATTTTTACCCCATTAAAAAATTATTTTAATAATATTAACCAAAGTTTAGCAACAATTTTAAAAATACCCCACCCGTGGAATTTTAATTCTAATTTAAAAAAAAAAACAGAAATTTGTTTTTATTTTTTATTTTTTGTATTGAAATATTAGAAATGTTGGATATATTTCTTTAAAAATAGATGGAATACAATATAATTTGATTTATTAGAAAGACTGTAACAAATAACCCGGATCAATATTTTTCAGGCCGGATTTTTCGCGGATGTAAGAAAAATTAATATATTTCTTTATGTATTATTGGAAAAAAATAAAAATGCTTAGATTCTGAGTTATTGATCCCGGTTCAAAAGTCACTTCTATGTAATCTAGAAAATATTGTGATCCTTCTAGGACATTTAATTTATGGAAAGTTATATCTATTTAAAAATAAAATAAAAACTTTAAGTTATTTAATAATTATTATTCAAAAAGAATTCTCAAAATAGATACAACTTTTTATAAATTAAATGTCCTAGAAGGATCACAATATTTTCTAGATTACATAGAAGTGACTTTTGAACCCGGATCAATAACTCAGAATCTAAGCATTTTTATTTTTTTTCCAATAATACATAAAGAAATATATTAATTTTTCTTATAGCCGCGAAAAATCCGGCCTGAAAAATATTGATCCGGGTTATTTGTTACAGTCTTTCTAATAAATCAAATTATATTGTATTCCATCTATTTTTAAAGAAATATATCCAACATTTCTAATATTTCAATACAAAAACAACAAATTTCTGTTTTATAAAAAAAAAATTAAAATTCCACGGGTGGGGTATTTCTAAAATTGTTACAAAACTTTGGTTATTATTATTAAAATAATTTTTTAATGGGGTAAAAATAAAAGAATAAAGATTTTTATCCCCCAATCTATTTCCCCCATTCATCTCCCAGTCAATAACTACTTGTGGGGACCATTAACTAACTGCACTTCATTAATTACTTGGGAGACCACCTAATATTTGATAGATTTTATAACTGACGCGTGCAAATCTGAATACCTATGCACGCAAGTGTTAATATATAATACATCAAGTATTCATACCTAAGATATTAAGTACTTTGAAAAAAAATCTGGACACATTGCACACACATCTTTTACACGTTTTTAGAGTTGGATTTTTTTTCCGTTCAATCTCTTCAATATTTCTGACGATATGTGAGAAAATTTGTAAATCTAAAATCATGGACGTCCTCTACGTAATTTTCTCTTTCAAATGAGATTCATGATAACGTACTTTCGGGTTGTCCGTCGTGCAAGTATTCATATCTTGTCATGCAAGTATTCATATCTTGTCGAGCAAGTATTCATACATCGTCGTTCAAGTATTCATATCTTGTAATGCATGTGTATATAATTCATGTCTGAAGTGTTTGTACCTAACATATTTTATCAATTTTTTTCTATATGATACAAGATGACGTTTGAAAAATATTAATATTAAGTAGTGCAAGTATTTATACACCATCATGCAAGTATTCATACCTTGTCATGCAAATGTTAATAGTTTATGTATCAAGCGTTTTATCTAAAATGAATACTTACACGACAAGGTATTCACGACGATGTATGAATACTTGCATTACTAGGTATAAATACTTTTACGACGAGGTATGAATACTTTCACGAAGGACAGCTCGAAAATATGTCATCATGGATCTCATTTGAAAGAAAAAATTATGTAGAAGATGTCTATGGTTTTAGATTTGCAAATTTCCTCACAGATCGTCAGAAATATTGATGAGATTGAACGGAGAAAAAAAAAACCAACTCTAAAAACGTGTAAAAGATGTGTGTGTGATGTCCAATTTTTTTTTCGAACTACTTAGTATCGTAGGTATGAATACTTGATATATTATATATTAACACTTGCGCGCATATGTATCCATATTTGCACGCGTCAGTTATAAAATCTATCAAATATTAGATGGTCCTCAAGTAATTAATGAAGTGCAGTTAGTTAATGATCCCCACAAGTAGTTATTGACTGGGGGATAAATGGGGGAAATTGACTAGGGGATAGTTAGTTGATCCCAAAATAAAAATGTCGGCTCTCTCATTGATCTTAATTTTCTATTTTTTATGACAACAAATAATTATCTACAATTAAGTTTCAAATTCATAACTTTTCATATAATAAGACATGTTTTTACTAAATCAGAAATTGGTTATGTGACACAATATTTTTAAAATGAGTTTCTTTAATACCGATATTTTTGAAATATATCAAACATGCAACTCATTAAGGAGAAGCGAGATCAAATTAACAAAATTAATAACCAAGCAAACGCACAACTTTTATTCTTCCCATATCAGGAAAATAATATCCTATAATCCACTTTTGAAGGGTACAAAAAATCTCCATGTATTATAATTCCATTGTGCCAACGTGCCTCTATCTTTAAAATTTAAATTAAATATTAAAAATATTGTTACATATGATTAATATTGTTTTTTCTATGCACATTTTAAAAATTATAACATTTCAACTTTATTTTAGTTGTTATAAAAAAATAATGATTTTTTATCTGCATTTAGAGAAAATAATATAAAGTCAACCTAACAGTTTTGATGTACAAATTTATAAAAACTTAACACTAAAAAAGTTAGAAAATAAAAAATAATAATGACATTTAAATCCTCATTTAAATATATTTATTTTTTAAATAAATTTATTGTCGAGAGAGACAACATAAGTTAGGCGCATGAGCCGACGAGGATTTAACATTTATGTCACGTGCATGTGCTGTACAAACGGAAATATCTCGCAATTTGCACGATTGGCCAATTGCGTACATCGGTACATGCCTATCCGTTTTTCTTTTCAACCTTTTTTTTATTTTTTTATTTTTTATCACACGTATATTTGTCGTGAACTTAATAAGCCGATAGAACCAAAGGATGCTCTCCTCTTTAACCCCCAGCACACCTCCCCTTTGATTGCATTTCAGACTTCAGAGAGCGACATAAAACGCGTTTGTTCTATGAATATGAATTTCGCTTTCTTATCTAAAACTTAACAGTACTCTCCTGCTTCGGCTTTACGCCTTAAACCAGAGAGAAAGAGAGTCAGAGACGGTTTGACGGGTGTTGATGTTCGATTAGAGTCATCCGATTCGTATGAATTAGATGCATGTGCACAAATATTGATGCTGATTGGATGGCTCCGACCGACATGAACGGCTCCAACTTTAGGGCCTGTTTGGCTGCTCTCTACAAAATACTGTTCATGTGGGAAAAATAAAATTCACTCAGACAAATTTTTTTTTTCCTCAGATGAACAGTAAATTTCAGTTTAAAAATTTTCTATTCCTATTCATATTCCCACTGTGCAGCCGAACAGGCCCTTGGAGAGAGAAGTAAATAGAGGAAAATCTTGGATATCATTGATTAGAGTAAAACTTGGGTGTTTTTAAATTCACCAAGCCTCTTTGTGAAATCAAGTCTAAAATTCATCAAATCGGCTTCAAACGATAAATCTGAACCGTTGAAATCCGCTTATCTTAAAAGTGATGAGTCTACATGTAAAAAAAATTAATTTTGCATAGAGTCAAGTGTTCAAAAAAGATTAAAAAGATTAATTTATTAAATTAATTCGAATGTTTAAAATTTTCACATGTAGACGCATTACTCTTAAGGTATGTGGGTTTCAATGGTTCAGATTCTTCGTTTGAAGCCGATTCGATGGATTTTAGACTTGAATTCACCAAGTCCCTTGCTGAATTTAAGAACATCCTAGTTCTACTCCATTGATTATGCAAAAATAAATGTTACTAAAATATGTATCCGTGTCTGGAGAGGGACTCAAAATTTTAAATTATAAAGCTCAATTATATAATTTTCATGTTGAAAATAAAATCAAATTTATATTACCTATGACAAAGAGATGGCAGGTAATGACGTTTTATTCTAAATTACATAAAAAAATTCCATAAATACAAAAAAAAGGGAGAGCAATATATCTCCGCCTGTATGCGTCCACACGAAATCATTGTATATGAATTAAATATTTTGGTCCGTGAATGTTCATACATATAAGATAAATCTTAGTGCAAAAAATATTGCCAACTATATTTACAATATATTGTATTTGTCTATGGTCAAAGTAAAATTATGACATAAATAAATAATTCTGTAAACTTTTAAAACTTATACAACAACAAAAAATATAATTAATTGCATGAAAGTTCTTACAAATAAATTTTGACAATAATTATTTCTTAAATAAGAAGAGAAAATACTAGAAAAATATGAGTATTCCAATCATAATAATAAAATCATACGAATAAAAGTTGTTGGTGAGATTAGAGAGAACAAATTTTAAATTTTGGTTTTTGAGGGAATGTACCGGTTTTATCACAAAATTATATGGGATGATATTTGATAGGGATACAAATCCACTTTTGAAAAAAATGAGAACCCGTAGATACGGATATGCACAAAATTGATTATGAAAATGTGTTGAAATGAGTGTTCAGTTGTACTGTATGAAAATCTTGATTTATCTTAAAAAATATATATATTTCTCATATATTTAAAATAGTAAAAATATGGAAAAAAACATTAATTAACCCAATAATAATTATCTCATCTATTTAACTAAATTATCTCATATATTTAAATTATATATGGGATGATATTTGATAGGGATACGAACCCATTTTTGAAAAAATGAGAACCCGTAGATACGGATATGCATGAAATTGATTATGAAAATGTATTGAAATGAGTGTTCTATTGTACTGTATGAAAATCTTGGTTTATCTTAAAAAAAAAATATATATATATATATATATATATAGAGAGAGAGAGAGAGAGAGAGAGAGAGAGAGAGTGGCTAAGCTCAAATCGTTTGTTTCTGGGCTCAGGAACAAACGATTCAGTTCTCTGATTTCCGAAGTTCAAACGGCTGATCCAAACCGTTTGATGTTTAATCTATATTAAAATGTGCTTGGAGACAAAATTTCATATTTTTTGGAATTTTTTTACTATTTATTAAGAGGGTTTGAAAGTCGCTGTTTTTTTATGGTGCAGAATTTTAATAAAAACAGCAACTTTCAAACCCTCTTAATAAATAGTAAAAAAATTCCAAAAAATATGAAATTTTGTCTCCAAGCACATTTTAATATAGATTAAACATCTAACGGTTTGGATCGGCCGTTTGAACTTCGGAAATTGGAGAACCCAATCGTTTGTTCCTAAGCCCAGGAACAAACGATTTGAGCTTAGCCATTCTCTCTCTCTCTCTCTCTATATATATATATATAGAGATGGGCTATGGTGCATTGCAATGCATAGGCCATGGTGTGCATTGGACCATAAATCACCGATTCAAAGTCCAAATGACCGATCCAAACCGTTCATCTTGTTCTCCATATTAATATGTGCTTGGAGACAAAATTTTACATTTTTTGGAATTTTTTTACTATTTATTAAGCCACTTTGCAAATCGCTGATCCAACGGTGACTGTTTGGAACAGTAAAATCAGAAGCCACCGTTGGATCAGCGATTTTCAAAGTGGCTTAATAAATAGTAAAAAAATTCCGAAAAATGTAAAATTTGGTCTCCAAGCACATATTAATATGGAGAACAAGATGAACGGTTTGGATCGGTCATTTGGACTTTGAATCGGTGATTTATGGTCCAATGCACACCATGGCCTATGCATTGCAATGCACCATAGCCCATCTCTATATATATATATATATATATATTTCTCATATATTTATAATAATAAAAATATGGAAAAAAATTAATTAACCCAATAATAATTGTCTCATCTATTTAAATAAATTATCTCATGTATTTAAATTTTAATAATTTCTAATTTAATTTGCAAAAAAAAAAAAAAACTCATGCCCGGAATCAACAATGCTCAATTTATTGAGCTGAGATGTAATAAATGAGAAAGAGAAGAGGGAACGGTTTCCAAGAAAAGAGAGAACAGCTGGAAAAAAAAAATTCAGTCGGAGCTCTTTTTTGTTTCCTTTTCCCTCAACAAAATACACTTTATATGGGAACAAACAAGAGAACAGGATGAGAAAAAAAAGGGTCATCCGAAATTCCGGTAGGCCCAAGTCAAGTGTCCTCAATTCCCATTTAGAAAAATGATGTCGGAACTCGGAACAGATCCTTATATGAGTATGGACCTAACAAGTGACATCATCTAACTAAAGAAGGCAGCCGCATCTTATATTGTTGCTAGCCGAACTCCATGAGTCGGTATGTTTGAAGTGGGGCTGTACCGGTCTCCTCAGATGACTATAATGTGACCTAGTGGGTCTTTTTTTAGGCAAAACTCATCATCTTTTGACATATGGGTATGTTTCATTAGGTTGAGTAGGGCTGGGCAAAAAAACTTGAACTCGTAACTCGCTCATTTACAGCTTGTTTAACTCGGCTCATTTATAACTCGAGTTGGCCAACTCGTTTAATAAATGAGCTGAGTTCGAGTTGGTCCCAACTCATTCATTTATATCTCGAGTTACATAAAGTTACACAGTATTTGTCACAATAAATCTCAAAAATCCGAATCTCTAGACTGTTATTTGTGCTTTGAGATTCGTGTAAAACATGTTTGAACTTGTGTTATAACACTATCACTGGTTAAACGAGTTGTGAGCCAACTTGAGTTGATAACGAGCTGAGTTTGAACTTGTGTTGTAATACTATCACTGGTTAAACGAGTTTGTGAGCCAACTCGAATTGATAACGAGCTGAGTTCGAGTTGGCTCTACAACTCGTTATTATCATCTCAACTCGAGTTGGCTTGCTCATTTATTAAACGAGCCGAGTTCGAGTTAGAGATAACTCGCTTAAACTCGGCTCATTTACAGTCCTAGGTTGAGTATAGATGATTTTTGGAATTAGACTATTTAAAATAGTCTATTAGGTATTTGATTGAGTTAGAATAGATAGAATAGAAAATTCAAATATTTTATTTTATTAGAATAGATTATTTCTAAGGTTTTTAAATTTAACAATTCTAATAAGAAAAACAACAACTATTTGCAATCAAACATATCCTATGTGATTAAGTATATGATTGACTTCACTGGAGAGGATGGAGCAGCCAGCGGTAGTAGTTTCAAGTCAACGTGGAAATTTGTTTTATTATATAAAAATCAATTTATCTGATTAAATGGAGAAATTAACGCATGTTTAATATTTTAATGAAATAAAAAAACGGGGGGAATAAAGGGAGGAATTTTTACAAGAAGAGAATCGAATATTTGTGATAATTACTGGAACTGAAAGTGCTGCATTTGCTTACAGGAACACCTTTCTAGTTAAAAAAAATGTAAAATATAAATAGTAATTAGAAAATTAATGGCTAACACATAACAGCTGCCAACGGGTGAAATCAAGAGAACAGTTTTAGGGATGATTTAAAATTTATGAAAATGTCAAAAGGTGATTTAAAGTTCTTAAAACAGTAGAGGAAAATATTTTGGGTGTTTTGAAATAGAGAAAAAAAGTAAAAGGCCTCCCCCCCCACACACACTCCAAACCACATTTTCCACTCCTAATCTGCCTCTCAAATTAAAATTAAAAAAAAATTAACCTACTTTTTTTTTTTCTTCTGATTAATCTCATTTAATTTTTTAACGATCTGTGGAATTTTTTGCGAATTTGATATTATAAATATCTTTTATTCGGTTTTCTCTTTCAAATAAGATCCATGATAAAGTAATTTTAAGTTATATTTGTGTCGATATTTTTTTTTCTTAATATGTTATGTATAAAAATATGTTACATTTAAAGACTTCATATGTTAGGTTTAAAAATAACCTACATTTGATCTAGTGACAAAGACACATGGCTCGCATATGTGCGAGGTCAGGTGCATACTCAGGATTTTCGTCGGGGGGGGGGGCAAAAAAATATCAAATCAGGTTTAAATAGCTTATCGGATTTAAACCCATTAACTAATTGGATACTCGATAAAAAAAACAATGTTTTGACTTATATTTTTCAATACTGACTTATAATTTTTGATCTTATAACTTATAATTAATATTACTAATCATAATTCAAGAATTTTTTTTATTTTAATACTAAATTTAACCCGAATTACAAATCAAACATCCAAAGGGAGGCAAAAATATTTTCAGGGAGGGGCAAAATCGATCGGTACCAATCAATGATTTAAATAGCGTTTATCGCGTCATAGCGGCCGGGTTAAAAAAAATCGCGCTATACCCAAATAGCGGCACTATTTCGAACCATTGGTGCCAATAGATCACCACTAAAACTCGAAATCCAGGAGGGAGCGCTCGCCCCCACCCCCCCCCCCCCCCAAAGTAGATCCACCCCTGTGCGAGATCATCGGTTCAAAACCCACAAAGTGAGAAAATATTTTATAATATACATAGAAGTTTGAAAGTATGCTGGATGGCTTGACCTCCAACTCATGATTTAAAAAAATATATATTAGATTTAAAAAAAAATATATTAGATTTAAAGATTTCATATGTTATGTATAAAGATTAAATACTGCACTTTGAACATTTAAAAGATTTAATTTGATATGCTGGGTACAAAGCATCTACCATGGAAGATTTTAATAAAAGTTTAAAATCAATAAAAAAATTTAACATGCACTACTTTTGATACAAAGCATCTATAAAAGATTCCAATTCAAATTGAAGTACAACTTAGCTGATAAATTTTCATAAAGAGTTGATATATCTGGTATTTATAAAAACTTGGTATTTTTGATGTAAAGTCTTGCACACATAGGTTTCACGAATTACACACGCCAATTAACGTCAATTAGAATGTAGTCCTGGTCAAAAGTCTCTAATTAAAAGGAGAAGTTATTATCATGTTCCTTTTAAAATAAGGTAAAGTTAAAACATCTCCATATAGAGGTGCTTTAAAATTAAAATTAAGAAACTTTCAACCTTTGCTATCGTTTGGTATACTCCTTCACTTGATAATATAATATTATATATAGATATAAAGGCAATGTAATTTTATAGTCAACCGTACTTCAACTATTTACTTAACTTATATTAAACAACACTACTTTAAAACGGATTAATCTGTATTTCATTTCATTTTATTTTATTTCATTTGTCAAACACGTGCACACATGTTGAACTGAAATTATTTATATATATTTTTTTAAGTTGGGTGGCGATTACCAAGCAATAAAATATTACTATTACTATTACTATTACTTTAATTGAAATCAAATGAAAATTTTCACGAGGAGATCCAATATATTTTTTTATTTTAATTGTATTATTTGTGTGATACAAGTATTTTTTTAGGAAAAAACCCGTAGGTATTTGTGTGATACATGAAATGATAACAGGCGCTGTCATTATCTTTGTCATTTTCAGTCCCAGAAACATTCTTTATATTAATTCATTTCTTATATTCTTTGCACGGAGTTCCAGAAGACAGATTTTCCTTTTTTTTCTTAAATAAATCATACCAACATCCAAATTACGAAAGAAAGAGATCATCAAAGTTATCGTGCAAGTAAAGATCATAATTATTAAGGTCTAAGAACGGTCGCATTTATACATAATTATTAAGGTCTAAGAAAGGTCTAAGCTTCTTTAAATTCTTATTTGAGTCTTGGGAACTGCAAAAGATGGATGGAGATGTTGTCATTTATACACAAACACACACAATGATTAAATAGGCATTCATGATTCGTTGCGTGTTACATATATTCATGAAATCGCTTTCCTTGCTAATATATGTTTTCATGATGAATTAGCTGATTTTAGTGAAATTCAAAACAAGCTCAAATTCAACAAGTCAAATTGCGCCTTTCGTATCTTTTATTGGATCCATTTCTTCATTCTTTTTTCCTTTAACACATCTAGAGTTTTAGAGTAAGGTTATGATACAATTAAACCCGAGCCGTTTGATTCGGATCTAACACAAGTTAACCTTTTTTTTTAATCAAATTACCGCGAAACTAAGACATTCGATATAAATCGGATTAGATAAGGATCATAATTTCATCATCACTATGATAACTGATAAGAGATTGAAACTATCCATTTTTAATATACTTAATTTCGTGCACATCATGTTGACAAAGCACATGATGTAGTCACTTGTGTATAGGGGTGTCAATGGGTACGGTACGGATCGGGTGAAGACATTTTCATACCCATACCCATTAAAATTGACTTTACCCATACCCTACCCATACCCATTAAAAATTGATCTTACCCTACCCTACCCTACCCTTATCCGTTAATATTATCGGGTAACGAAACGGTAACGGGTGAATAACGGATAATACTAGTATAATAATTAGTTTTATTATATTTTACAAATTAAACATCAAAAACTCATTCATTTCACACATATATAATTGCATTTCTAATAAAAAAATAAAAAAAATGTGCAATCAATTCCAACTAAATTATTTTTTATAAAGAATAAAAACTCAAAAACACAAATATACATTTAAGTGGGTGGGTTGAAAATTGAATTGAATATACATTTAAGTTGGTTGAAAATTGAATTGAATATATATTTAGATTTTATAATTACCCAATAGGGTAACGGATACAAAATAGTCATTACCCATATCCTTACTCATTTATTTAACGAAAAAAAATTCTTACCCATACCCATATCCAATAAGCTAACAAAAAAAAAATCTTACCCATACCCACCTTATTGAATATGATACGGGTCAGGTAAACGGCTAAAAAGGTACCATTGACACCCCTACTTGTGTACCTCTTGACTTAAAAAAATTTAAATATATTTTTTGTCATGTTATTTAAAAAAATACGATAAACACCCCTAAGTGCATCCTTCAACAAGAAAATTAACCAATAATGGATGGATCATGCTATAAATTCTTAGAAATAACTATTGCTAAAGATCAATATATTTTGAATTTCATAGATATTTGACAAATTTGCAAAATTTACAAAATATGATATAATGTACTAGTTCTTTGCTTTACCTTTCCAATAATATTTCAAGGCTTATCTTCGTTTCAGTTGAACCATAACAGTAGTTGTGGTCCCACTTTCGAGCTCTTAATATAGCAATATCGTTACCTAATCAAATCAATTTTGTCTTTCTTTTTTGTTTCATCAGCATAGTCCTTTAAAACTGACGCATCTCTCAATGTTAGTTCATCAAAGAACACTTTGTCTTATAGTTTTCAACATGTGTCTGCACAGCTGAGGTAAAATTGATGCATGATTATGGTTAATTATAAATTTTAGATCATAAATGAGGTTTATTCATTTATATTTTAAGGAACTCAGTACCACCATGGCCAGTAAAGCACTTAAAATTAACCAAAATTAGACCATAGTAGTATATAAAAATGCAAAAACTTGTTTCAATTAAAGTTAAAAGATGAGATCATTTGATTTAGTCAAAAAAAAATTAAGATGAGAAAGGGGAGGTAGCACAGTTGGTTAGGAAAAAGTTCTAGAGTTGTATTCAAAGGTCGAGAGTTCAATTCTCCCTCACGACTTCGTAGCTCCTACAAAGATTTTAAAAAAAAAAATTGAGATGATCTTAGCACATAATTTATGGTGAAATGGATCATTAGCTCAAACATTTGGACATAGTTCCTAATCTTTATGGGGGTGAGATGGCTTCGGTACGCAAATTGAGAGGGTCGGCAGAGGATGGGTGGCATGGGGTCGTCACTGGTGATTTACAATTTGGGAGATATCCTGATGACCGAAGAAGACAATTAGAAACAAAAAGAAAACAACTTGACAGCTCTGTTTACAAAATAAAGGAGATAATGATTAATTTTATTTTTAAAATAATTAAATAAAAGTGGGATAAAAGAAAGAAAGTATTTTTTTTAGTGGGGTTATTAGATATTATGGTGCTTTGATGGAAAAATTGACTATTTTAAAAGTTAGATAAATACATCGGAAATTTTTCCAATACACTCACAAACAATATATTCACGAGCGTCCCTCAATGAATGAACCTCTAACCTAGCAAAAACATTACCTTAACAAAAATAATTTCTTTGAGTAAAAATTGAAGGTCAAACCATCCAACTATTTAATACCTTAGTAAAAAAATTTCTCTATTCAGATTTCAAATTCATAATTTTTCATATAAATATCATGTGTCTTTACTACTATATTAAATGCTAGTTCTCGCCTTAACAAAATAATTAAGCAAAACATCTAATAATATCCCTCGTAAAAACTGGTGCACCTAAATGTTGTTCTATCACGCTGGACCGTTTTTTGCTTCCTAATTCATACCATTTTTCCATCCTTAAACCAAGTAATTTGTAAGGGTTAACACACCCCGATGCATTGCTTTCTATTTATCTCATGATACAGGACCATCTAATATGTATAGTGGGGCTGGTTCGACAGCTATGGGATAAAATATTATATAATATTGAGTTGGAGTTGTTCAGTACGTATCAAGATTCGTAAATTTTGATCCGCACAAATCTTTGTATTTTTACACAAACTTTGATGTGGATCGGATGACCCGACCTGTCGTCAGACCGCCTCTGATTCCTATAATCAGACCTTACAAGTTGCAACGGCCCGAGAAAGGAACAAATTCATATCCTCTGAGGTAACAGAATATTTTTGGACCGTGTATTCCATCTTGGGCTTGATTGACCCTTGATTCTGATCGAAGGGTCCGGATCTAAACAAAAATATTCTGTTACCTCAGGTGATATAAATTCAAAAGGGAACGACATGGGCTCTAAGGCCCAAATATTTCGCTGTTCGCATAAATATGGGATCTCTGGGCTCGGCCTATTTTGCCCATCAACATTTATTACGACACTTTTCTTCAACATGAGAGGGGTCCAATTCTCATCGGATGAAAATCAATCCGATGAAATCCCATGCGTCCGATTACCGGATTTGATAATTGCAGACCTTTAATTGAATTCACACCCGTTAACCGGACCAGTTTTGTGTTTTCTGCTTTTAGATATGTTCTTTCCGTTTTTTGCCAAACATCATCTACTTTTCCATCCCTACTAGAGATAGCATTCTTATCATCTAAGTTAACAAAATATTTCTGCATAGATATGGACTGTCCGATAGTATTTACTGGAGATGAACTTCTTCGGATCTTTTTACCATTCACTCTTTTTATAAATAGCTTTTATTTAGAGGTATTCCAAACAATATTTTTAATAACATATGGAAGGCAAAAATTCCTCTTAAGATCAAAATTTTTGTTTAGTTACTTCGGCAAAATAAAATTCTAACTAAATGCAATTTATGTACTAAAGGTTGGCAAGACAATGTAGATTGTACATTTTGTGGTGTCCCTGAAACTGTAGATCACATTTTTGTTACTTGTCCATTTTATTTCTACTTTGTGGTCTTTGATTGGTAATTATAACAATTTTGCTTTTAATTGCACACATGTGTCTGACCTTTGAAATTTTAATTATTTGATACCTTTAAATGATTCATTATTGGTTGAGTTAATTAGAGCTGCTACTTTATAGATTGTTTGGTTGACTAGGAATAAAATTTGTTTTCAACATGCACCAGTACCATCTATTACTTCTGTAGCTTCTTCTATAATCACTTTTACTTCTTATTAGTGTAAGGCCCGTTTAGATAATTCATATGTTAAATTATCATTGATTATGTTTTTCAATGTTTGTCCTTTAACACAGATAAGTACCCTGGTAGTACTCTCGAATACAGACTCGCAGGACATAGCAAGCTCTCTTATGTATTCAACATGGGCTCTTCTCTTGGTTTAGGAGGGTCGGGTGACAGAGCTATCTATGATTCCATTGATAAGGTAGCTGGGTTATTGTCTCTTGATTAGTCTTTACTTGATTCTAGCTCCTCTTCCACTAGTGTGACTGCTATTAGTGATTGATTTTAGTGTTATTAGAGATATTAATTTGATTCCTTTTCTGGTATGTTACTATGTTTTGTAGATGCTTGATACTAGTTGGTAGATATTTCACTAGTTCGATTTACTTAAATATTCGGTGCTATGCACCATTTTGTATGAACTATTTTGTTTCGTAATGAAACCGGTGGAAATTCACTTTTCAAAAAAAAAAAAAAAAGGTCCAGATTTATAGCTTACACCTCAAGTACCTGGGGTGATACGGATTCATTTTGTAGCTGGGATTGTCAGGTTCAAATTTTGCCTAGTGTCAGTAACAAATTTATAATCCGGGATGCATAAAAAAAATTGGTGTTCGTATTTATTCATAAAATTTGGTTCATTATTTTGCAAAAATGCTTCGAGCTAAATAAGTTTTGAAGTACTTAAAACATTACAGCAATAATCTCTTGCATTGTAGACTTGGGGCTGAAATGCTGAATTGATCCAAATTTTGATTGGATAGTGGATTTAGACTCAAACGATGAGGTAATGCAGTGGATCCGGATTAATGAGTTCGATCAAATCTCCTATACGAATCTCAATGCAATACGAGGAAGGAGTGAAGGAATCCGTGATCCCCAGGTACCTGAGGTGCAAGTGTCAAATCTGGACTGTTCTTTTTACCTGGCACGAATCTCAAAGCAGATCCCCTATTGCTTTAATAGGCACGGATCTAATTTAAATTAGCTGAGATTAATCTGGACCGTCTGATCTGTTAGATTGTACCTCAGGACTCAGGGGGACACGGACTCAGGAGTGGAGTGAAACAACCTAAGGTGGCAATTTTAATTAAAAATATATTATATTTTTTTTTAATAATTCTCAAATTAAGCTAAAAAAATATAAAATATTAGAAGAAAAAAAAACTTGTAGATGCTTTTCTTCTAACGGATTGATAAGTACGTCAAATACAAATTAATGTACATTATACAAATAATATAAACCGACATCCCAGAAAGATCTGAAATTAAAAGTTATTTTTAAACAGTTCATTAAAAATTGTCAAATTAATTAAAAGTCTATAATTCCAACCTATTATATCAAACTCCAAGTCGCTAGATATATCATTAGATTGCGCCTTTTTAGTAGATAAGGAATGAGATCAACCGCACAATAAGATATTGGGGCAATTCAATTTTACTTTCAATTTTTTCATGCCTAAAATCATTTCCTGCAAATAAGCTTTCTCTTACGTTTTGGGAAGATTTTGCTGTGTAAATAAACCGTGATTGTCTGAGAAGTGATCAGTGACAAAATGTAATATAGCCATTACCAAGCTTTAATAAAATAAAAATAAAAAAGACAAAATATAATATACCATACAGTCCAATAAATCAGGCTCTTACATTTACATGGGTAAACTACTACAATCCTAAACTAGTGACATAATGTAATATACCATATCAGTTTCTACAAAAAATAATTACATTAGTTGTTGAATAATAAAAGAAAAAAAAAGAAAAAGAAAATTCAAGTTCTCTTCATCAGAACTTTCTCAAATCACCAAATTGACTCCCTGAAGAATTTCAGTTGCACCAAATCGGTTCTTGGGCATATCTAGAAAACCAAGTTGGTATCTGGCGTTTCATACGCACCCAATCCAGGATCAATATTGTCCTTATCTAGTACCAATTTGGTTTTTATTTTTCCAGTTCATGAAACAAATTGGTGTAAATTACAGTTCATGGAATAAGTTCTCTATTTTGGAAAGTTGAAGAACCAAAAACTGAATTTTCCAAAACAAACAGAAACATTACTTCAAAACAGGTTGTTTCCGAGGTTTTCTTGGGGCAGTTACAGGCCTGTTACTGGTACCTGTATCCAACTGTGCACCGACATTGGCACCTCTTCCTCTAGCTTTGCGAGGTCTTGACTCAGTTTTGACTTGCATATTACCATCTTTCCTAGATTCTTTCTTTTGTTTCGGTCCTCTTGTGGTGGTCTGGTTTTGAATTAGAAGAGATGCATCTCTTTGTTTCAAGGGCTGATGATTCTTGTCACTAAGAGCCACCAAAGACTCCAGAACCTATTTTTTTTTTAAATGCAAATAATCAACTGAACAATAGATCGTGACAATTAAGAAAATTATACAAAATAGGGATTAGCCAGGCACTAACAAATTTTCCAAGGAAAACCAGAGGTAAACATTAGAACTATATATAAGATATGATAGAGGAAAGATGGCAAGTTTATATTTTTATTCACTCGTACTTTCTCAGGTCTGGTAGGTTACTGGAAAGGTGATCAGTATCATGTGAGAGAGTGCCAATTGGACTAGATGGCGGATTTTAATTTTCCCTGCACTCAGTTTTTTTAGAAATTAAGGTTCTTTTCATTGTGCATGTAATTTTTTTTTTTCATTTGTCTCTAATTATTCTTGCAACCTCTTCTTTCATTTAGTACAGATAGCTAGTATTTTGCTACCCGTCTTCTAACATTTATAACAACTAGAAATTAAAATAAAGAGTGAGGCCTCTGCCTCTGCCTAGAAGTTTGCTCAGCCTCTGCCTCTGGTTTTACTAGGAGAAAAGTATACTGGGGTCTTCTTTGATTAAAATAAAGAGTGAGGCTATGGTAATATGCATATTACGGATCAACCCGTGCCATGGATCCATATCTCTATTTTCAAACTTCAAACAGTTGATCCAAACCATAAAACATGATCCTCATATGATAAATGGAGAGCAAATTTTACATTTTTCGAATTTATTTTTCTATCTTTTTAGATAGGAAGAAAATCACTCCTCTTGGATGGTCCAGAATTTTCAAATCAAGTGATATTTTACCTATCTAAAAAGGTAGGAAGAAAATTCTAAAAGATGTAAAATTTGGTCTGCAAGTATATTTTCATATGAGGATCATGTTGAACGGTTCAGAATCCACTGCTTAAAAATTAAAAATGGAGAAATGAGTCCATAGAGCAGGCCACTATGTAATATGTATATTACCGTAGCCTCACTCTTAAAATAAATACAACCACACTATTTATACATTCCCCAGAGAGAGAGAGAGAATGAAATGAAAGAGAAACATTACCCGTGATTGGTCATCATCAGAGTCGACCATCTCCTCACGCTCGAACTCGACATGCTCGCTGTTGTCCCCACCATCATCGGAGTCACTGAGCTCCTCTTGCTCCATCACTATTCCATGTATTGAGTCCTCATTTATTATAAGAGCCCCACTTTGCTGGTATCCACTGCCATTTTGATGCTCTGCCACTGAGAAAGTAAAATTATAATCTTAGAAATTGAAAAGAGAGTCAGAATGAACAAGGAAATGGGGCACTAGGCCATTTCAGTGCTGTTAATATAATGCATTTTTCTTTTTCTTCTTTTTTTGATTCAGAGTGCCTTTAAATTTCGTGAAAGTCTTATTTGGAGTTTCTAAATCAATACAGAGTAATTTATCTCTACTAATATACTAAGCATGTAGTGACCTTATCTTTCATTTCCTTATTTTTTTTTTGGTGGAGTATTGGAAACTATTATCGCGAATTTCTGAACTTGTTTGACACAGACTATGAATCAAATGGCGCCCACTAGATTTCCATCGCCTTTTGGAGGATGGCACAGCAAGCTACTTCAAACTTAATTAAAGACAACCAAAACAAACTCAAATAGAAAATATCAACAGCAAGAGTACCTTGCTCCACTGTCCTTTGCTCAAGAGAAAATGCATTAGCCACTTCAAGATGTGCGTCCTCATTTGCATCCATACTCTCAATCAGTGTGTTATTGCTGGGTCCACAAGGAGAAGAATACAGCCGTATATTCAAATCAAGATTATTGTGTACCCTCTGACGCTCCCCACTACAATTACTCTGACTATCAAGCCCCTCATCAGTACTAATTCTTTGCAAAAGGGGATGAAAAGCAAGAGTTACAGAATCTCCAGGGATCTCTTTACTAAATCCACGAAACCCACTTGAAGAACTATCGTTCATTGGACGGGTTGCAATGGGTCGATATAAGCTTAACTGCTGGTCTGGAGTCATCTGGAATAGCAAAGGATGCATCTGGAAGTCCGCCTCAGTTTGGGAATTGTTATTCTGGGTACTATCTGGGAACAAGTCGAGTTGCTTGGGGGGTTCTACTATGCTTGAACTGGTATCTTTTGTGGCAGGGGTTTGACTTATATTAAATCTAGCTCGAGAGATGATTCGTACGGAAGGGGGGAGGTTAACAGGTGGCAACTCGGGTGCCAATTTAACAAGCCGATAACCCTTCTTTCTTCGATTTGGCAGGGGAAGAAAGGATCTAATTGTAGGAGAGTTATACTTGGATAATCTGGAATTAAGAGGTGCTAATGTTTGGCTGGGATTGTTGGGGTTAGAAATAGAGGGTCCAGTTCCTTGTTGTGGAATACTGCTGTTTGTATCATTCCTTTGCTCAGAGTCCGCCAAAAATGCCTCATGAACATAAGCTTCTTCCTCGTAAGCATTATTATCATTCTCATATTCCCCATTTAAACCTTCAACCATCTCATTTTCCTGAAGTATGCATTAGAATATCCAGATCAATTAATTGAGCTTTAGGAAAATAAGATAATGTCCGGTGATTTCTCTTTCGAGTAAGGCCATAATTAAAAAAAAAAATTAAAGTAAAGAACCTCTTCTGTATTCAGATCTTTTGAATCAGCCATAAGAGCTCTCTTTCTCCTGCGCTTCGCTTCATACCTTCTCCTTTTCTCCCTAGTAACTTCACTTTTTGCATATGATTTCTGGGTGCCCATTGCAACTCTCCACTGACGAGGCAGTAGAGCAGGGTCTCTATGTGGAACCACCAGCTTCCAAACCAATGACCAATCATTTTTATACAACTTGAGGCCCTGAATAAAAGAAAATTTCCAGATATTATATTTTGATAACAACAGGTGCTAAAGTACAAATTTAGCATAAAGCTTACCTCTTGAATTTGCATTATTTCATCTGGTCCTAAAGGAGAGGTTTTCATGTGCCGCACAGCCTACATAATTTTAGATTTTATTAGTCAAACTTCTTTTTCCTGACAAGACATAAATAAATAAACCAGTATTCACATTACAAATTACTCCTCTTTTTTCTTCTCTCTTTGGTTGTTGAAGTCATTGTACCTTGATTGGATTATCTGGAGCTTTTGAAGAATTGCGGTTCTTTTGCCTTACAAATATCTACACAAGAAAGAAAAAGATCAAACAAGACCAACAAAATCACTTAGTAGTAGAAACCTTTTATAAACCAGGTTCTTTAGATAATCTATACTGATGTAATTGATAATTGTAGCATTCTTAACTCGTATGAAACTTGGAAGGACACAGATTTTGAGTCTTTGACAGTAATCTTCTCAACCCATCACAATGAAATACATGTTTCAGATATCTTGCCAAGATAGAAAAGGAGGCATGGAATTTAATATCACTTTTCATGATTACATGGCCATAATTGATCTCTCAAATTTTCTTTTGAGAAAAAGATGGTACAAGAGAAAATCACTTATTTTGTAAACACACAAGAGAGAAGTAAACAATAATCACCTGATGCTTAGATTTACATGGAAGATAATGCTTTTGTATTGCCTCCCAATCATTGTTGTAGTCCATCAAACCCATTGCTAACAATCTATATGGAACGGAAAAATAAGTAATTTCAGAATTAAAGATTAGAAAATGAAGTTATAAATTAATTTCTAACCAACCTGTCTTCAGCATCAGTGAAGAGCACACGTTTGGCCACAGCTGAAACAGGGGGTTTATGTGGCAGCATCTCCAAATTAAAAAGTGAATAAAACCGCTTCGCGATTTTGGCGATATCGACAGGTACCAATGCAACTGTTTGTTTCATTGAGTCTTCCACAAGAGTTGCAGCCAGTGTCTTTTTTGGCTGTTTCTGTTCCTTATCAGTGGGGGACCCATTATCAGCTGTTTTGCTGCGGCTTGCAGGTAGAGGGAAGAGAGGCTCTCTCTTGGTGTAGCTCTTGTCCGTTGTGCTTTCTAGATGGCTTTGCTTATACCTAACAACACCTGACATGTGATGTATACAATACTGATCAGAAAATAATATCCAGATATTATATCTAAGATTACAATATTGAACCCTAGGTACCAACAACATCACACGTTCACAGATCTTAAAAAATACTTGTTATATGAAAAAAATAGTTAAGGGACAAGTATACAAAAGAGTACAAAAATAATAGTGAATACTCACTGGTCGTAACATCTTCCAAGTAATCCTTTGCAAGCCTGAGAGGCATAACATCCAAAACAGAATATATAGGGCCATCAATTATAGGCATCCATGGGGCTGATTTGTGTCTCCCATTAACACTACCGCTAGTCGATGAGTAGAGATTCTGAGCTGCGAAGCATGACCCCGGAAAGGCAACTGTCTTCCCAGTCAAGGCTTCCTCGCGCCTTACCACCATTTCCTTCAACAAATTCTGTGTCTCAGTTGCGTATTGCTGACGTGCGGGATCCAGAACAGAGACAGAGAACACCTGCACCAGTAGCTGCACATGCTCATGCAGCATCACATAAAGCTGTCCTATCTGCTGTGCCGAAAACCCAAACAACTGACCCAGTACAGTGGGTCCAGAAAGTGTCATGGCTTGTCCAGGTGGCAAGTAAGGTACAAGAGGTCTTAACAGGGCTGTCTTGGTGAGGAGGTCTGACTGGTGATTGTCTGAATAAGACTCCTTCATCTGCTTCTTCTGACGGGTTTCAGGGCGGCGATGGGCCCCACCACTCTTATCTCCGACTTCATTTACTATATTGTCAACAGGCTCGTCGGGGTCACTCTCTAGGGCTTCTTCAATCTCTAGCTCGAAATCGGCATCATTCTCATCCTCGTCAGCAACACCCACTTCTTCAGTGTTGTTTGGCAGTTCATCTGTCAGCACAGCCGTCAGAAACCTGCAATTGGGTAGCGTCAGAATAAACTAGTACTGGTCTGCACCTCTACTGACCATAACTGCTGCTATACTGAAGTGGTACTCCAATGCTAGTATCAGCAACTACTTGTTGATGTTTGTCTGTAGCAATTTTACCAATTCGTGAAGTTTAATGGTATAATTAATCAAGGAGGAGGGTTTAAATTGAATTCTCGTCTTTCATTTTTAAGAAAGAGTAAGATTAGATTATTGTCAAAATAAACAAGACCATGTTGTGTATACCAGATTTCTTAAACGGAGTGAATTCGGAGCGGATAATGCTACCATATTTGTATCCGCCTTTCAATGAGCGGATACGAATACGAATATGGATAATAAACGGATATCAAAATTTAAAACCAAATCCGCCTTAAATGGATACAAAGCAGATAATCCACGATACGGATTCAAATACGGATACAAAACGTATAATTGTTGGATAATTGAGTCATATGAACTTTAAAATACAAATACTAATTAAGAAAATAAAAAAATAAGAAAAAAAATAGAAAAGAAAGAACAGGTAAAATTAAAAAAAGAGCTTAAAAATGGAGAAGAGAGAGGAATAGAGAAGAGCAGGAAATGGAGAAGAGAAGCTTGGGAGAAAAGCTTGAAACATAAAGTAGCGGAGTGAAAAGTTTCAAACATAAAGTAGCGAAAAGTTAAAAGAAAGGGCAGCAATCCGGACGGTGGAGCATTTTAGTCCCACAGTTGAGATTAGAAGTTAGTTAAAACCTTCATATATGGTTCGGATAGAGACAACTTTAGAAAAAGAAAGCGGATCATTATGATATCACCTGCTCCGATGGGCTGCGATCCGTTCCGGATAGATGCGGATATCCGATTCCATTTTTCAATTCTCAACCGTATCCTAATCCGTATCCTGGTCTTTCCTCCATGTTTTAAGAATATCCGAATCCGTATCCGGAAAACTATCTGATTTGTTTATCTGAATCTGAAATCTATGCAAATACAGAGCGGATTCGGACCGGATAATCCAGATCCGTTTTCATCCCTACATCTAATGGTTTTATTTTGATAATTTAAATATTAAAGTTCTAAAAAAGGATGCATAGTACAGGCACCATAAGTGGAGGCATGTGAACCTAGCTCTTAATAAATGAGATAAAACAGTTACCAGTACTACTAATTACTAGTGTACTGCCCAAATCCAATAAGACTGCTTATTTTAGGCTCTGTACCAGTGGTGCAGCTAGCAAAACATATCGTTACTGAAAATATATACTAATGTCAGGTATACCAGCCTAAAAAGTACAATTCAAAAAGTTGGTAATGCAACATTAAGCTTTAGAGGTTCATACCTCCGGTACACTTCCTCCTCGTCCACATTCTGCCCCTCGGCATCCTCGTCAGACTCCTGGAGGAAAACCTCCAATTCATCCAGACTGTAGTTCTCCAGTGAAAAGCGAGCCCGCGTCCTCTTGCAGATTGCCTCTTCCTGCTCTTCTTTGCTCAAACCTGTAGTTGGCCCAACCTGACCAGACCGGCCTGCGGCCAAAGTATTATCCATGTTATTTTCATCTAAAGGGGAATCTGTCAGCGTGGGGCCTGCACCTTCGTTTTCTGAGGTGACACCTGACGAGCCATCGTCAGATGGGATGTCTTCTCTGAGAAAGGGAACAAAGTCAAGGTCCTCTTCTTCCTCCACTTCTTCTGGCTCCATTACGGTGTGTTCTTCTGGCAAGCTAAACACGATTGATCATAGTCTCCAAAAAGAGCTTGAAAGGTAGAAACTCCCTTGCTTGCAACTGCAAAGAAACGAAATGAAATGTCTTAGGATTTAATAGTAATTAGAATAGATGGGAGATAAATAAATAGTAGTTAATGGGGTGAGTTTAGGCTTATTAGAGTGTCGAGTTAGAAAAATTGGCTATAAATACCCTGTAATTCTTGTAATTAAATATGATGAATGAAATTTGAGTCTCTCTCTCTACCCTCTCCGTCTCTCTCTCTCCCCTCTTCTCTTACTGTCCCTCTTCTCTTCTCTTCCCTGCATCTTTTCTCTCTATTCTCTTGTATCCACTTAATGTCGTATGAATAGAGACTCTAAGCAAATTGGTACAAGCAACAGAAAAAGGGGTTCAATTAAGCAGTTCAAGCATCAATTCATTGTTCAATTCAACAGTGCAACCATCAATTTGGTTCACAGTCAACAGAAAAAAGGGGGTTCAATTCAGTGTCTAATTTCACAAGGACGCCAAACAAGAAAATCAAATTGGTACAAGCGATCAGCGTTCGCTTACAGTAGATCAAGCAATTCACAGCGTACATAAAATTGAAAACAAAAGAAAAGGAAACAAAAAACACACCGGCGGCTGCTAGTGTGGCGGAGGTGGAGTAGTTACTTGGGGTGGCCGGGTGGGGCGTGACTGGTTTTCGGTGGTGGGGATCGTCGGAGACAGGTTGAGTGTGGACCGTGGAGATCGTCCGAGTGTGGACTGTGGAGATCGTCCGGGTGGTGGGGATCGTTGGAGGTTGAGTGCGGCGAAGAGAGGAAGAAAGGGACTGTGGAGGCGAGAGGAGAGAAAGAGGGGGAATTTTACGAATCCATATCCTCTGCATTAACGCAACTTTTGAGTTAAAAAATTGCCACCGTCAAATAACATTTACGGTTCAGATTTAATAGACGCTATCCCATTAAAATTAAAGCTTTATCCTTCTCCAGTGACTTCCTCTTAAGTTGATTTGAATTCGTCTTCCTCTTTCTCTCTCTCTCAAGTCTCTTTTCTCTGAGTAAAACCAAAACACTTTTTTGATTCGACCGCAATTCGCACCTCCAAAATCATAGAATTTGAGGAGTTTAATTTAGTTACTAAAAATCCTTGACTAAACCAGTAAATTCACAATTCGACCAAACCAATGAATTGTAATCGAATCAAATTTGAGTTATTTTAGGTGCTAAACCCCCGTTCTTTCCAACGATAAAACTTCAAACCTGAAAAGAACAAATCCAAAATCTCCACACCACCAAAAAAAATTAAAAAAAATATCTCTGAAATCGTTCTCATCGAAAACCAGAGCAAAACCAGCAAATTTGCAACGGGTGTACCCTTACCGGAGCGGTTGACACTCTGATTCGGTACACGTTTTCAGGCGTCAGGGGCCAGATATGGCTGCTTCGAGGAAGCACAAGAACATAAGTTTCCTGATTCGTCGAAGAAGGTGGATGAGGAAGAAAGAGGGAGAAAGGGTAAAGCGAAGATGAAGAAACGAGCGGAGATGGAGAGGCCAGAAGGGTAAGCGAAGAGGTACGCGACTGGAGAAGGGTAAAGGGTCGAATTTTTACTAGATAGAATTTAATTAAATCCGAACCGTAGATACAATTTAACGGTAGAAACCTTTAGGTGCTGTTCGGCTGGAGGGTGCTGTTCGGCTGGAGAGGATTAAGCTTTCTTAAAGCTCCTTAAGTTCTTAATCCACGTTAATCCGTCCGAACAGATGCTCCTTTAGCAAGATTTAATGATCCTCCTTAGTCCCAGTTCTTAATCCAAGGTCCCCTCTCCTTAAGCAATTTGACCTCCTTAAGAGAAAAAGTGCATCTTTCTTTTACGATTTCACCCCTTGCTGCAGGCTTCCTTAAGCCTTTCCCATTTCTTTTTCATTTTTTATTATCTTCTTCCTAAAGAAGAGGAACACTTCTCTAGGTACGTGAAAGAAAAAAAACTCATCTTTTCGATGTTGGATTCACGACTTTCCGACGAACAACCTTCAAATCCGACACCACACGTGCATTCTCCTCAATGTGCTCTCTCCATTGAGACCCACTTTGATGAGTATCGTTGCTCGCCACCTTGTCCCGCCAAATGCAACCGGCAGCGCCACCTCTTGGCTCGCTATCTCCTCTTCACCGTCGCGTATCTGTCTCGCTGCCTCTCCCTCAGAGTCGTGCCTCTGAGTCAAGATAATTTCTCTTGTAAAATTTCACTCAGAGTCGCACTTTGGAGAAAAGAATTTGCTGTAGGTACATTGTATTACGAGGAGTATGATCAATGGTGAAATAGTGAGTAATTGTACCGGAAGTAACTGATTCAATTATAATTGGTGAAATAGTGAGTAATTATGATTGATTTGTAAATCAATTTTCGCATTAACAGTAAAGATTTTTCTTTGTTTTTGTTTTAGTAAAAATTTCGAATTAATAGAAATATGAATTGGTTCTTACTTTCAAATTTCAATAAACATTTTTGTTTTTATTTGTACAAAAATACATTTTTTTTGCTTTATATTCTTACCACCTTAAGTTTGGTACTTTCTGTATAATAATCATTTTTATTTTTCTTTGCAGAAAAAATATATTTTGCATTATATTCTCTGTTTAACAAAAAAAATGAACATAACATTAAAAATGGCAGCTACATGGTAGGAAAAAAAAAGAAGAAGATGAAGCTGAATTTATATCATTTCATTCCTATTTCTTTTGAATAGTAGTAACATGAATGAAAATGATAATTGCGATTAAGCTATTTTTTTTCCATTTTTTTTAGGATAGCCGATACAGTTTCTGGTACAGGGGTGGTAAAACCAGAGCCAGGAATGATATTAATATCAAAACCATGGTACCCAATTCTCCATTAGTGGACTGAATCTGTAGTACCAGTACCAAAACCAGAATTCCAACCCAATTTAGATATGTACAGTAAGGAATTTCAAATAGCTTTTTTTTTTTTCCTTCAGTCATTGTTATAACAGTTTTTCTTTCTTTACTGTTGTACATATTTAAGCTCTATCATTATAAATTAAAGAGTCCTTTTGTCCGCAGACATTTTAATGAAATATATTTAATTACTTTTGATTAAAATTATAACACAATTTGATTAATCAATCATATCATTTGACAACAATAAATAAAAGGGTAAAATGGTCTTTTATTACTTATATATATATTTTATTCAAATATATACTACTATCTTAATCCTTGTTATTTGCCGAACGCAAACTCCTTAGCGCTCCTTAAGCTCTTAATCCTTTATCCCTTAATCCATGTTGCCGAACGGGGCCTTAAACTCAAAGTTGTGTTACAGAGGATATGGATTCGAATTTTACAAACTGCCATCGTCTAGAAAAAATCAAACAAAATACTCTCTCACTAATTTTTTTAACAAGGATATTTTTAACAACCCAAACTTCCCTTTAGTTCCTCTCTCTCTTTACGTTACTCTCCATATTAATTACTCTTCTATGTTGATTTTTAATTTGAAAAACTTCAAATGAAGAAGGCTCTATTATTGTTAACTTTTTCATACTACAGCTAATTTCTCAGATATCATTCATTTTTAATGACTTCAAATGAGTGTAATATTAGATATATAAAATATTTGTATTTGGCTACTAGTAAGTTATATGTTTCATATTATTTTTAAGTCTTGTTTTAGATTTCAGTTATTTGAATTTTTGCCTTATTTTTCTTTGACTGACGACCCTTGCTTCAATAATCCGCCGTAAGATAGACAATTTCAAATATCATCTAAGTCTCAAACAACTTATAGATTTACTGATTTGTAAAGTCTTATATATTCAGTATAAAATTTATTTTGTAAATTATATTTAACATATTAATCCTTTCAACAATCATTGTAATATATAATACTAATTTATTATGTAAAATGTTTTGAATTAACATATAAATCATTTTAATATAGACATTCTGAAAATAGTTTATTAAGTAAAAAATATTATAATATGGCTTCCACAATATAAAAATTTATCACATCACATATAATAAACAATTAAGCGAGTATTCATACTAGAAAAATATACTGATCATGTATTGTTTTCTTAAAATAATAAAAAAAAAGTTAATTAATCTAATAATTAATTGACATTTTCTCCTTGTATATTTTACAATTTTTTAATCAAAAAATGACAACACAGCTTTTAATGTACATTATCTCTAGTTTTGCAAAACTGCAGACTTTTATATGATGTTAGACTTGAATCTTGATATAGATTTATATGATGCATACGTTGAAGGGTTTGCTTTCGACCTCCATAATTTAGACTAATTAATTGCTATTGTTATTCCCATCCATTTTTGTTTGATGGGAAGATCCTTCAAAACCATAGAATTCTCAAATCAAGTACGTTATCATGTACGGTATGTCCCATGTATATTTTCTGCAGTACAAAACAAGTACAAAACATATACATATATACTATACACCACATATTCAATAATAAACTAACTTTTTTATAATCGAATTACAATTTTAATTCCATGCACAATCACCAAAAGTACGGCCTCAAATTGCAAGTTATAAATTAAATTAGCAAACAGTTAAGAGTAATTAATGTGGAGAGAGTGAAGGGGAGAGAATAACATGGAGAGAGGGGGGGAGGAAGGGAATAGAAATTTGGAACTCACATGAGCATTTTGTCAAAAAATTTAGTGAGAGAGTATTTTATTTTATCTTTTTGAAAAGATGAGTAGGCTGTAAAATTTCCCGAGAAAGAGAGGAGTGCGGCGCTAGCTAAACCTAAGTGGGGTTTTCAACTTTTCGGAAATAAAATCTAAATCAGAGACGGGGCAAAATAAAAACCTAAAATCTCATTCATTCAAATATATTAGGTCCAACAGGCTGTCTTTGGGCTTTGGCTGAATTCCACATCTGACCTGGCCTGTTTATAGGCCCGACCGGGTACCGGGTTTTTTTGTCATTGGACCGGGAGGGATTGAGCGGGCCGACAGCGGACGGGCCATTTTGCCATCCCTACTTCGTCGTTTTTCCCAAAACAGAGGCAGAAAGCACCGACCACACCTGCTCTCCGTTTTAGTAAGGTAAATACAAAAGAGAAGGGCGAGGAGAGATGGCACAGCAGACAACCCCGGCGCCAGTAGCGTCGCTTCCTCCGCCTCCGCCGATCCCGGAGTCCCGTATCGTCAGCTCCGACCAGATTCAAAAGGTCTCTCTCTTTCTCTCTCACTCGATTTAAAATAAGTCTTTTGAAATCTAGGTTTGGAATCGTTGCTGTGCTGACATAATGCTGTTGGCTATTGTTTTGATTTGGTCCAAAATTTCCCGGCATATTATGGTGAATATGTTTCTCATAGGAACAAAAATGATTGACAATTTTGACTTCATGCTATCGAAGAACAGAAAATTAGTGAACCAGCCTTAAGAAACTATGATTAAATTTACACGTCAATTGTCTTATTGTTGGTATACACTGAATAATCAATCTATTTTTCAGAAGAAATTTTAATCATGTATTGTTTGAGCTGATTGATTTCATGTCTAGTTTAGAGTGAGACATTGGATTTAGTTCGATATGCTCCATATTTTAGATAAATTTCACCCTTCTGATACTTGGTTTCACATCCTTGAGACCTTAACTGGTTTTCTAAATATGCTTTGTGGTTTTTTTTATGGTTTAGTACTTGGATGAGAATAAGCAGCTGATCTTGACAATTCTGGACAACCAAAATATGGGAAAGATGTCAGAAAGTGCCCAGTAAGTTTCCTTTTAACTATACTTTAGAAGCAAGGTGTTGGCATCCTTTTGTTATCTTTGCAGAGAAAAAAGCTTTGTACTTTCTGCGCTACTTCACTTTGAAGCAATAATAGTTGATCAAATATTGTTTATTTTGGTTGGTTAGACTGTTTCTAGTTCTGAAGGCACAGTGGGCTGATGCAAATATGTACAATTTATGTGGATTAGTACGCAGATGCAGATGGAATAAATATTGGATATGGTAAAAATATGCAGATGCAGATGCTAATTTAGTCTTTAAGTACGGATATGAATGGATCCGTATCCTCCCAGGTACCTGACTCAAGACAATTGAAACGAATGGCCCAGATTTACTCTCGGCCGGTGCCTAATCAGGATGGCGCAGGGGGGCAGTATTATTTGTTCTTTGAGATTTGTGCCAAGTTAAAAGAATGATCTTGGACCGTTCGTTTCAATTGTACTCAGTCAGGTAACCTGAGGGGATGTGAATTCGATATGAATATGGATTTCTAGATTTCTATTTCATTGAAAAGTCTAATTCTTCTTTTTGTCCTTTTTGTTGAGTTATCCTTATATTTTTACAATTAAGAATCCAAAGGCAAGCAATTGAACTCTACATTTTCATTTCTTTCTTTCCCTAAGCTCCGAGGCATGCAATCAAGTATTGCAAGACAGGCAAAGTTATTTTGATGTGTGCCCCAATGTGCTCAAGTAACAAACAAGCATAGTCCAAGGAGTCAAGTGTATATTAAACAATTTCTCCTATAATTTTAATTTGAAAAGAGATGCTATATTGCATGCCCCCATATCCTGTGAGGACTAAAGGGCAACTATAGTCATTCACTGTTTATTAGGTTCATTGAATGGAGATGATCCACTATAGTAGAGCGTAACTGCTGTTAATTAGCTAATCTACTACCTTCTTGATTTTATATAGCACCTCCAGAACTAACATGTGACTTTTTACCAAGTTGAATAGTAAGAATAATGAGTGTTCGCTGTGGCATAATAAAGACTGTTACGAATGTTTAGGCAATAAAAGAATGCAACTTCTATATAGGCAGGATGCCAGTAAGCAACTTTATTACTTGACTGTTTGCATGACAAAGACACCTGGATGCTCAATTATATGTTCAGAGAATGCTATAAAATACTGTTAAATCATAATTTTCATTCTTTTTTTCATAAACGAAAAGGTAAAACTATTTCTGAATTTTGAGTTCCATTTCGTTCAGGCACATGCTTTTTAGTGTGCCATGCACATCATGCAATTTTAATCTCTTGCTTTGCACCTTTAACTACTGCGTGCATGCTTATTATCTATTTGTAATTCAAAAGTCATTTGTCATTATTTTTCAAAATGTTCTATTTGTCAAATGTGCTCTTTTTATTAGTATAGACTCCAATATATTAACATGTAATTCCGTAATTCTGAAATTTCGAAAACACAAGGAGAGGCAGGGGTCGGCCAAGAATGACATGGGAGGAATAATTAAGAAGGGATTTGCAGGAAGGGAATGTATCCAAAGAGTTGGCTTCGGACAGGAGCGCATGGAAGTTAGCGATCCATGTACCGGAACCATGACCTAGGAATCATGGTTTAGGGGTAATGTTATAGGCTTTAGGTCCTAAGGCTTTTGATTCGGGGTCAAGGACGTAGGACTTAGGACATAGGACTTCTGCCTCTACGATTTACATGATCTATAGTGTAGGCATAATATTGTTAGTATTATTATTAGCATTATTACTATTATTATTGGTACCATTATTACTATTAGTATTACTACTATTGTTATTATTATTTTTTTTTTTATGTTTATTACTCTGTACCGCGGTTTTGTGACTCTGATTGGGTTTCATTTCTAGCCTACCCCAACTTGTTTGGGACTAAAGGCTTGCTTATTGTTGTTGTATTTAATATCTGTATTTGTATCCATGTATGTCCAATGCAAAATGGATATGTATGCGATTTTGTATTGGTCACTCCGTATCCACTTTGTTTTTACACCTAGCCTTGTCCCATAATCTAATTCTTTAGTGCTGGTAACATACTATTCAGGTCTAATATCGGTATTTATGGCTGGTGCAAGCGTGTACTAGTCAGTAGCATAATAATACATGTCTATACCAACTAAGTTGGAATTTCTGGTTTCGGTAAATCTTGATAAGATATACCTAAAACCTAGCAACAGCTTACTTGTACTGAAGAAACAAAAACTGCAGTTATTCCGTTCTACAAGGCTGAACTAATTTTAAATTTCAGGTTTCAAGCTCAACTTCAGCGAAATCTTCTATTTTTGGCTGCCCTGGCTGATGCACAACCCCAAACTAAAGCTATTCGAGCACAGGTTTCTACTTATATTTACAAATTCTAGATTTTGGAAGCTCTTATTTTCTGTTTTTGCATGCTTTTTCTTTGCTACAAGATTAAGTCTACTATGAATGAGCTGTATTAACTGAAATATGTCTCGACGGTTATTAATACCTCAGTAAGGTTGTAATTAACTGCAAATTTTTTAAAAATAAAAGTTGGTTGCTGATGTATTTCACCTGGAACAGATGATGCCACAAGGGGTGATTCCACAAGCTCAGGGCGTGACAGTGGTCCAAGTTCAGCCAATCTCACAGCAAGAACCACAGAATCCTGCATCCACTGATCAACCAGCTGCTCCCACCACAGCTGACACTCCCAAAGCTTCTCCTTCTGCCGAAGCAGATGCGGGTCCTAGCCCGGTACCCGAGTCACAACCGAAGGACCAAAGTGCAAGTGGTGGAGAAACTAAGGAGGCCTCTTCTGATGTGAGCAAGTCAAAAGAACAGGAGCAAAAATGAGAAGTAATGTTTCTTTTAGATGTATGTTGTAGTTTAGATTATTATGCTTCTGGGAGTAGGATTAGGGTTTTAGTGTATGTTGTATGTTGTGGTTCAGATTATGATTGTTGGCCCGAGATGGTCTTAGATAAGGTTACTGATTAAGTGATTATGCATGAATCCTAGCTATGCAACTGTCAGGGAAAATAATCAGCGT
The DNA here is from genome assembly GCF_964058835.1 of Carex rostrata. Lineage (NCBI taxonomy): Eukaryota > Viridiplantae > Streptophyta > Magnoliopsida > Poales > Cyperaceae > Carex > Carex rostrata. Next base: position 4,587,571 of record NC_135920.1, on the reverse strand, counting down.
GCCCAACCATGACTTTGAAATATCTAATGCATCCTCTCAGAATTGAAATATCCTAGATGTCTTTTTAAGTCATTCAAAATGTCCAGAATGACCAACATATCATTGTGTCTTTGACATTGTACCAAATCATAGTTGAGAAGCTTTCGATTTAGGATAAAGGTGTTGGGATGCCATTATTTATTAGAATAAGTCAGCAATTGGGGCATTGACATCTTTTGTGGAATTTCACTTTGACAAGGCATCTATGGGAATTTGGTTTGAAAGGTTAAATTGGACAGATTGTGGTTTTTCGAAGGGTATGCTAATTGTTTCTGGGACATTAGAATAGGTACTGATAACATTAGGGTGTTGAGTGCATGTTCTTTTTCTTTTGTTTTTTTGTAGCTGATGTAAGGGCATTTCAGATGTAGTAGTGCCTTTAGCTTGTCTTTGGTAGTTAAGGTTTTGTGGTAAACTCAAATGTGTTCTATTTTGTGTTGAATGAGGATAAAATAGCTATTATCTGTTATGGTAGGAAATGTATGTTTAGCAGCAATACTGCATGTCTTGTTGTGCTCTTTGACTTTGGATTTCGAGGCAATAAAGATCATCGAGTAAAACTTCGATTATAATTTGCTGAAATTTTATGTTGGATGTTTTAAGCTTATTTCTTACCTTCAAAATTAATAGTTTGTCAGGTCAATGTGTTTGCAAATTGCAATATCCCACAAAACTAGTGGTTTTTTCAGTTTGAATTAATTGAATGCAATAAAATTATCAGTTTGAATTTTGTATACCACAGTTTTATTAATTCATTTCAAAAGGCCATCTCTTGGTAGTCATTGGTGGATTCATTTTTTTAATAAAACAAAACAGAAGGGTTACCAAATGGCTACAGCTGCTGCTTTTATTAAACATTTTCTAGCACATCAGATAATTTACTCCATAACAAACAATATTACATTTTTGTAACTTCCCATAGAAGGTAAACATTATAAAATGATACTTTTACTGTTTGGGGTCTAAATTAACTATTTTGATGTTGGAACTACCCAACAATGCATGATTTTTTTTTACCCGGAGTAATAGTTAAAATCAGATTAGAAATACTAAAAGTTTATGATATATTGTTGTCCATATAAATGAGTTTTGCATCAAATTTCAAACAATTTGAACATACTTTTCTTCAAATTACATTGAGTGATGACTACTTTTAGAGCATTTATTTTTGTAAGTTGTCAATCTTTATGTTACACAAATGTAAACTAAAAAACATAAAAAATGTAGAATACAAACATTTGACTATTCAAATATATCATGATTAAAAATTATATTTTAAATACGACCCAATGATTATAAAGTTTTAACTTTTAAGTTTGTGCGCTGTAAATTATATTTTGTTAAGGGAAACTTTATATATTTCCCGTTGTTTGAAAATGTTGAAACAAACAATCTCATTCAATAAATTGTCAAAGAAAATAATTTTGGGGACCATCTTTTATTCTCCACTCACCTTTACTTCATGATACCTCATGTTCCTTAAAAGTTATAATTCCTCTCCATTATAATTTGTGGAAGAGAAAAAAAAAAAAAATCTCATGTAAGGATATATGTGAGACCAAAAAAAAAAAGGTATACGCTGCAAATATCTGAAAATAGTGTGGATCTGCACGCATAAAATCACATGTCACTTGAACTGTAAATTATTTGAATTTTGCCTGTGATCCATCTCCTTGGCCATTTTAAATTTTAAGATATGAATGTTGATATTATTTTAGAAATTCAAAACTCAAAAAAAAATTTGGAAAGGTTGGAGGTCAAGCCATAAGAGATTCCTCCATCTGAATTCGAACCTACGATCTTTCATACAGAGGTCATTGCTTTTGCCACTAAATCAAATGTTAGTTCTTAAAAATCAAAACTTTTGGAAAAGAGATTAATTTTTTTTTTGTCGAATAATAATTCCACCGAGAACAAACCGGAAGAACCGCACTAATTATGCGTCCCAACAGGTTTTGAACAAATCTGTGATTAAGATGAGAAAATCTCAATACTTAGACCGCACCAATACAGGAACATGCACCTGTAGTGCGGTTCCATCTATTTATTTATTTATTTAAAAAAAATCATTCCCTTTCCTAATAATTATATTTTAATTTCTAAAAAAAAATCTCGAATTTGTATCCTTTCATTTTAGAAAATTGAAATCCTATAATTGTTTTCCAAGAGAAAAAATAATCGTTTCCTTTTTCCGAAGAAGTAAATTTAATTTCTAAGCAAAAATCTCGAATTGAAAGTCTTATAAATGTTTAATTATCACCTACGCGACACTTGTACAGTTTTATCGGAGCAATAAATGTGTCATCATGAGTATCCGACTGATGGAACAAAAAGATTTGGATTTAAATGCTCTCTTTCCAGCTGTTAATTGTCTTAGAAAATTAATTGAACTAATTTGAAGAACCGTCACATGCCACAATTAACACGACGAGCATATAAAAGAATTTAGTTTATTTAATGTTATTAAAACTAAGACAAAGGATTTTTTTCAAGGTGTGTAGAATGAACCGAATCCTCTGGGGGCAGAGGGCAGGATTTTTCTGCCCCCATTCATTTTGACCAATCTCCAATTGACACGTGGCATATCTTTTTAATTAAATTATTTTCCTAATAAAAGCCGTAGCTTGTATATTTCTTTCCCCGATGTCTTCAACTTACAAATTCAGAAAAATGAAGGATCTATTTGTGAATTTCCTCCTTCAAATTTAGTCAATTTCTAATTGAGACATGACATACCTTTTCAATTAATTTTTTTTTTATAGAAAGTTGTAGCTTGCACATTTTTTTTACCATGTCTCTTTCACCTTTCAAATTCACCGTTATTTCTCCTCTTCTCTATATCAGCAGTGAGAAAAATTTTTCAAAACTTAAGCAATCTATTACAAAACTGAAAATCAGTCTACATTACAATATTACAAAAAACTAAATGCTTGGAATCTAAAATAAAAGCAAAACCTTCTACTCTTTTTCAAGGCCCGTTTAAAAGACTCATGCCCTGCTCCTTTCCTGTTTTGTTCAAAATCAAATAAAGTAGGGGCTAAACGGCATATTTCCTCCATTCTTCTGACAACCCTATTCCACCTTAGTACCTTACCAGTATCATCAAAACAGTTGAATTTTACTGGTACAAGAATACCCTTCTACTCTCCGCGCTGCTAAGCTCCTAATTCTATTTGCTGCTTACAATCCTTCTAACTTCTTAAAGCTTCCTAAAGCTACAACTACTGTCTTCTAATTTAAAACTACATCTATGCCAGTCAAGGAAAATTAAAGCTTCTAATTTAAATTCCACAACTTAATTGAACATCTTCACCTCAAAGACCTGAAGAATTGCATATCTATAAATTACCTCTACGCAGATGTGGTGCAATCTCTTTATCTAAATTAGGCAGCACGGTTCCCTAGTAAAAAATGTATATGAATCATTTATATGAGTATGTTTTATGATGGTTAAATACAATCTTAGCGTAAAGATAATGATTTTTAGTACCTGTAGTAACTGAGTATAAGAAATCATAGGTAGGTTCATGCTAGCATCTATTTGAAAAAGATTATGGACATGATTAGGAGCAAGGTGCATCATTTCTGCTGGAGATTGGATGATTTCTGGTGCCTACAAAAGTACAACTTGCAACAGAAAATCTAGAATATTTTGCAACACAAAATACAACCAAATGTCAAAATCTAAAATTTACAAAAAATAATAATAATAATAATAATGACTTACAAGTAAAATATTTTGCAACTTGATTCAACTCAAAAATTCTGTCATAGATTGCTTAAACTTTGAAGAAAAAGTTTCTCATTACTGATATAGAAGAGCAATAATCCCAATTTGGAAGGTGAAGTGACAGAGAAAGAAAAATGTACAAGCTACAACTTTCTATAAAAAAAATTAATTGAAAAGGTTGCCATGTGTCAACTAGAAATTGGCTAGATTGAAGAAGGAAATTTACAAGTAGATCCTCAATTTTTCTGAATTTGAAAGTTAAAGAGACGGGGAAAGAAAATATGCAAGCTACAGATTTTATTAACAAAATAAATTAATTAGAAAGATATGCCACGTGTCAATTGAAGATTGGTCAAAATGAATGGGGGGCAGAGGATTCGGTTCCGTGTAGAATGGCTCTGAAATTATATATTTAAGGTTTGAGAATTAATTTGTATTGCTATTTTTCCATTGTCCCGAATAAGTCAACACATTTTTTGACGTGCTAGCACGGATTAAATTATGAATTGTGTATACATTTAAGTTTATTCAACATATATTGATACTTATCAAACGTAATTCACTGTAATACTTTTTGTTAATTATAAATCCAGTAGAAGTTTATTTATATAACGTGAATTGTATTTATATATATTAAAATTTGAATTTTTATATAAAGCAGTGCTATAAAAAACGGATGTTTAGGCTGATTAGTCACTGACGGTGATCAAATCGTTAAAGATTTTCCTGATTATTCAGTCAATTATTCTATATTATAGTCGATTATTTCCGATTAATTATTTGACGATATCATGTTTATCCGACAAGTACATGACGTTATTTACGACCCTAATATAAAGTGAATTAATACTAAAATCAGCACTAACCCATCAGAATTCTTGTTGGTGAATTTAGGACAAAATTACCTTAAATAATTATTAGCAGACCCTTTATAATTTCGAAAAATCATTTCAATCTCTCCATTTCAGTACTACATCGTATTCACAGTAACAATAGAGAAAGATTGTACTATGATCTTCACTAATTATATGATATCTTTTTCTCAGTCCCTGCACTTGTCTCCGCGTCAACCTTCATAGGTATAAATACTTGGAACATAAGATAGTAATACTTATATGTAGGATTGGCAAAAAAGCTCGTGGTTCGTGGTCCGCTTGGTATTCGTCTGTGACTCGATCGGTAATAGCTCGTTCGTTAGTGGATCGAGTTAAAATTAGCTCGCTCGCTACATACTCGAGCCAGAATTAATGAGTTTGAGTTTGGCCTGGCTCGGCACGAGCCAGCTCGGTCATTAACGAGCTATTTAATATACATAGTTTAATAGTTTAATCGGATCCGTTCACTTCAAATTGGGAATATTATGGTCTATGGATGTTAAAGCTAGTGTTATGGCAATTGCACTTTGGACTGTGTTTAAGTTGATTGATAATTTTATACGGAATATGTGTGAATTAATTATAACCAATTAAGTTAATTTGTATGAATTTGTTTGATTTGGTATGCATGAATTTATTTTGTGAATATATTTGTATGAATTTATAATTTTTGATATATTTGTATATATGAATTTAGCTATAAACTTCTATAGTAGTTGATTTGCTTAATTACAATTGAATTAATAGCATTCCTCAGTAATTAGTCATATAAATATTATTTTGTTTTAGCCATAATTGATAAGACGTGTTATGAAAATTTAAGATATAGCAGGAAAGAAAATATACAATTTTATAAATCTGTCAAGCTAATAACGAGCTAGCTCGACTCGCTCAGACAAGCCACGAGTCGGTCTTGAGCAATAGTTTTAGCTCGGGACCTAAAATCTAAACTCGCTCGCTCAGCTTGATACACTAACAAGCCGAGTACGAGTGTGGCCTAGCTCGTTGCCACCCCTACTTATACGCGTAACTTGATATGATAATTTTCTTTTTCAGTCCCACAATCGTTCTCGCGTCAATCTTCCTCTAATGAAGTAGTAGGGACCATATATTCCTGCATCAACATTCCTCTAATAAAGTAGTAGGGATCCATATTCCCGCATCAACGTTCTTCAATCGTTCCCACGTCAATATTCCTCTAACAAAAATAGTTGATCTCATAGGTATAAATACTTCAGTGCATAGGTATAAGTACGTGCAGTACTTGATATTAATACTTTCATATGTAATCCAGTGTCATATTTTAAAAAAAAATACTTGCAAGTATAGATATAAATACTTGCGTGATGATGAGTCAAAAAACATGTCATTATGGATCTCATTTGAAAGAGAAAATTGCGCAGAAGATGTTCGTGGTTTTAGATTCTCAAAATTCCTCATAGATCGTCGCAAATATGGACGAGATTGAACGGAAAAAAAGAATCACCTCTAAAAACGTATATCGTGTGTCCCTCCATGTAATTTGAGTGGTCCCCACAAGTGTTTATGGTGCATGTACGTTTTGGGAGATTTGATTGGAGAGACAATTATTTACATTAAATGTTCACCTCATAGGTATAAATAATTTCGTGCATAAGTATACGTACTACCATGCATAGGTATAAATACATTAGAAAAAAAATTCAGTGTTTCAATTTTTAAAGTTCTCCCAAACAGCTGTGACAGTTAGAGTATGTGAATACTCGTATCAGCTTTCTATAATTTCTACCGACAGAAAAAAGAAAAAAAAAATTCAACTTTTCATTACTGGAAATAAAATAAAATGGTGGTGTACGTCAGATAGAGAAATCTGACAACAACTACGTCAACCTTGTAAAAATAATAAAAACTACAAATTGTTCCAACTGGCGTGATTCAAGATTCATGAACATATAATTATATACCATATGACGATTAGGACCATCAGGTTGGAATTTGGGAATTCGAATCACAATCCAGTTGTTGAAAAATAAAATAGGATTCAAAATTAAACAACTAATTTATTTATTAGAATAGAGAATAGTATACTCTTAAGAATAAGAAATAATGTCTTATTAATTAATAGCAATAGAAAATAGTGCCTTTTTTTGTTTGAAATCTTAGCAGAAGCTCTGCTAAGTAAAATAGTGCATTCTAATAACTAATTTTTTATTATTTTACAAATATAAATAGGAACACTTAGAATTAAAAAAATTATAACTATAATTTATTTTTAAAATTTTTCTCTCTCTTTGTCTTAAAAAATAACATAAATTATTGGGAAAATTGGTTATTTGTCACTCCAAAACCTTAAAATTTGAAAAATGACACTCCGAAATTAGAAATCATCTTAATGCCACTCTAAACTTAGTTAATTTTTAATTTTGTCACTCCAAATAATTAATGACTAAAATACCCTCCTTATTTTTCAAATTTGCATGCATGTTTGCCAACCCAGCAATCATGTCCACGTGATAGTTTGTAGCATCATCCTATAAAAAGAACCCGCTCAAATGCATACCACAGTAGAAATCAATCAATTAAATTAAGTGCAATATTTTCCTAATGACTTCGAATCCTCTGCTCCCTTGGGTGCATGAATTTCCTACCCCCTCAGTCACTGCGTGTGGAGCTGGTCACTGTTAAAGGGGCCGGTCACTTTTAATTTTTGAACTGGAGATCCACCTTGGATCCACACGCAGTGATTCTGGGGACAGAAAATTCCTGCCCCGAAGGGAAAGAGGATTCGGTTCCTTTCCTAATACTCAGACCTCGTTAAATGATTCCCAATTCCTCACAGAACAAATATAGGAAATGATTGCCGTAGTGTCAGATGTCAGTATTGGTTAGGTTCAACACCATTAGAGACCTGTTTAGTATTCATAACACATTTTTTGTTTGTTTTCTCCCATTCTTTTGGAACTGTATTCAAAATTGTTAAAGTCTTTTGCAGTAGCTAGATTCAGTAGCATGAACTGTTGAAACAATATTGTCAACCGGCACTTGATAGATTAGAATCCATATCACCCCAGGTACCTGAGGTGCAAGCCGAAAATCCGAACCGTTCTTTTAACTTGGTGCAAATCTCAAAGCAGACCCTCTAAAGTATTAAACTGAATGGAATTAATCTAGACCGTTACTTCTTTTAAATTGTACCTTAGGTATCTGGGCCAATACACACTCGATATATAGATTAATGCCATTAAAATCACCAATTTGTAGACAGTAACATGGACATGATTGCTGGGTTGGCAAACATACATGCAAATTTGAAAAATAGGGAGGGTATTTTAGTCATTAATTATTTGGAGTGACAAAATTAAAAATTAATTAAGTTTAGAGTGGCATTAAGATGATTTCTAATTTCGGAATGGTATTTTTCAAATTTTAAGATTTTGGAGTGACAAATAACCAATTTTCCCTAAATTATTTTAATGATCTTAATTTGAACTTTGACTGTCTTGATCGCATAAAAAATCACAAGTTGGATGGTGTGCATTGTGCCGGTGCAGCGCGCACTGGTGCAAAACCTCCTTTTTTTTTATTCTGTCGATCTCTATAAATGTGTTTAGTTTTCTTGTGAATGAATATGATGCGAAATACGAAAATCAATTGATTTTTCACTCTAACCGTGTTATTTACTCTTAACTTCGGTTTTTAACCAATAGTTTCAAAACCGACATATCAAGAGAAGATTTGCATCTATCATTGGATGCTTGTGCAAAGATTGAATTCAATGTAACATGCAGAGAATATCATTGGATGCTTGTGCAAAAGATTGAATTCAATGTAAAATGGAAAGAAACGTGCACAGTGAAAGAAAAATGTGACGCGATGAGTCATGATTTAGTCATATTACGTTGTTTGATTGAGAAAAAAATAGCCACGTCATAAATTGTTACGATGTGACCACACGTGACGTAATTAAATGTGACTTGACCGATCATATTTTTTTATATATATTTTTTTAATTATTTTATAAAAAAAATAAAAGATTGTAAAATAATTTTGAAAAATTTGTCACGTGATGTGAATAGATCAGTTTACTTAACATGTTATGACATGTCATTTTCAATTGAAAAGAGAAATTACATGAATAAACTCGTCATGCGACATACAAATCACATCACGTGAATAATACACTTGACATGGCGTAGCTGTAACAAGACTCGCGATTTATTCGCGTTTAATTCGTTTTTTTTGACGTTTCCAAACTGAACTCCGAATAAAATGTATGTAAAATGTGAATCATAAATTATTTGCGAGAAAAATATCATTTTAAAAAAAAAATTGTTAGGGTTTTCTTTTAGATTTTTTTTCTTTTTTTTTACTTCTTTATTGTAACCAATTATTTCTGAATTATACATGAATTATACTAAAATTACGAATTTTTAAAATCGCCAAATCAAACTCCAACTTTTCATTTATCACTGTGGCTGTAGCATATCATGTGAAACCAATAACAACACGACTAATTTTCTTTAGTGTTGTTTTTAAATACTTAGCTAGTTACAGCCGGGCACCACTAGAAATCGGGAAATGATATAAAACGATGGTTCGATTCTGTAGAGGGGACAAAGTATGTTTATAGCTTGAATGAGTCATGAGATGCCTTTGCTTTTGACTGTAGTCTGTACGAACAATAAATTAGTGTAAATCACGGTTGCGTGTTGCGGGTCCCATCGTGGGCCCCATCACAGATAAGTCTCGTTCAACGATAACGAATAAATGATAAAATGATAAATTGAGAGTAAAACTAGAGTATGATGTGCTCATCAAAAAAGTTTGGCGAGTACAACTTCAAAAGTATATCGCATTGACGTCAAATGTCGAATTCAAATCATTGAAATCCATGTACTTGATGAGTGATGTATGTACATACAAAATTTTGAAAGTTTTGAGTTTATTTGCTACAAAGCCAAGCGGTCAAAGAAATAATAAAAATTGAATATATAAAACAAGTTATAAATTAACTTATAATATGTTCATTTCTTTGACCGCTTGACCGTGTAGCAAATAAACTCGAAACTTCCAAAAATTTGCATGTACTGATGTACATGAATTTTAACAGTTTGAATTCGGCGTTTGAAGTCGATCCGATAAACTTTTTAGAGTTGTGCTCACCAAACTCTCTTGGTGAGCACATCACACCCTAGCTTTACTCGTAAATTGATAACCCAGCAAATCAAAAGATACTGAGATTTCGTACATCCGTTTCAAATATAGGAGGAAGCCTAAGTCCTAACCCAACTAATTCTAAATTCGTATTCTCTGCATTAATTTAAAAAGATTCTCTTTTGAGTTAATGCATCTCGATTATCTAATTTGTTTTAAGATTCACGCGGTTTAGATCTGTACTAATATTAAAGGGTCTCCTATGTTAGAAACAAGAGCCGAATTGACTCTGTTTAAAATCAAACAGTTGAGATATATTAACTCAAAAGATTCCCTTTTGAGTTAGTGCAGAGGATACGCATTCACTAATTCTACCCGCTGTAAGGTGAAGATTCGTATCACCTCAGATATCCGAGGATTGAGAAAGAACGGTCAGGATTTAATCTCAGCAGGGTTAAAAGAATTCAGTATTTCAGTGTCTATTTTAAATATAAGAGGTATGTTTTAAAGTTTGTGCTAGAGCTGAATAATTTTTTTATTTAATAATTTTATCTTTGGATAATTTGAGGGGATACAGGTATGTAAGGTGATGTATTTGAGCTGATTTTTAAATTTGTAACATTTCGAAAAATTGAAATTAAGAAATAAGTATGCAGTTGGAAAAAAATACGAATTTAAACGGAGATAAAAATTAAGTTTGCACTTTACTCGTAAGTGAAATGTATACTAAGTTCGAACTTCTTTCAGAGTTAAACATCAATGATTGAGTGAAACACATATTAAGTTTGTGTTTCAATCAAACATGAAGTTTTCCAGAACAATAAACACTATCTTCTTACTTCTATCATCGAGTTTTGTTCTTTCTTGCTCCGGAACATGAACATACATGCAAACCTCAAACATCGATTTTTTTTTTTTTTAAATCCAAAGTGAAGCGTGGATGTTTCTGCTAGAATTCTAGTATTCATGTTACTTTGTGAATTTTTATTTTCCTAAATGTTACAATAAAAAAAAAATCAGGTTAGATGTCAACGTAAATAGGGGCGCGGGTCCCACATGTCGGTGGCTTGACACACACAATTTGTTTTCTGGCAGGCATAGAAGAACTGCACGGAAGAAGTATAACTGCCCTTCATGAATTTCCATAGAGTACTTGTGAGTTGTGACCCCCCTCAACTCTGAAAAACATCATTTTAGACATCCCAAAAAGTGCAAAAATTTATGAGGAGGGATCAAATGCGTGTTTTTGTGCCTCCATCTCTCTTCATCATTTTCAAAGTTCAAACAGTCGATCCGAACCGCTCAACCTAACCTCCATACTAAAATATGTTTGGAGACCAAATTTTATATTTTTAGGAATTTTTTTACTATTTTCTTAGATAGGTACAAAATCAGTAAATCTGAACCATCTAAAAACAGTATTTTTTTACCTATAAAAAAATTTCTAAAAATATAAAATTTGGTCTCCAAACATATTTTAGTATGGAGGTTAGGTTGAGCGGTTCGGATCGATTGTTTGAACTTTGAAAATAATGGAAAGAGATGGAAGCATGATGGATGCACAAAAACATGGAGGCATTTGAACCCTCCTCAAAATTTATTACCGCGTTAGCCCCTGTTTGTTTTGCCCAGTGTTTTAAATAGCGCGCTATAGCGCCGCTATAGCGTTTTCCGATCAAAAAAGCTATGGCGCTATGCCCAAATAGCGCCGCTATAGCGCGCTATTCCGCGCTATAGCGCCGCTATTTGAGCATAGCGTGATTTTTTTAACCCATACGCTATTTCGCGATAAACGCTATTTAAACCATTGGTTTTGCCTGTTAATTAGAGACCCATGGTTTTGTATATCATATCGTGATCAATTATTTTTTACATCCCATGCGAATTTAAAAACTTATTTTGCACTATGTTTCTTACTAGAATAGGATTTGAATAGTTCTATTATTGGCGTCTCTAATACGTTTCTATTTTAGTATTTTCGTAACTAACATTCTAAAACTCAAATATAATAATAAAGGAGGCTGATAATTAACCCCGCACCTCCCACCCCGCAATTAACCCCGCACAAAATGTCAAAAAACTCCAGCTGTCATTTTTTTTTCATAAGGTATTAATACTTACGTACAGAAGTATTTATCTCTAAGAACGAAAGTATTTATCTCTAAGTACGAAAGTATTTAGGGGACCATGCACATTTTTTTCATGGAGGGTGGGGGGAATCTCAAATCACATGGGGGGACCATGCACGTTTTTAGAGGTGGGTTTTTTTTATCTCATTTCAATCTCGTCCACATTTCTCACAATCTATGAGAAATTTTGCAAATCTAAAACCACGAACGTTTTCTACGTAATTTTCTCTTTCAAATGAGATCCATGATGACATACTTTCGAGCAAGTCATTACAGAAGTATTTATCCCTCGTCGTGTAAGTATTTATATCTATACTGGAAAGTATTTTTTTGCATATAATACTTATAATACATGATATTAATACTTTCATATATCAGTATAAATACTTATAATACATGATATTAATACTTTAATATGTCAGTATAAATACTTATAATAATTGATATTAATACTTTCATATGTCAGTATAAATACTTATAATAATTGATAGTAATACTTTCATATGTCAGTATAAATACTTATAATACATGATACTAATACTTTTATGTCAGTATAAATACTTATAATACATGATATTAATACTTTCATATGTCAGTATAAATACTTATAATAATTGATAGTAATATTTTCATATGTCTGTATAGATATAAATACTTGCATGATGAGGGATAAATACTTCTGTAACGAGTTGTCCGAAAGTATGTCATCATGGATCTCATTTGAAAGAGAAAATTACGTAGAAAACGTTCGTGGTTTTAGATTCGCAAAATTTTTCATAAATCGTGAGAAATGCGAACGAGATCGAAATGAGATCAAACTAATTCGGAGAGAGATAGAGTGGGGGGATGGTGGGGGGATGGAATGGGGGGGAGTAATATAATTGTTCAATAATAAATTGGTTTTATGTAGCTTTCATTGCTATATTTATGCACGTATAATATGAGAGGTGAATAAAAAAAATTCAATGGAGATAACAGACATATATATAAAAAAAAAAAATCTTAATATTAGTGTAATGATAAAAAAATCCGCTCATGCACTTAAAAAGTTACGATTTTTTTTTTCGAACATAAATTAAGAACTTGTAAAATAATTTATTGATGCTTTACCCGCTAATTAGCATACAAATGATTTCTATTAATTATATACAAGGAACAATTTTTAACACATTTTGTACGTTGTTTTTGTCTGCATTTCTTTGCTATGACTCTGATTTTTTTTTAAATATTACTAACTTAAAATTCAAAGTTCCATCATAAAAAATAAAATTGTCAAATGTGAATATGTGATGTTCACCGCGTAAAAAAGTTACAATATTTCATTTTGTTTGGACATGCATTAGAAACTCACAAAAAAATCTACTAACTTGAGAGAGTGGAAATAGATTTTGCATAGTGATCTTATTTTGTTACTTTGAGATTTAAATTTTTTTATGAATGTTTTAGAAAACGAAGAGGCTTTCAGTACACTTCTTTTCAATTATATTTCAAAATTTACACTCAAACAAAATCTGCTAATATTGTTTATTTTTTTTGAGACATTCATGCATGCAGGTAAAATTTTATAATTTTTAAAGTACAATTAATAGTTAAAATATAAATACAGACTGTGGATTAAGATGTTCAAAAATGAATACATCAAAATAAATCAATTATAAGATATTTTTGAATGGATTTATTAAAGAATTTCATATTTCATAGAAAACTTAGAGTAGCTTGCCAGGCTAAAGCTCGGAGAAAAAAGAGTACAGGTACATAATCTAGAGTTTGATTGAAAATCTCATAAGCTTCGGGTAATTTAGCAAATAAAATAAACTAGATTTGTAAATATTTTACTACTTAATCCGGTAGAAAATGAACCTTAAAATTGTGAAATTTTATGTATAAATAAATGTACAATTAAGGAATCAATTTGGGTCGCATGGACATCGGACTCAAATTTGAGCCTAATGAGTTCCGTCCATCTGATATGCTTTACGATCGGTGCATACAAATATAAAAGCTGGCATGCACACTTATTGAAGCAGTGTGTACGGATCTTAAAGCAGATCGGACGGACGTAGAACCCATCAGATCCAAATTGGTCCCACAATTAAGATAGTCAAACCCTTCATTATATAATTGCAATAGATCAAATTTATATTGAGACAAATTCAGTAATATTCATACGACTGCATATACATTATTTTAGACCCCCATTCGTACCTAGGGGTGTTCAAACGGTCGGTTCGGTTTAAACCGAACTAAAATAATCAAACCGAACTTAAAACCGAAGTTTGAAAATCCAACCGAACCGACCGAACTAAAATAGCAAACCGAATTAAAACCGAACCATTTAAACCGATTTAAACTTCGGTTTGTTCGGTTGAACCGAACTTTCTCAAAAATCAAAACTCAATACATCTATAATACTCAATTTAAACTTTGGTTTTGATTAATGAACCAATTTAAACTTTGGTTTTGATTAATGAACCAAAATAATACTATAAGTCTTGACCCTATCAATAAAATCGGTCGGTTCGGTTTAATCGGTTTTGAGAAATCAAAACCGAACCGAACCATTTAAACCGAACTAAGTCACAAAATCAACCGAACCGAACCAATTCAACCGAACAACCGAACCATTTAAACCGAATCTTACCGGTTCGGTTCAAAACCAAATAAACCGAACCATTTGAACACCCCTATTCGTACCTTTGTTTTTATTTATTTAGAATATGAATTTTAGGACTTGTTCGGCCGCCAATTGAGAATGGGCATGGACACAAAAATTGAACAGAAAAGTATTATTTCCGTGAAACTGAATTTTGTTTTCCTACAAAAACAGCAATGCAGCTGAACAGAGCCTTAAGCTATCAAGCCTTAAATGGATATGCAACAAACTTGAGAACCTAAATTCACATGCATTGGCAAAACATTGGAATGTTTTGCATGATATTTTTAATGGCCATTCGAGGTATAATAGTGCCTGCTATAAGATGAGCTTTCATCGATTAGATCCGATTAAGAAGACATTTTTTCCTATTTAAGACTTGTTCTGTTGTGTAATGATAATGATTTAACCACTTTTTCAATAGAGTTAGGCTATGGTGAGTTACAAAGTAAGGATCTTGTTTTACTTTACATTCATATTTTATATATTTGAAACTTGAAATAGACAATCTGAACCGCTCAACATGATTTCCATATTGAAATGTGCTGAGAGACCAAATTTTACATTTTTTTTTCAAAATTATTTACTAATTTTTTAGAATATTTCAAAATCAATATTTTGTATGGTCTAAAATCCGTTCAAAAACAACGGTTTTCTACCAATCTAAAAAAATAGTTAAAAATTTTAAAAAAATGTAAAATTTAGTCTCCGAGCACATTTCAATATGGATATCATATTGAGCAATTCGAATCGATTATTTGGTCTTTGAAAATGGAGATATGAGCGTGTAAAACCAACAGTTTTCTACCAATCTAAAAAAATAGTTAAAAATTAAAAAAAAATGTAAAATTTAGTCTCCGAGCACATTTCAATATGGATATCATATTGAGCAATTCGAATCGATTATTTGGTCTTTGAAAACGAAGATATGAGCGTGTAAAACAAGATTTTTACTTCGCAACTCACCATAGCCCATCTCTTTTCAATATATAAAATTATTTATATATAATTATTTGCATAGGATCTAGTAGTCAACCATGAACTTGTCAAAAACTACTTACAAGTTGCATGAACCTAATTCAAGACCTCTTATATCGACACGAGCAATAAATTTGTAATCTGAAAAAAAGAAGAGAGAAGATCAGAAAATCCATTTTATTGCAAGTTAATTGATGAGAATTAATTTGAATACAGTGAGACAGTGCAGATAGCACAACGGTAAAAATGTCACTGAAGTGCGACATTAATTACACGGTAAATATATTGACTTCACCTTGATGCAGCGCATCGATCATATATATTTTTATTTTGTCTCTATTAATCGTGCGTTGCATGAAATCAAATTGTAAGAAATGAAGAATAGAAATACATGTTTACAATTTAATTCATCTTTTACTTGAATTAGATAAAGTGTAAAATTTAATTTAAAAGAGAATTTATTATATAAGTGTATCGAAAGTGATTTGCAACTCTAGTTGTAGCGCTGTAAATGAGTTGAATTTGAGCAAGTCACTTTCAATTTGTACTCAGCTCATTTAGAAAATGAGCGAGTTAACTCGAGTTGGGATGTCAATAACGAGTTGTAAAGTCATCTCGAATTCAGCTCATTACCAACACGAGTTGGCTCACAACTCGTTTATAACTCGTTTGACCAGTCAATTTGCTTAGTTATAGTTACATACTAGTAAGAGTTTATTTAAACACAAATGATTCAAATATAATTAACAAGACAACTTACAAAATAAAAAATCTAAACACCAGCTTAGAAGTTATTTAGAAGGGCATGAGATTTATTATGATGAATTTTGTGAAACTCGAGTTGAGACATGCTCAAACTCAGCTTATTTATTAAACGAGCCAGTCAATTCGAATTGGAACTCACTCGAATTGTAAATGAGCGAGTTAAAACGAGCAGTTAGCGAGCGAGTTATGAACGAGTTACGGATTTAAGCAATTTTATACCGCTCTATCTACTTGTAATCGGCTTTAATTCCCTTACGTGTCTAACATACATAACCATCGGAGCCGCACAATTATTAATATTCACATAAACAAGTTCGAAAATAACCACGAGTCGGTGTATTAGAACCGAACGGATAATCCGAATTTTTTATTAATAGAAATAAAATAAAAAAATTATCGAAAAAGGAGATTACTGTTGGTTTTTTTCGAAATATAGGTATGACGGGTTGTGAAAACCCGTCCACCGGACGGGTCTAATTATCCCGTTCGGATTATCCGTTAATCCCCTCCGTTTAATCACTTCGACGTAAAAAAAAAAAAAAAAAAAAAAAAAGAGAAACCCGGACGGGTTTAGAGGGCCTGTCCCAAAAAAAAAAAAAAAAAAAGGCGGACGGGTTAAGACCTCCCGTCCAGACGCAAAAAAAAAAAATTAAACCATTCTGCAAACTATTGAGCGCCATTCAACATAAAACGGCAGTACATCGCTAATCCAAGCAACCACTGGCGTACAGTACATCACTAATCCAAGCAACCACTGGCGTACCAAGCACCTCCTGTTATAAAAATCAAAGTAAGAGAAATATTAAACCTACTAATGAATTCATAATCCAAGCACCTCCTGTTATAAAAGCAACCACTGGCGTACGATCTTTTGCATTTGCATGTAAATACAAATCTAACCTACTAAATGCAGAGTAAAAAAAAACCATTGCATTTAAAAGAAATAAAATTAACAAAAAGAATGACAACAAATTCGTTCTTACCTGTTTCTTGGCTTTTCGCCATAAACAACGCTTCTATAGACTATAAAATACCTTGAGCAAGTTCTGGACCAGCGCTCTAAATCCGTCCAACTTTTTTTTTTTTTTTTTTTCGGAACGGGCCCTCTAAACCCGTCCGGGTTTCTCTTTTTTTTTTTGACGTCGAAGTGATTAAACGAGTGATTGAACGGAGGAAATTAACGGATAATCCGGACGGGATAATTAGACCCGTCCGGTGGACGGGTTTTCACAACCCGTCATACCTATATTTAAAAAAAAAATCAACAGTAATCTCCTTTTTCGATAATTTTTTTATTTTATTTCTATTAATAAAAAATTCGGAACGGATAATCCCTCTCTCTGTTTGTGTGAAATATGCATGTGTGTAGATTGTCAGTAAAAGATGAATTGGTGTACACATTTTTATAAACCAACACACCAATTGGTAATACAAATATGGTCGCACTACTTCATTAGACACCAGTTTAGTCGAACTTTTTAGTGAGAATGCATAATTTGAATCATATTTCATAGAGTCCAATAGTTAATCTATATTTAATTTTATAAATTAATTATTAATTTCGGCTAGTAAGATATTATTTCTAATACAAATTTGCCCTGTCATTATTTTTATCCCTACTTAAAAGGTATTTATCCTCTCGTGACTTGTGAAAGGTTAAGAAGGAGAAGTTTCGAGATAACACTAAAAAGAAGGGTCTATTTGAAAAAAAAACAGAAATGCAAATAGATAAGATATAAAAGCAAATACGGCAATATCAACGCCTCTGCAACAGTTAAGACTGAGTCTGTTTGGTTGTGCTGACAGCTTTCTCTGTTTCTCTCCCTCTGACCTCTCAACGGAGAAACGAATAAAATTAATGAGGTTATTAAACCCAGTAAAGATTAATTAATAAAAGGGTGGGAGAGAGAGAACAAAGAATAATTTTCTTTGGTCGAGGAGACCAAACCAGTAATATCGCCATTGTCATTGTTTCTCTCTCTCTGGGCATGAAACCATGACCGGAAGGAGGCAAGAGAGAGAAAGAGCAATGGGATTTGAGCTGGTTTTCATCTTGACTTGCTTTTGGGCGTGCAATCCCATCCATGTGCATGCAAATACAAACACAAAGGATGGTGAGTTTGGTTTTTCGGCAAGTTCCTATTTTTTTTTTCATCTTTTGTTTACTCTGTTTTTTTCATAATTTTACTCAAGCATATTCTACAACAAAGAAAGAAAACTTGTAATCTGGAAGCCTTTTGATCGTATAGAGGTTTAGCCTTTTAGGTAAGAGAAACTTTTTTTCATTTTTCTTGGGGATTTTATAACCAGAATTGATCTGTGTATGTTAGAGAGGGAGAAAGGATTTGGATCATTTCTGTACTCTTTCAAGAGTTTTTAACTTTTTGGCCACCAGAGCTTGTTTGTTTTTTATGTCAAATCGATAACAGCTTCCTAGTTCCTACTACTGATTGATAATTAAGCTTTTCTTTCAGAAAAGTGGTACTTTTTTGTCCTATAGTTGTTTATTCTGCTTTTTCTTTGAAAAAAGGGGTCCTTTGGTTATTTTGCTTTGTCATTTCATTTGAGCTAACTTAAATTTGTTTCTTTCCATAATTAGATAAATTTTACTAAATATTGTTTTTGTTTTTATACGTTGGGAGAAGATTTACCATTTTAGTTAGAAAAGAACTGAAATATTTGATCACTGGTATTATTGAAACATATTACCTATTTAGAAGAATCCAACAATTAAATGAAACACAAAAGTTGTGATGTGCATGTACTCAGATAAACTAAATCTGCATATCAACTAAAGGACATGAAAAATAATTTGTGATGACATACTGCCATACTGGCATGATTGATAACAAAGACTAATGCAAGTTAATTTTTTTATTATAATAAAAAAGCTGACACTCTCCTCTCCATTTGTCATGTACTGGATGGGTCCAGTTAATTCTCTTAATGTGCTATACACTTCTCTCAACTCACCTAGCCAGCTCACCGGTTGGACGACAAATGGGGGTGATCCGTGCGGCCAATCCTGGCTTGGCATTACATGTTCCGGTTCATCAGTTACTGCAATGTAAGTTGGTACTGGTAGAATTTTAATGATCCGCATTAATACAACACTACCATTCAAGCTAAATTGATTTTAGTTTCTGCTTCACGGTTTTGCTAATATTGGATTTGGTGCTCATGATATCATATATAATTATCTTCCTACAGTAACTATCTGGTTAGTGGTACCAGCTGGGATTGTACCACACTAACTGGTTGGTACAGTTTATCTGTGGAGATTATCTGCTTCGTGGTTTATCTCTGTCTTTAGCAGCAACATGTAACAGACTGTACCAGCAGAGGCCCAGATTGAGGGATTGGTATCTATATTTCAGTTGTATCTGTTTGTTTGTTTTTTGGATAGAATGTGTACCTGATATAATGGAATTTTGTCACTTGTCATTTGATATCTTTCATTTTTCATTTGACTAATGATTTCATTAATTATGTCTGAATTTTAACAGAAAATTATCAGGCAAGGGACTAAATGGCAATTTGGGTTACAATATGGCTGACATGACGTCTCTTGTCGAGCTGTCAGTATACAGTTCCTTTTCCTTTTAATTAATCATGTTATGTAGCAAATGTTAAATATCAGTTTTAAACTCTATTTAATTATTCTAATACAGAGATTTGAGCAACAATAATCTCGGGTCAGGTGGTAACCAAATTCCATATAATTTGCCTCCTAATCTCCAAAGGATGTGAGTCTGCACATTTTGATGTTTTATCCTCTTAAATATAAAATCAAATTCTAGTTCGTTCTTGTATAGTAGACACTTTAATTTGATATCCATTTACTTTTTATTTTTCTGTGCAGTAATCTCGCTCAGAACCAATTTACGGGGGGAATACCCTACTCATTTTCTCAGATGACTGCCCTTTCATATATGTGAGTTTTTTTTCACAAAATCTTATCTTTTTGTGTTCTTGTGCTGAAGTTCATTTCTTTTAACCGAAACTTACCTTTTTTTTTTTAAATTATAGAAACCTTGGGCACAATCAATTCTCGGGTAGTCTGAATGATATTTTCTCCCAACTCTCTAATCTTACATTTTTGTAAGTTCAATTTATTTTTATCCATTAGTAATTCCATCTTCTCTGCTGATATTTTTCCCTTTAGTATTATGTTTCATTGTTGAGAATAATTTATGTTATGCAGGGACCTTTCATTTAACACTTTTACTGGCGACCTTCCCAACAGCTTCTCTTCTCTGATATATCTGGCTACTCTGTAAGAAAGCCCCTCGAAAAATAAAAACCTAAGTTTGCAACCCGTACAGATAAAATGTCTTGTACAATTCCCTTTTTGACCTTGCAGTTCTAAATTCATTTCGGTTCAAATGAGCAAACTTTAATTGAATACTTGGTTGAGTTCTAAAACAAAAAATTGTATCATCACTGCTGACCAACAGTGCAGTAAGTATTATTGGTATGGGATGATAGTAAGGCCTCTTTCCTATCGACCATTATAAGAATATTAAGTACAGCAAGGTATTTTTAGATAATTGAATATTTACTGGTATTTTTTTTTTTTTGTAGTCATTTGCAGAACAATCAATTTAGCGGTACCATAGATGTACTCGCGAATCTCCCTCTTAAAGAACTGTAAGCATAATATCAAGTCATTCCTGTTTTATCCGCATATTCTGTTGTGAAAGATGATCACAGAACTTTTACGATGTCTTGTAGGAACATTGAAAATAATCGCTTTACTGGATGGATTCCTGCTCAGTTGCAAAAGATCAACCCTGTGTTAGTATCTATATTTATTTTTGAAATACTAGTGAAGTACCAGAACAACTGTTATAGTGTCAGCTATCTCTATTAACATTCAATGGAATTCAAACAAAAATTGCATAACAAAATGTCTCGAATTCAAATTGCTATTTGTTTCTTAACATAAAAAGGAGAAAAGGGAAAAAAGAAACTGTGAACTGTATCACCTCTTATCCTCAGAAAACCAAAACAAAACAAAACCCGATAAGAGAAAAATCTTTTTGAGTTATGAAACTGGGCCGGGCTCCATATAGGTATGCACCGTAGTATTGATTTTAATTTAGTTATTTCTTATTATAATTTCTTTCATACATTAGGGTTGGTGGAAATTCATTTAATGGTGGTCCGGCTCCACCTCCACCTCCATACACAGCACCGCCACCACCTCCAGGTGGTCGTAAACCCACCCCTTCCAATAATACCCCTGTTAAAAAATCGGGGTTAAATGCTGGAGCTGTGGCTGGCATTGTTTTATCCTTCTTGGCCCTTGGTGCAGTTATTGCAGGCGTCATTATAATTATTATTAGGAGAAGAAAATCGTCCAAGATTTCAAAGAATCAAGGAACTGATGAACCATCAACACCTCTTGCTTCAAATGAATATGGTTTGTGTTTGGCTACAAAATTGAGTTGTATTACACCACAAAATTTTGTTGCATACCCTTAGGAAAATTGTCCTACCTAAATTATATTCCCCAGTACACTTCAGCAATATAAATGTTCATGTTAAATAATTGTAGGAGGGTCCGAACTAAAATCATTTAAAATAGAAGCACCAAAATCCTCCCTATCAACTTCAGTGAGCCTGAAGCCGCCGGCGAAGATCGACTTATACAAATCATTTGATGAAAAGGACCTTACCATGAAGCCCATTCTGAAGAAGATCAGTTTCTCTTCCATCAAAGCCACTGTTTATTCAGTTGCTGATTTACAAGTGGCAACTGACATGTTTAGTCCTGACAATCTCTTGGGAGAGGGATCGTTCGGCCGTTCCTACAAAGCCCAATTTGATGGGGGAAAGGTACATTTCTGTACTTGTTATAGACAAGAATTGGCGCCTCATGGCATTACAGTAACTGATTGGACCTAAACTGTCAAGCAGGATTCAGAACAGTGAAAAGAATAATCCAGAAATTAAAAATAGAGCACCCAAGTGCTTGGCTATAGCCCTTGAACAAATGCATGCCATGCACATGTCCCTCAATTTCATATAAATATATACTGTTCAGAAAAAAAAGCCTATTAACGTGTCATTGCTATGCAGAATTTTATATAGGTATATGTTACCTAAAACTTCAAATTTACATAATACCCTAGAATATATATAGTTCTTTCTAAAGAAAAAAAATTCATATTTGAAAATGGCTTGTTAACTGGCATAAGATTGAAACCTATCATTGGATTCAACATAAGATTCTCAAATGACGAAGCCCATATAAACCCATCAAAACATGAGATTGAAACCTGTTGTACTCCTATACCAACAGCTTTTGGCGGTGAAGAAAATAAGTCGCTCAGCACTACCAAACCAATCATCAGAGGACTTTGCAGAGTTGGTGTCAAACATTTCGCTGCTGCACCATGCGAACCTGACTGAGTTAACTGGCTACTGCAATGAGCATGGGCAGTGCTTGCTGGTGTATGAGTTCTACAAGAACGGGTCTTTGCATGATTTTATTTATTATCCCGAGGAACATGGTAAATCCCTCTCTTGGAACAATCGTGTCAAGATTGCTCTCGGTTCTGCACGTGCACTCGAGTAAGTGCATTTTTTCTTCAATCTGAAGATGTATTATCTGGCTTGTCCATGCTGGTATCAGACAAATAGTTTACTTTGTAATTTTAAGCCAACTGTTTGCAATCTCCTCCTGTGTGTCAAAATTTCAGATGGTTTTTTTATTTTGAAGTGCGACTTAGCACTGAAAATTCAGATATCACCCAAGGAAACCTGAATTTGCAATTAATTCCTAATTTGCCTCTATAGACCCTCCCAGCTTGCCCTCTTTGTAAAATTAAGCCTCATTTTTAAGGAAATAGGCTCCAGTTGACCTCAATAATCCTTCACCTTGCCTCAGGAGACCTCCATTTTCTAATTAGCTTATACTACACTCAACATGCATCTAAAGGCAGAAGTCCACCAAGAAACATCTTTATTTTTGGTCATATCTGTAGCAACCATAAAGAGCAATTTTTCTATGAAATCCTAATTATTTTTATGTTGTAAGGTATTTGCACGAGACATGCTCACCATCTGTGCTCCATAAAAACTTCAAATCATCGAATATTCTACTGGATGGTGATCTGAACCCCCACCTGTCAGATTCTGGGTTTGCAGACCTGATTGCCGATCCAGATTCTGAGGTAATAAATATAATAATCACAGAAAAAAGATTTCTGAAGTGATTAACAAAGCCATTATAATACTTCCTAAATTTTACCATGTCATATAAACCACAGGCTGCAGAAGCAAGTTCTGGATATAATGCTCCCGAGGTGGCCATGTCGGGACAGTATAATCTTAAGAGTGACGTTTTCAGCTTTGGTGTTGTCATGCTTGAGCTTCTCACTGGTCGAAAACCTTTTGACAGGTATGTACCAAGGCAAATACGCTAATGAGCAACTTTTTAGGATATTTGTGCAAAAGTACCTTCTCTTGTTGATTCGAGATACTAATTTGAATATGATTGCAGCTCAAGGCCACGGTCAGAGCAGTCATTGGTTAGATGGGCAACCCCACAATTGCATGATATTGATGCTTTAGACCGCATGGTTGATCCAGGTCTAAAGGGTTTATACCCTGCTAAGTCTCTCTCTCGCTTTGCTGATGTCATTGCTCTCTGTGTGCAGGTATACTATCTACCCCTGATCAAAGGAATTTCTACTTTTCAGCCATTCTATAGGCTCTTTCTTTAAATGAGATCCCCACATAGGGAATACCTTTTGGAAGAACCAAATATTGCATTATGTATTTACATAAGACAAAAAAAAAAACTAGGAGCCGTCTCCAAACCAAGCTAAAAAAAGCTTGTAATGACATGTCCTAATAAAGTATATGGATTATGTTTATTGCTATTTACGGTTACTGGCATATTTTTCATAAGAAGTATTTATTAAATATATAGCTAAAGTCAAAATGAAAGAATAGGAGAATATTTTTTCAAGAGAACACTAGCACTTGCTCAACTGGCAGTTCATGTATTTTTGTCTATCACTGGAAATTTGATATTTAATTGAGCATTTTTAATTTTCATATTTACAGTCTGAGCCAGAATTCAGGCCGCCAATGTCAGAGGTGGTACAAGCCCTGGTAATCCTCATGCAGCGAGCAAACATGACCAAGCGTGTCCTTAACGCTGACGGGCCCGATACTGAATCACATAATTTTGTGTGAAATATTTTAGCTTCTTGTTTTATGTACAAGAGCCAGTGTCAGCTTGGTGTACCGGCGGTCATCTCGTACCAGGTTTCCAGAGGGAAATTTATATATCTTTTGATATTTGGTTGTTTTGTTTATATTTTGCTCGCGGGCGATTAGTGCTTTGTTCTAATCTATGCACTCTTTGACAAATATGTTTTCTTTTCTTTCTTGGAGAATTGTGGGGTATATATTGGGTTTTGAGGACAACACTACGGCTATTTCTGTAGTACCAAAGAGAACCATGTGTTTTTCACATATTGGAAGGAAATTTATATTTTTTTTGTAAACATTAGTCTTGGAAGATCATTCATTTCTGCACAGCAATCACTATATGTTAAAATAAAAACTGTTGTATATTTGGTAATTGAATATTTTCTAATACTAGTAAGTGAAAGACTGTCGACTAAATGCTCAATGACTTCGATGAATAATTACCATAATTTATATTAAAAAAAACTTTGAATTGGACCGGCTCTGTAATCAGGGAAATATAAACCAGAGAAAAAGAAAGGAAAATCGGCACATAATATTTCTTTATGATGCTACAGAAAAATAAATTCGGATCAATAAAATACCAAAAACAATGAAAAGATATCTAACTGAAGTGGGGAGTGGGACCGAGATGCAACATTTCTTGGACAGTGCAACCATAATTTACACACAGAGCAAGATAAACAATTTGAACCTAATGCTCAAGATGCTAATACAGAGCTACAAAATTTATCATTAAAGATCCTCAAAAAACATATCACAAGTAATATTTAACAGGTCGAGCCTATTGTTTGCATCAACAGGTCGAGCCTATTTAGCTGCAACTTGACAATTGTGTCATCCAAAGTTCTTTCAATCATCAACACTGGAGTGACGTCAAGCAACCTAATCCCTGCATGACCAAAAGCAATTAAAATTAGAAGAAGAAAAATGCAAACTATAATGGATATCCCCTGGAGAGACCAATTCTATGAGCTGGCTTGACCCAAAGCAAACTACAATTTTTGTGCCAAAAATTTACTTCTATCTAATCGGCCAATCTTATGGCTTGTTCCAGCCGCTCATAGCAGCAGAAGTACAAAATTAACCAAAAAACTGGAAATTTCAAAGCACAAATGATAGCAGATTCTGTTGGTACCATACGTCAGTACAGAACCAAAAATTAAAACTTTAAATTATTAAATTCCTAACAACGGCATGCACTGTCTGATAATGACAGGAAGTACGCCTGCATGACAATAATATTTATAGCATAAACTAGAATGCCTAGTACCATAATATGTAGCAAATTCTAATATATGATGGCACTTACTCTAAGCCACGGTCAGAGCAGCTCAAAGCCAGTATCATCATCAGACAGTACCGAAATTCATACCAAAACCATACACGCTAAAATAGAGAGATTCGGATAGATAGAAATGCTATACTCACCAGTATTTAATGGTGCCATCCCAGCTACAGGTTGCTACCTTGCTCTGCTCAAGTGGGTGCCACTCACACCCAATACAAACACCGTCATGGCACCTTAATGTCCTATTCACCTTTCCACTTTTCCAATCCCAGAACCACATCTTCCCCTCTCCATCTCCCGACATTATATACCTTCCATCAGGTGAAAAATTCACCTGACAGGCGTAACCTGCCACTATGTGTCCCGTAAACCTCTTCTTCTTATTCAGCTGAAACCTCTCTTTTGTACTGTAAATCAATATCTGATTATCTAAACTCTGTGCAGCGAGCCAGTTTGAATTTGGGTGCAGGCTAATAGCTGGCATTGAATGCATGTGCGGCTCGCTGATGTATTTTATAACAACAGGGATACCGAATTCCCAAATCCGAAGGGATTTGTCGTCACTGGATGTTACAAATCTCCTATTGTTGTCCACAAAAGTGATTGTGTTGACTGCACCAAGGTGCTGGTCGTACTCTTGTGTGATCTGGCCTGAGTTCATATCCCACTGTACAATTTTTTTGTCGCTCATGCCAGCTAGGAGTATATTCTGTTTGTCGTCATCTGGATTCAGTTTCACAACAAATGGCACCTTGCCAGTTGAGAAGGTAGAGATTACCTTACCGGTCTCAGTATCCCAGTACTGGATGTTTTTATCATAACCAGCACTGAGAAATTTGGTACCATCGTTGGAGAATGAGATGTCACGCACTGCCTTGGAGTGGCCCATGTAGGTGCGCATGCACTTACGTGAATTGAACACATCCCAAATTTTAATTTTGGTATCCATACTGGCTGACAGAAGCAAGTGGCCATGCTTGGGGAAGAACCGTATGGCCGATACACCTTTTGTATGCCCGCTCCAAGTATGCACGCACCTCTTAGGTATGTAACAACGGTCATTACTGGCCTTAGCATCCTTTGGAGGTTCAATCCAAGACCGGCCTTGGTAGTCTTTCTCCTCCTTGCCATGAAATGTTGATTTTACCACCACTTCTGCTTTCTCCTTTCCTTCACCGCGGCCTTCCTTCTCGGCCTTCTTTACTGCATGTTCCTCGGCATATTTCTTCTGTTCTTCAGTTAGTTCTCCTTGAATTACCTCCTTTTTACCAGCCCATGGGCTTTTACGGTTCTTTAAAAGCCACTCATCAGTGGCTGGATTGTCAGCTTCTGTGTCAAATGTGCTTTCTTCTGTTTCCTTGGATTTGATCTCAAGGCGGCGGCGCTTTTGTTCATGAGGGGGTAAATTATAGACAGATAATGCTGAGTTAGTAGCCAGAGCAGTCTGGTCACCTATATACTGGAGGCCTGATGGGTCGGTAGCATACCCAAACCGGTGAAAGGTGTTATACTGTTCGTCAAAGAGGAATGGTTGAATAGATGCATCCTCTACAAACCCTAGCTTATGGTTGCGAAGACCCTGGTCAAATGCAAAATGTTAGCTTTAGATTTCATAAAAAACATATGGAAACAGAAAAAAATCAGGGTAAATTGTTTTTTGTTGTTGTTGTGGGTTGGGGTAGTAGGTGAAGTGCAAATGGGTCTCTTTTATTCAATTGAGGTATAGGGATGAAACCAAGGCTTAATTTTCACTTGAAAATAAGTTCCAGTAAAACAATAGAACCAAAAACTACCATTAACGGTGCAGAAACCACTTGTAATGTCAACATTGAACTATCTTGCATTGATTGGTGTCAGTTCAGTGTTTTAACCCATAAACCTGACAAGTTAATTGAGTAAAACTACAAAACTAATAGCTTGAGAAATGAAAAGAATTTTCTTAATTAGATCTATAACTCAATTCAGAAATTTATACTCCAACTAATTAGCCTTCAAATTAAGGATAGTGTGAAACCCCACCTGAGGTATAGCGGAGGAGGTGTGTCCAGCCGTGGGAGGAGCGGGGCCTTGAACAGGTGCCCACAGCTGGTCATAGGTAGGGTTAAAGGAGACAGAGTGCTGGGTAGGGTCCAACGGGCCACTGGTCGATCGATTCGAGCCAGCAGCGGCAAGCGCGAGAGCGGTCTCGTCGACCGGCGGGGCGGATGTCTTGGAAGGAAGGGAGAGGCGGAGAGGGGAGGAATCCGGCGAGGAGGTTGCCATTTCTTCGCCTCCAACTTCGTCGTCGCTCTCGTCATATCTTTTGAGCAGATCCATGTCGCTGGTTTTGGGTCTAGGGTTTGGAACGGGAAGACACAAGGTGAGCGGGAGAACTGCTTGATTGCTTCGGACAGGCCAGAAACAACTCGACTCGTAAAAATGGAGTCCGCATCGTCTGCATGAACTCAAATGAGCATCTTTTTAGTTAATACATATTGGCCGTCCGATTGTAAACGGAGCCCATCCGGTTCCAGCCTAAAACATGGAGGGTCTTTAATTTTAGTGCGAATTTAATAGCACGAATCTTGAAACTTATCGGACAGTCCAGATACATTAACTCAAGATATTCCTTTTTGAGTTAACGCAGAGGATAGAATTCGTAAAAATGGCGACTCCGATGATTAGTTAGTAGCGCCGATTTCTCAGAATTGTCGAAACAAATTATAAACCACGCTTTTGGGCCGGGTCCAGATCACTTAAACTAAACTCAAATTTTGAGTTTGAACCCGGTCCAACCCGGTCCGAAATAGAATCCACCGGATTTTTAATATTCGCGCCAGACCAGATCGGACGGTCTGGGTCTCAACGCAAAATTTGAGGTACCATGGGGAATACAAATTAGGCCGATAATGGGCGCAAAGAGAAGTGTACTGGTTCAGAATGAAATAAATGTTGAGCAACATATTTTTTTGAGAAAGACGTAGTGATTGGGCCTATTCATTTTATAGAATTGAGGTCCGAACAAGCGGAACGAAATTTCCTCCTATTCTAATAGGAGGATCTCCTCTCCTCTCCTCTCTCTCTCTCTCTCTCTCTTTTTTGAGAATACTTGATAGTGGCTACCAAGTCTCCTCTCTCTCTCTCTCTCTCTCTCTCTCTCTTCTCCTTTCTCTCTCTTTCTCTCTTTTTTCTATCTATTTCTCTCTTTCTCTCTCTAAAAGGAGAGTGAAAAGGAGCAGATTCTCACCCCGAACAAGTAACCTTGAAAAATAATTGAGTAGAACTAGGGTGTTCGTTCACTAAGTCTAAAACCCACCTAATACTCTTAGATACAACATTTTATTCTCATCCTGAACGATGAATTTGAACCGTTGAAACCCACCCAACTTACAAGTGATGCGTTCACAAGTAAAAAAATAAAATTTTGAAATTAATTTTGCATAGATTCAAGTGGTAAAAAATGGTTCAAAAAAATGAATGCATTAAAATTAATTTATTAGCCTTCTAATTTTGACCGCATAATTTTATACTAAATTAATTCGAATGTTTAAAATTTTCACATGTAGACACATCACTCGTAAGGTATGCGGATTTCAACGGTTCGGATTCGTTATTTGTAACCGATTCGATGAATTTTAAATTGAATTCATCAAGGAGTTTGGTGAACTTAAGAACACCCTAGTTCTACTCAAAGAAATTATAAAATAAGTAGGGTTAAAATGCCTTATTGTTTTTGCACTGATCATTTTCTCATATTTGTATTTCTGTGTTCAAAGTTCAAACAATTGATCTGAATTGTTTAACATGATGTCTATACTACAATATGCTTAGAAACCAAATTTTTTTTTTTTTACTGTTTTTTAAATAGATACAAAATCAGCAGATTTTGTACCATTCAAAAACTGCAATTTTGTATCCAAACACATTTTAACAACTTCTACATTTAATATTTACTATTTAGAATGCCGTTTGTGTACTAAAACGGCAAACGAGTCAAGTTCGTATAAAAAGATTCGCTTGCCGTCCTGGTGCATTGTTGTCACTATGTGCTTTATAAAATTTTATAAATCAAAATTTCATAAAGCTTAAAGAAAAAATTGCTTACAAGTCGACTTAAACTAAAAATCAATCAAACTATTGAGGTCAAGCTCAATTATTAGTTTTTTTTTTTTGTATATTTTCGTATTATCTTAAAAAAATTAAAGCGCAAAACAATTAATACTCTTATATACAGCATTTTATTTTCAAGGTATTGTTGATCTTATAATAGAATTTAAGATATTTGATATGAGGAGGGTTTCAATGCCTCATGACTTTCATACCTCATATTTAATATCTTCGTTTTCAAAGTCCAAATCGTCAATCCGAACCGTTCAACATGATATCAATACTAAAGTATCTCTAGAGATGAAATTTTATAATTTTTTTATTTTTTAAGATAGGTACAAAAACACTAAAAAACATTGACTTTGTACATTTTTGAAAAAATAGTAAATAAATTTTTTAAATTATAAAATTTGGTCTCAAAGTATATTTTAATATGGATATCATGTTAAGTGATTCGAATCGATAATTAGACTTTGAAAATGAAGATATAAAATATGAATTATAGTGAGATATAAAAAACATGAGATATTGGAACTCTCCTCAATTTATACTTATATAAAAAAAATGAGCATCTTGTGTTATGTTAACAGTGGCATGTTGATCATTCACGTGCTGCGCGACACACAGATGATTTAGATTTTTAAGAGAGATTTATTGGTGCAAATATCAATTAGAGCACGAATCTTAAAAAAAATTCCCGGCGGATGCTGTGTTGTGCGCGTGCTACACGGCACTTGATCGATTTAGATTTGCCCATCAAAAATTCAAAATTAATTATTTGCTCATCTAAAATCACTTCATTTATCACTATCCTCATATCTTAATTAAATCACTTAAAAAATATATTATTAATATTAATAAATCATTAGAAGGACAGTTATACCCTTCTTCTTTAACAAAAAAAAATTAAAAAATTGTCATAATGACAGTTATACCCTTCTTCTTTAACAAAAAGAATAAAAAAATCGTCATAATTAAAGTTCTTCTGCCTTGTCTCTTCGTTCTCAATTCAAACCTGTTATCTCCTCTCTCAAAAGAATCGCAGTTCATCTAGATACTGTTGCAGACTAATATTTTACAGGATTTCAGAGTTTTTATACAAAAGTTTCAGCAGGAACCCTTTAATTAAGACCCACATAAACAAAAGTGCAATCAATCAACAAATGAAAAATATGTGCTATAATCATATCAGGGAATATGGAAATTACACCATAATGTATACTGTTTTTGCTGATAACACTAAATCTTAAGGTTCAGGTAAAACAAATGCCACTATTTGTTTTGTTATATTAATCTAAGCCTTTTGATATCTTTGTAAATTTACAAATTATGTATATATTTTATCCGGGCTTGATTTTAGTGATGTTCTGACGCGAACAATTAGAGAAATACAGGCAGTACTTTGGGCCTATTAGATACCTTATTGCTGGCCTTATGAAATTTGTTACCCTGCCTGAATGACTGAATATAGCGTTGAGTTGGAGTATTTAATTTCCTTTATGTGGATAAAAAAACAAAATAGAATGATACTTCGATACCAAGTAGCTGCATTTCCAAATTTCTATTAAAATCAGTAACAATGACGCCGATGCGTCTGTAATAATGATGTGTGATGATGAGGCAATGGTGATGGAGGAAGACAGGGAGTGCGTATCCTCTGAGATATCTCAATTTTTGAGTGACCGACGTGTCCGGTGCCTATTCGAGGGTGATGTAGGGGTCAGTATTATTTGTGCTTTGAGATTCGTGCATAACCCATTTAAACGGTTGGGGTTTTCCATAAAGTCACGCAAAGTTTGAGATATCTCAGAGGATACGAATTCGGAGACAGGGAGTCACCCGAGGCGGAAGTTTGGGGTCGAGGGAGGTAAGAACAGGTTATCATTATTATAAATTGGAAGCGGAAAGAATTGCAAGAGAGAAGACCTTCAATAACTTAAGTGAGTTTAAATAGAAAAATAACTAATTTTGAAATTTTGATAGAATATATCTTAATTAAGAAGTTATGATGGACATATATCCAAATTTCTCCAAATTAAATAACATAAATTACAAACCATGATATAGTGCCGGCTAGTGGCATAGTCCTTGATATGGAATAGTATAGGATCAAATCTCCCTTATGAAATAGAATAGTTCAAGCGTATAATAATTATAACTAGCTTTACTTTACGACAATTAATTTCCCGAATTAATAATCTTGACAATTACACTCTTAACTTTTAATACGTGACAGTAAGTGATTCAGCCGCAACTGTTAATCAACTCAACACCATTAGCTAATCATTATACCCTCAAGAATTCATACTTTTGTTATTTAAATTTTATGTTTCTTGTATTTGAAGACAAATGGCAAAATAACTTGTGTATTTTTAGAAAAATAAACACCCAACATATGTATAACTAATTAGCTTTTATGCTGCATTTAAAACGATAATTTTCTTATTTCACGAATTTGTTTTAAAAAATAATCAAAATTTTGGTATAATTTATTATATACTTTAATATAAAACTATAGAAATATTCACTGATTATCTTTTGTATTTTAAAATTGAAAAAAATATAGACTTTCAAAATTAATGAAATAACTTCAATAAATACTAAATTACAACAGTTTTCTCATTATTTACCACATGTGATTCAATATGCTTGAATAGGGTTAATTGACCCTCATTTATTTTCAAAATTTTATTGTAATATTGATCCCATCCACAAATTTGTTATGATAGACCCCATACAGTATTTGACTCCCATAACTTGAAAGTCTGTCTTTGCTCCGCTCCGTTAATAGCACTACTAAAAAATAAAATGTAGCGATCAAAGCTTAACTAATAATAAATATTAACTAATGTTTTCAAATGTAGTTAGTTAAGATTATCATATTTTAAATTTGAACAGTTAATAGGGCAAATTAAGTCAATTTAAAATGTAGTACCTATTACAGGTGCTTCAAGGTACTCTAATACATCAAACAAAGATACACAAATTAAAACAACTTCAGAGCGGTTCCTTTATAGGCAATTATAATGTTTTCATGGGTATGAGAGCAATTAACTCAAAACATTTAGATCGCCATCGCTGTTCCACTGTCAAATACACAGTTAATACATAAAATCGAATAAATATAGTCCAGATGATTATATTGTTCAAATGCCAAAGTGTATATACAAGGAAGAAATAGTTCACACGTTTTGAAAAGCTAATTAAAAATAAATGGCTTAAAAATTGAAATAAAAAGATTCCAAAATCCAGAGAAATCAAGAAGATTAAAGCACTAATCAGAGCTGGGGAGAATTGCTGAATGTCAACTGTCTATCGCTTGTTTAAGAAATCAACATTCAGTGGAATTCAAATTCATAGATCAAGACTTAACTCGAGAAAAATTGTCACGAATCAGGCAAATAAAATAAAAAAAAGGAAAAAAAAATGTACAAGCCCTCAGAATTGCAGTTAGATCATGAGGTAAACCTACTCATCCGGCACTTGCAATTAAATTCTCCTCACTGGGCTTATACACAAAATTAACAGAGAAAGAGAAAGAGAAGAGGGGGATAAAGAGAGAGAGAGAGAGAGAGAGAGAGAGAGAGAGAGGCGATTGAAGAAGATCACAGACGCAGAGAAGGAAAAGACGAGAAAGAGAGAGGCTGGATTTTGTAAGAAGGACGGCTATTGGGGTAGGGTTTAACGAATGGTATTATATCATTATTCAATATTTGATCCCAGCCGTCTAAACTATCCTTTATTACAGACGGCTCAGATTGTAGGAACGTCATCCGGTCATCCTCAATTTTAAGGAAACAAATCTGCTGTTATTCTTGATGAATAACAGAAATCTGCGATTTCAATCCCATCCGTTCACATATTTTTAAGCGCGAATCTCAATAAAATCTTTTTCATGCGAGAATGTAAATCATTATCAACGGATGGGATTGGAATCGCAGGTTCCTGTTATTTCTCAAGAATAACAGCAGATTTATTTCCCAATTTGAAACCTAATTGGAAAATCTAAGCCTGGACTAGAGTCCAATGGGCCTGAATTACAATTTATTTTTATATCAGCCCAAATTGTTATTTTACTAAAATGATCGAACAAGTCACCGATATCGGTTTAGAGAACAATGGGAAACGGGAATGATAAGTTTTGAAAAGAAAAGAGCCTTCAAACAACACTAATTGTGTTGTGCCATCCTAAAATTTTAATTGTAATTTGACATCCTGACTGTGAATTCAAATGATCGAATAAGTTACAAAAATAATTTCTAAAATGAGAATATTTATTATAAATAGACTTGATATGTTCCCCCACTATAATAACCCGCCAAGAGTTGTTACAGTAAAGGAAAGAATTAAAATTCAATTATTAACTAAACAAGTTATTAAGTAAAACATTAAGTATTCTTAATTTTGAAGGAAAGCATTTATTAATTAAAAAGGATACTCATTAATTTAGAGAGTTATGCAATTGCCAAAATCCTAATTGTGAGTTATTGTGTGGTATTACCTCTGATTTAAAAAATCCAATGAAAAAAAAAAAAAAACTATTCTTTTGTTAAGCAAAAAAAAAGTACATCTACTTTTTATTTTCAATCCCAAGTCCTAACAGGGAAAAGCATTTGTTTGCCTCATTTTTGTACAACTTATAAAAGGGAATGTACTCTTTATTTCCTGAACTTTACTTGCCTTACAAGACCAAAATCAGATACATTACCTGAGAGAGATCCTTTGAATAAGTTTCTCTCTTTGGCAGGCTTCCTTCTATAAAGAATCCAATTCCTATTTGCCTTTATCTTCCATCCTTTGCCTATTGCATTCCCAGTCCAGAACCCCTTAAATAACCCAAAACTAGCAAAAGACCCCTCAAACAAACAGCACCACTTGAACCCAAAAATGGGGTCCATTTGTCAGCAACTTAGTCTGTTCTGGCTCATAATCTTTTACATGTTGGTGCTACACACTCATAAAAAAGGGGGTATGTTTGTGGAGGGTACTGGGGTCAACTGGGGGACGCTTGCCTCGCATCCGCTGCCACCCGACATTACGGTCAGGCTGCTGAAGGATAACGGATTCAACAAAGTGAAGTTGTTTGAAGCCGAGCCGTGGGTGCTGCAAGCATTGGGGCGGTCCGGAATTGAGGTCATGCTCGGAATACCGAACGACTTTTTGGCGCAATTAGCTGGCAGTGTGCAAGCTGCTGAGGCGTGGGTCATGCAGAATGTATCGAGTTACATCTCCAAGCAGGGGGTCGACATAAGGTATATCCGCAAAATTATTTACCAATTAATGGGCAAAACTGATATCTAAATCTTATTTGAAACGTTAGATGCTAATGTTAGTTTCATGATATAGTTGCATAACTTACAAAAATACATAGTGCTAATGATAATATTTAATAATTGCATCAATTGCCTCATGTTTCTTAAAAAATAAAAAATAAACTGACTGGATTGATCTAAAAGTCTTTTAGCTCCTTTAGTGAGAAAGAATTACGCAATAACCTTTTTGTTACTAATGTTTTAATTTCTTTTAAGTTTATGACAAATCTACAGATATAAGCAATCAAAACACAAGAAACAAATTTTTTTTTTTCTGATACTTACAAAAGTAGAAACTGTTGCATTACTTTGGCTCTTGAAAACTATATTGATCGTTGAACTAAATTAGGGATATATCCTACATTATAATGCCATAATTAATTCATTAATATTTTACATTTTAAGGTATGTGGCAGTGGGTAATGAACCTTTCCTAAAGAGCTACAAGGGCATGTTCCAAAATATCACCTTCCCTGCAATGAAAAACATTCAAGCAGCACTAATCAAGGCTGGGCTTGGCCGCCTAGTCAAGGTCACGGTACCGGCTAATGCTGATGTGTATGAATCCTTGAATGGCCTGCCATCCGATGGCGACTTCCGATCTGACATACGTGACCTCATGATCTCCATTGTCCGGTTCCTTCAGGTGTGTAAACCAGAATCAAAAGATATATATAATATAAACTTAATTTATAACCAATTAATATCTCAAGATAGTTCATAGTGTGCCTTTTGCAGTTTTGCTCAATCCACCTCTTTTTGTAATTTTCCTTTTCTTTTGCACTTCTTCATTTGTCATAATGTATAGAGCTGTAACAGTACTTCAATGAGTACTTTCATTATTCATGGTAATATAATTATCAGCTTATCGATAAAATTTGAAGGCGGATTCTTGCATCTCTCACATTTCCATTGTTCGTGGTCTGGAATATCAACTTTAATCTTTTTTTAATAACAAAAAAGAATTTTAAAGAGAAGTAATTATGTAGGTAGCTGTTAATTTTTCCAACTAAATGGGTACATGGGACCTCTGTGCTTTATTATAGAGTTATGAAACAAATATACGAGAGATTTGTAAAATTTTCAGAGGCATGCTAAATCAAGTAATTGCCTTTTTCCATGCAAAATTGTATAACCCTGACTGATCTTTTGGATTATAATGACAGGAATCAGGATACCCTCTCACAGTCAATATATACCCGTTCCTCAGCCTAAATATCGACCCGAATTTCCCAAAGGAGTTCGCATTCTTCAACTCCGGATCATCTGCTCCAATTGTCGATGGGGCATTAACCTACACAAATGTTTTTGATGCAAGTTACGACACTCTCATATCAGCACTTGAGAAAAATGGCTTCGGCTCTGTGGAGGTGATCGTCGGTGAAATTGGATGGCCTACAGATGGCGACAAGGAAGCGAATGTGGAAAATGCGCGACGGTTCAACCAGGTGGACACCAACTCTGCATATATGTTTTGTTACTTTTGAAATATAAATGCAATTGGGAATCACAAACTTCTTCATTGTACAACAGGAAGAAAAAAAAAATCAACTACACAAAGAAAATAACTTGACAGCTATCTTCTTGAGTTTAGCTTAAATTTATGATATCTACCTAAGATATTAGGGATTATGACAAGTCCCATCTTATGTTTCAGGGGTTGATGGATCGGGTATCGAAAAACAAGGGCACTCCCAAAAGATCAACCCCACCAGACATTTACTTCTTTGGCCTACTTGACGAGGATGTGAAGAGTATCCTGCCAGGAAATTTTGAACGACACTGGGGAATGTTTTTCTACGATGGCACAATCAAGTATGACCTACTCATGCCGGACGGACAGAAGTTAATGTCGGCCAAGGGTGTAAGGTACTTGGAGAAGCAGTGGTGCGTGCTGAGCCCGACCGCTAGTATCACAGACCCAGAAATAATGAATAGCGTGAATTATGCGTGTTCATATGCAGATTGCACGAGTCTTGGCTACGGGTCAACTTGTAACATGCTAGATGTTAGAGGCAACGTATCGTATGCGTTTAACCAGTATTACCAGTATGAAGGTCAGCAAAAGGGGTCATGCGGGTTCTCCAATATGTCTGTCATAACAAAAACAGACCCGTCAGCGGGTAAATGCCGGTTTGAGATCATGATTGATGTGGGAAAGCATGACTTGACAGCCAATGTGACTAGCGGTGCCGGTGGTGTTACTCTGTTTCATCGTGGTGGTGCTAATATGTTTCAAGGTGGTGCAATTTGGAGAATTTTATCAACTATTGTTTTTGGGTTGTTGTTGTGGATTAGGTGATCTTTGTGTTGATTGTAGAAATTGAAAACAGGAGATAGCTTCCTAAACTTGCCAGGCATTGGCCGATTGTAAGATAGAGGTGTGTGAATCTCTTGATACCTTTTTCTTTTTTGAGAAAGGGGAAAAGACATTCTATGTGTATATAAAAGAGCATCTGATTGAATAGATATTTTACAAGTCATTCTATGTCTCGGTTCTCAATTTAATATTGTATATTATACTGATTGTTTCCTAAATTTTTGCTTTACCTCGATCATCATCCTTTGTTTGAGACTGAGATAATATTTGTTCCGTGGATGATCATAAATTTGAAATTCGACTACAAGATTCTTTAAAAGTATTTAAAAATTGAAACTTTATATCCATCTTTCATCTCATAAATTTTTTTTTGCTATATATATGCAGGGTGAAACTAGAATATAGAGATAGGGAACGCTGAATAACTTAGTTGAAAATTCTGCTCTATATCGTTTGAAACAGGGGAAGAATCATTTTGCATGTTTAGAACAGCCTTTGTATGGCTTAAAAACTACTACTAAATTTATTTTCAAAATTTAAAACCCAAATATAAAATGAGAGTTGTTGTAGTTGATTCAATTTGTCTGGTCATAACTCATAACTGTAATTACCATAGGTAGAGAAAAGTCTCTCAATGATATCCAATCCAAGATTTTAAAATGTTTCCGGTAATTTGATTTACCATATCATTAAACTCCGTAATATGCATATTAATCCAGAGTTTGACTAGTATAACATCAGTGTCATTTCAACCTATATAACACCAACTCTAAAACGTATTAAATCGACTTCAAATGGTGAATCCAAACCGTTCAAACCGATCTACTTCATTAATTGTCCATTTACATGCGAAATTTATAACTTTTCGAATTTATTTAGTAAGTCAAGTGGTCAAATGTGAGAGTTTTTAAGTTAATTTTAATACATCCATTTTTTAATATTTTTACCGCTTGATTTGATATTAAAATAACTCGAAAATAAAAAAAAAATTGTATGTAAACGCATCACTGATAATGTAAATCGGTTTGAATGGTTTGGATTAGTCGTTCGAAGTCGATTTAATAGGTTTTAGAATTGGTGTTATATTGGCTAAAATGATATTGATGTTATATTAGCCAAACTCATTAATCCAACTCTTTTAAATTTTTATACAAATTAATTCTTTTAGATTCATAAACAAATTTCTTTATGTAGATTCAAATTGAGTTATCTAATTATAATTATTCATTAACAGTCCTAATCCCAACCATACATCTTCAAAATCTCTGGCAAATGAAATTGGTCAGAATGAATCCATTAACTCTTATTTTTAAACATAAAATATTAGACGTACTTAATTATTACAAATTGTTTAGGAGAGGGAGCTTCATTTGGCAGAGTGGGTTACAACAATTTTCTTTTATTTTTAATAATTTAATAAGTTTTTTTAAATAACATGTGAGGTGCCTATTCAACAGTTGCCTATATTGTGAAAAAAATTTGTCATGTCATGCCGTGCCATGTCGTGTCATGATGTGTCGTGATTTTGGTCTCGTGTCGTGCCATATTGTGTCATGATTAAGTTAATTTTTCACTTGTCGTGCAGTGACTAAAATGTCAAGGGGTGGTCACGGCACGCGAATGGTCACGCCACATGAGTCACACAGTGATCAAACATAACTTGCGTGACCATTTAATCATAATTTAGGTTAGTTTATTGAAGATTTATCATTTGATCAAGATCTAACGGTCCTAATTACACGTAACTAGTGTGACTACATGTCATGCCATGCCGTGATTAGACCTTTCGCGTGCCGTGTCGTACCGTGTCAAATTTTCTAAAAATGATCACGGCACAGGACATGCGAGTCACAACACGCGAAAGACACACGTGTCATATCGTTCTGTGTCATAACCGTGTTGTTCCTTAACAAAGCTGGCTCCGCCTCTGCCGTACCATTTTTTCCACTCTAATTGCCTGGGTCGAAAATCGAATATGTATTAAATCTCTTAGACATTTTTTAAAGATATCGTGACAGCGATAAAAATAATAATACGATTTGGGATCGACTAACAGTCCCCCTACTTCAGTCCCCTATCTGTCCCCCGCACTAAAAGACAAAAAAAAATAGTTAAAACGTGCTAACTACCACCAAAGAGCAAGATTAATGCTATTTTATTAATAGTCAAAACGTATAGTATTCATACCTATGAATTTATAGTATTCATACTTATTATCAGAACCATTCATCATATGTAAACACAAGCTGGAGGGGACCAGTAACAACCAGGGGGGCCGCTGACGTCTTGTGACAGCCTGAATTGGGGACCGCAATCGTCTGAAAGCGACATTTGCCAAGATTGGGGGCCACTACAGCGAATCTATATATTATTCATATCTAAATAAAGAAATATTCATATCTAAACAAATGAAGTATTCATACTGACGATTACGAAGTATTCATACATGTTTGAAATAATTATACAATTCAAAATTTAAAGTCAGATTCATCTCTCTCACCCCCACCTCTTCTAAGAAGTATTTATACGAACAATTACGAAGTATTCATACATGTTCGAAATAATTTATACAATTCAAAATCCATTGTCAAATTCATCTCTCTCACCCACCTTTTCCAAGAAGTATTCATATCTAACATGAAGTATGCATATCTAACAAATGAAATATTCATATCTAACTAATAAAGTACTAAATATCTAACAAATGAAATATTCATATCTAACTAATGAAGTATTCACACATGGCACTAACAATATTCACATCTGACACTAATAATATTCACACCTGCCCAGATTGGGACAAAGAAATATTCTCAACAGACTAGTATGCATATCTAAAACAATGAAGTATTCATATCTAACTAAAGAATTATTCATACTGACGATTACGAAGTATTCATACATGTTCGAAATAATTTATACAATTCAAAATTCAAAGTCAGATTCATCTCTCTCATCCCACCTCTTCCAAGAAGTATTCATATGTAACATGAAATATGCATATCTAATAACTGAAGTATTCATATCTAACTAATAAAATATTCATATGTTGCACTGTGATAACCTTTGCTGGGCTAGCATGGACCCCCTCTAATGGTGCACCACACTCTCCCCGCTGAATCTTGACGGTGCACCATGCTCTCCTCGCCGGATCTCGACGGTGCACCACGCTCTCCTCGCCGGATCTCGACGGTGCACCACGCTCGCCTCGCCGGATCTTGACCGCCATCACAACTGTCGGCGTGGGTAGATGGTGGCGAGCAGTAGAGGAGAAGAACAGAGTGAGTTTTTAGTTATGTTGAATTTTTTTTTTCTTTCTAAGAGAAGATAGAAAATGATGGGTTTTGACCACGTGAGGGAATAAAAAGGAAGGTTGTTAGGGGGACAGATTCAAGGGGGACAACATCTTTACTCTTTACTTTTTATTTACAAATAAGTATCTAGAATACTAAAAGTAAAAAAAAAAATGGATCCGGACTATCCGATCAGAATCTACACGAATATTAAAGGAACTATGTAAATTTTATCTCAGACCGAATTGACTCGGAAACTGATCAGACTGTTTGAATCCAAACTCAACTTTTAAATTACTTCGGAAATTTGCATCGTCTGTTTTAACATGGCACGAATTTAAGACTCATGCAATATCTAAGACTGGCCCGAAGAAAAATCATTCGGCTAGAATTGTACAAAGTGAGCTCCTCGGATCAGAATCTGCTGCTTTTTTTTTTTTTTTTGAAAAACAGGTTATTTATCTTAACTATTTAAATATTTTTAACAGTTCAAATTTGCAAATCTGTTGGACTGTTGAAAAAAGTTAAAAATATTTGAACGGTTGGGATAAAAAATTTGAATTGTCGAAAACATTTAGGATATGTTTGGTTGGATTGAGAATAAATTATTCTTAAGAATAAGCTATTCGGAACAAGCTATTCAGTATTTGGTTGTGTTATAATAGCAAGAATAAAAAACTAAACTTGTTTATCTTATTAGAATAAGCTATTTTTATAAAATATTAAAACAAATTATTCTAATAAGAGAAATATTAATTTGGCAAATTCTGGAATGGACCAAAAAAATTTTGGACCGTCCATCTAGTCATGATTGAACGGTTCAGATATTTTATAAGGACCAAAACTCTTCGTTAAAATTTAACGAAATTTTTTTTCGGAAGGGTAAAATAGGTATTTAGATGTTCTCCGTTAACCCTTTCTTCCAACCATCCCCTGTGAGATGCAACCAGTCAGTGAAGTTACCACTCCGCCTCTCGTTGCTC
Source organism: Carex rostrata (assembly GCF_964058835.1). NCBI lineage: Eukaryota > Viridiplantae > Streptophyta > Magnoliopsida > Poales > Cyperaceae > Carex > Carex rostrata. The sequence goes on along the minus strand of NC_135920.1, from coordinate 4,545,755 downwards.
TCGCCTCCCCACCGTGCGACGCTAGCGATTGCTCGTTGCCTCAAGCATCGTGAAATCGGTGAGATTCAGCAGGAGTTTATTTGGTAAAGGCGGGGCCAATTTATGTCCAGCGACAACCCTTCATCCTCCTTTTCTATGTTCCGCCGAGCTTCAAATCCAGCCGGTGCGGTTGTTCACGCAAGGAACCAGGTACTCTCTTCTTATTCCCTATTATCGTCATCTGATTTTAGTATACGGTGTAAACAGAGATGTGTTGCGCACCGCATATTTGACACGATTGACTATTGTTACGTCTAATTGATGAAGCAAGTTAGCAAAGTAGCTCTCTTTGTTCTCATATAATCAGTTTGGTACATACTAATTTTATGAAAATTGGTTATTTTTCTTAGTACTGGTAACCATCAGAATTGGATTTTTTTTTTCCGTTGTTGGTCAGATTTGGGATAATATCAAATTGATATATAGTTGAAATTCAACGTGCAACTAAGTATTATACCGAGAATGATACTAGCAGTGTTCTTAGGATTGCAATGGAGTTTGGGTCAGTAACTTGGCACTTCAGATTTCCCTTTTGGGGCCCTTACTTTGTTCCCTGAGATGAAATCCACATCAGTTTAAATTCTGGCATTGTTGCAGTAAGTCACTGTTTTGGTACCAGTATATCAAAATCCTTGATCAAATGTGAAAAATGTGAGCTGCTTGTAGACAACTATTTGGCATCATTTGAAAAGAAGCATCAGCTGTTTAACTGAGGGTTAATCCCAACAGAAGTTTAACCAACATAGACCTTATGATACTACAATTTGACTATGCTCATTGAAATCGAAAATGTTACATCAAAAGAGACAAAATGGTTATGGGGTACATCCAAAATAGTGATAAATTATCCAATTAAATTATTGATGATTTAATTCGGCGAAAGATAAAATGAGGACTTTAAGGCGAGGGGCAAAATTGTCAACTTTGGACTATACAATTTTCACCAGAATAATTTAAAAATTGACAGTGTTACTGTACACAAGTTTGTTCATTGTTAGTGAAATTATGAAAAAGTAATTTGCAAATCTTATACACTTATTTGTGTAATTTGCAAATCCTTTTCAATTCCCTATCATTACTAGGTATGTGAAATTCCTTAAGGGATTGAATTGGTGCTGGTTAGCAAACTCAACCAATTTGGCCTTTCAGAGGTGTTGTAGATTTGCCAGATACCATCTGCTTAAGAAGGCAATTCATTAGTTTCTAGATACTTCTTCTTGGCATTTGCATTTACTCCTTTTTTTTTTTGGTAATGAAATTGGCTAGTTCATACCACTATCATGTTTCATTTGTTTCCATCTGTGCCATCTTAATTTTTTTTAAAATTATTTTGTTTCAGCAAATAGTCATGCTCCTCAACCAGAGGTCACTTCAAATTACCTTCATTCAACTTGCATACATAGAGATATCAAGCAGACTTCAAACACCACCTCAGGCATTTTAAGGTATTAGCATAACTTTTTTAATATTTTTTCTATATATTTTTGTAGCTTGCTTTGATCATAGAGACACAGTCAACAAACCAGCTCGAACCTGCACATTAGAGGTCACAGAAGGAGTACTTTGTGTAATCTTTTTTTATAGTTACATACATATATTTTTATTTAATATGCAGTAATGTTCAATTAAGCCCTGACTAAGATATAATTCGTTCAATAAGACTTAAACCTTGAAGAATCCTTAAAAAAAATTCAATTATGCCCTGAGTAATGTTCAATTAAGTTTTTTTTTTTCTTGAAACAGTGGGGGCGGCTTATTGTTCGCTTCTCAGAGTGTGCTTACAAAGTTCCAAATACAACTAATTGTACTTGTTTTAAACCTTGAATCCACTCACGTCTAGGATTGCAAGTGTACAATCCTATCCGTGTAGTAAAATAAGATATCGATCCTCAGGGACGGTTAAACTCAATTCTAGACTTTCACAAATCCAAGTTAGGTACTAGAAGTTTGAAGAATTGGGTTTGATTTGTTTCAATTTCTAAATTTCAAAAGACAATTCAATTAAAGGTAAATGAAAGCGATTAAAAGATTTGGTTTTGAATCAATTATAAAATGTGTTCTTAGGGTTTCAGACTTCATCTCCAAACTTTTCCTTCTCTGGACCTATCATACAACTCGCATCATCTCTGATGCGACCTGTGTGATGCGACTCGCATCATCTCTGATGCGGGTCGCATGGCCCTCGAGCAGAGCTGACATGAGTTCGTATCTAAGTTGATTTCTTGTGCGAGGCTTCGACCTGTGGCTCTCGCCTACTGGTATCTAACCTAGATTGATTGTCTGGTTAACTAGAAGTATCTATAACCTCTCGATAATAGAAATTTCACCTCTCGGTTACTATTGATCTTAGATCTACTTCAAGTGCTCAATTACAATTGCAAGATACATCAAGGCCTAATTACTAGAAGAGATGCTATAGACATCTAACAGTAGACAATCAAGAATCAATCAAGAAATCACAATCAAGCAAACAATGAATACTCAAACAACAATCACACAAGTTCAACATTAGATCAAAACATCATTCAACTCAAAGAAAAGGTTTGGAGATTACATCTTAACCCTAAGAAACAGGGATCTACTCAAGCATAACAAAAGTAAACATGAAAGAGAGAGAGAATAGGCAGATCATAATGGAGCTCGAAGATCCAAGGTGGATTGGAGAGGATCTTGCAATCTTCTCTTCTTCTCCTCTTCTTCAAGCAAGCTCCAATCTCCTTCTTCTCTCTTGATCTTCGCTCTTTTTGTGTTCTGGAATGTAGAGGGGGAAAAAGCCTCCCGAATTCTGGCATAGGACCTCCTTATATAGGCAACAGAGTTGACTTTGGGCTTGTCAGATTTAATTTGAACTGGGCGGCAACAGTTGATGCGACTCGCATCAGGTGGATGCGACTCGCATCAGATGGTCTTCAAGAGAGAGCAGTGAGGGTCGCATCGCAGGTCGCTTTGGGCTTGGATGCGACTCGCACCAGATGAATGCGACTCGCATCAGAGCTTCCTGAAGTCTGCCAATTGCCTGATTTTGCCCAATTTCGCTTGATTCCTGCAAAGTAAGAACCAAAACTTAGCAGTACCACATTCTATGGATGTTCAATGTAAAAGGCACCTTTTATTGGTTCAAAACATAGATTTTCATATGGAAACAAGTCGAAATGATAGGTCTAATAATGTGATAACAAATTCCCCCAAGCTTAACCTTTGCTTGTCCTCAAGCAGAAATCTAAAAATTGGTACCGGTTTGGACTCTAAATGCAAATTTCCTAAATGCAAGAATTTATATGAGTTGTTTCAATTGGGAACTTTAAAAATCATGTTGGTATAACTTGGACTTTCCTAATTAACCTTGATTCTCCACACAAATCGACCAACCAAACTTCAAATTCTGAAATATTTGAATACTTGTAAAGCTGAGCACTTGAATCAATCAAGTTATCATTTATCTATTTAACTATTGTCCTCATTTGTGGAGATTTTCCCTTTTTAACCCCCCCAAGCTTGGAACAAGCTTAGGTCAGAAAGTTGCAGACTTCGCGTGTTGATATGTGCAAAATTTTCTTCTCTTTTTTTTTCTAAGTGGGAGACGAGCTCAAAGGCGCCCTAAAAGGACTTATTGCCAGTACTCTTATGTTCTCCGTCTTTTCGTTTCTTCTCTTTTTTTTTATATATTTTTTTTTTGTTTTATTTAGGAGATGAGCTCAAAGGCGCCCTAAAAAGGACTTATTGCCAGTACTCTTGGTTTCTCCATCTATTATTATATTTTTATTCTTTTGCACATATCATGAATACACACATCCTTTGATATTCATTCATACCAAATGATATCCCAAACTTTCTTTATCAATAACCCCCATTTCCCTATTTGAGAAGGCACAAGTCAATTTCTAAATGAGTTTCTCAATACATTTCAAGTTTTCATCATTACAAATGGTCAAAACATTCGTCCTCATCAGTTTGTTGGTCAATTATGGGATAGTTCGAATCTTCTAGGGTCATCCTGATCAACACCAACAATTATTGAAAAAGTTTCCAATTTACACAATCACACAAATTCCTACCTAAAAATGCAATAAACAAGTAAACATGATCTAAGTAAGAACGAATAAATCCTAAAAATCCTAAAGTCACCCCCCAAGCTTAGTCTGAGCATTGTCCTCAATGCTTCAAGACTCTAGGATAAAGCAAAAGGAAGGGGAGAAGAAAAACAAACCTGCTCAGTCATCGGAGGGGTCGAACCTCCAATCGCGCAAAACATCCTCAATGTCACCCACTCTGCGCTGTAAGTCGTAGAGAATGGCACCCTGCTCAGACCTCATGTCATAGACGAGGCTGTAGATATCCTGGATAGTGGGTGAGGGAACTGGTGGTGGATAGGAAGGACCAGCATATGAAGTGGAGGGGCCAGCATGATAGGTAGATGTGCCTGCCTGGAAGGGAGATGTGGCTGCCTGGAATGTGGAATCATGGAAGTGCATAGGAGAAGTGTAAGGGTGGGCAGGAGAGAGAGGGACATCTGGCATGGCGACGTCATCATGGACTGGAGAAGTGGGCTGGATAGGAGGAGAAGGTGGCGCCGGCTCGTCTGGCAGGGGCTCGGTGAAAAACCAGGTGCTGTCATCATCGAAAGACAAGGGTGCAAGGCGGAGAGGCATCAGATGCAAGCCATGACCCTTCAGAGCCCAGAAGTACCGAGAACTGTGGCCAGCAGGACCGCGCTCAATCTTTAGAAAAGTCGCCCGCTCGTATGCCCTGGCATCCAGGGTGAGATGGCCAGTAGAGAGAGTGAGGCCTGCGGTCGAGACGCCAAGCCTGTCAGCGATCAGGGTGACATAGGCGCCAATGCGAACAGCGCCACCCACCTTCGTGTTGCGCTGGAGATTCACCCAGTGACGGACCATGAACAACATCAGGTCCGGTCGCACCAACTCAGCCTCAGGACGGAGCATGTGGTCCATAAGGCAAAGGTCCTCCTCATTGACTCGGGCTGCAGTCTCCCCGCGTGCGAAGATAGAGCAGCCGATGGTGCGCTGGATGCACCGCAGTACCGGGTGAGAGATGGCAATGCTGCGGTACTGGGCACTGGTGGCACTCATCATCCCAGAGATCAGACGCCAGAAATGAGCCTTGTCGAACCCCACGCGATGGTCAAGGAAATCGGTATCGGGGTCGCTGTCAAATCCGAACCACTCACGGAGTCGGACCAGAGTGAGCCGGTGCGTCTGGTTGAGCATCTGGAACTTGATGTAGTAGTAGCCATGCACATCCTGACGCAGCTTGAGAGAGGAGAGGAACTCGAGGGTAAGCTCGGTGTAGCAGTTACGCTCGATTGCCCAGAAGGCGGGAGTGAACCCGATCCTTCCAGTGAGACGAAGGAATTCCTCGCGAACCCCAAAGGCATCCAAAGTGTCGAAATCGACTCGGCGCGTGTTCTCATAAGTGCGCTGCCTGAGGTAGAGAAAGCGTTCCAGCATACCATGGCTGGAGAGAGTGAAGTGAGGGGCTGGGTAGTCTGCTGCTCGGGGGGTTTCCCTACCCGAGATGGGGTCAGAGTCATCAGAGTTGTACTCTATAGTGCCCAACCCAGCCCCTGCTTGTGCGGGAGAAGGGTGATAGGAAGACTGAGAAGAATGAGAAGAAGAAGAGTGAGAGGAGTTACCACTGGTGCGAGCTGAACTGGCGCCTAGCTGAGACCAGTCTTGGTCCTCAGACTCTGAAGGAGAGGGAGTAGGGTCCGGTATCCCCTGTTGGATACGGAGATCCCTCTGTTGGCGAAGCTCGGCTTGACGTCGCTCAAAGTTATGCTTGGTGCGACGCTCGTTGAATGTGGGAAAATCTGGTGCATCTGACATGGCTGTGATGCGAGTCGCACTGTTGTTGATGCGAGTCGCCTTGAGATGATGCGAGTCGCACTGGGAGTGATGCGAGTCGCACTGACTGGTACCTGGTGGTAGGGACGATCCAGCAGAGGCGGAAAAAGAAGGAAGGAGAGGGTTTTGATCGTGAGTGGAGAGGGCGATGGAGAAAAGGGTGAGGAGTAGGTGTTTCGGCAGGGGTGGATGGAGAGTTGATCGGTGAAGAGGTGGTGAAGACCGACGGGTAGGAGAAGAAGGGTTTAGGGTTTCGGTGGAGGGTTTCGTTGAGGCTCGCACGGAGGTGATTCGAGTCGCAACGAAGAAGAACAAGAAGAAGGAGAGGTGGGGTTCGCTGGGCAGAGGAAGGAGAAAGGAACAGGAGAGGTGCGGGTGAGGGTTATATGGTGAGACTCGCGTCGTTTGGGCGCACCCCTTCTGATGCTGCGTCTGTTCGCATTGATGCGAGTCGCATCATGTGGGATGCGAGTCGCATCGAGTGATGCAAGTCGCATCGGAGATGATGCGAGTCGCATCAAGTGGAAGTTGGTAATTCTTTTCGGTAGAAAGGAAAAATAGCTAACTAATCTAACTAAAAGTAAACTGAAAAGGCTTGGGTTGCCTCCCAAGAAGCGCTTGTTTCAGGTCTCAAGCTCGACCTTCTTTGTGCTAATCCTCCGGTGAGACGGGATCAGAGAGGTCTTGAACAACCCGCTCCTGATAATCATGATCTGCCACATAGTGCTTGAGACGCTGACCGTTCACTTTGAAATCCCCACATGTGTCATTCCCAATTTCAATTGCGCCGAAATGGTGCACCCTTCGTACCACAAACGGACCTGACCATCTGGTTTTCAATTTCCCAGGAAAGAGTCGTAACCTGGAATTGAACAAGAGGACCAGATCGCCTTCCTTGAAGTCGCGAGACATGATGCGCTTGTCATGAATTCGTTTGGTTTTGTCTTTGTAGATCCTCGCATTCTCGTATGAGTGCTGACGCATCTCTTCCAATTCGTGCAAATCGAGGATACGCTTCTCTCCAGCTGCTAACAAGTCCATGTTGATAGCACGAGTGGCCCAGAACGCTTTGTGCTCAATCTCAACTGGCAGATGACACGGCTTTCCATACACCAGCTTGAAAGGGCTCATCCCAATCGGTGTTTTGAATGCTGTACGGTAGGCCCAGAGCGCGTCACTCAATTTCAAAGACCAATCCTTCCTTGTTCTTGCCACGGTCTTCTCCAAGATAGATTTGATTTCCCTGTTGGAGATTTCAGCTTGGCCGTTCGACTGAGGATGGTAAGAGGTGGAGACCTTGTGCGTCACTCCATGTCGCTGCAGGAGATTGTTGAATTGACGGTTTATGAAATGCTTCCCTCCATCGCTGATGACAGCTCTTGGCACTCCAAAACGAGGAAAGATGACATCATTGAATAATCGCTTCACCGTGCCTGAGTCAGCTCTTCGACAGGCCACTGCCTCGACCCATTTTGAAACGTAGTCAACCGCAACTAGAATGTACTCATTTCCACATGAAGCTGGAAATGGTCCCATGAAATCTATGCCCCACACGTCGAAGACTTCGACCTCAAGAATGGAGTTGAGAGGCATCTCATTGCGATTAGTGATGTTCCCAGTGCGTTGACACTTGTCACATGACATCACCAAGGTTTTCGCGTCCTTAAAGATAGATGGCCAGAAGAAACCACATTGTAAAACCTTGGCGGTCGTTTTGGAGAACGAGGCATGTCCGCCATAGGCGGATGAATGGCAGTGCTCGAGAATGGAACGTGTCTCTTCATGTGGTACACAGCGTCGGAGGAGGTTGTCGATCCCTAACTTGAAAAGAAAGGGATCGTCCCAGAAATAGAATTTTGCGTCAGATTTTAGCTTTTTCCTCTGCTGGTAAGTCATGGCGTTTGGGAGGATCCCAGAGGCAAGGTAATTGGCCATGTCTGCATACCAAGGGTCTGGATACCTGCTCAAGCGGGTCGCATTGACTCCCATGCGAGTCTCATCATGAAGGATGCGAGTCGCAAGACACTCCATGCGAGTCGCATCAAGGTGAGCCAGAGTTGAAGCGGAGAAGAGCTGCTCGTCGGGAAAGGAATCATCGATTGGCAAGTCGGCAGAACTCTCGTCATCCAAACGGAGTCTGGAGAGATGGTCGGCTACGGTGTTTTCGACCCCTTTCTTGTCTCTGATTTCAAGATCGAATTCTTGCAGGAGAAGAATCCATCTTATCAGTCGAGGCTTTGCGTCCTGCTTTTTCAACAAGTACCTGAGCGCGGCATGGTCGGTGTAGATGATGATCTTCGAACCAACCAGATACGACCTGAACTTGTCAAGAGCAAACACAACAGCAAGAAGTTCTTTCTCGGTAGTCGTGTAATTCATCTGGGCAGGGTCTAGCACCTTGCTAGCGTAGTAGATGGCACATGGCATCGATCCCTTCCTCTGCCCAAGAACAGCTCCTACTGCGTAGTCGCTCGCATCGCACATGATCTCAAAGGGAAGAGACCAGTCAGGTGGTTGCAGGATAGGTGCTGAGATGAGAGACTCCTTCAAGCTGTGAAAAGATTTGACGCATTCTTCAGTGAAGACAAAGTCAGACTCCTTGATGAGCATATTGGTCAATGGCTTAGCAATCTTGGAAAAATCCTTGATGAACCGACGGTAGAATCCAGCATGTCCAAGAAAGCTTCGAACTCCTTTGACGTTCGTCGGAATCTCTAGTTTCTCGATCACTTCGATCTTGGCCTTGTCGACTTCGATGCCTTTTGAGGTCACGACATGTCCAAGGACGACTCCTGACTGGACCATGAAGTGGCATTTCTCCCAGTTCAGAATGAGATGGACTTCCTCACATCTCTGCAAGATCTTGCACAGGTTGGTCAGACAAGTGTCGAAGCATGTTCCATACACCGAGAAGTCATCCATAAAAATTTCAACCTCTTTCTCAATGAAGTCTGAAAAGATGGCCATCATGGCTCTTTGAAAGGTTGCTGGTGCATTGCACAGACCAAATGGCATCCTACGGTACGCGTACGTACCGTAGGGACAGGTAAAAGTGGTCATTTCTTGGTCTTGTGGGTGAATCGGTATCTGGAAGAAACCAGAGTAACCATCCAGATAGCAGAAATAGGAGTGATCTGCAAGTCGTTCGAGGAGTTGGTCAACGAATGGCAGAGGGAAATGGTCCTTGCGTGTGGCTGCGTTCAGCTTCCTGTAGTCGATGCACATGCGATGTCTCGTCACCACACGGGTTTGGACCAGTTCATTCTTCGCATTTCTCACCACCGTTGCCCCTCCTTTCTTTGGCACCACGTGGACTGGGCTCACCCATCTACTGTCAGAGATAGGGTATATAATACCGGCGTCTAGAAGCTTGAGAATTTCTTTCTTGACTACCTCTTTCAGGTTCGGATTGAGCCGTCTTTGGTGCTCAACAGATGGCTTGTGATCATCCTCCAAGAAGATTCGGTGTGAGCAGATGGACGGGTTGATCCCCTTCAAGTCGTTGATCGAATACCCAATCGCCCCTCGATGAAGTGTCAATTTCTCCAAAAGCTTGGCGGTTTGTTCGGGATTCAATTCGGCGTTTACTATAACGGGGAGAGATTGATCTGGTCCAAGGTACTCGTACCTGAGGTTGGCTGGTAGAGGCTTGAGCTCAAGAGTGGGTTTCTCTGTCTGGGCTTTGATGCAAGTCGCATCATGCTCCTTGCGAGTCGCATCACACTCCTTGCGAGTCGCATCAGGTGTACTTGAGTCGCCTCCATTAGCTCCAAATTCTCCAGACCTTGGGATGCGACTCGCATGGGGTTGATGCGGGTTGCATCCAGTCTCCCCAAAGTCAGCTGCTTTCACATCCGCTCCACATACTTCCGAATTCGTTATTTCAACTTGCATTTCAGACAGAAATTCGAAATGCTCGTTCATACTCTCATTGGTCCGCTCAAGAAGGTAGTCTTCTACCAAATCCGTTAAACATTCTTCGATCACATCTACTCGGAAACAAGATTCGGTTGAAGGATACTTCATGGCGCGGTCGATTTGAAAACACACTTTCTCTCCTCCAAAGTTCATGGTCAGCGTTCCCTGAGAGACGTCGATGATTGCACCTGCCGTTCTGAGGAAAGGTCGTCCCAAGATGATGGGGACTTCCTTATCCTCTTCCATCTCCATGACAACAAAATCGACAGGTACGAAATACTTACCGACTTGAACTGGTACGTCTTCCACAATGCCAAGTGGTAGTCGTACCGAGGAGTCTGCTAGTTGTAATGACATTCGCGTTGGTCTGAGCTCACCTACCCCCATTCGCTCGTAGATCGTGCGTGGCATGAGACTCACGCTTGCTCCTAGATCGCAGAGAGCTTTCCTGATTGTCGCCTTTCCTATGATGCAAGGAATGGAGAACTTACCTGGATCGTCCAATTTGGGAGGTAGGTCGTTCTTCAGAATGGCACTGCATTGTTCTGTCAACTTCACCGTTTCATTTCCCCCCAAGCTTCGCTTATTGGATAGAATATCTTTCAGGAACTTGGCATAGGAGGGCATTTGAGTCAAGGCATCGGTGAACGGGATCGTGATTTGCAGGCCTTTGATCACCTCAGTGAATTTCGCGAATTGTGCGTTCAACTTGTTCTCAGCTAATCGTCGGGGAAAGGGTACAGGTGGTCTGTAAGGTTTTTCAACTCCTTTCCCTTTCTCTCTGTCAGACTTGTCAGATTCCTTTGATGCGGGTCGCACTGTACCAATGCGAGTCGCATCCAGAGGTTCTTCTGGAGTCGATGCGAGTCGCACTGTGGTGGTGCAGGTCGCATCAGAGTTGATGCCAGTCGCATCAGGGGTGGTGCCAGTTGCATCAATGGTGGTGCCAGTCGCATCGGTTAGAATCTGATCAGTTGGGAAAGCTGGTTCATCGTACTGAGTCCCACTCCTCAGTGTGATCGCCTTAGCTTCTCCTCTGGGGTTTGGTTCTGGCTGCGCTGGCAGTTTGCCAGGTTGAGGTTGGCTGGAAGTGACGATATGACTCAGTTGCTCCAACAATTTGCTTTGGGTGGCCATTTGAGTTGCCATTGATTGCATTTGCTCCCACATCATCTGGTTCATCTTCCCTTGCTCGTGTGTGAAGTTCGTCGCATAGGGAGGCACATATGGTTTGGAAGGGCCAGCTTGAGGTGCTCGGTTGTTCTGATTGGGGAAGGAGGCGTTCTGGTAGAAGTTTCTGTTGTTGCCTCCTCCAGAAGAATTGTTCCAGTTGCTACCGGATGATGGATTGATGAAGGAGTTATTGTTGTTGGTGGGGTTGGTGAAAGGGGGCCTGGGAGCATTGTTGAAAGGCGCAGGGTTGTTTTGATTCCTATTCCAATTCTGTTGTTCCATTGGATCCTTGGAGTAGGATCGGTTGAAGGGAGGTTTTGGGAAAAAGGAAGGTTCATTGTTGATGGAATTGACCTGCTCGCTCTCCTCATCAGCTTGCACCAATGGACATTGCTCGTAAGCATGTCTCTCATCACCACACATGACGCATGCTTGGGGTTGCTGTTCAACTGCTTTGACGCTGAGCTTGTCCATCGCTCTTTGCATGGCGTCCATCTTAGCGGTGAGAGCCGTGATGTGATCCACCTCGTACTTGCCACCTCCTTGGCTACCTCCTTGGCCTCCTCGTCGTCGTGAGTTGTCACGGCCGGACCATTGCTGGTTCTGCGCCATGCTGTCTATCAAGTTCATAGCCTCTAAAGGCTCCCTTGACATCAGCGCGCCTCCAGCAACAGCGTCGACGTAAGCACGAGTGCTTTCGTTCAAGCCGTCATAAAACGTTTGGATCAAGAGCCAGTCCGGTATACCGTGGTGTGGACAAGAGTATTGCAATTCTCTAAACCTTTCCCATGCCTCATTCAGGGGTTCATCAAAAATTTGACTAAAGCTGGTCAGGTCATGTCTTACCTTGGCAGTTCGTTTATGAGGGAAAAATCTGGTCAGAAACAATTTGGACAATTCCCTCCAAGTCAAAACTGAGTCCCTAGGTAAAGATCCTAACCATTTCTTTGCTTTGTCCCTAAGAGTGAAAGGAAATAGAGCAAGCTTGGTGTAATCAGCATTCTCACCGTTGGTTTTGATGGTCGTGATGCACTCGAGGAATGTTTGGAGATGAGAGTGCGGGTCTTCGTGGTCGAGTCCATGAAAGGTGTTCTGCTGCACCATGTTGACAACTCCCGGATTGAAGTTGGGTTGTTGTCCTGGAATGCGCGGCAGCCGGATTGCACCTCTCACATCTCCAGCCCTTGGTACATTGAACTCTCGCAAGGTCCTTGGCATGAAGACATCCATGTCGTCGTCAGACTGGTCAGTCAAGTCTTCTCGCTCTCTATTTCTTTCTGCATCCCTGTCCTCCCTGCTCGGATGTTCTGACATTGTCTCTGTGATGCGAGTCGCTTCGGTTGTGATGCGAGTCGCTTCGGTTGTGATGCGAGTCGCGTCAACCTCTGTGCGGGTCGCTTCAGTCGATGTCTGAGCAGGGACTGTGTCTTCTGGAGGTGTTTCGTCGAAGAGTGGTCCTCTGCTCCTCAGTTGGTAAGTCAGCTTGTATTTACCTGCAGTAGGGGGGATGAAAGCCAGTTTTTTTTTTTTTTTTTTTTAGTGATAAAGAAGTAAAGCAAAAGAAAAGATACAAACTAAAATCTAGATTAACTAAGAAAAGTGTAAATCTAGAAAGGAATTGATAGCCGTCCCCGGCAACGGCGCCAAAACTTGTTCGCTTCTCAGAGTGTGCTTACAAAGTTCCAAATACAACTAATTGTACTTGTTTTAAACCTTGAATCCACTCACGTCTAGGATTGCAAGTGTACAATCCTATCCGTGTAGTAAAATAAGGTATCGATCCTCAGGGACGGTTAAACTCAATTCTAGACTTTCACAAATCCAAGTTAGGTACTAGAAGTTTGAAGAATTGGGTTTGATTTGTTTCAATTTCTAAATTTCAAAAGACAATTCAATTAAAGGTAAATGAAAGCGATTAAAAGATTTGGTTTTGAATCAATTATAAAATGTGTTCTTAGGGTTTCAGACTTCATCTCCAAACTTTTCCTTCTCTGGACCTATCATACAACTCGCATCATCTCTGATGCGACCTGTGTGATGCGACTCGCATCATCTCTGATGCGGGTCGCATGGCCCTCGAGCAGAGCTGACATGAGTTCGTATCTAAGTTGATTTCTTGTGCGAGGCTTCGACCTGTGGCTCTCGCCTACTGGTATCTAACCTAGATTGATTGTCTGGTTAACTAGAAGTATCTATAACCTCTCGATAATAGAAATTTCACCTCTCGGTTACTATTGATCTTAGATCTACTTCAAGTGCTCAATTACAATTGCAAGATACATCAAGGCCTAATTACTAGAAGAGATGCTATAGACATCTAACAGTAGACAATCAAGAATCAATCAAGAAATCACAATCAAGCAAACAATGAATACTCAAACAACAATCACACAAGTTCAACATTAGATCAAAACATCATTCAACTCAAAGAAAAGGTTTGGAGATTACATCTTAACCCTAAGAAACAGGGATCTACTCAAGCATAACAAAAGTAAACATGAAAGAGAGAGAGAATAGGCAGATCATAATGGAGCTCGAAGATCCAAGGTGGATTGGAGAGGATCTTGCAATCTTCTCTTCTTCTCCTCTTCTTCAAGCAAGCTCCAATCTCCTTCTTCTCTCTTGATCTTCGCTCTTTTTGTGTTCTGGAATGTAGAGGGGGAAAAAGCCTCCCGAATTCTGGCATAGGACCTCCTTATATAGGCAACAGAGTTGACTTTGGGCTTGTCAGATTTAATTTGAACTGGGCGGCAACAGTTGATGCGACTCGCATCAGGTGGATGCGACTCGCATCAGATGGTCTTCAAGAGAGAGCAGTGAGGGTCGCATCGCAGGTCGCTTTGGGCTTGGATGCGACTCGCACCAGATGAATGCGACTCGCATCAGAGCTTCCTGAAGTCTGCCAATTGCCTGATTTTGCCCAATTTCGCTTGATTCCTGCAAAGTAAGAACCAAAACTTAGCAGTACCACATTCTATGGATGTTCAATGTAAAAGGCACCTTTTATTGGTTCAAAACATAGATTTTCATATGGAAACAAGTCGAAATGATAGGTCTAATAATGTGATAACACTTATTGTGTAAGAGGAGATGCTGAAAGGCAAGAAGAAGCCATGCAGGTACTTTGAATTGTATAGTGATGACTTTTGCTTGTAAATGTTACAGTTGGTTCATTGATTTATAGCTCTTGTTATATAGAATATTATATAAATTTGTCCATTAAATATTCTTCTTATGACCAGCAATAATGAGTAAATGGGCAGAAGAGCACCTCCATTTTCACAATTTGCAAAAAGGGTGACATTAGGAATCAATAATTGCAATTATGGATCAGGGAATTACTTTTTGAACGGTACTCTCGCATAGAAATTTCATTACATAAGATATAACACTTTGAGTACATCCATTTGATCAACATAGAGGGAAACAAGCTTTAAAAAGGAGAAAAAGAAGGAATGAAATAGAAAAACAGTTTGGGTGAAATCGAGAAACTGATCTTATTACTTTCTTTTTTAGTAACAACCTTTACAAATGACACTATGATTCTGAGAGGCGTGTGCTGCTGCTTGATCCTGTTCTTGGGACAGGTTAGTCCTTTACTCTTTGATTTCGAGATTTGCAACATAGTCCTTTACTCTTTACAAATGGGTTTTCATAATGTAAAGCAGAAAGGAAGGTCAACCCTCTTTAGAGCTACAAAGTCGGATATGAAAGAGCCACCATGAAATCCTCAGATTGACTTTACAGCCTGCACCAAGTCTCAACCTGAACTCATGTTGGTTAGTGTCATAAATTGTCCCTAGATTTCCTAGCAATTCTATCAGTTGGTTCCTTATTTTTGCTTGAAAGTTTGATGAAATTAGGAACATGGTCTTTTTTAATCTAGAATTTTGATCCTGTCACTATGGGCGCACCACCAAAATTTTGGTCCATCTAGCTGTATACAAATTGAGCAGTAGTTCTGCTTGTTTCTTTTGTTCTTTTGGCTTGATTATTAAATTGAGATCTTGATGGTACAGGTCGATTTAACTCTTATTTATCTTTTCTTTTTCTTTTTCTTTTTTTTGTCTTTTTCCTTGTCTTCTTTGGTGCTTAGTTGCACATTACAGGGTAAATTGGCAGTAAATTGGGTTAAATTTGAAGCATGACTGAGAGAAAAATTTTCATTTAGGGTTTGTTTAGGAATTGTGCTGAATGGAAGCATAGTTGTATTACTGAGGGTTAATTAAGGTCTAATTCTGCTTGGTTTGGGGACCATTCGGTTGAAACCACTATTCAACTGTACATGTCAAGTTCAGTATCATTTATGCCAGACTACCCTTCTAACCTTACTTATATTAATCTAATTGGTTATACGTACTCTAGAGATATATAATAACGTACGTGTGTGCTTGTAAATAGCAAAAGTTATAGGAGTTTGTGCAAATATGAACAATTGCTAGGCGTACTTTTTATTTCAATTTGAAAATTAGAATTTTTAGACTACTTATACAAGTTCAAATCACTTGTCACGTCATATTTCTATGATTGTAGCTAATTCAAATAACTTTTATGGTAATAGAGATTCTTTGTTTTGTATATATACCTATTGTTTATCATGACTATGGGAGCCTCATGTCGACCAACTATTGCCAGTACAAAGGACAGTCGGTTAGGTATAAAGAATTAGATGCAGGTATGTCGTACTCATTCTATGTCACAATTTAGGTCTTTATCGGCATCATACATGTACTACCTAACACTGGTATTTCAAGCTTCTTTTTCTATACTAGACTAGTAGATGAAGTACATAAACCAAAAGATATTCCTGGCTTTTTCTAAAAATGCATTCGGAAATCACTTACGAGAACAAAAAAAAAAGTTTGGTATATATGAAATTGTCTGTTTAAATAAAGACTTTGCCTGTTAGTATGGATATCAACTTTGTACAAATAAAACGAAAATTTGTTTTTTTAATTGGTTTAGCTTTGTCTAAACAAAAGTTTGGTTTTCACCTGGTTTAGCTTCGTCTAGTTTGTACTTTACCATAATTTATTTGGAATTAAAACTTCATTACAAAAATGTGCATGAAAAATTGCAGGTGAATGTGACAGCTGACCACGGTTATTTATGGGGCAGATTTGGCTGCATTTTTATTAGCAATTCTGCCTAGATTTGGCTGCATTTTTATTAGGCCATTGTGCTCATGGTCTAATGGATAGTCCATACTTTTCCTTGCTTATGATTTTAGGTGAGGATTTTACTTCATATTAGGCATCAAAATCTAGTAGCTCTAGAAGGTTTTATTATGAGTAAAAAAAAAAAAAAGATCTTGGTGTACGGGTACTTGCATTAGCATGGTGGATCTTTGGCTGAAATTTTTGCATGGTAGGCCAGTTATTCAAATTTGTAAATTTTCAAATTGTTATGATGAAGTGGCATATCATTTTCTAAAATTGATGATTATTAAATAGCTGTGTGATACTTCGGATGAAAAAATAGTTGTTTTTCTTCTCGGAGGCAAAGTAGCAAACACTTAGTGTAAAGGTTTTAAAATTCATATATAAGATTAAGGGAATATTGTATAAGATAGATGACCATTAAATTGAGATGTCCGTTGATAATTAGGGTAGCCCATCATCTATTGGATGTCATTTTCACATGAGCGATATACGGTTGATGTGAGTGAAATGATTCTAAATTTGTTTTGAAATGTTCAAGGGAAATATTGAACATAACCAATATAAAAGTTCTGAATTTAAGTTCTGAATTTTGTTTATATTTGAGCTTCGATCTAGCGTGAATTGTTTATAGTTCTTCGATGTTTCAATATTCTGGCAAGTGGATAGATCCATAAATCATCAAACTTTGCTGCGACCCAATAAATTTCACCTGCACTTTAATTTTGATTCTAGTTATAAGAATCATCTTATTTTGATATGAGTTCCTTTTTATTTTATAATGATCTAGATTTTTACGATAATATTATGTAACTTTGTAGTCACTTTTTTTTATAAAAAGTCAAAGATAAATTGGCCATTTTGGCAAAAAAAAATGCACTGTTTGAGTTGATCTTTTCGGCTGTGTGATCAGAATTCGAACCAATATGGTCTACACCTATAACGCTAGGATACGGATTTAAATCAGAAGGTCTAGATCTCAACTCAAAATTTGAGTTAACTCAGCGGATACGAGGCGGTTATGAAACTAAAAATTTGAGTTAACTTAGTGGATACGAAAAATTCGGCGGTTATGAAAAAATTCTCTCTAGATGAGTATGCGTCATCTTCTCTGGATGCAATGGGAGAACAAATAATTTGACAAGTACAAATTTTAACAGAGCATTTTTAGCTTCAAGCAGTGTTAAATATATTGGACGTCATTTAAATTAGATAGGTTGTGCACTGCATCAAATAAAAACAGCTATGCTAATAAAGACACTTTAAATAAACAAATCAAGACCATTCAATGCTTATCGGACGGATTGGAGCTTGATATTTAGCATTTATCTAATGTATGTACACAAAATGATATGAAAAATATTCAGAAAAATCTTTTAAAATTGTTTACATCTTCTATGACCGAATCATGCTTGTAATTATCAATTTTATAAACTTTCGTCATTATTTGCCTCTTCAAATTTAACAAATATTTGCAGACCGTTCATTTTCACGTGAACAATCGATGGTCGATCTACAATGAAATGATTCCAAATTTGTTTTGAAATGATCAAGGGAAAACATTGAACATAACCAACATAAAAATTATGAAGTTTGATTGTGTCTGAGATTCGATCCAATGTGAAGTGTGCATGGCCCTTCGATGTTTCGATATTCCGTCGGCTTGATGAATGGGTAAATAAAAATAAAATTTCATCAAACTTCGCTGCAGGAAAATAAATCAAGTGCTCTTTAATTTCAACGGTTTCGATCGACCAACAGACGATGTGTTTACGTGCGCCTTCATTAACTCAGAAAGTAAGAGTTTGTGTTCTATGTAACACAAACTCTTACTTTGGGAGTTAATGAAGTTGCACGTAAACACGTCGTCTGTTGGTCGATCGAAACCGTTGAAATTAAAGAGCACTTGTTTTATTTTCCTGCAGCGAAGTTTGATGAAATTTTATTTTTATTTACCCATTCATCAAGCCGACGGAATATCAAAACATTGAAGGGCTATACACACTTCAAATCTGAACCGTTTTATTTACCTGTAGTAGTATGAGGTTGCCTTCTAGGCGCATCTTTGTATATTTGTTCCGCATGAGACTACGGTGCAAGAACGATACTGTGAACTCCGCCCAATTAAAGTTGGACACTTGATCCACATCCTCCACAATATTTAGATACTCCCAAGGTATTCGATCATCTGTTGGTTGAGCTAGAACTCCAGCAACCATTAATAACACGAATACTCTAACAAAATTCTCATCATTTGCATCAAAAGTTGAAATACGAGAATTAAGATCAAGAAAAGATATATGTTGGTGAGTGGGATTTTCAAATATCTCGAGAAGAGCCTCATTAATATTTTTCCTCTCAAAATCAATATGAGTTCCTTCATCTCGCAAACCCATTATACAATATGCATCCCAATTGGTGAGTGATACACTCTTTTCACCAATTTTAAATGTTTTACTATCGGGTTGGTATGCTCTGCTTAGTGTTTCAATTAGCGAACGATTGACAAGTATGGGTTGCAATTTAAAAAGACAACCAAAGCCTAACTCTGAAATTTTTTGCTTCTGCTCAAATTTTAAACCGTCTAGCATAAGAACAAATTGAGCAGTTCGTTGAACAATCATGTTACGCAATGCCATGATTAAGCCGTGCAGCAACGCTTTGCTACAAAAATAAATTACATCAAAAATACATGAGACAAAGAAATTCAATTTCTAATTCGTATTTTTTGATGTCATAAAGAATAAACAATTCCTCATATAACCTCTATTTGAATATAAATTTGAATACTGTAAAAAAAAAGCATAAATAAAAATAAAATATAAAATACCTCAACTCTAGAAGACCAATCAACCCCTTGCGGAAGTAATAATATATTGTGCAAACTTTTATTCTGCTTATCTATATATACAATTTAATCTAGACGACGGTTTGACATTATCATGCATAGCATGCAAAATTTAACCGCTATAAAAACAGTTTAATAATTAATCGTGTCATGTCAGGGTTAAATGAACAAACATACATCCTAAATTGTGTCGTGTTTGTGCACTTCTATTTATGGTTAGATAATTGTTAGAATTTTTTTTTTTTTTTTGTAACTTAATTTGCAACCACTGCTAAGCTTTTCTCTCTCAAAAAAAAGTTTTAATTTTATTTTACCAGCAATGGTGCGCACTTTCCTTTTATCATATCATGCAAACTCTTACAATTTCGATATAGATTAATTTCTTCAATTTTTTTAATAATTAATTTATCCATTGTTTTCATTTTCTTGGTTTTCTTTGAATGGAACGCAATTTAATGGTTGCAAAAAAACACTAAAAAACTATCAATACAATAATATCCAACATTCATAGTCTAATAACTAGCAGTAAAAAGTCTAATAAACTCAAATTTCATAATATAAGCCTCAAAGAGAAACTACAACAATATCATAATGCAATACTCCTTTGTTCAGTGTATGCAATAATTTGACAAGATCCTGCAACTCTCCACCTTCATAGAAAAAAAATAAGATAAGAAAAAAGAAAAAAATATCAGAAAAAAGTTAAAGTTATGCATCCTAGAAGGAAAGTAAAAAGATAAGATATGAGACAAAATATTTTGCTTTGCCCGTTTAATAGATACTATGAATTTTCCATTGATTTTTTCCTTTAATCAGACTATATGATACTATGAATTTTTCCTTTACTCGGATTTGTAGTAACTTCTAACTTGTAAATGTTTCAGATGCTATCCACTCCTAGTGACCTAGTGACTCATCTGATTGTGAATTTTTGGATAATTAGGTAAATAAATTCAGATGCCAGGAAACATTGTTAAACATTGCTGATATGCATGTGTTACTAGTACTAAAACTCCAAAAGACCTCCTGTCAGAAATCAGACTAAAAAATTTCCTAAAATGCCCTTGTCACATGATAAACCAATAAAATAAATCAGAAATGAAGTTGATATAATGGCAAGATTGTGTGTGCATATCAGACATATATGCAAGGATAGAACTCAAAACTTCATAGGTGAAGAACCTAAAATAACTTGTAACACACTGTCACTGTGCTATGCAGTGACAGTGGCTTCCTTTTAAGCCACTGTCCCAATCCAATGATCTGGACCACTCAAATTCTTTTTATGGACCATACTATCCTCTCTCCGGAAAGGAACTATTAAGGCTGAAAAATTGTGTTTAAAGGAAGATACTCATTGGTGGAAATAAAGAAAATAAAGGAAACAATTCATGAAAAGTTAGAAAATAGAAATCTTAATCAGGAGAAAAAAATAATTGTTGTAGAGTTTCATCCATTCAACACCACATCAAAAAAGAATATGACATACCCAATTTCGCTGAGTTATTCGAAATAGCTACTGGGAGCCATCAATTTCCTGTAAAAAAAAGAGAGGATTAATTAATACAAATTTGGTGGGGTGATAAAATTTAATGTAACATTACATAATCACTCTTAACGTACCGAGCAAAGAAGCTGACATGTTTGTCGATTATGGCCTAGCATACCACAATGTCCACATTTGTTCTTCCTCCTCCTTCCTTTAATTGAAGACTTCATCCTCTCGTACTTCTTCTTCTTTGGTGCGCCCTTCGTCACAACAAATTTTGGGTTCCCGACTTTCTGGGGTGATTCCCTATCACTTGACACAACATTCTTTTCAGCTTTGGACTTCTCAATTCTTTTCCCAATATCCTTAAGCCACCACCGCAAGAAATCTGTTGTTTTCACACATTCTTCACTCGACTTAGATGATTGGTAGCATACTTGGATGCATAGTTCTATCATCTCATTGTACATTTTTTCCGACTCAGAAACCTTAAAATCCCCACCCTTCCTATCCGAAGTAAACAAAGACTTAGCAGTTTTGGTGTACCTATCATTGATGCAATATGGAGGAATGAATGTGATGTCCAAGTGTATCAATACAGAAAACATGTGACTGCATGGTATTTTCTCACATTCATATTTATAACAGGTACATGTAAGTATTCTGATATTTCCCTCAGAAATAAAGAAGTCCACAGCTACTAAAGTCTCGGATTTTCCTTTTGAAGCTACAATGTACTTTGAGGAATTGATACTCCCAGAGTTTTGAATCACCACAAATTCGTTTGATTTCTCAATTTCCTCACGAACCATAGCAAACACTTCAGGTGTGAAGTTGCTTGCTGCAGATTTCTCGAGATTGTAGAAAGCGGTTGTTAAAACTGGTTCTGTTTGATATGCTTTGCAATCTAACTCGGCCTCCTTTGTGCGCATTCTCGTAAGACAACGCTCAAGCTGCTGTACAGCCTTACACAAAGACATCTTACTATTCATGTACCTGTGAATCTTGGAATTGAGACTCTCGCTTCTCTGGTTAGTTGACATCCCTAAGAACATCTTATTCTGTACAAAAGCCCCAGCCCATAATTGTTTTGACGCATAAATTGTCTGCAACCAATGCCTACTACGTGGCCTTTTACTAACTTTATCCTCAAACTCCTGCCACTTGTTCTCAAATTCTTCAGGCATGTATGCCTTCATCATCAACTTGTAGAACATTCGCATGACTCTTGAATCACGAATATACTTTTTTGCATTTCCCGCCATATGCCATGTGCACATCCGGTGTGTTGTGCCCGGTAATACGGACTTTATGGCCTCGCGCATCGCAAGGTCACCATCCGTAATTACAGATTCAGGTCGTACCTGGTACATGGCCTCCATTAATGCTTCAAGGAGCCATTCGTATGAGTTCTTATTCTCACAAGAAACAATGCCGCATGCAAACATAATTGTGCTTCGATGATGATTGATGCCTAGAAAAGGAACGACTATCATGTTATATCGGTTCAGCTTGTATGTGCTGTCGAAAACAACTACATCTCCGAAGCTAGCATAATCGAGGACTGACTGAGCATCGGCCCAAAAGAGACTTGTTAAATGGCCATCTTTTGCATCATATTTGAAAAAAAAATATGGATCTGCTTTCTTCCTCTCCTCGAAGTACTTTATTGCTGACTCTGCATCATTTGCAAGCATCTCAGACCGCTCTCGCTCAGAGATAAAGTTATACAAATTCTTCATCTGATAACCACGATGTTCATAACCACCACTTCTCCGTTCTGTGTAATCTAATATTTGGCAGTTCCGAATACCCGAGTCTTCAAAAGCGCCTATTTCAAACTTCTGAGCTTCATTAATAGAACAATGGGATCGCAGGAAAGGAGCAGTATCGCTAGCTGCTAGATTGTGGTTGTGAACATCTATGTAATTTTTAACCCACCACCTACCGGTTTTCGGATCAAGTTTGATGCATAGCTCGACGGGGCAGCCACAGCGAGAGAGCGCCGAGGCAGGTCTTTTCCGGTCCGGCTTATCCAAATACTTACTCTCTCGAAAACCAGATCTGCTGCAGTAAAACCGACGGAATATAATGGTGTCATTCCTTGGATCTTTTCTAATTATGCTCTTCCTTATGATGAACCCTCTTTTTTTGCGTAATCATTGTAAAAATCGTAAGCTTCTTCTTGGCTTGAGAAAGTCATACTTACAATTTTTTCATACTCAATCAATGATTCCACGTCAACTTTGTTAGCCTACAAAATTTGTGAAATGAAACCATCATTAGAAAGAGTATTTGTCTATACCTCGTGGATCCATGGATGTATGGTCATTACTAAATGTCAATTCCTCCATAAATAAGCTATGGTATAAACAGACTTCTATAAACTATTGTGTAAATAAATGTACTGGTACAACAGTTGCCAGCACATTTTTTTTGTCTTATTCTTTTGGTGTCATCATGCCTGGCTGTATTTGGGTCAAGTAGAAGCAATAGTGGTTTTTTATATTTTTAAGTCCCCAAATTAAATCTTATGCCTACAATATGTTCATTATATACTTTTATAACCGGCAACATATACCAAAATAGATAAATACCAAGTATGATTATTTGGGTTCTGCAACAAATATGGCTGAAATGGCTTAATTTACCTTTGCATTCATTCTACAAACTTCAGTGCTGATTTGGTAGTAAAAGGGACATGAAAATATGTAGGCACAGCTTCTGAATTTTGAACTCATTAATAGAGTAAATCGGTATACATGTATTTTAATAGATATAATATGAAAGTACATGTGACTTGCTTTCAGTGTTCTCAATTCTTATCGGACCTAGTTCATTGCAACATTCCACAGCAGCAGCTTGTAAATACAGCTCAATTGGTTGCAATATCCTTAGAACTCGTCTAGGTATTTGACAAAGTTTCAATCTACAAAAAATTCTATAACTTACCATGTCTTTTGCGTCGACGACTCGGTGCTAGCTACCAATGTAATTTCATTTCCGAGACCCAAGAAGTGAAAGAAGCACAAACATCGATCCCGAGCAGGACCTCCTTTGGCCTCTCCTTCAAATCTCTTCCTCCTCAATGCCCCTGCAAAAGTTAATTTATCACTTGTTCTCCTGGCTCTTTTCACTGGCTTATCACCAAGTATAAATTCCTGAACCAAATAAGTAAAAGAAAAGAACATTATTTAATTATATTGATAAATGTAGTACAAAAGATTGCACTCCTTACCCAAAGTTACACACAGGGTCCATAGTTAACCTCCAGTGGTACAATGAAGATATATTATTCCTTTTCCCCTCTCTTACCTTTAAAATATTAAATATTTGCAGAATTGATTAATAATTATAAATTATCAATTGAGCTGATTGAATTGATATATTGTTGAGCATCATTGATACTATACAGGCTCTACTTATCATGCTCAAATCAGGTCAAGTACTGGGAAGGACTGATAAAGACTATGTTAAACCTTGGTTCCAACTTTTGCATGGTACAGAAGAAAATCCTGCAAATTCTAACACAGAAGAAATGGTATATACAAATACCGGCAGAAATTAGTATAATTGCTACAAATTGGAGGGCATATATGCAAAAAAAAGAGATTTGCTAGGTTATGGGTGAAAGAACAAAGTACAGTATATATTGTCTGAAACTAAGAGTGAAAGAGGTTTAACATTTTTACAATAATTTTCTCTATTTTCACTTCTATTTTCACTTTTAGTGAAAAATGGATGATAAATGAGACCAAGTAACAAAAGCCACAAGCAGACATCCACTTACATCAAAATGAATTTTCCTTTCCCTTTTCCTTTTGCCCCGCCTTTCTGAAGACTGATTTTCAGTAATGCTCGGACTCACAGTACCCTCTGTATCTGAAGATGCTACAATTTGACATGCATACAGATAATAATTGTTCAGAGGAACTACTTTATTAAATTCCTTAAAGTTGTCTATATTGATAAATAACAGAAGGTTGGGGGCATTCTCATGTGTTCTTGCAGAACTTCTAAATGAAACCTGAATGGTTTAGCCATGCAAAATGCAAAATACAGCCCTCATCTTCATTTGCAATTTATCAAAAATACCCAAAATGCCCCTCCTCATTCAAAGTTACCTCTACGTGTCCTCCCAGAAAGATGACATATGCAGCCTTCCATTGAAAATTTAGAAGGGCCATCAAAGAATTGGCCATGTAGTTTAGTTTTTAGAAGGGCCATCAAAGAACTTGTCTTTTGATTGTTCTCTTTTGCCTTTTATAAATCAAAGTTAGAAATGCATCACGGTTTTCACATTTTCTCTAAAGTAAGAATTAAAGTAAATAAAGAATCAAAGCAAAGAACGATCTATTAATGGCAAACAAATGAAATGCATAGTTCAAATAAATACTTTTTTTTTTTAAAACTTGATAGTGATTCAAAGAAATACTTGAGGAAGAGACAGAGGCAACAGATATACAAAAAGAAATGCAGATTAACTATAAAAAATGCAAATTTATTAGAAAACAAAAAAGATATACAAAAAGAAATGTATGCATTGCCATATAGAAAAATTGTGCAGAAAAAGGTGAAATTGAGAAGGTAACATATTTTCTACATGACTTATAACACTCTGATTATGCAAGAATGATGAAATTGTGAAATTTTCTACATGATTGGAACTTATATATGGGCTGTGCAAGAAAGGTGAAATTGAGAAGGCAACAGATTTTTGAAATAGCGAAGGCAATGGATTTTCTACATGACATGATTTCTAAAGCGCATCAGCATGATGTTGTGACCATAACACATTTTTATTGCAAATTATTTGATATCAACTAGTTGAACCTGACACGACTTGATGGCAATCAGAATTTTGTTTCACATTAGATTATAAATTCGTCATTTCTTCGAGCACCTTGAGTGCATCAGAATATATTGTTTTTAACAACTTACCAGATACTATTATTTTGAAAAATAGTGGTAGTACCACCGATTTCATAGAAATCAAAGCATACCTGATATGGTACCTAAAATAGGTACCAAAATCAAATATGAAAAGTCATACATCAAGTCATTATCAACAAACATAAAAGCATACAAGGAGAGATAGTATTACATCAAAAACTAAACTGGAAACAAAATGAAAACTAAGCAGAATAAAAGTCTCAAAAAGTAATCAGATCATAGTAGACTAGTAATCCAAGAGATCCTCATCCGACATCTCGTCTCCAGACATATGATCTGGGGGGTTGCCAGCTCCAAGAGCTTGAATGGATACCTCTTCCTCCTCCAGTATCTGATCTGGAAGGTCCTTAACATCACATGGAAGCATTAGACTTAATTTTAAATAGGAAATATCAGAGTTAGACTTACACCAAAAAGTAGCTAAAGAGATTATCTTAAACCCTAATGATTTAACAGAAATGGGAGTAGTATTATCATTAAAAATAATTCTATTTCGTTCTAACCATACATTCCATAATATGGCTCCCCTTAATAATTCCACAAGGAGTCTATCCTTTAAGGGAATAGAAGCATCAAGTAACCATAAATCATCTATAGAATTACAGGTAAAGGGGAATGAATTGTATGTGGCAATCCAATTCCATATCAAGCGCACATATGAACAATGTATAAATAAATGGTCAGCACTCTCATGTTGGTCACAAAATGCACAAGTAAGATTTCCTGGCCAACCTTTTTTTGCCAAATTAACCTTTGTAAGAATTTTATCCCGTCGGACGAGCCAAAGAAAAATTTTGATTTTTAAAGGGATGTGAGATTTCCAAATGGTATCATATTCAGAATTTGGAATACCACCATATTCTAACCATTTATAAAAAGAATGAACCGTGAAATGATCATCTTGTGACCATCGCCATATCAATCTATCTTCCAAATGAGAAGACAAAGTAAAATGTTGAAACTTGTGGTTAAAATAAGTAATTAAAAGAAGCAACAATATGGAATTAAATAAGTAATTTATACTAACAAATCAATAAATAAGAAATATAATTAGGGAGGATAACTTACAAAGCGACTGGAGAGATATCTCAGACCGACGGGAGGGACAGATACAGAGCAAAGAAGGGGCCGACCTACGGGAGGGAGGGAAAGATCTTAGAGGATGCGAATTCGTCAAGGGAGGGGGCGATCCACGAGAGGAAGAGACGACGGGAGGGAGGTATCTCAGAGATGCGAATCCATGCGAATTCGCCAAAGAGGGGTGATCTGCGTGAGGAAGAGACGGGAGCGAAGAGACGGAGATCTAACAGAAAGATTAACGGAAATATATTATTATATGATGTTATTCCAATTTTACCCTTTTGAAATTAACGGCTGTGATTAATTCGGACAAAAATCTTAAAAAAATTTCCGATCCATGACAGCATCACTCTATTAATTTTACTATTTTTGCTATTGTAACATTGCAACCAAGCATACGGACGGAATGAAAATGCTTTTCTTGGCGAAGAGTAGCGGATTTGGTGCACCGCTCCTCCCCCTTCCCTTAAAAAAAAAAAAAAAAAAAAATTAACTATTTTGTTAGGTGAGGGGGTTCACAAATTTTGATACTAATTAGGGTGGAAATGCAAAAGAGGCAACTAAGTCTAAGATCATTTCTTCCGCTAATGATATGATCCAGCATCTTTATCGACTTCAATTACGACCTCCTTCCCTCCTCACCTCCGATCTGATCACTCCATCGATCGAGAGAGAGAGAGAGAGAGAGTAAAAGTGTAAAACATTCAAGCATACAAAGGAAAACCATGTCAGAGAATCCGCCACCATTTCAGGAGGCCTCGCGTTGCGATGTCTGCAACTGTAGCTTCACCACTTTTCGCCGTCGGGTAATATCTTCCCTCTAGCATCTATTAGTTTACCATTTTCTTGTGAAGACCCTCTACTTTAATCACCGATCCATCATTTGAAGGACTATATGCAGTTTCGGTGATTTGAGGTTAATAAAACTGGTTTATGTAGCTGGTAGGAGATTAGATCTCTTGTAATAATTGGAAGTGAGTAGCTATAGAAAAATCTAGCTTCTCGCAATTAAGTTTGGATGAATGCTAACTTCAAGAGTGTTTGTTAAGTTGATTTAATTTTAGTTTCAATCTCCAATTGTAATATCTATTGATTCATGCAATCTCATCTCATGACGGAGTAGAAACAGTTCAAGGTTCACAGATTTAAATCGCAAATGTCTGCAATATATAGACAGACTCAGTAAAACAACCTATAGGATACAACATGCCTTTCATTGCAAAACGTTTGTATTTGATTTAGACTAGTTTCATGACGTATTTAAATTTTGTACAGCATCACTGTCGGTGTTGTGGAAAGACATTGTGCAGTGATCATTCATCATACCAAATGGTACTTGTTATTATATTATTATTATTTTATTTTTTTTGCATGTAACATGGTAAATTATAAAAATTTGTATATTCTTGGTACTGATGCTGAACCAAAAAATTTCAGCCTTTGCCTCAATTTGGCCTTCACACCAATGTCAGAGTATGCTATGAATGTTTCAACAAAACTTCAAGGTATTTTGATCACCTTCTTGGATTATGGAACCATATTGTACTGGTATATTAGTATATTACCAAGCTGAATTTGCGTTTTAGTCAGATTCCGTTTGGTTTGTCCTTTGAGTTACAGTAACCCTTCAGTTGATTCCAACTTTTTTTTTTATTTTTTTTGAAATGCCATGACAGAAGCTGTCAGGTGGTATTGCATTTAACAATATGCACAAACGCGCACTTACAGTGTTCATTATACAAATCAGAGAGCATACATCAAGCTCTGCTTTTCTGACTCACCTAATTTGCATCATACCAGTAAAATTAAAAATGAAATGAAACAACTTCTTAACGTAACTGCAGCCAAAGATTACACTCATTTATAATCCTATTCACCAGAATCTTGGGGGGAAGATTGCTTCCTCTGAACACTCTTTCGTTTCGCTGTTTCCAAATGGCCCAAGTTGTACATATGAACCACGAAATCCAGCACTTCTCTTTAATTCCATCTTGGCTTGAATTTCCATTTCTGAGTGCTGATACTGAAGATATCCAAATCTGTAGGATAGTTGCACCCTGTTGGGTTAGATTAGCCCCTAGTTTTTCCGATAGCAGCCTCCAAACCTGTACTGCATAACGGCAATTGAACAAGAGGTGTAAAGCAGTCTCCAGTCTACCAGTAGTACACATAACACATCCAACTTGGCATTGGATATATCGCCGTAATAGCACGTCTTGTGTAAGTGTACTGGTATTCAGCACTAAGAACATGAAGATCTTTGATGAGGTAGGGCACTTGGCAGACCACAAGTTGTTAAAATGCCACGCAACCTTTCCGACTGACATAAGGACTGTATATGTTGATTTTGAAGTGTACACCCCAGAAATCCAAGTAAGTCCATCACCATCTGATGTCAGTACAGGCCCCGAGATAACTCTGATATCCTTGGCAGCGCCTGAGATAAAGAGAGATTGGGGTGAGGAGGTCATGGAAATCCATCACAGTACCGTAGCAATGTTTCCGATTTCCAAGTATTGTACCAAAAGGAAATAGAGTTGCCATCCCCTGTATTCCACCTTGTGCTTGAATGAAACACTCTTTAAATTGAGTAATTGAGCCCAAAATAACGACCCACTTCTCAACCACACAGTGAGACCCCCTTCTCTGTTTACATGCTCCCACCGCCTTGATGCCCAAAACCTCCCCAAAGATTTATTTTGCTGATAAAGGTGCCACCACCATCTTAAAAGAAGTGAAATATTTTGAATTTCTAGATTTCGAATGCCCAATCCACCCCATTCTCTTGGCATACAAGCCGTCTCCCAATTAATCAAAGAAATACATCTTCCTTCATTCGCATTATTTCCCCATAAAAAGAACTGACGTACCTTGCCCATTCTTTTAATAGCCCAACGCGGAATGCGAACACAATTCATGTAATAAATCGGTAGAGAAGAAAGCACCGAATTTACTAACCTGTAATCGACTGCCTTGCGAGAGCAACTTGCCTCTCCACCCTTGCAGCTGACTTTCCAACTTCTCAACGAGCAGCATGAAGGATGCTCTTGTGGGCTTTTTCGTCGTTAGTGGCATGCCAAGATATGTGACTGGTAAATTCTTTTGCTGACATTCGAGTATTAGCTTCACCATCCGCACCTCCCTCTGTTGCAAATTGAACTGTACAAAAGAGCTTTTAGTATAGTTAATTTGCAAACCTGATATTTTAGAAATAAACCTCAAGATGATTTTTAGGGTTACAATGGTCCCCCTATCTGCACTTGCCACTAGAGCCGTATCATCTGCATATTGAAGCGCAAGAATAGATTCTGGAATCTTTGAAGAGATCGGCTTGGTGAGGGTTGTATTTGCCACACGTAACATTTGTTGGAATACGTCAGCAGCAATAAGGAAGAGCATAGGAGATAAAGGATTGCCTTGACGGAGCCCTTGCTTATGTGCAAAAAAATATATCGGTTCACCATTGATAACCACTCTTGATGTGGCCGAACTAAATAGGTCTTGAATCCATCTGACACAACGGTTAGGAAACCCTCTTTGAGTCATGGCAGATAAAATAAACTCCCAATTAACCGAGTCAAATGTCTTTGAGAAATCAATTTTCACAAGAATAGCCGAGTTCTTCGTCTCATTAATGTGACTTAGAATCTCTCTAGTTGAGATAAAGTTTTCAGCTATGTGCTGTCCCCGAATGATTGCTGTTTGGTGAATGGATACCAAGTCGGTTAAATCTCTAGATGATCTCAATGTTCGGATTTTTTTATAATAATTTCGTGATAAGATTTATAACACTAATCGGCCTATAATCCTTCATTGTTACTGTCGTGTCTTTCTTTGGAATCATCACAATATTAGCCTGGTTAATCACCGACAAATCCAGGTCATGTCTATAAAAAGCATTAACCATGTAATTTTATATTTTAGTTTTCTTAAAGTAATTAATATTTCAAGCTTATATAGTATTATGTTTGAAACTTAGGAGACATTTTGAAGCCCCTTTAGTAGTTATAAAGCTAATGGGCTAAATGGGTATTTCAAAAACTTTGACTTGTAAAGATAGACACATAAAATAAAATTGAGATCCTACAGAGGTTTCCATCTGATACTGTGCTGATCAGTGAAACTCAGTATTAAATGAACCTGTGCTTTGTTTTTGTTTTTTTTTACAATTCTGTAGTGTTGTAAAATCTGGTACCAAAAATCCTTCTGAAGGCATAATTTCTGATGGTATCTCAAAGCTAACGATGGATGAAGATAAAAGCTCTTCATATGCACCTACTTCAGGAAATGAAACTACTGCAACTACAGTTACGGAGTGCAAGTGCAGCATGCCTCTGTGCATCTGTGAATCCGCAAAACCAGCCCCTGTTGCCATTCAGGTAGGTATTCATTTCTGATACCACTTATCTGTACCAAGGTGGATAACCCGTACGGGATATGTAATGTTCCTTTTCTTCATATGCAAATTGTAGGTACAGAGTGCCACAGCCTCAACTGTACAAGCCAACCCAAGACCAAAGAAAACTAACACTGAACCTGGTGCAAGGAAATCTGCAGCTTCATCGAGCAACAGCTCAAGGTTGTTTATTTATATAGAGATGAGACTTTTAGTTCATATTTTAATGCTCTCTCTTTCTGCCTCGCTCTCTTTCTCTTCCTATTGAAGCCCAGAAATTGTTGACTAAACACAAGAATCCAAAATCAATACTGTTAAGATATGTAGCTTTTTTTTTTCAATGGTGGATCTCCTTTTAGTTCCTGGAGAAGTCCTTGATTATAGTTCCCTTCAGCAGCTCATTTCTTAATCTCGGCCAGACGAATAACAGCAGCCTTGAAAAAAGCTGGACGGATTATGATGTCACCGGTGAGGTATGCACAATTTAACTACTAGTCCTTTATGTAAATTGTTAGCACATTGACAGAGATTTTGTTGGTTTGTTCTTGTGCTCAAATTATTATTTTTTCTTTTTTTTTGAAGGTTGGCTATAATATAGCCAACAATATATTGATTAAAAAAGAGAAAGTTTGTATGTACAAAAACTAATTACAATGCTCAAAAGTAAAAACAGAACATAAAAAATATGTACATAAATCTCCACTATTCAAATGGTCGATAGTACCGCAATGTATGCCACGTATGCTCCCGCATAATCGATCTCATATCCCTGTCTGCTCTTATTGAATAGTGCACAACCATTGCATGATATTAATAGTCGTTTCATTAATTAAAATTACTCCCGGTTTGCTCTTAGTGGAAAAAAGTCTTTTGTTCCTTTCTTTCCATAAAGTCACGTACCTGCCGCCCATACTACTCTTTGTTGTATCCTCATCCGCGGTGATAGTTATGGTAGATGCCGCCACATATTCCTCACCTCCTGCCCCCTTGTCAGTCTGATATTGAACTGAGCGCATATGCCACGCCAAAATCCATTAGCATAGCTACAGTCCCATAGCAGGTGGTCCCTTGTTTCCATATCTTCACTGTTGCACATTTGGCATCCGAATGGTACCGTGCAACCTCTTATCGTTAATACCTCCTGTGTTAGTATTTTATTCTCCAGCATCAACCAGATAAAAACCCACACCTTCAGTGGAACCTTTAATTTCCAAAGGGTTTTATGGTACTCCGATCTCACCCCTGAGTTACGCATCATATTATACGCTGAGCTGCATGTGAATGGCTGTGTGGTTGACCACCGCCAGATCCATTTCTGAGCGATCTCATCATGGGTCGAAGATGCAGTGAAGAACGGTAGAAGGTTAGTCAGGTCCTTTAGAAAGTACGAAGATGTTGTTTACCTTGTGTTTATTTTTTTAATCAGGGTCTGAGAGAAGCTATTAAAAATGGTGATGCCAGAGCTGTTAGAAACCTTTTAAGTCAGGTGACTTTTATTAATAATTTTTTTTTCCTCTTTCTTCTACGTAGAGAATCTAACCCAATTTTTTTTATAGGGAGTGGATCCAAACTACCGTGACAAGCAAGGGTTTACAGTGCTACATCTGGTATGATGTCTTAAATTTTTATTTACTTACCTAACCCAACTGTACTTGTCTAGCTGGCATGCTACTCTTGTGTGATGAGTCAGAACTCTCTTTTAAGTTTTTTATGTGCTTCATATTTATTTCAGGCAGCACTTTTCAATCAGACAGAGATTACTCTAATTCTCATGGATAGTGGGGCAGATGTCGGAATCAAGAATCCTCAAGGTTTGAAGTTTGTTTCCTTTCTGCCAGGGCATAAAAAAATATGAAAAACTACTGTTTGAGAATAATAAATTAAATAAGTTTTGTGCTGCCCTTCTTTTTGATGGCGTGCTGAGTGTTTTGTTGCATATTATGTTTTTTACGATGTAAATACTTACATTTTCTATATGCTTGTTTGTTTGTCATGATTGTCAGGAGAGACAGCTCTTGATTGTGCTCCAGCCATGCTTCAATACAAGATGCGGGAGCGAATTAAAGAAATTGCTGTGGTTCAATCTGAAAAATAAACATTTTTGTACTGGTTTAGACATTACCATTTTGCCTCATGTAGAGGGCAGTAAGACTTTGCAAACCAATTGAACAGTGCCACCTTTAAATTGTACATTTGTGTCTAATTGCAGAATGACGTAACATTAATACTTTATCCAGTTTCAATAATGATTTTATTTTGGATAAGATGCTCAGTTTTTCCTATGTAGATTACTTGGACCATTATAACTGCTCTGCCTACGCATTTTTGTTTTCTAAATTCCAATAAATGGAATTAAAAACAGCCATAGAAAGAGATCCCCATTTTTGCCAGTTTTGTGACCTGTATGATTTAAGCCAGCTCTGTACCACCAATAGGTTATTCGTATTACTATGGGTGCTTTCTGTAAGATATAGTTGATTTATATGCACTAGACGAGGTTAATATGGTTGAAGTAGCAGATTTGATGGTATCAGTATCTGGGTTTTACATCAAGAGAAAAGCTGATATTTAACTAACTAGTGTTATTGCCTAGTGTTTACAATATGAGAAAATGACCCGTCAATAATTCAATCTGCAAAATAGGAGCAGCTTCTATTAGAAAACTGATAGCCTGTTGAATTCTCTATATAAATGTCTATAAGAAGAATTTGTACCACTAACAAAACAATAGACTCGTCCAATCTTTACATGATTTCACAAACTTTTTGTTTAACATCTACTGTCCAGTCAGCGCTCAATCCAATCCTTGAAAAGTAGCATCATATAAAGAGGCACATTGACAGCAGCAATGACCACAACCAATTTGACAACCCGTATCAGTCGTTGAATTCCCCTGCTCACATTTGATTTTCCCGAGGGCAGCCTGGGATCCTCTAGCAATGTTTGATTGCCCATTTCTACGGTAACATCTTGCTGGTGTTTTCTTGCTGTTGCTCGTGATACGGCATTACCCCTAGTTTAAAAAAAAAAAATATATATATATATATATAAGAAAATGCTTTGAATTTCTTTTTGTGAAAATATTGATCAATCATTTTAAATAAGACAGGCTATTTGCTAATAAATTAATTTCAAATATTTCAACAAAATAAACCAATTAAACCAAAAGCAAGCAACAAAATAAAGTTTAATTCTGGACCCATAGGACCTTAAAGGTACTGAATCTGCAAAAGTGGTTCTAGCAAAAAAACAAAAGAGGGAGAAGTCTTGCAGAGTTGACCATTAGGTATTTGATTTTTTAGATTAAAAGAATTATCGGAGTTATTTGAAAATTCATAAAACATTTTGGATTACCTTCCAACTGTTCTGTTATCTGCATTTGATGAGTTAACTCTGGAGGCAGCTTTCTTTATAAGGTGCATGGTTCCCTCGGCATCCCATACCATCTCATATTCACAATCTTCATCGTCATTCTTTTCCTTCACTGTTGCTGTAAAATTTTGCCAAGCTGTTTTTATGAACTCAAAAGATTTACCGACATAACCCAAACTGCTGAAGCCATTTGTCGGCCAGGTGGCAAGTAGAGCGATTGTTACCAAAGCCTGGCATAGGTACCTGAAATTATCAAACAATTTTTACTCCTTTGTCTTCAGTTATCATCAAGAAATCCATAAGGAGAATTTCACATTAATCTCAATATATTCCAAACTACACTGCTGTTAATCTCTCAGTACACAATGACAAAGGAGGCATAATTCATTTTTTATACAAAAAATAAAAGCTATGAGTGCAGATGAATCATGGTTACATGCCTTAGCAGGTATATAAGATTTTTTTCTCTAGTAGACTATGGATGGTATCCTTTTGTACTTCTAAAAAGAAAACATTAAATCATTCCTGTACGAGATAGAGTATTTGTTACCTATTATCCACAGAAAGAGAGAGAGAGAGAGATGCCAAGCTTGTTTAGAAAGAGAGAAAAGGATTTCCATAGAGAGAGAGAGAGAGAGAGAGAGAGAGAGACCCACCAAATATAGATGTGAGTTTGCCAGGGAAGAAAGCAGAGTTGAGCAGAAACCAAATGATTTGTATCATCATTTGAAACAGAACTTGAATTTCCAGATGAGACAGAAAGCAGCATGAAAGATGGATAGAGGTTCCCCTGCTGCCAGCTCGCTGTCCCAAGTGTATGCTGTCAATTTAAACTTTTGTCAGCATTAAATAATAAATCAAGTTGTTGATTGCCTATAATAGATCTTATTGCTGCTTTGTTCTTGTTCTTTCTTTTGTGTCCTTATGAAGAAATGATTCAAGCAAAATATTGGATTTCAGTGTGCTGCTTTAAAGTTTATTGCTGTTGTGCCACTATCAAGAGATCTGATTAATTTCATGAAAGCTACTTTGGAACCTCCAATTAATTTAGAAGTAACGTTCTCATACCAATAGTTATGTAATTTACTTGCCTCTGTCACGGACCCAAATGGTGTGGAGTGGGTAACTGTGCATTGATCGTGATCATGACCTGATAGCACCAGTATCTACACCAGAAGAACTAAAAATAAACACTAAACAGAGTTGTACAAATTATTTTGTTGAGCTTCAACCATATCCAAAGATCCATGTGAAAGACCCGCCAACTTTCTGAAATAGTGTCATGACCCAATTTAGGATTTTAGGGCATGGCAGGGGATTGGGAATTTTGTGGATATTGGGGGAAAATTTGTGAAATTTGATTGGGTTTTGTGAAATTGGAGATAAATTAGTATTTTTGTAGTTTCTCTACTCCAAAATTAAGGATGATAAATTGCTAAAAGGGATAACAAGAATGAGCTTTTTCATTAATTCATTTTCTTGATGCCTCGTATGTTATAATTGGAAAAATAGGCTAATTGCTAATAGAAAATAGGTAACAATGCAATATGGAAACATTCTTTGTATTGTCTAGGATTCTTTCTATTTCTTTGTATTCCTTCTATTGCCTAGCTAAGTGGCTTGTGGAAGTAAGTAGGGGTCTAGAGTAGCAAGACTGATTGCCCTTGTTTGGCTTGGGCCCGGTCCAGCCCTGGGCTTGCTCTCCTTTAAACACAATAATTTACTCCAATTCACTACTTAACACTAACAGACATACAAGATGTTCTAAACTGAATTTGCAAGAATTGCATTGCACCAAACTGCCAGTATCTCGTGCCATTTGAGACATTTCAAAAACAGTAATTACGGTTTTTAGCTGAGGCTGGTTCCTACCACTGTCTATCCCTAGCCGTGAAGATTGAGGAAGGTTTCAATAGTGGTTGGCTAGGTTTAGCAAGCGCTCTGAGACTATATAGGGTTACACTTCTTGTGGGTTTCGTTGCTTTGTTCTTATGTGTTGCCAAGAGGTTAGGTATTGATAAAGGAAGTTTGTTGATTGTAAAACTCGGGTTGTTTCATAATAAATTTGAAAAGGCAGTGTATTGCACCGTGTTTTATCAAAAAAATAAAGTTAAAAAATGAATACTAACATTTTCAGTTTTCTTTTTCTTTTTTAATATGGATATAGGATTTAACTTCAAACTGAGAAACTTACGGGCTTTATCTTGCTTAATAAAAGGTCTGATGATTCCTTGCTAAGGTAGTTTTGATACGTAATACCTTGTTCAAAAGCAGAGCGATGAACTCTCTGTAAAAGGATAAGAGTCTGAAATTAGTCAAGTCTACATAATGAATTCAAAATAATATTAAACCCATCGAAAGTACTAGTACCTGATTTATTATAGGAGAAGATCGGTACTGCCCACAAGGAGTGTTGTCAGGCCGGTACAGAGGGATATGTGTGAGTAGAACCCTCGGATTTTGCACAGCCACTGTATGTATTAATTTTATATAGTAAATTGTTCTCTATGATTAGTAAAAAATTAAAAATTGATATATGATAATTTCTCAAAGACAAAGATACCTTTTGATATGCTCTGAATGAAATCCCATGATGAAGATGTCTCTTTCCCTTCTTTTGGCCCTGAATAATAAATTACAAATTAACATTTACCTTTATACAATTACTGGCACAGACAAGAAGCTGCCAGTTTGGTTCTTATCCTGATTTGAGCACATAAATAACAACAACAAAGCCTTTAGCCCCAAACAAGTTGGGGTAGGCTAGAAATGAAACCCAAACCGTAATCATGTGCGAGGGTTTCATTTCCATAAAAAGACTGTATTTTACGTTGGCTCGCCACACCTATCACAACCCTCCTCCTTTTTCCTGGCCTGGGGCAAGTTGTGTATAAATTACACAGGCGGAGCTATTTGAGCAAATTAAGTACCAGGTGAAGGGAAATACTACAAATATAAACACAAAAGGATAAATTTAAAATTTATACTAACCATCAAGAGTTTGAGCATCAACCACTATAAATTCAACCTTTCCAACAGAAAAATTGTAATTCCTCTTTCCAAATTCCTTCTCGTACCGATTAATCACCTAGCATGAAAAAAAAAAGAGGCAAATTTTCTCATTGTACTCTTAAAGAAGAATACTTTATGAATGTAAAAGAAATCAAAATGACTACCAAGTAAAACATAAACTGAAAATGCAAACAAAAAACATCAATATCTACCTCCGGGTGTTGCGTATAATAAGCGGAATACCCAATGTCATGATTTCCAGAAAGATAATGTATAGGAATATAAGAATTGCTTCTTTGCTCATTCAAACCAAATATATGCTTAAATCGAATCATAGAGTCTTGCCACCTGCGCATTGTGGGACACTTAAAGTATCAAGTACCAAAATGAATAATCATCCTATTCTTCTAATTTAACTGCTCATTTACATAGCTTTGTCAATTATATAAGGTACTACTAACGGTATGAATCATACTTCATATAGATGGATAAAAATATAAATTCATTCCCTAACAATCAGCAGGCAAAAAGATTGGGACATGTTTAGATTGCATGGTATCAAGAGACTTAAATCTTGTTCTGTAGGTTTTTGGAGTGAAGTAAAATATTTACCATATTAAACTCCTTTTTCAATGTATAAAAACAAACAAGGAAATAAAGGTTTATTTTTCAAAATCAGTAGGTTCTATTTGGAAAATTAGGAGGATACAGGGGTTAATCTAATGAGGGATCCAATGCCCATGGTCATTGGTGCCCAACATGCCAATTTTTTTATTTGTGCTTAAATTACAAAAGGTAAACCATTAGATATATTCTAAATCATCTCAATTACATGTAAATAAAAAATTATGAGATTTTGACTTTATTTCTATCAAGAGAGGGGGTTAAATCGCCACAATTTGGTCCGTTGATTTGTTAGCTCTTGATGCATATCAAAATAAAATTGAAATGATCTAAATTTTTATGTATGCATATAGCATGATATTACAAAATATTCAATAAATTAGTTTTCTTATTTAAGAGTTTAAAAAAAAAGTTGAGATTTAATTTTATTAGCACCGACGTGGCACCAATGACCATGGGCATTGGGTCCCTCCTCAAATCTAATAGTCCTCATCCCCTTATTCCTCACAATGATTAATGTGATTTTGAGAAAAAGATTGATTGATTTTTCCTAGTCAATTAGAGCCACTATTTTCTGATTTCAATAAATTCAGTTCCTACTAATCAAACAATGGAAAATACAAAATTCGCCAAGGGACTATAGTCCTTGGAGATATTGTTTGAAGTTAACGATGCCTAAAATCAAAATCAATATTCGAAAAGAAAATTAGACATTCATGCCTTACTCTTCATCAGACAAATATGGCCCCCCATCAAATTGATCTCCCAAGAACAAAATATTGTTAGGTCTAAATGGAAGTATAGTTGAGTGAAAAGCTCTTCTCATGTATAGATCTGTGTAGAATTGCACAAGTTCTAGAAGAAATGATTTCCGAGAAAGCCCAAGGCTTGTGCTGTCCATAATCTGTACACAAATTAATGCCAGGAACTCAAAAACTTTATATCACAGTTTATTGCAATTTGAATACTGACACCCAATTGTCTATTCAGTTAAGCCTGGATTATCCCCAATATACATAAATAGAAAACCAAATAAACAAAGAGAAATGTAAATTATTTTGGAGGTCACTAAATTTTGTCCCGTGTGACAAATCGGTGACTGAGTTTGATTTGTTCCCCTGAAGTCAATTCATCCCAATCAGGTCAATTTACACCCCTCCTTCCAAAATGTTAATGGATTTTTGACGTCACTGTCCATGTCAGTAAAATAATTTTCACATCAGCAAAAAAATGCAAGCATGAGCACTCAATTATTATTTTTTTGGATGGAGAGCTAAAAGGAGTTGCATAATAGGGACAAATGTAAGAGACCGGGAAACAAATTGAACCACACAAAAAAACAAAATGATGTTCTATCCTTGCTGCTACTGCATCAGCATTACTTAATGAATCCTTGATAATGTCTACAGCAATTAAAGGGAAAAAAAAGAAGAAGAAAGAAATTGGTTAAGGGTTTCATAGTAAGTAGAGCACCGACCTGTGGATCTGCTACGACAGCAATCTTGTAATGGCGATCGTCCTGTCCAAACCAAATACAATCATGTCATTACAATTGACAATTAACAGAAGCAAAATTGCACAGAATTTAATTAAATCATACGATGATCTCTCAAAATTAGCAAACCACACGAATAAAACTATAGCAGATCTACACCGTCGAACCAATTGCTTACAGGAGATGAAGAGGGGAGGTGGGGCCAAGAGCAGGTGGAGAGTGGGACCCAGTAAGAGAGCATCTCTCCGTAGAGGAGCGAGGTGGCCCACAGGCAGGTGAGGAAAATTGTGAGACGCATCAGGCTTGACAACCCCTCTCGCTTGCGCTTCTTCTCTGGCTGAGAAGTGTATATATCCATGATTTGTTTAGTTTCAGTCTAGTCGAAAAAGGTTGGTCAAGGAGATGTGAGAAGGTTTCTTTAAGAAATCGAAATCAGGAATTGCGTAAATAGATTGCAAAGGCGAAGGAGGGAAGACGAGAAGATCCCGCTTTGGGTAGCTGCATTGTGCAAATGGTTTTGACTGGAGTACTACTGCGACAATTTGGGTCCGAAATTTTTATTAATAGAAAATATAATAAAAAAATATCCAGATTAGGGGACGTTTTTCGTTTTTTTTCAGATATAAGGAAAACGTTTTTAAATATCGCGGCCACTGGCCGTTGTGGCTTATCACGGCCATACTTAATGCCTTATTAATCGTTCTAACTACATTAACCATTCTAATTGAACCAGAGAAAAAACCGGAAAAGAAAACCCTGTCCGTTATGGATAGAAACGGCCAGCGGAAAAAAAAAAAAAAAAATCCGAAAATGCTGTCCGTGATGGATAGCAACGGCCAGCGAAAAAACAATAAAAAAAGCTTTTCTTACGGACAGCATCTTCATCCGTACCCGAAAATGTTGCCAAGTACTTGCTCAAGAATGTGAATGATTCTTTCCCCATGCTACAACCAACGAACAATTAGTAAAAAAATACAAAAAAAATATTAAAAATTACAAAAAGGAAGACAGGGAGAGAGAGAGAGGACCTCTTGTTGTCCTTGAGGATGTTAGAGATGGAATGAAAAAGAGCTCGCTGGTCAACCTTGCCAATATTCCATTCGCTCAAAAAGGCATCAATCTTCTTAAAAGAAGGAATGATACCTTCCCTCCTCAGTTTTTTTTATTGTTTTTTCGCTGGCCGTTGTTATTCATCACGGACAGCATTTTCGAAATTTTTTTTTTTTTTCCGCTGGCCGTTTCTATCCATAACGGACAGGGTTTTTTTTCCGGTTTTTTCTCTGGTTCATCTCTGGTTCAATTAGAATGGTTAATGTAGTTAGAACGATTAATAAGGCACTAAGTATGGCCGTGATAAGCCACAACGGCCAGTGGCCGCGATATTTAAAAACGTTTTCCTTATATCTGAAAAAAAACGAAAAGCGTCCCCTAATCTGGATATTTTTTTATTATATTTTCTATTAATAAAAATTTCGGCAATTTGGGTTTAGTCAGAAAAAGACAAAAATTATCGAATTTTTTTCTCGTGCCCTTCGAAATTTAGTTATTCTGATTCCTGAAAGTTGTGATTTTAGATTGCGCCAACTCGAGGAGGAGGTTCTAATATTTTTCATATTTCAAGTCTCATATTTTATATTTTTTCTTTTAAAATTTAGACTGTTAATTAGACCGCTCAACATAGTATCTATATTAAAATATATTAAGAGATCAAATTTGATAAATTTTGAAAATATTTTATTATTGTTTAGATATATACAAAATAATTGTTTTTGAACGATTAAAAAGCCATTTTTATTAATACTCTAAAAAAAATTAATTTTAAAAATAATCCTGCATTGGGTTTTTTTTTTAAAATGACCCAACCGCCAGGCCCACGAGCGGCCCAAAAATGCCACTAGACCGCCCCCCTCAAGGGCGAGTCACATCACTAGCGGACCGCCCGTGGGACGGGCGGTCCTCCTTTTTTTTTCTTTTTTTTTTTTAGAGATTTTAGTATTTTGATTTAAATAATTTTGTGAAGAAAAAGTTTTCTTGTTTAGAGTGTATGGCAAAAAATAAGACATTTGATATATTTATGAAGTGATATTGTAACTCTTTATAACTTTGATTTTTTTTGTCAGTTGGATATTGTTACGTTACGAAATCTTTACAATAAAAATTTCAAATGATTAAAAGCAAGAATCAAAAATCGTGCTAACAAAATAGGAGTTTAAACCTTAATTAATGCTTATCTAAATAAGTAAGTCGAGTGTGAATCGAAACCCCGTTGAAATTTGGAGATTTTGACACTTTATAGGCTCAGTGCGTCCGCACTGGTGGTGAGTGTGGGTGGCTGACCCGCACTGGCCTCTGTTTTCCTTAGTTTGTTTTCTAAATTTCTTCTCAGTGCGTCCTCACTGGTGGTGAGTGCGGATGGGTGATCCGCACTGACTCCAAATTCTCATTTTCTCCAAACCTGACTAAGTACTGAGTGCGGATGGGTGACCCGCACTGAATATCTGTGCGTCCGCACTCATGAATTCTCTGTGTTGATTGAATTTCCTGAAATTCTACCAAGTACTGAGTGCGGGTGACTGACCCATACTAGATCTGACTACGGACGCATTAGGCTCAGACTTTTCTTGTTCAGTGTCGTTTTGATGAAAATTTGACTAAGTGTTGAGTGCGTCCGCACTGGGGTATTTTTCTGTATTTTTCCAAATTGCTGAGATTCAACTAAGTGCTGAGTGCGGGTGGCCGACCCGCACTGAAATTGAGTGCATCCGCACTGGGGGCGTTTTTAACCCAAAACCCAGATTTTCTTTTTTCTTCTTTCTCTTTCCTCTCTGCCCCCTTCCCCGTGTCTTGTGTGTGCTCCGCCCAAAGAGAGAAGAAAAGAGAAAGAGAGCTCTCTCTCCTTCCAAATCGCACCAAATCCCAGGAAATTGAAGGTGGAGCCGAGAAAGTGGCCGTAGATCTCTCCTAGCCCTCCTATTCAATATTCCTTTCTCTTCCTGTTTCTCTCTAAAATCTCGAATTTCTCGATTGCTCGGATTTTCGTTTTAAACCCGAGATTTGTACTTGAAGTACTTGTAAACTAGTTCCTTAAGCTTCTTTGATTGTTTATTTGCCGATTTTTTCCCCGATTTCACCTTGGTTGAGGATTTGGATTTCTAGGGTTTTCATGCCAAAACCGAAATTGGGAATGACCATGAATTGTTTAGTTTAATCCAACCAATTAGACTTGTAATCGGTAGGGTTACCTCTTACTCTTGAAACCTTAGAACGTGTATCGGTTAATTCGAATTTTGACCAAATTAGGGTTAGGTAATCGGTAAATCGAATTGTGCGGGAACCGAATTGGTGAACTAGTAAATGAATTGTTACCAAATTGAGATCGTGTATGATTTAGAAGATCCAAATGGAAATTTTGTGGAGTTTAGATATTTTTAAGCGAGAAAGAGGAATAAGAAAGATCGGTACCAAAAGACACGGAATTGATTAAGGAAAGTATAAGCCCTAAAATAACTCGAGTAAATATCTCGATCGTGAACCAATGTTAAATCAAGTGTACATGTCATATAGGTGTAAGCTCAGTCGAGCAAGACTTCGCGGGACATATCGAGACGTCTGAACCATAATTAAGCGATACGCTCGTCGTAAACAGGTGCGGGATTCTTGGACTTGTTTGATACTTTATTTTCAGAAATTAAATTCTCTTTTTCGTTTGTCATGTTGTTTGTTTGATTGTTGCATGCTGGATGGTTGCATAATTGTAATTGCGTGAACTTATGTGCATAAACCCAACTAACTTAGAACTGAATTGCTGTGAGATGGTTGATTTGCATATTCGTATGGTTGTCAATTGATGTGTTCTATAAATTGTTCTATATGTGAATGAATTTGCCAGGCTGACCTGTTTAAGTGGCTTGGATAAGGTGACGATGACCTATCTGTTGACCTGTTTCTGAATTTGTCAAGCTGACCTGTTTAGGTGGCTTGGATAAGGTGACGGTGACCTATCCGTTGACCTGTTTCTGAATTTGCCAGGCTGACCTGGAAACGCTATCCTCTGCGGAGTTTTTCCGTGCGGAGCTTTTAATCTGGTCCGTTCATTTCGGATCAGACGGACTGGATTAA
This sequence comes from Carex rostrata, assembly GCF_964058835.1. NCBI lineage: Eukaryota > Viridiplantae > Streptophyta > Magnoliopsida > Poales > Cyperaceae > Carex > Carex rostrata. Next base: position 4,502,214 of record NC_135920.1, on the reverse strand, counting down.
GGGTTCACCAAATTTTGAGTTTTTTTAAAATTCGAGAAAGATCTGATCTGATCCGTCCGATTTGAAACGAACGGACCATATTAAAAGCTCCGCACAGAAAAACTCCGCAGAGGATACTTTCCCGGCTGACCTGTTTAAGTGGCTTGGATAAGGTGACGGTGACCTATCCGTTGACCTGTTTAATGAATTATGCAAGGCTGACCTGTATAGCTGATTTTGATCCCATTTGAATGAATTTTCAAAATTGAGCAGTATGGCTGACTTTGATTCCGTGTGAATGCATTTGTAAAGTTGAGCTGTATAGCTGACTTGGAACCAGACCTTAGGAAATGGTTAAGCCAAACAACTATAGATGGATGTCAGATAAAGGGTCCAGCTCGGTGGAACGTCTGTAGGTGTCAGTAACCCTACAGACGAGGGTTAGATAAAGGTCCAGCTCGAATGAACATCTGTAGTTGTTACAAGCCCCAACTAATAATAGGTGAGTTAAGCCAATATGTGTTGTATTTGAAATTCATCTTGGAAATTCCGTAAACTGTGATTCGGTTTATTATTTGTTGTCGAGCATATGCATTCCTTTTTATTATGAATATGTATTTGTTTGAATTGCTATTGAATGGGTTTCATTTTTGAATATGGAGTTTGATTGCAAGTCCAATAATCTAACAGTGGTAAATTCGCATTGAGAATTTATTCTCACCCCCACCCTTCGGGTTATTTTACAGGTTCTGGTGCGATCGATTTCGGAGAGGCACGCGAGTAGTAGGCCCTTGGTAGTCTACCCTTATATGACCCTAGACATATTTTGTTGTATAGATCTAGGTTAGACCTTACGGTTAGTATCCGGGTGAGATACTTTTGATGTATGATACTCTGACCAGACTGTGTACTCTGATTTATATTTAGAAACTTATTTTATTTTATTTATTGTCTTGATTGCCTGATTTAAATGTTAATTGCCTTGTAAGCATACACGGTGTTGTATGCTTACGGCGGGGCACTGTCGCGACCCGTGGCCGCGGGGTGTGACAGATATCACAAGTCTAAATATAACACTAATTAAGGACTTGGCCTTTATTAAAAAATAGCACTATACCAGTGGCCTTTGCCTAGTGCTTGGCTGCTGAGTTTGGACTTGATACCATACTAGAGGTCAGTCTATGATACTTTGTGTATGGACAGAGATCTAATTTGATGTTTGAACATATTTTAGTAGCTCTAAACTACTGTTTTAGTACCATAAATAAAGAGAAGAAGATCAACAAGCTATTTTTGAATAAATGCCAAGTCCTTAATTAGTGTTATATTTAGACTTGTGATATCCAAATGACAAAAAAAAATCAAAGTTATAAAAAGTTATGACATCTCACTCATAAATATATCAAATGTCTTATTTTTTGGCATACACTCTAAACATGAAAACTTTTTCTTCACAAAATTATTTAAATCAAAATACTAAGATCTCTAAAAAAAAAAAAAAGGACCGCCCGTGAGAGGGGCGGTCTGGTGGCATTTTTGGGCCGCCTATGGGCCTGGCGGTTGGGTCATTTAAAAAAAAAAAACCAATGCAGGGTTATTTTTAAAATTAAGTTTTTTTAGGGTATTAATAAAAATGGCCGGCGATTTTGTATCTACCTTAAGAAATAGTAAAAAAGTTACAAAAATTATAAAATTTCATCTCCAAGTATAATTTAGTATGAATATCATATTGAATGGTTCGAATCGACAGTTTGAACTTTGAAAATAAATATATTAAATATGAGATATAAAAGACATGAGGTATCGGAACCCTCCTCAAGAAAGCCATTATTTTGTAAAATTAAGAGCGTCGTTTTTACATAAGAGTAGGGTTTCAACTTTGTATACCTCAATCGTGCCCTTTTTGTATTTTTCATTCTCAAAATTTAAACAGTCAATTCAAATCCCTTAACAATATCTCAATATTTATAAATTGTACTTGGAATCAAATTTTAAATATTTTTTTCAAATGCTTACTATTTTTATTTATTTTTAGATATGTTCATTTTTTAATAGTACAAAATCTTCTAAAAATAATTATTTTGTACTCAACTAAAAAATAAAAAAATTCAAAAAATATAAAATTTAGTCTCCAAAGAGTCGATCCGCTCAATATAATGTACATATTAACATGTGCTTGGAGTCCAATTTTTTTTTTTTTACTATTTTTTAGATAGGTACAAAATTATTATTTTGGAACAAAAAAAAATTGATTTTGTAACTATCTAAAATTTAGTAAACAAATTAAAAATATATATAAAATGTGGTCTCCAAGCATATTTTAATATGGATCATGTTGAGCAATTTGAACCAACTTTTTGAATTTTGAAAACGTAGATATAAAATGTGAAGCACGAAAGACATAAGGCATTTGAACCCTCATATTTATTACATTTGTTTTAACATGACAAATCAAATATGATGATTGGCTGCTCAACTTAATAAGAACAACAAAAGTAAAAAAAAAAAAAATTGAAGTATCATTCAATCAATTTTTTCCTCAAATTTATATTGATGTCAAATGACGTTGAATCATTCATTTCAATTGCTTTAAGTAACTCAAAAGCTATCTCATTTTTATTTAAGCTCACTTATTTATGAATTATTTTTGTCCTCTGCTAACTTTAACCATCTAAGCCAAATAATGATTGCTATAAAATATTGATGAAACTAAATCAAAATGACGTCAAACATTTCATATAAAGTTCTACTTATTTTCAATTTCATGCACTTTAAATGAAAAGGAGGTACCAATGTCAGAAGCAAATTGTCTAACAATAACTCCATAGATGAGATTATACAATAGCATCAACGTGGATAAATAGATGTGGAAATGATGAGCTTTGTCCAGTAAAGAATGTATTTTTTAAATAAATATGGAATAAGTTTTTAACTTCAAATATTCACAAAAAAAAAAATGTCCTATTTTGAATCTGCAAATTTCTAATAGATGAAATCACTAGAACAAAGCTTAATTCTAGAAAAATTGTTAGAAACTAAGGGGATTTTCGATAAATTATGGCCTCTTCAGCAAACATTCCAAAAGGTTTAATGAAAAGCTGTTTCTGTTTCTTTTTTAGAGAAATAAGAAACAAATATTTTTTTCAATGTTCTCAGGAAGGTACATTACATGCAGGCGGTTCTAAATTTTGAGGGTTGAATGGACCTGACAGGCTTACAGTTAATGGTCTAAGTTCCTGTTCCAAAAACCCCCAGTTCCTATGGTATCAGGTTTCAAAACACCTGACGACTAATATATATACATATTATATATAAATAGAATGAATAACACTGAGGAATATATACATATATAATTATATATTGAGTGGTAAGCACATATCAAGTAGTGCTAGGTTGGTAAGTTGTTTTTAGGACAAACAAATCATAGCATATCCAGTCAAATTGGAACTGTAATTACTAATTCGAGTATGGTGCGAGCATATAATATGCAAAGAAGTATGGGATGTTTCGATTGGATCATACAATGTGTTAGTCAGACAGCCAATTGTTATCGAGCAATTGGATCATACAATGTGTTAGTCAGACAGCCAAAGTACAAGAACAATTTCACCTGGAAACTAAAAAAATATCCCAATTTTACACAAGAGGATGAGGCAGGCTTTGGTAATATATATTACGCATTAACACTTGTTATGAATTTAGACCTCTAAATTTTTAAGTTTAAACAATCAGTTTGAATTGTTAAATATAATCATCATATGAAAATATACTTGAATACTATATTATATATTTTTTAAAATAAAATTAGTATTTCCTAAATAGATAGAAAATCACTTGATTAGAAATTTTGAACCATTAAAGTATACTTACAAAATCAAGATATAGATTCATAGCTTAGTACATTTTTATATGGAGATTCTGTTAAACTTACAAAATCAAGATATTGATTCATAGCACGGATCAATCCATAACATGCATATTACCAGTCTGACTCGCATAATCTTACTAGCATATTCAAATTCCAAGGCAAAATTTATAAACACAAACATAAAGAAGGAAATGATATTTGTCAACATTATCACTAGCATAGTAGCACAGCTTCCCTATTGTTGTAAAAAAAAAAAGGTACAAATTTTACTGTACTATCTGCTCTACTATTTTGTAGCTTCAAAATTAGCAAGATAAAAGAATCAACAGACACGTGCTCGTATAAAAGAACTGGAGATTATTAATAAATAAATTAAAGCACAACAAAGGGAAAAAAATTGCTAAATGACCTGAACGTGATATCAGTATATCACCATCATTATTCATTATAGAACCATTATAACAATAAACCGTTATTCTTCACCGACAATTGGTGCAACTAGGGCTCGCAAAAAAATTCGAGGTTCGTGATTCGATTCGGGTTTGATTCGAGTTTAATTCGATTCGAAATGGGTTCGAATTGAAACGAATCAAACCAGGTTCGGTTCGGAATTAATTCAAACCAAACTCAAACCTAGCCTGGTTCGATCGAAATAGGTTCGTGATTTTTTTTTTGTTCGAATCTCATAAAATCACCAGCCATCCATTTACCTGATGAAATTAAAATCTAAGATAGAGAGTCATAATTTAATTTAGCCGACACTCCCTCGCTCTCAAATCTCAATAACCTAGTTCTCTCTCCACCTCTCCCTAACTCACTCTCCCTCTAGCTCTAAAATATAGCCGACGCTCTCGACGACTGACTGTCTCTCCGGCTGTCACTCCTCTCTCCGACCTAGATAACTGTCTCTCCTTTCTCTTCGGTCGTCTCTCATAGTTCATACCAGGAAAGCCGTCTCTGATGTATTTTTTCATGAATAATTTTTCAACTTAAAAACACTTATTTCATAGTTCATACCGGTAAAAGAAAGCAATGTGAATTTTGTCCCGCGAGAAAAAAATAATGTATAAACTACCGGTATAACTAGGGCTGCTAAAAAATAATTTAGTTCGTGATTCGATTCGGGTTCGATTCAAAATGTGTAGTTCGCAATTAATTCGATTAGAAATGGGTTCGATTCAAAACGAATCAAACCAGGTTCAGTTCGAAATTAATTCAAACCAAACTTAAACCTAAGGTAAGTTCGGTTCGGTTCGTTGCCACCCCTAGGTGCAACCATGAAAAGAGGAACCTGAGGGGTCCGAGAAACAAAAAAAAAAAAATATTCCAAGCAAATAAATAAATTATTTCTCAAAAATATTGTCACTGAAAAAGATACATCTTTCAGTAAATATTATATATATTACATGAACGAACTCCAGATTAGACAATGTATTACACGATTTCAAACAGCACATGCCCATTTTTTTTTTAACTTAACAAATTTTCTCTCTTCTCTTTTTTTTGAAATGCCATGATAGAAGCTATTGTATTTAACTATATGCTCAAACGCACGCTTACAGTGTTCATCATACAAATCAGAGAGCATACTCTCACCTAATTTACATCGTTTTTCTCGAAGTACGCAGTTATAGCTTTAAGCTTGCCATTTAGGAAATTCTTTTCGACCTACAAAATTGTCCATGAGGGCAAAGTTTAGTTAGAACTCCCATAAAAAATAATAAACAAGTAAACAAGATAACAATCAATTAATTTAAATTATCCCTAGGGTGCTAACAAAGCACCAGACATTCATTGTCTATTTGGTAAAGTTGCAGCTTAGTAGAGTGTTAATACTGAGTCCGGCTAGTATAACATTAGTGTCATGTGACACCGATTTTCAAAACCTAATGGATTGACTTTAAACAATAAATCCAAACCGCTCAAGCTGACCTACTTCATGAGTGATACGTTTACATGCAAAATTTATAAATTTTCGAATTATTTTAGTATCAAGTCAAGTGGTAAAAAACTAATGAAAAATGAATGCATTAAAATTAACATTAAAAAATTTTACATTTAACCACTTGACTTGATATTGAATAAATTCAAAAAATTATAAATTTTGCATGTAAATGCATCACTTATCAAGTAGATCTGTTTGAGAGGTTTGGTTTAAAGCCTATCCAATAGGAAGTGTCATTTAGGTTGAAATGACACCGATGTCATACTAGCATAACTCATTAATACTGGTATCAGGGTGCCCCGGCTTATTATACAAATGTTATTATTAAAATATCCAAGGGATATAGAGATTCCACTTTGCATGGCACCAAATATATTCCACCTATCGGGATATTGATAAGAAGTTAAAACATAGCATGCCTCAAGTGACCAAGGAGGATCAACAGACAAAGCCACTTCAGCCAATTGGTTCAGGTCAGTATTTCTGGGAAGAAACATGACCACTCTTGAAGCAATTTTCATCCCAAGTTCGAAAAGAAATTGTCTGAGAAAACATAAATAAGGTGCATTTAGTCAGTGTTGCAAATTAAAAGGCAGAAATTCATATATTGGACTCTTTACTTCAATAACCCTTCTTTTGTTTCTTGTTTGCGTTGGCTTCTTTTGTGACAACTTGTATGACTAACAGTATATCTGGTTAGAATATAAAATAGATTGAATTGGCTTATGTGAATCATAATGGCAGTGTTTAATTGATAAAAATTTATACTATTTAGCCTAACTAGCTAGTGAATGCTAAAATATGACTAATTTGTGAGATTAACTTGCGACTACTTTTATCAGGGTTACTTGCTACCAGTAGCTTACTAAAAAATATAAGGAAATAATGACAAACTGAAAAAATAAAAAAATGGATCACCCGTCACGAGGCTTAAGCATGGTCTGGATGTCATATATTTCAGCCTTTACATAATCAGGTCCACCCCAAGGGGGCGACAAGAAAACACTTGTTCCCTGTAATTGGCAACATTTTTACATTTGTAAAATGGAAATACGAAATATTTATTTCTTTCATTAAAAGTAGTAACTTTGTCAAGAAAAGATTAGTATTGCCTTCAAGTGTGGGGCTATCTGAATGGAATCACCTACAACAAAATCTATCAGGCCATCAACCCCGTAAATAGCCGCATTTTTGCATGCATATGCAATCTTTTGTGGATCAATATCTATCGCAATTACATGGTTGCTCCTGAAAATAACAAATTTCAATTATCAGAGTTCAATAGAGACGGATAACAATTCAGTTATAAAATTACCAACTCTGACAAACAGCTACAAAAGCAGCACCACAAAATTTTCTATTAACAGCACTAGACAGAACATGACTGGACTTAACTTTTTCAGATTTCATATCTGTTAACAAAAAACTCAGATTACAATTTGCAAGGGGTAAGAGAGGTAAGGTACTGCTAACCTCTCGTATGCGACCGCATAGAGAGATCAGTACACGACCAAACAGCTATGATAACAACTGATATGTAGCACATACCTCATAGCAAACTGGATGGCATTACCACCAACGCCAGTGAAGCAGTCAACCACTGTACCCATACAACATCGAGACGCGTGATGCTTGGCAATAGCCTCTGGCGTAACAGAGAACCACCCTTCTTCATCCATCTCTATACCACTGTCAAACAGAGAGAACAGCACATACCTCTGGTTCCAATACTTGCTCATACCAGCAGAAAGGGGCCCATCAGTTGCATCTCGTAATATTTGTTCTGAACAAAGGAGATATAAGTAGAATGGTGGTTAGTTGATTTTTTACTTCGCTATATTATATCAGCCAGTACATATTATGTATAACTTAGGTCTGCAGCAGGCTAACAGCCATGTTAAATTGAGGTTGGGTTGAGGTCTTGTCAAGTTTTATTTGAGTTTAATCAGGATCAATTCAGTGTCATATGTAGCTTGTGTTCAGGTGAGTCAGGGTATGGGGTAATTCGGGTAGGGCTGGTTTTAGGTTCCAGATCACAGTCATACTCGAGTCATCAGATTAAAATATAGAGGAATAGGGTAATTTTGGGCCGTCATCTCCAAAAAGCTCTAGCCTGGATACGATTAGAGGCAGGTCCGTTTTGCCATCAACATCTTGCATGAAAATATAGGTGCAGGATGCATCAGTTGGTACATGATTTGGAATTTGTCAATTTTCCCCTTCTTTGCACATTTATTATGAAATGGTTCCAGAAAATGCCAAGACGTATGCAATTTTTGCGAAATAATAGATGTTTGGTTGTAGCTATTTATAGGGCCTTACGTGAACGAGCCTTCCTTACTCTCTTTTTCTTTTTTCTCTTGATAGACTGGGAATGGTTCTCAGTTCCATTGTCAGCGTCAATACACTCATGCAATATTTCATCATATACTTCATCAATTGCCAGTATTGCACTGTAAAACCAAATATTCACAAGAGGTTATTCAATAGAAGGACATTAACGAGTAGAACAAAGGTATTACCTTACGGTAGTTGTATGATGTCAGAATGTACCAGTCTCCAGTCAGGACGTAAATCAAATGAGTTTGGATATGGTGCTTTATATAACTGATCTGGTAAATGCTACAACCTCTTTTTTGAAATAATATTTCAAATTTAAATCCAAATTGTTGATCTTTGTCATGAGAGATTTGTCTCCACAAAATTTTATAATTTTTGGAGTCCATTTATCAAGAGGGAAAAAGTAAACACACTATAATTAATTCTAGTGAACTCAAAGAATTATTAAATTTGAAATATTAATTCTAATGAACTCAAAGAATTAATTCAAGCAAAAATAAACTCTTGATCTTCATCGAAAAGAACTCAAAGAATTATTAAATTTTAGTGAAATACAAATACAAAAGAGAAGTTGTGGTATTTAGTGATACTGCAATCCCTCCTCTTATTATTGAACTAGATAGGCTGTCATACCTATCTTCTATGGATTGTGAAGGTGGAGAAAGCTCACTATTTGATGCTGCCACACAAAAACTATTCTCTGTCCCATAGATAAGAAAAAAAAAATATATATATATATGTTTCTTAGTCCAGCAAGTAATTCCAAGGGTCCGACTGCAAATTTATCAACATCGAAGGAAAAACTGGCATACCAGGCATAACATTCTCATCCAATTTTTCAGGTAAAATATTATAATTTTCCAAGCCAGGGGGAGGATCCCATGTAGACTCCTCTGATTGGATGTTGCAGAAATAATATCTCTGGTAGAAATCATCCCACTGCACATTCCAGTCGCCATACTCGAATTGTGCATTAAAATCATACGTCCCACTGGTAGAATTGTCAGGGTCTTCTAGTTCCCTATAACTTTCACTTCTCGTAATTTCACTTGCATCTTTGCTCTCACCGACTTTAGAGGGTGCGCTCTGAGACTTTGCCATTGTACCTTTCTTCTTTCGACCTTTTACTGTAGAGTTCTTCTGCCAAAAGCAACTACATGTTAAGTTCAGTGCAATATTGATTAATTTGAGCAAGTGATAACTTTTCACTTTTTTTCCTGCAAAACTACAAAGGTTTCTACATAGTTGAAAATAAACCCAACATATATGTGGTCTTCAACTAGCACCTGACCTTCTCAAAACTATTTACATGCACAGGACTATTAAATTGCACTTAATACAAGATTGTATACTTTCCATTGATCACTCTTATCATAAGCAAATTCAAATCTTCATGGTTAATTTTAGTTTTATTTTGAACTTCTCTATTTATTAAGGAGGGCTTCTTTATAATGCCAAAACTGTCAATATTTGATGGAATACAACTTTGATCAGGTTAATCTGTTTTTCTGGTACATGCAAACAACCAAATCCCCAGCATAGGAAATGATTAGTGTCACTTTAAAGTTTAAACATGAAATTTTCGAGTTAAGTTTAGCAAAACCATCCAAAATAGATTGAATTTATTCTAACCTTGGAGGAAATGAAAGAGACCGGCAGACCCAACGCATCCATCTCATTAGCTAATTGTATATCTTCTTTGAAATTTGGAAATGAAAGTGTTAGTTGGTAGAGACAAAAAATAATCATGTTAGTGAAGATGCAGTAAAGATGACTAAACCATAACTAGGAAGAATAAGCATTTAGTCCATCACATTTTCACTAAAAAATATAAGAATTGTCCTTTTTGACTAGACAAAGAGTTACCTTCTTCGGGTGCTGTGATGACTGTACTTGTACTGATCAATCCAGTAATAGCAGAAGGGCTCTGCAACAACACAAAAAGTCAAGGTTAACATTATCGGATATCAGTACCCGTACTTCTCTGGTCCTTGTACCAATGAAACTCTCCCCTTCATTATTTTTTCCACTTTATGTTTAGTATAGCTTGTGATAATGGTCACCCTGAATCCTCACTAGCACGGTTACAAAATCCTGTACATAACTTAAAATAGGGAATTGGTTGAATTTCAAGAAAGAGTAAAAAGGCTGAGCACTTTACCACAGGTTCCTCGTCAAAATGTAAATGGGTCCCTCCAGCATGAGAGCCTCCGTAGAGATTTAAATTATCCCTGTTTAACAAAGCATATCAAAATAGCCTCCAAAAATGCAACCTTGCTAAAATTGGGTATAGGGTTAGATATGCAGGATTTAAACCAATTCCAAGAGACTGACTTATTCCCGTTCTATATGGCTATTAAAGAAGTTCCAAATTTTGCAAAGATTGATAAAAAATTAATAATAGCTTCTACTTGTGCATGCGCAATAAACCAAATGAGCAACGCCCGCTTCGTCCGTACACAATTCCCCGATAAAAGTCATTTAAAGTTTTAAACCCTATATTTCTCTTAAATTTTTTTCTCAAAATAGAGAAAGTTAAAGTAGCAACTTCGCCGACAAATCAAGGGAGAGGAGCAGGAGCACGAGGAGGAGCGGAGAAAACAAAAGAAAACAAAGTTGGAAAGTTGGAAAGTGTAGAGGAGGGAACTACTAACCATAGGTGAACTTCTGTAAGCTTGAAATGGTCGCCGAGTTTTACGATAGCGGCGCCAGTTGTCATTCCCGCCGAGAAACAGTCAGAGGAACAGCGACAACCAAAGAACAGAATATATACAAAAGACGCAGAACAGAACAGAACAGAATAGATACCTCTTTAAAAGAGGAACAGCGACAGCCAAAACCTAGCTCCGCACCGCTTCAAAATCCGCGCTTTATTTTCAAGGGAGGGAGGGAGGTCAGGTGAACCAGCGACTATACCGGTTATACTTCTACCGTTGCAGTCAGAATTTACACCTATTGGGCGAAACGAGTCAAAGTCAAGTAAAGGTTTACTCAAACGAGAAGTAAATTTGAAATAACACATATTAACATTTGAATTAATCGGATTAAGTTATTTTATTTTTCTAAGTGAAATAACTTAATCTATCCGTGAGTCCCACCTCCGGCGGTTAAAATAACACTATATTATAATTTTCTCTTTCTATATGAACTTACTCTACTAAATTTCAATCAAACTCTAATCAAACATAATTATTTTAATTTATCTTAACTCATAATAAGAAATTTAATTCGGATTAACTTTACTTCACAATCAAACATAACCAAAATGGGTAAAGAATTTATTAAGAGCATCTACAATGGTGATTGTTTTTTTGAGCAATTTGGGTTTCACACACAAGAACGGAGTAGATACAAAAGACGCAAAAAACCTTGTTCCGACCGCTTCAATATCCGCACTTTTTTTTTCAAGGTAGGAGGGAGGTGAACCAACGATGGTAAAAACTAAACTAAGGGCGTGCTCCAGAAACCTGTTGCATAGAGGAAAGGGATGGGACAAAAAGGAAGGAACATGAGCTCGTGTTACTCTGTCTACATCCCGAATCGAGGGATGAATTTTAGAGCTTTGTACGTAGAGTTACTTCTGCAACAGTAGCATTTCCCTTCCTCTCCTCTCTGATTTCTTCATTTCTGAAGCGAGTAAACATGGCGAACAGTTCTAGTTTGAGAGCGTCTCCCCTTCCTTCTCTTTAACTAGTTTGAGAGCGTCTCCCCTTCCTTCTCTTTAACGAAGGATTTCTCTCCTTAATTGGAGCACATTCTAAAAGAGGAAGAGTTGAACCGGTTATACGGTTACAGTAAACTATTTAGGAATGGATCAAAAGCGGTACCATGATCGACCCTAAAATGTGTTCCCACTTGATTAGTATGAATCTTACATTTTCTTGTACAAATCTTACTGTTAACTGAATTTGATCTACGCGTTGAATAAACCCCTATTTTAAAGTGGAATGGAATGAACAAGCTCCTTTAATATTCGTGTGGATTCTAATTGAACGGTCCGAATCTAATCAGAAATATTTTGTTACCTTAATAAGTAATATGAATTCGGCACGAAGCCTAGGAAGTTCGGAATTTAGACGAATATGTGCAGTCTGATTTGAGATGAAACGATCTCAAAATAATCTGATCACTGCTCAAATAGTAAGTGGGCATCTATCGTAGTTAGATTCAATCTGATATATAAAAATAAAAGAAATTTAAAATGGAGCCGAACCCAAAATTTGGTGGCATAACATAACATCTGTGCCATTAATTTATCGTATAATGGATCATAATTCAAAAAAAAATATCGGAATTGAAGGCCCAATAAAATAGACAGAATTGCTGGCCTTAAATCTTTTATAGTTGTTATGGGCCGAGGAACTTTCTTAAGACATTTATTACTATAGATAAAAGGAAACTAGGGAAGGTGGAAGGTGCTTTGATGATTTACCGGGCCAAGCCAATTGAGTAAACTAGGGGTTTAGGAGTGCGTATCCTCTGAGATATCTCATATTTTGCGTGACTGACGTGGCCGGTGCCTATTTGGGATAGCGCAGGGGCCAGTATTATTTGAGATTTGAGATTCGAGATTCGTGCAGAATGTATTTGAACGGTTGAGCTCTCTACTCAGAGTTCTCTACGGTTTCCACTAAGCTTCCGACCAAGCTCAATATGCAACAAATTTGCTATTCATCTCTCCGTCAAGTCAGCTTGCGACTTCTCTCTAAACCCCTCTACTTCCCTCAAGTCTGACCGTTTGTGTTGATTCTCTCTCTCAAGCGCATAGGCATAGCGCGGTTTCTTGGTATCTATCTCTTCCTTAGTTTTTCTCTCTCAAGCGTACCTCTCTTCTCTTCCCATTCTTCTTCCTCTCCTTCTCTTATCTCCATCGACCTTCTCCTCCTCCGCTGACTTCCTTCCACCCTTGAACACCTTTTTCCTTCCCTTCTCCTTCTCTGCTCATCTCCCTACCTTCAAGGCAATCATCCATAAGGTAATGAATTGATTTTTATCTATAACTACCTTTAAAATTAGCAAAGTTGCTTCCATAATTTCAGTTAATAATTCAACAAATAAGGTAGTGGGGGCACACTGGGGTTTAATTGAAGTTAAATTGGTTGTAATTGAGCCTCTTTTAGGTTTATAATAAAAAGGTTGTCATACCACCAATTGATTAAATAAACAATTTATAATTATCATTTCTGCAAGTTGTGGAAAAATGAACAACAAGATTGGGAAAATTCTAATATTATTTCTAAGCTATTTTCAGTGGTATGTTATTCAACTAATAATTGTGATACATAGCAGTTGTGGTTTTCTTAGAATCCTGTTACATAATAATTATCTTCTTCTCTTAAGTAGGTTAATTAAAGTTTGAAGTGGTGCAGATTGCTCAACTGATGGTAAATTCAACCTAAATTAGGATATTTGGATGCATATGTTAGATAATTTACAAATCAGTTTGATAATTTTGTTTTCATTACTTATTTGGGGAAGGGACAACATGGTATTGATCAGGCAAATACCAGACTGAATTTTGCGGTTGTCCTTAAGCTTTTCTTCGTATCACATCATGTTCTCTTTCGTAGTTTGACTGGTTTGAGTTTTCAGGTAGTTTCAGATAGTAATGGCTGCCCTCTTAAGTCTCAGTCTATAGTCAGGTTAATTACAACTATACCAATTCCTGATCGATTGAAATTTGGATGAAGTCCAGTTCAGTCAAACAAACTAATTTTGTTCAAAAAGAATAAAAATTAGAGGAGGAGGATTTAATTTTTATAGTTCACGCAATGCCTCGACTTAAAAATTAGATTGGATGAAGTCGAGTACTTCTGATCTAATTTTTATTCTTTTTGTAATTAAGTTTTTTCAAGCAATTTTGAGGAATTAGGAATCTTTGTGCATCTTGTTTAACCTTTGCCAAGCTTCGTCTGGGAACATTTATGTAAACCTAGTACGCACAGCAATGTTATGACTAATCGATCATCTGACAATAGAAACTTCTTAATTTTGAAAATTGAAACATAATCATGCTGCCATTGCATGCCGATGACTTTTGCGGCGAAATGACCCAATTTCACAATTTTAAATGTATTGAATTTGAAGCAACAATGGAAGTACACGAGATACATTAAATATTATAGAAGTCTCACTTGCTGGACAACTTGTTTCCATGAAAAATGGTACAGTGAGGATTTCAGCATCCAATGTTAGCAGAGGTACCTGTAGCAATCTTGTCCTATGATTTTTGCCATAGTTTAAAATCAGAATGCTTGTACCAGCTCTTCTTTCGTGCATAAAGTGAGAAAAACTTCTCTGCATCTCTGTCAAGCCAAGTCTGAGAATAATGAAATTTATCTGTTATAGGGCCAGGGCCTTCCAATGAATCTCTATAAACAAGACCAAGTAAAATAATTTTATAACTGGAGAATTTTTTTTCAAGTTTCGACCATTTACACAATTTGCAGTTTAGCATCAGAGACCTGGGAGTTTAAATGTGGTGTGGTGCACACTCCAGCTCAAAACTGAGCTTCTTTTCCAAGCTGTATCAGAGGAACTTTTGCTCTGAAGTTTTTGTTTCCCGTAAGTGTCAATCCCCTCCCAAAATGACTGTCTTCTTTTGTATACTGACTAAGTGACTAGTGTGTAATCAGGTTTATTGATGGATTTGTTTTGGTTTTATAGGATTGTCACATTACACAACTGAAGACGAATTGAAAAAAAAATTTTTGCAATTTGGAAAAATTAAAGAAGGTATTTATGGTTATTTATCTGGTCTTGTACTTTAGTTTTCATTTTTAGAATTAATTTTCTAACTGTTTTGTTGCTTCTCTTGCTCAGTGAGGCTTGCTAGAGATGAGAAAACACAAAGGCTGAAAGGATTTGGTTTTGTCAGGTTTGAATCTGACACAGCAGCAGAAAAGGCAATCAAGGGCATGGATAAAAGAGTACTAAATTTGATAAAATATTCTTGATAGATATATTGTGTGAAATTTTGATCTTGCAAGACTTTAAAATCAGTTCAACTTTATTTGTATAAATCCTTGATTCTAGGCATGGTAATGTTTGACTAATATTATATGGTGGAACCAATTTATGTAAAGTTTATCTGCTAGCTCTTACAACAACAATTTGGAACTTACCTTGTCCCAATTTGACACCTACTAATTCACCAAGTTGTTGCTCCATCGAGTGCAAATCCTTAATTCTGATTTACTCCAGCTTTATGATATATTATCAATCGCAAACAATGGTGTTAGTTTGAGACTCCTATTTTTATTTCTTTCTTGCAGATAATTCAAGGTAGGTTAATATTTGTGGAAATGGTGAAGTCAAAACTTGAGTAAGACATGGCTCACTAGTCTTTATTTATTTGTTTATTTATGTCTCCTGCCATCTATATATTCACCATTAACTCCTTGAAATGTGGTATGTTGTGGCTTGAACTGTGCTGTCCCTGTACTGTGCCCTCAATATGTTACCAGTACTGTGCTGGCTCTTTACTGTGCCCTCATTTCCACAAAAAAAAAAAATGAAGTATGGTTGGTCTAATATTCTGAAATAACTTGAGATTCTTGGACAATGAATTAACTTGAAAATCTTGTTAATCCCCAGAAATAACTTCTAAATATAAATTCTGACATTTTTATTTTGATCAAACATCTAAAAATTTGCAATAATCCATATTTTATTTTATGGAATATTACTAGATAACCAATTTGTATTAGTAACAAGTAACAACATATCTGGAAGCTTTTTCTATTTTTAGAAACTTCTTTGACTTTTGTGGAATGTTCTCAAAAAAATTTAGTTAATCCATTGTCAATGGATCCCAATCTATTTTATTTAGGACTAATGTAAAATGATATATAGTTGCAACACCATTTTTTATTGAAATGTTGTTTCATGGTTTCTCCTTTGAAATGTTGATTACATGGGCTTTCGCATCCAGTAAATACTTCAAAAGTTATTCATTTGTTTTTTATTGCTCAGGTGATTATGACATGTTGGTAGCAGAAGATAAAGAGTTCGGGATCTGCCAAAGATCGGCGAACTAAAATATATTCGGACGGGTCAATCTAAGTAATTTTGTTACGGAAGCTTTTGCAATTTCTGGCTTGACTAAATATTGATCTCCTGTTTCTTTTTCTTCAGTCCACGGTTTTATTCGAACTTGTACAATGTACAATCTTGTTTGTTGCTGTGTTGATTGAGAATAAGATTTTATTCCTCACATCAGACATCACTATGCTCTTTTTACTAGCTTTTGATTTTATGCCTTTTGTGCTTTAAATAAATAAAGGCGACAAATCAAGAAAACAAACAAATGTTATGCACTCGGAAGTTAAGCACTGGACTTGACTCTTTCGGTTTTCAGATGCGCAATTCCTCATCTTGGGCGTAGTTCCCTTCTGAGACAGCATACCGGGTAAGATGAGAATCATCCCCAGCATAAAATTCAAAATATTTTTAGATGAGTCCGCCCCTGTGCGGTAGTGACACAAGTTCTAGAGAAGAACAAAGGTTCAAACCATACATGTTGAGAAACATAATGCGTGAGTGTATCATGAATGGATAGAACCTACAGGTTATTATAAAAAAAAATAGCGGTGAAGCCGTGAAGCAACTAATTTTATGCTACAATTTCAGTCCATAAATGTGTGTGTGGCTGGTCACTCTGTGTAGCTGATCGACAACAATTTTAGTGTTTTATTTTAGCTGATCGGCCATAGTGGGTTCGTCCAAAGCAGCCTAGTGTAGGGGTGAGTAAATCGCTCATAACTCGTGAGCCGCTCATAACTCGCTCATTAAAAGCTCATCTAAACTCGCTCATTTATCCGCTCATTTAAACTCGCTCATTAACAACTCGCTCATTTACTTAATGAGCGAGCATGAGCATGACCCAACTCGCTCATAACTCGCTCATTAAGCATTTGCCACATCTAATCCTTGCCACATTTAATCTTATGTAATTCTGTGTAACATCAACCTTGCCTCATTAAGATTGATAGATAGTAAGTATAGTTTCATATTTGATCCTGTGTAATATAGTGAGCACAATGTAACATTTAATCGTGTGTAATATACTAATATTCATAGTTTCATATTCATTTTTTTTTGTAAATCGGCAGAACCAAAACCTCTGCCTAAATCCCAAAACAAGTAATAGTCATAACAACTATCTCATTTAAATGAATTATGACAATTTGTTGGATTTTGTTATGATGACTTTTAACAAATTTTGTTATGCGTGGGCACACTATATAATTTTGTTATGAGTCATAACTCGTGAGCCGCTCATAACTCGCTCATTAAAAGCTCGCTCATTTACAACTCGCTCATTTATCCGCTCATTTAAACTCGCTCATTAACAACTCGCTCATTTACTTAATGAGCGAGCATGAGCATACCCTAACTCGCTCATGCTCGCTCATTAATCACCCCTAGCCTAGTGTCTTTAATACGTTTTATTTTGCTGTGACGAGTTATTGATCATTGCATGTCGTTTTGTTGTTGTGACTGGTTATAAAAACTATTATCAAGTCTAATCGTCTTAGTAGATTTATTACGAGTCACGCTTGATCTGTCATATAAAGGCCAACAAAAGTTCAGAGGCAGAACTAGAATATTTAAGTTGGAGATATTAAAATGTAAAATGTATAATTAATGTGCAAAATTCAAATTTAAACATAAGTTTCTATAATTATTAAGTAAAATTATAACCAATGAGATATCACACATTGAACATTTTATGAAGAATGCTGAACTATATAAAAACTTTAAAAAAAAAAAAAATCAATTTTAATTACATTATATATTTTTTTAATTATGGACATGGCAAACTAACCCCCTTACGTGATGATAGATAAATTCCTGAAAAACTTTTGGTTTGAGACAAGAAAGTCCTAAGTGCAAACCAACGAACACATTCAACCGAGTACAGACAAGAAATTCAAAATAAATTTTATTTTAGATTTTCTTTTGTATCATTTTATTTTTCTTCTTCTCTTTCTTAATGCAATACAATTTTTTAGTTAATACATAAAATTAGTATGGAATTGGCCCGAAATTTTATTAATAAGAAAATAATTGAATAAATATCGATAATGGAGAAGGAAATTGCGTTTTTTTTTATATCTAAGAAGAACGTGATTGTTTATAACATTCTCTGGACGTTATAAACTATCACGGTCTGCTTAACAAAATCTAATTATAAACTAACCAAACCGCGAAAAAAAAATCCTGGCCTTCATAGACTATCACAGCCAGAGGACTTCATAGTCTATCACGGCCAGAGGGCACAAAATCGAACTGTTCCCTTTGACCGTAATAGACTATGAAGTCCTCTGGCCGCAATGGAATATAAAATCCAGATTTTTTTTTCCGCAGTTTAGTTAAGAGAGTAATTAGATTTTCGCTAAGCTGATTATCACGTTTTTTCTAGATGTTGAAAATATACAAATTTTTCTCCATTATTGATATTTATTTAATTATTTTTCTATTAATAAAAATTTCGGTGGAATTGTCTGCTTCGAGATTTTTTCTAATAAACAGCACACCACGTTGGCTGCGTTGACTACTTGACTGACACTGATGTTACATCTCTCAGACCGGGAAAGCAAAACCTGATGGTCTGTTTAGAGAACGCTCGACTGTCGACCCAGTCCGGAGCAATACCATGATTGACCATTTTGTCTCGTTCCCAGTTGCAATGTACCAAGTTCGGGGTTCATGTTAGTTGTTGGGTAGAGAGAGAGAGAGAGAGACATAGAGAGAGTCTATGAGTGGACTTTGTTCGGATTGAGGTGCGACCCGGCGGGAATATAATTGGAGTGATTCTATGCGTCTCTACGGTACTATGCATAGTACAGATTAGTCCGTAATAAAAATTAATATTTTTGTTTTTAAAAATTTAACCGTTCAAATGACTCCTCTGTGAATATGTACATGCACACTGAATTTTATATTTTTGAAAAACTTTTTATTATTTTTTAAGATAAATATAAAATCACTTGATCTGAAAATTCTGAATCATCCAAAAATAGTAAAAATATTTTAAAAAAATAAAATCCGGTCAGCAAATACATATTCATATGGGAACCATGTTGTACGGTTTGAATCGCCTGTTAAAATAAAAAAAAATAAAAATATTGATCTATATGGAGCAGTGTTGTAAAAAACGGTTTTAACGGCCGTTTAATCAGCTGTTTAATCGTTAAAGGTGGCCAAACCGTTACGGATACACTTAACAGATGCCTGTTTGCGGATGAAAACGATTAATCGACCGTTTTACCATTTAATCGGTCTTTTATTCCCGTTTATTTCAATTTATTCTAATGAATATTTATTTTTCACATTGACTTTTTTTGTGTGATAATGTGTAATAATAAGTTTTATAAATCATCTATTGTAGTTTTATCTATGCGCTTAGACATACATTTAATATTTTTTTATATATGTTTTTCTTCTTACTTAGTTTAAAGTTGATTAATTCTTCTGTTATTTATATATCATATATTATTCTTACTAATTACTGATGTATTTTTTTCAAATAGTACGACATATTCATTTATGAAACTAAGTTGTTATCATAAACTAAATTTAGTTATTTTTATGTTTGAATGTTTCATTTCTTTTAAATAATATGTTATTAGTATTAGAAAAAGTTTAATTTTGAATTTATTTTTTCATTAAATAAATGTGTTACTTACGCATGTAAAGTGCTTATGCATTAAGAAAAAATAAATCTAATGTCATGTTATAATGGTAGAATTAAGTTAAATTAAGTTTATTTGATAAGTTCAATGAGTTAAATAAATTATTTTTAATATATTATGATATATTGATATATAGGGACTGTCTAATTTGCTGCTGGCAGCACTTCGACGAGGTGCTTACGGGATCATATTAGCGTATTTGATGTTCAAACAACAAATCCAAATCGTTAGATGTTCAATCTACATTAAAATCTACTTGGAGACCAAATTTTATATTTTTTGAAATTTTTCTACTATTTATTAAGCTGGTTTGAAAACTGTTGTTTTTATTAAATTTCTGAAGCATTGAAAACATCGATTTTCAAACCAGCATAATAAATAGTAAAAATAAATAAAAAATGTAAAATTTGGTCTCCAAGCAGATTTTAATATAGATTGAACATCTAACGGTTTGAATTTGTTGTTTGAACATAAAATACTAAAATATGACCCCGTAAGCACCTCGGTCAAAGTGCTTCCGGTAGCAAATTTGTCAGACTCTTGATATATATATAAATTTAATAAAAATGGTAAATTATCCACATAATTTCGATTAATCGGTCGTATACCGATTAATCGCTTGACGGTATCCCGTCCGTCCGACGACCATATATCGTTATTTACAACACTGGTATGGAGGGTATCCCATAAGATATTTCAATCCTGGATGGCTATCAGAAGGAATCATAATTTTGAGATACCCTCAGGGGCAGACCCAGGTTGTTCCAGAGAGGGGCAACTGCTCCTCCCTGGATTTTAAAATTTAATAGAAAAAACGGGTCTGATTCCCTTCCCCCCCCCCCCCCCCCCCTCTGAAAATGAACTTGCCTCCCTCTGAAACCATTGTTGCCAGTGGAAGATAATTGAAGAAATAAAGAAGAAAGTTAGAAGAAAACTTGCTATTTTTTTGGAACCATTTCATATGTAACTTTTCATATTTAATTTCTCTGAAAAAAGAAAAGTTGATTAACTTCCCTCAAAAATATTTTATAACTTTCCATTTCATACATAACTTTCATGAAAATAAAAGCAATTTTTCTTTTCCTTCAATATCTATCGAGAAATTAAATATGAAAGATTATATATCAGACCAAACGAATGGATTTGCAGACCATTTTGTAGTACATAGTTATTGTATTATTAGAGCTGTTAAGGAAATTTCAATTTGAGATTTACATGACACAATAACTGAAGCAACTCGTCTTTAGTTAAATGATTTTGATTAAAATGTTTTTTATATAGTACCGAATAGCTAATAGGTTTGAACTCAAATTCTGCCTCTCTAGTAGAAATCCTGCATCCGCCCTGCATACCCTATGTCAGTAGATGCCATAATGAAGGAAACAGGTGGGGCTACATAGGCACAACTTTTCCTTTGTTTTTACTTTTTAGGATAGCAAATTCAGTAAGGTCATGTTTGGTTGTGGAGTAAAGTTAAACCGGATTAAATTTCTTACTCCGAGCTAAATCGGAGTAAGTTAATCATGTTTGGTGGAGTAAGCTAAACCACCTCTCTAGGTGGTGTAAGTTACTCCTGTTTAGCTCAAATCTTACTCCATCTTAAACCGCCTATGTTACTTCTCGTTTGGCTCCTTAAGCGTGGAGTAAGGGGTTTACTCCACCTCTTACTCCACAACCAAACATGGCCTAAGGTTAGAAGATCAATTTTATGTAAAACTGATGAATTGATGTAACCAAACATTTACTGGTATGAATAGAAAGCCTACGGACATGTTTGAAAGTTTGCATTATTTATTTGTTTTGGTTTATTCTACTTAAATATTTTCTATATCTGTATCGCAATTAGTTGTCTTACTGATTGGACTTCAGAGAAAGAATTTTACTGATCGGAAATTAAAACCAGTAAGCAGTTCAGAGAAAAACAATAAAATAGGATTAAAAAACCAATTGCCATCGTCCTCGAGCCTGGGAAGGGATGCATTGCACGTGAGTTGAGAGTTGTTTTGGGCTCTGCGTCAGATTTTGCTCTGCACGGAGACCCAACTGTCTCTTTCTTTATCCTCTCACAAAGAAAAAATAAATAAAATAATATGCAGCTTGCCAGATTACTTTATTGTTAATTAAATGAAGAATTTTATGTATGTTCCTGAATTTTTTTTAAATTTATTGCTCTTTTAAATTACATAATATCATATGGGATGTGGGTTAATGTAAATTTAACTCGTATTAATATTTTGATTTTCAAAATTCAAACAGCTGATTTGAACCGTTCAACATAATCATTATTTTAAAATGTACTTGGTGATCAAATTCTATATATTTTTTTAGCCTTTTATTTTCTTAGATAACAAAAAAAATTTTGAAAATTTTGAATCATAAAAAATAATGATTTTATACTAATGTAAAGAAATGGAAAAAAAATTCAAAAAATGTAAAATTTGGTCTGAACGCACAATTTAATACAGGATCACGCTGAGTGATTCAGATCGAGTGTTTGGACCTTAAATTGCAAAATATAGATGCAAATTAAAACAGGAGCTTTAATTTCCAATGTATATATTAACCCTTCTAAATTTTAAGAACTCACAATTTTAAACTCATTTTAAATTTATATAATATCTATTTTATTTTATTCTAGAAAAAAAAAAAAATTTATACAAGATAAATATTATTTCTTCAAACTCGTCGATTTTGCACTGCAGGGAGACTCAACTTATCTCTTTGTTTAAGCATCTCACGAAGAAAAAAACAAAGAAAATAATCTGTATTCTGTAGCCTGCCAGATAACTGTATTGTTAATTAAACAGTGCATCAGTTTAATAAAATTTGGTAAAAGATTAAAGATGTTTGGAGCGCGCGGTGACCGTTGGAGAAGGTGGGCACACAACTGCACATGCCACACGGCGCACAAACGACAGCACACGTGTGACACCGCCTGACACGAGCCTCGTTCTTCTCTTTCCACGCTTTAATCGAGCCGAAGCTGTCCGAGCCCTGACCCATCAATGGCGAGCATTCAATGTTGCACCGACTGAACGCTGAACACGGGTAGATACAAATTGCCAAGTGCAGTGTTACGCGGCGTTTTGTGCCGCGTATGCGTATAGCGGATCAGTTTTCATGACCAATACCCAATGTTTTACTGGATCCAGATTATCAAACGATGTTTTTTTCAGAGTGAGGCATATAATATGCATATTTAGGGTAAATATTTGAACAGAGCAATTTTGCTTCATTCAGCTCACAGACAATAGAATTAAAACAACGATGCATATGCTTTTTGCGCTGCATGAAGCTAAAAGTACTCTGTTAAAACCTTTACCCCCATATTTACGGACGGATCGATCCTCATGGATTTATCATTTATATCATTATTTTTGAAGTTCGTGGATTCGAACTGTTAAATATAATTTCTGTATAAAAATGTATGTCCTCTAGCATCGTCTGATTTTCCGAAAATAACCACTTTTGACATAAATACGTTACTTTTGATTTGAAATAATATTAATAAAATTAAATGTGTGCATTGTTGTGTAAAATGTGAACCTTCAATATTAATTGCTTATGTTAAGTTGCCCAAAAGGCCGCATTTGATCATTTCCAATATTTTAGGGTGGTTTTAATAATTTCAGTTACATCAAAAAAATTGGAAGATGGTAATAGTACTCGCACTAAAAAATTGTGTACAATTTGATCATATTGTATACGGATTTTAGTAAAAAACCATGTGTATAAATGTTGGAGGACATTTTTGGAAGTTTTGGAGTGTATTTTTGGACGGGCGCTCTATCAATTCTACACCGTATAATCTGTGTGTGATGAAAGAAATACAATTTTTTTGACGACATCGATCCATGCCTTCGTGTTATAATGCATCTCTCTCATTCACTATTTTTTTTAAGTCATTTCTGAAGCATCTCTTTGTTGTAAGTTGTACATGACCGTTGTATGTCAAATAAATCTAAACTATAGGATGAGAGATAAGACAAGATAGGCAATATCTTCATCGAAAAGATGATTTTTGACGATAAAATTTCAAACAGCCATAAAACAGTGCTCGAGTATCCGATTTCAACGTACAATAGCTTTTCGAAAAGCTCATGAGGAGATCTACAACTTTCACCACTATCGTTGTGACTCCAGTTTTCCGCCCAAAGAAAAAAGGAAGAGGCTCAAAACTCGAGTTGAAGTTTTAGATTAAGTTTTTTATTTCTAATTTTTATTTTTATTTTGTCTTTTATCATTTTTTTTTCTTAGGTATTGTTCAGGTAAATGTATGAAGTTTTAGATTTAGGGTTTTTTTGGTTACAGTTTCATGCTTTTGTTCATGTAATATGTGTCGTATTTATGTAAGGTTTATAGTTTTTTGAAATTGAGTGTAGTGTTTTTGGTATTTAGATCTATATATAGTTCAATTTGAATTCAGATCTAGGATTTCATTTTGATTTTTTTGTAATTATACACGATTTACTTTGAAAAAGTATAGGAGTAAGGTTTTTATATACGATTTACTTTAATAACTGTGTATGATGTGTTTTGACGAAAAAATCAGGAAAAAATATATATGAATCATACACGGGCTTCTTTCTTTTTTTTTATCAAAAACGCATAAAATTAGTATTTTTTTACACTGTTCCAAAGCCGTGTAAAATTTAGCGACTTATTGGACTGAAGTAAACACGGTTAAAAAATCATCTACAAGTCTATTTTTAGACCATGGTAAAAAAACGTTTTTTGTACTACAGATAGTTTTATTATAAAATGTTCAACAATTGACGAATTAGCTTTCAACTGCACTAATTTTAAACAGCACAAGTAAAATAATACAGAATATATCTATAATTTTAATGTTTATTTAATTTTTATAAACATTTAGCCCTCGTTTTCTATATTATTCCGAGTTAGGGGTGGAAAAAAGCTCGTAGCTCCGGGCTCGATCGTGACTCGCATCTAACTCGTTCATTATTGAACCAAGCTGTTAATGAGTTAGTTCACCACTAACTCGGTCCATAATTAACGAGTTCAAGCTGGAGCCTGACTTGCTTGCCAGCTCGCGAGCTAGCTTGGCTAGGATCAATTTGTAAATTTGTAAATTTGTGTGCATTTCATATTGTTTAGCTCGGTTCAGCTCGAATCAGCTCTATCCAAAAAGTTTGTAGAATTTATTTTCTTTTGAAAACAAGATCCAACCAAACCTAGTGAGCTAGCTCGTCAGCTCACAATCTAGCTCAGGCTAGCTTGTCACGATTTCAAGCTGAGATTTCAGTTCGGATACCCTAGATCCAACTCGCTCGGCTGTAACTCGGTTCAGAATTAACAAGCGGAACAAGAGTCTAGCTCGGACCGAGCCAGCTCGTTGCCACCCCTATCGAGCTAGGATCACATTTTTTATTTTTTTTTGTCCCGGATCGTCCAATCAACAAATCGATTTGACCCAATTGTTTTACGTCGACTGTCCAAACTAAAAATACAATAAAATAGAATTTATTTTGCTAGTTTGAAATGATATTAAATACAAAATCAAGTATCGTTTTAGTTATTATAGTTGGTAAATAAATTTGTCGTCAGTAACATCTCTTTTCTGAAACATTATAAGACAAATTATTACTGAACAGTTTAATTAAAAGATTCTGATAACAATTTCTGGTTCTCTGCACTTCAGTTTTT
This sequence comes from Carex rostrata, assembly GCF_964058835.1. Taxonomy (NCBI): domain Eukaryota; kingdom Viridiplantae; phylum Streptophyta; class Magnoliopsida; order Poales; family Cyperaceae; genus Carex; species Carex rostrata. The sequence continues at coordinate 4,476,716 of NC_135920.1, read as the reverse complement.
ACATTGTTTTTGTATCATAATTACTATAACTGTTTGAAGAGATCGCTAAAACTCTAACGCTAAATCTTTTTCTAAAATATTAATATCTATGTTCGAAAATATTTATACTTATAAGGTGAATAATTTTTATGTAAATAATTGTCTTTTCAACCAAATCACCTAAATGTCTTTGTACCATAAATATATGTGGGGAGTGGGGACCACTCAAACTAAATGAGGGTACTATACGCATTTCTAAAAATATTAATATTATCATTAATTATTTGCTGGGATTGCAGAACTTAATAATTTTTTAGATATGACACTGAATGATGCATGCAAATTTTAATATCAAATATTGCAAATATTTTAACCTATGTAATGAAGTATCTATATGTACATATATTGTACAAAGTTTAATCTTAAGATGTTATATCATATCATGTTACAAATCAAGTATTAATATCTTATTTTACAAGTATTTGTATCTATGAATTGAAATATTTATTTATATGACAATAATTATTTTTGTTAGAGAAATATTAACGCAGGAACAATTGAAGAAGGTTAATGCGGGGATATGGAATCCCCACGAGTTTATTAGAGGAAGATTGATGGAAAGATCATTGGAAAATTGAAAAAGAAAGATAATCATAATAAGTTATGCATCAAAGTATTAATATTTTATTTTTTAAATATTAATATTTTATCTTGTAAGTACTTATATATATATATATATGAAGATGCAGATTAACATGGAGATGAGTGCAAAATTGAGAAAGAAGAACTATAGTATAATCTTTCTCTAATGTTGTTACGGTGATAAGAAGGAACTGAAGCGGTGAGATTCATATAATTATTCTTAATTAAATGAAATGAGTTGCTGTTTAAATGAGACTGAATCGTCTGCCCCCGGGGGGCAGGAAATTCCTGCTCCCAAAGTCTCTGTGGGTGGGGCCCATTCAAAAACAGTAACAATAGTTAAACTCTTAAACAGTAACCGGTTTCACCCCGCAGAGACTCTGAGGCTGGAATTTCATGCCCCCTGAGGCAGACGATTCGGTTTCTGTTTAAATGAACTTACTGACCAGCGGTGATACATATTTTGCATTCAATTAATAAAGTTTGGTAAAAGGACGACGTGGAGTAAATGCAACCGCTGTACCAAGCCAAACAGGCAGCACTGTACCACATTGGTTCATTTATTTGACCACGGAGTATTGACAGTCAATAACATATGCAAATTGGCAGAGCAAATAGCAACTGACATTCTAATTCTGGCTATCAATTCTCCCCTGTTCCAAAAGCTTAAACAGGAAGAATGCTTTTATTAAATTAAACTATAAAAGTTGCGCCCGTGTGGCGGGTAGTTTTCAGATTTTGTGATTGTTGGTATAGTCACAACAGTCAAATTAAATCTGAATAATTTGTTTTTTGAGTGATGTTGAACTGAACGTTGAATTATTTTTAAATTACAAATTTTTTACCTCGCTAAACCAAATATGAATAATTCATTTGTCACTATGATTGTTGGTGTTGTTATTGTGAAATTTAGTGGGATCAAATTGTTAATTCGGTTCTACCAAAATTAATGGTTTGGTTCATTTAATTTTTGAAGATAAATAAATAAATTTCTTTTCTGATAATTTGATTTGAGTGAGTCTATGGTACTATGCATATCACGGGTTGTTACTGTGCTACGGCTCTATATTCGAGTTTTCAAATCCTAACGGTCGATCCGAACCGTTCATCTTGTTCTCCATATTAATATGTGTTTGGATACCAAATTTTATATTTTCTGAAATTTGTTTACTATTTTTTTAGATATTTAGAAAATCACTTGATCTGAAAATTCTGGACCATCTAAAAAGAGTGATTTTCAATAAATCTAAAAAAATTTCAAAAAATGTAAAATTTGGTCTCCAAACACATATTAATATGGAGAACAAGATGAACAGTTTGGATCGACCGTTAGGATTTGAAAACTCAAATATAGAGCCGTAGCACGGTGCCAAATCGTGATACGCATATTACCATAGACTCGCTCATTTGATTTTTTTATTCTCTACAATAAAAATTGTCCATTGTTTGCTTTCCTCTGTTTAAAAACGAAAAGAATTGAAAAATGCTTCCACTCAATTTCCCGCCTTTTAGGAAAAGCCCTATCTCTGTGGATTTATAAGAGTAATCATCCGTGCAGTTTTCAAATTTGCATTACAGCAAACTGTATGACAACCCATTACATAGCTTGCTGCAGCCGTAATGCTACAGATAATAAATAATCCGAGCGCAGAGTCCTAAAATCCCATTATTTCCAATCAATATCATAATAAAAAATTAAAAAATCAAAGATCTTTAATCATACTCTATTATTTCTTAATTCTCTTTTTCTGTACCGTTGCCTTTGCCTCCGTTTTTATTCACAAAAAACCTCAAAAGGCAGCCCCATGGATTTCCATGAATCTAGAACTAGGTCCGATAATAATTATCCAAATTATTATCCAGGTCCGATAACCGCCAGGGGAACCTTGGGCGGTAACCTCACCTGGGGTCTCCGTACTGGCTTTCGTCGTTCCAAATCCAACCGGAGCAATTCCAAAACCTCGTCTGACTTCCACCCGGCTCGTCGAAGCGAATCAGAGCACCGATCGGTCTTTCTAAGAAGTTTCTCGAGCACATCCTGACCGTCGATATTTTTCCCATCGGAGGATATATCAGATGCCTCCACGTGTACCATCTCTTTCACATCCGATTCGCACCAGCCTCCGGATCGTAACATCGAACTGATCTCATCTAGATAGGTAGAGACCCACTTGGGAAGCTTTTCGACAGTTTTTATTTCAAAGACTAATTCTTGATCACTGAAGTCGTTACTACCATTGATCCGACGTCTCCGATTGGCTGTGGTGGTGGCGTCGGTCCAGAACTCAATCCATCGGGGTGTTTTCCCTGCCATAGAGTCAAGGCTTCTTCTAGAAGTCAAGGTAGAAGCAGTGGAAGGATGGAAAGGGGGGAGAGAGGCTGACAGCTGGCGCCTGAGCGAGGTGGCTGGGGGATGGAGGAAACCGGTTTCTCGACTAAAGAAATCGGCCAGGTCTACACCAGCTATGGACACAGAATCCTCATCAACTCGAAATACTGGGTTGCCGGCTAGACATGGCGACACCGGAATGTAGCAGTTGTTATACACCTGTCAACAGTATATGATTAATATTGTAGCAATGGAAGAAGTATTCTTGGTTTTCTTTTCTTCCTTCCAATTGATAAAATCTCTTTCGTTCTTTGTAATGTACCATAAAATTTCAAAATGAGAACAGAACAGGTACCGGTATGAGAAGCGGTGCTTTTCTAAGAGACGACTGGCCAACCAGAGGTGCCTTTTTCAAGGGAAGGTTCAAAACCGGTTGGAGCGGCCGGTGACGCCAGTTAGGAAACCCATTTCCAGATGGGAGCCCGAGGGAGAGCAGAGTGCGCAAATCAGGTGGGAAGGTGATCAACAGCTCCGATTCAATGCGCAACAAATCAGAATCAGAGAGGCCTGGTTCAATCAGTACAGAGGAGAGGCTGAGGTGAGAGAGGATCGAGGAGGCTAGGTCGGCGAAAGAGGAGACAGCAGTGCGGGACGGGGTCGAAGGGGATGCTGAGGAGGCACGGGTCGAGAGGCGACGCAATCCTGAGAGTCTGCGCAGTGGGGCCGGGGTTGGATGAAGTGGTGGCAATGTGGCAGTCCGTTGTGCCACATCCACCATTTTTTTTTCTTGATTTCGTTTTTTTGGGTGTCAAGGTGTGGGGAAGTTTGATCTCTGGGGTTTTCTTCGTTTGTTTTGTGTTTGCTTCAAATTTTGCTTGGTGACTGGTGAGGAAGGGAGAAAAGGTGAGGTGAAGTCGACTAAGTTACTAACGGATTTTAAAGCATGTTTCGGTTTAAGTCCTGGTTGAACCAGGTGCACCAAGATGCAGCCGTGATCCATTTCGTCTATATTTTCAAGTTGAATTTATGTAGACGTTCGGGTTAAATGTAATAATAATTCATAACTAGTCATTACAATTTAAATATTATTTAATCGATATTTCTTTAGATAATTGGATTAGTATATTTTTAAAATAAAAAGTATTTGTTATTAATAATATAAATAATGCAAACTAAACATAAACTCGATAATAGCAAAATTTAAATTGTTAATAAAAATATGAAAATGATAAGAGGATGGTTCAAATGTCTTTATCTTTTTGTGTCACTATTATGCTTCCAATTTTAAAATTACACTAACTTAAATGTTAAAATAGAACTGTTAGGTAGCTTTAATATCATATTTCCAAGTACATAAAAAATCAAGATATTTTAGTTTTGTTTTAATTAGTATCAACATCTTACAAAAATACATCGATTTGGATAAACTATGCACGTTGATTTTTCAACTTATTGATTCATATAAAACAAAATTTGAAAAGTGATCATTTTTTATGTATATGCAGAGAAAATAATATATATCACATGATCATATCTAATGGTTTTATTTTGACATATAAAATTTAAACTATTTTTTATTAAAAAATTAAAAAGTTGAAACATAATAGTCTGACATATGCACAAAAAATGAAGGCATCTAATTAAACTCTCCTCAAATAATAATATTCATGAAATAGCGTTCTTGATATATTTTAACTAATAATGACAACAATATTTGTTCGAAAGCAAATTGTTGCAAGTAAAATAAATTGTAAGCAAATTACATAATTCTTATCTATAATTTATTCAAAATAGTATTAATTTTAACAATTCATCAAGAGGTTCCTAAATTATGATTAAATCTATATTTAATTTAATTGTATTACACGGATGACGGATGGAATTAGGTTTTAACTTTTAACCAATATATTTTTGAACTTCACGATCAATATTTATTCCGAACCTAATTGAATAAAATGTAAATTTATTATTTTTCGGATTAAATGTCCATCAAGTAGTGATCCAGGTGCATGGTGCACCGGGATTAATGGAAACTTGAAAAATCTTCCCCTACTCTTCTAGGGACATTTGACTTACGGAATTTAATTAGCAAAGGAATCTTTCAAATTAAAAATTGTTTAGGTCATTACTATTTAGTGACATTTGACTTGCATCAGCGTAACTTGCGTAAAATTGGCAAAGGAATCTTTCATTTCCCTCGAACGATCGAAGCTCATGACCGAATCAATGTCTTGTACTAATTAGAATCAGTTGACAATTAACCTGGTTGACTAAGCAGTTTAATGGAGACTTTCCCTGCTTAATAGGAAATTAAGTGCTAATTATCGATTATTAGCACGCTTAATTTAGACAAGTATGTATAGTACACTAAGAGCATCTACATCCCTGAAACTCGTTTCTAAATAACTGTTAACTAATTTTTAAAAATTTTGTCTCTGAAAATTTCTAAACCCCCACATCCCTGAAACTAAAATTAGAGTTTCTTAATTGCCACATCAGCAAATAAATTACAGGAGAAAAGAATTTCAGCAAATTATTTGGCCATATCAGAGTTTATAAACGATTTTTTATTAAGAAACTTTGGAGCAAAGTTGCTAAATAAGAAATCCATTTGCATCCCTGAAATTGGTTTAAGAACTGCGACATCAGATTAGAAACTCCAAGAGTCTCAGGCATGTAGATGCTCTAACAAAATTAAAATTGCTTGTGTGCTATCTTCATTCTGGAACGTGATCATGTGTATGTATTTATTCACTAATATCTTTTAATAGTGACAACTGACAAAGTTTATTATTATTATTATTATTATTATTATTATTATTATTATTATTATTATTATTACGACGATAACGACGACAACGACGAGGAGTGAGGCTATGGTACTATGCACGATGTATAATGGGTCATGCTAAGGATTAATATTTTTATTTTTAAAATTTAAATAATTGATATGAACCGTTCAACATAATCTTCATATAAAATTTCTAAAAAAAAAAATTAGATAGGTAGTAGATAATTATGAGATCTAAAAATTTAAGGCTATTCAAAATAGTGATTTTCTGTCTATCTAAAATATAGTAAAAATTATTCTAAAAAAATATAAAATTTATTTTGCAGGTATATTTTCTATATAGAGATCATGTTGAACGATTTACATTGATAATTTGAACTTTACAAATAAAGATATTGATCCGCATTACGGACCAACGTGCCTTATGCATAATATCATAACCTCTCTTTATCATCATCAATCATCATCATCGTCATCATCATCTATTATGAGTTGATATTTATTAACAACTAGTGAACTTGACAATTTTGATAATTGAAAAAAACTCATAATTTAAAATGTTATATTAAGAATATCACTATACTATATTATACCGTGCTTGTGAAAAATAATAAAAGTTGATACAAACTTTATAGTAAATCAAACGACTTAAGGCTTATAAAGTGATTTATATTTAACAACACTTGATTTACTATCAAAATAACATTTTAATTGCACAAAATTTGCGGCATTGACTCGTCTGGTCAGAATGTCTATAATTTTTTTTTTCTATTTCCTGAACTTTTAATTTTAATTTTAAGAAAATTCTAGGATTGTCAAGAAATCTCAACCTTATTATTATTATTCTTATTGTTGTTGATGCTGCTGCTGTTGTTATTATTATTATTATTATTATTATTATTATTATTATTATTATTATTATTATTATTATATTACCAATTTGTGTAATAAAAGTTGACAAAACCTTTATTAATTGAAGTCCAAGGGAAAGAAAATAAGCACAAGACGCCAACGAGAGAAGAACAAAAAAGTAGTAAAAGTGCAAACTACCAATATTATCGTGGCCATTCTCAATTTCCGGTGTGTAGAAAAAGCAATTAAAAGTAAATTGTAAATGATCAACCAAAACGCTTTATGTTAAATTCGGTTTGATATTCGATTAGAACTGTTCGATTTGTATTAAGATTAACACAAAAAACTTTAAAAATTTTGCAGATAAAGTGTATACAATTTTTGATATAGATCGAATAATTTTGATCGAACGTTGAACTAAATTTGATATGATACCCATCAAAACACTCACCCTTCTTTTGATTTAATATTTGGGTCCATTTTATCCCAAATCATTTCTTAAAAATTACACTAAAAATAAATGTTTTGTGTTGATACCGAACTAACGCAGAGAATAAAATAAAAGGTGATGCGACGGAGATATGGCAAGATACATTGATCAAAACATTAGTTGAATTTATTGTTTTATAAGACAAGGTCAGGCCGGATTAATTTTTTTATATGATTCTTTTCTTCTGATTTCGATCTGCTGCATGCATGCAACTCAACTAATGTGGCGATTATTCATATGATCTGTTGCAAATTTTAAATAATTTCGAGATCAGAGCGACACGTGGTCCCTTTATTGTTTATATTTATTCCAAATGCTAATTCCAAAGCCATACCGGATGAATCTGAAAACATCTACAGCAACTCAAATTAATTTCTAAATAATAATTAATTATTTTTTAAAAATTCAAACTTTTAAAATTTCTATTTTTCACATCTTTGAAATTAATCTTAGAAAGCAGCTAACAGTCTCCAACTCCAGTCCTCCAAAAATTTCCAGATATTTTCAACTAATTCTGTAAACATCAATACTAAATTCTGTAAACTAATTCAACAAATCCTATCAACATAAAAATGCGTGAAAGCTGCTAAAAACGCGTGACAGCTGTTAAAAATGCGTGAAAGCTATTAAAAACGCATGACAGCTGTTGAAAACGCGTGACAGCTGTTGGGGACCACCTTCTATGAACATACACATAATATCCTGTGAACATACACATATTATCCTGTAAACATACACATATTATCCTGTAAACATACACATATTATTCTGTAAACATACATATTGTACTTGAAATTATGGCAGTTGTGGCAGTTGAAAGCGCGTCAGAACTAAGCTAAAAAGGGAAGACTTTTATACACGGGAATTTTCGGGGGACTGTAGCCCGGGGGACATTACCTTTTCTCTTAATTTTAGAGTTTCTATTAAGTCACCTCAGCAATAAATTAAAATAAGAAAAAAATTTGAACCAATCATTTGATCAGTATAGAGTTTATAAACAGTTTCTTAATAAAAAAAAACTTTATGCATCATAGTTTCCGAATAAAAAACTCTCTCATATCTTTAAAACTAAATTAGAAACTATAATAATACAAAGAATGTAGATGCTCTGAGACAAGTTACCTCATCGTTTTAGTTTGAATCAGGTCCGTTCTTTATATATATTAGCGTGGATCTTAAAAATATCTCCTGCATTACAATTTGGACCGAATGTATTTGAATTATAATCGGACGGTGCGGATTCAAACTCAAATGGTGAGGTAATGTATAGAATCCAGGCTCGGATGGACCTACCTACATCATACTCCCCAAGGATCAATAAATATGATTAAGTACTTAAATGATAAACCTAAATTTTAGTTTCTAAATTAGAATGATAAAAAATTAAGTTTTAAATAGCGCACTATATTGCCGTTATAGTGTTTTCAAACCATAAAAGTTATGACACTGTCAGTACTATGTGGACATAGTGTTGTTTTTTTAACCATTCTGTTATGACGCGATAAACACTATTTAAACATTTGTACAAAATCTTCAAACGCTATGATGCAAAATAATGCGTAGCGGTAGATGTTTCTAGCTCGTTTTCGCATTTAGTTTAACTTTGAATCGCAGGATTATATTTTAATCCAAATATCCCGATCGAAAAGATATAAATAATGATGGATCTGTTGATGTCATTAAAATTTTCTCACTATTCAATATCGGTGGATCAATTTCAGTCGTTCGTTTTAAATCAGACTATTTGAAACAAAAATAAATAAACAAATATTAATGATCAGAATCTGAAATAATACAGACATAACGGAGATGATAGCAATCTGTATGATACATGTTGTTATGGAATAAAAATATTGACGGCGCTGTTTTAATTTCATACAATGCATGAATAATGAAATCGAAATTGAAAATAATAATAATAATAATATGACCTATACATTATATTAAAGAAAAAAAAAACCCTGTCAATAACTTTACCTCTGGATAGAGAAAATGATCCATGGGTATCTGTCGTGGCACTGTAAAGGGTCTCGTAATTTATTATCGGAGATGATAGCATGTTGATTTTTGCTTGCACTGCTTGATCCGGCAACTCTCGTGCAATCACGTGAAGCAAAACAAAGGGAAAAAGACAAACCTTTTGTGGTTTGCATGTGTTGTACTTGCAACTATGAACTCAATCGAACCAATGATATTAGAATTAGTGCTAGCATCTTTTAAATTGAAAATGACATTATTAGACCCAGACAAAATAGTTGGGCTCAGTTTCTATCGAATATCTAGAACCAGGATTGTCCAATTTTGATCTGATGGCCCCCAACCTTGTTGCCTTTTTGGTCAATGACAAGCGGATTTAGAAGTTAGAATATATAACTCATGCAGTTCTTCCATCATAACCCTGAGTTCATAACCCAACCACAATTTATTAATTGTCTTTTATTTTTTTTCTTGTAGCAGCACGCAGAGGCGGAGAGAGTAATTAGTTTTCAAAAAAATTGTATATATTTTTCTATATAATCTAGAGCAAAATATTACTAATACTGTAAATTGACTCAATTCGCACCATAAAAATTTTATATGATCAATCTTCATTTACGATTGACTCCCATAGTCAAAAAATCTAGCTCCGCCCCTGACAGCACGAGTAGAACTTGCATGTTCTCACGCTTATCAAACCTTTTGATGAACTTAGCTCCAAAATCTAACAAATTGACATTAAACTACAAATCTAAATTATTGAAACCAATCTACTTCACAGTTGATGAGTTTGCATGCAAGATTTTTTAAATTTTGAACTAATTTAGTATAAAGTCAAAAGATTAAAATATATTCAAAAATTGAATACTTTAAATTAATTATAAACCTTTTAATTTTGATCGCGTAACTTTATACTAAATTAATTTGATTTTTTTTTTTTACGTAAACGCATCACTCATGAAGTAAATCTATTTTATTGGTTTGGATTTCTAGTTTGAAATCAATTCGATAGTTTTTAGAGCTAAATTCACCAGGTGGCTTGGTGAGCAAACACCCTAGTTCTATTCATATCAGCAAATTAACACTATATCCAACCAAGAAGCACAAATATCTTTGCCGCAGTTCAAACACAACCAATGATTAGATAATTTGACCTCACAAAATTAGTTAACCTGATCTTTTCAGACTGCCATTACACAAAGAAGTCTAGTCGACAGCAAGCTGCTTTCATTCAGTAATAACTAACAAATACAAGCAAAAAAGTAAATAGGAAGGGATCCGAATACAGAAAGACAATACTATTCCCGAAAATAATTTAACAGCTCAGTGTCTTGATCGGCTTCTTGACCTGTTAAATGAAGAGATGCTCAATTAAGAGAAGCCAACAATTTTGAATCTCTGCATGTCATTTGATTTACCATCTATTGTTATTAATCATTAAGATGGGGGGTGGAAGAAAACAAAAGATCCAGAGAATCTTGTTCAAACAAATGCTTTTTGCAGACCTGTATATACCTGTCCATACTAGTGCATGACCTCAGGGGTGGACCCATGTGGGGGGGGGGGGGGGGGGGGGAGCCACCTCCTTGCATTTTGAGTTTTAGTGGTGATTTATCAGTTCCGATCGGCTTTGCGCCCCCAGAATTTTTTTTGCCCCCCTCTGGATGTTTATTTGTAATTCGGGTTAAATTTAGGGCTAAAATCAAAATTAATTTCTTGAATTATGATTGGTAATTAGAATTATAAGTTAAGAGCATCAAAAATTACAAGTCAGAGTATTTAAAAATATAAGTTAATACATTATTTTTTTATCAATTACTCAATTAGTAAATGGATTTAAACCCGCCCGATTCGATAATTTTTTATAACCCCCCGACGAGAATCCTGGATCCGCCTCTGCATGACCTTGTGCCAAAATATTAATCCCGCAAGATAAGAAAAGAAGCACTATGATAAAAAGCCTACCTAGGTGAAGGTGATCGAGTGCGTGACCTAGTGTGCGACCGGCGGTGTGTTGGTGTACGAGATCTGACACGGTGTCTCCTAGGGCTCCTGCTTCTGCTATGGCTTCTACTGTACCTACGCCTCCTATAACACAAACAGAAGCCCAGAGTGCAAGCATGAAATTGGGAACCAGCTTATTAGTTAGTGTGCACCAAAAAGAATGGCAAATTGATATTGACCCGACCCGACCACAACTTTCACAAGTCAGAGACCCTGAACCAAAATCAACCATAAACTGACTACTTAACAGCCAGCGCTGACTGGAAACTCACCCAAACTGAGCAAGCTACACAAAACCAAGCAAACATCTAATCAATTGTCAGTTTATGGTTTGAATTTGGAAGTTCTCAGGTAGTGATAATTACAATACAGTATCGCATCGGTGATTTAATTGGGGACATAAACAAAGTGTAACAACCTGAGGTTGTTTAACTGGGGACATAAACAAAGCCTCCAAAGACTGGTCTTCAATAAACCGAAGGAAAACCCTAGAACAGGTTATGGTATACTCGTGCTGTGCTGGGGTAATCTATAAAGTGATACCTTAAATCCTTGATCCAAAACTTAAGTTGGGTGATGCTTTTACAATGCAGAGATAAAAGTAAAATTACCTTGGGGGAGACTGGCTCCTGCTCCAGCTTCTCCCTCGGCTTCGATCTCGATTTCGACTCCGGCTTCGGCTTCGTCCACGGCTACGGCTTCGGCTCCGGCTGTGGCGGCTTAACCTACTCAGTTCAGCAAGACGCTCTCTCCTCTCCCTTTCTTGTTCCCGCTTCTTTGCCATCTCGGCAGCAGTGTCTTTCTTTACTGTAAACCAAAGCCAAAATCAATTATAGGTCATAGTGCAACTGGGACTCTAGGAGTGCTAACAGATTGGGTTTTGTATTGTGGTCGACCCAATTTTTTTTTGTTTTGTTTTGGAAATTAGGTGTATTAGGCCTAACCGCCAACTAAAGTCAAGGTTACCTAAAGTTAACAGTATCAGCAACAACCAAATAGAACCACCGGCGCACAAATACAGTATCAAAAGACAAATGGACATATCCATCCAAAGGCAATTTAAACTACAGTTGTGGTTGTGGTCAACCCAATTGTCAGTAAAAAACAGAGTAGAAGCTGCAATGCAGGAAACACATACTCTGTTTGTTCAATTGTTTGCTCATTATCCTCTTAAGGCGCTCCTGGGGTGTCTCTTTTTTCTCTCCAGATGGATTCTTCGATGGTCCACCTGACGGAGTCTTACTGAGTTTGGACAACCCAGAGGAGGTGCTGTGAAATAAATAAAAGAAAGCAAAAGAAGTTCAAATAATATGAAATTAAATGAGTGAAAGAATGAATAAAGGGGAATACAGTATGTTTTTACAGAGTAGATTGCTAATTGCAGTATAATACCAATATTGCAACCCTACAGTCTGAAAATCTTTCTTTCTCTGATCTCATCTGTCCTTATTTGGTTACCACAACAAACCAGTATGGATATACTGGACCTAGTAAATATCACCTGCCAGGTGTTTTAACAAACTTAGCGGTCTTTTCCTGTTCAATGGTGCGAGCAGCAGATGCAGGGTCGCCATGAAGTGCCTCGAGAATCTGTGTCCCAGAGGATCTGCATAAACAAAAAAGGATTATAGACAGACAAGGGTTTATTGCAAACCTGTTATAACACATCATACTACACAATGCAGGTAACACCACATATTGGCATTCATCAGCTATAACAATTAGCAAATTCTTCTATTATGAGAATCTGATAAAGTATCTTATAAATCAGAATCATGATGAATAGAGAACAAAAGATCCGCCAAACTTCAGCGCTCTCTCTATCTCATCTTCTCTTATTTTCATATTTCTTTGCAAGTATATAAGTTCAAGGTTGCCCGACCGGTTGAGTACAGCTTCGGACTGAACTGGAGAAGATGGTGGAGAGATCCATTCTGTTTTTTGCTGCTCAGATCGAAGAGGGGACCCGCCTCCAAATTCAGTTATATATTCTATTTTTGGTGGCCTTAATTTGCTACTTCTGTGGCTATCATGGTTGTGCCTCCTTGAATAACTCGAAGGGGATCGTGATCTCGATCTCGATCTCGACCTTGACCTTGATCTGGTTTAAAAAAAGATTATTATTAGAGAGAAAATCATATTCTGAAATTGGAGATACTTCCACATAGCACCATGAAATAAGAAATTTCAATGATATCCTCCACAACATATAAAACTCCATAATGAATCCCTTTTGAATTTAAATATCTCTGAATAAACAAAGAAAGATGAATGTCAGTCTAAGCGACTTTCATGTAATTGGGATAGGGAGAAAGACTACAGACAACATTTCTGCACATAAAAATACAATGATGAAAGATATATTTTTTTTTTTTTCTAATTTTTAGGATTTGTGGGGACACTCATGGCAATTTTCCCTTTATAAAACCCAAGGAAAAGTACGCACCTTCTCCTCCTGGAATATCCATCATAAGAGGGGCTTCGGCGTGGGTCCCTGAGAAAATTTCACAAGATTAAAACAATTTTTTCAAAGTGAAGACTACGAATAAGTTCCTTAAGATTTAGAATAAAATTGAGACAAAATGAGAAAAACGAATGGACCTATAAGGGTCATGATGTGGGCCCCTTCCGAGAGAACGGGCTGTCTCCCGTTCTTTTTCTCTCTCCATTTGCGAAAGTTTTCTCCTTTCCCTACGACTCAATTTCCTCTGGGAATCATATAGTAAAAACTAATAAACATATTGGTTCTTTTGAAGGATTGTAATACAATCCGCTTTTATAAACCACAAAGTATAAGCAATTACTAGCATTAGTATGCATACCGTGAACAGGTTTATCACCAACTAAATGCACACATCATACCTGTTCGGGCACCCATCGTAGTTCTATGGTTGCCTTGATAATTTGACATGCTTACTTGACATTTAACTAATTTTGCCAAAAACATCATAATTTGACCCAAGAAACACAGACCGCCCTTTTTATCAGCAATGAAACCACTGACATTGGAAAAATTAATGAAGGGAAGTTCTCTTACAATAGAGGGGTCTCCTTTGATGAGTTCCTTCTGACGCTGTTCCTCCTCCTTATCCTTCTTCTCCTTGTAGACAAGCCAATTGTACCTCTTCACTCCAAAATCCTTCGCAATGGCCTCCATTTTCTCATCGTCACTATCATCACTGCTGAATTCATCCTCATCATCGTCCTCGTCATCTTCATCATCAGTGTCAGGGTTTGCAGTTTCGCCAGCACTGTGTCCGTTGTAGGAGAAGCCAACCTGGGAGTACGAACCCTTTGAAGAGGGTGGATGTGACTGCTGTGGCCTGTATTATGTTATCATGCCAAGAGATGTTTCACAAATGACTTAACTAGAAGAAGTTATCTATTTGTACTGGTGCCATACATTTGAAAGAACCCGTATGAACAGAACTAAAACAAGATAATTTGCCATCCTCATTTACATACTTTTGATTTTTTTATGTTACTCAATGCAAACTTTGGGGGATTAGACCCTAAGAAGAGTTGCAAACTTCTCAAATATAAATAAGGGAATTCCAAGGAAAAGAAAGCAAACATACTTGACAATGCTTAGGTGAGCAGAAAGCTTTGCCTCCAACTCATTTTGGACATGTTGCAAGCCCTCCTCCTCAGAAACTGCACACATATATCAATTCCATAATTCTCAAGTCAAACCAATCCAGAACAGTATAAACAGGGTCACTAATACAGAGTCACCTAGACTTGAATAATTTTACACTTACACAACACAGAAATTAAATACTGATTGTGAAATTGACCAAAAAGCTATACTATGTACAGATGACTGCAAGTGCTTTCATGCAAGTAATTACTAAGAATTTTCCTTCAAATGGAGCTAATTTGAAATAATTACATAAACATCATGAAAGGTAATTCAGGTGACCAGTTACAAATAACTAAAGTAGCAACTTATAAAAGGGAGGATTGGGTGTCCAAGTATAGTTCTTACCGAGTTCATACTGAAATTCAATATAGTTATCAAAACTGAACTTGAAGCAGATAGTTTGCCCTTATCTTGCTAGACAAAGAACAAAGCAATTCATGGTTTTTAAAAAATAAAAGAAGTACCGACATCCTCTGCGGCGATGCTTAATCAAATCACGGTAACGCTCAAAATTCACAAATTCTTCTAGCTCCTCTTCTTCCTCTGTTTTCTCTTTCGCTCTAAAAGGCCGAGAGCCAGGCTCACGTATAAAATCAAGTAAAGCACGCCCGTCAAATCTGCCAGATGAAAAAAACACCATCATCTTCTTGTCGTGGCAAGTGCTCATATCTAGGACAATTATCTAGGACAACTATGTGGTGCAGGAATGGGAGAATTCAATGAACAGTTGCCCTCTTATTCTCTGTCTTAATCATTTGTTTAATTATTTATTTATTCATTCATTTGGAATATTCTTGGCTTGATTTTTGCTTCATAAAACAAATGAGGTGTACATTGATGATAAACTGGTTAAAATGAAGACCAAATTCAGAATTAACCCTTACCTTTAAGTTAATTGGAGTGAAATTGGGTTAACTTGAAGCTAAGAGT
The DNA here is from genome assembly GCF_964058835.1 of Carex rostrata. NCBI lineage: Eukaryota > Viridiplantae > Streptophyta > Magnoliopsida > Poales > Cyperaceae > Carex > Carex rostrata. Next base: position 4,461,079 of record NC_135920.1, on the reverse strand, counting down.
ATAGCTGAGGCTAAACTACATCATTCAAGACTTTTTAAAAATAACATCATTCTAGACCTAATTTGCTAATTGTAAGTTATCAGTCAGTAATGTACTACAGAGGTCCAATTAAATTACATGCACAACAAATGTCAACTGAATTGTTGTCTCTATATAACACTTTGTAATCTGCTTACCTGTCTATGAGATTGTCTTCATTTCCATTCCATGGAATCCTACGAAACATGAACAAAATATTAGTTCAATTTAGCACCAGTTTCTTTCTGAAATGGAAGAAAATAGCAAATTTGTGTAGTCTGGAGATAAACTATTGAACAACTAGAACTGGAAATGAAACAGTACTACAACTAGCTGATTTTAAATTAAAACCAAGCAAATGTTTTTGTTTCATATCTAATGAATTCAACAGACATTTCATCTGATTCCCTATTAACCAAATCTCTCTTGCTGTGCAATATAGCTGAAATATTAGCTCCTATACACCTCAGGTCAGTAACCGTCTACATAGATTGCTACAAAGAAAACTTATAAGACAAAAGGTAAAAAAAAAAAGGCTGAGGAAGGAAAGGAGCATACAGGCCGAGCTGTTCCTCAGCGGCCTGGTAAAGGCCATCATCTCGGTGGACACGGCACCGTACGCCGGAGACCTGAAGCGACTGGTGTGGATCACCCCGGCGCTTGGCCAGGTAAACCGCACGGCGCATGGCCCGCTTACGTGCGGATTCCATCAGGTCGTGGACCTTCTTCTCCGATTTCCTTGCCTCGTGCCACATCGCCTCCTCTCCGATTGACCTTCTTTGTTATTTATTTGTCTTTTTTCCCTCTCCTCGAGTCGGATTTCTCGCTTGTGCGACGTCGGGCGTTCCTCCCGTGGCCTTGGGGAGGAATTCTGTTGTTGGGTTTTGATTGGAAGGGCATCGGTGGGACCCGGTGCCAGGGAGTAAGACCCGAACTATCTCGATGTCAATAACTGGATTCCGGGCCGGGTTTGATGGGCCTCTATCCGCTGGATTTCTTAATGGGCCTATGTCCGCTGTTCTGGATTTCTTATAGCATTTCCTATGCTAATTTTACGACGGTCGAAATGATCGCACTCAAACGCACCCTAAATGAATTATAACCGAATTCTTATGCATGATATTTGTTATATTTATTTAATTTTGTAAAAATTAACTGATATATGTATAAAAGACATAATTTAAATTTTGTATTATCAGTTTTGATATTTTATAATAAAAAAATAAAGTTTAAGTTGATTAAAAGTATGGACATGTACACAACTAAAGTGCATTGTAAATGCATGCCAGTGAAATTCTCTCTATATGATTGTTGTATATGTTTTTATTTAGCACAGATATATTCATTCACATGTCAAACAAAAAATATAAAAGAGTGTGTATATATAAGTTTTGGTGATTTTATGATCACGTATGATATCCCTAAGATGAAAATTATCGAGAAAGTTATTTAAGGGTGCGTTTGGATCATAAGGGTTAGCATGAGAATAGTGAACTTTTTACTTGTTTATCAGAGACATCTATACAAGAATAACACTAACACCTCAGCTTTTAAATAGCTGACATGACAGTGTCTAATTTTATGCACGCGTAGTCGCTTACAAACAATTTAGCCGAATGCATGTCCTTGGAATAATAATAATAAAAAAAAAAGTTTGGTAAGTTGGTACCAAGTATATATTCAAAATTTCTCTTTCACGAAGTATTGAACAAACAACAGTTTTTAATTAATTCTGACTTTTGATCTCTTCCAATCTCTTTTAGCGGCCTGACAAAATTCTGACAACCTACAGCAAACTTAGACAGATCCAAAGGATTTTTAGAGAAATTTGGTGATCTTATACAGGTCAAAATTCGCTTAGATGACTTAATAATCAGATCATAAACATGTAAGCTCCAGGTAAAGGTTGCTACCGGAAAATATATCGAGTCCATTTTACAAATATCAATTCAACAGGACCAATTCATAAGCAATGTTAGATAAATTTAAACATGTATAGAAACATGAGAGAATCACCATGATACTAAATGTATAAATCCAAGCAAAGAAAGGCATCATCTCACATCAGTCAGTAGGCTAAATAGTAGTTAACACTCAACAGAAACATAATATATAAACACTGAATACAGTACTAACAAAGACTAGTATGCATAGCTCGTCCTCTTCATTATCCTCATAAATTCATCCCGATCCACCTCTCCATCCTCTGCAATTACACACACACACACAGGAAACATTAATTTTTCTGAAGCAACTCAGCCTGCCATGTGTTGACCTAACCATATAAATTACCGAGAAGGGTCTGGGTCGAAGTCAGATTAAAATGTGTTCAGGGGTTAATTCATCTTTACCGAAATAAAAGGCTAGCTCTAGGATCATTATCTCAATATTTTCACAAAAAAAAATATAAAAACAAAGAACAAAATCTGTTATTTTGGCAATAACTACCAACTGCTGTTGCAATCAATAACGAATAACTAGGATGGCAATGCGTCGGTCCGGGTCAGATCAATATCTTTTTATAACCTCAAAAACAGAAAAGACTACTACTGAATAAAACCAATTGGTTTGATATTTTTATTTTCTTCACAGCCCCGCATTGTTTTGAAGGGAATATTATTTATTATATCCAATTTGTTAGATTGTAAAGATAAACTAACGGTACATATACTGATTGGATGGGGTTCAACTTGCTTTTGGTTGAATACAAGTTCATCTCTAACTGCTCCAAATAAGGTATCAGTTGCAAAATTTTAAAATATCATTGGTTGGATCCGAGAAAATCCACCTGTGTAGTTTCGTTTCTAGACAACCTGTCCCAAGCCAAGAAAAAGGAGGTCTGTGATAGACATGGCGAGCCAAACATAAAATGCAGCCTCTTTATGGAAATGAAACCCTCCCGAAGTGACTCCGGTTGGGTTTCATTTCTAGCCTACCAAACTTGTTTGGGACTAAAGGCTTGGTTGTTGTTGTTGGTTGGATCCGAGACAGACCAATACTTTTTGGTTAGAAAATCTGATAACCAATATTAACACCTTAATGTGATAGACCTTGAAGAATTTATTTCCAAAAAAAAAAAAAAGCGGCGGGAGGCTTACCATTTTGATCTGCTTATAGACCAATATTAACAGCTTAATGTGATAGACCTTGAAGAATTTATTTCAAAAAAAAAAAAAGCGGCGGGAGGCTTACCATTTTGATCTGCTTCATAGACCATCTCCTTGATTTCATCTATGGTGAAAGTTTCACCAAGGTCCTTGGCAATACGCTGGATGTCTTCAACTGATATCTTGCCCTGTATATATTATATATAACTCGATTATGAACTTTAATACAAGACTGAAAAATCATGTCACATGAACACAGAAAATAATGAAATAATAGTGGATATCCACAAGAACTGAAACCCTGATACTGCTTCTTTTGGAGTTCAGTGTCTAGTTGAGGATACCGGGTGTGCTACTGAGACCTACCATGGCACTGGGTTTTATTGGGTAGCTCTTATTTTCTATTTTTGTTTACTTTTCTTTGAACATTGTATGTTGCATTTTATTCTAATCGAAGGGGCTCTGCCTATTTTTCCAAAAGAATTGAAACCCTGGATCCAAGTAACTTTCAGTCAAGATTCCCGGAAATAACTAATTGTCAATCCCTCTCTATGTATCACTTGTAAATAAAGACATCCATGCACATCCTTGCAAAAGTTCAGAGCCCGGGTACAAACGGGCCAACAAAATACCCTCCAAAAGGTGTGAATACCATCCATGCCCTTCCTCGCTTAGTTTCTTCAAAGATGCTCAAGCTACCCCTTCCAATTTCTCATATTTAGAGAGAAACAATAAAGGAGAACAGATGTTTTGGCCTCTCCTGAGGCTCCTGCCTTATTGGGGACATGGTTCCTATTCCTGGCATGGATACATACTTCTTATTTCTTTGTTTTCTAGAGAAACATGTGATACGTCTCATTTATTTACGCTTGAATACAATGTTTTGGTTTAAATTGGCCTAAAAGGAAAGAGGTAAAGGTCTGTGGTACTAAAAGTCCTAGGTTAACATGCTAAAGTTTATAATGCATGTGAAAAAAATGCAAAGAAAGGAAAAACAGTTGGTAATTGAAACTTACATTCTTGTCTTGATCGATGATGCTAAAGGCCTTGAGGAGTTCTTCTTTAGTGTCTCTCTCTCCAATCTTGGCAGTCATCATCTGTATAAACTCCTCCAATTCTATGGCCCCGCTCCCATCTTTGTCCACATCAGCAATCATTTGTTGTATTTGCTAATTCCGTACAAATATGTCAGTGCATGTAAATGTTGATTAACAACTATTAGAAATATACAATATTTAAAACACCTCAAGTGGTTTAAAACTGACACATAAATATACAAAAAGGCAATCTTTTCTTGGGACTAAGCAGGAGTATAAGCATATAATAAGCATTGTGCAGGCTTATTCCTCTAGAAAAAACGATGCAATTTAATGAGTACCCTCCAAGTTGTCAAAAGTATCATACACACAGCCAAAAACACAAGAAATATAATGCATTGCCATAAAATATATGCGAGGCTGGTCACGTCTTACAGAGGGTATAAATTAAAGCAGTACATACCTGCTCTGTTATTTCAAACCCCAAGGCTCTGTGAAAAAAAATTGCATAATTATGTAAGCATGGCAGTAAAGTACTAACAATAAAGGGAGAAGTATTAGATTCAACATTGGTACCTCATAGCCACATTCAACTCTTTTGCATCGATTGTACCTATAAGAAAAAATTACAAAAGTGAGTTACACTTAAAAGCATGGAAATGTTTGGGCAATTGGTAATTGCACTGAATCTGACCCAGTACACCGAGTACAAACAGAGAGCCTAACCAGTATGAACTGGTATTGTGTACCGGTACAACATTGCAATCCTTGAAGCTAAGAATACAAAACATAAAAGTAAAAAAAGAATGAGATGGGCTCGACTGGTACCGGAGTTATCAGTGTCAAATAGATCAAATGCATCTTTTATTTCTTGTCTCTTTTGTTTGGATATTCCATGCTGATGAGTTCTGGTTCTCTCCCTCTGCGAAGTCTTCGAACCACCAGCAGCCTGAAAGTTAGTAACTTCAATTGAAGTTATGTGATCCACGCCACAAATTGAAGACTCTTTTAAAGCATTGATTTGTTCAAAGTTGTTTAGTCAGCCAAAAAAAAAAATATATATATATATATATATATATATCAAAATAAGGTATCCCAGGAACTGGAATATTGTTAGAAACAATGGGGAAAGAGGATTGGTCGAACTGTAAAACAGACCTCTACGAGTTGTTGGGACTTGGGGCACAAAAAGGAGTAAAATGAAAAGACAAAAAATGGCTAATTTTATTGAGGTATAAGAAGATCCAATAAAAAAACCTCAAAATAATGATCTTCACGTCATTTCAAAGCTTATAACTTTCAAGAAACACAGACTAAGCACGGAAATCTAGCTTCACTGAAAGATCGCAAATACTAATCCATGTGACATTCAACTTTAACAAATCAGAACGCCGACAAAAAATTTGGCGAAAGACTACCAAAATTTTAGTAAATGCCACAGAGATCTCAAAGAACAACTCCAAACAAAATCCACAAGGGGGAGACCAGACCAACTAACTCGCAAAATTAAAAAGATCAATAATCAAAAGGAACGGATAGTTTTCGCATCATACCATTCTATAAAGGTCTTAGGAGAATCGAAAATCTGTTGTCGAGAGCTGGGGGAATGGGGCTTTGATCTGCTTGGGCTAAAGGTCGATTCTAGATTTGGAAGAAGTACAGGGGTTTCGTTGTAAAAGTCGGTCTCTGTTCAACTTCCGGTTCCCAAATGCCAAATAACGCCTAATGATATTGACAGGTCTAGTTTTACTTCATACAGCGCAATAACAATAAATTTTTTTTTTTTTTTTTTAAAAACTTAGATAGTGATTTGAAAACAGGGCGATCCGGTCCGGTCCAAACTCCCACGGTCCACGGGTTGGACCGATTTACGGGTTGGCACAGTGCAGGTTAGACGGGCTAATTTTAGAGGGGACTTTTCAAACCCGTGGCTTGGCCCATGATTCAGACCCCCACGAGTTGGTTCGGTCTAGTCCACAGTCTGGCGGTCACGGATTGATTCGGTCCGAATTTTTTTTAATCAATTGTTTTTAAAAAAAAATTACTTTAAAGAAATAACCGGATTTGGTCCGGTTTTGGTCCGAGTAGGTATGAATTTGTGGCAAATTTGATCTAGATTAGTACGGTCCGATCCGATTCGGATGAGGTTAGAGCGGTCCGGACTAAAACGATCCACGGGTTTTGAACTGGCAGAGTAAGCACAATCCTATCAAAAAAACCGAACTCAAACCCGAACTAGATCCGTTCCGTAATCCGTCTAGACCGAACCGTATATACCTTTCAAGTCCGGTCTGGTCCAGTCCTGCGGATTTCACGGTCTGGATCTGAACCGACCGGTAATTTCATAACTCTAGGAACTAACACTAACAACAAAGTCAAAACAGAAAAAATACGTGACTACTGCGTTGCATAAAGTTAAATCAACTCTGTCGACATATTTATTCTAAAACAATAGAAAGTGAAAGAATGGAAGACGACGAAAAAAAAAAAACGCGTTTTGGCCCAAACAGCCCGCAGTTGACGGGCTCAGCATGTTATCCGTCGGATAAGGAAATGTTTCCGGCAGCAAAAGAAGCGTGCTGTCAGCGTGCCCTTTACTGGAAACATAAAATAGTAAAGTGGTCAAATATAAATAAAAAAATTCAATATCTAAACTCATTCCTTTCCTTAAAAAAAATAGCATAAAACAAAAACAAGATACCTCAAGTCATTGCGTTTATTCTGAGCAAGATTTCAATATCATATGTATCAGTATTATAAAATCTAAGTTGTTGATTTTATTCTTTTCATGGTAGAATGTCCACATGTATTTTCAGTTTGAGCAATATTTCAATATACTATATTTTCTATGAATATAATTAATAATTGATTTTGACTGTATGATCAAAAATTCAAAATAAGAATAAGTAGGAATTATCTAGTTGATTTTTAAAACTAGTTACTAATTTAGTAAGAAAATATGTACTAATAAATATAAATTATAAAATTACTTTTAAACCTTCTAGTTTGCCTTTACAAAACATAATTAACATAATACATATATATTAATAAGTTTAAGCAATATTTCAGTATACTTTATCATATGATCAAAATAAGAACAATTAGAAAATATTTTTTTTCATTTCTAATACTGGTTTCTAATTTAGTAAGAAAATTTTTACAAATAAATATAAATTATAATAAAAAAAATACCATTTATGCTTCTAATTTGATTTTGGAAAACATAATTATTATTTTTGGAAATAAAAACACAATTAACATATTATAAATATTTGATCAAATTAACATAAACCATATAATAAAAATACTAGAGCAGCCTGATCCCATCTTCACGGAAGAGACTGTTTAGTGCTTCTGCTTTTGTGTACTTGATTTACAGAGCAAAACTAAAAGAAATCAGGAAAGTTTACATGAATGTACTTCTTTTCTTTTCTTTTTTTTTGATGAAAACATGAATGTACTTCTCATGAGAAGAATAAGCGTAACAATTTGAGTTTAGTTGTTCATATTTAAAATATTAACAAAACTATCTCATAACTTACAGCACACAAAATTTGACAGCAATATTTCTAAAAACGCATTCACTGAGAATGTGTATACATATATATTTTTTTTTTACAGTAAAATCTGTAGACTATTTTATTAATTTAAAAAGTTACAAATTAGCTGCTTGATAAGATTAAACAAAAATTGTCTTACAAAGTACTCAAATACAAACAAATTAAAAACGCACAGTAGTATATGCATCCTATGAACACAATTTTAATCATCCTTATTTGATGAAAATGATAGAAGCTTATTGATGATTTCCTCTGTGCGTATAGTTGTCCTGCTGGGAGACTTCATCTTAGAAAGCACTAAATCAAATCAGACCGAGAACTGAATCAACCGGATCAGAACAGTCACCACTCAAAAGTTCTAATGGAGACACTGAATTAAACCAAACCGGAAACTAAATCAATCAACCTGGAACAGTCACCACTCGAAGATTCCAATAAAAAGCCGCCAATGTCGGAAGCAAAAAAAAGAAGGAAGAAGAGAAGGAGAAAAAAAAGAGCACATAAACAAAACTCAGTACAAGCAACATATAAAGTACTTCAACTATATATACAGCTCATTCCATCCACTCTTCCATTGCCAAAGAGGGAAAGATAAGCTCAAGAAAAGAGAGGCAAAGGCGAACCGCTTGTTTTGGATAATAAAACACCTCAGAAGAACGATGCGAAGAGCGATAACCAGATCCACAAAGCGAAAGCACCAAGAAACGATGATCAGATCCGCCAGATGGAAGCATCAACTCGAACGACAACGGAGCAATGAAGGGTTGAACACTGAAAATGTATTGTAAATACATTGATATAGTATTCTGCGCAGCGCAATGAATATTGTTGTATTGTTGACAAATTCATGTGGGCTTTCTTTTCCCAAAAAAACTAGAAAAGAAGAATAAAAAATAAAAAAACCCTGAAACGACAAAAGAGAGGAATAAAAGGATTTCATCGGGCACTATACGAAGAAAGGCTTACAATCACAACTCTTTCTATCACTCTTCTACCGTATTTTTTTCAACTATTACTATTGTAACACTACTTTGTATGCTCCTTGTGATACTATTTTTCTGTACACAGAAGAAGACAGACAGAAATAATTCTGAAGATACATCATATACTCTAATAAAATTCACATTGAAGAGAACCCTACGAAGGTTTCTCTCCCAACGCTCAATAAAAGATCTGTCAAAATCTCATCTAGCCTATGTACCCACTACTTTTTGCAAACATATTAGCATATTATGAAACAGTCAAAATACTGCAAATATTAATCCAATTGCTTTATTTTTACATCTACTCTCAAATGCTTTTTATCAGATTTGAAATCCCGGTGTCAAATCTGATTAATGAGGCAGTCATACTTATCCTTTCTCTGTTATAGCGTCTTGATCTTGTTTTCCAAGCACAGCCTGACAAAACACCAACTTTAGTATCAAAATTGTAAATTGAATATAAGATAGATCTGAGATAGGTAACAAATCCCTATTGAGTTTCAGTTAATTTTTTAACTGCTCATGTATCTCATTGTCCAAGACAAACAAACATACTAAAATGTCTTTCAAGGATGTTGATACTAAAGTTTGCTCAAGCACGATAAAACCGCTCAAATACCATCCAAAGCAACAGTCAAAGAAATTGCATCAAAAGAGCACAACAAATATGTTGATTATTTCGTACTGTCACGTCTTACATGACAAGCTATGCAACAAAACTATATTACCTGTTTAATAAAGGGAGGAGCAGGAGAACTCAATCGTTTCTTCTTGTAAGATTGGTGTGATTCTGCTCCAGTTATATCCTCCTTGATGAAGTTCTGATCCGACACCTCTGAAGAAAGATGAGCAGCTTTCATTTAAACTTCTGGCCATATCAAATCAAGTTAATGACCTTCTCAACTAAACTCAGTGTGGAATAGTACTATAGTTCCACTTTTAGAGTTGCAAGTGCTATAGTTTCTAAAGAGAACAGGACCAACACTGATCTGCTTAGGAGGATTATGCTCGAAAATATTGAAGTTAAAGCCCTCTGATCAGATGTATAGAGGTAAGGTTACCACAACCTTGAATCTGGGTCTGGCACCAGTATTGCTCACTTTGATACAGAACAGTGTGCCAACACAAATCCATACTGTTAAATTTATCACTATTGAAACATACAATTAGCACAATTTTAGTTCCGAATATTTTTGTTCAAATGATTCTTCGACATTCAGATTCAGAGACAACACTCCAGCTAAAGGGTGAAAAAACAATTAATAACTCAAGTACCCATATCTTTTTTTTTTTTAAAGGAAAAAAAAAGAAGACAAAAATACCTTCATATCCATCACCATTCTGAGATGAAGAAGGCAGTTGAGCTTGTGATGTAGATTCCTTTGAATAGCAACAGCGCTCCCTCTTGACAGATTTCCTAGAATAAGAAGGTTGGGGATCTACTACCTGATGGTTTGCTCTGTTTACCTCTTTCCCACCGATGTTTGGTGCAAAGTGCTTGATCCACTGGATCTCAGATAAAGAAAAAGAAGTGTTTAACTTTTGAGCTCCTGGATTGGTTTTCACAAATTTCAGATCCTCCTGGGACCTCTTCTGCATTGACTTGAACTGAAATAGATACAAGTTTTGTAGAGAAAATTAAAAGACAAGCTGTTTACCTTTCTCTTCATAAAAACTTTCACCTGTACTCTCAGAAATTAGGAGTGAGTACAATTGGATACATGACTAGAATCAGGTCATAATCTACCAGTTGGTGTTCTACTGAACATTTCTCGTATGTTTGGCTTAGTTTAAGAATCATCTTTAAGCTTATACAGGCCAAACGATACTTGATATCCAAACCAGTCAGGCAACAACCAATTCTGAGACAAACTATATAGCACTATTTTTGTTTGCGGCTCCCCATCAAGTTAAATACCGTACCATTGCCAATATATACAATTTATGAACTCAAACAGTAGGTACAATTGAATAAACACACGTGTAAAACCTGATACATTTAAAAACTGACAGAAGAATAGTACCTGGTTAGCATTAGACAGGCTTTCAGTTGTGATAGATGAATCCGATTGTTTCTGATTTGTTTGTGACCGGCCAAGTAAATTCATTAAATGGAGATGAAACTGGCTTCCGTTCAATTGATTCACAAAGGAGTCCTCCAGTGAGCTCAGATACAGCATGTGCTTCTCATCTGTCCAGCTGGAGCACCTGGACCCTGCTTTCAGGGGGGGCTGATAAAAGAACCAAACAAGAAAGGAAAACTGTAATTCAAATATTATTCAAAGGATGGCTTTTCTCTTGTGAAACGAATCAACATAACAGAAAAATAGTGGTTATACAAGGGAAAAAGGGAACAACTCTACAAAGGATATAAGACTGAGTTAATGATAGAGAAGTTCGTGCATTTTATGATTTTTATCAGATCCAGTGTATAATACCTACAGGTACTGCAATAAATCTAAGTTCATTTTTTGCTCAATTGCGTAACATGGCCAAATTAAGGACCCAATGTTTTTTTCCAACTAAGCACACAATAAATCTACCAAAAAGTTGCACAAGACCAAACTGAATCAAAAGAATTAGGATAAATAACCTTTTATTTCTTCAACAACAAGCCTTAAATAATAAAAACACCTTAGAACTATTTACCAAAATTATCCGAGTGTTGTCCTCAACAACAAAATGTAAGCTGCTAATATTGTAATAGATGGATAAATGACAACCAAAGCGAAGTTGTTTAAAACAAATTAATTAGAGAATAAATAAACCTATCATCGAGATCGCTATTACCTTGCTCTGTACTTCGCCGCCATCGGACGGTGGAGATAAAGCCGCCTTCATGTCAAACCTATCGCCAATCTAAAACTCGTTCTTCCCTTTTCCTCCGTAAAACAGAACCCTAGTTCGTCTAGATACTCCTCCTACTTGCGCCAACCTCGCCAAAAGTTATAGAAATCAAAGTGAAAACAGAGTACGTAAACCCGGAGAAAGAAGGAAATATATTTTCGCCCTTTTTTTCTTTTCTTGCGAAAAAGATCAAGTAAAAGGGAAGGGATGGGAATTAGACGAGTAAAAGGAGGGTTGAGAACTTGCTTTATCCGTCGTGGCAGCACTTTTACACGTGGCTTAAATATCGCAATGGGGCCGCGTGGCGCATGGTTGTTCAATTTCTAGTGGCTTAGAGCCAGATATTTTTCGGACAAGTATCCTCTCCAATATTGTAGAAGATACCATTCACTTTACGTTTTGAGATTAACTCCCATCCGCTTCGAGATTCGGGATATCGCAGAGAGAAATATTACTGGGCTTAGACATTCGTGTCAAGATAAAAATAACGGTCCAGATCCAATAATTCTAAAAGATATCCTATTACGGTACCTGAGAGGTTCTGATTCATATTTTTCGAATGCCGTCTTAAAATGTAGATATTTTTAGCGGCGCCAAAAAAATCTGACCCTTCCCACAGCGAGCTCGTATCCTCTGCATTAACTCAAAAAATAATCTTTTGAGTTAATACATATCGACCGTCCGATCATCTTTAAGATTCGTGGAAATTAGGTCCAAACAAATATTAAAGACCCTATGTTATAGGCATAGGCCGGATGGGCTCCGTTTACAATCAGACGGCCTGTATGCATTAACTGAAAAGATTCTCTTTTGAGTTAATGCAGACGATGCGGGCTCACAGACAGCATGACGTGGCAGATGGGCATCGAAATTATTGGGCTGGCGAACTCCTGTTCAAACGCGGATCTCAATGCAAATTGAACGGCTGAATGGGCCCGGATGTCACTTCTGAGGAATAAATTATAAATACCCCTTATGATTCAGATATTCCCATTCAGGGCCTCATCGTTTAATCCGAAGTTTTTGTACATCTGGGGCAATATATATTTTTAAATGACATGAGGTCACTTGAGTAAAGTAAAAGAATTTATAGGAACAAATATTCAAACGAAAATGCAAGCTTTCAATGATATTGCTTATTTTTTTAGTCAATTCACGATACTTAGATTGGCGGAGAATTTCACATCACTACTTAAATATCTCATTTAAACTTCAGATGCCCTGGTATTGATTTCGTATTTTGTTTGTATTTTATTATTTTTTAAGATGTAAACAAGATATTTGAATCGCAATAAATCTAGCTAGGACTTTGGCAAATCATAGCATATCAATATTCTACGGGCCTTAGAAGTCTGAGATTACCCACGAAGGCACTCTATAATATATAAATCTATAATATTCAAAATATCACAATATCTCAACATCCCATGGTACCATATGCACGGAACTTATCATAATAAAAAATATTATATATATTTACTTTGCTATGGACCGATTAAATTGATCACATATAAATAATTCAAATAACCATCACTACACTTATTACCATTGTACATGGAATTTTCGTCAGCCCAAAGGACGATCAATATTTATTAAAGCTGCATTTTTTGAACCGGTGAGTTTTTAACCGGAAAGGAGATCTCAAACCGGTGACCGGTTTGAACAATTTTCAAAATCCTGCGCAAAAGTGGGTAGAATTTAAAATTTATTTATTTTTTGGATATTAATAAAAATTTCGGCTCATTATATGTACACGATAATACCTTTTTATAGTTTAAAATAAATTAAATTTTAAAATGAGAGCTCACTTTAACGAGGTGCAATTGAAATCAATTCATTTTAAAATATATAACCTTAATACATTTATTCAAAATTAAAATTATATCCAAATTTCATAAAATTACGGTTTAAACTTAAATTTAAATCCATCATAATTTATTAAGAATCAAATATATATTTTCTTCTTTTGGTTCTAATTTACCATGTAGATTTAGTCCAACCGTAGAATCAATATCTTAAATAAAACCATACTTCCACCAAAATAACTAGAGGCTTAACCCAAGTATTCTTTAAATACAACAGTTACATATGCTGTAACAGCAAAACAATAGCGGTTTAGTGGTAAAGTGCTTTATTCTCAACTAAGAGCATCTCCAATCCAGCAATTGAAAAGAGATTGCTAAATAACAATTATGAAAATTATAGAAATTAAGCAATCCACTCCTACATTGGTACAATCAATAAAACAATTGAGAATGAAACACTTGACCAATAAGAATTAAACATTTGGCCAACTCATCTTTAGAAAATAATTTCTTATTAAACAATTATTTCCAACAATTGCTAAATAAGCAATAGTCATACAACCCAGCAATTACAAAAACAATTGACACATCAGTATAAGCAATTACAAAAACAATTGACACATAGCATGCGACAAAAAACTGGATTAGAGAGGAGTAAAAGAGAAGGGATGGGAATTAGAGAGGATCAGAGGAGAAAAAGGATTATCCGTCGTGGCAGCACTTTTACACGTGGCTTAAATATGTCAGATGGGACGCGTGGCGCATGGTTGTTCAATTTCTATTGGCTAGTGCCAGATATTTTTGGGACAAAGTATCCTCTCCGATATTGTAAAAGATTCTCTACAATTTACGGTTTGAGATTAACTCCCATTCGCTCTGAGATGTGGGCTAACGCAGGGAGCAGTATTATTGGGATTTGAGATTCGTGTCAAGTTAAAAAAGACGGTTTAGATCCAATAATTCTAAAAGATACCCTATTACGGTACCGGAGAGGATCTGAATTCATATTTTTCAGAATGCCGTCTTAAAATGTAGATATTTTTTTCCCTCTCAAAAAAAAATGTAGATATTTTTTGCGGCGCCAAAAAATCTGACCCTGCCCCCCAGCATGACGTGGCAGATGAGCATCGAAATTATAAATTCGTATCCTCTGCATTAACTCAAAAGGGAATCTATTGAGTTAATGCATCTGGACCATCCGATCTGCTATAAACTGTGCGGACTAGATTCGCACTAACATTAAGGCTCCTGTGTTAAAATCAGACGGTCATAGTGGTTCCATTTAAAATCAGACGATCGAAATTCATTAACTCAAAAGATTTCCTTCTGAGTTAATGCAGAGGATATGTGTTCCGAAATTACTGGGCTGGCGAGCTTCTGTTATTGAATGATCCTGTTCGAGCGCGGATCTCAATGCAAATTGAACGGTGGAATGGGCCCGGATGTCACTTCTGAGGAATAAATTCTAAATACCCCCTTATGATTCGGATATTCCCATTCAAGGTCTCATCGTATAATCCGAAGTTTTTGCACATCTGGGGCAATGTATATTTTAAATGACATAAGGTCACTTGAGAAAAGTAAAAGAATTTATAGGAACAAATATTCAAACGAAAATGCAAGCTTTCAATGATATTAATCAATTCACGATACTTTGTTAGCTTATAAGCAGTATTATTGTTTTTATAAAGCATTTGTATAATTAGATTGCCAGAGAATTTTACATCGCTACTTAAATATCTTATTTAAACTTCAGATGCTCTGCCAGCTCTGGTATTGATTTCGTATTTTGTTTATATTTTATTATTTTTTTAAGATGATTTTTGTAAGTCTTGTATAAATTAAGGTCATCTGTGAAGAACGGTCAGTCGGTCATGTTCCTTTGTTTCGTTTGATAAACAAGATATTTGAATCGCAATAAATCATAGCATGTCAATATTCAACGGGCCTTGGCCACGAAGTCACTCATTTTATTATTTTTCCACAAGTTGCAATGATAGTTATGACTATAAATCTATAATATTCAAAATATCACAATATCTCAACATCCCATGACACCATGCACGGAACTTATCATAATAAAAAAATATTATATATATTTATTTGATTCGAATATGATATGCATCAAATTCAATGAAATTTTGCAACGTCTTTATAATTTTTATTTGATATTGTATTGAACTTTTAATTATGATAATAATAATAAAATAAAGAATCTTCCTTTGACAGATTAAATTGATCACATGTAAATAATTCAAATAACTATCACTGCACTTATTACTACTCATGCAACTTTAATAAACATCAGTCGACTTCCTTTGAGCCGACCAATATTTATACTCATTATATGTACGCAATGATACCTTTTATAGTTTAAATAAATTAAATTTCAAAAGGAGAGCTTACTTTGGCGAGGTGCAATTGAAATCAATTCATTTCAAAATATATAACCTTAATAACTTTATTCAAAATTAAAATTATATCCAAATTTCATAAAATTACGGTTTAAACTTAAATTTAAATCCATCATAATTTATTAAGAAACAAATATATATTTTCTTCTTTTGGTTCTAATTTACCATGTAAATTTAGTCCAACCGTAGAATCAATATCTTAAATAAAACCATACTTCCACCATAATAACTAGAGGCTTAACCCAAGTATACTTTAAATACAACAGTTACATATGCTGTAACAGCAAAACAAGAGTGGTGTAGCGGTAAAGTGTTTTATTCTCGACTAAGATGTAAGGTTTCAAGTTACGAATGTGACAGAAAACTGGATTTTTGGTGCTTTTTGGTCTTGGTCCATTAATTAACATGTCCGAATCAACCAGTTTCAGCCCAAAACCGATGGCTGAAATTGACCGAAACAGACTGCTTCAGCCCGAAACTACTGAAACAAAACAGTTTCGGTCCAAAACCGAGTGAGACCGAAACTGATGAATTGAAATACTTGATGTTCTGGATAGATAGCCCGAAACACTATTTCGAACCCCCAAAACAGAGGCCGAAATAGAAAATTCTTTCGAGCAGTTTACTTTCATAGTGTCCTATACATCAGAAATGTTTTTTTTTTAAAACTTGGTAGTAGCTACCAAGGTTTGTGAGGGAGAATCGAACTCTCGACCTTTGACTATAACAACTCTAGGATATTTTTCTAGCCAATTGTGCTACCTCTCCTTTCTCTATACATCAAAAATGTTTAGAGTAGTTTACTTTTAATAGGTTTTCTTTTTTTCTTTTTCTTTTTTTCCTTTTTGAAGTACTTATAGCTGAAAACTGATGATGTATGTTGTTAACTTTGGAAAATAAATGAAAGCAGACAACTCTACTTGGGTGGCTATTTTTGAAATAAAAGATAGCCACTGCAATTACCGATTTAGCAAAGACATTGCAATTTTAGAGTTGAATTATATTGGAAGTTAATATCAAGTACAGAGTGCTCCACTGATTTTCAAACCTCTGAAATTTGCGAAGAACATCAACGACAATAATTAAATCAAAATTAGGACAAACATTTTACTATCAAGTTCACTAGAGAACATTTATTTATTAGAACTTAATTCAATAAACTGGTACTAGCGCTAGAGAAACAAACTTAATTACATAATTTGTGTCATTAAAGATGTGTTAAATTGACGGAACTATTTTGTGAACTTCCAGAGTATATCACTTCTTCAGCTCCTCCCCAAAGACTTCACAAATTTTAGAAGTAAATTCCGAACAATTAAACAAAATTGAAAATTTTCGCACTTCTTATTTTCTAAAATACCAACACTTTCACATATTATTTACATTACAGAAGGCGAAATAATCACAAATTATATTCATATTATACCAAATCATGTTTTAGATCTTCCCAAATCAATTCTGGATTCTGAATTTGTACTATAACTGATAGCACGAGAATCTGCTTAATAAATAGCACTGTAAGTGTCAAAAAGGAACCACAACAACAAATCCCACCTAGGTGCACCGGTCATGTTCCCCGTGGTGCACGAATCATGGGTGGAGCAAAGTAGGTAATACAAACAACACAAATTTTAAAGCCCCTCTATTCTACTCTTTTGAAAACCCCAAAACAACTAAAAACAAAACCCTACATACAACACTCAAGTTGAACAAGCCAGTCACCCAAGTCGAGCTCTTATAGTTTATTAGCACCGCACCATAACCCATCCAAAATCAAATTAAGCAAGATCCATAGATACATTATTTTCTCATCTAGCTGTTTGTTGTTGTTGTTGGGGTTGGGGTTGGGGTTGGCATGCTGCCTGTAACGCTTGACTTGGCAACATATATTTGCTTCATTCTTCCAGTACCTGTACCAAAACTCTTGTCCTGACCAGAACCCTGCTTCCTCCCATGGTTGTATCCACCCCTTCGGTGCCATTCATTCTTCCCTCTTCTATCAATCACTGTCGCATGCTGCCCCTTAACCGTGGTAGCTGTGTTACCAGCAGCAGTACTTTTCTCACTTGAACTAACCACGGAAGTTGTAGGTGTCGGTTTCATAATGGGCTTTGCAGAGCTATTTTCGTCATGACTTAGTCGAGAAGGCAATATAGGCTGAGCACTAACGGTACTAGTGGCTGATACAGAACGTTCCACCAGACTGAGTTCATCAGGGAATTGTGGGGCCCGGCGGTTATCAGAATGTACAATGGCTGGGGTTTCATGGAAGTGGGACCCATTGTTGGCAGGTTGATTTTGGCGGTTGTGCCCCAATTGGAGATCCATTTGGTGTTGCTGAAGTGGTGGCACTGAGTGTGGTCCAGAGTGCAGGGGAGGCGGTCCTGGTGGCATGTGAGGCCAGCATGCTTGCATTGGCATGTCCCCTGTTGGCTGCATCAACATATGATTTACATTTACAGTCATATAATATTTAACAGAATATTTTTATTTAATCGGAAAAAAAAATGTTTACATAACAGTTTAATTTTGGCAGGCAGATTTTTCCCTGTTTCTTTGATCAAGTATGATCTACCAACCTGAAAGGGAGAAATATCGAACATAGGCAGCTGCATGAGAGGTGAGGTGGGCCTTAAATGCTGAATCTGACCCTGTCCAGGGACCGGCATGCCCTGAGAGACACCAGCCCCTGGCCCCAAGTTCTGGCAGTTGACATCACCCTGTCCAACAGGAGCAACTGAATGGGTGTGGGGCAACTGCTTCCATTCTGGGTGCTTATCTGTTGGAATGTATGCAGCAGGTCCCACAAAACTCAGCCCAACCTGACCAAACTGCCCAACAGGCGTGAAGTGGTTGTATACCACCATGTGTGGTGGGGCCTGAATCCCTCCTGGTCCAATGAACGGACCACCATACCCAGCAGGAGGACGGTAGTACGAGTCAACACCTGATGGGTGGGGCCCAGACCAGGTTCCCAGCTGTCCCCCTGCAGCAGTCCTCTGTGCATGGTTCTGTGCAGCAGACTCATCATGGGGCCCAAAGGCAAAGATATGATGGGACCCACCAAGCATTGGGTTCATCTCAAAACAAGAGAAGTGGGATGGTTGTGCACCGGGAAATTGAGAGACCATTGCATTTGGACCGGAAGATTGAGGACTAGGTAACGGGGGCCACATGGTGAGTGATGGAGTATCAACGGAGAGGTCGGCTGGGAGGGCCACTGTTAAAGAGGAGGATTCTTCAGTTCCTGTTGATTGACTGGATGCATCCCGGCCAGTTGTCTCACCTATCAAAATGTTTTAGACTTGTTAGCAAAGCTTAGTTG
Source organism: Carex rostrata (assembly GCF_964058835.1). Taxonomy (NCBI): domain Eukaryota; kingdom Viridiplantae; phylum Streptophyta; class Magnoliopsida; order Poales; family Cyperaceae; genus Carex; species Carex rostrata. The sequence continues at coordinate 4,441,983 of NC_135920.1, read as the reverse complement.
TCCAGTAATATGCTTCTGATTAATTAAAATGAACATCAAAGCATCGCATATGCACCCAAAAAAAAGGTGGACAAAAAAGCCACTATCTGATTCTTTCATTTCGGTCATGCCTTTATCCTGAAGAGACTGAAACAAGAAAAACCATTTATGACTCCACTTGATGCAAGTGCAAGATAAAATACTACCTGGCACCAAGTGTGAACATACACCAAGCCTATTTCACAGTTATAATGTTGATGTTTTCTTCTTTAGTTTTTTATTTTTTATTTTTAGACCAAAGCTAGGATACATGGTAGAGGGCTGGGTCCACCAATACATACTTCGAAAAAAAATGTATTGTCATCAGCCATGGTAACCCCAGAGCTTAAGAATCCTGACCTGGAGTCAACCCAGGGGTATCAGCACTGCAAACATTCTTCTGCTCTGCAGGCATAGTAGCATCAACAACTGTGCCAACAGTCACCTCATCATTGCTAATGGCTGCAACTGCGACAGCCGAAGCAGCAGCTTCAGCTTCATCCTCAGCCTCTTCTTCCAAACTCACAACCACAGGCTCTTCTGATGTTGCCTTTCCTTTGTCGTACAAATGCATTGGTGGCAACTCTGTCTTACTTGGTGGGGCAGGCCTAGACGAACCCGGAGCACCTAGCCCATTGGGTGCTGCTGTTCGGCTGACTGGAATCATCGGAGATGAAGTTACCCCTCCTAGGTTTTTCAAACAATAAAAATTATAACATACAAACAAATCAGCAGAAGCAACAAGTCGAACGCGATGTTAAGTAAGAAGCTGACACCATATACTAATGAAAAAATAGAACAGACAAAAAGAAGTTGCAGTAGCTCAACATCAGGTATGCCAACCAATATATATAAGGGATGACTAAAACAGTACAGTGGCCTCAGTATGAAACTATTCTAGGAGGTTAGGTGCTGCTCACATCTTCTACCCGAACAATCTAAAGGCTTACTGGTGTCAAATTCAAGTTTACTTGCTCTGTGTGTTTTAAATGAAGTTCACAAAAGAATTGGGACTTGTCAAGGTAACATAACATGAACCGATTTTACTAACCAAATTGAATTTTCTCTCCTGCAAGAAAGGAATTGATAGGGCTAGGTTTCTGCTGAGCTGAAATTATGGGCTTGCTGGGCTCCAAAGAGAAGGTCATGGCGGCCGATTGCTGCTCAATCTGTACTGGCTTCATTGCTTCCTCCAGCTGTGATTGGGTCAAGGGCATAACCTGAAATGGTTTAACGAACTTCAGCAAGAACAAGATTCTCCAGTTTCAATGCAAAAATATGATCTAGGGTTACTTTCTAATCATTCTCCCACTGTGGCTGAAATAAACCCATACTGGACCAAACCAACAGGAATAATGTGTGCAATCATTATGCTTTTAAATACACTTAAATATTAAATCATCCAAATCAACAAGTATGAATATCCAAAAACAAAACTCTTAGGGTGATTAGCTTTAATTGCGTAACATGAAACAGATAGACATACAAAAACTCTTAACCTGCTGATTTGTATGTGAACTTTCCCAAGAACCTAAATCCAGAGGCTTATCAGCCACAGTTGTTCCTTCAAATGATAGCCCTGTCTCAATCTTCGTAGGCTGGCTAGTCCTGGAAGCGGTTTTAATTCAGACCACAAAGAAGGATTGAGAAATTTGCAATAGCCCGTCGACAGTGCAGTTAGTAGAAAGCCCTCTATTTACACAGTTTGACATTAAAAGGGTATCGGCTTAGAACCTAGATTGGAAAACTATTCTGGTATGCAAAGAATACCTTTGTCATGTCAGGTATTCTGAAAATTCGATATAAAACTACAACTCTCTGGTATATGTAATTTTATATCAAATTTTCAGGTATCTGATCTTATAGCTTTTATCAAAAAAAAGAAAGAAAGATGTACATGTATAGGTCATTCCTCTATTAAAAAGATCCAAGATGTATTTTTATCAAGTCAATAGTGACATAAAGATTCATATAATGAGGACCACTGGAACAGGACCCAAAATTGGCGGGGCTGATTTACCAGAATTTAGGGCAATTGTTACTTCACTAAAATGTTGGACACAATAATAAATATTTGCTGTTATAAAGAAAGATCCTTTTGTTCAAATAGCGAAATGTGAAAACAGAGGAAATCTTATGTGTGTTTGCACAAGTACTTATTGAAAACTCCATATATATGTTAAAATGAGGTACAACACATACTTCAAGGAGCTTGAGGCAGCATCAGGTTCAGGAAGCTTCTGGGCTGGTATGCCCATTGGTGGTAGAGATTTCGATGTCGAACTCCCATTCAATTGAACAGAAGGCTGCACTTTTGAAAGGTTCCTCCCTGTGGATTCAATGACCTCTTTGGTTGTTCTGTTATAATTGGACCCGACAGAACGAACTACTGGTCCAGGGTTCTGCTTACGAGACACCTAACATGTACAGGAAGAACAAACAAATAAGAATGGGGGGGGATAAAAACAAAAGATGCTAGCTGGTAAGAGTATATACATGTTTCGAATAAGTTTGGACTATTTAAATCTTATTTTTCTAGTACTCTGGTCTTGTATAAAAAGGACAGTCATTCGACATTCAGTTATGGCAAAATGCATGGGAGGAAAAGGAATACCAGATTTTTACCATTACCATGCCAGCCAGGTCCTGTAGCAGCTCAATCCAGTCTCAAATAGCATGAAATAATAAAGACATACCTTCTGCATTCTTAGCTTGGGCCTAATTTCTTTCTCCTTTTCTCGCTCCCTTTTTTCTCTTCTATCATTCAGCATCTGCTTCTTTGATCTCACTTCAATAAATCCATCAGCATCAGTTGGCACCTCAATTCCAGGCTGCTCAAAAACTCTAACAACTCCGCTTCCTAGGACCTCATCCTTAGGTCGGGGGTTATCCTTTGCACCACTAACATTCTCCCCATTTCTCTCATAAGTCCTCTCTTGATTAGACAACTCACCAACTGGCTTCTCTCTCCTCTCACTGTTATCCCTAACCCTAAATTCAGCTCTTCTGACATTCCTGCGGGCCCGCCGATAACCACCTCTTAAGTCCTTACGGGAGATCTCCGAACCAGAAGGTGTAAATCGATTGGATTCTCTAGGATTACTATTATAATTATTATTATTAGATCCATATCTCCTTCCTCGTGCACCATTCGACCCAATTACAGGTCCTTCTGAGCCATTAGAACCCCTCATTGCATTACTGCTGGATTGTAACTGAACCTGGACTTCCTTGTTACCAGATGTTAGTGAGGTCCTTCCTTTCAGTTCCTCAGATTCTTTGCCTCGGCTTTTTATTGTAGGTACATTTGACTGAGAAGCTTGTATTATGTTCTTTTGGGATAAATTTACTGAAGTTCCTGGGTTTGTCTGCAAAGTTGAATTACTGGAAGTTTGATTCTGATTCACCGTATAAGAATTAGAGGGTCCAGCAGGGTGGACAAATGATTGAATAGCTTGAGTAGGTACCGGGGTGATGCCTTGGGACACAACTGAAGATGCATACCGCAACTGACCAAACTGGAAAAGAGGAGCGGATGAAGAGTGCATTTGAGGCATAGATGGCGACATCTGTGTATGCAAATGGATTGGCATTTGTATCGATCCAATTTGAATGGCTGGTATAGGAGTCGGTATAAGGGAAGGTCCAGAAAACAAACCAAATTGAAGATTAAGAGGCACCTCGGCCTGAGAAGACACAGCTTGGCTAGATGATGGAGGCATGATAGGTTTTACAGGGGGCACAATTGGAGTGGGCAATCCTGACACTTTCACCAATTTATCCTGAGAAGGCATGAGTGGGGAACTGATTGATTTTATCGGTTGATCAAGAGACAAATTACGTACTGCCTTCTCTGTTTCCCCAAGGATTGTTCTTTCCTCAACGAGTACATTAATAGGATCCTTCACAGCAGCACTGGGGCCTGAGTGCATTTCAGCCACCTTTTGGCTTTCAAATTCACTGTTGTTGCAGGGGATCTGCACCTGCACACCCTCGTCAAAACCAAGAATGATTTGCTCTGCCTCCCCAGCTACACCCCCGAAATCCTGCTGCAAGTCATGGTTTGCATCAGCCCCTTCAATCACTCCCACCACATCCCCTTCCTCTTCCTCCCCTTCATACTCAACTGGATGGTTCATCACATCAGCATTCTCCTCTGGGCCCCACTCTTCATCCTCTACATCAGTGATTGCATTTGACAAGTCTGATGCTCTGTCTATCTCGCCATTCTCGTTGTATGATTGTGGTGTCTCAGCGGAAGTTGGTGGAGCCGGCAAGTCTCCACTCACATCCATCTCATCATGTGAAACATGCGGAGGTGACACGGGGGGACTGGAAACAGAAAGTGAAGATTGTGAGCCGCACCTTGCACTATCCTTATCTTCTGATTGCACCATGTGGGTAGCTGTACTAGCAACAAGAGGCGCATCTCTTTCAACTAATGATGGTTCAGTTACGTGTGATTGAGAAGCCTCCTGATACACATCCGCATAACTTGTCCCCATTGAATGCACATCATCCCTGCCAATTGTTGATGATGAGGAACTGGGACCTGTTCTCTCAGTAATTGGGCCCCTGTACATAGAGTTGACAGCAGGAGGTGGGAGCACACGTGGCTGGCTTGAGCCGTACCGGTATCTCGTGAACGCAGAAAAGCTTCCGCTTGTATCATATTGTGCATGTGGACTCCCTGCAGAATTGCTAGGTGAAGCCCACCCTGCATCCCCAAACCGATCTCCTTCCAGATAATCGGATTCAAAATCCGGCTGAGGCCTGTTGAAACCAGGATTGTTCTCCCATCTCTGCATCCTCATGCTATCGTAGGGTTGTTGGTCTTTCCTACCGTAGCTCCTCCTGACAGGTCCTGGTCCAAAGACATCTCGCCGTGCTGGAGCAGCACCCATACCAGGACTTCGGTACGGATACTCCTGGTCTTGGAAAGTGTTACGAGTCCCAGTATATGGATGGCTCTCTCCTCTGTCCAATAAGGAAGAGTTATCGTTGCTGACGACATCCCTCGTATTAGACCACCTAGATGCAGTACCAGAATTGATGCTGGTATCAAAATACCTATTTATAGAGGAAGAATCTGAAGAGCCAGTGTCCAGACGCTCAGCTGGCCTATCACCATCCTCTCTATCACCAAAACTCGCACCAGCAACTGGCACATCTTTAGGCTCCAATTGAACAGTAGTGCTATCTTTGTTTTCTCCATGTGCATGGGCCTCCACTCGACGCCTTGCGATTCTCGCCTCTAATTCTAACAATTTCTGCCTTGCAGCCTCCTTTCTCCTCTCTTCTTCTAACATAATTCGCCTTCTCTCTTCCTCTCTAGCAACCCTCTGCTCCTCAGCCCGTCTGGCAGCCTCAAGCTTCTCCTGCTCAGCCAGCCATGCAGCCCTCCTCGCCTCTTCCTCTTCCCTTGCAAGCCTCTCTCGCTCCTCCCTCACTATCCTCTCTCGCTCCTCCTCCTCCCTGTGGGCCATCTCTAGAGCACGGGCACGCTCCTCCATGACCCGTTGCCTCTCCCTCTCTTGCAATCGCAGAATCTGGTCTAGCTCGGCCTCAAATGATTCCCTAACTGGATCATGAAATTCAGTAGGCTTTTGCATGTCCTTTTTCTTTTTCAGTACCTTTACATTGACCTCTCCAATGTCATCAAGATCCTCCAAGTATGAAACTGGTTTGGCTGGGCCCAAGGTTGTGTGTTTCTCTCTCCTAAGATCTAATACATCACTGGCCCTAAGACCCTTACTACTGTTGAGGGGAGAAACATATGGCTTCGGACCAGAATTGTTCTGATATATATTTCCTCTGTGCCAACCAGTTGAATGTTCTTCAGCACCCATATGATTGTATGTCTGAGTCACTGTGTCCCGCTTCGAATGCCAATCCCGGTTTCCACTGTACATGGACTGAGTGTTATTTCCTCTCCCAGCACTGTATGGCCTGGTGTCATTATTTCTGTCTGACTCATGGGCCCCGTATCGATCCCCTCTCGGATTCACTGCAGGCGATCTCCACATATTGTCCCGGTTATCTTTATTAGCATAGGCAGAATATTTCCCAAAAGGATCACCTCTGTAAACCTCCTTTGATGCGCCTGCTTCCACACCACGGACACTGGTATCATGAACTGCTTCATGTTTTGCATTTCCACTGAGGTCTCTTTCAGGTAGACTGAGACCTATTTTACGTTCGTCTTCTTCCCAATCAGACTTATAGCCTACCCGCGGCAGACCTGATAAAGGCTCGTCTGCCTTCCTCTGTTTTTCCAAACCAGCACCCTCCCCTGTATCTGACGATTTGCCTGGACCACTGCGTGGAGGCCTCATTTGTGGCCGCATATCCATTAACACGGGAGACAGAGGCCTCCTCTCCGACCCTTCTTCACCAGTAACCTTCTTCTTCTCAATCCGATTTGAACCGTCTCGTTGTTTGGAAGGAGGCGTGTAGGTGGCAGCTCGTAGAGTTGGGAAATCTTCTCCCTTCAAGATAACAGCTTTATCAATAACACCTTGTGATGTGGATGCAGGCAGACTGGGCCCCCCTGGCCGAGAACCGGTACCTGGATCAGGAACTGGAGAATCCTTAAGGACAGCAGGCTTGGTCCATCCCATAGTGGAGGAACCGGGTCCGTGCCCCGGACCCTGTCGACCAGGAATCGAGTTCGAATTATTCGAGTCAAACCTCTCATGTTCCTTCCTAAGAGAAGGTAGATTCAAGGGGGGCGGTACAGAGAGCTTGGGCGCAGCTTTAGGTCGGGAGAGAACGACCATCCCTCCACCACCACCTGAATTGCTGGCATGGCGACCATATCGAGGGGCATGGGGCCCACCGGCGGTGGAGGTATTACCACCGCCGGTGGAGACGGAGGAGTTTCGGCCGTACGATCTGTTTAGGTTAACAGGTACGAACTTGGCTGGGTGAGCCATGGATCGTTAGAGGTGGGGAGGGCAGGAACCAAAACTGCATGTAGAGAGGGAGAAACCCTAGCTAGGGTTAGGGTTTCGTCAGGAGAGCCGGTGGATCGATTGGAGAAGAGAGAGGCAGGAAATGGAGAGAGAGAGAGAGAGAGGAGGGGGGTGTGGGGGCACGAGAGGAAGAGAAAACGCAAATCTAAAGACGACTTGAGTCGGGTTGATTGATCAGGAGTTCAGGACCGACTCGCTGCGGAGTCCGCATCGTCTGCATTAACTCAAAGGAGTATTTTTAAGTTGATATATCTTCTCTTCTCGCCTGTCTTATTTTAAAGCTAATTTAGCAGGGGTGAAAACGGAGCGGATAGCTGATACATATCCGCTTCCATCAGATAAAGAGCGGATACGAATACAGATACGGATAGTAAATAGATATCAAAATTCAAAATTAAATCCGTTTTAAAACAGATACGAAACGGAAAATTCACTGATACGGATTCGAATACATATATAAAATAAATAATAATCGGATAATTAAGATATATGAACTTTTAAGATACAAAATACTAATTATTAGACATAGAAATAATTATAATTTTTTTATTAATTTATATATTACATTTAAATAATCATAAAAATTCTAATTTATTGAATGAAGTTATAAAAAATTAAAGGCTTAACATTAAGAATAAATTAAATACTATAGTTACTACAATATAACACAAAAAAAATGTTGGTGGAGTGATTAAAGGTTTTGCCTTGGCGCTAGGAGATCCCAAGTTCGAATCATGCCTCATGCAATAAAAATTCACATTTGCGTTGGTGTATGCGCGGTTCACAGCTGCAGCTTGGCTCATGGTCGCGCCACACATTCACAGGCGCTAACATTGTGGGAGACAGTTGTGAAGCGGAGAACTTAAAAAAAATCAAGTTGTTCCGGATATGTCGTCAAATTTAGTCTCACAATTTGTATTGAAACACGTGACTATTGGTATATAACCATTCTACTTCAATAGATAGCGGAGAAATTGCGGATTCCAAATAATATTAATAAGATTGGAGCCTTTCCGAAATTATCCGGATCCGTTTGATTCGAATTCGAAGCGGATATCCGTCGGATAATCCGGCTCCGTTTACACCCCTAGCCACAACTTATTGCTCATGGGCTCTTTAATATTAATGCAGACAAAGTTTGCACGAATCTTAAAAACAATCGAACGGTCCATATACATTAACTCAAAAGATTCTTTTAAGTTAATGCAGAGGATACGAATTCCTTGCTGTGCCCGTCCTCTACAATACATTAACTCAAAAGATTCTCTCTACTTCCGTGGTTCCATCTTGTTTGGAAAAAAAAACCAAACCATTTTATCTAAAATTTATCGGTTCGATTGAAAACCAAATAAACCGGATTCAACGAACACCCTTCCTGTCTCGAATTTTGTTATCTTTATTGAGGTCTTGTGTTATGGGTTAAACAGAGGAAAAAAAAATAGGATGTCTTTTTAGTGTCATTGTAAAAAAAATCAATCTAAAGCTTTGGTGCAAATATTATCAGTATAGAGCTTTATTCTGGTTTTAGAAAAAGGGTTTTAATTACTAAGGGCCCGCTTGGCAAGAGTGGAATAGAGGAATTGAGTGAAAAAGATGTCCTATTCCCGCCGAACAAGAGAAGAAGTGAGTGGAATTGGGAAATTAAGAATAGTGGAATTGAGTTTGAACTTTTGCAGTCAAACCCTTGTTTTTTGCATTTTGGTCCCTCCTCTATTCCTCTATGAGCCAATTTATTATTCCATGGGAAGGGTGGAATAGAAGAATTAGCTTTTCTCAAGAGATAGATTTAGCTCGTTTACCAATGTTCTTTCACTCTTTCACTATTTTACTCTTCTACCATTAACCGAACACGACCGGAATAGTGAAGAATTGAAGCTTATGCCAAATTTCACTTTTCCTCACTATTCCTCTATTCCAATTGTTTGCCGAACGGGCCCTTAGGGTATGTTTGGTTGGAGTAAGAATAGACTATTCTTAGAACAAGGTTGCTCGAAATAGCTTGTTATTTGTTTGAATGGAGTTGAATAGCTAGAATAATGAATTCAACTCTTTTGTCTTATTAGAATACATATTCTTACAAAAAGTTGAATTTGACTATTCTAATAAGATAAAGGGGAAATTAGATCCATACCACTCCAAAACGGTGAATTTAGAAAAATACCACCCCAAACTTTCTGTTTTGCTAAATGCCACTCCAAATCACATTTATTAAGAAAATTGCCACAAATACCATATAAATATATAATTTTAAATAAACAATTTACAATAGAAGTGAACTGACTGAAATAGCCTTGAAAAATTAGAGAACGAAATGCAACTTATGGTCCTAAATTACTACCCCAATAAAAACACATCTCAGAATTTCAAACTCGGTCTATCAGCACACTCTGATTACGGACTAGAAATAAGCCACAACAATGGTGACACGTGGCAACCAGTGCACGTGTATTTGGGGACATGGAGGTGTTTAGTAATGGGACATAGAGAAGCTTGATGCACCAAGCTGTGCTTGGTTCAGAGGAAAGGATCTCCATGGCAAGCATCCATGGATTCTTTATGGATGAGAAGGTGGGAGCTTTGAAAGAGCTAGTGGACGAACAACACCCAAAAAGGTACCGAGAGAGCAGCTTTAGAGACTTCTTGGAATTGTCCTTCTTGAACGAACAACACCTAAACCTTGCCTCCTCTCCTCCTTTCCGTGGCACTGTCCTCCTTGGACGCGAATTCGTTTGGATCAGATCAGGTATGGTGGAGACAAAGAGAGGAGACGAGTGAGGGTGGGGGTTTAGACGGGTGAGGGTGAGGAGACGAATTATTTTGATGTTTTTTTTGGATTGGATCGGACTTAATAGGTTACTGTGAGGGTATTTTTGGAATATACAAAAATACTACTCAAAATACAACATATTATGTTTATTTTTTATTACAAATGTATACAAATTTGGTATTTGTGACAATTTTCTTAATAAATATAATTTGGAGTGGCATTTAGTAAAACAGAAAGTTTGGAGTGACATTTTTCTAAATTCACTCGTTTTGAAGTGACATGAATCTAATTTTCCCTAAGATAAATGGCAAAAAAGTTATTTTAATTATTCTTATTCTGCAATCAAATATACCCGAGAAGTTTTGGAAGAAAAGGTGGGCTCAGTTCTTGGGCTTGGAAAAGGCCAAGGCGGTTGAATTCGCATCTCTGAGATATCTCATATCTTGCGTGACTTTTTGAAAAATCTTAACCGTTACAATACGTTCTGTGCGAATCTCAAAGTTCAAATAATACTGGCCCCCTACGTCACCCCGAATAGGCACCGGACACGTGGGTCACGCAAAATTTGATATTTCAAGTACAAGTGTTGTTTTCAGTTATAACTTATGATGGAATTTTTACTGTTTTGTAGCTCGGTCTTTATCACTCTGAAACCGTGTGTTTAGGGTTGTAAGAGTCGAGCCGCATTAAGTGAGGCAGAGTTCGAAAATGTTGGCTCTTGGTTCTCGGAGCTGAGCCGAATTAGCTCTCTAGTAACTTGGTTTTCACTTCTCACAATTTCTGCAATGTTAAATACCAAATCAAAATATAATGAATCCAGATCAGCTCGTTAACTGACAGAGTCGGAACAAGCCGCCAAGTTCAAATTCGTCAGATGATGTATTGAGGTGGAACAAGCCAGTTCATTTTCAGCTCGAATCTGTAAGCTTTTTTCGAGCAACCAATTTTTTCAGCGCTGCTTGTGTTTGTTTTGATGTAGGATTAATGCAAGGTTTTGCTATCAGTTGGTACATCCGTACATGCTAATTGCCTACATGTACAGTCCTTGATTTCAATGAAATCAATCAGACGGATATGCAATCTAATCAATCAGACGAATCAAATTCAGTCTGATATGCAATTGGACAATTTCATTGAACATACTCTCATGTCGAATTCATCAAATTCTCTCCACAAAAAACAATAGGAACAAGATGGGAAGAACAATCAACTCTATTTATCCCCAATTATAATATACATATATACATAGAGTTTATATAATACAAGTATCTTCACAGAGAGCAAGCATAACAGAAAAAAAAACTAAGGTAAAATCTAATTAGTAAGCGGCCTCTTGCCGAGACGCTTGATCTCTCGATCCAAGCGACCTGTGAGCATCAAGCCAAACATCTTGAAATCACAAAACAGAGACCAGAGCGGGTGGCCGAAGGTGGCGGGGGTGTTGAGCTCCACAAATAAGTGGCTGTACCACGCCATCCCATATCCAAACAAGGGGCAGAACATCATCAGCCATAGCCGCCCCGTCAAAGCAGCAAACAAGAAGCACAGGAGTGCACACAGGGTTCCGGCGAAGTGCCACCGCCGGGTCGACGATTTCGAGTGTTGCCCCATGTAAAACCCCCAGAATTCGTCTAAGTTGCGAAATTCCATCCGTCTAAGTTGTCAATCGGAGATCTTGATTCCTGTGGTTTTCTTAAGAAAGGGGAAAGGCCGAAAAGAGATAGAAGGGAATATTAGATGGTGAAGGATGGGGCATTATGCGTACTGTGTGATTGATTGGTTTTCATTAGTTATCGATTTAACCCTTGGCGGTCGAGTCAAAACAGGTGACGTGTGAATTGTGGTGTGTGGACTGACTGGTAGGCTCTCCTTTTCAAAGCCCAACTGCGGAACGGCGTCTCTTTCTTTCCGATTTTTTCATTAATCGAAAATAAAATAAAATAAATATCGGGAAAAGATATCGTTCTACTCCAAAAATTAAAATCTTAAAAAAAAAATGATTTATTCCACCCAGTTACACTTCTGGACTGGATAAACCATCCCATCAAGATTAGTGCTCTGTTAATCTCACTAAGCAGAAAAAAAAAATCTTCAATGGAATAGATTGTCCCGTCCAACACTGTAGTATTTTTTTTTGGTTCATCTAAGAGAGAAAAAAAATTAAAAATGCTACAGTGGTGGACAGAATAATCTATCATGTCCAAAATATTTTTTTAAAACTAAATTGCTAATTAGGGTCAAGACTAACGGGATGGAATGATTTATCCCGTCCAGACACTGTAGCTAAACGGGATAAACCAACTACGGAACGACGTCTCTTCTTTCCGATTTTTTAATTAATCGAAAATAAAATAAAATAAATATCGGGAATGATATCATTCTACTGGAAAATCAAAATCTAGAAAAAACCATCCCGTCCAGATTAGTACTCCGTTAATCTCACTAAGTAGAAAAAAAAAATCTTGGACAGGATAGATTGTTCCGTTCAGCACTATAGCATTTTTTTTTTGGGTTTCATCTAAGAGAATGAAAAAAATAATTAAAAATGCTACAATTGTGGACAAGATAATCTATCCCGTCTAAATTTTTTTTTTTTTAAATTATATCGCTAATTAGGGTCAAGACTAACAGGATGGGATGATTTATCCCGTCTAGACGGGATAAACCATCTCATTTTTCCTAGATTTCGATTTTCCAAAAAACGGTCCCCTTTTGCAATATATATTTTTTATTTTCGATAAATAAAAAAATCAGCTCTTCTTTTATTTTTTTTCCTTGTTTCTTTTTCTAGTTTTAGTTTTGCCCTTTTTAGTCTCCATTTAATAGAATCAAACACGATTTTGAATATTGATCCGCGAAAAGAAAACATGAAAAATGATTTTTTGCGCATATGAGATAAAATATTATATATTTTTTTATATAGATCAGTTGCTAGTTGAGATATATGGACGTTTGGTTGTATTTAGGGGAAATTAGATCCATGCCACTCCAAAATGGTGAATTTAGAAAATACCACCTCAAAGTTTTCATTTTGCTAAATGCCACTCCAAATCTCATATATTAAGAAAAATGCCACCCTATACAAATTATTATACATTTGTATTAAAAAATAAACATAATATATTATATTTTGAGTAGTATTTTCGTATATTCCAAAAATGCCCTCACAGTAACTCATTAAGTCCGATCCGATCCAAAAGAAATGGTGAGCCGTCTCCTCTCTTCCATCGAGCAAGCTCTCCCAGTCGAGTCTTTCCTCTCCTCTCTTCCATCGAGCTAATGGAGATTAATGGAATCAAGGTCCTTGATTTGGGGGAGTTTGACGCAGCCATTGCAATTGTGGCTGACATGGAGACTAATGGAATCAAGGTCACTAATGAAATCCTTGATAGAGTGCTTTCTACTAAACAAGACATTCAATCGACGGGAGGACTGGAAAAATGAGATTTTACTTTTTAAGTATTTCAACCTGATTGATTTTAAATAGTCTGGAGAAGTTTTCCTTGTGCATTAGTGTAAACATTAGCTGTGTGCCTATGTTGCTTCGATTTCCCCTGTGAGCAAAAGGTTTAGTTCCGTCGAGCAAGCTCTCACAGCTTCATTTCTCTAGAAAGGTCGAGCTTGTAAGGAGAAAGATAAATTTGGATGAAGGTTATTTCAGTAACTTCAATATATTATGTTTATTTTTTAATACAAATGTATAATAATTTGTATAGGGTGATATTTTTCTTAATATATGAGATTTGGAGTGGCATTTAGCAAAATAAAAACTTTGAGATGACATTTTTCTAAATTCACCGTTTTGAGGTGGTATGAATCTAATTTCCCCTTGTATTTAACATTTCAGTAATGAAATGGGCTTGCATGCTCCATTAAAAAAAAATAGTTTAGCAAAACAGGAAAAAAAGAGGGTATTCTAAATTGCGAGTAGAACTAGTGTTCTTAAGCTCACCAAAATGTTTGGTGAGCTTTACTCCAAAATCCATTAAATTGGTTTTAAATGACGAATTTGAACCGTTAAAACCCATCTATCTTACGTGTGATACGTCTACATGTGAAATTTTTAAACATTTGAATTAGTTTAGTATAAAACCAATCGGTCAAAATTAAAAGGTTAATAAATTAATTTTAGTGCATTCATTTTTTGAACGTTTTTTGACCGCTTGACTTTATACTAAATTAATTCGAATGTTTAAAATTTTCTCATGTAGACTCATCACTCATAAGATAGACGAATTTTAACGGTTTGGATTCGTCATTTGAAACAGATTTAGTAGGTTTTGGAGTTAAGCTCACCAAAGTGAGAACACCCTAGTTCTACTCCTAAATTGCAGTCGTGACGTAAATCCAGAAGACCGTGATACAACTATTCAATACATCAAAGACTCAATAACTACAAGGTCCCTGCTGCAGCCTCACCAAAATACACAAACGTACTATATACTACCAAACAATTTTTACACAACTACATCAAACGATCCAAAAATGCACATCACCAAATCACAAAGTAAAAAATCATGTCCTTCATCTAGGGTAGCTGCACCAAAAACAAATCTCGAAATATGATATACTGTCTCGATATACAGAAAAAATAGAAAGAATGGTGCTCTTGGACACGTCACCCAATAAACAAGCCAAGAAACAACAAGGAAATATAGAGATATCGCATTGTGAAACTGCCTCTGCCATCTTCATAAGTAATGGTTTGATCTGCCATTTATAAATTTCATCCTGAACTGACGTACAGAACAGGAACAAGCCCAGCCTTTTTCCCATCTCTTCCAGGACGCTTCTTCTTAACCTGCTCATAAAATTATCATTCTCAGCACCGAATTGTGATTAGCACTAAATGACGAAAAATTATGTAACAAAAGGTTTGACAAATATAAATCACACAACATTGTCAACTTACATAGTACCACCCATCAACCTCATAATCAATCTCAACGTCCTCTCCAGCTACCAAGCTCAGCTGCAAACCAATAGCAATTATGTCAACAGATGGATATTCATACACTAAAGCCCCTTAACTTTTCAATTGGATCATTTAGATGGTACCTCATCATCGCCACCAGCTGTGAAGTCGTACAATGCCCTCCCAAATTGTGGGTTTGAAGAGCTCCTGTCATCATCGTCATGAGATCCAGAAGTCTGGGCCCCACGACCAGCCATTGGGTTGTCAAATGACTCGTACCTCTGTAAATAAGATGGTGGTTCTTCCCTTGCCTGAAAAGTACAAATGATAGTCAGTTACTATGGATCGATCAATGTAAACCATCAATTTAAGAGAGAACAGTGCGTTCAAGTACCGGTGAAATGGGGCTGTCCATGCTCCCAAATCTGCTTCCAGAACCTGATAACCTTTGATCCTAAAATGCAGTAGAACATTAATTATCAATAGATTCCAGGATATCCACCATCAAAACATTCTACGAGCAATCCAACACCATTAATTTGCATTGATTAAAATTTACAAAAAAATCATAGTAGTTCATAGCAATAATGAGAGTGAAGTGAGAACAATGAAAAAGGGAGCCAACTATGAGTAGGTATCTAACCGATTGCTGGGAGACACCATAACCAGATGGGCGAGAGCTGAAGAGTGAAGGATAGTTCATGCCTCCGAAGTGAGAAGAGATGGAGGTCTCCACTGATCCCGTTGACTCTGGAGACGAGCCCCCTGACGATCTGCCATCATCATCCTGCAGCATACCATATACCACAATTAAGGAACCAACTATTGCATATTCATAAATATCGGGTATCTTTGGTAGGATATCCACTTCAGGAATGAGATTGCAGGTTCATAAGTTCTGTATTGTTGCTGGAACTTATAAGTTGGTCAACAGATCATCTTCTTTTTTTCAGTGATACTAAATATCACCTTTCTCTACTTTTTTTTTCAAGATAGTAAGAGTCAACAGCTCATCTAATAATGTAACCATCAAATCCAGCATACAAATAGGCCTGGCATCTTCTACTAAGATAAATTATAAAAATGGAGCAAAGGATGATATTACATCAGGTTCGTCAGCCTCGAGGATGGTCTTTGCCCACATATCTTCATACGTCACCGAGGGCCGATATGTTATATTTTCTTCCTCTTCATCAACATCTGGTGCATCAGTTCCAGCCCCAGCAAGAAATTCATTCACCTATTTTAGGCGGGAAATTAAAAGATAAAATATTAGTAATTCCAGATTTTATTTTAAAAAATCATTGCAAATGATAAGTCTATATACATGTAACCATACTTTGTCAACACCCGCTGAATTACCAGACCACATTTCATCATCGAGACCGGCAGCCCAAGCCATGGCAAGATCAGGGTCTATCAGGTTGCCAGTTTTTGGAGATTCTTTACGTGCTTCCTCCTTGGACTCATATACAAGGTCTGATATGCCCATTGCAACAGCCGGATCGCTCAGTCCGCCTGATGAACTTATGTTATGCCGGTTGCGGTAAATGTCAATCAACTTGGCGCTGAAATATAAAGGCATTACATATAGTTCAATAATTCATCCAAAACCCCTACCCCACATAAAAAAGTAATAAAATAAAACAAGCACCGAAATAAACCTATAGAAAATAAATGATTTCATACCTGGTAGGACCTAGTGGGAAGTATTTTGCACGTGGAACAAAACAGAATAATGAGACCAAATCAAGAAGCCTCTCATGAGTCTCGTAAAGCTTCTTTAGTTCTTCATCACTCCATTCTTGCTTACTGTTCTCATGGTTGCGCGTATCTCTAAACAATAACCCGCAGAGATAATTTTACTAAGCACATATTCTGTAATCAACTTCTCTGTAACATATTACAGCAAGCCCAGAAAGGAAGCTGTTATCTATATATCATAGTAAAAAAGAAAATACCTAGCGAGATCATCTTGACCCTGGTACATTTCATCGAGAACATGCAGCATTGGGCTTATAAGGGTGCTGAGGCCTGTGCCGCTAGCACCTTGGATCTCTCCATTACTTAGCTGCAGTTCTGAAAACTGAGATTGCACACCACCTAGTGCCAGAGCATGCAGGAATTCGTATATCTGCAGTCTATAAGGCTCCCCTGACCTTATTGCCAATGTTGTTAGTGCTTGCACTGCAACAATGCGAACCTGTCCAAACAAAAACTTCATCCCTTGAAACAAATCGCACAAAAGAATGTAAAATTCCAATGTCATGCAAAAAATAACTATTGCATACCTCCCAGCTACCGCTGAAGGCACACCTCTGAAGGCGAGTGAGTGCACCAGCAAGAGTGGGATTCCTAGAGCTAGCAGCTGCAACCATTTTATCAGTATCTAACATCATCAAAGCAGTGCCAGGTGGGGTGGCCGACTCCCATGCATACTCTGATGCAGCATAATTTGCATTTTCACCCAAGAACCAAACCTACACATTATTCATGATGATTAACTGACTAATTCTCAAAGTTCAAATTAAAACTTGACAAAAAGGGTCAGAGACAAGAAGAAAAGTCCATACAGCAGCCTGAACCAGTTTTTGCAATGCAAGAGCTGATTTGGGGTCAGATGCAGAAATCTGGTCAACAGAGGTGAGACCTGACATTGAACCAGGTTGTGGAGGTGGCAAATCCAGAACTATCGTCACTGCCTCCAAAGCAGTATGCTTCCCGTCTGGTCCTGCTCCAACCAAGCATGTCTGTCATAACAACAGTCCATTCTTTTCCTTAGTAAAAATATAAAAATGTCCAATCTTTTATTAATTATTAAGCAATATCTTATTTTCTGCAGAACTCAGAGAAACTAAGGAAGAAGGAACAGCTCAGTCAAAAAGATATTCTGAAAAGAATAACAAATAACGAATAAGAGGTAAAAGCATACTTTCCAAAGAAGTTGGAGAACATCAGCATCAATCTTTCCAGGTGCTTTGGTAGCAAATATTCTTGCAATCTCAAGTAAAGTGACCGCCATATCCGGTGTTGCCTGGTATAGAATAAAAATTAAACAAACAAAATAATGAGCCAGCAAGCAAGCTGTGTGTGGGAGGGGGGGGGGGGGGGGGGGGGGGGGGGGGCAAGAAAGAGGATAATAGAACAGCTTGAAAAAAAAGTCCTGCGAATTGTCACAGACAGATGGTACTCTCATTGAATATTTTAACACAATTGCAGTATGGAAATACCTTAAATCGAGCATGCAAAGTGAGCAAAACATCATTAAGCACAGAAGAAGGCCAATTTGGATCAGACAGCTCACATGCAATTATCTCTTTTAGCTCATCAAAAGACTCATGTGCATTCTGCATCCAGACGAGTGCTTTAATCACCATCCCTCTGACATATACACACTCACAAGCTACTGTTGTGCGCACTACTTCCATCAATGAAGCCAATAAACTTGCAACAGTCTCCACGCCTCCTGGCCCATTTGACAAAGATTTTGCCTTCCGTGTGCCTAAAGAACAAGAGAAAATAAAAAATGATAAATCAAATAAATGGAAAAGAACAAAGACCAGAAAGTTGAGAAGCTCACAGTCAACTGCATTTTTTCTGTTAACATGTGAGAATGTTTTTCCTATCTATTTTTGTTCAACAATTTTTGCTTATTGGTAGACTGTACTTAATTTTTGCGAAGAATGAATAATAATGCACAAAAATAATAAGGGGGGGGGGGCACCTTCAGATTGGGAGGATTCAAGGTCAGAGGTATCAATTGAATCAACACTCTCAGAATAGGAATGGAGGCGGGCACCCTCATCATAAACACCCAAAGCATGTGCAGCTGCCCTGCTTTTCCCCATCTCTTGTACCACCCTCGCTGCTGCATGTAGCACTGGCCGAGAAAAGCTTCTGAATGAGCTCTCCAGCCTATATTTCATATCCAGTAAAAATTATATGACACAGGTTAGGATTTTGTCAGGTCTGCATTGCCAAACATAAATGACCCTCCTGAAACTCATCCAAAGGAAGATATGACAAACAAGGATGAAATTTTCAAAAAAAAAGAATGGGAAAACATAAGAAATTTCAAAGATTAATACCTTCTTAGTACAAGTTTGATAAGGGGTTGAGGCCGCCGAGCCTTAGAATGTTTCTCTTTGTCTTTGACAGATGGTGCCTCTGGCAACTTCAATATTTCTCTAGTTAGTCTTATCCAGCCTGCCGCTCTGTCCTCAGTTCTACAACCCAAGAGCACATCTCCATAAATCACAACTAAGCATAAACAGCTAGCAGCTTTTGTTATAATACTTGATTAAGCACCAATCTCTAGTAGCTATTGCTATAATAAGTGAGTACCTCTCAGAGCTGTCAACTTTCCCAAGAACACACAGAATTGCCTCGAAACAAACCCTGTCGCTGGGGTCCAGAAGCAGCTGATATAGCAGGTTGCTGAACTCTGCCTTGAGGTCCGGTCTCTCTGCACAACCAAGTCTTTTATTTCTTTACATCTGTAATTAACTTAGCACTACAGAAATGGTTGAAGAAAAGGAAATGGAGATTTGTTGGAATCACAAAATGCATGTACCATCTAACGCCCGGGCTCTGGAAATGGAATGGCACACTTTTGCAAGGGACACTCTAGCAAGAACATCATGCAGATGAAGAATATCATGCAAAGCCCCTGTTTCATGCATACATTAACATCTTTAGCTAATAGATCAAAACAAATAAAAGAAGTCCGATCAAACCAGATTAACAGAAAAACCAAAGGTAAAAAATATGAAAGAAAAAAACATACCTCCAGGTTGTGCATGGTTCCCTGCAAGGAAAAATAATAATTAAATAAATATATAACTTAAAATGATATCTAGAATTTAATAAAACAGCAATTGCTTAGCCATATAAAACTAAAAAAATGCGCAGAGTTATGGGAGAGCTCCTTGCTCCCAAAAAAAAAAAAAAAGAAGAAACTATCAGGAGATAAGTATCATATTTGTTAAAGGAAACTAACCCAAAGCCATAGCAACAGAATATGGATCCCTTGAAGCAATATCAGAGATTATTGCTAATGCGTGCCTAACCCCCACAGGGTCAGAAAATTGAATCCTACATTCAGATCATTGCTACAAAATTAGCATACCATCCATATTGAATAGCACTCACTTAACCTCTTGAGCGTTAGCTAAATAATAGCTATCTATATAAGCTGATCAATAGGAATAGGGAAGAACAGAAACAATCCCTGATCTCTGCTATCTGCAAATGAATACATCTGTAAAAAAAATTGATACTTACCCTTGAACAGCACGATGGAGAAAAGCAGGATTTCCAGGATCGAGGGGGAGTCTCCTCAAAGCACTCATAGATGCATATTGCATGTTGCTTCTTATAATTGACTAAAAATCACAGTGAACGAAAGATGAAGAACTAAATGAGCTTTGGCAGTACAAATTCAAATAACTGACTACCCATAGCAAAAGAAAGTTTATCATCACTTGCAGGAAAGCTTTCTCAATCACTGATTAAACCTTAGTTTCATTTAATCTAGTACTTGTTCTTTATAAAACTTCAAATTATTCCAACAAAAATGCAGCATAAGAAAAGTGGACATTACCTCTTTATCTCCACCTTGCTTGGTGAAAATACCTTTCTTGCGCTTCTGTTTTGGATCTCCAACCTGAAGTACACAAAGGGAGACCAATGTTCCCAATAAGTTCTCAAACCAATTTTAGAAATATTTTTCATCGTATATAAGATAAAATTTGAAAGAAAAGTTAAAAAAAAGTACGAATAACACAAGAGGTCAATACAATAATGATATCAATTGAGATGGCAAAAAAAATACCTTCTCCAAGATCCCAAATACAATCACATACAATTTCTCCAAATCCTCCGAGCTGTTTGAGGGGTTTGAGGTGGCAGAAGTAAGAGCCTTGAGAGCTGCAAGTCTTCGTGCATGAACTTGAATAAGAAGAAGATATTAAGGTTGTTAGAAAATAATATATGACAAGAAACTAACAAAAAAATGATTCCATAACTAAGGAGTAAAAGTTTCAGGTAAAATAAGCATGGAGAATTCATCACAAGACAGATAAATAAAAAGAAGACCATTCTACAAAGGACGAACTGACTTTACAATCTGAAGCTAAGCAGAGAAAGGAAAAAATTTGAAGCTGGTTATGAGCTGAAAAGTTTACCATCAGCATCTTCGCAAGTAGCTTCATTAGAAAGCTGGTTAACAATACGAGGCACAACATCAGCCCTGGTAACTCCTCCCACAGCATCGATGTCAGCAAGTGCATCCCAGTTCGGAGTGGGGATTCCACCCTGGCTTAATCCCTGGGACCCACTATCTGACAAGATCCTGGCCAAGTAGTAATACACATAGCGCAGGACATTGCTGTCTTCACACTGTTGATGGAGCTATAATCACATTGCAACAATATAGATCATTATCTTATCAATGATAAGACTAGTGATGGACCATATGTCTAGACCAAGGGGAAAGGGATACAGTTTCAACTTTCATACCAAGCCTTATCAAGATAGGGATCTTTTGGTCCGCTATGAACTATTTGCAAACTTAAGGTCTTTGAATAAAGTGAGGCACTGAACAGAAACTCCGATGTAATTATGTAAAAACCCATGAGGTTGGGAAGGGCCATTATCATACTTACATTGTGCTGAACTGGTTCACAAGCCAGCCAACACATCTCAGTTCAGTACTAACATGTTTTACAATAAATTAATTAATTATAGATCATCATGCAGGCAGAGTAAAGACAAAGAAGGCATACCATGAGAAGGGAGGGAGCAACAGAAGGATCCACAGAGTTGTACACAGCAAGCTTGGGGAACACATGGCGCAGAAGTTCTCTTTGGGAGGTTTTCTATGCAAAAAGGAAAAAAAAAATCAATAGATCAACGCTGAAGAACCAATTCATATAGATTACAGGCACATTGTAATAGATTACCTGATCACAAGTAGCAGCATGCTCATGAACTTTGCGCACCAAGTCAGCATATGATACTGGCTGCAATTTTCAGTACAACATGAGATAACAATCTGTATTAGTTGAAGGAAAAGGAAACAAAAAAGGAAAAAGAAACACGTACGCTACTTTTCTTCCCAGAAAACAGTTCAACATGATGCATGGTATAGTGCTAGAACTATATGGTTCTTGTGTTTTTGTGTAGCTGTGATTTGCATCAAGCTGTTTTTTTTTTCTCATTTCAAATAATCCCATTTCTAACCCTTGTACAAGGAGTGGTGCCAGAAAATATAATAGTGGAGCGTGAGCTTACAATTATTTTGACTTGCTTGCAAAGCATATTTTAACATTCCTTTTTTCAAAAAAACTGTGACAAATGTAAGCACTCTTTATTTTTTTTAGTTGGGGAGGGGGGGCACGAGCGACTCCCCCTGCCATACTCCCTCCACCTATGAGTTGTATATTGAGATAAATGTGATCATACTCAAGCTTCAGAGGCCACTAACATGTTCGAAACATCAGAAAAAACAAATTATTATCCACACATGGTAGAACAACATTACTGGAAATCAAAAGTTAGAATGGGCAGAAACTGAAATTAAATGATAAGATGCGAACAGTCGAGATGAGCAATGCATGCAGATTAGGCATAAGAGAGAAGAAAAGTAAGGACAGGGTTAATGAACCTCTCATTCAGATCTCAACAAAACCTCCTCGACTGGTGGCTACAATATTCGCAATTGTGTCAGATCTGGAAATTACTCAGTAGATTCCCTTAAATACTAAATTGTAATGGCCTGAAGTCTTCCAACTATATCAGTAGGCACAACAGTATCCGGTAACACTAAAATGTAATACAAACTGGATACTAGATTTGAATTGATACAGAAAATGTAATGGGTTGAGAGTTCGGAATTCAGTAATTCAGTGGCATGTCAATTGATGTTGCATTATAGCATGAGGTTGAAAGAGGGGAACCTTTTTCTTCTTCCTTCGGCGCTGGGGGAGGTTGCGGTTGATGGCCCTAGCAGCAGACATGGTTTCATTCTGGATCTGAGTGAAGGTGCTCTTCTTTGACTTCCGATCGGTCGCAACAGGCTTGCCCAGTGTCGTCGGTGCAGCGCCAGAGGCTGCTCCTGACGACGAACTATTGGAGATGCCGCCGGGCGCGGCCGCCGCCGATGGATCCGACGTTATGAGGTCCATCAGCGTCGTCCCAGATGAGTCTTGCCCCGACGCCATCGTCCCCTTCCTTTCCAGTTTTTTTTTCTCTTATTTTTCTCTTTGGGAAATGCCCGTAGGGGCAGATGCAAGTATACAACAACAGACCCTTGAACTGGGGAAGTCGGGGAAAGAAGAGAAACGGGAAATGGAAAAAAAAGGAAAATAGATTGAAAGAGAAAAGACCCCGAGATTTTTATATTTACCCAAAAAAAAAAAATTATTAAAAATTACGACTGTTCAGCAAAATTTTTAAAAATACCCAATCCGCGGAAAAAATCCGCAGCCCGAGATTTTTTATTCCGCCCCGTGGAAAATATCTGCGGCCCGAGAATTTTAATAATTTTTTTTTTCTGGAGATTATGTTGTTCAGTTTATTTGGAATTTAGATTAGTTTGAGGTTTGTATGAATTATTAAATCACAGTGCTTCTGAATTCAATTTTGCACCTCTGGTTAACATACCAGAGCATTTTCCAAAATCATGAAAATTGACCGACATACAGTCTTAACATCGTAGAACACGACTGTGGAGTTTCACACAAAATCTCAAAACAGATCGCGAGATATCATCTCTCAAAAATTGCCCGAACTACTGAAGGAGTGCTTCTGAGCCCAATTTTACACCTCTGGTTAACATACCAAAGCATCTTCCAAAATCATGAAAATTGACCGACATGCAGTCTTGACATTGTAGAACATGGTTATGAAGTTTCACAAAAAAACTCAAAACAGATCGCGAGATATCATATCTCAAAAATTGTCCAAACTGTTGATGGAGTGCCTCTGAATTCAATTTTGCACCTCTGGTTAACATAGTACAACATCTTCAAAAATCATAAAAATTGACCGACATGCAGTCTTGACATCGTAGAACACGACTGTGAAGTTTCACACAAAATCTCAAAACAGATCGCGAGATATCATCTCTCAAAAATTGCCCGAACTGCTGAAGGAGTGCTTCTGAGCCCAACTTTGCACCTCTGGTTAACATAACAAAGCATCTTCAAAATCATGAAAATTGACCGACATGTATTCTTGACATCGTAGAACATGACTGTGAAGTTTCACAAAAAATCTCAAAACAGATCGTGAGATATCATATCTCAAAAATTGCCCGAACTGTTGAAGGAGTGCTTTTGAGCCCAACTTTGCACCTCTGGTTAACATAGCAAGGCATCTTCAAAAATCATGAAAATTGAGCGATATATAGTCTTGACATCGTAGAACACGTCTGTGAAGTTTCATACAAAATCTCAAAACAGATCGCGAGATATTATCTCTCAAAAATTGCCCGAACTGCTGAAGGAGTGCTTCTGACCCCAACTTTGCACCTCTTGTTAACATACCAAAGCATCTTCCAAAAATTATGAAAATTGACTGACATGCAGTCTTGACATTGTAGAACATGACTGTGAAGTTTCACAAAAAATCTCAAAACAGATCGCGTGATATCATATCTCAAAAATTGCCCGAATTGCTGAAGGAGTACTTCTGAGCCCAACTTTGCACTTCTGGTTAACATAGCAAATCATCTTCCAAAATCATGAAAATTGACCGACATGCAATCTTGACATCGTAGAACATCACTGTGAGGTTTCACAGAAAATCCCAAAACAGATCGCGAGATATTATCTTTAAAAAATTGCCCGAACTGTTAAAGGAGTGCTTCTGAGTCTAACTTTGCATCTCCATAGGTAAACATCTTCAAAAATCATGAAAATTGACCGACATGCAGTCTTGTTCTACGATGTCAAGACTACATGTCGGTCAATTTTCATGATTTTGAAAGATGCTTTGGTATGTTAACCAGAGGTGCAAAATTAAATTCAGAAGCACTCTGACTTAACAATTCATACAAATAAAATTCATACAAACCTCCAACTTAACAATTCAAATTAATCTAAATTTCAAATAAACTGAACTGAACAACATAATCTCTAGAAAAAAAAAATTATTAAAATTTCCGGGCCGTAGATTTTTTTCCACGGGTTGGGTATTTTTAAAATTTTCACTGAACCGTGGTTATTTTTAATAAAAAAAAAATTGGGTAAATATAAAAATCTCGGAAAAAGACCTGAAATATTTTCTTACCGTGAAGAATAGTGGAAAAAAGAAGGAAAATTTGAGGTCATATTTTTAAATGTTTACTTTGCAATTTTGCATCTATATTTTTATGTGTTGGATAGGCAATTCTCTTAACAGATATATCATATTTGTAAATTTTTATTGTTGTATATACATAATTATTTTTTACAAGACTTACAAAATTATAATTCATTGTCTAATAAGTGTGGAAAAGAGAAATAGAAGTTCCTTATCTATCGAATAAGAAAAGAATTGAGTGGAACTATAGAATTGAAAATGTGAAATTAGCATTGAATATTGTAGTCAAATTCTGTTGTTTACACTTTAGAGTTTAGACCCTTATTTATTCGTCTACCGGTTACTTCTCTCTTCAATGAAGACGATTGAATTGAGAATTAGTATTTCCCGAGAGATGAAATTAATTTATTTTCCAATATTTTTTCACTTTTTTTATTATTGTACTCTTTCATCATCAACTAAACACGGTTGATATAGTACGAAGTAAATGTTTATTTTAAGTTTCACTTTTTCTTTATTCTTTCACTATTCTACATGTTCGCGAACAAAACGTACTTAGCAAACAATATACGGTGATCGTTAATTATACTTTCACGTCATCATTAAACATTTTCTCAAAATTGTAATTATGTGTGTGTTCAAAATTAATTAATTTTCGGAGAAGAGTCCTCTAGCTCGTTAATGGGCCAAGCTGGCTTAGTCTAAGAATTTAGGGAGCTCGTTAATTGACATGATCTTAATATATAGTAGAGTGGTTTGTCAAGCATGCATCTTAACGATCAATTTCACATGTGGATCATTTCCGTTTACTTTTTACAATTATATTTCTCTTTGTGCCGATGGAAGTTGAAAGTGGAGCTGAAAAATCTAGTGTGATGTAATTTTTATTTTATAAGAGAGGTTAAAATATATTGATGCATTTAGAAAATATAAAATTTAATAGACAAGGTTATAAAATTTCAATTTTAAAGAGAGTTCTTTTTCCTCCCTAGCAATTTCACAACCCATATAATTTCAAGAGAGAGAGAGTGTGTACTCTCAGATTTATACATCATCGTGTCATATATATATATATATATATATATGTGCAAACTCTCACGCGAATTTTTCGCATAAATTACTCATTGACCTGAGTCTCTAAAAAACCTCTCACAATAGAGAGAAACAAAAAGAGGATTGAAACTAAATGTATTTGAGTGAACAAATTTATTTATTTTGATAGTAAAGATTGGAGATTAATATTGAAAATGTCCTACATATCAAATTATTTGAGCATAATTAATAATTTACCATATGAAATTAAATACAGATTAAAACATATTGGATTGAATGTATTATGGGCATGAAGATCTGCTATTTCTCTTTGGTTCAATACATCTGAACAAGTATCTTTGAATTGGTGCACTTGAAAAAGTGTGACTGAAGTGGTGCTTGTGTTTTATAAACAGACAATAACAATTCATTTTTCGAGATAAATTATGTTCGCACTTCTTCTGGAAACCGAGAAAGAATTAGAGAGAGAAAACATGGTGTTGTTAGTCTGCGACAGCACTCCAACTTGCAATTGGTCTTCAACTTTTTTGTGTGGATACTGGTAGAGACGTAGTTGTTGTTTTTACTGCATTCATCTGACATGAAAGCAATGGAAAAGGTCATCGCTTCTACAATTAGACGAATATCTCTGTTGCACGTCTAGTGATAAATTTTTATCTCAGATTTAATTTACACTTAGATTTTGTTTTGAATAGTAATCAATTGACTAAATTGTTTTGAATAGTAAGCAATGGAAAAGGTCATCGCTTCTACAATTAGACGAATATCTCTGTTGCACGTCTAGTGATAAATTTTTATCTCAGATTTAATTTACACTTAGATTTTGTTTTGAATAGTAATCAATTGACTGAATTGAGTTGAATTGTTGCACCTGTACTTTATCTGAATACCCAACAATCAAGTCAACTATTTTATGTTCATAGGAAATTTCCTCATTCTGATCTAGAACCAACAACCTCCTACACGGAAGGCATTACCTTTACCACTGGATCAAAGATTAATTCTCATCGTAAACATGTATTAATTACTATATAACTATTATCTTCTTGAACACGATGAGATAATTTCTCAAGTGGGAGATCTAAACTATAATATGATTCACTTTTTGGATTGTAGTATTTATGATCCCTTGAGAAAGATCAGGGGCGGATCTACTATAGCACAGGGGGGAGTCGCCTCCCCTTGGATTTTGAGTTTTAGTCATGATCTATTGGTACCGATCGACTGTGTTCCTCCCTGAAATTTTTTTTGCCCCCCTCTGGATGTTTGATTTGTAATTCGGGTTAAATTTAGTGTTAAAATCAAAATAAATTTCTTGAATTATGATTGGTAATATTAATTACAAGTTATAGGATCAGAAATTATAAGTCAGGGTATTAGAAAATATAAGTCAAAACATTATTTTTTTTTATCGAGTACCCAATTAGTTAATAGGTTTAAATCCAATAAGTTATTTAAACCCGATTCGATTTTTTTTTTTCCCAGACGAAAATTCTGGATCTGCCCAAGATGTCTAATTCCTTTCATTCTCACATAATTAATCAGCTAGTGATACAAGCAGGTGAGGCAGTCCAAATTACTTTTCATTATGTTCAGAACAATTTGTTAGATACGAATTTATAAGGACATGGAAAACAGACTAGCGTATACAGCAAACAATTTTTTTCTCTTCGTGGCATGGTTAAAAATGAATTAAAAGCGTATAGGATAGGGCCTAGTTCCAAGGCCCAAAGACGACCCGTACGGGCTGCTCTCGAAGCCCAACAGAGGCCCAATTCATGAGTTATCGTTACGGGCGGATTATAATAAGATACGCTTTTTAAAAAAAATAATTTGGTAGAAATAGCCAAACCAAACAATCAAAATCAAAAGAGAGACCACAAAATATGAAGACAAAAGCTGAGTAGACGAAGTCAGTTCTTTTAAATAAAATAATTGACTCAAGGTACTGATCGCACGTTCCTTGAATCTTATTTTTTGAGGATGATCTGCATCATAAACAAACTGAGACAAATCTTATACCTCCTTTGTTTCAGTATAATATACTTTTGCTTATTCTTTTTTTCTTTCTAGATTTTTGCTTGATATATTTTTTCTATCTCTATCTCTGTAATAAACTAATAATTAATCTTCTATTTCGCAAGTGCGACTCCTGTGTTGCTCTTTTTTTCTTCAAAAAACAACTATCTCATCTTGTAGAGTAGGAATACCGAGGTACAAATGCAGGGTACGTTTCTTTCTTTTTTTTATTCTGTGGTAAAATGTGTTTTGTATTGCAATGAAATAGGTGACAATTCTATATTTTTTTTTTCAAAATAAATAAATAAATAAACTCGGCGGTATGAGTGCCGTTTGTTGTACTTATTAAAAAAAATTGTGGGCTTTGTAACGAGATTGCTTTTGTTGTGTTAAGACTCTTAAGTTAAAGAATGTGATAAATGCACATGTTTACTGATTGTGAGTTCATAGGATTGAAATTTAAATAGGAGAAATTCTTTGTTGTAATAATAAGATTTAAAATTTGAAAACTTGATATTTATCTTTCATCAATGATTTTATTTACTAAATTTATAATTTTTATATGCATTCAATTGATCACCATTTTTTTATATAATTTATAGTAAAATGTTACGAGTAGTGTATAATGACCTCTATTTGAAGCAAAAATATATATATATAATTGACCTCCACACCTTGAAAATCTGACTTTATGTAGTAATATTTTTTAATCTCCATTGTAAAATAAAATTACACCGTATTATATTTTTCAACTCCTGATTTCTGTTTTATAGTTCTATTTATTGGGTGATTATCTACTCGTGCAAGAGCATCGTCGTATGTATCGACGCTAACATGGACAGTGAGTGGCGAGTTGCACCACCACTTGCACGTGTTATGTTGTCCTTGGATGCATATTAATCAGCATTGTAAATAACGGTATGCGTTTGTTGGACGTACATGGTACAGTCAAACGATTAATTGATCATAATAAAGAATAATCGGTCGTAATTGGGAAATAATTTATAACAGTTTGATCACTACCAACGACTAATCGACCGATTAATCGGCCTAAACGGCCGTTTTTTACAACAATGATCGATATTGATAGAGTGCCATGTTAAGAAAATTGGTTTTCTTGTGTAAAAATTATCACAAAAAAAAAATCAGATCAAAAGCTAGTTCGCTTTTTGTACGATATATGTAGCTAGTTCGCTACTGTTTAGTGTTTGCATATGCTAAAACAATTTCAGATCGAAAGCTTCAAAATAAATTTTAAAAGCCCAAAGATAAAAAATTCAAATGATTGCAGATTTAATTTTGTAATGCCATCAATATTTATTTTAGGAAAAAGTCATCCGTAATTATATATTAAAAAATTTAAATTAGTTAATTGATCTTAATTACTTACAAGTATTCAAACTCCAACAAACAACTCCGACCCTCTCATGCATGAAATACTTGCACTCAACTAATCATAAATTTAATTGAAAATTGAAATTTTCATTGCTCAAAACTAAAATTCAATTACCATCTAACTATAATTTGTAATTATATTTTAATTCATTGTCAATTAGAAAAGAAAGTGTTAATGTCTCCTAGCTATTTATAAGTTCGAGTTAATTATGTTCGCAAATAATTAAAGATAATTTTTATTTGTATTCTAAAGTGGGCTCTGACTAGGGGTGGCAACGAACCGAACCGAACCGAACTTACCTTAGGTTTGAGTTTGGTTTAAATTAATTTCGAACCGAACTGGTTTGATTCGTTTCGAACCGAACCCATTTCGAACTACACATTTTTCGAATCGAACCCGAATCGAATCACGAACTAAATTATTTTTTAGCAGTCCTAGTTATACCGGTAGTTTATACATTAATTTTTTCTCGCGGGACAATTCACATGGCTTCCTTTTACCAGTATGAACTATGAAATGAGTGTTTTTAAGTTAAAAAATTGTTCATGAAAAAATACATCAGGGACGGCTTTCCTGGTATGAACTATGAGAGACGACCGAAGAGAGAGGAGAGACAGTCATCTAGTCCGGAGAGAGGAGTGACAGCCGAAGAGACAGCCAGTCGCCGAGAGCGTCAGCTAGATTTTAGAGCTAGAGGGAGAGTGAGTTAGGGAGAGGTGGAGAGAGAACTAGGTTATTGAGATTTGAAAGCGAGGAAGTGTCGGCTAAGTTAAATTATGACTCTCTATCTTGGATTTTAATTTCATCAAATAAATGGACGGCCGATGTTATTATGAGATTCGAACCATAAAAATGATCGAACCCATTTCGATCGAACCAGGCTAGATTTGGGTTTGGTTTGAATTAATTCCGAACCGAACCTGATTTGGTTCGTTTCAATTCGAACCCATTTCGAATCGAATTAAACTCGAATCAAACCCGAATCGAATCACGAACCTCGAATTTTTTTGCCAGCCCTAGCTCTGACCCTTTATCACTTGAATTCAAATTATATTATCTATTGATCCTGTCAGTTAAATCCGGACCGTTCAATATAAATTTGTACGAATTATAAAGTCGATTTTGTATATTTTAATCAGGTCTGAGTTTCTTTCTTTCTTATGATCCCGGAAACTTCATTCTACATTACCGAATATGCGCTCTTAGCCTCTCATTTAGTTAAAAAAACAAAAAACAAAAAGTAAACTAATAATTAAAGTAACGTACGCATCCCACGTGCAGGGACCCGCCGCATTATTTAATACTTGTGCTCGCCGCGATAAATCGGGTAAAGATTTTAACAGAGTAGTTTTAGCTTCATGCAGCGCAGGAACCATTTGTAGCGCTATTTTAATTCTATAGTTAGTACGCTGCTTGCAGCCAAAAATCCTCTGTTAAAATATTTACCCGATAAATGTAGGTACTGGAGCGGGGCAAAATTCATGCTAGCCGCGATAAACGAGTGCGTATCCTCTGAGATATCTCAACTTTTGCGTGACCGACGTGTCCGGTGCCTATTCGGGGTGATGTAGGGGTCAGAATTATGTTCGCTTTGAGATTCGTGCAAAACTTATTTAAACGGTTGGGATTTTCCATAAAGTCACGCAAAGTTTGAGATATCTCAGAGGACACGAATTCGCGATAAACGGACAACGCCGCAGAGGACTCGGGATCCTCTCCACCTCTAAATTCCCTGATTTGCGCACGCGTTGAAAACATGTAGCGGTGCGGCATCTTAGACATTCAATCATTTATTGCCGCTCTTAATTACATGCGTATTCAAATCACAGTTTTTATGCCTCCCTGAACAGTACCCCAGATACACGTAGTGCGCATTTTTTTTTTTTTTTTTTTGGGAGAGCGCTGTTCTGAGCGCTGAAATTGTATTATTAATTGCAAAGAGAAATTTTTGTTTCATTATATCATGTTTATCTTATTTAATATATGTTTGTTTTGTTTTGAACGGTATAAAAAATAATCTATTTAATGTTACCATAGTTCTTTGAGAAAATTCAAGATGTTATTGGTCAGTACCATACTGTATCCTTGGTTGCAACAGAGAAATGCCATTAAATTTTTTCTTTCTACAATATTTCGTTGGAAGAGAATTCTATGTATCATGTGCACAATAATAAAAATATAAAAGACCTTTTTAAAAAAAAAAATATATATATATATGAAAGACTTAACGTACCAAGAAGATTATCTTATTTATTCACATTGTTTACTCCTCTTTAAATAATCAATCTATAGATAGCACAAATCTCAAGATGTGATAGAAGCAGAGATGCAGACTAATCAAATATTACTTGTCTGTATCCATGTCTGCATTCTATTTTTTGCAGATTCACATGTTTGAATACAAATAGTTAACGAATACGGATAAGGGTATGATTTATACGGACACATATACAAATAAGGTTTCAGTTTCGAAAGTGGATGCATATACAGATAATTATCCGTACCCATTATCAAAACAAATCGTACGTACTGAAACAAGTATTTTCTTTTTTTCAAAAATTTCATTTTGTTTCAAACAAATTATAATCCTCCTAGCAACCAAATTGTTATGGTACAAGAAAATTGATTTTCTTAAAAAAAATGAGAGTAATTATGGCATACAGTTTCTGGAAAAATAAAAATGTTTTAAACTAGAAAATTAAATTCATTTTGATATTTGAGTCAATTTGAGAAAGGGGAGGTAGCATAATTGGCTAGGAAAATATCCTAGAGTTGTTATACCCAAAGGTCGAGAGTTCGATTCCCCCTCACAAACCTTGGTAGCTACTACCAAGTTTTAAAAAAAAAAAGGATACTTGAGTCAATTTGAAATTCAATTAGCAGTTTATCTCAAAGTCGTTAAATTTACACCCTTAAAATTTTAAAATTATTAGATAATATGGTAAACATCATTCAAAATTGGTTATAATATGATACGTGATATTTAAGAAATGAAAATACATATACGTATTTAGTTGTCTAGTTTGAACAATGTTTGATATTTTTCAAAATAACAAATATATATACTTTTGAAAATATTTCATACTACGAGAGTAATAGCAAAGTAGGTTGTGTACTTAAATTTATGTTCAACTGTTGATCTGATTCAGCTTAGTTTTTAGTTTATTGAGTAGGGTTAAAATGCACCACTAGTTTTGTGTCGCAACCATATCCCACATCTCTATCTCTGTTTACAAAGTTCAAACAGTCGATCCGAACCGTTCAACATGATATACATATTAAAATGTGCTTAGAGACAAAATTTTATATTTTATGGAATTTTTTTACTATTTTTTTAGATAGATACAAAATCACTGCATCTGGACCATTCAAAAACAGTAAAAGTTAACAACCATTTTTATCAGACTGAAAAAAGGTAATTGTAAATATATTTTCTATAATATAAATATGTTGATTATCGAATTTAATGCAATTTGTAAGTCAAATGGCCATTTGTCGAAGATTTATAAAATCGGGCCGTTGATTTTTAAAACCGTTCATAGGATGGTTAAATAGTTTTCAAATTGCACCAAATTTAGTATATAGTTTTATCTAATCAAACAAAGACACTTGTAAATTTTATTATTTGATAACTGTTCATTGGCTGTTAAACAAGTTTGTAATTAATATATCCACAGAGACGAAGTAAGAGGGTATTGACCCATTTTTTTTTTCAAAATTTTGTATTATACATAATGTTTTGTATATTTAGTGTAAAATAAGAGTATGGTAAAATATTACCCCATTCGCAGTATATAAATTTTGTATGATTGACTTCTAAGCAAGAAAATCTGACTCCGCTCTTGCTAAGCATATATAGTCACACAACTCGCGTTTAATTCACGAATTATTTGCGCTTTATTCATTTTTTGACGTTTTCGAACTGAACTCTGAATAAAATACAAAAAAATGTATAATATGTTTTATTCGCGAATAAAACGCGAGTCACAAATTATTCGTGAGAAAAACGCGATAAAACGCCAAAAAAAATTTTGGGGTCTTTTTTGGAATTTTTTTTGCTTCATTATTGTACAGAATTATTGCCGAATACCCGAGTCACAAACTTTTGAACCCGCTAACTTGAACCTGAACTATTCGTTTATCACTATGCTGCTAAGTGCTAATCCGTCAACAATACGACCACGCCAGTAGTAGAGAATAATTGAGCGTACATGTTGGAGACAAGTAACATTTCTACTTCTCAAAATAAGATCAGCTAAACGGCTCTCTGCTACTTTTTTTCTTTCCCTGCAGGCGTCTCTATTCAATAGAACTCCTTCAATTGAGCTTCATATATCTACCGTCCATTTCTTATCATAAATCAAATCTAACGGTGGATCTAACAGGGCAGGTATCGAAAGTATGCGGATACATTTATGATCAAGTTGCCGAAAGCAGACCCGTCCAATAAAAAAATATAAAATAATGCGGACCCATAACTTCTCTCCATTTAAAATAAACTGGATACATTCTTGCCTATCTTATACCGAACCTAATGTATTGCAGAAACGAAAGAAAGGAGTCTCCAGTACTGGCGAACGGGAGACATATAGGATACCGAAAGTGGAGATGAATGGTTAGCTGACTAGGCTCCCCTATTGCGGAATGCGTATCCTCAGCATTAACTCAAAAGAGAATCTTTTGAGTTAATTAATCTCAACCGTCTAATTTTAAACGGAGTCAATCTAACTCTGCTTAGAAAAAAAAATAGGAGTCTTTCAAAATTAGTGCAGATCTAGTCCGCATGAATCTTAAAACAGATCGGACGATTGAGATTGATTAACTCAAAAGATTCCCTTTTGAGTTAACGCAGAGGATTCGAAATCACCTATTGCGTTTTAATGCAAAAAAAACAAAAAATATGAGGCTTTCCTATTGCGTTTTAATTGAACTTGTGATTGGACCAGTTCTATTTTTCATTTCTTCAATCTATAGCTGGCTACAGAATTAATGAACTTGTGATTGAACGATTAGACTTTTCTATGAATTAGAATGACATATATTATTCGATTTTCATAACTTTCTTTTTTTGTTGAAAAATCTTATAATTGTAGAGTTATTTTAGGGAGATTCACAAAGTAAATAACCATTAAACCTCTATTTGAAATTGAGATATACAGTCGAAGTCACTCATTACGATCTACATATTAAATCTTTTATTGGA
This sequence comes from Carex rostrata, assembly GCF_964058835.1. Lineage (NCBI taxonomy): Eukaryota > Viridiplantae > Streptophyta > Magnoliopsida > Poales > Cyperaceae > Carex > Carex rostrata. Next base: position 4,407,333 of record NC_135920.1, on the reverse strand, counting down.
AATCAGAATTAATAATTTTTATTTTGAGAAATTTTAGTATTTTTCAGGTAAGAAGATAATCATAAATATTGGACAATCCATATCATTTATTTTGAGAAATTTTAGTATTTTTCAGGTAAGAAGATAATCATAAATATTGGACAATCCATATCATTTAAATCAATAGATTTAAAAGTTAGTCAAAGAAGCTAAAAATAAAAAATATATTTTTCATATCATATTGAGTGTCTGGAGTCGGATGTTCAAACTTGGAAAATCAAAATAGATTTTTACTTCACAGAGCATGTAATAACTCATGCATATTTATCTAGAAACTTATTCATCAACTAAATGAAAAATATTAGAAAACTAAAAAAAAATGTGGTTAGTGTTTTATACGAAGTAATATTATTTTTTTATAACTGTTTTTATACAAGTCATGTGTATTTATTTTTCAATACCTTATTTCCTTACTGGATTTAAATATTTTCATATTTATAAGTTTAATTATCATTAGTATTTCAGATTTTATTATTGTATTATATCTAAAATCAAGCTTAAATATTTATACAAATATTTGTGTTAGAGTAGCTCCTTAAACACTTCATCTCCTTGACTAGATACATTTCCTCAACACCGGATTTAGCTCCTCTCCAATACCGCAGAGTATGGACCTCACTTTACAGTTTGAGATTAAATTTCACCACTTTGGAATTCGGGCTAGCACGAGAGCAGTATTATTGGGCTTCAAGATTCATGCTAAGTTAAAAAGAACGGTCCAGATCCACTAACTGTAAAAGATTTTCTTGTACAGTAATAGAGGAATTCACACCCCTCATGTTACCGAACTGAGTATAATCTAAAATTAGTCTTTTTAACTAAGCACAAATCTCAAACAAGCACCAGCTGAGAGTAAATCTGAGACGTCCGTTTCAATTGTGTTGAGTCAAATACCTGAGAGGATATGGATTTCTGAACACCTCATCTCCTTGACTATTAAATAAAAGCAGTTATTCCGACCAAAGCTCAGACAATCCAACGGACCATTAATTAAATAAAGGACCAGGTTCAGGTCCGAAATACGCATTGCTATCCTGGTGGTCAACATGACAGCATCTCTTTGTCCCTCCTCTTTTCAATAAAATTCTCTGAGCTTATTAACAGACAAATATAATATACCTATAATATAATACTCCAATTAAAGAAGACAGGTTATTTATTGTCTAATTGAACTGTGTAATTAAAGATTAGATAAGATAAGGGCGTCTATAACTCTGTTTGCCTTTATGATGGTAAAGTAACAGCATCATTATTCATTACGAAAAATAATACTATTTTCCAATAGCGAGAAATTTGTGAAACGCGCTCGGAGAGAGAAAATCGAGGTGGGAAAGGAGCAGGAAGAAAAAGTCTACTGCACCTCTCAAATTTGATTTTGATCTGATATACCTTCGAATTAAACCTTTTCCTCGCTGGTAAAGCTGCTTAGATCATAGTAAGTCAAGCTCTCTAGCTCGCTCTTCTCTTGTAATCGTTTTATCAGCAGAGTTTTAGGCGTTTCCTACTTAATCTCGACTTTTAAATTGATTTTGCTTGACACCATGATGTAGGTCACAAATAACGAAGCACTTCCGATTGCTTATTTTTCCTTTTAATTTTTTTCAATTTGGGCAGTGAAAATTCTGGGGTTTTTGGATGATCATAGGGTTTCTAGACATTGAGTTGACTCCTGGTAATGCGAGGTCCCACACTCTCTTTCCTTTCTCCTGTTGGATTTCGCTGTTTATGGCGTTTATTTAATTAACTGTTCTGCATAGTTCAAGCATCTTCCGATTTCCAATTTCGCGTCCCTTTTGATTGTTATGGTTTTTATACTCTGTATTTTCTTTTCTTTATACAGTACTTATGCTGTATTTTAACAGTTTTAATTTTTACGCTTTTAAAACAGTTTGATTTTGATACGCAGGTAGACGGAGCTGAGTGCCTTAGTGGTTAGGCATCTATTGCTTTAAAAAGATACAAGTGGATTAGGTAAGCTATCTCTCTTCTTTTCTCTTTTCTTTCTATAAAAGAAGAATGGTTTGGTTATTTAATTCAGGGAAAGTCATATCTGTGCTAAATGTAGCCAATTTAATTTAATTGCATAATCCTTATAGGCGACTTCCACACTTGTGTAATAAATTTTCCTCTTTTAATTATACACCTATTTCTTGAGATGGTCATATACTAAAACTTGATTGATGTACCAGCAGTAGATCTTAGTACCAAAATGGCACTTACAGTACTGAGTACCTTAACAGCATCAAGTGGCGTTGTACTGTCTTTTTTTTTTTTGAAATTGACAAAAGAATCAGTATAATCCATACCCATATCAATCTGGTTTTCACATGTCATATGGTAACCCTTGTTACGTAATATGTACTACTCTCTATTCTGTCGATAAAAGCTGATGATGAATTTTTGTCTTCTTGTTTTGCATTTAAATAATGTTTTTAGTGATGGAGGAACCAAAAGATCCTGAACCAAATCTAAATGTAAATTCAGAATCAACTACGAGGGAATCTCCAGGTTCTGCAGAATCTTCCCCAGTTATGGAGTCTTCGATCTCACCAATTGACACTGATAAGCATGTTTTACCCAATACACATACTGCATCAGGTGAGGCTCCTGCCATGTCAACAGTGCAAACCCAAATTGATGCTGTGGTACCTATCAAAGATATATCTGAAAATGGAGATCAAAGGGGGTCTGTACCGGAGACAGTTATCAATGAAGAGAATATGACGATGGAAAGTCCTACAAAGAATGAACTTGAAAACGGAGCAAAATTGGGGATGGTTATCACTGGAGTTGGAGAAGCCAAGGACAGAATGGCGAAGGTGGAGGACGTGAGAAAGAAGGCATCAGTAAATGCCGCAAAAAATGTATACCAAAACAGGGGTCTTATTGACACCACAGCCCCTTTTGAGTCGGTCAAGGAAGCTGTTACAAAGTTTGGTGGGATAACTGATTGGAAAGCTCACAAGGCTCAAACAATAGCGGTATATGTAGCTTTCTTTCTTTCTTTTTGTTTTTTTAAAGGAAAGTAAAATAGTCTGTAGATTACTACTGTTAAATACAGGTTCCAAACAGTTTGGGGTCAACATTAATAATAGTATTGTATAATTTAGTCTGATTGTAGGGTACTTATTGGTACCACTATGGTACCTGACATGAAAAGTATTAAAAAATTGCCCCGTCAGGCTATCCATATGAGGTTTTCTGTAACCTAGGTTAGCAATATCTCTGACTGGTCAGTAAAATTCAGTCCTGGACAGAACTGGTATATACAAGTACCCCTAGGTCTTCTTTTGTTACCTTCTGAAGAAAACTGGTTCATCTTTACCTGCCTCGATTACACGATAACTCTCAACAAAGAGAAACATAACTCAAAAGGATCCAATTGAGGTCTGCCTTTATTAATTTCTGGTACTGTTAAAACTCACTCGCCCTTTCTGAAATCATTTAGAGAAGCAAGCAGATAAAGCTCGAACTGGAGAAACTCCATGAAGAAGTTCCTCTATACAAAACCCGAGCTGAATCAGCTGAACTGGAGAAGTCAAAGCTTCTCTCTGAACTGGAGAGTGCCAAGCTCCAACTAGAAGAGCTCAAGCTTAGTCTAGAAAAGGCTCAAACTGAGGAGTCTCAGGCTCGACAAGACTCGGAGTTGGCCCAATTAAGAGCCCAAGAGATTCGAGAAGGGATCACTGATGAATCGAGTGTTGCTGCCAAGGCGCAAGCTGACCTGGCGAAGTTGCGCCACACAAGTGCAGTTGCAGAGCTTGAGTCAGTACAACTCGAATTTCTGAAATTGCAAGAGCAATATTCCTCTCTGGTAATAGAGAGAGATATAGCAGTAAGAAAAGCTGAAGAGGCAGTTTCAACTTGTAGAGAGGTCGATACGAAGTTGGAGGAGCTAACCCTAGAGCTTATCTCAGCCAAGGAAAATCTGGAATTGGCTCACAGTGCGCATCTTGAGGCAGAGGAGCATAGAATTGGGGCATCTCTGGCCAGAGAGCAGGATTGTCTCACATGGGAGAAGGAACTGAAAGAGAGAGAAGAGGAATTAAAAATATTAAACGAAAAATATGCATCCACTAAGGATTTGAAATCCAAATTGAATGCAGCCGCATCTACTTTGGGCAAGTTAAAGGCTGAGCTGGCAGCTTACATGGAAACAAAATTGTTTGAGGAGATGGCAAATATGGGAGATGATGGTACAAGTGAGGTGCGGGAAATGAAGAGGTCAATAGTGGAGGCATTGGAGAAGGCGAAAAAGGAGTTGGAGGAAGTGAAAGGAAATGTGGAGAAGGCAAAAAATGAAATGGAGATACTCAAGGTAGCAAATGTATCGCTCAAGTCAGAGCTGGATAATGAAAAGGCTTCACTTCTGACCTTGCAACAGAGGGAGGGGATGGCATCTATCGCTGTTACTTCCCTTGAGGTTGAACTTGATAGGACCAAAGATGAGCTTGAAGTGGTAAGTTGCAGTGCTAGCAGGCTATTAGTACAGAGTACAGACTTTACCAATTTAATCCAAATGGCCAATTGTCCTTTTTTATTTTATTTATTTCTACTCATATTGGGATCGATCATCAACCATCTATTTATAGCCCCAAAGCCCTAAACTTGGGTTATGGACCACATGTGCTGCTTATTTACTGATACTGATACGGTTCACGGGTTCAGTATTGTATCAACTCGAGGAATTCTTTGTTGGAAGAAAAAAAATATGAAAAATAAAAGAAGGTTAATATATGGTATAATTCATTTGCAGGTGAGGTTGAAAGAGAAAGAAACAAGAGAGAAGATGGTGGAGCTCCCAAAAATGCTCCAACATGCAGCCGAAGAGGCTGAAGATGCTAAATTGGCAGCCCAATCAGCCCAAGAAGAACTCAAGAAGGCCCGAGATGAGCTCAACCATTCGAAATCGAGCCTCTCCACTGCTGAAATTCGCCTCAAGGCTACCTTGAAAGAAATTGAGGCCTCCAAAGCTTCGGAGAAACTAGCCCTAGATGCCATAAATTCACTCCAAGAGAGTGAGCAAACCGTAATAGAAGCTGAATCCCCCAGATGCATCACCTTACCTTTGGAGGAGTACTATGCTCTGAGCAAACAGGCACACGATGCTGAACAGTCAGCACATGGGAAGGTTGAAAATGCCCTTGCACAAGTGGAAGAGGCCAAAGAAGCTGAATCGAAGTGCATGGAGAAATTACATGAGGCTTGCAAAGAAATGGAGACAAAGAGAGAAGGTATGAAGGTTGCTTTGGAAAGAGCTGAGAGAGCCAAGGAAGGAAAACTAGGGGCGGAAATGGAATTGCGCAAGTGGAGAGCTGAGAATGAGCAGAGGAGACGTAATGAAGTTGCAGCGCGAACTGGATCCGTTAACCCAATAAAGAGTCCAGGTCAAAAAGATCCTGTCAGAAGGGAAGAAAAAGAAGAGATACATGCAATGGTGCAACCTGAGAAGGAATTGCCAGTCTTGCAGGCTGAGCTCAAGCTAAGGAGGAAGAAATCTTTCTTCCCTCGGGTTATTATGTATATAGCCCGAAGAAAGGCTGAGGGTGCCCGTTGATATTTTGTGCAAGTTTTAAGATTAAATTTTTTTTTTTTTTGTAAAAGTTTTTTGGTCTATGTTTGTGTTGTGTACATGCAAGTATGTTGGCTTTAGCATTGTTACTAATAAAGCCAGTCGAGTTGTATATCTCAGCTTGTAATGTTTGTAGTGCATGGGGTTGTGAAAGACTTGTTGATACTGCATTGAAGGAATTCAAATGTGAAGGTGTATAAAAGTTGAGCCCTATTTTTATGTCTATAGAAAATGTTAAGAAGATACGAGTTAATTCTGAACGTAACACAGTTCTCTTTTTTCTCTGTTGTTGCAAGTTTTTTTTAACACAAATATTTGTTGCACTGATGATAATGGTACCTGTAAGGAACCAGGCAATACCTGTAAAGCATGGGTGATAGTGATACTGGAATGTACTATACCCCCCCATGTTTGGTAGAGGATTTTTCTAATTTTCGGGGTGCTTTTTGGCTTTTTGTTAAGTAATTGAGATTAATTTATGACCTTTTGTATTAATGACTTCAATGAGAAGTGATCTAAGATATGATTTCTAGCTAGGTGTTTTCAAATGTGACATTTAGCCCAAGACTGAGTCAACACAATTGCTCGCAAGATTATTGCGCTGGAGGAGAGAGATATAATTGTGAACCTTTCTATGATTCAATATTCCTCCAGCAATTATCTTAAGAAAAACGTTTGGCGTATATCTTATTACTGGCTTTCGGTTGTCTCAGTCCGATACTGCCGGCATGTACCAGCGGAGTTTTGATCCAAACCACTTAACGTCACTCGTGTCTTATTGTTTTCTTTTACTCCATTGCTTTATAACTGCTTAGTTGATGGTAATTGAAGCTTATAAAGTAGCATACACGCTGGTATTTTTTAACAATTGGTAGTCCGGTAGACTAGACAAAATTTCCAATAAAGTTCGTTGAGTGAGTCTATGGTAGTATGCATATTAGGATTTGGCAACGTGTTACGGCTCTATATTCGAGTTTTCAAATCTTAACAGTCGATCCGAACCGTTCATCTTGTTCTCCATATTAATATGTGTTTGGAGACCAAATTTTACATTTTTTGAAATTTTTTTACTATTTTTTTAGATTTATTAAAAATCACTGTTTTTGGATGGTCCAGAATTTTCAGATCAATTGATTTTCTAAATATCTAAAAAAATAGTAAAAAATTTCAAAAAAATGTAAAATTTGGTCTCCAAACACATATTAATATGGAAAACAAGATGAACGGTTCGGATCGACCGTTAGGATTTAAAAACTCAAATATAGAGCCGTAGCACGGTAACAACCCGTGATATGCATAGTACCATAGACTCACTCAAGTTCGTTTCAATCTATTATCAATGTGAGCACTCAACCCCACTTCCAAGTTATCAATAATTTAGTTTTCCTATGGGCTATGGCCATCTACATCACCTAGTACTTGTCACTTAGAAAAGATCATAAGGAGGAATAAAGTTATGCAGCCAACTCTGTCTCCTCTTACACCTGCTTCAGTTCAATTGTAGAGATTCTCCCTAGATATCAATCCCATTCTACCATTCTTATTGATACGTATAGATATTTTGTTTTTCTACTGAAACGGATCGGAACGGAATGAGACGCTGGCAATTCAAGCAGGGAAGGAACTGGGAACCTTGGTTCTGACTTCTGAGGCAGGGAGGCCTATAAAAGACCACAGAAGAACAAACCTCCATTACAACAAACAACAAGAATTCCTAGAGAAACAAAACACCATGGCACTCAAGCAAATCAGCTCCTCTGGCAGCGACATGACCATTGAAGAATTCAAGGAGTGGCTAAAGCAACTTGACACAAATAAAGATGGCCAGTTAAGCCGAGAGGAACTGCGACAAGCACTACGCAGGAAAGGTGTTGGCCGGATCACTGCTTTTAAGAGCATTCGCCGGGTTGACAAAAACGGAAATGGATTTATTGATGATGCAGAGGTGGAGAACCTAATTGCCTTAGCACAAAAAAATCTTGGTATAAGAGTTTGGTCCTGATTATCAGGTTTCATATTTACCTGTTGTATCTCGTATGTAGTTTTTGTTTCATATTTTCAAGTACAATAGTCTTTCCAAATTTATAAAATACTTTTTACATCGTGCTTCTTCTTCATGTTGTTCTTCATCGTTCCAACATTGACCCAGAGAAAGGGGAAATATTACTAATCAACATTTATATTTGAAATTTGCAAATGATAAAGCGACAAGATAACAAGTATGTATGCTCACGAAGAGAAAACAATATTCTTGCTGTAAAATGTTCATATTGCATATTTGCAAAATAACCTCAAACAATACTCGAAATAAAGCATTAAAGTAACCCGTGAATAAAGCAGGGAAAAAGAGAAAGAACTCTTTCAAAAACAAACAAGGATACAACAGGATAAAAAGGTATCCTTTCACTTATCCGTATGTACACGAAAAACACCTAGAAAGAATTGGGTTATAACAAGGCAGTTATAAATGAAATTATTAGTAGATAAAAAATGATAAATAAATCAACAAACGAAGTACTTCTTAGACTGGACTGTTGCAAAATCTGCAAGTGGGCCCAAGAGGAGAAGCAATCATTTTTTGCAAATTCCCCATCATTGAAGGGTTCTTTTGCATCAGAAGTCAGAATTCAGAATTCAGCAATAGCAGTTAGTAGTCCAACAATCCAACAATTTGGAAGGAGAAATCAATCCCATCGATGAAAGACGGATAGCTATATCTCTTGGGGCACTCTAGATCCGAAATCTGGATTGAAAATGCAATGAAGTTGGTGAAAAATGCACAAAAGTCCTCAGGAATTAGAATTATTTTGGAGCTGCTCTTTTCTGGGACCAGTAGTTATACATGACAGGTAGTTAGGTACTATTATGGTGCTACCACAGCACAGTGTAGTTCTACATAATAGGTCGTTAGGTACTATTATGGTGCTACCACAGCACACTATGGGTTGGTATCAGGTAAATATAGGCACTAATACAGTAATACTAAATAGTGTAGCAATACTCGGCTTGAAAAAAAGCGCATACTTCAAGAGCAGTTTTTCCCTTCCATGGCCTCTTTCTTTTCTTGGCATGGTATGCAAAGGAAAGGCCCATCCCATGGTCTTTTGATACCAGTTGACTTGAAGGTGGTACCATGAATTGAGATGCCTTCTCCTGGCTTCATTTCCAGTTGGCAAACAGCACAATTGTATGGCTCAAAGATGATGCTGGTCGTGCAATCTGTGCTCAGCCTGTGAAGATTTACCAAAATGCCCATTAGGTCACAAAACCTTAATGCAATTAATATTCCATCTAATTCAACTATTTGTCAAATTGGGAAAAAATAATGAAGCTCAGTTAAATCAATTAAACTTTCAATTCAGCAACCAAGCAATGACTTCATTGACTCTGCATACACTAATCCTTTAATGAGAATTATGCTCTCAAGACCCACTTCTTGAGATCAATTTGTCAAAGTGAAAATTAGCCAACTCGACTGAGTTGGAAGGCTGATATGTGGTTTACAACTTTGTGCAAAATTAAGCAAAATGGGTCAACAAAGACCAAAATGACAAAAAAGGGGAAAAAGGAGTTGGAATCAGAGAAGCCAAAAGTTGCGTATACAGGTCCAATACCCAAACTGAAACAAGGGAGAACCATTCTCAAATAGTAAGCCAACTTGGCATCAGTTAACCCCTCAATTTAGCCACACAACCAACAGTTCATTGTTCAACCGACCACCCAAAAAACCCAATAAACTAATTAAAATACTTCTTAAATTTTACACCTCTCAGAGAGCATTGCAGAGCCATCCTCAAATATTTCCTCAACGACATCAGGTTCTGAGCAGCCACGGTCGATATGATCCTCTGACAAGGTGTCATATGATTTTCTTCGGAAAATGTATTTTATACCAACTTTTCCCGGCTTCTTTATAGGCGGGCTTACCTTCTCAGGCGGCAGTATGTCCACCACTATGCAAGTGGTGTCATCTCTCAACCCCTTCACTTTAACTGCTTCCTGTGATATTAAAAGGTAAATAAACTCAAATTTCAAAGTACATAAGAAACATCTTCTTATCAAGAACAACCATCTGCAATACCCAAACCCAACAAGCATCAAACATAATAATCAAAACTTGTCAGAAGGTGGGATCGGGGGAGAGAGTTTTTTTAGAGAGAGTACTTTAACAATGCGAGTGGCGGCTGCTTCAGCTGGTAAGCCTCGGCAACAACTGAGCGAATTTTCGTGGCTCAGAGCATCCCATACACCATCACTTGCTATAACAAGTCGGCCTCCCGCATTTGATAACTTCAAAGGACAATAAGCCAGATTTAATAGATTTATCTTACTATAACAAGTTGGCCTCCCACATTTGATAACTTCAAAGGACAATAAACCAAATTGTATTGAAGAAAAGTTCAGTTGGACAAAGTGCATTACTTTTTTTCATTTTTTTTGGTGCTTAAATGCACACTCTAGTGCTGAAAGTGTTATTCAAGTACCTTTACTTGCTTCACATGAGGCACAGGTACAATATACTCCCCAACATCCAAATCTCCAATTGACCTTGACAGGCACAACCCCCCTGGCCAGCATCTCAAGGGACCGATCTGCAAATGAACCATATACAAGGGACGCATTTGTAAACATAATTGTACAAGTTGCAAAACACACCAAAAAAATGGCAACTATCTAGTTTATAGGACAAATAGGTAGTTTATTTTTTCAAAGGCAAAAACATGTAATTTCAGGATTTCACAGGGTAGTATTTGAAAAAGACAACAAACAACATACCCCAGCACTGCCTGCTATATTTATTCTTGCAACTTCTCCACCACTTGCAGTCACACGCTCAACCCTAGAATTATTTTGTTCATTTATTAGTCAGAGGTTTAATAAGTGCAGACCAAGGGGCAAAAGATAAAAACTTACTCTTCCTTATTGACCTCTAATCTATGATCAGCTGATAAGACATATATCGAGCCTTCGGCTGATTCGAGTATACAGCGTGAGTCCCCGACTGATGCCACTGTAACTACCCAACCGTCAATTATTACCAGAGTCACTGTCGTACCCGAAGAACGTGCTGAAAGATAAATTAAAGGCGATTATCAAGTCAGGATCATTTGAAATTCATGACAAATTATCTTCAGTTTCCAGTTTCAATTTGGCAGACCAAAATTTCTTATATTTTTTGTTGTTATAGCCCTTAAGCTAATAGAAATAGTGTAACCTGGTATGGCAACTTTGGCTCTGAGAATAGAGGTTGACTTTTTTAGAAAATAGAAATTTGTACCTTTAGCAGTAAAATCCTTGTCGGTTTTGACAAAGCCGGCAACTAGAGCCCTTGGTAAGGCAGATATCCACTCATCTCGGCTAACTTTTGGTGGGATAGCTTTTAATACATTGTCTAAGAGATTCTCTTTGGTGTATATAGCAGCTGCTGACCCGTTATGCCCATCAAAAATCTTCAGCCAAAAGTAGCATAAAGAAAATATTATAAATAAGGCCCTAGAATGATAAAAACTGAAAAATATTTTTCATTCATGGATTTCATTCCTTGAATTACTATAACAAACAAATTTATATAGGAATCAGTTATTCAATAGAAGGGAAAAAAAATAATACTGATACCTTACCTGATAGTGCATTACCAGCAAGTAGCTGGTATTGAACCCAAACCATACCAGCTTAGTACAATAACTAATAAGGTAGAGAGAGAGAGAGAGAGAGAGAGAGAGAGAGAGAGAGAGAGAGAGGTGTTGGTACCGCGAAAACTGAGAATGATTCTGTGCCGGTCTCTTGCATCCTCTCAGAATCTGCACTCAATAGTGTGAAATCTTCACCTTTCTTTTTCTGGCAGGCTTCACCATACAATAAATCTGGCTTCTCACACTTCTCATTTGACATTTCCCTTTTCAGTAGCACTGCTAATGGTACCGATATATCTCCCGCCTTTGCCTCCATTTGACACCAATTCTCCAAATCTTCACAAAATCACACCTAGTTTGTGTCAAAATTTTGCTGAGGAGGAATTGAAAGACACGATTCAGAATATTTGGCAAATATCTTGCCGAAGGAACTGGTCAGGGAGGGGAAATGGAGAGATTTTTTAACATAGAACAAAAATGGAGAGATGATATAATCTCGTAACTCGTAAGGTAGGCCTTTTCAAGGAAAGAACAAAAATGGAGAGTTTTTTGACACTCTAAAAACCATTATAGCGAATCAAAGCTTCTTTTCAAGGAATGCAGAGGCTACTAGTCTGAGTTCTTCTTTTCTTTTTGCAATGGAGAGAGTTATAAAAGACAGAGGGGGAGAGACGAGAGAGGTTATCAGGTTAACGTGCGCGCCAGAAAGATAAAATCCTGAGCTGTCGAATTAATCGAAGATTATTTGCTAACTCGTTTTAATTAATGATATGACTCTGCAAAAACTTATCAAAATAAGAGCTCTTCAGATTAAAGAAATAAGAAGAACAAGGAAGCAAGGAGCCGAATTGCTTCCACTGACAGCTGCAAACCAAGGATGGTAATTTTAGTATTTCCCAAGCGCTGTTAATTAACACCCAATGCTTCCCGTGAATTCATATCACCTGACAGTCTGACACCTTGTTTGGATGGAGAGTAGGAGGAGGGAGGAAATGAAAACAAAAGAAATTTTTTCGTCAAATTGTATTTGGTTGACAAAATTATATACGAGGTGAAATGTTTAATCTTGTATCATTGTAATTAATTGAATTGATTTTCGTCCCAATTTGGAGTGTAACGTATGGAAAGAAATTTTGTTGCAAATATTTTTAGAAAAAATAATACAAATGTCCAATTCTATATCTTACCAATATAATGTTCATACAAGTTTTTTTGTCACAAATCTACAATAGACACCAAATTTTTCATTAACCTTCTAAATTTTAATTAACCAAACAAGAAATAAGACGGAAAGGAAAGTTAAATTTATTTATTTCCATTAATCATCCGAACACGAAAATGTTAAATATGTTAATCTTCATTTCTATTCTATTCCATTCCCTTTTATTCTTTATCTCCCATTCCTTTCTCTACTATCCATCCAAACAGGGTGTGAGGTAACATAATATTTTTGTTTTAGACTGTCCGATCAGAATTTATACGAAAATTAAAGAGGTTTTAGTGCATTCAGTCTGACTAGTAATTATTTTATCAAAAACTATTTGTATTCTGTTAAGATATTTCGATGAAATATTATTTTTCATATTGTTTATGTCTACTTAAATGTTATGTGGTGTAAAATTATTAATATTTTAAAAGAATTCTAATACATTGAGTGATTGAGAGAACATTTTTTGTCAATCCATTAGTTTACTTGCATTGGAACAGTTGGTGCAAATGGGAGGTGAATAGCATAACTCGTTTCCTTTCAGATTTCAAGCAGCATGTCTAAGTCCAGATCTTCTTTGACCGCTTCGCATCAAGAAAACAATATTTAAAACTTAAAAGAGGAACTGGCGATGGGTTTTTTTTGTAAGTTGCTTTATTTAATTATTTCTGACATCTTAGATTATGATATTTTTCTAAAACAATAATTAGAGGATATGCCAATAACAGAACAAGCATTGTGATCCGCTTTTGGGGTCCTTAAATTTTGCTTAAACCAAACTTCTCTCCTAAACGAGCATCTTTCTATTTACAAGCAAATTAATCTGACATTGTCTTCAAAATTACTGGAAAAGATTTAACAGAGCAATTTTGGCTTCATGCAGTGCAAAAAGCATATGCATCGTTGTTTTAATTCTATTGTCCGGCCCTGCATGAAGCAAAATTGCTCTGTTAAAATCTTTACCCAAAATTACTTTTGTCAAATTTGACAATTGACATCTCTCTATGGGTGTTAATGAGGTGATTATCAAGCTCATTTATTCAATATAATTTTTTTTTAAAACCGAAGTTTGATGATTTAATAATAGTAGAACTAGGGTGTTCACAAGTTCAACAAGCCTCTTAGTGAATTCAAGTCTAAAATCCGTCAAATCAGTTTTAAATAACGAATCCGAACCGTCGAAACCCGCCTACCTTACGAGTGATGCGTCTACATGTGAAAATTTTAAATATTCGAATTAATTTAGTATAAAGTCAAGCGGTAAAAAAACTTTCAAAAAATAAATACATTAAAATTAATTTATTAACCTTCTAATTTTGTGAAAGTTTTTTGACTACTTGACTTTATACTAAATTAATTCGAATGTTTAAAATTTGCGCATATAGGCGCATCACTCGTAAGGTAGGTGGATTTCAACGGCTCGGATTTGTCATTTAAAACAAATTTGATGAATTCACCAAAAAACTTGATAAACTTAAGAACACCCTAGTTCAACTCGGTTTAACAATACCAAACACAGTTGAAACTGCAAAATCTTGCAGAAAATATTTCTTGTTTTGCTTGTCATTTGTTAAAAGCGAAAAGAAAAAAATAATTATGGAGAGGGAAAGCAAACCTATTGGCATGTTCTCAGCTCTCCTTAGCCCCATGGGCAGGAGAACAATTTGGGTCCGATGGATTTCGCATCCGTCTGATCTATTTCAAAATTTGTATGCGTAAATATTAAAGTGAATGTGCATGTATATTGAAACAGTGCGTGCGGATTATATGGCGAATCAAATAGATCCATTACCAATCGGACTCAAATTATTCTCCTTAGACACGGATGCATGACGAAGTGAATGAATTAGATAATAGATTAAAAAAAAATGGTGTTTTTGTCAAACCACTAGTCCATCGAATTTACAAATGCGTTGGTAAATTACGGCAAAAGCAACACTCATAAGAACCGTCCCATACTCCCATAGCATTTAATTCGAAATTTGATTATATATATATATATATTTAAAAAAAAACTCCAAATGAGAGAATTTTACATTTATTTGGGTCGCTAAGCCAATCTGCAACTCATTTATTGGAGGTTGTAAATTGGTTTAGAGATTCCTCAAAATTTAAATATATTTAATATTACAGTGTATTTTTTGAGCTTTTGGAGGGCCGCCAAGTTAACATGTGTCCCTTCATAAATGGACTGCAGATTGACTTAGTAGCTCGGGTAAATGTGGAATTCCCTCCTATTTTAGAGGTGTTTTTTTTTTATGCTATTAATAAAAATTTCGGTTTATTCAATAGACGACAGAACTTTACTTCAAGACTACAAAAGTTGATAAATGAAAATCTCTGTTAAAATTTTTTATGAAAGAAAAGGAAAGGAAAGGGAAACGTGAATAATTGTCTCGAGTCGAGTACATGTGTCAGACAATGAAAAAATCTACCTTTCTACAGTAATTATAATTAATTAAATATAGTATCTTAACCATCAGAAATTCAGAATAAAAATAAAATCCTAACCACCAGTACATTACAGATATAATAATATCACGTTTACAATATAATAATATAAATATTACTAGCCTGGAAGCGCGTTTGGGCTGCCAAAAATACCGAAATTTTTATAAATATCCAAATCAAATAACAAATTATGGAATCTACCATTTTTTGCAATGAAATTCGAAAAATATCCAATCCGGTTATCCAGTAACCGGATTTGATACAAACTTCCAGTTAACCACTTCCCGGACTCAAAATGCACAAATCCGGTTAATCATTAACCGGATTTGTGCATTTTGCCTTTTTTTTTTTTTTTTTTTTTTGAAAACAGAAATTTTTTATTTTTTGTATTAAAATATTAGAAATGTTGAATATATTTCTTTAAAAATAGATGGAATACAATATAATTTGATTTATTAGAAAGACTGCAACAAATAACCCGGATCAATATTTTTCATATCGGATTTTTCGCGGCTATAAGAAAAATTAATATATTTCTTTATGTGTTATTGGAAAAAAATAAAAATAATTAGATTTTGAGTTATTGATCCCGGTTCAAAAGTCACTTCTAGGTAATCCAGAAAATATTGTGACCTTTCTAGTACATTTAATTTATAAAAAGTTGTATCTATTTTGAGAATTCTTTTTGAAAAACAATAATTAAATAAATTAAAGTTTTTTATTTTTTCCAAAAATAGATACAACTTTTTATAAATTAAATGTACTAGAAGGATCACAATATTTTCTGGATAACCTATAAGTGACTTTTGAACCGGGATCAATAACTCAGAATCTAATTATTTTTATTTTTTTCCAATAACACATAAAGAAATATATTAATTTTTCTTACAGCCGCGAAAAATCCGATCTGAAAAATATTGCTCCGGGTTATTTGTTGCAGTCTTTCTAATAAATCAAATTATATTGTATTCCATCTATTTTCAAAGAAATATATTCAACATTTGTAATATTTTAATACAAAAAATAAAAAAATTTCTGTTTTAAAAAAAAAAAAAAAAAAAAAAATGCACAAATCCGGTTAACCATTAACCGGATTTGTGCATTTTGAGTCCGGGAAGTGGTTAACCAGAAGTTTGTATCAAATCCGGTTATTGGATAACCGGATTGGATATTTTTTTGCAAAACAGGGTAGATTCCGTAATTTGTTATTTGATTTGGATATTTATAAAAATTTCGGCCAAAAATATGTATGAGAGGAGGATATTATAACCACTTATCCACAGCCCATACCACTACAATTTCCATTTAACAAATTCCTAAATAAAAAATAGTATTTTTCAGAAAATAATATAATCCATATTTTATAAAGATGATTAAGTTTGTAGACATTTTATCACTATTATATAATCAACACTCTCATTCCGATTTTATTCCATCTCCTTATTTATTATGATTGGATGACTTAGTATTTTCTCGTATTCTCTCTTCTCATTTTAGAAATAAAATATATATTTATTTTTTTAAAAGATTTTATAATTAAAAAAATATCTATTTGCGTCCAAATTTTCGTTGACTATAATATTCTTTTATAGGAAATTAGGAATTATCATTGTCAAAACTTAATTTATCTTATAATAGATAAAAAATATATTCTTTTAATTAAAACCGAGGGTATGTTAGTAATAATAATAAGAGCATCTCCAACAGTGATTGCTTATGAATTGCTTATGCTGATGTGTCAATTGTTTTTGTAATTGCTGAGTTGTATGACTATTGCTTATTTAACAATTGTTGGAAAGAATTGCTCAATAAGAAATTCTTTTTTAAAGATGAGTTAGCCAAATGTTTAATTCTTATTGGCTAAGTATTTAATTCTCAATTATTTGGTTGATTATACTAATGTAGGAGTGGATTGCTTAATTTCTAAAATTTTCATAATTGTTGTTTAGCAATTAATTTCAATTGCTGGATTGAAGATGCTCTAATAATAATAATAATAATAATGTTAATGATGATGGTGATGGTGATGGTGATGGTGATAATAATAATAATATATGATGATGATGATTGTAGTGAGAGAATTCATTTTTTTTATATATGAAATTGGAACTAGGCTACCAATTATGGTCTACAATTGTAGATGAACCCTCAATAATTGAACAAATCACGTGATGAGATAAAATATGAAAAGAGATAATTGTCACGGTTTACTAGCTAGAACTCGGCGAAAGAAATCTTCTCTCTCTTTTGGAAAAAAAATGAAAAATCTCCTTGTCTATGATTGGATACAAATCTCAACTTGTGAATTCCCCTTGATCTCTCCTTTTTACCCACAAAAGTCTGGCAAATCAACGTGCAACATAAGAAATAAAATATGGCTGCTATCATAATTCATAAACAGCTTTCCGCAAATTATGGCGTAGAATCCTTTACCTTTAAGGCTTTAAGCTTAGTTTCCGGTTTCCTTATGAAATAGGAAATAAGAAAAATATATATATATAAAAAAAAACACTTATAACTCTGCAATGTGCAATGGAATTGGATTTTGGACAAATTTTATCTAAAATTGGGCTTAAACTATTATATTTGTGTTAATAAATTTAAAACTTAAACGTTCAAGTAAATTTAAATTGTTTGTGCGAATTTTGACGTAATTCAACAGTTTAGATCGGACTTTGAATTACATTTTGTTCAAAGTTCTGTGAACAAAAATTCCACACGTGCAAACCCATAATTTGTTCTTTTTCCTCTTTATATGCATTATTGACGGTGCTCAATACTAGAGCAATATGCAAACAAGTAGAATTGTATTTGGAAAATTATTGTTGATGTTGACAAGCATAGGTTTAAAAATTGAAATAGTAGATTGTAAACTCTTGCATATGAAACAAAGGATTTATCTTAATAAACGGTCAAAGAATCTTTCCTCAAAAAAAGGTCAAAGAATAGAATTTTGAAGCGTTGCCAATTTAAGCTTTCAACTACTTGCTTTATTTTCCTATGCAGAAGTATTGAAAAACTTGCATATTCTTGTACTTCAATTAATGCAATTGATGCTTCCAACCAAAATAACAATTATTAAAGAGTAAAGCTAGCGTGTGACATGCTCACCAAGAAACTTTGGTGAGCATAACTCCAAAAGTATATCGGATCGACATCAAATGCCAAATCCAAACCGTTGAAATCCATGTACTTCACGAGTGATGCATATACATGCAAAATTTTAAAAGTTTCAAGTTTATTTGCTACACAGTCAAGTGGTCAAAGAAATAATAAAAATTGAATATATAAAATAACTTATAATAAAATGTTCATTTCTTTGACCACTTGACCGTGTAGCAAATAAACTCGAAACTTTCAAAATTTTGCATGTATATGCATCACTCATGAAGTACATGGATTTCAACGGTTTGGATTTGGCATTTGACGTCGATCCGATATACTTTTGGAGTTATGCTCACCAAACTTTCTTGGTGAGCATGTCACACGCTAGCTTTACTCATTATTAAATGTGTTTGTGTGGAATCAAATGAACAATGTTCATTTATATTTTTACAGTAAAAGTAGTGCGTTATGCTTATTAAATATTCAAAAATTATTTGATTTGTTTCAAATGACGATCCAAACTTTTCAAACTAATCTACTTCACGAGTGACGTATGTATATGTAATTTTTTTTAAATTTCGAATGTATTTAGTACAAAGTCAAGCGATATAAAAGATAAACTTTTATATTATTTTTAACAGCTTGACTTTGTACTAAATGAGTTCAAACTTTAAAAAAAAATCATGCACATACATCACTCGTGAAATAAATTAATTTTAATAGTTTAAATTTATTGTTTGAAGCCTGTAAATATTTGAAGGTGTACTTACCAAATTTTATCGATGACCACAACACAAGCTAGCTTTGCAATATTACGTTCCCTTTTTTCATTTGTTAAAAAGAAAACAATTTGAATGTTTCAAAGGTCAAACATAACTATAGATAAAATAATAATGATAATATTAATTGTGATAGGGACAAGCAAAATCAAGCTCCAACTACTCCCTAAGAAATGTCTCCAGAATGGGATTGAAAATTTAGCATTTGGGCCTCACTTTTATGGGCCAGGTAGTGTACCAATCCACACTGGCTTGTACCATGTTGGATATATTAACTTTGTACCATTTTTTAAAATGATATATATACATGTTCCAGGCCCACATGCTATTGCTCTTGTATTACCTGGATTAAATGCCTTTTCAGTTCAAATAACTTCCATTATTTCTGTAATAAAAAAGTTTAATTCTCCCATTAAATGCTAAATTGGCTGTGGTCCTGTGGTAGCTCCTCTCTCTCTCTCTAAAAGCACATTTCTCTCTCTGTAATAAAAAAGTTTAATTCTCCAATTAAATGCTAAATTGGCTGTGGTCTGAAAAAATTATAACTAGCTATTTAGAATAATTATAAAAGCTAATTTAGCATTTAATGAGGGAATTACCGAATATTCATACTTACACAATAAAATGTGAATATTTATGAGAAATTTACAGACGTGTCTTTGAAATTAACTATCTTGGGAGATCACTACCGACTTTGGGGGACCGCAAATGTCGCTTGAAAGCAACTATGATAGGGACCACATGTAGAAAACTAAGGATAAGCAGATGCGTAATTACCATTTTAAGTATCAGCATTGTAATTGTTGTAAACGTTTATTTTTAAAATATACTTACACATTAAAGTGTGAATTTTTATGTTGACTAAAATTTCATTGATTAGAGTTAAAATTCAAAAATATTATGATAATTTCAAATAAGAGATCAGTATTTTATCATAAATCACACAATATTATTGGGACACCTCCAACAAAACCTTTATTTACTTTTAGTAAAGAGATTGTAGGTCTCCGTTAAAGGAGACCTTCCAAAAATTGACGAGCAACGCTAACTCGAATGTAGGAGCAGCGTACGCTCGCCTGAAAAATTTGAGTTCGTCAATTGGTTGTCGGCAGAACACGCCTCAGCTAACACTTCATGAGCGCATTCCCTCTCAACCCTGACGGGACGGTTGAACTTAAATGTTGCAGCTCCCCTCTATTTAAAGAGGAACGCAGTATTCGGTATTTTAGCGTGAGCGTTGTGGGACTAAATTATTTGGAACCGGTTGATCCAGACCGTTGGCTAGTGCGTCAAGATTCGTGCCATCAGTTCAATTTCCAAGAGCCCGTCTTCTTTAATTGCCCTCTCTCTCGCCCCCATTTTCGTTCCCTCATTTGAACGAACCAATCTTTCTCCCTCCCTCTCCGATCCTCCTCTATCTAATTGCAATGGAGGAGCTAGAGCAGTGAGGACTGTCTCAATCGACACTCCTCTGACCTCGATTTCCACTTCGATCGCTTTCTTGATCATCTCCTTTTCTCGGTATCACTCTCATCAATTTAAGCCCAATTTTATTTTTCTTTAAAAATGATAGTTTGCTTCTTGCATCTCTATTGCCAAGAAATCTAATAGAGAATGCTTTTGTGTAAATATAACTGGAAAATGGCAAAGTAAAAGAGATGCACTTGAAGTGTTTTAAGAAATGCTTCTGAAAATCGTGCCATGTGTCTATCCGTGCTATGTCTAATGTTGGTATTTTCTTTTAATCTATGTTGGTACAACCTTACCATTTTTTAAGTATAGAGAAAAATTGCCCTTCGGCATTTGATTTTCTGAAAAAGGTAAGTTTAGATCAACAAACATAAGTGCTGTGTGGTAATGGGTTATGATGGTACCTGAATTTGTGCAACTTATCTAATCCTTAATTTTTCGGATTCTATAACTATGTCTGAAATAGTCCTAATTTTTATCTAAAAGCGCAATTAAGTCAACTATACCTCTATAATGTTGGTATTTAACCAAAAGGCAACAATAGCCGCTTTCTTAACTACAAATTTGAAACTGAGTGCTCCTAACCAGCCTCAATTTAGGCTCAATATATTTGAATATATATATTTTTTTTGTGTTTATATTTTTGTTGAAAGCAGACAACATTGAATTTTCTTTAAGTTTAGTTGCAACTGATATAATTAATCAAAGTAATGCATGCATCCACTATACCTCTATAATGCTACTGTTTATGATATGGATCCTCAATTGAGCATTATTTATGTGTAGGTGAGTTTCTATGGGCTCAAATATAGGTGGAGTCTCATTTTCTTGGGTTGCTTCAAGACAAGGGGTTATTGACTGACAGGTCGGTTTCATTTATTTTCATTTATTTTTTTATACCAACTGTTTATCTATGTTCTAGTGCTCAATACTTATGAGAAAAAAACATTTGTTAGTTTTTTGATACCATATATGTATACTGGATAACCCAAGTAAGTGTTTCTTTTTTAAATGTTCGTCGTCAGGTCTTTTAATTAGTGAGTCTAATAGTTAATTAATTATTTGTTTATTGACATGGTTAGTTGAGTTTTTAACTTTTTTCTATAACTGTATAGAATTTACGATAAAAAGCAACAGGAAACTGAGTACTGGGCTTTGGGCTTTTGAGATGAGGTTAGGGAAGGTTGATCTTACCATTTTTTTTCCTCTTGTATAGGTTACACAACCAGATTCAGTGTTAATGCATAACGCACATTGTTAATGCATTTGCAAACCATATTTTTGGTACAGTGTTAATTCTGGTACCGTGTTAATTCTGGTACAGGTTGATCTTACCATATTTTTTCTATCAAGTTTTTAGGAGAAATGGAGATACAGGTGAAGATACGGATCCATACCCGATCCAAGGATCGGTTTATTAAGAGTGAGGCTACAGTGTTAATGCATAACGCACATTGGTCTGTACTGTGGATCAATATCTCCATTTTCAAAGTTCAAACAGTCGATCTGAACCGTTCAACATGATCCACATATGAAATGCATTTGCAAACCAAATTTTACATTTTTTAGAATTTTTTTACTATTTTTTTAGATAAGTAGAAAATCACTTGATCTAAAGATTCAAGACCATTCAACATGATCCATAGAATGGACGAATCTGTGCTATGCATAGTACAGTAGAAGCTAATTCATGATTTTGGATTTTTCTTTCTTGTTAGACCTGTTTTCTTTTCTTTTCTTTCATAAATCTGATCTGACATTTTTCTTTTTTTCTTTCATTAAGATTTGATTTGATATCATCACTCAAATCCGGGGCTAGGGTTCATACCCCCGTGTCCTCGCTGCTGCACAATCGTGGTCGAAATTAGGAGACAACCGACAAGCAAGGCGGAGGAAGTGCCTTGCTACTCACCGGCTCCAAAACCGTGAGTTGGAAGCACTTTTGCTAAATTGATTTCTTTATTTTTCTTGAAACTGTGCAAAATCTGGTTTGACATGGGAGAGTATGAGTACATGAATAAATTAACTAATTCTTCAATATAAATTCGTTTTTTATCTCTTTTTGTAATTCTTCAATATAAATTCATTTTTTATTTGATACTCAAATTTTATTCGCCAATCGTTTTTGTTTGTTTGGTTGCTTGCTTAAGGTCTGATAATGAATTTGCGGAGCTTCTATGAGATAACGGCCAAATTGTGATGCATGACCAGTATATATAGAGCAGCTTGGCAAGGTTGAACCAAGCAAGCTGATGCAAATAACCTTGGTTGAGCGGCACATAAAATATCACGTGTAAGAGTTTGAGAAGGCATTTGCGGATCGGTTTCTGCATGTTCAGTTGCTGCAAAACAACACATTGACTTGACAACTACCATCCTCGATTTAGATGGTGTGGTACGTAAATTTGGGTCATTTTTTTTTTCTTGATGAAATTACCCTTGAAGGCAATAAAATGCAACAATCATTATAGTAGTAGCCCTATGGTAGAACGTTATAATTTGTGATGTTTTTATTTTGTTCTTTCATGTTATATATTTATTTATTATTTATTTTTGTGACTGTAGGGTTTCAAGAATTTCATCAAAACAACGAGATAGATGTTGCTAAAGATGCAAAAGATGGATAGTGATTACTACCCTGAGGTGAGACAATTATGATTTTTTACTCATATGATAAATTTGCAGTTTAGTCCATTTTAATTTTTTATTACTGTTTGATTTTGTAGACACTACATCAAATGTTTGTGGTTAACGCGTGTAGCGGCTTTAGGCACCTTTGGAATACTGTGAAGGGCTTCCTTGACCCCAAACCGGTTTCTAAGAATCATTTATTCCTCTCCCTATTGTTCTCTGTGACATTTACACACACACACACACAAACACAATTGCAAATCGAAAAGCACACACATGCTGAACATCTAAGGTGACGACAAAGAAGTTACTTAATTTTTGGTGGACATCCTAGCTTTTGTGCCCTTTTTGTCTCCTCCATGCAACTAAACAAATTTCTTGACAAAACAGGTACTGGAATTTATCTCTAATATAGCAAATAGTCTTCTACCACACTAGCTTAGCTGACAAAGCAAATGATTTTATTATATTGTTGGGTCTGTTTATTAATTAAACTTTCTAATACTGTTACATCATTTTTCTTAAAGATTGTTGACCCAAAAACTGGTGATGAGACACCAGTGACGATATCTGAAGATGATGGAATAATACCCGAGACTACACTTGCTGGTCTTTCCAAGCCGAAGACAGTTTTTAAGAAGGATGGAACCACTACTGCCAGTAAATAATATTATCTTATCTGTATTGTTTTACTGGATGCATAAGTCAGCAAATGCAGTAAATTTTGGGAATATTAATCTTGTACATTATGTCTGGTATTGATCTTTGCGAGATTTGGCAAGGATGAGATACTTAGAAAAGTGAGCATATGTATTTCAATATAATGTACAAATTTCATACTTAGAACAGGTACTGGAATTTATTTAAATTTGTACATTATGTCTGGTGTTGATCTTGGTATAAAGGACATTTACATCTATCTAGGAGCTAAAATTTCATTTTTTTTTTTTTCCTCAAAAGTGCGTGTTTCAATATAATGTAAAGGAATAGATGTACATTGTTGTAAATCTATTTTCTTATTTATCTAAATATTTATTTAGTCGTATATCTAATCAGAGTTTGTTTGATTGTTTTGAGTGCTTGGTAATTTTGATTCCAGATTTAAAAAAGCACAAATTAAGGCAAATTTGGGTCACCCCTTAAATTAGTCAATAAATAATAGAAAAAAAGATGACACATAAACGGTAGCTCTTTTGTACAAGACTTGTTCCATAAAGTTCAGAGCACAACATAATGTTAAAATTAAATTTTAATTTTCAAGACATACATATAAGTTAAGGGCAAGAGTAACTCTTGGATAACAAATCAAACTGCTCAAGTTAGATCCTCTTTTGTTCCTCCATCAATCAAAACATCTGTAAAAACTCAGAAACCAAACCTCCTAATAAGGAAAAGGAAAAAAAAAGAAGGTAAGAACATTGTGCAAATTTATCTATCTGGTAAATGCAAGATTTGCAAACGCTATCGAAAATGTTATATATAAACTCTAATTCTAACGTCCTACCTAAATGCATCCAGTATGATGTATGGGTATTGATTTAGGTGTTGTAAATTACAATGATGAATGGCATGGCTTTCTTCAGATAGAACACCGAACATCTCCAATTAGAGATGAAAACTGAATAAATACAAAGTGGATAATGTTAAACCCATATCTTCCTTTCACTAAATGGATACCAATAATAAATGTATGTCAAAATTCAAAATCATACCATACTAATGTGGACATGAATGCAACTTTGGGTACCTTACGTTTAGTGACACTAATGAGAATTATGCAAATATCAAAACAAAAAAGAACTTGGAAGTAATAACATATAACATTTTTAAGTTCAAACGTTGAGATTTGAGAACAAATCTGCATATATTATTTGATATTCATAAAAGACAATTAAGTATATAAAATAGGTAAGTACTCTTTCAACAAAAGAAAACAAAGAAAGTAGACTTTAAATAGGCTGACAGAAATTTGAATATCTGTATATGTATTCGCTTAAGGAACTATAATTTATTAGCCATACACATGTCAGCACCTCTTGTACCGTACTACATGTAAATTATTGATGTAGATTTCACAGATAATCTTTTGTGCCATTTAAACCCCATTCCCAACTCTAGTTATTGACATCCAATTGTTGTTAGATTTGCAAATAGTTTCCAGTAAAAAAGAGAATTCTGGATTCCATTTATTTAGAGACTTCTGCCCGTCTAAAACCAAACAACTAGGAATGCTAAGTTGATTTCTAGGTGTGTATGTCCTTTCAAAGCCATAAGTCGAGTTAAGGTATTTTAATGTTAACCTAACTCTTGTTAAAAACAAATTATATATCTTTTCGGTCACAAGTTCTTATGACCTTGAGATGAAACTATCTGATGGGGATTAAAATGAAAATGCTAGGCACAGTTCACTTCATTTGTTAAAATAACACTTCAATTGTGTATTAATACAAGAACGGTTGATGCTACTTGTTCGAAGACTTGATGTAACACTGGACAAAATGGGGTATAATTTGAAAATCTCCCATATCTCAGAAAGATAACAGAAATCCATACCTTACACCAAGTGCAATCACTGGTCATGATATCCGCTTGCCCTTATTATATAAACCTGAAAATCAACTCTTATGTCAGTCCTCATGCATGCATGAAAGAGATTTGACACGAAAGTAAGCTAAAATTGAACCAGATTATATTGAATATTTAAACAAAGTGGTATCGTGTATGGGAATAAAAATGTAATGATACAAAGGATTTAACAATAATATTTGTTTTTTTATTAGATTAGAGCTGGACCCCTCCCCTCGCAATAATTTTATTAAAAATAAGTCTATTTCAACATCAACTAAATGAATAAGAGCTGGACCCCTTCCCCGTCACAACAAATTTACTTAGACTAAGCCTATCTCAACATCAACTACATCAAAAAGCTATTTATCACATTTGCAAAAAGTGCCTGGCACATGGATATGCTTTTGATACTTGGAAAAAACATTCAACACTTAGAATGTCGGATTATTCAAGTAAAAGGCACGTTCCGCTGAAATGTTGACAAATTTGTCCCTGCCTTCACTGAGGTTCTTTTCAATTGAAGTGAAAATTGAACTAAAAGTCTAAAACAACAATAGTAGGATTTGGAAATTGTGATGTTTTCTACTGGGTGCTTATTCAATAACTATGTTTATTTAATACTAAGAAACAGACATAATTTAGACTAACTAGACTATGGGTTTATATCCCATGTATAAATTGCAAATAGCAATGAAAAATGGTGGATGCTGCTTACAGTGCAAAATACAAGTAGATTAATTTTGGAAAAGCGCAATAACTTCTAACTAAAAAGGTCGTTGCTAATGACTGCAGAAAAAAGCTATACAGAACCAAAAGATAAACTAAGTGCAAAAGAAGCAATGGCTCTATAGGGATGGACCAAGCCATAAACTGCATCAAAAAAGGTAAATTAAGAAAGAAGTATAATGTAAAAGTAAATGTCATTGTTATTTTTTTTCAATCATCTTTACCAATAAAAAGAAAATGAAGCAATAGAATTATGACATGTTTAATGTCAACATTCTTCAGTGGTCGCACAAACACACAAACACACAGAGTCATTAACAACCCACCTTAAAAGTTGTGAGAGACATCTGTTGGAAAACAAGTGTGTCACCGTCAACAAGCTTGTGTTCTATAGCAAAGCCCCTCCAGCCGGCACTTAGACCTCGTTTATTTGCCAGGTACAATGTGTCAAACTCCAGCTTGTCTTCATCTATTAAAGTTATGTTGGTGTCTTGTTTTGGCATGTGCTTCCGGCAAAACCCTATTGGAAGCCCCTATTGCAAGGTTCATATTCATTACTTTGGGATTATTGTGGCTGAGCAGGTCTATGCCAGCCTTTTGTTGCTGGTAGGTAATAAAAATATTAAAGGAAAAGTTTTAATTCTCGACTGTTAATGGTGTCTCTAGCAAACATCAGTGTCTCTGCCAGTACTGGACACATATGCATCTGATGAGTTCTAGGTACTTGTAGAAGAATAATAGGTATAGTCTTTTTTGTTTTTGTTTTGAGGTAAGAAAGAATTACAGGTTTGATTTAAAGGATAACCTTTCAATTCAAATGTTTTACAACACTGGCATAGTGGCATGTGATATGTCATCTCATCTCTATGTTTAGACTTAAGTACCTAACCACTGGAATAATGGGCATGACCAGTTTAGAATTAAACTATTAGCTAGAGGGAAATTTGTCATTTTCAGTTCCTTTTAACATAAGTATTAGCTGGAGAACCTAAACCTCACCAACCAGCCGTTTGCCTATTAGTGTTTTTAAAAAATAAAAATTTTCTTGAATTAAGCTAATCCAGCCTAGCCTGGTTTACTACCAGTTCTACTCATGGATACACAGCCCTAAACTAAAGTAGGAAAACAAAAGGCTGACCAGCCAGAAGCCTCCGGTAACATGCGATTGGAGCATTGGCTTGACAAAAGTGAAAAATTTGGAGCTCATCGAACTTGCAAGCTTTGCTGCCTTTTTTATTGCATATTCCCTTTCTTCATCAGTAGCATACACTCGGTTAGCCAGGTCCTTCCTCGTTGGATTAGATCTTCAAGTTTGGCCATTTACAATGAAAGAATGATAAAAAAACTGATTTAAGATGATAGCTATATACCAAGTAGTTGTTTGTAATATGTGCTAAAGAGATGCTCATCAGCACATGCTTTGTTCCCAACCAAGCGGGTTATATCAAAGTTTTTTTGTTTAAAATCATGAT
Organism: Carex rostrata; assembly: GCF_964058835.1. Taxonomy (NCBI): domain Eukaryota; kingdom Viridiplantae; phylum Streptophyta; class Magnoliopsida; order Poales; family Cyperaceae; genus Carex; species Carex rostrata. The sequence continues at coordinate 4,379,680 of NC_135920.1, read as the reverse complement.
TTTATTTAATGGCTTTCCTCAGAGGATAGTAAACACTTTTTATCTGAGAATTTTATAGTATGCTATAGTTAATTATGGGTCAGATAAAACAGAATAACAAGTAGGATTGATAATTTCTCTTCACAACCTTCTTTTTGATTGAATTGTGACAAAGCATTGGCAGGAAACTCATATAAAAGCGACGTACCTCCTTATTCTCCTGATAATATCATTGGCAGGAAACTCCTTTTTGATTGAAGGACATGAGGAAAAAAATGGAGTACATAAACAAAACATCACAAAAGGCAAATTTAAAATAAACAAATACAAATATAATAAAGTTTCATAAAAATTATATATCATACATCTTGATACTTTGGTTGTGCAGGAAGAGCAGCCACTCTTTCTGATCGTCTAATCGTCACAGGCTCTGGTGCTTTTCTTTTCACCGATTTTGCCTGGTTACAAGGAAAGTGCAGCCATGACAGACGACATAAATTTTATATTATATAATATACACTTTATTAACTTGTTTTACTTTGCAGCTGAGTAAAACTGCTAGCTTTTGTATTGTAAAGCAAGCGTGCTGCTCTTAAATTTTATAGTCATATAGGTGTTTTGTTCTTTGCTAGTCTATGTTCTTTTCTGGTGAACCAAGTTTAAACTTTAAACTATCTCCTAAGTGTATAATGCCAAAAGATGAGGGAAAATGTCAATTCCGGTACCTTGAAACATGTGTGAAAATTGCATTCCTTACATAGGTATGAAATAGAGAAGTACAAAGGTAAACTCACCAAATTAAAGCTGCTTGGAATTACATAAACATAAAATTATTGGTTTCAGGGACGATAACTTTTTACGGAGAGGAAAACATAGAACAAGAGACTATTAGAACCAGTAAAACCCCCCAAATTATTATTAAAATTATGCAGAACAGAATGCTTTGGGGACGTGTGCTGAAAGAAACTTTATCTACGCACCAGAGAGAGAGAAAGAGAAAGAGAGAGAGGGAACCGGTGAGCGTTTAGGGGTTGCAATGGCTTCGCGAAGAGAAGCGGAAAGGTGGTTCAGCTTGAGCTCCTCGAGCTTCCTTTTGTTCTCTTCCAGTTTCTTTTTTCTCAGCTCTTCATAGGATGATAAGGCAGCCATTGATGGTCGCTCGGGGCTTCTCTTTCTAATTTGAATTTGAAGCTCTGCTACAAGAAAGAGGGAAGAAGGGCAGTAAAAGATGGAGAAATTGAAGAGGTTTAAGGATTTTATTTTAAGACCGTTCGATTGATGAACCTGGGGATCAGGGTTTTAGAAACTATTTGAATGAACCCGGTGTATTTCCCGCTGTACATTGTGCTTCTGGAATCACTGGCGAGCAGTTTGGGTCTATGAGAATTGACGTGACCCATCTTCACAGTTTTTGTTGTCAGATAGACTGACAATGTACGGGCTATTTATTTGTATTAACCAATTACATCCCGTAACGTGGCACGTAATATTTTTTTTTATAAATTCAAATTTATGGGGCTGCTTCAATTCAATTCAAAGTTTCAAACTTTGAACTCTTTTGGCCATGTTTTGTTGTGGAGTAAGAGGTGGAGTAAACCCCTTATTTCACATTTAAGGAGTCAAACGAGGAGTAACATATGCGGTTTAAGATGGAGTAAGATTTGAGGTAAATTAGAGCAACTTACACCACCTAGAGAGGTAATTTAACTTACTCCACCAAACATGATTAACTTACTCCGATTTAGTTTGAAGTAAGAAATTTAATCCGGTTTAACTTTACTCCACAACCAAACATGACCTTTGAGTTTTAAGCGAATTTAAATCAGAAATGAACGTACGGAAAATTTTTGGAGAGTACCGCTTGTAATTTGCGTGTTGTGTGATATGATTGTTTTTATTTATTTTTTAGTTAAGTTACACAAATTAATTTGGTTATATGACGTGATTGGTTTTTTGAACATTAGTTTTTAATTATAATTTATTTCGTAATATTTTTTTATTCTTTTAGTATGTCTTATTATTATTATTTTGAGTAAAGGTTGGAGGTCAAGTCACAAAACTATTTAATACCATTGTTATTACAATAACAAAGAATTTTTTTCATCCGGTTTTCGAACTCATGACTTTTCACATAAAGACCATGTGTCTTTGTCACTAGACCAAAAACTAGTTCTGTATATCTTATTATTATTATTTTGAGCTAAATTAAAACTTGAAAATAAAAATAAAATGCAATCAGTCATGGAGTAAATCATTATTATAATAATATTATAAGGGATGGGCTATGCTACTCCATGGAGTAAAACGTGTTTGTACTTCACGCTGTATTTTCATTTTGAAAATCTAAACGATCGATCCGAACCGTTAGATATGATCTCCATATTGAAATGTGCTTGGAGACCAAATTTTACATTTTTTGGAATTTTTTTACTATTTATTAAGCATTTTTTAAAATTTCTGTTTTGCTGTGAACAGTAAAAACAATAAAATTTTCTAAACCATCGGATCAGCAATTTTTAAAAATGCTTAATGAATAGTAAAAAAATTCCAAAAAAAACATGTAAAATTTAGTCTCCAAGCACATTTCAATATGGAGATCACATCTAACGACTCGGATCAGTCGTTTGGATTTTCAAAATAAAAATATGGCGACGTGGAGCACCAACTCATTTTACTCCATAGAGTAGCGTAGCCCATCCCATATTATAATATATTATAGTTGTTATTGATATATTAATATTATATAATTAGTATCTTATTATTAATAATTATTATTAATATATAATTATATAATTAATTGATAGACCTAAATTATATACACATTCGATCTAATTTTTATCACGAAATAACACCAAATATCTTGTATTTTGAATATAAAGTTAATATAATACACCTAGGATCAAGTTACTGCGTTTATTTGGTTTTAATTTGCAGAAAATGAAGAAAAACGATGAAAAACGAAGAAAAATGTCCAGTGCAGACGCACAGTTTATGATACGGCTGCACTAAGTATTTAGATGAATTTCTGGACACGCGCCAATTTTAAAAAGGTATAATAAGCTATTTGTCAAAATTCGTGCGGACGCACGAATTTCGATGCAGCCGAAATCTGGACGCACATGAAAAAATGAGCCCAGTACGGACGCACTGTAGCAGAACGCATAACGGGAGCCTGAACTTAAAATAGCCATAACTTTTGACTCGTAACTCCGTTTTAGGCATACGACAACTTTTTGGAAAGCTAGCAAGAAGATCTACAACATAAGAAACTAAAAAAGGAAATTAGGAAATTTGGAGTCAGTCGGACGCACTAAACTCGTAGACAGCCAAAATTACACGTTTTCAACACAGTTTCTATTTTTGGCGCATCATGGACGTGTTTTTACAGTCAAAATTGGACAATGCATCCTAAGAAACAATCCAAATATAGCACCCGCTAACTCTACTTCCTAGCCTCTTAATTGGGCATAGCTCTTAGCTATAAAAGGAGGAGTTATTTTCCCATTGAACACATCATCCATTCCCATCTCTCTCTTCCTTAGTGCATGTCTATTTCCATCAAATATAGCGATAAATCTGCGGTAATTCCTGGAGTTCCTGAAGCTTTTCTAGGAAGGAGAAGAAGGTCTGAGCAAGATTTCGACAAGTTTGAGATTCTTGATTCAATAAAGGGTGTAATCATTTCTTTATTTCATTTTTTCTTATTTTTGCCAATTTTTGTAATGGATCTCTCCATGAGGGAGTAGATCTCTCTCTAGGGGTTTGGGTCAATGCATGAACTTGTTTAATTCTATTTTATTCGGTTATTTGTTTTTGTTATGATTGTTTTATGGGATTTGATGTTAATTTCTGTGATTTATCATTTGTATTAATTACATAATTAATACTTGAATTGTAGTTATCCTGTTTTGGATTCGAAATAACCAAAATTGACTAGGATCAATAGGATAGTACCAAATTATGAATGCAAATACCCTAGGTTTGGATTAGGATCTAACCAATTTGTAATCTAAGCCGGAACTATAGAAATTAAGGTTAAGAACTTGGTGAAGGACCTAACCGTGAAGCCAAACCCTAATTAGGACATCTCAAATCGAATCGGGTTTTGGTACGATGGACTTAATTTTGAAGTACCAATATTTGAGGAGATGAGAGACTAACAAGAGCTCAATAGGTCTAGGTAGCTAGGGCGAAGGACCTAATCGTGAAATCCAAATTACTTAGACATGTCATTAATTCACGAAAGTGACTCTTAATGATACATTAGGTTAGAAATCTCGTTAAATCATACATGAACTTAAATAAATACCGAATAGATAGAATTAGCAAGAGATTGTAGACCGAATGCCCATAGATCTTCTCAATCTATAAAGCAAACCAATATTTATTTCCTTTATTTACTTTAATTGTTTTAAAAAAAATTTCTCTCGGGTATTGAACCCAAAACTTAGGAATTGTTAGAACAACCCCCTCCCCCCCCCCCCAATTTGCTTTTATTGCACTTTACTTTATTTTATTTTCTGAAATTTATTACTAAAATTTAAGCATAGTAATTAAACATACTATCTGTGGATCGATATCCGATAATATACTACGCAATAGGATTGTGCATTTGCAATCTGAACCGAAAGTGTATTTAGGGATAAAAGGTACATCTTGACTGTATTGAAACTTTGGACTATACCTTTTCGGTGTAACATTAATATTTTATATTGTTAATATATTAAATAATTATTTTAATGAGATTATATAATTAGTATCTTTTTTTATTAATAATTGTTATTAATTTATTATTATCAATATATAATTAATATTTTATATTAGAGGAGGGTTCAAATGCACCCAAATTTTTGTGCACCCAAATGCACCATATTTTTCAAATCTTTTTTCTCCATTTTCAAAGTCCGAATAGTCAATCCGAACCGTTAGATGCGATCTATATATTAAGATGTACTTGAAGACCAAATTTTACATTTTTTGGAATTTTTTTACTATTTATGAAGCCACTTTGAAAATCGCTGATTTTACATTTTCTGGACCATTGGATCAGTGATTTTTCAAAGTGGCTTAATAAATAGTAAAAAAATTTCAAAGAATGTAAAATTTGGTCTCCAAGCACATCTTAATATATATATCGCATCTAACGGTTCGGACTTTGAAAATGGAGAAAAAGAATAGGGTGCATTTGGGTGCACAAAAATTTGAGTGCATTTGAACCCTCCTCTTTATATTATAAATATATTAAATAAATTTTATAATAATAATATAATATATTACAATTATTATTAATATATTAATATTATATAATTAGTATCTTATTATAAATAATTAACCAATTTAGAGTTTTAAAACTCTTGTCCCCCATCAACTCTAACCAAACAAGGAATACTTTAAGGAGTCCGACTAGTATGACATTGGTGTCGTATGACACTAACTCCAAAATTTATTGAATAGATTTCAAATGATAAATTCAAACCGTTCAAATCAATTTACTATATAAGTGATGTGTTTATATGTCAATTTTATATAATTTTGAGTTATTTTTGTATCAAATCAAGCAGTCAAAAATATTAAAAATTAATGCATTAAAATTAGCTTAAAACTCCCACATTTGACCGCTTGACTTGATACTAAATAAACTCCAAATATTATAAATTTTGCATGTAAATGCACAACTAATGAAGTAAATCAGTTTCAACGGTTTGAATTTTTCGTTTGAAGTCGATTTAATAGGTTTTAGAATTAGTGTTATATACACTGAAATGACACTGATGTCATACTAGGTAGACTCTATTTTAAGCTATGATTTAACTTTAGACTTCAATCAAACATAAATAATTTAAATCGGCCTAAGTTGGAATAATTATTTAGACCACAACCAAACATGGGGTACAGCTCTATCTGGAATTCTGCGCCCCCCCTCCCATGCAGGCAACACCTCTGCCTCTGGACTCGATGGTTTCCCCCTCTGGCTCTGGTGCTCACTCTCGACACCGTGTCCAGATGAATTTATCAGCCCATTCCATGGCTCAGGCCTATCCAAATACCAGAGCGGACACGGACACTTGGAAACGTCGACTGACGGTCATTTAATTACCAAAAGATCTTACAAAATATGAAAATAGCCAAAACCAGGCATCGAGCTCACTCCAGCTTTTGAGACAGAAGCCAACAATGCTGTCTTCTCTCTCACCATGCCCTTCCCCAAATTCTATCGTCCTCAAATTCATTTCCTCCCCCTCCTTAAACCCTAACCCTAGATTCATTTCCCTTCCCCTCAACTGTTCCAACCCCAGCACTACCTCCGCCACCGTGAGCACCTCTCCTACCACGAGCACTGCTCCAGAACGGAAAAAGAGGAAGGCTCCTCGCAGATTCTACCCCGGCGAGAGTGAGGGAATTTCCGAAGAGATTCGGTTTGTAGCCATGCGACTTAGAGACGACAAGGCTGCGAGCGAGGTGAAGAGCGATGAGGACACGTGGCAGCCCGGCCTGGAGGGGTTTCTCAAGTATCTGGTTGATAGCAAGCTTGTGTTCGAGACTGTAGAACAAATTATCAATGATTGGAACGATCCATCTTGTGAGTTCTGTTTATAAATCCTATTTTCTTTGCATAAAAAGTTCCTCTTGCTAATAAGCCCTGAAAGTTTTGTCGCACTTAACCCGACTTCACAATCACACAAATTGGATGTATGTAAACTCCCTTCTTCTAGCAATTGTAGAGATATTCGTCTAATTTTTTATTATGTTGTGCTATGGACTAACTACTCGAAGTTCCAAAATGTTCTAACTGTCAATTGGCACTTTAACTTTCTGATGAAAGATCTCTTAAGTTTATATTTCCTACTGCATGACCCGATTGAATGATTATAAGTTATGAAAATGAATGCCCGACCAGTTATATTATGCATTGGTTGCTATTTGTCCTCTTGTTTTGTCTGCTTTTTACTCTTTTTCATGAGTGAGGCTATGGCACTATGCATAGCGCGGATTGGTCTGTACTACGGATCAATATTTTTGTTTTCAAAATTCTAACGGTCGATCCGAACTGTTCAACATGGTCTCCATATGAATATGTACCTGTAGACCAAATTTTACATTTTTTAGAACTATTTTACTAATTATTTAGATGGGTAGAAAACTACTGTTTTGGATGGTCCAGAATTTTCAGATCAAGTGGCTTTTTACCCATCTAAAAAAATAGTAAAAAAATTCTAAAAAAATGTAAAATTTAGTCTACAAGTACATATTCACATGGAGACTATGTTGAACAGTTCAAATCGACCGTTAGGATTTTCAAACCGAACATTTGAGTCTATAGTGCAGGCCAATATGTGCTATGCATGATACCATATCCTCACTCCTTTTACATTGTCTAATTGTTTTAGTGAGGTTATTGTTCTTAAATTTTTGTCCAAACAGGGTTCTAAATTGCGTGCTATAATGTTTTCGGACCATAAAAGCTACGCGCTATCGCATGCTATTTAGCGCTATAAAGGCGCTATATGGATATAGCGCTGTTTTTTTAACCGTTCCATTATGACGCGATAAACACTATTTAAACCATTGTGTCCGAAGAAGAAAAATAACAATGGAAATCTATTTTAGATTTGGATCAGGGTTCTAAATAGTGTGCTATAGCATTTTCGGACCATAAAAACTATGGTGCTATTTAGCGCTATAGCGGCTGAGGTTATTGTTCTTAAATTCTTGTCCAAAGAAGAAAAACAACAATGGAAATCTATTTTAGATTTGGAATCTTTGATGGATGTGGTATACAATGACTGATTGCCTGTTACTTTTTTTTTGGTCAATTTCAGATATTCACTTCAGAAAAAGTAGGTTGGAGAGAACAGAAAGACTTATGAAAGATTTGGAATGGTTTGAGAAGCAAGGTTGCACTATTCCGGAACCGAGTCCTCCTGGAAGGAGATATTCCACTTATCTAAAGAAATTGGCTGAAAGCAGTGCACCTTCATTTCTTTGCCATTACTACAACTTGTACTTCGCACACGCCACTGGTGGTGTGGGGATTGGCCAAAAGGTAGTTTTAACTGGATTTAGTTTTGACCCTACTGGGTACTTAAAGTGGCACAGGTACTACTATTAGATATTCTTCTATGTTTTCTTTTCACTTCAGGCTGGAATCTTGTGTTTCGAGTATTGTTAAATGCCAAATGAAGAAACAACAAACAAAGATCAAATTTCCTTGGTATGACTAACTATAGGATTTCTTGTTCTTATTTTAGAAGCATGCCACTGGTTGAAGTTTGACCATGCATTTCATCATGTATCAATAAGGTTTGCCAATTTAGCACACGGGGATAGGGAACTATAAAAGTTTCCTCTACATGTTAATCGTCCTTGATCTTGGTCTGCCTCGGTTGTTTCCTTCTTAAATTAATGTTGTTTATCTATTTATTTTTTCTTAATTTTTGATATCGTGGTTTTCTTAATTGCCGGTGAAGTCTGTACTGACCTGCAGTATGGTTTATTGAAATTTTGCGGGTGTGGGGTTTCAATTACTGCAATGAGTCACCTTTTATGTTACACTGCATGTATGTGAAATTAGGTGAAACCAAAGCTATTCGGAGACCGAGAACTTGAGTTCTACAGCTGGGATGGTGATGTGCATTTGCTTTTAAAGGATGTAAGAAATGTGCTTAATAATCTTGGAATGGTACGAAATACTGATTATTAAGGAAGCTATCATTTTATTAGATTATTCCAAATTTATTATTGAAGTATCATTTTTATTTTCTTTTGAAATTGCAGCAGTGGACACGTGAGGAAAAAAATAAATGCCTAAAAGAAGCTGCAAAATCTTTCCGTTTCATGGGTCAGATTATTCGCCTTATAGTTTTGTTGTAAATTTCTTGGATCTTCCTAGTTGAGTTGATAGCATCAAGATAAGCATTTTTCTGTTACTATATATGCACATCGTTAATTTTATTTAACAAAAAGTTTTTTAAGTTCTTTTCTATTAATACCACTGGCAGAGAAATTTGGTTCTGCTACTGCATGTGTTCATCTTAAAGGTGCAGTTAATTTAAATTGCTTTCCCTTCTTAGCTGCGTAATTGAGAATGTGGTAAGTCCGGCTATGCTACTTATATAAACATATCAGGTCATATATTTATAAGTTTATCCGTTTTCAAAGTTCAAAACTTCAAACTGTCCTTTATAAGTTATATCCGTTTTCAAAGTTCAAAACTTCAAACTGTCCTTCTGAACTGTGAAACATAATTTCTATATTAAAATGTGTTTGGAGATCAAATTTTATATTTTTTGGAAAGCTTTTATTGTTTTTCTAGAAGTTTTTAAAATGAGGATTTTATTGAAAAATAATACATCAAGATTAATTAAAAAAATTATTTTTTGACCGTTTGACTCAATATTAAATAAATTTGAAAATATAAAATTTTTATTTGTAAACAAAACTCCTTCACATGGAGATTGGTTTGAATAGTTTGGATTTGTTGTTTCAACTTTTGAATTCGTTGTTTGGACTTTACAAATAATTACATGACTCGTAAGCATATGTCGTGAAATGTTTATATAAGTAGCGGATTCGGATTCTTCCATCCTCAGATTTATTTGTTTCGGAGTCGAAATAAATAATTTCCTTATGAGACCCTCAAGTAAAATGCAAAACTCGGTTTATTGAAAATTTCGATACATAAAACGAATCAAGCATTATCAGTAGAGAAGGAAATTAGTCATTGTTTGATCAGTCACATTACTTCACGTCACAGTATGAAACATAGAGTATTTAACTTTTTTGGTACGCATAGAATATTTATGTTTCTCTTCTAGTATGAGTTCAGTGATATTGGTACTCATGTAGTATTGGTTTTTATTTTCTCAAAATTAGTCTAATGAATATTTATAATTTGAATTTTTAAAATAATGTCAAATTTAGAGATCTTTCCTAAAAGATTTTTTTTTTTTGCAACATTATTACTTATTTTAGAATTTTTCATATTCTTTATATTTTTTCTTCTTCTGTATTTTTAACAATTTGAATTAAAATATAAAAAAAAAGTTTGACGTGACTAATTTACGTTAAGTTATGTGTAGTCATGTCACGTTTGGTTATAGCGTGATTACACGTGACGTCATCATTCGCATAACGTGATCGTTTGTCACCATTTTGATCACGTCACGTGAAAAAAAAAAGTTGATTACATTATGTCACATCATGTGAACAAATCACGGCGTGTTTGTCACATCACGTCGTAGTGTGTTAGGTATTTCCTTCTCTCTTATCAGTGATATGTATAATTACATAATTCCGTAGTTGGAGTTGGGACATGAGCATCGGTACCGGAGTCAAACGTGAGAATCATTTTTTTTTTCATGCGATAAAGTGAAAATAAAAATATGAGACAAATAATAAACCATGCAAATTTTAAATTTATGATATTTGCGAATAATGAGTGCGAATCACTTTTTTGATTTGCGAATACATAATTTTTTATTTTTAAAATACATTAAATATTTTGTCGGCAAGGAGAAGATGGTATTTTTTTTCAAGGGAGAATTTCTTCCAGCGTGTCCACATCTCCATTTTTATAATAAACATGTAGATGTTTTGATCAGCAACAGTTGTGATTAAAAGATGAAATTTCAAATTAAATAGCAACCATTCAACTAAAAAAATGTTATCATTTAAAGAATGTTATTTATTATTTAAAATGTTATCTTGTATGATTTTTTTTTTAAATATGTCAGAAAGATAAAAAAAAAACACATATGTCATTTAATAAATGTTATTTGTTATTTAATTTACATTTTTTTTTATGAAAAGATATCATTTTTTGTTATTTGTTATTTCCATTGCAATGCACCGGCACGATACTAGTAAGTTTTTGAAATAGCTAATTTTCTCATAAAAGCACTATAATTTGAGATATCCCATTAAAACTTAACATTATATCCAATATCTCCTTTTATTTAATTATTTTACAAAATAAATGAACAAATATACCCCTCATTGCAAACTTTCCTCTCTCTTGACCGTGTATTTCTAAAATAAATTGGCTATTTTAAAATATTTATTGTATTTCCAAAAAAAAAAAATCATGAAAAGTGTAGGTTTAAATTTTTTCATAAAAAAAATAGACGTTAGATTGAATGAAAGCTCAAGTTTTAATAAAGGAAAAATTTGCATTGGTCCCCCCAACTTATTGTTTTTTTTTTTTAAAAAAAAAAAAAAAAAAACATTTTGGTTTCGGGTAGCACTTAGCATTTCCACAGAAAATACATTGCTTCCATCTTAAGTCGTCTTTGTGCTTTCTCTCATTGCGAAGTCGTGTTTAGACTCGCATAATCGCATTTGCTAAAAAAAGGGGCCTATATGTTTGCCCAGTTGCACGCTCAAAAAGCTAAGTTTATTTTCCCCAATGCATGCAAATTAACACTAGCATTCATTGATTTCCAACAGCTGGAAATTTACATGATAGGCTAGCACATGTTAACATTTATTTATATTGCAAAAGAGGAAACACTTGGTTAACTTAATTGGCTTGAGGAAAATATTCATTTCCCATGTGAACAAGAAAAATATGGACGGTAGCAACTTGTACTTTATATCATCTAAGATATCTTTATTCTTCGAGTTCGAATCCGATCCGTTCGTTATATACATTGACACGAATCTTAAAGAGTTCCGTGAACGAATTCAAACTCAAAACGGTGTGCACCTGCGAATTTTTGTTTTTTTATTCAAATAAATGTCGTTCTCTGTTTTGCCTTTTTCCCCCGACCAAAAAATTCCCACTTTTAGCAATTTCCAGTTTTTTAGTCTGCTCGCTCTGGAGACTGTCAGAGAGGGATCCGTATCCTCCCAGGTACCTGACTCAACACAACTAAAAACGACGGCCCAGATTTAATCTCATCCGGTTCTTCCTTTGGATGGCTGAGGGGACAGTATTATTTATGCTTTGAGATTCGTGCCAAGTTAAAAAGAACAATTTTAGACCATCCGATTCAATTGTACTCAATCCGGTAACCTGAGAGGATGTGAATTCGTCAGAGAGAGAGAGAGACTGGCGGGAGTGGGCGGCGTCATTAATGAAGTAATGGGAGCTTAAACAGTCACGAGGTGGGTTTAATGAGTGTGCGTGGGGTTTCAATTGCACTTTTGAGCGAGAGAGAGAGAGAGAGAGTGTGGGTTTCTATTGCTTCTCTTGAGCGTGAGAGAGATGGTTACAGCTGAAGTATGCTTTCTTCTAAACAAGGTTCGTTCTGTTTCACTGTTTGCTTCTTCTCCTTTCTTTTTTCCTTCTTGTTCATTTTGTTTCTTTTATTCTCACCGTCTCCTTCTCATTCTGCATTGTCTTCTGAATTCAAAAGGGGGCTAGAAAGATCACTTTTTTTCCATAGAAAGAGATTAAGAGCCACTACTTGTGCATTTTTTCATGTAATATAACGCCACTATTAGTCTATTATGTTGATAATTTTTTTGAATCCGTTTATCTATTCAAATGTGCTAATTTATCCGTCTTGGTTTTTTTTATGATGCATTTCGGTATTATTCTCCAATTTTTTTACCCAAAATTATTATAATTTTCAGGATCAAAGTCGTGGAGAACCAAGATCAATGGGTGGGCATGTGTGTGTTTCTCAGGTGCACAAATTTATGATTTCTCATGATAATTTATTTTCTTTAACACATTCCTATTTGCTTAATAGATGGTAATGTTTAGCTTTTGATTCTTGCAGGATTCTCTTGTAATGAAACCCCAAAAGAAGACACCCGTTGTGCTGAGGATCTTCGTTCTATTTTTCCTTTTGATTTCTGGCGTGTTAATGTTTCTAATTTGTTTCGAACAAATTAGAATCGATAAAAGGCTGAGACTTGTTAGCATTAGTTCTGCACCAAACCCCCCCTGCCATGGATACCAATTCTCCAGGTCTGAAATTCGATATGTTCACTATCCACAACCAACAAATTATAAAAGGTGAGATCATTTTTTGGGGTTGTTTCCTTTTTAATCATTCCATCTTTTTTTTTCCTCCCTCTGTGACAAGTAGCATAAATATGGCTGTTAACTGGAGTAAAAGAGGATCATAGTCGGATTTGGCACAATGCTGATAACGTAGCAAACCTGTTAATGCACTGATGCCTACTGGTACATAGATACCTGATACCATTACCATGGCCGCTCTTTTGTTCATTTTTTGTTTGTTTGAAGTTTGTAAAAATAGTCATACTTGTCTGTTTTAGGATATGTAACGGCACTATACTCTATCAGTTGGGTGATATCGATTTTTGGTAACAGACCGGTTTGTAAATACAATAGAGTCCAATATCAAGGCCAACTAGATGAAAGAGCTCCATGAGTAATTACTAGCTGTTTCTTTTGAAGCAGTCTAAAGAAAATTACCCCAATTTTTTTTTGTTTTGTTTATCTCATAGGGATGAATGTGCCTGCACACCGGTAAGGTACTTTGCCATTATTTCAACACAAAGGTCAGGAAGCGGGTGGCTTGAGACATTATTAAACAGCCATACAAATATAAGTTCAAATGGAGAGATATTCCAAATTTTAGAGAGGAGAAGAAATATTTCGGCCATAAAACAAACTCTAGATAGAGTTTATAATTTGGACTTCTACACTAGTGCTGCGAAGAATGAATGCACTGCTGCTGTTGGCCTCAAGTGGATGCTAAATCAGGTAGGTGTTGTTTAGAAGAGTAATCAACAATTATGCCCTGTATTATTTTTATATTGCCCTGTAAATTCTCTTGGGGCTAAATATTGGGCAATGGTGCAATTTTCATAAGTATGTGCTAGAATATGTGAGAATTTACTTTGCACCCTTGGAAAATTGGTACTTAAAAAACATTGGAAATATCCTCCATAACCTTCATTTCCCCATTTTACATTGGACTTTGACCAAACTATCCATACTCTATCACTTTTCCTCTTTTAAAGAGTAGTGAGTATGGAATGTGAGTAATTTGATAATTAACTAAAATAGGGAGGGGAGTGCTTTATTCTAAATTTTTTATAGGATCTTGTGGATATTTGGAAATCACTTAATTACCTGCTTTGAATTTAGCTTCAATTCTTTTCAAAATGTAGAAGAAATATTTTCCCAACTTCCTGGTAATATTTTTTCAGGGACTTATGGATAATTATGATGACATAGTTGAGTACTTTAACCGAAGAGGCATCTTTGCAATTTTTATTTTTAGAAGAAACCTACTCAGGCAGATGGTCTCTCGAATAGCAAATGATTTTGACCGCGATCTCAAGCAACTAAACGGGACCCATAAATCCCATGTCCACACTGTCGTAGAGGTAGAGCATTTTAAAAAAATGGCAATGAATGCATTTAGACTTGAGGGAATAGGAGGGATTGCATGTCTAATTCAGTTTGCTATCTTTCGTGCTTCTTGTTTTGCCCCCGATATTTCACATGTTTCACTCAGTCTAGAAGGATTGCATACTTTTGTGCATTTCCAAATTATTTCCAGCTATTAGAGGCTTTAAGTAAAGAGTAAATGAATTACATTGAGCTTAACTTATTTTTTATTCTCTTGATTAAAGTTTAGTATTAAATACCATTTGAGTAATACAAAGCCAATATTGGAGGAGAAAATCCAGATGATTGCTAATTGATACCAAACCAAAGCCGGATTTGAACCCACTGCTCTGATGGATGGGATAGAGAGAACTAGTTAGAAGGGTGAAATCAGGGGAGAATCCACATTCAATCCATTCATTTTCATTTTTTTTGTATTTATACTGTATTTTTAATATAGTTTAAATTAAAATATTATGGATAGTGTGAAATTGACTCCCATTCGTAGCAGAAAAATTTTATATACTTGACCCCTGGGTGAAATTGTCAAATTCGACAGAATATGCACATTAATCTCACAGTTGGGTCTGTATGCAAATAGTCAATTCAAAGAGATAGGCTATTCAAATGTGAAAATGTGGGATTTACATTTAAAATACAAAATGCTCGAATTTGCAAAAATGCTCTTTCAGCTCTGGCAGACAAAAAATTGCACGCCGTGTTAGGTGCCTCACAAAATGTAGTCCTAATTTCTGAAATTTGCTTAGACTCAAAAGGTGTAATCTTGTGAAAGGAAATGTAACAAGGTGCAAATAACCAACTTTTTTCCTTTATTTTGTTCAAGCTCCTTGAGTTCTCCAGTTTTGACAAGTGATATCTTTATGTAGGCTGAACTGCTGGCCAGATTCAAACCCAAGATCAATGTGACTGATTTGGTTTCGAAATTGGATTCGACTAATGAATATATAACTGCCGCTATAGAGAAAATGAAGAGGATCCCTCATTTTGTTGTCTACTACGAGGATGTAATAAAAAATAGCTCGGTAAGAAATTTTACAATAGTGTTAAGGTTACGTGTTTACACTTGCTGACCATACTAAGAATAAGCGGCCATCTGGCTATGATTTTAAATTGTTAATTGTGGCAATAATTTTGCAATTTAGAACCTATAAGTTAAAAGAGACCCGGATGGCCAAAAAATTACCAGAACTTGTACTCGAAACTGGCTAGAAACCAATATGCGTATTTTTTCAACCGAAATGATTTTTTTTTTTTTAAATAGTGGTAGTACCACCGATTTCATTACGAAATCATAATGTTCTTACAAGAATCGGTACCTAACATCTGGTACCACATAACACAGCTAAAACATAAAGCTAACCGAAAGAACTTACAATACATAGCAGGAATTACATCTAATACAAAAAGGTTCCAAAGCAAGCACATAATGGTTCAACAGATATGCATTAACAGCATTGAACCTGACAAGCATGATAATGACAAAAAGATGGCTATGCAATCGATTATAGTGCCAGGACAGTACATTAGAAGCTAATTTCATAGTACTGCCTGGTAAACAGGTAGAGTGTGGTACGACCATATGAGGTCTGTCTGGTACATATCCAAATCTGGTTCTGTAACCCTTGACCTTGCCTGTTACTTGTTTGATTTTATGCAGGTGCTTTTAGACGTTCAACATTTCTTAGGAGTCCCCCAAAAGTTGTTATTTAGCAGACAAATAAAGATTCACAGAAAACCAGTAAGATACCAGATAGAAAACTGGGACGAAGTGTACCATGCACTTAATGCTACTCGATATGAGAGTTTTTTGTATGATGATTACAAGATATAGAAGTTGAGAATAGTTTTAATCACAGAAGTTATTCTAATCCCGCTTTTCTCAATATGTTTAATTAACCAAAAAATGATAATTCACATACAGATAGTTTCAAAGAAAGATGGAAAATTGAGGATTCCGGGACCTTTTCACTTGTTTACTGAGGTTTGCAGGATACCTGTCATAGATTATAGGGGTATTTGGTATAGTGCTCATTTAAAGGGGGCAAACTTAATTTTGTATGACCGTTTAAAATATTTTGTATTTGTTTCTCGATGATTTTCATAGGTTTCTGTATTCTTTTGTTTTATCTTTTATCTTTTCTAGAGGAGGATCACTTGGAAGTAGTTATTTTGACAATCTTGATCATGAATTTTTTTTTAAAATGAATAAATAAATGTGTGTGTATATATATATATATAGAGAGAGAGAGATAGGCTAATGTGCTTTCGGTAGTATATGGGTCGAAATACACACAGTCCAAATTCGAAATTTCAAATTTCAAAAAGTCGATCTGAACCGTTCATCTTGTTCTCCATATTAATATGTGCTTGGAGACCAAATTTTACATTTTTTTTGAATTTTTTTACTATTTATTAAGCCACTTTGAAAATCACTGATCCAACGGTTTTACTGTTTTGTTAAGTCACCGTTGGATCAACAATTTTCAAAGTGGCTTAATAAATAGTAAAAAAATTCAGAAAAATGTAAAATTTGGTCTCCAAGTACATATTAATATGGAGAACAAGATGAATGGTTCAGATCGACTATTTGGATTTTGAAATTACAAATTTGGACAGTGTGTATTTCGGTCCATATGCTACCAAAAGCACATTAGCCTATCTCTCTCTCTATGTATATAGAGAGAGAGAGAGACTAATATGCATTCCGTAACATATGGGCCGATATGCATACGGTCCAAATTTGAAATTTCAAAATCCAAAAAGTCGATCTGAACCGTTCATCTTGTTCTCCATATTAATATGTGTTTTTCTAAATTTTTTTACTATTTATAAAGTCACTTTGAAAATTGCTGATCTAACGGTGGCTGCTGATTTTACTGTTTTGTTAAGCCACCGTTGGATTAATAATTTTCAAAGTGGCTTAATAAATAGTAAAAAAAAATTCAGAAAAATATAAAATTTGGTCTCCAAGCAAATATTAATATGGAGAATAAGGTGAACGGTTCATATCGACTTTTTGGATTTTGAAATTTCAAGTTTGGACCGTTAAAAAAAAAAAAAAAATCAAATTTCATGTAATTTGAAAATGAGGATTCAAGTTCCTATTTTTTATGTTTTCACAATGACTTCATTTCTTGAATTGCAATAATTTAAAACTTAAATATCAAAATAAAATCGTTAAATATGATCTATATTATTTTCTCTATGCATGTGTAAAGATTATAGCATTTTGATTTTGTTTTAATTAGTATCAAGAGCTTCTAAAAATACACCGATGTGGATAAATTTTGAACGTTGATTTTTCAAATTATTAATTCATATAAAATCAAAATAAAAAAGTGATAATTTTGATGTGCATGTTAAGAAAATAATATTAATCACATTGAACGGTTTTATTTGACATATAAAATTTATAAAATTTGTTATTAGAAAATTAAAAAATTAGAGAGATAATGAGTGCACAAAACATGGAGATATTGAACCCTCCTCTTTAACTATTGTTTGATAATGCATTAATAATCATTTAATTTCAGTGATTTATTGTTTGATAATGCATCAATAATCATTTAATTTCAATGATTTGATGCATAGTGAAATATATATATCAAATCTCATTTTTTTTATAAATATTATATGTGGATAGTATATATCTTGTGTCCATAATGTTGAATTTCTATCTAAACTTTATTTTTAAAGATTGTTAAGGTTCTTAGAATAAATAACAATGTTAAAATAAAGTACTGTCAATTCAATTGATCCCCTCAAAAAACGATCAATCTTACCAGGAAAAAGCTTTTAAAAGTAGATTTCCGATGAATCTCTCACAGAAAACCAACGCATTATTTGATTAATTATGATCTCGATTTTGTTGAATTTCTTCTTTCACAAATATGAAACATCAAAAGTGCTTTGTAGGATTCAGAGGAGGATGGTTTAAATGTCTTCATTTTTTGTGCCTCCGCCGTATCTCTATTTTTAAAATGTTAATAACTCAAAATTTAAATCGTAAATGTTAAAATAAAACCGTTAGATGTGATCTATATTATTTTCTCTACGCGCTCATAAAAAAAAATATCACAATTTGGATTTGTTTTTATGTGTATCAATAAGTTGAAAAATAAACGTCTAAAAATTATCCACATTAATACGTTTTTACAAGCTCTTGATGGCAACTAAAACAAAATTGAAATGTCATAATTTTTTACACGTGCATAAATAAATTGATATAAATCATATCCAATAGTTTTATTTTAAAAGTTTTAAATTTTTAATTATTAAAGTGTTTTTTTTAAACCTGATAAATGCTATCAGAGTAATTATTAAAGTTTTAAAAAATAAAAATATAATAAAAGCACTAAAAACAAAGAAGACATTTCAACCCTCTTCAGTATTTCTTTCACAACCGCAATAAACTAAACGAGATTTTTACCTATTCTGTGTTCTCTCCATTAATTTCATTGTTGCTTCTTTTGGGATCCTAATAAACTGACCTCCTTTTGATATCACTTTTGGTGAATTTATTCTTTCCTGTGAAGGTGGGTTATCATTATGGTATTTTTGTTAAATAAGGGGCAAGATTAATTGCGTCGGGCCCATGTCATCTGATTTTCATTCCTTTTTTTCTTTAATATTAAATCACAATAATTTATTGCTTTTAATCATTCATTAATATTGCGGATACTTAAAGCATAACTTTTTATTTATAGAAATTATATAAGATAATATAAGATAATAGATATTTTGCATGAAAAAATTGTTCTCATAAAGAAAACGATTATTTTTTCCAGTTCCTTTAGACGATTCTAAAGAAACTTAAAAAACTTGCAAGACAATCCATATATAATTCTATATTTTTTCAAAATTAATTTCTACAAATAAAAAATTCCGTACTCATAAGGTGGAGAACAGAGCAAGTGAGCAAACAGGGGTGGACCCAGTGTATTTCAAAGGGAGCAACTGCTTCTCCCTGGATTTTGAAGTTTTATACAAATTTATAGGTTCGGTTTGACTTTACTTCTCTCTGGAATTTTATTTGTCCCCCTCTGAACTTTTGGTATTTAATTTAATGTTAAATTTAGGATTAAAATTATGATAAATTTCTTGAATTCTAATTGATAATTAGAATTAGAAGTCAGAGTGTTGAAAATTAGAAGTCAAAGCATTAAAAATTAGAAATTAGAGTATTATTTTTTTTTATCTAATACTCAATTAGCTAATGGGTTTGAACCCGATTAACTATTTAAATCTGATTCGTTATTTTCTTGCCTCTCTCTAACAAAAATTCTGGAGATCCGCTCCTGAGTCCTGACTGCCAATCGAGTGTATATCATCTTCGGTACTGCACTTGATAGAATGAGCTCCCAACCGAGTTCATACAAATTCAATACCTATTTAAATTATAAGGGGTCTGCTTTAAAATTTGAGCCAATTAAAAAAAAATGTTTATCACATTCTACACGGTAAGGTACCGCATTGGATCTGAATTCGTAAGCAATCCATCGCTTGTTTAACGAGTTCGGATTCAGTGAAGTAACCCGATCTTTGGGTTTTAAATCGGGACCGTCCGATTCGAATCCGTGATAATTTATTTGAAGTAGAGTGCACACATTCCGAGAGATGGATTCGAATTCCGAAGTAATCTTGAGCGACAGATTCGAATCGAACGGTCTCGATCCAAAATTTAAAGATTGAGTTACTTTAGAGGATCCGGACCCTTGTTTAAAATCGAGTACTATATATGCATGTAATTCCTCGTACATTTGTTTTATATACTTTTGTCCGAAAATATTTATGTGCAAAGGTGGATACGAATTTATTGTATGAGGTCAATTGATCTCTATTTTTCTTTCAAAATTTTTGTACATAAAAAAATTATATTATGAAATTGATCTCATTCATATCACAAAAAAATTATATTATGATTTTATGTTTGACCATAACTTAAGAAGTTTGCTCAGCTCCTGTCTCTGTGGATATCTTCATTCTATTATTAAGCACGTTGGGTGTCCGATCCGCCAACGGCTACGATTGAAAGATGAAACTTCGGATTTGATCTCAACCCTCCAGTTACATAATTGGTCTTCTTTTGATTAAATGCATCGGTTTTATGTATAGAAGCCTAAATTTAGTTAAAAACATACTCACCACATGTGCTGCTACATGATACGTTACAATTAAAATTGAACAAATTTTGAAATTTAGCTATATATTTATCTGTTTCCTTATTTATTTGTTTCCATATTTCTTCTCTTTAATTGAGAAGACTCCACCTTCTATTTTCTTATATCTTTTTTTCCTTCTTCTTCGTTTCTATACGAATCACAATGAAATTTTTTTTTTTTATTATTTTATTATTTTTTTTCTTCGTTTCTATACATATTGTTGTGGGCAGTTTAGAATATATTTACAATATATAACATATCAATGTGTATGTGTGTGTATTCTAAATTGGAAACAAAGAAAAATATAAATTGGAACGTGTGTGAATATATATTTCTCTTATAATATGTGTTTGTATATATCATATACATACACACGATAACACTTTTTATTTATGTTTTTTGATATCATATTATATGTCGATATTGAATTGTTGTACGATATTTGATATTAGATTCGAATCGAGCTATTAACATGTGTCTTAATTTTTGAATAATTATTATTATTTTCATTGATATTTTTTTCTTATAGTATGTCTCCGTTACAACGCACGGGTATGATACTAGTATTTTTATAAAAGTAAGGCGCAGAGCATCTCTAAAATTTAGAAAGTTTCCGAAAAATAGGTCGCTAATAACAGCATCGATTTACTGATTCCACAACATTTTTACAAAAGTATTTTTCAGTTTTTCCCCTTAAAAGTAGTTCTAATCTTATAATATACTTGATTATATAAAAAAAAATTAAATTAAATTATCTCTAATTTTTCACCATTTAAATAAAACGTGCTTTGAATTTGAGCCATTTCATTCAAATTTAGTTAACCATCTTTCATAAATTTATTTAAATTCCACAATTAGAGATTTTACATTGTTTGATAAAAACATAAATTGATTTTGAAACTAATCTAAATTTTTTTTATGTACAACTAAGATGAATGTTTACTATAATTACTTTATATATAAATATCCTTACTTTGCTCCTTGGTCGGCCGAAATTTAACGACGAAAATTAACGGAGCAAGAACAAACAAAATAATAAATAACTAAATTAAAAAAGGGCCAAAGTCAAACATGGCGCGCATCAACTAGCTGCCAAAGCGATTCCTGCATCCAACACCGTCACCTCATTAAATTCCTGGCTTCTGTAATTTGCTATGCCAATATATTGAATTCCAAACCGTGTAACATAATCTGAAAGTGGGACCTACTTGCGTAATCACATAATCGTCGCTGTCCCACTTGTCAACATTCTACATTAATGGTGGGATACTTCCGTTTTTGAAACAGCAGAACATCAGCTTAATGGACTACAAACTACCTGCGGAACCTACAATAATATAAAACGTGTAATGAGTCACTTAATTTAAGTGCTTTACTGCCACACATAGTTGACATTGTTTCTAAGGCACAGAAAATCTGAAATGGCCAGCCAAGCACTACAAGGAGGCACACTTTACTAGCTGACGCGAATCAGGTCGGGACTCTTTTACACCCGCCGCTTCTTCCCGACTAGCAAAAATGGGAGCATCTTCTCCTCCTCCCCATTTCTACGCAATCCAATGGTTCTCGCAAGAGATTGCAATCCTGAACCTATCTCCAGCAGCTTAGTGATCGGAAACTACTGCCACGACGTGCTCCATCGCGATGGCCGCATCATTGGTGAAACCCTCGGCGGAGCCACTGCCTTCATCTCCAACGTGCTCGACTCCCTCTCCCCTTCTCCGACTCGTTACATCTCCAAAGTCGGTGCCGATTTCTCCTACTCGGTCTCGCATCCTCCTCTCGTCTCCGCCTCTTCTCTCACCACTCTTTTCCACGCATACTTCCCTGACTCGCTCTCCTATGCCGGCTACCATGGCGATCGTGTTTTGAAGCGAGTACAGGCGTGCGACCCGATCTGCCCGTCTGATCTCCCGGATTTGAAGGAGAGGTTCGAATTTGGCCTTGCGGTGGGTGTAGCCGGGGAGATCGCAATTGAAACCCTCGACCACTTGCTTGAACTCTGCCGAGTAGTCTTTGTTGATGTTCAAGGGTTGATTCGCTCGTTTGATCCAGAGGATGGCACTGTTGAATTAGTTCCTCTCAAGTCCACCCCATATTTCAAGCTTCTTCCTAAAATTAGTTTCCTCAAGGTGTCATCAGAAGAGGCACCTTTTGTGGACATAGAGGAAGTACGTAAATGGAGTTGTGTGGTTGTGACAGAAGGGAAGGATGGGTGCAGGGTTTATTGGAGGGATGGGGAGTTACATGTCGCCCCCTTCCATGCAAAGCAGGTGGACCCCACTGGGGCCGGGGATAGCTTCTTTGGCGGTTTCGTTGTGGGGTTATTGTGGGGGTTGACAGTGCCAGATGCAGCATTGCTTGGGAATTTACTAGGATCTGTTACTGTTGGCCACGTCGGTGTGCCGAAATTTGACCAGATCATGTTGGAGGTATGCTTGAACTTTTTATGCTGGCGATAAGCTTTCATACCAGGTAGTGCTCGATGCTGATCAGTGTTGGTTTGGTATCAATAAGATACTACCTTGTATAGGCCCACTTCTATTCACATTACATGGGAAGTATAGCTCATCAATACTTGCTTTTTAACACATCTCATAATTAGAGTGCTCTAGTTATCTGTAACTGGGCCTATATAAGAGTTCTGGGAACCTGTTGATCAACAATCACTGTGCAATAATGCCCAGCAATTCTCCTTGTTTTTATTATTTTCCTTATTGACTTCTGTTAGGAAAGACTCTCAAAAATACTTTTGGTTAGGAGAATCTTTTTATCTTAGACAATGTGTCCCATGGCTAAATTTATCCTTTTCTTTTTGGAAGTATATTTGGATGTATCTAAACAATTTTAAATGAGAAAAATTTCAGGCTTATTCCGTTATATACCAAAAGGAGAAAAAAGAAAAGCAAATCTAAAGTCGAGCTTCCATTTGGATAAAATTTGTCCTCCCAACTTTCAGAACGTAGTCTAGTCATGTTTCTGTTTAGTTTGGTTTTGGCCCTGTGCTTTTGTAGGTTCAAATTTCACTTCAACAAACTAATTTCTCTCTCTCTCTCTGCACACCTGATAGCGATATATCTTTAGATATAAACGTGATGATAGGAAATACAATGTGACAACATGCAAAAGTTTTATGGAATTAAATTTAAAGAGAGATAGTTTTGACCTGAAAGAGAATGCATGCCGCTTTGTTTACAGTTGTTAATGGAGAAAACTGAATAATTTGGCTTCATTTCTAATGTTGCTGGAGCAATTTGCTTCTTTTAACATATAGTTCAAAACCCAAAGCTTGAATTTTCTATTTAGAAGTAAAGTTTTGTTTCCTTGTTTTAGTTCCCATGTTATAATATAATTGACATAGTCCCCTTGATGTCCTTTCGGCACTGACAGAAAGTTTGAATGAGGTTACCAGATTTTGTTTGGTGCCAAAGTAGAATGTTTAATTGGAAAGCGAAGTTTCAGTTTCCTCGTTTTAGTTCCTGCTTTTCAATAAAACTTGAATAATTTATTTCATGTCATCCCATTTAGTAAAGAATGTTGTCTAATACTGATAAGTAGTTAATTAGGTTATCAGATTTTGAGCACTGTCAGAAGATGTTAGAAGAAAATTAAGAGGTTGGTATAAGAATGAATTTGGCAAGTAATAAAATGGAAAAGGCAACTTTGCATCAATTGGAAGACTACAAATCACTCCAAGAACAAAGAGTTGACTTCGGATGAGATGCAAAGTTGGTCCTCATGTAAATCCCCCCTGTGGTCAATATCTGGTTACATTTTTAGTGCAGGATATTCTTCCGTCTTTTCTCTGAATACAAGTACTATAAGTTTTATAGCTGCATGAGGTTTCTTAATATGATCAGGAAAATTATGTCATTTATTTATTTTTATTTGTTGCCTTCAGTTCCCTCTAATAGTAAACCAGATAATTGCTATGGCCAGTATTGTATACTATATCTGTTGAATTATCTACCAGGAATGATACTCAATTTCCAAATCCCAGCCACTTCTTCCTCTGCACTCTTTCCAAATATTATCTCTCCGGTATCCTGGAAATGGAATCTGTAATCCAAATATTATTAACATAACATTTCAAATATCTGACAAAATAACTTGATGAAATTTCATCTTCACTTTGTATGCATTACATAATCAATCTGTAATCCCCAGT
Organism: Carex rostrata; assembly: GCF_964058835.1. Lineage (NCBI taxonomy): Eukaryota > Viridiplantae > Streptophyta > Magnoliopsida > Poales > Cyperaceae > Carex > Carex rostrata. The sequence continues at coordinate 4,355,037 of NC_135920.1, read as the reverse complement.
ACATAATCAATCTGTAATCCCCATACATTGGTTTGTGCTTCCAGGTGGTAGATGGGGTTAGTCATATGGATGAAATTTAGTGCTTTATCTTCAAAGCTTCCGGTAGTGGGTTGTTACATGTCTTCCGGTTTATTGATAACATGCATGGATCCAAGAATGGTGGGAGAAGTATAATTTTAGAACAATTTGGGTCTCTTGTGCAAGTTTGCCTAATTTACTTGCAGGCCATCCTTGAGAATAAATGGAAAACGTTATGTGCTGTGACCAACAGGGAACTGAAATCTGTTCTGTTGTATTTATCAATCTTATTTTCATCATAATACTTCACTCGAGATTTCTAACCATGCATGGTTCAAATTACTTATGATCCAATATAAGACAATGTTGAGAACTGCGCCATATGAGGTCATGAGCATTTCATTTCATCCCATAGGTAAAATCTGATTGACCGTCTGGAAAATCTGTAACCGTCTCTATTGCTTAATCTTTTCATCTGTACGAACAAATTGACATACCCTATGCTATGATGCATGCACATTTATGCATGTGGGCCAATGGTGCTCCAATATCCATCTAGTTAGATAACTTTGCTTGACATGAATCTAGCTAGGTTTTCTTCAAGTAGGTAGTTATCTTAATAGTTCTGTACCAAAGAGCTGGAGCAGAGGCAGAGCATTTTAATTTTGAAGGAGGGGGATATAAGTATAGTATAATTTTAATTTACGAGTGGGCCCAAATAGTATTTTTATTTGGAAAAACAGGCTCTAAAGGAAAAAAAATGCCACTTTTTAATTGGGGTGGGAGTTGATTCCCTTGCTCTTCACCCCTGGTGAATAGTTGTCTGATTATTGCAGTGGGTAATTCTTACATGCTCAACATAGCAAAGGTCTGTAGTTGGTTCCCTAGCGAAGGGGCTTAGTATGGGTCATTGTATAACTTCTACTGAAAAAGGGTACAAGGGTGTCATCATCAGTTGGACATCTGAGGATCAGATGTAGTTAAAACTTTCCTTTGGTTATTATCTTCATTCCTACACTGATCCAGGTCCTCCATGGTTTCTAGAAGGTCGATCCTGTTTCTAGTGTGAATCACCTTGTTTATTGATAATACTATAGTCATTGATGGGGCCCTTGTAACTTCCATTAGTGTGAATCACCTTGTTTATTAATAATACTTGTGTAGTCATTGATGGGACCCTTGTAACTTACATTTTTTTTACCTTTTATTATGCAGAACCTCAAGCAAGTATTGCAAAGCATGGCTGCAGCTCAGAAGGGCTCAGATGCTAATGATGCTTTGTTTAATTTTCAGAAATCAAGTAGGCATGATGAATTCCAAGCAACTTTGCAAGAAATTGTGAAACCTAAAACCTGTATTGAACTTAGCAATGGTGAAATTGATGCGTCTGTTAAACTTGGCAATGGTGAAATTGATGAGGCAACTGTTGTGACAGAGAGATTGTGATATAGATGATGATTCTTAAGTTTCACCTTGAGATATTCTGCAAGAAATCAGATATAGAGGGTACATGTTGCAACATGTCCTAGTTCGATATATGGATAACATAACAATGGAAACTAGTTGAACAGTAAATTTGCTGAAAATAATGTAAGCAGTAAATAAAAAAAAAATGCTTTCTTTGTTTATGTGTTATTCAAATTAATTTTGCTCTCTTTTGAAAACAGTCCTTAAGATTTCATATTTCTAGGTTGATGGTTTTGTTCATCTGTTTTTTTTATATCTATTCCTTTGGCGCTATAGTACAGGGAAGTAGTTGCATGCAAATTTCTTGCATCTGCTTGAACTTCACACAGTATATGTGAACATCTGGAGTCTGTTTGCATGGGGTCCTTTAGAGCGAAAGACTTCGTCTGCCCCCAGAAACCTCTATTAATTTTCAGCAACAAACAAACGACTATTTTTTTTTTTTTTTTTTTGAAGTGGTAGGCAACAATTCTGTAGTTTTGGTGCCGTGAAAGTTTTACTCGATGAAACCCTTAGCTTATGGCAATCCTATTCTGAAGCTCATGCATGTTGTATGTTTTAGGAAACTATTTCTCATACGAAAGAAATTCCAAGTTCATGCTGTCTTATTTCAAGAGTTCCAAATTCTTTAATTCTCATTACTCTCCAGCCTCTCCTAAACATACAGAGACAATGGGTTCTAATTGGCCTCTGATCACCTGTTTAATAATTCTATTTGTCTTTTCAAATACCAGACCCAGCTCTTGCGAGGGTAAGAATGATCCGATAAGAGAGCGGTATGAAAAGTGGATGGTCAAGAATGGCCGCACGTACAAGGATGCCAACCAGAGAGAGAAACGATTCCAGATATATAAGGCGAACGTCGAACTTATCGATGCTTATAATTCTGTTAATAAAGAATACAAGCTCACTGATAATAAGTTTGCTGATCTTACAAACATTGAATTTAGGGAACATTACATGGGTCTCAGGGGCAACTTGGATCACGTTCCATTACTGGTACTGATAATATGTTTACTCTCTTTCTGTCACTGTTTATTTTCTAACACCGAAGTTTTCATTGTAATTATGTTTTCTGGAATAACAACATACAGAGATATAAAGTAGTTATTTTCAAGATTATAGTGATAATTAAAATAAGTGAAAAACTTTTGCTAGGATGTACAACAAAATGAAGAGCATTCTGAGAAAGCCCGTGAAATGCTCGAGGGCGTTCCTCCAAGGATGGATTGGAGAGAGAAAGGAGCAGTTACAGAAGTGAGAGACCAAGGCCGCTGTGGTAATTTAACACCCCCCCCACACACACACACATCTGCTCAGTAATCTATTCACCTGTACCAACATACTCTTACACCTATTTTGTACCTTGTTTTCTAGGTTCTTGTTGGGCATTCTCCACAGTGGCGGCCATAGAAGGAATCACTCAGATCAAGTCCGGTCGTCTGGTTGCTCTCTCAGAGCAGGAGCTGGTGGACTGTGATATTATGGGCACAAATGATGGCTGCTATGGCGGTTACATGGCGAATGCCTTTGACTTCATTCTTAAAAACGGTGGCGTGACATCAGAGTCAGATTACCCATATGTAGGCCAGCAAGAAGACTGCAAGGCCGCGAAGCTAGCACACCACGTTGCAAACATCACAGGATACCGCAATGTGAAGGCAAATGAGAAAAACCTGCTTCAAGCTGTGGTCTCACAGCCAGTCTCAGTAGGTATCGATGCCAGTAGCTTTGCATTTCAGTTTTACTCGGAGGGTGTTTTCACCGGCCCTTGTGATACGGAACTAAACCACGGGGTGTCCATTGTTGGGTATGATACCGATGGTGAAAACAAGTATTGGATTGTTAAGAACTCGTGGGGTGCCAATTGGGGAGAGGGAGGCTATGTGAGGATGAAGCGTGAAATAGATGACAGTAATTCGGGCTTGTGTGGTATTGCCACGTTGGCATCATATCCCATGGTATAAGATTGAAAATTTGTTGATTTGGATCTCTGAACTGATGTTCATTTGAATTGCTCCTGGGCAAATGTATGATAATAAATGCTGACTGCTAATTAATGGAATAAACTTATTATGATTGTATACTGTTTTATTTATTAGTTAGTTTTTTTCTTTTTCTCTCAGAGTTGTACTTCTCTTACGGCATTTTTTTACATTAATGTTGCATAGTGCTTGAATATAACAACGCCTATACTAATTTAAGACGAAAATATTTTTGTCTCTTTACCTCGTTATTAAAGCGCAACTAGTATCCACTCTGTTATGTTTTATAGCAGGAATTTTATTGAGAAATCGAACAAAATTATGTAAATTTCATCGTAATCGATCCGATTTGCATTGCGAGCTTAGAGCGCAACCTAAGAATTCCCTTCCATTTAAAGGAATTCGTATCACCTGAGCCCTGAGGTAACAAAATATTTTTGTTGAACAACTGTGATCCAAACAGAAATATTCTGTTACCTCAGAGGATATGGATTCCCATTTAAAATTGGTTGGAGAACATGGTACCATAAGTTTGGAATTCAAATATAATTCAACGAGACCGGATATAATATGAATATAATTTTAAAATAATTAGTTTTTTTAATAATATATTAAAATTATTAAAAAGGCACCAATTTTTTTTATTAAATTTTGTAACTAATTCGGATATTATTTTATGAAATTTTATAAAATCTATGTATAATTCTGGTATTATTCTAAAGTTTTCTATACACTAATTTAATTTGTTGGAACTTGAAGGTATTGACAAAAGTTAGGATGACTATTATTATAAAACTTTGTTGTCCCGGCCCATCCTAAACGTTGGCCTGCCGGGTAGAGGTGTAAACGGATACAGATAATCCGCTCCGTATTCGCTCTGTATTTGGAGATTATTTGAATTCGAATTAAACAGATACAGATACAAATATTAAGAATACGGATATGAATAATTTTTGTATATGGCGAAATAATGGCAGATACGGATACAAATAATTTTATGAAGGTGAATATCTGTATCCGTATATGCAATTATTCAGATAAAAAATTGCTCTCAATCGGCTCCGACTTTACTGCTCCGGATAGAAGTTATATAATTATCTCATATTCATTTCAGTCTTGGTTGTGAAATAAATGATAATACGATTCCGTTTCCAATTTAATCTCTTTTTCGTTAGTGATAGTGCTATAATAGCGCTATTTTTTCTTCTTTTTTTACCTCCATTTCTTCACACTCCATTCGTTTTCATTCAAGACTTTAGCCCGCGAAATTAGTTTTTTGTCTTTGTTGAATTAATTTTAGCCATTGTTTCAAGACAACAACAAGACATTTTTTTTTTGTATTTTAAAGTGTATAACTCAATTATTCGTTTCAGATTCGTATTCGAATCCGTATTCGTAGATTATTCGCTCCGTATCTGTATCCGTTTAAGGCGAATTTGGTTTTAAATTTTGGTATCCGTTTACTATTCATATCCGTATCCACTCATTGAAAGACGGATACGGATATTATCCGCTCTGAATCTGCTCCGTTTACACCCCTACTGCCAGGTCATATCTATTTATTTAATCTGATTATAATACTTTCAATTATAATCAATTATCATAAAACATATTTATTGAATCCGTACTTTTCAGGATGTTAGATTTTACGAGTCAGATTTCATTACAAAAAAATTATAAAAAATAAATTCAACAGATAATAATATAATGAAGTTCTTAATAAAAATCTAAATACGATAAAATTCATGCAATAACATTCTATAAAATCTAACACTATACATTGTTAACTAACAATAAGAGCATAAATAATTCCATTAGAGAACAATATTAATATAATAATATATGAGAAAATTATTTTAAACAAAAAAAAATTCAATAATGTACAAGTATATATAGAGAGTGACTAATGTGCATTCGTATGTATATGGGCCGAAATACATACGGTCCAAATTTGACTTTTCAAAATCCAAACGGTCGATCCGAACCGTTCATCTTGTTCTCCATATTAATATGTGCTTGGAGACCAAATTTTATATTTTTCTGAATTTGTTTACTATTTATTAAGTATTTTACAAAATTATTGATCCAACGGTGGATGCTGATTTTACTGTTTTGTTAGCGTTGGATCAACAATTTTGTAAAATACTTAATAAATAGTAAACAAATTCAGAAAAATGTAAAATTTGGTCTCCAAGCACATATTAATATGGATAACAAGATGAACGGTTCGGATCGACCATTTGGATTTTGAAAAGTCGAATTTGGACCGTATGTATTTCGGCCCATATACATTCGAATGCACATTAGTCACTATATATATTTTTTAAATTAAGCTGACTCAAAACATAACTAGATCTTTTCAACACAAATTATTAAGGGGGAATTTCACGTATACCCCTCAAAAACTTCAAAATTACGTATCCCCCTCTAAATTTTAAAATTACATATTTCACCACTAAACTTCAGAAACTCACATATTAACTCATTTTATTATCTTTTATATTAAAACACATTTTAAATTTATAAATACCTATTTTACCCTTTTATTAAAAATAATAAAACACTGATCTGACTCCAATTTGAATCTGAAGGTTCCTCTACCATTCGAATTGCTTTAAGATCCATGCGTGCTAACTCAGCACGAATATTGAAGCAAGCACACACAAATATTGAAGCAACGTGCGCATATCTTAGTGTAATGCACGCGGATCAAAATTGCTTTAAGATCCGTGCATGCTAGATTAGCACGAATCTTGAAGCGAACACACAATAATCTTATTGCGATGCGTACAGATCAGATAGTAGAGGAACCCTTTAAATTTAGATTTGAGTTCAGTGGAGTGTTTTATACTTTTAATGAAGGATAAAATAGGTATTTTATAAATTTAGAATGAGTTTTAATATAAAAGGCAATAAAATGGGTACATGTGAGTTTTTAAAGTTTAGAGGGGGAAATACGTAATTTTGAAGTTCTTGAGGGGTATACGTGAAATCCCCCCAATTATTAAAGATACAATAACAATTATATTATAGTCGGATTTTAACTGATATTTTTTTAAATTCAAAACTAACATATATATTAGCGAGCTAATTAATATTTTTTTTGAAAAATAGTGGTATTTACCACCGATTTCATTGAAATCAAGAAAACCATAACATATTTGACTTAGTACCTAAAATTGGTACCAGAATCAAATATGTAGAGTCTTTTACAACTGTTCAAAACATAAGCAGAAAATAATAAAAAAAAAAACAAAAAAAAACCAAAACATCCTACCATGTCCACAACACAATAAGGCAACAAACCTAGAAAAACACAAAAACATCATAACATGCATAAAACTAAGTACTACAAATCTAATAAGTCTTCATCCTCTTCCTCGACGCCAAACATTGGATATGGGGGGTTGCCATCCCCAGAGCCCTGCACCAAGAGGTCCAAAGTTTGGGTCATGTCTGAGCCTCTTTCCTCTTCCAGCAGAAGGAGATCTGGAAGATTCTTAACATCAAAAGACAATATAAGATTTAATTTAGAGACTGAATCATCCTCTCTAGATTTACACCAAAATTGAGTCAAAGCTATAATCTTAGTACCAATAACCTTAATAGAATAAGGGGAACTAACATTAAAACATAATCTATTGCGTTCTAACCAAATAGTTCATATAACAGCACCTCATAATAATTCAATTAATAATCTATCTTTTAAAGGAATAGAAGTATCAATCATCTATAAATCCTCCAAAGTGTGACAATCATAACTAAAGTTATTATAATTTGCTATCCAGTTTCAGATTAAACTAATAAAATAACATTGAACGAAAAGATGCTCTATACTCTCTATTTGATCACAAAACATACATTTCGTATCTAATAATATACAAGTTTTCTTTAATTTATAGGATGCCGTATCACTATTCACTGGTGCTACTTGCCTCAAAAACATAAAATTCCATTTGTTAAAGAAAAGCACCTCTCAGGCTCTCACTTTCACCCTTTTAGATCGTCCACTAATACATTTCTCTTTGCAGACGCGCGCCGATCTTAAATGATTGCTCAAACAAATAAGATTTCAAAAAGAAAAAAAAAAGAAAAAGAAAAAGAAAAGAAAAGAAAGAAATTTGTCACACCGAATCAGAATTCAGGATGTGCTCTGATATCATCATATTCTAACGAGAAACTGCAAAAATAATAAAAAGTAATTCTCGAACTTTCCGCCTGATGTTTTCCATTAACTAAATCAATAATTGAAGGCCATATACAATAAAATAAAATTCTCTCCTCTAAGCCACATTAGCACACAAAGAGGAAATGGCTGATGCTGTAAGAGTTGTACTAAGAGCCTTAGTGGTGACACTGGCAGTGTACTGTGCCACAGACCCATTTAGACAGAGCTCCATGGTAGATTTTCCAGGTTTCGAGACATACTTCATGTACCAACCTGACTGGTCAGAGGTGCCCTCGGTGAGAGACACCGAAGACAAGCTACAGAAGGCAGAGATATGGTTTCATAACCAGATCCAGGGACCCGAGAGCATTGCCTTTGATCCGCTTGGTCACGGCCCCTACACCGGTCTGGCGGATGGCCGTGTGGTCTTTTGGGATGGCTCTTCCATAATTGATTTTGCATACACCTCCCCTAACAGGTTTGTGCAATCCATTTTATCAACTTTTAGATATTATAACGAAGATTCTCAAGGAGAGGCTCAATAGACAATTTAAACCAGTTCAACTGCCAGTTGGACATATCGTCGAACACCTTACGTGCACAGAGTAAAATGCACCTAGGCACCAGATTAAAGAAAGAAAATGTAACAATGCATCATTTCTTAAATAGGAAACTGCAATACAGTCAAAACCTTGATAGGCATGTATTATAACTCCTAATCCATAAGGGTCTAATGCGTAGCGGCCTCTACTTGAGAGGTTTTACACATGACGACACACAATTATTGTACCAGTGGCTTCCAAGATCCTTACCAGATTGTACCAATTGAATCTCTCTCTCTCTCTCTTGAAGTTGTACAGCTATTCCCGAAAAAGACCTTAGAAAATCTTCAGCACGGTTGTATCAGTTAGTCATCTTTTTCTTTTGATATTCCCAAAATATATCGCAGATCCGAGCTGTGTGACCCCAAGCCCTCAGCATTCAGCTACTTGAAGACCGAGCATATCTGTGGCCGGCCTTTGGGTCTGCGGTTTAACAAGAAGACAGGAGACCTGTACATTGCAGATGCTTACTTTGGTTTGTTGAAGGTGGGCCCAGAAGGCGGCCTAGCCACATCGCTGGCTACAGAAGCTGATGGTGTACCTTTCAAATTTACTAATGATTTGGACTTGGATGAGGATGGCAATGTTTACTTCACTGACAGTAGTACCAGATTCCAGAGAAGGTAAATCTTATTAACTCACATCAAAGTTTATGATCAGTCTCAGAATTTTTGAATCTGAGGAAAACTTATTGATAAAAAAAGTTACTTACTATTCACTAATTTATTAATTTAAGATATCTTAGGTTTACAAATTTGAATCTGTTCTGTTTCTTCATGTTTAATTTTGGTGTAATTGCCAGAATGTAAGGCTGGATAGAATACAGTTCATTAATTGCATAGTCCAAGTATTTTATATATTTATTGGACTTTTAGGTCTAATGATTAAATTTAAAAAAAAAAATTGAAAGAAACTCGAGATTTCTAAAATATCCGGTCTAGTAGCACGTAGAAACTCGGATATTTTAGACTTAGTCTTCTTCTCTAAACTATCTTCTTCTTCTTTTTTATCAAGACTTGTCTTCTTTAACTGGGAGTCTAAAATCCTCTGTTGTAAGTCATTATTGTGAGCCACCAAGACACAATAAGGGCTCCTGAACAAGAAAACTTTGTTGGTTCTGGCTGTCAGTGATTTGTTGCAGGGATAATTTCAGGCTTTTTTGTTACAGCAAGCCTGAACTTTTACTTTGGAGCATTTTATTGCAACGATTTATTTGAAACCATATAAGGCAATTGCCAATTTTCAAGCATTTTATTGCAACGATTTATTTGAAACCATACAAGGCGCAATAAGCCTGATATACTTTTTTTTTTTTTTTTTTCTAATTCTCTGAAAAATCCCTCAGACCTATCCTAACTATACAGCTAGCTATGATTGCAATGCTGTTGAATATGGCTTATGATAACATTTAGAAATCCGACTTCTACAGGAACTTCATTCAGCAATGTTTAACAGGCGAGCCTACAGGACGGCTCTTGAAGTACAATCCCAAGGAAAAGGAAGCGACAGTTCTTCTCCGGGATCTCTACATGCCAAATGGCGTATCCATGAGCAAGGACAAGTCATTCTTAGTGTTTTGCGAGGGACCACTTGGCCGGTTAGCAAGCTCTTTATCAAACCATTTTAGTTCTTGCAACTGTTATATTACTGGCTCTGTTCGCAAGTTAGTTATAACGGAGCTAGACCCGGGGTTATTCCCTTGTATATGGCTTTTCTATAGGGGGATTTGCATTCACAATTTGTGTAAATATAACTTTTTTCAATCAATATATTTGTCAGAGGAAACCTTTGCCACTAACCTTTAAAAAAAAAAAAATGTTATATTACAAAACCCTCAAGTCTGGCAAATAACCGCTAGCAAATACAACTTTGGCCTTCACTGTTGCGAAAAAAAAGCATAAGAAAAGAAACAAAAATGACCCAAGTTTCTTAGCAATTAAAGTCCAGTTGTATTAGTTTGATTTTGGTCCAGAAAATTAATGCCCAACAATGCCAAACTGCAGACTGAGCAGATACTGGTTAAAAGGAGAGAAAGCTGGAACCTCAGAGGTTTTTGTAATACTGCATGGATTTCCAGACAATGTGAGAACAAATGATAAAGGTGAATTTTGGGTAGCACTTCATTTCATGCGAAATGCCTATACACACTTCTTCAGTCGCCATCCCGGTTTGCGGAAGATTGTACTAAAGCTTCCCATCCCAGCAAGGTACCAGTATTTGGCACTAATAGGAGGTCGACTCCATGGGGCCATTGTGAAATATAGCCCAGAAGGGGAACTCCTAGAAATTTTGGAGGATCGGCAAGGAAAGGTTGTCAAGGCAGTCAGTGAAGTCGAAGAGAAGGATGGAAAGCTCTGGATGGGATCAGTGCTCATGCCCTTTGTTGCCGTTTACTGATACAGCTTCGAACTGTCAATAATCTTATAAGTTAGTTGAAATGTAAACGGATCGATCGAGCAGAGTTAGCGGGTATTGCATTTCTCTGAGTTAACTTATATGCAAATGTATGTTTGTGTAAAATCTTACCAAACTTCTACTTGAGTTATATACAAGTACAGAAGATTGCCAAATGGCATTGATCGCGTAATATGTGAAACTATAATTTTACTTTCCATTACCTACGACCTATAATATCTATCTGTCTTGGTTTATATAGGGAAGAACTAGCAAGGTAATTGCTTTATTTTATCACAGCTGCCACAGAAGAGTATAATTTTTTGCCCTTTTTTTTTATCTGTAATATAATATAAAATTTAAACATGTTCCATCGTTTTCGAAAAATCTCACTTTATATCAAACCCGTGGCCGTGGATGATATTATTCAGCAGATTTATTCAGCGGTTGATCCGATTTCCAGACCCCAAAAAAAAAGGGGTATCTTTTGCTGCTGTTGGCTACCCGATTTTTTATTAATAAAAAATAAAAATAAAATATCAATAATGGAAAACAGTTGTGCAATACTTCGAAAAATAGAAAAAACTTTATAGTTTGTAACGTTCTAGGCACTTTAGCTAGATGTTATACATCATAACGTCTAGCTAATCTGAAAACTAATGATCTCTAATTAAAAAAAATATATACTGTAGCTAGACATTATGGTCTATGAAGTCTAGCTACATTTTTTTTTTTCCTTTCTTGGAAAAAAAACATCACTTTCATGTAGAAAACTAAGTGTATGAAGGACATATTAAACTTGATTTATTTTCTGTATCTGATATTCGGTATAGACCGGTAAGATAACTTCAAATTTCTCGTATAATTTTAGCATAAAATATTACAATATGAAATAAAATCACAGTACTAGCAAGTAAAATTGGGCCAACAAATACTGGTACAAGTGTACGTGTAACTGTAAAGTAATAGGCCGAATTTTCTCTTATTTTTTTTCTTTGAGAACAAATAAAAAAACCAGGTGAAATATTTGAAACTAATACAATCTAAATCAAAACACAAGAAACTTTTAATGAAAATATAATGAATTCTCTAATATTCACAAAATTATTTCATAGTCACAAAAAAATAAAAATATAATCAGAACTGTAAAGCTACTAAAATTTTGATGAGAAATTTTTCGCACAAGATCAATATACCAAAATTTGATTTAAAGCATAAAAGAAAAACCTCTGATCTAATCAAACTCACCAATGTGAAAATTCATTGCTTCATTTGTTTTTGTTAGTGTTGCAAAAAGTGACATTTAATTTCAAAAAATTTCAAACCAAGCAAAAAAAAAAAAAAAAAATGTGTAGCAGGACGTTATGGACTATAACGTCCAGTTACAATATTTTTTGGTTAATTAGTGATCATTAACGACTGGATTAATTAGACGTTATGGTTTATAACACCCAACTACAATGTTCTGGACGTTATAAAGTATAACATTTTTCCTATTTTTCGAAATTTCACCAAACTGTACCTCCATTATGGATATTTTATTTTTATTTTTCTAGTTAATAAATAAATCGGGTTGGCTACATCTCACCACAACGCCAGTCTGCAATTAATAATCAATACAAATTTTGTGCATCGCATTCAATAAATTTTTTTTTTTTTTTGCGTGAAGAAAAAAACATTAATGTATTGAATGCGATTCACAAATTTGTTATTAATTAATGTGCTTTGATTTTGATATCACACCACACGCCGGTAACCCGGCCAACAAGTTACTGTACTTTTTTTGTGGGCACAATTACGTATAAAGAGGAGAGTTTCAATAGTTTATACTTTTTATATTTCAAATTAGAATTGTTGATCCAAACCGCTCAACATATTATTCATACTAAAATATGTGCAGAGACAAAATTTTATAATTTTTGAAAATTTATTATTATATTTTAAGATGGGTGCAAAATCAATGTTTTTGGATGGTCCAGAAACAGTAATTTTGTACATATCTTAAAAAATAGTAAACAAATTCAAAAAAATATAAAATTTTATTCCAAACATATTTTAGTATGAATATCATGTTGAGCAGTTCGGATCAACAATTTTAATTTTGAAAACAAAGATATAAAATATGAGACATAATAAAATATAAAAAGTATGAGGTATTGGAACTCTCCTTGTGTATAAATATTCGCGTTACATTGATTAGCAAGCACTAATTAGATAATTCCTTTTTCTTTCCCGAAAAGGGTCTATTGCTTTATTTCACATATTTTTTTCTCATTTGTTACATCTCTTAATCTGACTCCAATTGAGGGCATTGATGAATATACATTTAAACAAAGGTGGCTCTCTTAATCTGACTCCAATTGAGGGCATTGATGAATATACATTTAAACAAAGGTGGCTCTCTTAATCTGACTCCAATTGAGTCCATCTAATAGATTGTATCTCTCTGGTTGTTGTCGACGTTGTTATGTTTTAATTTTAGTTGATTGGATTATAGTATTTTATGTTTGAATTGTAATGTTTTATGTTGTAATTTTAGCATTTTAATCAAACAAAACAATTTTTTTTTGTTTTAGTATTTTAGTATTTTATGTTGTAGTTTTAGCATTTTATGTTATGTTATATTTTTGTTTGCTTGTTGTTTTTTTAATCAAACAAAACAAAAATATAACATAACAACAAAATTATAACATTATAACAAATTATAAACATTACAATAAAATATAAAACATTACACAACAAATTATAACACATAATTTGACATTACAACAAATTTATAAAACAACATATTACACAACTTATAACAAAATAAAATTTACCAATAAAAATTGTAACACAAATATAGCAACATTTAAAAAAAAAAAAATCAAACCAGACCGCTCTACTATGAGGCGGCTAGGTCAGGCAGTAAACCGCTCTACTCTGAGGTGGCTAGATCTTGAGGTGGACCGCCCCTCTGTGGAACGATCAGGACATTTTTCAATTCTTTTGAAAATTGAGAACATATCCAGTAATTTTTTATTTTTTGAGGATATTATAAAAAAATCATAGTTTCAACGGTATTCACTATTTTAATTTAATACCTCAACATTTAATGTCTAGAAAAAAAAAAGACACAAGATGTAACTAATAGTTGTCATTCACTGTTCCTTTAGAAACTGATTTTTTTTTAAATCCAACATTAAATATAAATTAACAAATTTATGTTCCTATTAATTATTCGGCCAGCCAAAGTTTGACCGGTCTGAATTAATTTTTTATTTAAAGAAAACAACAATGAAAATTGGCAAATGTCAATTGTTTGCTGCTGGACCACCATCTATATGAAAAAATGTCTTTAATTTTACCTTTACATACTAATGACATTCCCTGTCGGGTCATAATTCCATTAGAGAAAGAGGTGGATACAATCGAGAGAGATTCAATGGTGGCAGATTCAACGGAAGATATAACCCATATTCTTGGGTTAGAGCTCCTAAATAGTATGTAGAATGTTTGTTTTGGGTAGTTTTATGGTGTTGCATCACATGTTTAGTTTCCCTTTATTTTGGATACTTGTTAGGTGTAATGTGTTTTTGGTACATGTGGTTGCTTTGACTGTGATGAGGCTATTTTGTTGTACTGTTTTTAGTTTGACTGCTGGCTTGTCCCAGCTATTGTATCTGTTCTAGTTTCAGTTTTTTGGAATTGGCACAGTAAGACAATTTGATTTCTAATAAATCGGTGGAAATTACTCACTTTCTCAAAAAAAAAATGATAGCGTATTAATATTAGAAACGACTAGAAGCTTTGAATTTTTCGCAGTACTAGTATCAAATATAAGAAATTCTACATATAAACCATATGTATAATTAGGTTACATCACTTCTAGTCCTTCTTAAGTTCTTAATTGTTAGAGCTGTGACTTCTACAACAAACTAATAAAATCCGTGAATAATTCGTGCATTAATTTATTTTCAGGGTATTTCTAAATTAATAGCCCAATTAAAGGGATTCTTGAATTTTTTTTCAATTTTTTTTTTCAAATTATCTGTGATTTATCTGTGAATTTATGAATTTGCTAATTACTTCTAAATTATTCGCAAATTATTTATTATTATTTTTCTTCCTTAAAACTTCAGAATTTTAAAATACATGCATGCATTTAAAAAAAAATTATTTATAAATTTTTAATTTGTTACTATATATTCTCTCCAATTGACTTGCTGCTGCACTAATCAAAATTCAAAAGTAAATACACTATTGTGTTCACAGAAGAACCCAAGTCAAATAAAACAAATTATAGCTTCACAGAAGAACCCAAATCAAAATCTGCCCAACACAAGCTTTTTTTTTTTTTTTTTCGAATGAATTTTTCCTTATTCTAGCATTAACAAGCTCAACAGTCCAACATAAGCATAATAGGCGGGTCCCACACAACCATCAATAAAACTTAGTAACATATCATCAATGGTAAATTTCAAAATCAGCCCAAAAATTATGCTAATTGAGCTCCTCAGATTCAGATTAAGATTCCTTCTCTTGCATGGCACGAACCCGAGTTGGCAATCCATACAACCTAATGAATCCTTCAGCATCTGCTTGATTGTAAATCTCACCATTCTCAAATGATGAAATGTCCGCCCTGTACATGCTATTGGGACTGGTACGCGAGGTAACCGTGGCTGAGCCCTTGTACAACTTGATCTGTACCGACCCGGTGGTTTTCTCAGTGATCTTGTCCATAAAAGCATCCATTGCCTCACGTAGTGGGTCAAACCATCGACCCGCATAAACCAAGTCAGCATACTGCAATGCCAGCGAGTCTTTTAGTTTCATGCTATCACGGTCAAGAATTAGAGATTCAAGTTCACGCACAGCATACCACATAATGGTACCACCAGGTGTTTCATAGACCCCGCGGGACTTCATACCAACCAGCCGGTTTTCAACCATATCAATGCGGCCAATACCGTGTTTGCCACCGATTGTGTTTAGTTCATTAAGGAGGGTGGCAGGGGAAAGCTCCTTGCCATTTATAGAAACTGGGACGCCTTTGACAATACCAATATCCAAGTACCTACAAATTCAATTTATAGAATTAGCTCAACAAATTATACAATAATGGGAGAGGAAATAAATAAACTGTCTAATGTTTGGAATTCAATGACGAAAAAAGAAACAGAAAAGAGACGTCAGTAGAAACAAGTATATCAAAAGGCAGTTTTATTGCACTGGGAATTGCTTAAAATACACAGCTATGTGCAACTATTTTTATACAGGAGGGCTCAAATGCCCCATTGCTTCATGCTCCAATTGTGCCCCAATATCTTTATCTTAAATTTCAAAGTTCAAATAGACGATCCGAACCTCTCAACATGATATCCACGTTAAAATATGATTGTATACCAAATTTTACATTTTTTGAAAAAAATTTTACTATTTTTTTAAGATAGGTACAAAATCACAGTTTTTCAGGAAATTGTAGACATCTTAAAAAATAGTAAAAAAATTCCAAAAATTTAAAATTTGGTCTCCAATCATATTTTAATGAGGATATCATGTTGAGCAGTTTGGATCATATGTTTGAACTTTGAAGTTGAAGATAAAGATGTTGGGGTACGTTAATGAGGATATCATGTTGAGCGGTTCGGATCATCTGTTTGAACTTTGAAGTTAGAAGATAAAGATGTTGGGGTACATTAATGAGGATATCATGTTGAGCAGTTTGAATCATCTGTTTGAACTTTGAAGTTGAATATAAAGATGTTGGGTACGATTAGGACAGGAAGCAATGGGGCATTTGAGCCCTCCTCTTTTATATATGTAGTTTTAAATAAGAAAAGGGATATAAAAATGTCCATACTCGGGTTGATTAGGAGCATCAACTGGATTGACACTCATCATGTACATTCCCTCCTCAGGCTCATTCGCTGGGTCCTCCAAGATATCCCCCTATATATAAAGAACACAAGAGAGAATTAAACTACAAACATAGTCTTGAAATATAATAGATAAATGGACAATTTCACATATAACCCTGCAAAATGAGAATTAAGAGAAGAGGAGGCCCAGTTTGGGTAAATCAAGAAATTAAGACATTGAAACAGAAATGATGCTTATCATGTTTTAGCAGCCATACAGTATGCTGATACTTTATGCACAGATATAAATAACATTAATAAAATAATAAAGTGTAAATAAAAACAGATGGATGGTAACCTCATGGCTAAGATGCCAGAGGTTGCGGTCACGGCTATAAATGGATTTCTTTGTGACCGGTACAGGAATATCATACTTCTTTGCATACTCAATGGCATCCTCTCGGCCAGTAATATCCCACTCACGCCATGGTGCCACCACCTTCAGGTCGGGGTTCAATGCAAAGAAAGTGAGCTCAAACCGCACCTAAAAAAATAGCGATAACACTAATTAATGGCAGCAATAGTAAAAACAATAAATTTAACAGGAGAAAAATATTAGTAAAAAGAATCGGGTGAGGTATAATGAATGAACCAATGTATAAGAACCAAACAAGACCTGATCGTTGCCTTTGCCAGTGCACCCATGAGCCACCGCATCAGCACCAACTTCTCTTGCTACATCAACCATCGCCTATTATAAGAAATAAAGAAACTTATTACTTAATCTGCTAATTTAAAACTCTTTTCTTTTAGCCATGTGTTACCAGTATCGTTGAAATAGAAAGTATCAAGTTATAAGATACGCAGTTTCTAAAAAACTCGAGGACATACAACACTAGAAAAATCCAAAACGAAAATGCCCAAGAAAAATATGAAAAAACAAAAAGGAAATAACCTATCAAAAGAACAACAGTATATAAACCGTTAAATAACACCTTGTATCCTACATAATCTGATCAACTCTCAATTTTACATCATCACAAGTTCACAACCATTTAACTCAATTTCACAGCCCTAAGCATCAAATTTGCCCAAATTAATTATCAAAGCTATTTCCAATCCAATTAGCCATTACAAATCAACCAATTCAAGAAAAAATGGGATGAGGGAAGGGATATCGGAGTCAGGTTCACACTATTTTATTGATATTCTACAATGAGTCAAGACCCTTGTTTGACTCAACGGGTCGGAAGTCAACCCAAACCCACTCAAGTACAAGAAAAAGTTTAAATACAATCAATATTGTACAATAGTCAACAAAAATTAAGTAGGAGAGTTGGCTTCTCTCCTGACCAATGTGATTTTGATTCCCACTGTTGATCTCTGACTTCTGAATGATTTTCTCCACATTTCCAAAGTCCATACAGCCCAACAACTCCAGTCAATCTAAACTATTATGTAATATAAAAATAATAATGATAAACAGGTCGGGTCGGGTCGGGTTACACAGGTCATGACCCAACCCGACCTTGTATTGAGTAAGAGGTATGGCTGGAACCCAAGCCGTTAACCAATCAGATTAGAATGGGACACGATTGCGCCCCCCCCCCCCCCCCACAACACACAAACAATGAATACCAGTTGGAAATATGAAAGGTTATAACAGGGAAAAAAAAAAAAAAGACCTTGGCAATGACAGGACGAGCCATGGAAGTACCAAGCAAATACTTTCTTTCATAAATGGCACCGGCACGAAGACACGGGAAAATGAAATCCTTCACAAATTCTTCCTTCAAATCCTTCACTACCAGTTGGCTTGCACCACTTGCTTTTGCCTTCTTCTCCAATCCGTCCAGCTCCATATCTCCCTACATAGCACCACCGCAACAACCAACTGAAAAATTATGTACAATACAGGAAGTACATGGATATCAAGTATAATTTCTTGATACTTAATCCACAAGGGAAATGAAAACAAGTACATATTTACCTAAAACACCACAATAAAATCCGCCTTTCCCAAAAAAAGGAGCATGGTGACAACAACTAATTAACAGAGATACAAATTAAGTTGATATACTAAAGGCAAACTTAAAAATTTCACAATTGGAGTGCTGCGAAAGAGCCAAATTCATTGAGAGCAAAGGAAGAGGGCATAATTGAAAGCTCACCCAAACATTTTAACCAATATCCAATTAAATTTTTCAAAATGAAAAAATTATCGTATAGAATATTCTCAGATATGTGTAAAATTTAAAATCGATCTGTAGAACTTATAGATAATGGATAGCTTACTTGTCCCACATCAGCTGTGAAGCACACAACCTCACATCCATAATTTTCCCTAAAAATTAGGCAAGATAAAGAGAAAACATGTTGCAATATGATGTCTGTCAAAAAACAGTAGTGTACAGGGAATTTTCACACAAATGGTACTGATTGTAAGAAACTCTTCAAACTTTTTTTTGTTTAAAGAAGAGAAACTATACATAGTACAAACATATATTCAGCAAAAATTGTTGATCCTTAATTATTTGTATTTATAACAATAATTGTATACCTAATCCATCTGACTATAACTGAAGTGTCTAGGCCACCGCTATATGCTAACACAACCTTATTCACTGTCTGCTTCTCACTAGGTACTGCTTTAGGTACAGCTGCACATAAGAAGAAAATTGAACTTAACAGAAAGCAAATACAAAGATTCTAAACACATGTTACAATATATATATATTGAGCCGAAAATCTTTCTATCAGTTGTTTGATATTAATTAGTTATTGTGGAGCAACTATTGACCAGATTAACATTTCTAAATTCTAGTCGACAGCTAACATATCTAAAGACTTGGGGCAAAACATGGTCATTGCTCTACAATTCTATATTTCATTCAAATACAATGAAAATTACAACAGAATGATTAGCATTTGATAAAAAAATACCAATTCTAGGTGAGCTTTGGCCCGTGCATATTCTTCCAGAAAACAGTCTTGACCTTGCTCCAGCCTGATTTCACACAAATAAATGAACAATTATTTAAAAAGTGAAAAAAAAATCTGAATAATGATGCATTATGTACTTGATCTGAACCTGAAGGATATGAGGCTTCTTCAGACAGCCCACGCTCTCTTGATGCATTCGATCTGAACCTTCATAAAGAGGAAGATTTATGACAGTTAACATAATTTCTACTGGAAAAGGAACTTTCTGAAATAATGATCTCATCCAATTTTATAAAAAAAGCATTAATTGTCATTTCAAGCTTAGCTCTTTTAGTAAAAGAATCAAGTAGGCTTCCGGCACTTTAATGTGAATTACAATATTGTAACATTTAACGCAGAGAGAATGTTATATTGCCATTAAACCACTGCAAAATCTCCAATTTGCTGCTTTATCATCAAAGCTTTTGATTTCTATGATGAAAGATCATCTTTACTTGTTTATGCTAGTTCCAAACATCAAATTAGCATTACAATCAAGGTCTTTGGTGAGGTTTACGAGTATTAACTTAAAATATTAACCACATCTATCAGTAAAAAGAGTATAAATTTGAACACAAAATTCAATTTTGCGAGTATTACATGAAAAAAAGGAGGTGATTTGACAACTGCAAACAGACAAAATATCAACCATGTGTCCATGTCCAAACTACAGTCTCCACAATTATATCAAAAACTTGACGAACAAAAAAAATTTAACAAAAAACAGGAAAAAACCTCAATGATCTAATCAAATTGAAATGAAAAGGAGATAGAGAGAGAGTGTGCGCAATCGGACCCTTGACGGACAAGAATTGGAACCACTACCATTGAACTGTACCTAATATTGTGCGCAATTAGAAACTTGAAAAATGTGAGAGGGAGGGAGAGCTTGGTACCTCGTACAGGGGATGAAGAGGCAGAAACCATGGTACGGGGAACCATGGAAAACAGCGCCATTAATTTTGGAGGTTCGGAGGGTTAGAGGTTTAGGTTTAGGGTTTTAAGTGGAGTCGGGTTCTGAGAGCGAAAAAGAATTGAATTTTGATTATTAAACCTGAACTGTAGATGCAATCCCACGGTGGAGATCTGTTAACTAAAAATTGCGTTAATGCATATTTTGGTGGAGACAGGCTTGGCCCAGCCGCCTAGCTGTATCTAAATAATTATATAGCCGGATATATATAGATATGTAATGTAAGCCCAAATCACACCAAAAAAGTTCAAACTCTCGAACGGTTGAACGATTCCTCTTCATTTGAAGAACGCAAGTACGTTTGATGCGGGTTTAAAGTTAAGGAAAATTATTTTTATGCCACTTTAAAACATAAAATTTAAGAATTTGTCATCTCAAAATTTTAAATTAACTTATTGTCACTCCAAAATTATTATATTTAACAAATTGTCACAAACATATAATTCAGATATTTAATTAAAATTTACTAAAAAATAATATATAATAAAATGTATTTTGATATTTTTAAAATTACCCTTCAATTGAACCCTTGAATCCAACTGATCTCTCCAGTCTCCTCTTAAATCATTCTCCGTCTAGCCATCTTCTCCTGTCTGGCTGTCTCCTCGCCACCCTTCTTTCCCGCCAACTGGTCTCTCCTCGCCTCCCTTAAATCCTTCTCCTCGCCAATATTAAATCCTTCTCCTCGCCAACTGGTCTCTAACCAATAACACCTTATACCATGCCATGACACCATGCCCTGCAATATTCCTCATTTGAAGATGGCACAAGAGAGTTGCAATATTCCTCTTCAAGCTTTTTGGTTACTTGTACGGAATCAGCAGTCGACTCCAGTGCTTTTGTATTAGATACCACCCCAGTTGAACCTGATTCTGAACCAAAAGTTGATCTTGCCTCACTGGAGTTTGAGCTTCTTTAAGTTGGGACTCTGGGACTCGATGGCCTCAAGTTTAGCCTGTAAATTGCAAAATTACATATATATCATCCTGAAATTATATATTGTATCATTTATGAAAACAAGGGTCTTTTGCAAAGAAGCAACCAATGTTTATCAGTTGTTGTAAAACACGTTCATCAGTTCATGGATTGCTGTATTACAAAGGAAATCTAAAATTACATCAAACCTTAACTGGGTTCTAGCCTTACCCCTAATTCAGTAACACCAAACATAATTCAGGGAAAGGCCAATAAAAATGAATTTTACCTTTAAGAATTCTCCAAAATCTTTCCTAAAAAAAAAATCTCCAAAATTAAATTGATTCCTTCTTTATTATTATGATTGCCTTCCTATAAAAGGTTAACTGTTGGTAAAAGTTATCTTTAAAAAGGAAATTAACAATTGAAACAGATACCAGTTTTTCTAAAAGATAAAGAACAAAACCAACAATGGAAAATAAGATAAGGAGTTCCCTTCGAAATATCCTTTTAATTTAAATTTGTTCTGTAAATAAAAAAAAATCATGAATACTGCAAGGAGAGCTATAGATAGCGGATGCATTTTCATATTACCAAATGATCACATTTTAAATCACAACTAAAGATGACATGTAAGAGTAAAAACAAAAAATAGAAGCCATTTTCTTTTACCTGCAGCGATTGAATGGTCAAATCACGATCCCTAATTTGTGTTTTCTGTTCTTGTTCTATGTTCAGAAGTTGAGAAACTTGATTCTTTAGCTGGAGGTTCTGCTCTTTTTCGACCCTCTCTTTCTCAGCAAGCATTTTGTTTTCTAACTAAAAAACCAAAGAGATAAAATAGAACTCAGTAAAGTAGTCCCGTAAAATTATAAATGACATAAAGATGGGGTTGAGACTTGAAACGTTCAGCTTACAGCCCTGTACCAGTTTCTGGTACGGATGAGCAGCTACCTGGACAGTTTCTGTCAATGAAGCATAGTGTCGACTGCTGAGACTTCAGGACCTATTTAAGGGTTTTGTTTGGGTCTAGGGGTCAAGTAGGATTGTTCTAGATACATTGCAACTGTTTCTGTTAGTAATATATTGGTGTTTACAGCCTTTTTTACAAAATAAATAAATAAATGACATAATGAACAAGGGATCATGAAGAAATTACACCACCTCAAATCATCCCCTTCTCCTTCAATTACACCACCTCAATCTACAGTAATTCCAAAACCCCATGAAGAAATCCTGATTTCTAAACCTGATACCAGTATTCCTGACCCGGCAACCATGTCTAAACCTGGTAAAGAAACCAACTGTTCTGGTACCAAATTAAGCTGTAGCAGATGCCTCATGTGCAATAGAAAGGTCGGTATCCCTGGTTTTAGGTGCCAGTGTGGTGAGTTATTTTTTGCAAAGCACCGGTACAGTGATATGCATGATTGCTCTTTTTATTATAAATCTGCTGGAAGGGAGGAGATTGCAAGGGCTAATCCCCTAATCAGGGCTTCCAAGATAATAAAGATTTGAAGGGGCTAAAATGAGGAGAATTTCATGATGTGGATCGGATGGGAATACGGATTTCACGCTTGTTTTTTAGAAAACCCAGTTTGTAGCTCATGCTTTGATTAGCAGTGTTGTATCTTTTGGATCCATGCACTTTGATATTTAGTTATGGATGAATTATTTGGTGTTCAATTTAGGCAAGTCAACTGTAATATTGGCAGTTCATACTTCCATTTCTCGCACTTCATAGTAGTATTGATATTTGTACTATAATTTGAGAACAAAAGAGATAACATCTAGAGATGCTATGGTACGAACATGCTTGTGTTATTTATTCATTTTTTTACCAGTATTATCAGATTACTGTATGATTATTAGTCTGGAATTTAAAACTGCAATATATTATAAAAGAAATTTGGAAGGGTTTCTCTTTATGTCAGGGCAGGGTATGGTGTTATGGCATGGTATAAGGTGTTATTGGTTAGAGACCAGTTGGCGAGGAGACAGGAGAAGATGGCTAGACGAAGAATGATTTAAGATGAGACCGGAGAGATCAGTTGGATTCAAGGAGTTCAATTGAAGGACAATTTTGGAAATATCAAAATACGTTTTATTATACACTATTTTTCAGTAAATTTTAATTAAATATCTGAATTATATGTATAATTGTGGCAATTTGCTAAAATATAATAATTTTGGAGTGGCAATTAGCTAATTTAAGATTTTGGGATGACAAATTCCTAAATTTTATGTTTTGGAGTGGCATACAAATAATTTTCCCTTAAAGAGGCATGGAGGCATAAGATAATTTTTAAGATAGGTACAAAATTATTGTATCTCGAATGTTTTAAAATAGTGACTTTTTGTCTTATCTAAAAGATGGTATTTTTTTTTTTAAATTATAAAATTTCATCATCAGATATATTTTAATATGAATATCGAAAATACAAAATATAAGGTGTGATGAGCTATTAAAGACATGAGATATTATAACTCTCTTCATATATTTAATCATCTAAAAAATATTTTAACTTATGTCGATCTAAAGTTAACTTGCGCAATTTTAGGCCGGTCTATTCTGCGTCTCACGGTCTAAGTGAAGACTAAATTCTTTATTCAACGATTTGGTTCTGAATCAAACATAAACCATGACAATAAACTGATTCAGAAAGTGCCTCCATCAAAAGATTCAAAACATATGGATCGGCGGAAAGATATGGAGAGATTTTTGTGGCAGAAAAAATAAACGGGCCAGAAAGTGCCTCCATCAAAACAGAAATTCAGTGGAGAAATTATGTTTTCTTCCACCAAAATTGGACAAGCTGACATGGATTTAGCAAAGGTGATGTTTTCAAAATCCAACAAGCTACATGCTTGTTTCTTTGAAATCTATTTATTTATTTTTATTTAAATAATTAGGTGACTTGATCAGTTAACCTCCAACTAAAACAAAAATCTGCCTTTGGGCCTTGAGCTTTTGACTCTTTAAACTAGACCCTTGATCAGTTATCTTTTTGGTTGTTTAGTCTCCTCAACCATTGCATTTAATTCGCAGAATCAAGCCCCTCCCTCATTTGAATATTTAACATTGTTGATTGGGACAATGACATGCTTTTCATGTGGCACCAGCGTGTTAATCGAGAACTGATGTCAGTTCAGTAATGATTGGCGTGCCATTATCATCTCTCAATTCTCAGTTCCTCATATCATGTTTTCAGGATTCGTATCGTACTGCAGAGGATTACCTTTATTTTACGGTTTAAGATTAAATCTCAATCGGTTTGGAATTTGGACCGGTGCACGAGGCAATATTATTGAGCTTTGAGATTCGTGCCAAGTAGAATGGTCCAGATCTAGTAATTGTAAAAGATTCCCTTATCAGGTAATGGAGAGGATGTGAATTCGTGTTTTCAGGGCGAAGGGTAGTGAGAAAAAAAAAAGTTAATATTAGGGTGTTCGTTCACTGAACTTCTTTGTGAACTCAACTTTAAAATTTATCGGATTAGTTTTAAACGATGAATTCAAACCGTTTAAATCATTTTACCTTACGAGTGATGCATCTACATCGGAAATTTTAAACTTTCGAATTAATTTTGTATAGAGTCAAGTGGTTAAAATTAGAAGGTTTATAAATTAATTTTAATGCATTTATTTTTTGAACGCCTTTTGACCACTTGACTCTATGAAAATAAATTTCAAATTTTCGCATATAGACGTCACTCATAAAATAAAAAGATTTTAAGGGTTTGAGTTTGTCGTTTGAAGTCAGTCCAAAAAATTTTAGAGTTGAGTACACAAAAACTTATTGAAGTTAGGAACACCTTAGTTCTACTAAAAAAAGAGACCTAAATCTTCTTATAAATTGAAAATTATAATTTCATCTATTAAATTTTTTATAATTTTATATGCATTAATATTTCAGTTTTTCTTATAAAATGAAATTACACTGTGTTAAATTGTGAGTCCTCCAATTTAAAATTTCTAGCTTGTCTGCAAATTTTAATGTTAACTTTCCATGATAAATGGTAAAAGGTCAATATTCTTTTTCCAAAAAAATAATAACTAAAAGATAGTTAAGCTCAGAAAAGTTATAATAATATATGGGATTAGAAAGATATGTGGTTTAATTTACAAGACTAAAATAATATAGATTCGAACAATTTGTTTATTTATTTAATTATTTATTTGTAGGAAAACTCGAGAAATCATGTATTGTTTAAAACAATTTGTTTTCAGTGGACAAAAGAATATGGAATATAATTATATTTTTGAAGGTCAGTGGGTCACCTTGAAAACAATTCTGGACCACTGAAACCGAATTATTATAAGATATTGTAATAACTAATAAATGTTGTAAGTGAATCCATCCTCCAATAAAATAGATATCGCAACTATCAATTCATTAAGACAAATTATGATAGCATAATTATTTTACAAACCTGATTGTAAAGCACACTAAATAAGAAAAAAAAAAGTATTTTGCAAACTAACAGCTGGTCCCCTTCTACTAATCACACACATGTAAATTCACCACTTAGCAACTACATGTAACTATTCTATGACTATATATATATATATGAATTTTAGCAAATTGATCTAAGGCTCTCTTGTGCTTCTTGTGCTTCAGAAGAGCTTCACCGCTTGAACCTACACAAGATAATTGCCAATATTATATTTTGCAAAGTTAAAAGAGTTATAGATGTCATTAAAATCTCATAAATTAAGTTCCAGACTAGGAAAGAATTAATTAAGGATGAGACGACTATTGTTCAATGCTTCCAGCACAACTTTTCTTTATTCAAGTGGACAATTTTTTCTTCTGATTACTAAAATTTGTTTGTTCACTTGTATGAATATGGCATCTGAAGGGTTTCCGAATAGGCTATAGTGCAACAATTCTATTCAGTTCATCAGTTTGTTCAATATTCGAAAACCAGAATTCATGTGTAAACTAAATTCCGTGATTAATATAGAATTTACCACTAGACGCGTAGCAGAAATCTTTATCTAGTTGTTCTAGCAATTGTCATTTTCCGCTCTTTCTCCAATATATGCATCAGCGATAGCAGTTACGTCTCTATTGGTATCCACATGAACATGCTGACAAACTACTGTAATTCGGTATGCTAGTATCGAACTGACAGCCCTCTTCTTTTCTCTCTTTGTCTCTCTCGTTTTCTGAAATGAAGTGAACATAATTGCTAGTGAAAATTGAACAGATCAATGCACCAGTTCAGATATACCTATTCAATCACACCACTTCAGAGAGACTTATCCAGATATTAGAGCAGATCACTAGGCCCAGATTATATCCAGCCCAATATATTATTATATTAATTCAGCCCAAATCATTTGGCCCGTAGAACATTTCTTACAACATCAACATAAGAAAAATTCCAACTCCAACATTTCTTACAAGACCAAAGCAATAATGGAATAAGTCAAAAGGTACAAAAAAAATATATCAAAGATAGCAGCAACTTATTAGTTTCAACTTATCACACTCATTTCGTGATACATTGGATGGCCTCTAAGCTCCAATTTGGTACATTGTTAAAATTTACAAATCAGTTCAGCAAATTTTATACAATTGCCGAAGTAAACAATAAAGTTGGTACTCAATTTCGTGAACCAGTATTTACTCTGCTTTTGACATCTGGAGTTTAGTTTGCTTGGTATAAAGAGCAAGAACCATTTCTGTTTTAATTAGTACAACGTAATGATTTTCGTTACTACTAGATTAAAAATAGATTGAGTAAGAGATATAGTTTCTTGCATCCGAGGGAAGAGAGTAGAGGGCGGACTTAAACGGGAGGCAAGAGAAGGGCAAAACTATTTTATTTTTTTATTTTTTTATTATTAATCAATGTTATTAATTGATTTAATTGAGTAATGGGTATAATTATAATATAGATCTATTTAGATGGGGAAATAACCAATTTTGAATTTTTTATGGGAAAATATTTAATTAAAGAAATTATGATGGATATATATCTAAAATTTCTCAAAAATAATGTATTGAATGCAATGCACAAAATTTGCTATTAATCAATGTACTTTGATTTTGATATCATACCACACGCTGGAAATCCGGCCACAATTATGTATAAAGAGGAGAGTTCCAATACTTCATGTTTTTTATATCTCATGTTTCATTGTTTACATTTTTGTTTTCAAAATTAAAATTATCAATCCAAACGCTTAACATGTTATTCATACTAAAATATGCGTAGAGATGAAATTTTATAATTTTTGAAAACTTATTACTCATTTTAAAAAAAGGTACAAAATAACTATTTTTGAACAGTCCAGAAACAATAATTTTGTACCTAACTGTCCAAAATTAATGATTTTGTACCTATCTTAAAATATAGTAAACAAATTCAAAAAATTATAAAATTTTATCCCCAAACATATTTTAGTATGAATATCATGTTGAAGTTGAATGGTTCGGATCAACAATTTTAATTTTAAAACAAAGATATAAAATATGAAGCATGAACTATGTCCGCTTGTTTATCAATTGCGTGATATGTTGCAACTTTTAAAATGGGAACTGCATTTTTAAAATGTCAATAAGTTTTTCAATATGGTTTCTAAGTTGTACATGATGGAGATTAAAGAGCTCTTTGTAATTTCCTAGTCGTTCATTAGCTGCACCTTGCTCTCGCACGTGATATCTCACGCTCTTATAAGTAGCAATAAATTGATATGTATTGGCATAACTAACATTAACCAAAAAAATATTTGCCTCATGTTACTGTGAATTTGGTGTCGAGTGCACTCTTTAATACAGTTGCAGCTGAAGCTAATCCTTCCCATTCGACCATTACATAAGTAAATCGATAGTCGAAATTACAAACGAGCATAACATTTTGTGACAATATCTGTTTTCTATTACGATATGAAGCTTGATCTTCGTAAGAGGTCACAAGTTTGAAAATGTTTGTTTTCTATTCTCCGTGTGATAATGTTTGTGTCACAGGTTCGAAATACAAAATATATATATATATATTTATAAATATTAAATAGTCCCCATCCTCAATAGTTGTCTGCCTTTAAATTTTTAGAGGAACTTTTAATAACTAAGAAATTCTTTGTCACAAAAATTCTAATAATTATTCTTTTGTAAATAATATATGTCACTATCGATATTTTGTTGACCTTGAAATTAAGTTTGAAATTATTTCACATTTATCTCAAAAAAGCGAACATTTTATGTCATACTATTGCATAGATATTTCAAGTTGAACGAATCAATCCAAATCTAGACGAATTAATAAAACTCAAGCTATCGAATAACAACACAATTAAACAAGGGAACTAAAACTACGAAGAAAACTAAATACAAATCAAATCATATGCAAGCCCCGAAGTACGAATTAAGCTTACATCTCTTAATCTGACTCCAATTTAGGGCATTGATGAATATACATTTAATCGAAGGTGGCATCAGCAATCAGAGGTGTGGACTACTGGACCGTGTCCGTGTGGGGCCTCTTTCACGGTTTCACCTCCTTTACTATGTCATGAAGTTTGAATCCGATTTTTTTATTAATACCCTAAAAAAATAGAAAATTATTGGATCAACTCTCAATTTTTTAAAAATTGAAAAATACCCTGATTGTCCCACATAGAAGCGGTCTACCTCAAGACCTAGCCGCTCCACAGTGGGACGGTCGGTTTTTTTTTGGGGGAGGTTCGTACATTGTTGGTGATTCAGTTGGAGTACCCATGAGTAGCCTGTAGAGTGTCGGAGATTCAGGAGGAGGAGATGGATATAGATGCTGATGAGGAGGAGGGTGTTCAACTAGGCTATCAACCGCCGCACATGCAATACCGTCCACCTGATAGATTGGATCTCTTTGACCGTCGCCGACGTCGTTAGGTTTTTAATGCTATGCTTTAGTTCTAATTGACTAGATTGTAGTATTTTATGTTTGGATTGTATTGTTTTATGTTTGGATTGTTATATTTTATGTTGTGGTTTTAGTATTTTTTGTTTGTTTGTTTGTTGTTTTTAATCAAACGAAACAAAATTATAACATTATAAATTATAAACATTACACAACAAATTATAACACACCGTCAACATATTACACAACAATTTATAACAAAATAAAATTCAACAATACAAATTGTAATACAAATATAGAAGCATATCCAGATCGATTAACCGCTCTACTATGAGGTGGCTGGGACAGGGAGCAAGCCGCTCTACTGTAAGGCGGCTAGGTCTTAAGGTGGACCGCCCCTCTGTGCGGGCTATCAGGACATTTTTTAATTTTTTTGAAAATTGAGGACATATTCAGTAGTTTTTTATTTTTTGAGGATATTATAAAAAAAAAATCAGAGTTTCAATGGTATTCACTATTTTAATTTAATACCTCAACATTTAATATCTAAAAAAAAGAAGACACAAGATATAACTAATAGTTGTCATTCACTGTAGCACGGGGGGGGGGGGGGGGGGGGGGCAGCCGCCCCCCTAGATTTCGAGTTTTAGTGGTGATCTATTGGTACCGATCGACTTTGTTGCTATCTGGAATTTTTTTTACCCCATTTGGATGTTTGATTTGTAATTCGGGTTGAATTTAGTGTTAAAATCAAAATAAATTTCTTGAATTATGATTGGAAATATTAATTATAAGTTATAGGATCAAAAATTATAAGTCAGGGTATTGGAAAATATAAGTCAAAATATTATTTTTTTATCGAGTACCCAATTAGTTAATGAGTTTAAATCCGATTTGATATTTTTTTGCCTCCCTGACGACAATCCTGGGTCCACCCCTGAAAGTTTGACCAGTCTGAATTTTTTATTTATTTAAAGAAAACAACTGTGGAAATTGGCTAATGTCATCTGTTTGCTGCTGGGTCACCATCTATATGAAAAAAAATATCTTTACAAAAGATTTAATATTTGATAGTGTATTAATATTAGAAACGATTAGAAGCTTTGAATTTTTCGTAGTACTAGTATCAGATATATAAACAATTAGGCCACATCACTTCTAGTCTATCTCAAGTTCTCAATTGTTTTTTTCTTTTTTTTTTGATATTCTGGTAGAAGCTAAAAAGGGGAAGGAGTCTGTCACACAACCACCGAACCATCCCAGCAGACCAAGGCCAGTTGAGAACGATCCTCTACAGCCACCGTATTTCTCCGAGAAAGAGATCAAGACCGTTAATCACGCTCTGATCCAGTGGTCGTGGTTCATCAACCAAACTTTGGTGTCTATGAACAGTTCATGCATAGTTTGTGCATTAATTTATTTCCAGAGTATTTCTAAATTAATAGCCCAATTAAAGGGATTCTTGAATTTTTTTCGAAGTTTTGTCAAATTATCTGTGAATTATTTTTGAATTTACTAATTACTTCTGAATTATTTGCAAATTATTATTTATTATTTTTTCCTTAAAACTTCAGAATTTTAATATATTTACATGCATTTTTAAAATAAATTATTTATAAATTTTAAATTTGTCATTGTACATTCTCTCCAACTTGCTGCTGCACTAATCAAAATTCAAAAGTAAATACACTATGAGACTCTGGACACTTTCAAAAATATCAAACTAAGTTGGTCAAATTTGTTAATTTATATTTAATGTTGGATATTTAAAAAATACCAAATGGGTAAATAAATGGAGGCATTTTTATACCCAAATTTATATAAAATTAATTATACTCGTATCATATTCTTAACCGTTAAGTATATATCTTTCTTATTCATACTTTTATCTTTATCATTATATAATGAAATAAATAATGTTTCGATATATTATTTGCTTATATAATTTAATAAAAGATATAAAAGAAATAAATATATTAAACACTTTAAGTATATTATATTCGGTTTTAGTAAGGACAATGAAATATGCAAGTCTCTCCTCTTTTTTCTTTTTCTTTTTTTTTTTTGTTCCACTCATATTCTTGTTGGGAATATTGGTTCGATTCATTAATTTTTCATATTGTGTGATCGTTGGTGTATGAATAAATTGTGAATATTAATAGGACTGAATTATTAATTCGGTTTAATTGGCACCTTACAAAATAACGGAATTATTGATCCAATTTTATGTATTTATCAAAAAAAAGAACGATCAGTTTTATTTTTAATTTCTAAAATTAGAAAAAGCTGGTCAAATTGACTTGAGGCCGCCGTTTACAGTACTAATTAGTGTAGTAATATTCAGTCTATTTGGTCGAATATTCCTATTCGGTTGCAATCCGAATAGAAAATCTATAATTGATCTGAATATGTGATGTAGAACATATTACCGGTTTAGAGTATATTAACAGTAATAAAAATACTGATTTAGAGTACATTAACAGTGTTTATACTATATATTACTAGTTTAGAGTATATTAACGGTTTAAAGTATATTAACAATGATAAAAATATCAGTTTAGGGTATATTAACAGTAATAAAAATACTAGTTTATAATATATTAAAAGTGGTTTATATCATATATTACCGTATATTATTTAATTTATATACATATAAATTCTCATTTAAAATTTACATACATGAGTCATACATAAGTCAGCATAAAAATCTTCATATAGGTATTTTTCCGCTTACCGCATACAAACTGAATATTAAAACGCTGACTACCAATTGACTTCGTTGAGTTTTGCGTGGATGCACCGTTATGTCTAGTCTGGTGTTGTATGCTGATTGCTACTACCATACCTTTCAAAGAAAACAAAATTGTCTTGTCTGTGCTGTGTGCCTGTGTGCACCCAAGACCCCATCTTGTATATATTATTTTTATCTAATAAAGCTAAATTTTAAATCAAATTTATAGAAAGGTGATTAATATATATTTAGAAGAGAGTGACTAATGTGCATTCGTATGCATATGATCTGATATGCATATGGTCCAAATTTGAAATTTCAAAATCCAAAATGTCGATACGAACCGTTCATCTTGTTTTTCATATTAATATGTGCTTGGAGACCAAATTTTACATTTTTTCTAATTTTTTTTACTATTTATTAAGCCACTTTGAAAATTGTTGATCCAACAGTGGCTTAACAAAACAGTAAGATCAGTAGCCACCGTTGGATCAACAATTTTCAAAGTGACTTAATAAATAGTAAAAAAATTCAGAAAAATGTAAAATTTTGTCTCCAAGCACATATTAATATGGAGAACAAGATAAACGGTTCGTATCGACGTTTTGAATTTTGAAATTTCAAATTTGAATCGTATGCATATCGGCCAATATGCATACGAACACATTAGTCACTCTCATATTTAGAATATAAAATCCCTGTCCAATCAGCTTCTTTTCTTGATTTACTCAGGAGCGGTCCGATGAAGATCAAGTCATAATGTCTAGTCAGAGTTGTTTGATTTTTATCAAGATTTGTACAAACAAGTTTATAATTTTTTCTGATTAGATGCACATAATTTGATACAAATCAAATGACTCAGATAAGATATTAGATCGAATTTGATCTGATGTCAATCACATTGCCTCCTACTCACTTCCTTGACACAGCAAATTAAAAGGAAAAAGTAGTCTCTTTTTTCTTTTTTCTTTTTTTTTTCTACAGCCGAATTATGGTATACCGTATACCGGACCCAAGTACGGTGGGAGTTTCAATAACAATTCAGGAATGAGTGGAACAATGATATCGTGACCACTTTATAGATTGTGTCATTTTATACTTTATGGGTCAGAAACAAATGTACCATTTAAAGAAATTCCAGCATTTTAAAACTCGGCATGATTCATATGAAGATTATTTCATACGAAGGTTATTATATACATATTGTATATATTCACTTCCCATTTTCTTGTGTCGATTGAATTGACACCTACAATACTGTAATAAATAACATGTCTGAAGTTCTAATTTTCCGATTATGATAATAGTTTTTATCAATTACCATATTTGCCAAATAATATCTCTTAGAATAGTTTCTGAGTGAGTACTATGCATATTACGATTTGGTCCGTAATACGGCTTAATATTTGACTTTTCAAAATCCTAACGGTTGATCCGAACTGTTCATCTTGTTCTCCATATTAATATGTGTTTGGAGACTAAATTTTACATTTTTTGAAATTTTTTTACTATTTTTTTAGATTTATTAAAAATCACTGTTTTTGGATGGTCCAGAATTTTCAGATCAAGTGATTTTCTAAATATTTCAAAAAATAGTAAAAAAATTTCAAAAAATGTAAAATTTGGTCTCCAAACACATATTAATATGGAGAACAAGATAAACGATTCAGATCGACCATTAAGATTTTAAAAAGTCAAATATTAAACCATATTACGGACTAACCCGTGATATGCATAGTACCGTAGACTCACTCATAGTTTCTCTCAATTACCTGGTACTTTTTTATTTTTGGAATCAAGGACCGGGCCCCCTGGGCAGTTGGAAGACTTACAAGTACGTAGACGTTTGCTAAACCCCTAACGGGTTCAGCCCGTTTTGCCCGGTCCGTACCCGTTATCCGAGCTATCCGTACCCATTGCCCGGGTACAAACGGGTAGACGGGTAGACGGGTACGGGTAATAAACGGACCGGACAACCTAATTTGAAAAAAAACCCGTTATACCCGTACCCGTCTACCCGCCTACCCGTACCCGCCTACCCGTACCCATCTACCCGCATACCCGTACCCGCCTACCCGTACCCATCTACCCGCATACCCGTACCCGTTACCCGTACCCGACCCGTTTCACTTCAAAAAAATTTGAATTTTTTGAAAAAAACAGAAAAAAAAGGGAAAAAACAGAAAAAAAAAAAAAAAAACCGGGCGGACCGGACCCGTACCCGGATACCCGGATCCGTACCCGCGGTACCCGTACCCGTCAACCCGCAACGGGTACGGGTAATAAACGGACCGGATAGAGGTTTTGGAAAAATTACCCGTCTACCCGTTACGGGTTTTACCCGTACCCGACCTACCCCTTTACCCGTCCTACCCGTTACCCCTAACGGGTAACCCGGAACGGGTCACGGGTAACCCGTTAGCAAATGTCTACAAGTACGCGAGGTAGGTTAGTTAGTTACTCTAGAATGCTCCAACTATTTCACGTGGAATGCTTCTGGTAGTTGGTAGTTAGAATTGTATATTGGCGCCTCGGCCTTTGGATTTCATTTACCGAGTAACTATCATTTTTTATTTATTTTATACTATTTCACAATATTGCTGGAAAAATAAAATTTTCTCTGTTGTCCATATGAATGAATAAAAAAGTATATACATTGATCGGATCCGAATTATGAAATTCATTTTTTGACTTTTCTTAGATTATTTTAATGCCTGTGCAGTAGGATAGGATTGAATTGCAGAGGTCGCGAGCTCTGGGTAGGTCGTAGGTTGGAGGTTTAAGAGGCGCTTCCATCAATTCGCAATTACAGCAATTGAAATCCATCTCCAGGCTTCAGTCGCAGACGCAAGAGTTTGAGCGATAGAGAAACAAATGGCCGGTGCTTGTCCAATATTGCTAGGTGTTTTAGCAGTGGCTCTAGCGGTGTACTGTGGCACGGATCCATTCAAGCACAGCTCCATGGCGGATTTCCCGGGTTTCGAGGTTTTTCTGGTTGACCTGCCTCACTGGTCAGAGCTTCCCACGGCCAAGGACAGGGAGAACAAGCTACAGAAGGCGGAGATACGGTTCATGAACCAGGTCCAGGGACCAGAGAGCGTTGCATTTGACCCCCTTGGCCGTGGACCCTACACCGGCGTTGCTGATGGTCGGGTTCTCTTTTGGGATGGCTCTGCCTGGAAAGATTTTGCTTATACCTCCCCAAATAGGTGTGTGTTTCTTCTAAATTTGCATGTACTTATTTTTCTCCAGTCAACATATTCTTAATTTGTGTTCAAATAAATCTTGATGAGCTTGTTTTTGTATGTAATTGGCGGAATCAGGGAAGGTTTTAAGCTTCAGATTTTCATAATTTTGCTCTGATCGTTTTTATATCCAAAGAGGGTGTGACTGCATATGTTTTACTTTTATGGTCTCTTATGCAAAGAATCTTTTTTGCTTTGTTTTGTGTACTGTAAAAAGCGAATCAACTTTTTGCACCATCTTTACGATTTGTCGTACTTGTACGGGATTTTCTATTAGGCCTGTTAGTCTTGGATTTGCCCCACAAAAGTTTGGATTCAAATCTGCTAGCACCCTCGTATTCTTCTATCCAAGCCGTTCAAAATCAATCATATGGCTTCAATTGCATCTGATTTGTTTTAATAGATTATATTGATATAAAAGAAAAAAAGTAATTGAAGCCGTGTAATCAATTTTGAATGGCTGGGATGGAGGAATAGGAGGGTGCTCAATTTCTTAAAAAAATGAGTAGATTTGAATCCCAAAAGTTTGGGCCATTATAGTAGGAATCTGTATCCCCTGCATTAACTCAAAAAAGAATTTAATGCATCTGGACTGTCCGATCAGCTTCAAAATTAGTGCAAATTAGATCCATACTAATATTAAAGACTCCTCTATGTTTTAGATGAGAACTGAATAGATTCCGTTTACAATCGGACGACTGATATGTATTAACTCAAAAGATGCGGCCTCATAATATAGTGCAAATTAGATCCGTACTAATATTAAAGACTCCTCTTTTGAGTTAATGCAGACAATGCGGACTCATTATAGTAGCCTGTTATAATAAATTAAGCTCATGATCAGGTTATGCTGAATCAGAAATGACAGTTTAATTTAGGTATAACTATTTCTGTTAAAAATGGGAACTTCTGATAATTTGGTTGAACGTGGTTCTTAGTTTTTTTTGCATGCATTATGACACCGTACGTATTAATTACTGGCATCACATATGACACACACATTTTAAAAATTGTACAACTCCACTTTTAAACATATTTTTCTATATAGATTATATTGGATGGCGCAGATGGCAGTTTAAATATACAAAACGAGATTTAGAGTCAAGCACAAGAGCATGTAGGCCACCTTTGTATATACTGTACATATTGGCTATTGCATCAGGTGGTGTGTAATGATTCTTGTTCAAAACCTAGACCAGCATCAACCACTAACTTGATAAAATGTTTTACAACTCCAGATCAGAGCTGTGTGACCCCAAGCCCTCGGTATTTAGCTACTTGAAGCATGAGCATATATGTGGCCGGCCACTTGGTCTCCGGTTCGACAAAAGAACTGGTGACTTGTACATTGCCGATGCTTATTTTGGATTGTTAAAGGTGGGACCTGAAGGAGGTTTGGCTACTCCGTTGACCATAGAAGCCGAAGGCGTGCCACTGAATTTTACCAACGATCTGGATATTGATGAGGAGGGTAACATCTATTTCACTGACAGCAGCACCAAGTACCAGAGAAGGTTATTTTTATTTGTAAATCAGCTTTGTTTGAATTTAAAGTTTTGATTTCTTATTACATAGAATGACCTTTTCCGAGGGCAATTGTTTCCCAACAAATGCTGCATTAGCAAATATATATATATATATATATAGATATGGGTCCCGGTGATCGTTTTTATATATGGCAGCATAAATCAAATTTTGATACTGCATAATTTTCCGGGAAATTGTATTTATAGTTTATATCTGAAACTAGGGTTGAAAACGGGTCAGATATTATCCAATTCGTATACAATTCCTATCTGGAAATTGAGATTCCAATATCCGGTATTTGATTTATCAAGCAGATATGGTTTTGAATTTACAAAGTGGAAGCGGATTTTTTGAGAATGCAGATATCCGATTAGCAAGATATATACTTTGTAATTTAATACTTATTACAAAAAAGTTTTGTTGTTTACCATTATTATAAAATTACATGGTGTGCATTATTAGTTCTATTATAATGTTTGTGTTTGTTTATAGATAATAGTATCGAAAAATTTACTTTTTTAATAAATTCAATGTTTTTTATAAAATTTAATCAAGTTTTACTTTCATATCTGAACTATATTCATATCCATATCCGATTAATGTCCTATCCATATCTTTATCCGAGTGTATCCATATTCATATCCACATCTGAAATATTAAAATGTATGTGGATACAGTTTGGCCACTTCCAATCTGTATCTGAGTGTATCCATATTCCTATCTGATGCATAGGTATTGTCAATTCTCGGGTGTATATTTTTTGGGGTAGGTATGGCGAGGTTAGAGTTGCTTAGTGGAATTGCTGGATTCTAAGAGTTGAGTTTTGGCTGTATTTTTTATTGAAATTTGTCAAAGCCTTTTCCTGTAATTATCAACAGAGCTACTTCTCAAATAAAAAGAGCTCAGAATTGTAGTCTAAGGTAGTGCTTACTGTTACTTGTTCTGACAGAAAAAAATGCTCAGTTACTGTAACATGCCAGTTTCTGCTGTTTCATACTGGAGTCAAGTTTATTCAAGACAAGCCTTAACTCTTCTTCTGCATTTAAACCTAAATTAATTCCATGTTTGCCTCACCTAAATTCAAGGAAGCCTCAATTTTAACCCTGCATTGTGAAATTGAAGAGAAGCTTTGCTTAAAGGACTAAATTCCATTCTTCTGCACAGACTAAGAAAAAGAAATTAAAACAAAAAGGAGATTGGCATGACCCGCCAGTTAGTCATAATGGCTTGAGGCCTGACTCGTATGTCCCAAGATCTGAATTATAATTATTTTACAAATTTTCTCTCCAAATATGATGTTCTAATTGATGTTGAGATCTGTCGCTAACAATAGCAAATCAAATTTCTACAGGAATTTCTTGCAGCTAGTCTTCACGGCTGATCCTTCTGGACGGCTCTTGAAGTATGATCCAAAAACAAAAGAAACAACAGTTCTCCTTCGGGACCTCCAATTCCCGAATGGTGTATCCTTGAGCAAGGATGGGTCATTCTTCGTGTTTTGTGAAGGAATGCGTGGCAGGTTGGTATACCTTACACCCTTAAGCATGTTACTTTGTCTAAGACTGTAAAGTCTTTCCGATTTTGTTCTGCTATGATACGAATTAGTGAAGTAATCTATTTTCTAGTATGGGTTGGTAGTCTGTTCTAGGTACCAAATACTATACATCTGTACATCTTACTTGGGCCTGGTATGGAAAAATTCAGGACATAGCGATTCAATTGTAATTCATGAATGCAGACTGAGCAGATACTGGTTAAAGGGAGAGAAAGCCGGTACCACCGATGTCCTTGCAATCCTTCCTGGTTTCCCAGACAACGTGAGAACCAACGACAAAGGTGAATTCTGGGTGGCTATCCATTGCCGGCGTACCATCTATGCACATTTACTAAACCAGTGGACCCAACTAAGGAAGTTTCTGATGAAACTTCCAATCTCTGCCAAGTACCACTACCTGATGCAAATCGGTGGCAGGCTTCATGCTGCCATCATAAAATACAGCCCAAATGGCGAATTGCTTGAAATCTTGGAGGACGCTCAGGGGAAGGTGGTACGGGCAGTCAGTGAGGTTGAAGAGAAGGATGGG
Organism: Carex rostrata; assembly: GCF_964058835.1. Taxonomy (NCBI): domain Eukaryota; kingdom Viridiplantae; phylum Streptophyta; class Magnoliopsida; order Poales; family Cyperaceae; genus Carex; species Carex rostrata. The sequence continues at coordinate 4,316,253 of NC_135920.1, read as the reverse complement.
AAGCTTTGGATCGGATCTGTACTCATGCCCTTTATTGCTGTTTATTGATATAGAAAGTTTGGATCGTCTTTGGTTGTTTCTCATTCTGAGATCCATACTTTGTGAGTCGAGTAGTTAATATGCCAGGCTGTAAAAATTGAAGTGAGGATGGTATGGTTGTGGTCAACAATGCAGAGGACCCTGCAGAAGTGTAACAGTGAAATCAAACTTGACAGCATGCAGTAGAACTTTTGTTGTTGTAAGTGTTGTATAATTTATGGAGATAAGGTTTGGCGGCCTCAATCTCGCTCAGGCTAAGAGTTTTTTTTATGGAACAAAACTAGGTTTATTAGAAAATAAAAAAATAAGGGAGGTATAGAGTTGTAACTGGATCCTGTTGCTGTGTTTTAAAATGTATGATTCCTTTATTTACAAACTTCATCCTCATGTTTTGATGTCGATTGTACTGTCTATTTGTTTTAGGTTTGGCTTCTGAATTTTCGTTAGCATACTTGTCCGATCCGCGATATATTCATAAGAATGAGTTTATATCTGTATGAATCTAAACTGTTCATGTGGACAGTTCAGATTGAACATCGAACCAAATCCGGGCTGATGCTCATCAGAACACTCAGTTCCCACTATTATTAATATTTTGTTGGGTTGCAGCTTTTCACTATTCTGAAGCCCATGCTCATAAAATAGCAGTATAAATTCCTTTGGGTTTAGTTTTATTTACTGATGTTAATTGTTTATTAGATTAATAAATGTGTATCAAGGCACTTTATTCGTTTAATATTTTTCACGTGGGCGGGAAATAAGTATGTTATTTATTTATTGATAATGACACAGCCGGTCATACCAATTAAGAAAAAAAATGCCTCAATTTTGTACCAATATGCAATTGCATATGCATGAATCTGTGTTTTGCTGGTAACTGTTGAGCACGACATGATCTTACGAGCAATAAGTCGGTACAGCCTCAGAAGACATTTCTGGTGCCTTTTCTACAAATAAGAGGGGTTAAACTGAAGAAAACCACTTCTGACAACATCGGAGGTATTTTTTTAAATTAAAATTAAGTCAATTCTGAGTATCAATGAATTCTATTTGTGAAGGCATGCATTTCTAATGTTTTATTTTGTTGTGTGAATAACTAATTTCAAAATACTTGTACAGGTTTGCTCTGTTTCACTGGCACCTATCTAATTAATTCTTGTAGGTTTGAAATTGCTGCTGCCTGCTGGTAAGTTATATACCTGCTATTTGTGATTAATTAGTATCTTTATTTGGTAGTGATTCAGCTTTATTTTTTGCTTTGGAGGATATGAATTATATGAGCTATTGGTTGATCAATTATTTTTCTGTTTCCCACTATTGCAATTGTTCCCATATTCACTTTGTTGATTTTTTATTTATTTTACTTTGCTGTAGTTGAATTGTGTAAACCACAAATACTTTCTCTGAACTTGTGCTATTGTGTTCTGCATTTGATGAGGATTTTGTTATGGTGTTCTCCTTAATATCTAAAATATTAATTTGATAAAGAGAAAAGTAAATCCATAATAGCAATTAGTAAATATTGCATTTATTGATCATTAGTTTCTCTATTTGCTAAACTAAAAGAAAATAAAACACCATCCTGGCAACGATAGTGTAAGAACACTGGACTTTTATCAACAGAGATGATGGCGAACAATTTACTCAGCTGTAAAACAAAGCTTGATTAAAAGTTTAAAACACCTTTATCAGATCGGCCTAAACACATCATGGCCTAACGAAGGCCTGTTGCGAAATCTTCTTGCCAGCCCAAACAAGCACTTGATGATATATAAAGTAAAAACACCATTAATCTAGGTAAAACTATTGATAACTCTGATTGACTTAGATTAATGGTGTTAGTGCTTTGCATCAAGTCGAAACAACGCACTTAATAATTTTACCCAATCCATTGGTGCCCGGGGGAAAATGGTCAAAATTTTCATAATTTATTTTAAACTTCACTTTTAAGTTCCTCTCCGAAATTTTTATTACTATCCAATTATATTCAAGTTTTAACTTTTTTTTTAAATGCTCAAACCGCAGGATTTTCTTGCAGTTTGGAATAAAAATTCCAAACCGCAGAATTATCTTGCAGTTTTGGATTTTTTTTTTCATTATAAATACCCTGTTTCTTCTCTCAAATTCACCAGAATTTAAAGAGAGAAAGAGAGGAAGAGAAAGAGAAAGCGATTTCTGAGGCGACAAAAAAAAATCGCCTCTAAAGTTGCCTTTTTCGTCTCAGAAATTGCCTTATTTTTCTCTTTCTCTTTGAATTATGTGAGTTTGAGAGGGAGGAGAGAGAAACGAGGTATTTATAGTGAAAAAAAATCCCAAACAGCAAGATAATTCTGCGGTTTGGAATTTTTATTCCAAATCGCAAGAAAATCCTGCGGTTTGAATATTTTAAAAAAAAGAGTCGAAACCTGGATATAATAGAATATTTATATTTAATGTTGGATATTAATAAAAATATCAGAGTTCCTCTTATTTCCTTACTGATTACTGCATTGTATATCGTGTATTTGTTATGAAATACTACATTATAATATTTTTAATTGTGGTATATCTTGTACACCCATCACTTGTTACCCTCAACATATGACAGAACCTACAAAGATATGATGTACGAAGATTCAAATCTGCTCTAGGATCATTCTCTTCTACTTTCTCTCTCTCTCTCTTCAAAAGAGCAGAAATGAGATCCGCTATGCTAAAAAAGTGAGGTTCAGTGAGATCATCAGGGGTGTACAAAAATACTGTCAACCCACTCGACCCGTCTGATCCGTCCGACCGTCCGATCTGTCCGACCCATCCGACCCAATTCGTATTTTATCGGGTTGAGATGTTACTGGGTCGGGTACAGGTTGGATTTTGACAAACCCGTTACTCTGAATCAGATCATGAGTTTGCTCTTAATAATCCGTTTATACCCGGACCCGACCTCAAACCTACCCCTGACTGACTGGGCCTCACCATTTGGTAAAATCGTCAGATTCGATGAAAATTTGATTGAGTTTTTGTCACTAGTTCGGAAATAAAACGAAAGGGGATGCAAAAATGGGGAAGAAAGATCTGAACGGTGGGACCACGATATAAACCTTTAATTTCATTCCAAAGAAACGGACCATATTCTTTATAATGGGCCGGAACTTTACTATTCAAAATTAGACTGAACTTTAAAGAAAGAGGTGCGAGCAGGAGTAAAATTAATAAATGAGCCGAACTTCTATAAAACTGGCGTGGACTTGACTTCACCAACATCACTATAATCATATTATTCAGATCCTTTGTTGCATGCACTATGTGGCAATCATTAGGCATGCATTCCCATCCTTATTTTTTGCTGAGTATTTATATATTGGTGCGTTCAGAGATAGATTTTAAGAAAGCTGGGTGTTCTAGATGTCTGAAAAATATTGAAAACCAAGATTTAATGTTGCAGTATATGTCCAAGCTACAATATAATGATTAGATAAAAAATTATTTTATCATTTTTAAAAATAATAACAAACAATTAGTTCAAAAATAACAAAAATAATAACAAACAATTTGTAGGGGTGTACAACGGGTGGGTCTATGATATTTTATTAAAATTTTCAATCAAAATTATAACCCGTTTAACCCGTCTAACCCGCATAACCCGTAATAACCCGTATATAAAAAAATAGATGGGTTGGGTTGGGTTATGGGTGGGTCAAGTAAATAATTTTTTTAACCCGGTGTAATCGGATTGGATTCAAATTTTAATAAAATATCATCGACCCATCCGTTGTACACCCTTAGAGATCATTAAAGAGCAACAACCTAAGTCTTATAAATAAACACTTGGTTAATCTATATAAGCACCTGGTTCATCTATATAAGCATCTAAAGAAAAGGAGGGTGTTTCTTTTTTCAAGAATTTGAGCATATTTGAATCTTGATGTATGAGATGTAAATACAGAAGTTCTATGCTAAATACGATGCGCGTTACGTATGATTATGTGAAAACTGAATAATGTACACTCAATTTGTCCGATTTACGAGAAAAAAAATATGATGCAATAATACGATAGTCTCCTCAAAATTTGTAAAGAGCAAACAAATTGCTACCCTTTGCCAACTTAAGTCCGACAATCTATAAATTATTAAATTATCTGAAACTAAATTTTGCCTTTGTTCATTTGATATGCAAAATTTAAATTCAAAAGAATCGGAGAATCACGTTTGATGTAGTGATTAAGGCAACGATTTCCTTGTAAAGGGTAACAAAACTGGAAGACCTTAACTTCATTTTCATATATAAAAAGATCGTGTTAATTTCACCTTTTAATTTAATGTCTATGTATCAATTAAATTAACATTGTCAAAGACGCGATTATAGTTTTTTATCTTTTTATGTAAATATTTAAGTATTAATTAAAGTAACATAGTCAAAGAAGGGCACTTCGGTTTGTTTGGTTGTTATGGGACAAAATGAGATTTTATGGATGGAAATAGAAACTCGTTGTTAAATTTACGGCAACTCGTGAGTATGAGACTGAATAGAGAAATGTGTTAAAATGAATGCTTGATTTCATTGTAGAATTAGTTACAGAAAATTATATTTTTCTTTCTAAAATACTTGATATTTTGTAACTATCTTTATTAATAAAATAATTATTATAATTAAATAAAGTGGATTAAAGTTAATATAATCCTACTTATTTATTATTATTTGATAAAATACAAATAATAATTATTACATCTATTTAAATTTTAATAATTGTAACAAAAGAATTGTAATTTGTTAGATCCGGAGCAAAGTTGGTTAGTCTCAGGACAAGTTCAATTTACGTCCTGGATATACTTATATATAAATTATTAGAATCACATGTTTTTTTTTACAGTAAAATTCGTAGGTGATTTTATTAATTTAAAGAGTTACAAATCAGTCATTGTAGAAGATTAGACAAGAAATATCTTAGAAAGTACTCATCTGTAAACAAACTAAAAATGCACAGTGGTATGTGCATCTTATGGACACAATTTTGATCATCATTGCTTGATAGAAATGATAAAAGTCTAGCAATAGCTTCCTGTGTGCACATAGTTGTCTTGCTGGCAGATTTCATCGTAGAAGACATTTAATCAAAACTAGACCGAGAACTGAATCAACTTGGTCAGAACATTCACCAATCAAAAGTCTCAATAGAGGCACTGAATCAACTAAACTGTGACAGTCACCACTCAGAGGTCCCAATAAAGAGTCGTCAGTGTGGGAAGTAGAAAAGGGAGGGAGAAGAGTGTTGGTCTGTGCCATAATTTACTTGTCTGTTTGACTAAATTTGCAAAACATATATTTATTGGATTTAACAATTTTTTTGAGTTGAGATATGTACAGATTCATAAGATTTAGAAATGCAACAAGACTATTAAGGCTGTTTTCTTTGTCCTTGAGATAACTGACTGCATCACTGCTCCAATAAAGACTAAAACTTCAAAATCAATATCAACTTTTCATAAGCTTTTCAAAAAGTGATTATATGCCAAAATCAGATACTCGAGTACTAAAATACACATGTTTCATGTTTGAAGCTGAAATTCCAAAACAGTTGATGACCGGTATAACAGTTCAGGGACCATTACAAAGGTAAAAATACCGACCACGCCGGTTTAATTCATTCTGGACCAGAGTCTAACGGTCTGGGTTCCAGAGCCGAACCGTTGCAACAGGATAATTCCAGCAGTCTGCACACCTTTTTTGACCGCCGTTTGGTCATACGACTCCGATAGCTTCTAATTTCCAGGAGACCTTTCGTATTTCACGTGGAATGCACCTGGTGGTAGGTAGGTAGAATTGTATATTGGCGCCTCGGCCTTTGGATTTCATTTACCGAGTAACTATAAATTTTTATTTATTTTATACTATTTCACACTATTGCTGGAATAAAATTTTCTTCTGTTGTCCGTATGAATGAATAAAATATATATTTATCGGATCCGAATTATAAAATCCATTTTTTTTTACTTTTCTTAGATTATTTTAATGCCTGTGCTGACGTGCAGTAGGATTGAATTGCAGAGATCGCGAGCTCTGGGTAGGTTGGAGGTTTAAGAGGGGCTTCCATCAATTCGCAATTACAGCAATTGAAATCCATCTCCAGGCTTCAGTCGCAGACGCAAGAGTTTGAGCGAGAGAGAAACAAATGGCCGGTGTTTGTACAATACTGCTAGGTGCTTTAGCAGTGGCGCTAGCGGTGTACTGTGGCACGGATCCATTCAAGCACAGCTCCATGGCGGATTTCCCGGGTTTCGAGGTTTTTCTGGTTGACCTGCCTCACTGGTCAGAGCTTCCCACGGCCAAGGACAGGGAGAACAAGCTACAGAAGGCGGAGATACGGTTCATGAACCAGGTCCAGGGACCAGAGAGCGTTGTATTTGACCCCCTTGGCCGTGGACCCTACACCGGTGTTGCTGATGGTCGGGTTCTCTTTTGGGACGGCTCTGCCTGGAAAGAGTTTGCTTACACCTCCCCAAATAGGTGTGTGTTTCTTCTAAATTTGCATGTACTTATTTTTCTCCAGTTAACATATTAATCTTTATGAGCTTGTTTTTGTATGTAATTGGGCGGAATCAGGGTTTTAAGCTTTAGATTCTCATAATTTTGCTCTGATCGTTTTAATATCCAAAGAGGGTGTGACTGCATATGTTTAACTTTTATGGGCTCTTATACAAAGAATCTTTTTTGTTTTGATTTGTGCACTGTAAAAAGCGAATCAACTTTTTGCACGATCTTTACGATTTGTCGTACGTGTACGAGATTTTCTATTAGGCCTGTTAGTCTTGGATTTGCCCCACAAAAGTTTGGATTCAAATCTGCTAGAAAAGGAGCACCCTCGTATTCTTCTATCCAAGCCGTTCAAAATCAATCACATGCTTCAATTGCATCTGATTTGTTTTAATAGATTATATTGATATAAAAGAAAAAAAGTAATTGAAGCCGTATGATCAATTTTGAACGGCTCGGATGGAGGAACATGAGGGTGCTCCTTTTCTTAAAAAAATGAGTAGATTTGAATCTGAAAAGTTTGGGCTATTATAGTAGGAATCCGTATCCTCTGCATTAACTCAAAAAAGAATCTTTTGAGTTAATGCATCTGGACTGTCCGATCAGCTTCAAAATTAGTGCAAATTAGATCCCTACTAATATTAAAGACTCCTCTATGTTTTAGATGAGAACCGAATAGATTCCGTTTACAATCGGACAGCTGATATGTATTAACTCAAAAGATGCGACCTCATGATATAGTGCAAATTAGATCCGTACTAATATTAAAGACTCCTCTTTTGAGTTAATGCTGACAATGCAGACTCATTATAGTAGCCTGTTATAATAAATTAAGCTCATGATCAGGTTATGCTGAATCAGAAATGACAGTTTAATTTAGGCATAAGTATTTCTGTTAAAAATGGGAACTTCTGATAATTTGGTTGAACGTGGTTCTTAGTTTTTTTTGCATGCATTATGACACTGTACGTATTAATTACTGGCATCATACATGACACACACATTTTAAAAATTGTACAACTCCACTTTTAAACATATTTTTATATATAGATTATATTGGATGGCGCAGATGGCAGTTTAAATATACAAAACGAGATTTAGAGTCAAGCACAAGAGCATGGTGCTTTGCAAAGCACCGTAGGCCACCTTTGTATATACTGTACATATTGGCTATTGCATCAGGTGATGTGTATTGATTCTTGTTCAAAACCTAGACCAGCATCAACCACTAACTTGATAAAATGTTTTACAACTCCAGATCAGAGCTGTGTGACCCCAAGCCCTCGGTATTTAGCTACTTGAAGCATGAGCATATATGTGGCCGGCCACTTGGTCTCCGGTTCGACAAAAGAACTGGTGACTTGTACATTGCCGATGCTTATTTTGGATTGTTAAAGGTGGGACCTGAAGGAGGTTTGGCTACTCCGTTGACCATAGAAGCCGAAGGCGTGCCACTGAATTTTACCAACGATCTGGATATTGATGAGGAGGGTAACATCTATTTCACTGACAGCAGCACCAAGTACCAGAGAAGGTTATTTTTATTTGTAAATCAGCTTTGTTTGAATTTAAAGTTTTGATTTCTTATTACATAGAATGACCTTTTCCGAGGGCAATTGTTTCCCAACAAATGCTGCATTAGCAAATATATATATATATATATATATATATATATGGGTCCTGGTGATCGTTTTTATATATGGCAGCATAAATCAAATTTTGATACTGCATAATTTTCCGGGAAATTGTATTTATAGTTTATATCTGAAACTAGGGTTGAAAACGGGTCAGATATTATCCAATTCGTATACAATTCCTATCTGGAAATTGAGATTCCAATATCTGGTATTTGATTTATCAAGCAGATATGGTTTTGAATTTACAAAGTGGAAGCGGATTTTTTGAGAATGCAGATATCCGATTAGCAAGATATATACTTTGTAATTTTTACAAAAAAGTTTTGTTGTTTACCATTATTATAAAATTACATGGTGTGAATTATTAGTTCTATTATAATGTTTGTGTTTGTTTATAGATAATAGTATCGAAAAATTTACTTTTTTAATAAATTCAATGTTTTTTATAAAATTTAATCAAGTTTTACTTTCATATCTGAACTATATTCATATCCATATCCGATTAATGTCCTATCCATATCTTTATCCGAGTGTATTCATATTCATATCCACATCTGAAATATTAAAATGTATGTGGATACAGTTTGGCCACTTCCAATCTGTATCTGAGTGTATCCATATTCCTATCTGATGCATAGGTATTGTAAATTCTCAGGTGTATATTTTTTGTGGTAGGTATGGCGAGGTTAGAGTTGCTTAGTGGAATTGCTGGATTCTAAGAGTTGAGTTTTGGCTGTATTTTCGATTGAAATTTGTCAAAGCCTTTTCCTGTAATTATCAACAGAGCTACTTCTCAAATAAAAAGAGCTCAGAATTGTAGTCTAAGGTAGTGCTTACTGTTACTTGTTCTGACAGAAAAAAATGCTCAGTTACTGTAACATGCCAGTTTCTGCTGTTTCATACTGGAGTCAAGTTTATTCAAGACAAGCCTTAACTCTTCTTCTGCATTTAAACCTAAATTAATTCCATGTTTGCCTCACCTAAATTCAAGGAAGCCTCAATTTTAACCCTGCATTGTGAAATTGAAGAGAAGCTTTGCTTAAAGGACTAAATTCCATTCTTCTGCACAGACTAAGAAAAAGAAATTAAAACAAAAAGGAGATTGGCATGACCCGCCAGTTAGTCATAATGGCTTGAGGCATGACTCGTATGTCCCAAGATCTGAATTATAATTATTTTACAAGTTTTCTCTCCAAATATGATGTTCTAATTGATGTTGAGATCTGTCGCTAACAATAGCAAATCAAATTTCTACAGGAATTTCTTGCAGCTAGTCTTCACGGCTGATCCTTCTGGACGGCTCTTGAAGTATGATCCAAAAACAAAAGAAACAACAGTTCTCCTTCGGGACCTCCAATTCCCGAATGGTGTATCCTTGAGCAAGGATGGGTCATTCTTCGTGTTTTGTGAAGGAATGCGTGGCAGGTTGGTATACCTTATACCCTTAACCATGTTACTTTGTCTAAGACTGTAAAGTCTTTCCGATTTTGTTCTGCTATGATACGAATTAGTGAAGTAATCTATTTTCTAGTATGGGTTGGTAGTCTGTTCTAGGTACCAAATACTATACATCTGTACATCTTACTTGGGCCTGGTATGGAAAAATTCAGGACATAGCGATTCAATTGTAATTCATGAATGCAGACTGAGCAGATACTGGTTAAAGGGAGAGAAAGCCGGTACCACCGATGTCCTTGCAATCCTTCCTGGTTTCCCAGACAACGTGAGAACCAACGACAAAGGTGAATTCTGGGTGGCTATCCATTGCCGGCGTACCATCTATGCACATTTACTAAACCAGTGGACCCAACTAAGGAAGTTTCTGATGAAACTTCCAATCTCTGCCAAGTACCACTACCTGATGCAAATCGGTGGCAGGCTTCATGCTGCCATCATAAAATACAGCCCAAATGGCGAATTGCTTGAAATCTTGGAGGACGCTCAGGGGAAGGTGGTACGGGCAGTCAGTGAGGTTGAAGAGAAGGATGGGAAGCTTTGGATCGGATCTGTACTCATGCCCTTTATTGCTGTTTATTGATATAGAAAGTTTGGATCGTCTTTGGTTGTTTCTCATTCTGAGATCCATACTTTGTGAGTCGAGTAGTTAATATGCCAGGCTGTAAAAATTGAAGTGAGGATGGTATGGTTGTGGTCAACAATGCAGAGGACCCTGAAGAAGTGTAACAGTGAAATCAAACTTTACAGCATGCAGTAGAACTTTTGTTGTTGCAAGTGTTGTATAATTTATGGAGATAAGGTTTGGCGGCCTCAATCTCGCTCAGGCTAAGAGTTTTTTTTATGGAACAAAACTAGGTTTATTAGAAAATAAAAAAATAAGGGAGGTATAGAGTTGTAACTGGATCCTGTTGCTGTGTTTTAAAATGTATGATTCCTTTATTTACAAACTTCATCCTCATGTTTTGATGTCGATTGTACTGTCTATTTGTTTTAGGTTTGGCTTCTGAATTATCGTTAGCATACTTGTCCGATCCGCAATATATTCATAAGAATGAGTTTATATCTCTATGAATCTAAACTGTTCATGTGGACAGTTCAGATTGAACATCGAACCAAATCCGGGCTGATGCTCATCAGAACACTCAGTTCCCACTATTATTAATATTTTGTTGGGTTGCAGCTTTTCACTATTCTGAAGCCCACGCTCATAAAATAGCAGTATAAATTCCTTTGGGTTTAGTTTTATTTACTGATGTTAATTGTTTATTAGATTAATAAATGTGTATCAAGGCACTTTATTCGTTTAATATTTTTCACGTGGGCGGGAAATAAGTATGTTATTTATTTATTGATAATGACACAGCCGGTCATACCAATTAAGAAAAAAAATGCCTCAATTTTGTACCAATATGCAATTGCATATGCATGAATCTGTGTTTTGCTGGTAACTGTTGAGCACGACATGATCTTACGAGCAATAAGTCGGTGCAGCCTCAGAAGACATTTCTGGTGCCTTTTCTACAAATAAGAGGGGTTAAACTGAAGAAAACCACTTCTGACAACATCGGAGGTATTTTTTTAAATTAAAATTAAGTCAATTCTGAGTATCAATGAATTCTATTTGTGAAGGCATGTATTTCTAATGTTTTATTTTGTTGTGTGAATAACTAATTTCAAAATACTTGTACAGGTTTGCTCTGTTTCACTGGCACCTATCTAATTAATTCTTGTAGGTTTGAAATTGCTGCTGCCTGCTGGTAAGTTATATACCTGCTATTTGTGATTAATTAGTATCTTTATTTGGTAGTGATTCAGCTTTATTTTTTGCTTTGGAGGATATGAATTATATGAGCTATTGGTTGATCAATTATTTTTCTGTTTCCCACTATTGCAATTGTTCCCATATTCACTTTGTTGATTTTTTATTTATTTTACTTTGCTGTAGTTGAATTGTGTAAACCACAAATACTTTCTCTGAACTTGTGCTATTGTGTTCTGCATTTGATGAGGATTTTGTTATGGTGTTCTCCTTAATATCTAAAATATTAATTTGATAAAGAGAAAAGTAAATCCATAATAGCAATTAGTAAATATTGCACTTAATGATTATTAGTTTCTATATTTGCTAAACTAAAAGAAAATAAAACACCATCTTGGCAACAATAGTGTAAGAACACTGGACTTTTATCAACAGAGATGATGGCGAACAATTTACTCAGCTGTAAAACAAAGCTTGATTAAAAGTTTAAAACACCTTTATCAGATCGGCCTAAACACATCGGGGCCGTTCGGCAACAAAGGATTAAGTCTCCTTAAGACTTAATCCGCTTCCTTTAGCTTCCTTAGCCGCTTAATCCTACTGAACACCGGTTCTTTAGCACAGATTAAGAACATCTCCTTTAGTTTCCTTTTGCCCGGATCTTAATCCTCTGTCCGGACTTTAAGGCACTCATACCCCTTCCTTTAGCTTCCTTAGCAAAACCCACGGATTAAGACAACCGAACATCGGTTCCTTAGCGCTCCTTAAGCTCTTAATCCTTCACTCTTAATCCTTTGTTGCCGAACGACCCCATCATGGCCTAACGAAGGCCTATTGCGAAATCTTCTTCCCAGCCCAAACAAGCACTTGATGATATATAAAGTAAAAAACACCATTAATCTAGGTAAAGCTATTGATAACTCTGATTGACTTAGATTAATGGTGTTAGTGCTTTGCATCAAGTCAAAACAACGCACTTAATAATTTTACCCAAACCATTGGTGCCCGGGGGAAAATGGTCAAATTTTTCATAATTTATTTTAAACTTCACTTTTAAGTTCCTCTCCGAAATTTTTATTAATATCCAATTATATTCAAGTTTTAACTTTTTTTTAAAAATGCTCAAACCGCAGAATTATCTTGCAGTTTTGGGGGTTTTTTTTTCATTATAAATACCCTGTTTCTCCTCTCAAATTCACCATAATTTAAAGAGAGAAAGAGAAGGCGATTTCTGAGGTGACAAAAAAAAATCGTCTTTGAAGTCGCCTTCTCTTTCTCTTCCTCTCTTTCTCTCTTTGAATTCTGTGAGTTTGAGAGGGAGGAGAGAGAAACGAGGTATTTATAGTGAAAAAAAAATTCCAAACAGCAAGATAATTCTGCAGTTTGAAATTTTTATTCCAAACCACAAGAAAATCCTGCGGTTTGAAATTTTTATTCCAAACCGCAAGAAAATCCTGCGGTTTGAAATTTTTATTCCAAATCGCAAGAAAATCCTGCGGTTTGAATATTTAAAAAAAAAGAGTTGAAACCTGGACATAATAGAATATTTTTATTTAATGTTGGATATTAATAAAAATATCAGAGTTCCGCTTATTTCCTTACTGATTACTGCATTGTATATCGTGTATTTGTTATGAAATAATACATTATAATATTTTTATTTTGGTATATCTTGTACACCCATCACTTGTTACCCTCAACATATGACAGAACCTACAAAGATATGATGTATGAAGATTCAAATCTGCTCTAGGATCATTCTCTTCTACTTTTCTCTCTCTCTCTCTTCAAAAGAGCAGAGAATGGGATCCGCTATGCTAAAAAAGTGAGGTTCATTGAGATCATTAGAGGTGTACAAAAATACTGTCAACCCACCCGACTAGTCTGATCCGTCCGACCCGACCCTTATTTTACCAGGTTGAGATGTTACTGGGTCGGGTACGGGTTGGATTTTGACAAACCCGTTACTCTGGATCGGGTCATGAGTTTGCTCTTATTAACCTGTTTATACCCGGACCCGACCTTAAACCTACTCCTGACTGACTGGGCCTCACCATTTGGTAAAATCGTCATATTCGATGAAAATTTGATTGAGTTTTCATCACTGGTTCGCAAATAAAACGAAAGGGGATGCAAAAATGGGGAAGAAAGATATGAACGGTGGGACCACGAAATAAACCTTTAATTTCATTCCAAAGAAACGGACCAGATTCTTTATAATGGGCCGGAACTTTACTATTCAAAATTAGACTGAACTTTAAAGAAAGAGGTGCGAGCAGGAGTAAAATTAATAAATGAGACGAACTTCTATAAAACTGGCGTGGACTTGACTTCACCAACATCACTATAATCATGTTATTCAGATCCTTTGTTGCATGCACTATGTGGCAATCATTAGGCATACATTCCCATCCTTATTTTTTGCGGGGTATTTATATATGGGGAGCGCTATTTTCAGGTCAACAATTGCGAAAATGAGAGCTGGGAGAATTTTTTTTCACTCTATATCTGTTTTACCCTTCTCCTTCTCTTAAATCTGTCTAATTAATTGACAAAGTTAATAAAGGAAAAAAAGTTATTCAAGGAATCGGGTCTTCTCATTAATTATTTTTCAACCTCTACACACAACAAATATGGAAATGAATTATCAAATGGTAGAATTAAATAGTGAGAACGCATTAATGATTAATCAAATGGTTAGAATATGCTCCTTCACGTACCAGTCATGGATTTAATTAGTTAAATTAATAAGCCTTTTGATACAATATGAATTAAGTAAAAAGGATTTTCTGATATGAATCAGGTACAAAGTTGTACTTGATCTGAACGAACGAGATATCGGGTCACATCTTAATTTGATCAACCTCAGAATATTTGAATTGTTTAAACTCAAAATTTGGTCTGCATTTTTATTTTTTATTTGAACCACGATATTGTATTACACTAGTACAGTCAATAATTATATTTTTAGTACAGTGCATGATTCAATAGGAGCAATGTCGAACCAGTACTAGAAACATCATTATGTACCTCATGGTCTAAAAATAATAAAGAAGAAAGAGAAAAGATAAATCAAATAAAACATGTTAAAACTTAGATCGATACTAAACTGGTACAGAAATATGTAGTGCATGATACATATCATAACAAGAACTTGAATAATGCAACTGAACATTTTTTTGCCATTCTCATTAAAAATCTTTTCAACTATTTATACTGAAGTGTAGAGCATGCGCCTCAACATTTGAAAAGACAAATTGAATAATCTCAAAATTTTATTTATGCAACTTTAATCACTTAGTTTTGTTGTTGTCAAAAAGTTTCTGATAGGTGCGGCTTTTAAGTGAAAAGATACGTCTTCTTCAAAGAAAAAGAAATTTTTAAGTATGCAATATGTTTAATGGTTTTACTCCAAAGCTAGATGGAAATACAAATATTTTGTTCTCAATGTCGTGCAAACAATGTTAATTTTATCAAGTTTAGGTTACTTGTAATTAAGCATGTACAAAGTGTACCAATCTCCTTAATCCTTTTAGATACGAATGCTTCCATTGATTATCTTATTTGTACTTTTATTGATTCTCTCATTCCACCGATATGCAAAGTGTATCAATATTTTGTAAGCGTAGGGGTTGCGTGTATTAAAAGATTAAACCTATAAATTTTATTATAGTCTTTATATTCTATATATTTTTTGTTCTTAAAGAGATTGATATTAATTTATTTATTTTAAACAATGGACATCATTAGGGAATATGTAAATAGATAATAGGGTACTGTTTTGCCTAGAACATTAGGCATTGTAAATATGTAATTATGTATATATGTGAGTCTACCTAACTTACGATGTGTTGTAAAAATATTTTTCTATTTTAATACAATTGCTAGTGGGTATCTGATTTGCCAACCTTAAAAAACTTTCTTTATTTTACTTTTTAACATTCCTTTGTTAACTTTTTGTATTAATGAAAGGGGAGGTAGTACAATTGGCTAAAAAAAAGTTCTAGAGTTGTTGTATCCAAAGGTCGAGAGTTCGATTTCTCCTCACGACTTCGTAGCTTCTGTGAACGTTTTCAAAAAAAAAAAAACTTTCTGTATTAATGAGGCAAATATAAGAGAGAGAAAGTGTTGAGGGGCAAAATAGGTATTTAGAGAAAAAAAGTTTCTCTCAGCCCTCAATTTTGCAATTGTTGACCTGAAAATAGCACTCCCCTTTATATATTGGTGCGTTCAGAGATGGATTTTAAGAAAGCCGGGTGTTCTAGATGTCTGAAAAATATTGAAAACCAAGATTTAATGTTGCAGTATATGTCCAAGCTACAATATAATGATTAGATAAAAAATTATTTTATCATTTTTAAAAATAATAACAAACAATTAGTTCAAATATAACAAAAATAATAACAAACTATTTGTAGGGGTGTACAACGGGTGGGTCGGTGATATTTTATTAAAATTTTCAATCAAAATTATAACCCGTTTAACCCGTCTAATCCGTATAACCCGTATATAAAAAAATAGATGGGTTGGATTGGGTTATGGGTGGGTCAAGTAAAGAATTTTTTTAACCCGGTGTAATCGGATTGGATTCAAATTTTAATAAAAAATTATCGACCCACCCGTTGTACATCCCTAGAAATCATTAAAGAGCAACAACCTAATTCTTATAAATAAACACTTGGTTAATCTATATAAGCACCTGGTTCATCTATATAAGCATCTAAAGAAAAGGAGGGTGTTTCTTTTTTCAAGAATTTGAGCAGATTTGAATCTTGATGTATGGGATGTAAATACAGAAGTTCTATGCTAAATACGATGCGCGTTACGTATGATTATGTGAAAACTGAATAATGTACACTCAATTTGTCCGATTTACGAGAAAAAAAATATGATGCAATAATACGATAGTCTCCTCAAAATTTGTAAAGAGCAAACAAATTGCTACCCTTTGCCAACTTAAGTCCGACAATCTATAAATTATTAAATTATCTGAAACTAAATTTTGCCTTTGTTCATTTGATATGCAAAATTTAAATTCAAAAGAATCGGAGAATCACGTTTGATGTAGTGATTAAGGCAACGATTTCCTTGTAAAGGGTAACAAAACTGGAAGACCTTAACTTCATTTTCATATATAAAAAGATCGTGTTAATTTCACCTTTTAATTTAATGTCTATGTATCAATTAAATTAACATTGTCAAAGACGCGATTATAGTTTTTTATCTTTTTATGTAAATATTTAAGTATTAATTAAAGTAACATAGTCAAAGAAGGGCACTTCGGTTTGTTTGGTTGTTATGGGACAAAATGAGATTTTATGGATGGAAATAGAAACTCGTTGTTAAATTTACGGCAACTCGTGAGTATGAGACTGAATAGAGAAATGTGTTAAAATGAATGCTTGATTTCATTGTAGAATTAGTTACAGAAAATTATATTTTTCTTTCTAAAATACTTGATATTTTGTAACTATCTTTATTAATAAAATAATTATTATAATTAAATAAAGTGGATTAAAGTTAATATAATCCTACTTATTTATTATTATTTGATAAAATACAAATAATAATTATTACATCTATTTAAATTTTAATAATTGTAACAAAAGAATTGTAATTTGTTAGATCCGGAGCAAAGTTGGTTAGTCTCAGGACAAGTTCAATTTACGTCCTGGATATACTTATATATAAATTATTAGAATCACATGTTTTTTTTTACAGTAAAATTCGTAGGCGATTTTATTAATTTAAAGAGTTACAAATCAGTCATTGTAGAAGATTAGACAAGAAATATCTTAGAAAGTACTCATCTGTAAACAAACTAAAAATGCACAGTGGTATGTGCATCTTATGGACACAATTTTGATCATCATTGCTTGATAGAAATGATAAAAGTCTAGCAATAGCTTCCTGTGTGCACATAGTTGTCTTGCTGGCAGATTTCATCGTAGAAGACATTTAATCAAAACTAGACCGAGAACTGAATCAACTTGGTCAGAACATTCACCAATCAAAAGTCTCAATAGAGGCACTGAATCAACTAAACTGTGACAGTCACCACTCAGAGGTCCCAATAAAGAGTCGTCAGTGTGGGAAGTAGAAAAGGGAGGGAGAAGAGTGTTGGTCTATGCCATAATTTACTTGTCTGTTTGACTAAATTTGCAAAACATATATTTATTGAATTTAACAATTTTTTTGAGTTGAGATATGTGCAAGTTCATAAGATTTAGAAATGCAACAAGACTATTGAGGCTGTTTTCTTTGTCCTTGAGATAATTGACTGCATCACTGCTCCAATAAAGACTAAAACTTCAAAATCAATATCAACTTTTCATAAGCTTTTCAAAAAGTAATTATATGCCAAAATCAGATACTCGAGTACTAAAATACACATGTTTCATGTTTGAAGAGTACTGAAATTCCAAAACAGTTGATGACCGGTATAACAGTCCAGGGACCATTACAAAGGTAAAAATACCGACCACGCCGGTTTAATTCATTCTGGACCAGAGTCTAACGGTCTGGGTTCCAGAGCCGAACTGTTGCAACAGGATAATTCCAGCAGTCTGCACACCTTTTTTGACCGCCGTTTGGTCATACGACTCCGATAGCTTCTAATTTCCAGGAGACCTTTCGTATTTCACGTGGAATGCACCTGGTGGTAGGTAGGTAGAATTGTATATTGGCGCCTCGGCCTTTGGATTTCATTTACCGAGTAACTATAAATTTTTATTTATTTTATACTATTTCACACTATTGCTGGAATAAAATTTTCTTCTGTTGTCCGTATGAATGAATAAAATATATATTTATCGGATCCGAATTATGAAATCCATTTTTTTTTACTTTTCTTAGATTATTTTAATGCCTGTGCTGACGTGCAGTAGGATTGAATTGCAGAGATCGCGAGCTCTGGGTAGGTTGGAGGTTTAAGAGGGGCTTCCATCAATTCGCAATTACAGCAATTGAAATCCATCTCCAGGCTTCAGTCGCAGACGCAAGAGTTTGAGCGAGAGAGAAACAAATGGCCGGTGTTTGTACAATACTGCTAGGTGCTTTAGCAGTGGCGCTAGCGGTGTACTGTGGCACGGATCCATTCAAGCACAGCTCCATGGCGGATTTCCCGGGTTTCGAGGTTTTTCTGGTTGACCTGCCTCACTGGTCAGAGCTTCCCACGGCCAAGGACAGGGAGAACAAGCTACAGAAGGCGGAGATACGGTTCATGAACCAGGTCCAGGGACCAGAGAGCGTTGTATTTGACCCCCTTGGCCGTGGACCCTACACCGGTGTTGCTGATGGTCGGGTTCTCTTTTGGGACGGCTCTGCCTGGAAAGAGTTTGCTTACACCTCCCCAAATAGGTGTGTGTTTCTTCTAAATTTCCATGTACTTATTTTTCTCCAGTTAACATATTAATCTTTATGAGCTTGTTTTTGTATGTAATTGGGCGGAATCAGGGTTTTAAGCTTTAGATTCTCATAATTTTGCTCTGATCGTTTTAATATCCAAAGAGGGTGTGACTGCATATGTTTAACTTTTATGGGCTCTTATACAAAGAATCTTTTTTTTTTTATTTGTGCACTGTAAAAAGCGAATCAACTTTTTGCACGATCTTTACGATTTGTCGTACTAGTACGGATTTTCTATTAGGCCTGTTAGTCTTGGATAGTTGGATTTGCCCCCAAAAGTTTGGGTTATAATAAATTAAGCTCATGATCAGGTTATGCCGTATCAGAAATGACAGTTTAATTTAGGCATAATATGGGAACTTCTGATAATTTGGTTGAACGTGGTTCTTACTTTTTTGCATTTGCATACTGACACCGTACATATTAATTAGCGGCATCACACACATTTTAAATATTGTAGAACTCCACTTTTAAACATATTTTTATATATAGATTATATTGGATGGCGCAGATGGCAGTTTAAATATACAAAACGAGATATAGAGTCAAGCACAAGAACATGGTGCTTTGCAAAGCACCGTAACCCACCTTTATATATACTGTACATATTGGCTTTTGCATCAGGTGGTGTGTAATGATTCTTGATCAAAATCTAGACCAGCATCTACCACTAACTTGATAAAATCTTTTACAACTCCAGATCAGAGCTGTGTGACCCCAAGCCCTCAGCCCTTAGCTACTTGAAGCATGAGCATATATGTGGCCGGCCACTTGGTCTCCGGTTCGACAAAAGAACTGGTGACTTGTACATTGCCGATGCTTATTTTGGATTGTTAAAGGTGGGACCTGAAGGAGGTTTGGCCACTCCTTTGACCATAGAAGCCGAAGGCGTGCCACTGAATTTTACCAACGATCTGGATATTGACGACGAGGGTAACATCTATTTCACTGACAGCAGCACCAAGTACCAGAGAAGGTTATTTTTATTTGTAAATCAGATTTGTTTGAATTAAAAGTTTGATTCTTATTACAAAGAATGACCTTTTCTGGAGGCAATTGTTTCCCAACAAAAGCTGCACTAGCAAAAAAAAAAATATATTGGTTCCGGTGATCGTTTTTACATATAGCGGCATAAATCAAATTTTGATACTGCATAATTTTGTCGGGAAATTGTATTTATAGTTTATATCTGAAACTAGGGTTACAATTCCTATCTTGAAATTGAGATTCCCATATCTGGTATTTGATTTATCAAGCGGATATGGTTTTGAATTTACAAAGTGGAAGTGGATTTTTTGAGAATGCAGATATCCGATTAGCAAGATATATACTTTGTAATTTAATACTTGTTACAAAAAAAAATTGTTGTTTACCATTATTATAAAATTACATGGTATGCATTATTATAATGTTTGTGTTTGTTTATAGATAATAGTATCGAAAAATTTACTTTTTAATAAATTCAATGTCTGAACTATAATGTTTGTGTTTGTTTTACTTTCAAATCTGAACTATATGCATATCCATATCCGATTAATATCCGATCCATATCTTTATCAGAGTGTATCCATATTCATATCCGCATTTGAAATATTAAAATGTATGTGGATACAGTTTGACCACTTCCAATGTGTATCCGAGTGTATTCATATTCCTATCTGATGCACAGGTATTGTCAATTCTCAGGTGTATATTTTTTGGGGTAGGTATGGCTAGGGGTGTTCATTGGGTCCGGTTTAATCGGTTTTGAACCTAACCGAATTAGTTTAGATCAAACGGTTCAGTTTTTTCGGTTTAATGGTTCGGTTCGGTTTGTTTTTAAAACCGAATTATAACTTCGGTTCGGTTCGGTTTGTAATTTTCAAAATCAAAATAACCGAACCGACCAAACTTTTATATATTATGAAATTGGTCTGGACCGTCCTGGTTTATTTCTTAATACCCCGGTTTATTCCTTAATCAATTGCTTTAAATACTTCGGTTTATTTCTTAATACCCCGGTTTATTTCTTAATATACTTCGATTTATTATAAATGAATTGCTTTAAATAAAAAATTTAATATATTTCGGTTCTATTTTTGAAACCGAATTATAACTTCGGTTTACCTCGAACCGAACCAATGAACACCCCTAGGTATGGCGAGGTTAGAGTTGCTTAGTGGAGTTGCTAGATTCTAAGAGTTGAGTTTTGGCTGTATTTTTGATTGAAATTTGTCAAAGCCTTTTCCTGTAATAATTATCAACAACTGAGCTACTTCTCAAATAAAAAGAGCTCAGAATTGTAGTCTAAGGTAGTGCTTACTGTTACTGGTTCTGACAGAAAAAAATGCTCAGTTACTGTAACATGCCAGTTTCTGCTGTTTCATACTGGAGTCAAGTTTGTTCAACACAAGCCTTAACTCTTCTTCTGCATTTAAACCTAAATTAATTCCATGTTTGCCTCACCTAAATTCAAGGAAGCCTCAATTTTAACCCTGCATTGTGAAATTGAAGAGAAGCTTTGCTTAAAGGACTAAATTCCATTCTTCTGCACAGACTAAGAAAAAGAAATTAAAACAAAAAGGAGATTGGCATGACCCGCCAGTTAGTCATAATGGCTTGAGGCCTGACTCGTATGTCCCAAGATCTGAATTATAATTATTTTACAAGTTTTCTCTCCAAATATGATGTTCTAATTGATGTTGAGATCTGTCACTAACAATAGCAAATCAAATTTCTACAGGAATTTCATGCAGCTAGTCTTCACGGCTGATCCTTCTGGACGGCTCTTGAAGTATGATCCAAAAACAAAAGAAACAACAGTTCTTCTTCGGGACCTCCAATTCCCGAACGGTGTATCCTTGAGCAAGGATGGGTCATTCTTTGTGTTTTGTGAAGGAAGCCGTGGCAGGTTGGTATACCTTATACCCTTATGCATGCTACTTTGTCTAAGACTGCAAAGTCTTTCCAATTTTGTTCTGCTGCGATACGAATTAGTGAAGTAATATATTTTCTAGTATGTGTTGGTAGTCTGTTCTAGGTACCAAATACTATGTATGTGTACATCTTACTGGGGCCCGGTATGGAAAAATTCAGGACATAGCGATTCAATTGTAATTCATGAATGCAGGCTGAGCAGATACTGGTTAAAGGGAGAGAAAGCCGGTACCACTGATGTCCTTGCGATCCTTCCTGGTTTCCCAGACAATGTCAGAACCAACGACAAAGGTGAATTCTGGGTGGCTATCCATTGTCGGCGTACCATGTACGCACATTTACTAAGCCAGTGGACCCAACTAAGGAAGTTTCTGATGAAACTTCCAATCTCTGCCAAGTACCACTACCTGATGCAAATCGGTGGCAGGCTTCATGCTGCCATCATAAAATACAGCCCAAATGGCGAATTGCTTGAAATCTTGGAGGACACTCAGGGGAAGGTGGTACGGGCAGTCAGTGAGGTTGAAGAGAAGGATGGGAAGCTTTGGATGGGATCTGTACTCATGCCTTTTATTGCTGTTTATTGATATAGAAAGTTCGGTCTTTCGTTGTTTCTCACTCTGAGATCCATACTTTGTGAGTCGAGTAGTTAATATGCCAGGCTGTAAAAATTGAAGTGAGGATGGTATGGTTATGATCAACAATGCAGAGAACCCTGCAGAAGTGTGACAGAGAAATCAAACTTTACAGCATGTAGTAGAACTTTTGTTGTTGTAAGTATTGTATAATTTATGGAGATAAGGTTTGCTCGATCTCCCTCAGACTAAGAATTTTTTTTGTTGAATAAAACTAGGTTTATTATAAAAAAATAAAATAAGGGTGGTATAGAGTAGTAACTGGATCCTGTTGTTGTGTTTTGAAAATGTATGATTCCTTTACTTACAAACTCCATCCTCATGTTTTGATGTCGATTGCACTGTCTATTTGTTTTAGGTTTAGCTTCTGAATTTTCATTAGCATACATGTCCGATCCACAATATATTCGTAAGAACGAGTTTATATCTCTATGAATCTAAACTGTTCATATGGACGGCGAACCAAATCCGGTCTGATGCTCATCAGAACACTCAGTTCCCACTATTATTAATATTATATTGGGTTGCAGCTTTTCACTATTCTGAAGCCCATGCTCATAAAATAGCTGTATAAATTCCTTTGGGTTTAGTTTTATTTACTAATGTTAATTGTTTATTAGATTAATAAATGTGTATCAAGGCACTTTATTCGCTTAATATTTTTCACTTGGGCCGGAAATAAGTATGTTATTTATTTATTGATAATGACCCAGTTAGTCATACCAATTAAGAAAAAAATGCCTCAGTTTTGTACCAATATGCAATTCCATATGCATGAATCTGTGTTTTTCTGGTAACTGTTGAGCACGACAGATCTTATGAGCAATAAGTCGGTATAGCCTCAGAAGATGTTTCTGGTGCCTTTTCTACAAATAAGAGGGGTTAAACTGAAGAAAACCAATTTCAAAATTCTATTTGTGAAGGCATGTATGCATTTTTATTTTGTTGTGTGAATAACTAATTTCAAAATACTTGTACAGGTTTGCTCTGTTTCACTGGCACCTATCTAATTGATTCTTGTAAGTTTGGAATTGCTGCTGGTAAGTTATATACCTGCTATTTGTGATTAATTAGTATCTTTATTTGGTAGTGATTGAGCTTTATTTTTTCCTTTTGAGGATATGAATTATATGAACTATTGGTTGATCAATTATTTTTCTGTTTCCCACTATTGCAATTGCTCCTTTCAATTTGCATAAATTTTATGCATGCCCATATTCACATTGTTGATTTTTTTTTTACTTTGCTGTAGTTGAATTGTGTAAACCACAAATACTTTCTCTGAACTTATGCTATTGTGTTCTGCATTTGATGAGGATTTTGTTATGGTGTTCTCCTTAATATCTAAAATATTAATTTGATAAAGAAAAAAGTAAATCCATAATAGCAATTAGTAAATATTGCATTTAATGATCATTAGATTCTATATTTGCTAAACGAAAAGAAAAACACCATCTTGGCAACAATAGTGTAAGAACACTCGACTATTATCAACAGAGATGATGGAGAACGATTTACTCAGTTATAAAACAAGGCTTGTTTAAAATACCTTTATCAGATCGGCCCAAAGACATCATGGCCTAACGAAGGCCTGTTGCGAAATCTTCTTGCCAGCCCAAACAAGCACTTGATGATATATAAACTTGTAAAAAACGTCCATTTAGGCTGATTAATCGACTGATTAGTCGTTGACGGTGACCAAAATGTCATAGATTTTTCTAACTAATTGAACGATTATTTATGAATATGACCAATTATTTTCAATTAATCACTTGACGGTACCTTATCCGTCCGACGACCGCATACCGTTATTTACAACACTTATTTAAAGTAAAAACACCATTAATCTAGGTAAAACTATTGATAACTCTGATTGACTTCATCCAACGCACCAATCATAAGTTTCTTCGTTTGGGAATTGGGAGTGTTCGTGCTTTGCATCAAGTCAAAACAGCGCTCTTAATAAATTATCCAATCCATTGGTGCTCGAGGGCAAGATGGTCAAATTTTCATAATTTATTTTAAGCTTCAATTTTAAGTTCCTCTTATTTCCTAGCTGATTACTGCATTGTATATCGTGTATTTGTTATGAAATACTACAGTATAATATTTTTACCTGTGGTATTCCTTCCTTGTACACCCATCACTTATTGTTATCCTCCAACATATAACATAACCTACGAAGATATGATGCATGGGGATTCAAATCAAATTTGCTCCTATTCTTGAGAATAGAAGGATCCTTCTCTTCTCCTTTTCTCTCTCTCTCTCTCATCAAAAGCAACAGAGAATGAGATCCGTTATACTAAAAAAGTGGGATCCACTAGGATCATTGAAAAGCTACGCCTAAATCTTTTATATAAACACTTAGTTGATAAATATAAGCATCTGGTTCATCTATATAAATATCTAAAGAAAAGAAAGGTGTTTCCTTTTTTAAGAAAATGAGCAGATTTGGATCTTGATGTATTTATGTATGATTTTGTGAAAACTGAAATTTGAATGGATCATCAATTTTTTTGGTTTACGAGAAAAAAAAAATATGATGCAATAATACCAATTTTTTTTAAAAATACCATAATACAAAAAAAGATAAACCAAATAACCACGATTTCGTGGAAATTCGATTTTTGACACAGCCGCATCTATGCGGAGCGGCTACTTTTTAGGGTGGCCGCATCTAGGCAAAGCGACTTCGAATTGGGGTCCGCTTCTAGGTGATGCAGCCACCCAGTTTATTTTTTTTTTTAGAATGTTATATTTTTTGTTTGTTTTGATTTATTTGTTGTTTTTTATTTTCAAAATAGTTGTAATTGTATTTTTTTTTATGTATGTTATTTTGAAAAGATTTTACGTTTGTAGGAAGAAATATTATGTTCGAAATGTCGTTACGTTTAGATTTTGCTGCAACGAAAAAATTATAAATAATAAAAACAACAAATAAAAAAGCAAAATAGTACGATAAATAAACTGTACCTGACGAAATAAGTATCTAACAAACACTAGAGTAAAAAAAGTATGAAAACAAACTATAACCTAATAGTTAGAAGGAGTGAACGGCTGACTCACCTTCTTGACCCTCAAACCTCGAATCCACACTGCGAGTGGCGTCTCATCGAGAGAATCATCTGACTCAGCGGCCTGAGCATCCTCTGCATAAACCTCCTCAATCTCGATCGACTGCTGGACTGCAGGACCAAATACTATTGTCTGTCCAGACTCAACCGGCAGGAATAAACCGTAGGCACATCTCATGATAGGATCATCCATAGAGATGGAAGGATACTGTGTGGAGGTGCTAGGAAAGTCCGAAAAGGGAGGATATTGCGTCGGCTGTGTGGAGGTGCCAGGAAACCATGGGAAGGGGGTGAGGCTGAACAAACCCTGGCTGATATGCAAGAGGCATCGACTGAATGTAACCCGGAGAATACAAACCATCTCCCTCTATGCCAAAGTCTGTCCCGATAGTGAAACCTTGGTCCTCCTACAAATTTACAAATTAGTTATGCAATATTTACTTCTTCTTTTTTAAGTGTATAAGTTGTATATTTATAAAAATTATACTTGAGTCTGTGCGGTCTGAGTAGGGACGGTCTGCTCTGTGGCGCGCTGGCACAACGTCTCAACACCTTTGTCGAACGCCTGACCGACAGTCTCAGCATCCTGGACTGAAGCCCACAATGCCTCGTCACCAACGTATCGGACGTAGATATCTGGCTCATCTGATATGTCATCAATATGATCATATCCAGGCAATCCTGCACATCTCAGGAGAGAGTCAAGGCGCGTCTTATACCAACATTGGCACACCGTAAGTACATTGTGCTTGAGGATGACTTTCCCGAGCCTCTTCCAGCCCCGCACTGTGGCCATTATCACCGCTATGACATAGCTCTTCACCAGATATAAGGCTTGCAAAGATGAGAGTAAAACAATATATAAATGTTGTATAGATGTAAATATTGCAAGTTTTTAAAAGTAAACATACCGTAGATGCAAACGGTGCGCCGGCTGGAATGATACCGTACCCGTCCTCTTCAATCCCTCGACCTCGATGCCAGCTCCTAAGGGTTGTCGACGCCTCCTCGACGTACCAGAGAAAGTGTGATACCCGATCAGTGCGGTGCCAGATACCGGGTACCACAGATGTCAACGCCTCTTCGACGTATTGTGACATCTCAAACGAAGTGGGTATAGGGGCTGCACCTCTACTGAAAGAAGGGACATCCTACTAGAAGACTGTATAGATGCCATGTTGTATTTAATATTTTGATCTTATTAGGATTTGCAATTAAATTTCGTAAAATTAGACTAATTACAATTTGGGTATTGGTCTAAACATGATCGGTGTTAATTTTGGTAGGTAATTAAATTTTGGACTTAATTTAATGTAACTTCTAACAACATATTGATTAATTTAACTTCTAACAAATACGGGTTGGTATTGGTCTAATTTAATTTATCTGGTAAAAATAATTACTCTTGGTAAAAAATAAACTAATTATTTTGATCATTAACTAATTTTGGTACAATTCAATATTTATTTTGGTCAATAAGTAATTACAATTTGGTATTTCTAAAATTTCGATTACAAATCTAAATCATAAATTCTAATCCTAAACCTTAAATATTAAACCCTAAACCATACTCCTACTCCTACTCCTAATATAAACTAAAAATTGAAATAAAAAAAAGAAGAAAAAAATTACCTGATTCGAAGAGATTCAGAACCAAATGAGATTGTGAGCAAAAATGGAAACATCGGCCACTATATATGGGTTGGGGGTGGCCACTTCCCCTAGATGCGGTCCACATTCTTGGCCTGCTTTGCCTAGATGCAGCCCACAGAAAGGTGGCCGCTCAGCCTAGATGCGGCCATGTCAAAAATCGAATTTCCACAAAATCGTGGTTATTTGATTTATCTTTTTTGAATAATGGTATTTTTAAAAATTTCAGACAATAATATGATAGTTTCCTCAAAATTTGTAAAGAGCAAACAAATTGTTACCTTTTGCGAACTTAACTCCGACAATCTATAAATTATCTGAACTCTACTAAATTTTGCTTTCGTTCATTTTATCTGCAAGTAGCTAAATTTAAATTCAAAGGAATCGGAGACTCACGTTTGATGCAGTGATTAAGGCAACGATTTCCGGGTAAAGGGTAACAAAACTGGAAGACCTTAACCTCATTTTTATCTATAAAAATCATGTTAATTTCATCTTTTAATTTAATTTTTATGTATCAATTAAATTAACCTTGTCAAAGACGCGATAACTGCCTTAGTGTATAGTTTTTATCCTTTTATGTAAATATTTACGTATTAATTATAGTAACCTAGTCAAAGAAGGGCACTCAGTCACTCAGGTTTGTTTGGTTGTCATGGGACGAAATGAGATTTGATGGAAATAGAAATTCACTATTAAATTTATGGGAACTCAGTGGTACGAGCAGTGTTATAAAATGCAGTTTTCATATGGTATGCAGAAAGCTACTGCATACAGCATATGCGGCCACTAACCCATTTGCATATATAAGAAATAGTCTATTCATATAATTTATAATTTTAGTTACATCTATTTAAAAAATTATACAGTCCAGCTAACCCATTTGCATATATAAGAAATGGACTAATTTAAAAATTAATAACAAGATATAAAGCTTGTTGAATTTGTACATACACAATAGCCCATTCAATTCGGCTCATTTAGGGCTTGTTCGGCTGTAAACTAAAGTTTACTGCTCACGTGGAAAAATGAAGATTCATTCAGACTGAATTTTTTTTTTCCCACATGAACAGTAATTTTCAGTTCAAAATTTTGGATTTCCGTG
This sequence comes from Carex rostrata, assembly GCF_964058835.1. NCBI lineage: Eukaryota > Viridiplantae > Streptophyta > Magnoliopsida > Poales > Cyperaceae > Carex > Carex rostrata. Next base: position 4,288,059 of record NC_135920.1, on the reverse strand, counting down.
CTCATTCCTATTCCCACTGGTGCAACCGAACAGGGCCTTAGATTGCCCTTTATTTTTTGAATTGAATGCACCGAGGCCATCAGGCCGTGAGGCGTGACTCATGAGTGGAAGTATCTAATAATAATATATAAAATTCACGTCAATATAGGCATTGGATTCGGATTTCACTCTTTATTCTTTAGTCCCACATCAAGTAACTAAATAAAAGGAACCAGCTGGTAGCCTATAAAAGAAACTAGAGACCAAGGTAAATCTCACTTGATTGGATTTGTCCGGATGATTCACTAAAATTGGGTTGCGGATCCGAATTTGTATTAAAAAAATTTGGATATGAATCAGATTTTTTTGTGGTTAATAAATTAATTAATTTAAGTGGGCTGAATCCGCATATTATTTTATGCGGTTGAAGACTGCAAACGTATATGCACCGCATAGAATCAAATTTAATAACACTGGTTATGGGTATGTACGGGAGTACATAACTAAATAGAGGAATGTGTTGAAGTGAATGTTGATTTTATTGTAGAATTGGGAGTACATAACTAAATAGAGGAATGTGTTGAAATGAATGTTGATTTTATTGTAGAATTGGGAGTGCATAACTAAATAGAGGAATGTGTTGAAATGAATGTTGATTTTATTGTAGAATTAGTTGCAGAAGATTTTATTTTGTTTCTAAAATATTTCATATTTTATAACTATCTTTATTAATAAAATAATTGTTATAATTAAATAAAGTGGATTAAAGTTAGCATAATCCTACTTATTTATTATTATTTGATAAGATACAAAAAATTATTATTACATCTATTTAAATTTTAATAATTGTAACAAAAGAATTGCCGGAGCAAAGTTGGTTAGTCCCACAAGGACAAGTTCAATTTACGTACTAGATATACTCATATATAAATTCTTGAAGTCACGTGTTTTTTTTTTGAAAACCTTGAAGTCACATGTTGTTGCGGTCAAGATGAGAAAGAGAGAAGAGAGAGAGCGAGGAAAGAGAGAGGTGAGAGAAATTGGGGAAAATATTTGTTCTGGCTTCGTGATTTTTTTTCTCCAGTAATTTACACTGCTTTGAAAATTTGTCCGTAAAATAGATGAGAAAGAATGAAAAAAAATTGGGTCATCCCAACAGATCCTCGGAATTAATTCTCAAATGATCCCAAATTTCACTAATTCTCGTGATAGCCATCTAATATTAATTCTCAAATGATCCCAAATTTCTAAAGTGAACATTTTCTTTTATAAACAAACATATAGATCAAAGAGCAACCCACTAATATGCTGAGGAACTGGTGAGGCTGCCAACGAGTACGCAGCCGGTCTTGCATAGCCATCACTGGTAACCCTTTTCAAGCTTCAATGTTTTCTCGTCATTTTTTTTAGCTATTTAAGCTTTTAGCAATGCTTATTTTTATAGATCAGCTTAGTTCTTTTCTTAATGCATTTTCATTTAAATGTATAGATGTCTACTTATTATCTTGTCTGACATATACTTCTTATAGTTTTATGAAGTCAATGTAGAAAATGTAGTCAACGGGTAATATTTTATCCACTTGGTAGGATTTTAGTGTACCAAACTCAAATACAAGTATATGATCTGGTACTGCCAACTGTTACCAAAATAGAAGCAGTAAGAGTTCTTTCCCAATAGAAGTGGTATGATAATACTCTAACAAAGAAAAGAAAAATTAATTATAAATACCCCTGAAAATGTCTTAATGAAAACATTTTGGAAGGGCTCTATGCTTTTGTAAAATGTACATTGTAGGTACTTTCCGTGTATTTTTTTTTAATTTTTGCGTCAAGGTTGGCTCCTTTCATTTTTAAAATTTACTAAGTGGGAACATTCAACTGATATTCTACTATGTATATCTTGAGAGCATGATTAGTGTCTAATTATTATGATCCATGAGAAAGCCATTTGACATTCCACGGTACAATCATATTAATTAGGGCCTGCTGCTAAGCATCTCAACCCATGAGAAATTGTGTAGGGTTTTAAATCCAGTAGGAAATTTCTTTCAGTGAGTCCATGATACTATGCATAGCACGGATGGGTCCGTACTATGGATCAATATTTTTGCTTAAAAAATCCTAATGGTCGATTCGAATCGTTCAACATAATTTCTATATGAATAATACTTCCGGACCAAATTGAACATTTTGTAAAAAATTTTAACTATTTTCCTAAAATATAGATAGACAATCACTTCATCTGTGCCCTGTAGTAACAATGCTCTCTGTGACCATTATGGTCCTTTAGCATCAATATTTTAAATGTTTTTCCTTCCCTCTTCTGTTTTCCTATTTTTTCTAAAAATATTATTTTTGTCTATGTGGCATGGCTCAATTTCACGTACACCGCACAACAATTTCCTTCCTATGTCAACCTCGACTAATGCTAATCAGTTGGTACTGTGGAACTAACTAAACAAGAGTTTACAAGATCTGAGCTCGTATTTTTCTGAAATATTGCTCTCATTTTATATGTTGTAGGTATTGCAATATAAACAATTAGACGTGACATCACAGTGAATCTTGGTGACACATTTGTGCATCTTCAAAAAGGTACCTTCCTTATAGTTTTCTACTTCAGCAGCAAGGTTGGCTCCTTTCATTTTCTTATTTTTCAAATTTACTAAGTCAGAGCATTCAATTGATATGCTGCTATGTATATCTTGAGAGCATGATTAGTGTCTAAACTATTACAAAGAGAAATATTACTGTACATGCACTTTTCCCTCGACTGATGAAAAATTTGGGAAAAAGCTGGCATTGTTAGGCTTATGGTCAGATTGATGCACTATCTTTGGTTTTACTGAAATTAATTAGTGTTGTGGTGCTCGGGTTTAACCTGCCTCACAAACTTCTTAGTGCATTTGTTAAGGCGCATGTGCTTAAATCGATTAGAGTAGGTACCACTTTCTCAAGTGAATATTTTCTTTTATAAACAAACAGATAGTTCAAAGAGCAACCCACTAATATGCTGAGGAACTGGTGAGGCTGCCAACGAGTACGCGGCCGGTCTTGCACGGCTATCACTGGTAACCCTTTTCAAACTTCAATGTTTTCTAGTCATTTTTTTTAGCTATTTAAGCTTTTAGCAATGCTTATTTTTATAGATCAGTTTAGTTCTTTTCTTAATGCATCTGCATTTACATGTATAAATGTCTACTTATAATCTTGTCTGACATATACTTCTTATAGTTTTATGAAGTCAATGTAGAAAATGTAGTGAACGGGTAATATTTTATCCACTTGGTAGGATTTTAGTGTACCAACTTCAAATTAGTTTGATAGCGCTTTCTAATAAGTAGTTGCTATTAAAGATACTTGCCTCAATTAAGTTGACAGATGCTCGAGGAAAATGTTTGCAGTAATTATTATTTATTTTTTCAAATTAATTGGCCGGATTCTAGCTGATGGACTGAATGTCGTCAATCTTAAGCCAATTTGTATCCTGGTACGAGGAACCAAGAATAACATAATTTATGTTGGGTCTTTTGCAAGAGAACTGAACTTAAATTTATTGTCATTTATTTTATTTTCTATTTGGAGTCAAAAGTTACTGTACAGTAGTGCCACTGGTACAAGTCAGTAAAGCTAGGCAATACCATTACTGGTATATTTTTTTTCTGAAGTTAGATCCAATGAATATTTACTAGGAATTAGTGTTGGGGTTGAGGGAAGGAGAAGGGAGAGCACTAGATACCGGTGCTGCTGGGGTCGATCGGATATGTTTGACAAGGACTTGAATGCAGGGGTAGGTTAGTAAAAGAAGTGCAGAATTAAGCAATTCTTGTATTTTTCACATAATTAACTTCAGGAGTCCATATCAAATGATGTTAATAATCGAAAAAAATGAAAAATATTGGTCTAGGTGTTGTATTTTGAAGTCCTCTATGTAATCACAGTTTTACTTTTGCTAAATGTCCAGTTCAGATGTACCAGTGGAGTGAATGGTGTCTTTGTTTCTCATTAGGGTGTTGTGCAGGTCTCATATCATGTTTGAGTGTTGGTTTAGAGGTATTTACGCCTAAGGTTAATATTTGACAATAGCCAAGTTAGGTTTTAAGGTTTACGTATCCTCTGGTTATTCATGTCAGGAAGCAATAGAAGATCTAAGAGAGTTATCAAAGAGGTGCAAGAAAATATATCAGCTGAATCATAAGAGTTCACTATCAGATAGGTAAGTAATTTTATGAAAATACCGTGTGTTTTATTGTATTTGCATGTTTTGTTGTATTTACATGAGGGACGGGATAGGTAGCGACAGCAATATGAAAAGTCATTTTATGTGTTCACAGCTGCACAATTTTTTTTGTGTGTGTAAATAACATTGTACAGCTTATATCTTATTCAGTGTAATTTTTCAAGGATTTGACAATGTAGCATGTCATGTAAGATGGGGAAAAATATTCAGGTGTAAGCTTTGGTACCCTTTTCTTTCTACTCTTATGTCGTTGCTTTGATGTTAATGTAGCAGTTCAGACACGGACAGGTAAAACAAATCAGCCAGTAAAATACTAAGTTGCCAACCGGATATAGTTTTATATGTGAAGATGCAAATATCAATGTAGTTAATTTGATCAATATGAGTTCATGACTTCCATCAATCACATGTAATTCTTTTTAGGTCGAGAAATAAAAAGTTCTGACTACCAATGATCATGATTACCAATATCTATCAGACATTTTGTGAGATTTCAGTTTCACCTATCGATACAAAATTAATGTCAGATTTAATATTTTCTCTCTATTAATTTAGAATTAGATTTGACAAATGAATGAAAATTAGTGTCAGATTTAATATTTTCTCTCTATTTTCTGATCCGAGGGTACTATTCACCTACATTATAAAGAATAGTACCGCTGATGTGAGTCCTACATGCAGCGAAATAATTTAATTATTGTGAAAAATAAATGATAATAAACTGATATATAAACTGCAATTCTTGCCGAAGCTTTCATCGACTCCAAGAATGCAAAGTATTTTGTGTAAATGGTATGTCTTAGCTGATCTCATCTAATTTTTTTGTTCCCACAAAAAAAAATATACAATAAAATTTATGCATATATATAAAAGTCACTTTCTCTATATTTACTTAATTAATGCACTTTTAAAAATGAAAATCCGCCCAATAATAAAAGAACAGTTGTACATTTGCGGCGTAGCCGCAAACAAGGTAACTAGTTTTTAATTAAACTTCAATCTATTGTCAAAGTTTGACCCTCTCTGCTCCATTGAAATAAGTAAAAAATGATGCCAAACACAAGAATCCGCCAATCCCCATGTAAGTTCATGCACAATAAAACAAAATAATAGGTACTTGAAAATTATTTACTTTCAGGAAAGAAAGGCAAGTAGTTTGTCTACTATGATTTATATCTCTTACAGTCTTACTGTTTAAGATCTAGAATCATCTAAGAGCATTTAAAGATGGGTCAATATAAAATGTCATGCTACAGTTCCCATTTTAACTCAACTTTGTCAATGTAAAAATATATTGTAAATTTCGCTGGAGATCACTAAACTTTGTTATTTGTCACGAATTGGTCACTCAAGTTTGATTTGTCCATTTTAAGTCACTAAACTTTATTATTTGTCTCAATCAAGTCCTTCTATACTTTTCCATCCAAAAATTTAACGGAATATTCCTATTCCGTCCAAAAAATTAACGGAATATACTCATTCCCTCCAAAATATTAACGAAACTAGCATATTCTATCCAAAATACTAACAGAATTAGCATATTCCGTTAAAATTTTGGATGGAAAAAATAGAGGGACTTGATTGGGACAAATAACAAAGTTGAGTGACTCAAAAGGGACAAATCAAACTTGAGTGACCAATTCGTGACAAATAACAAAGTTTAGTGACCTACAGCGAAATTTACCCAAAAATATAAGAGGGAAAAGGAATAGTAGCCGGCTCAAACCTTACGTACTCCATCCCACACACAAACAAACAAAATATTGCATTTACATCTATGGCAAAGTGTCCATAATGTGGAGGGGGGTTACTTGATATTTGTTTATTTTAATAATTTTAATAATTTCGAGTCAAAACATGTAAACCTTATCATGTTTTTAATAGACATAATATTATATATGCGTACTTACAATGTTGAATTTCAAATTTAAACTATAATAATTTCAAATTTAAACTTTAATAATAGTCTAAATAAAGAATTGTCAATTAATCCTTGTCATTATTTAGTATTAATAACATATATATAACAAATAAGAGTTTCTTAACAAAACTTATAAATCTCTAATGTGGGAAATTTTGGCTTAACAAAACTTATAAACTCTTGTAACACCAGTATCTTTTTATGAGACTAAATAATCTAGATATTTATATAGGTTGAGCTAAGAAAAAAAGAATGAAATCAATTGATCTCTATTTTTTTTCAATTTTTTTTATTTTTATGTATAATTTTTTATATAATTAAAAATAAAATGTTATGTTCTCTAAAGAAACTCATAGTTCAAAAGTCTGATTTCGGCTCTGGTATTCATATCAATTTTTTTTCTGTGCAAAAAATAATTCGAATATAAATTATGATAATTCAATATTTCCTTGCAAACTTTTCAGTTTTAAATCACAAATTAGTTCTTTTTCGTTTTGGTTAGATTGATTATAGAAGCAATATCTATTTCTTGCACGGAACCAAGGGGACCCCATACCTTCGTTCGAACAGGGAACACGGTGTAAATAAAAACTGGACCCACAAGTCATAAGTACGGTTTCTTTTATTATTGTCATTACTACATTGTAATTTGTAAGCATGTATAATTACATTTAAACCATAAAAAAAGTTGTGATTTATTTTTCAGAACCAAATATTAATGCGCACACATGGTAATAGAATCTAGTCACGTTACATGAAAATAAAATCTAAACACCGCTGACAAGGAAGAGACGTCAAGTCCAAAATGGTACATGTGGTTTGTACATAACCTGGTTAAAGGGCCCCACACTGTCACGCTCACTATATAGTCACCATGCCTTTCCATATCCTCGTGCGGCCATGTGCTGTCTCATCTCATGGACGAGTAAACTGTCGATTTTTATTCATACCATAAAAAATTAATAATTAAATTGATAGTACTTAAATTTGTCTTTATTTGTGTATTTTTTTTCATTGCAACTTATGTACAGTGATTAATTGTCATTTTGTTTCTTTTTTATATATATTTTGCAGGAAAAATGAAAGTCACCTCTCCAATTTTCATTGAACTATCCATTTAATGGAAGGTTTTGAGAAAATGAATAATACTATTAGTTTAATTTATTTTTTAATCTATATATATAAGAAATGGAGTAAAATTGTGAATTCAACATGTTTGATGTGGATGAGAAGTAGCGGTGTAAACGGTCGGATATGGATTGGATAATGGTCTTATTGTATTTTTATCCGTTATAATTTTTCGGATACGAATACGGATACGGATTGGATATCGGACGAATACGGATATTTTTCATAATTAGCTTGTTAGTTACAAAACATATATTATATTATTAAAATATTAGTCACTAATTATGTCATAGTGTTATATTGTTCATCAAAATATATATCTATATGTAATTTAATAAATTATTCGTATAATATGCAATTTAATAAATCAATTTAAGAACATATATAACATTTGTTGTGATTTAAAAGTGTAAACGATCGGATATAAATAGTTAAAAGTCTTACTGTATCCGTATTCGTTATAATTTTTGGGATACGGAAACGGATACGGATAGTCTCGGATACAAATACGAATCGGATAATTTAAGTACTTTTTTCGAATTCGAATTAGGACGAAATCGGATATTTTCTGATCCTTTTACACCCCTAACGAGAAGTGAGCACTGAGCAGTGATGGACCATTAAGAGTTTACTGTCTTTATTTGTATATTTTTTATTTTTTGTCATTGCGATGTACAATTATTAACTACAAGTTCCGTTACTTTCGAAAATTTTGAGAAAAATAATTATATTAATTTAAAGTATTTTTGTAATAGTGTGTGTATAGAGAGAGATTGACTAATATTAAAACATTTGTTTCATGATCGGGGAATAAATGTTTCGTTTTACATTTTTAAAGTCCAAACAGTCGATCCAAACCGTTCAACATTCAATCTATATTAAATGTGCTTGGAGACCAAATTTTATATTTTTTTAATTTTTTTTTACTATTTACTAAACCAATTTTAAAATCGTTATTTTCAATGATCCAGAAAATTTTCATTGTTTATCAAAATCAACGATTTTAAAACTGGCTGAATAAATAGTAAAAAAGTTTCTAAAAATGTAAAATTTGATCTCTAAGCACATTTTAATAAAGAGATCACATCTAATGGTTTGGATTAACCGTTTAGACTTTGAAAATAGAAAAATAAATTGGTTGCACTATGGTTCCAGAACAAACATTTTGATCATAACCAAATCTCTCTCTCTCTCTCTCTATATATAGAAAGAGAGAGATGAGCTAACTTGCTTTGAAAATTAAAGAGAATGTTTAATTTACTTCTTTCTCATATCTTCACTTTCAAAGCTTAAAACTGTCCACACGTGAACCTTTGTGTGAATCAAACAACTTTGATCGGACATCAAAACAAATTTGGTATGATGTCTATCAAATCATTGACGACCACTTACATTGAATGGGAGTCAATTAACCATGTTTATTTTCAATTTATTTATATTTTGACACGATTTTTTTATATAATTTAGAGTCAATGATATGAATACTATAAAATTGATTAATATTAGTATCAAATTTATATAATTGACCCTCATATTTTTATTTTCTGAAAATTTTATATAATTTGACCTCATACGAAATTTGTGAAATTTAACCCCATAACATAAAAATCTGCCTCTGCCCCAGCATCAAATCGCTCCCTATTGGTTAATAATTAGTAGTAGTCTCATTTAAATCATAATAACTAATAAGTCATGCCTAAATCTTTCCACTATGAGACTTATTTATCACTTATTTTTTATACTATAAAATTTTGAACAAAGTATTTCCGTTATGAAGTAGCTCGGTTTCTTCCGGTTCCAATTAAAGTTTAGTGGAATTAAATTTATCTGAATATTAATTATAAATCTAATACTAATATTTGATCCAATATGGATAAAATATATGATTTGACACTAAATATAATTTGTTCAATGAGACGACTAACATTAAAATTATCAACATTATGATCCAGATCCATGCAAGTTTGGATGCCAGCACAGAGCAGCAGATCTTACTCCATGCTGTTATCGTTTGATTAGCAAGAATAATATTAACAGGGTACTATTCAAAATGATAGTACAAGATTTAAGATTATATGAAAATATTTTATTTCAATTGGAACGGGCAGTCGGCAGTCGGCACAAATGAGTTCTACACGGTAACTGAAATTGGAAACAATCTTGAAAAATAAAAAACCGTGTGAATATGTTTTTCTCGTACGCTTCTCACTGGGCTAATGATAGCAACAGCTACCAATTCTCATAAAACAAAAACAATTAACATTTATAAAAAACAGCTTCTGATGCACCCCTTAATTGTTTACTTGTTCCGGCAAGCAATAATCGCAATAGATTGATAGAGCTAAAGAGGTCACGATCGATATCCCTCTACCTTATTATTTCGTTCTTTTAATTCGGTGACAATTTCAATTTTCTTTCGTTCAGTTATGCAACAATCACAAAGAAACGGAAGAAGGGTTGCTTATGGGTAAAGATATGACAGAGCAGTTTTTGCTTTATACTGGGGCAAGAGTCATATGCAGTGCTTTTTTACTCTACTGCCCATGTGCTGCAAAAAGTAAAAACTACTCTGTTAATGAAAGATTGGTAGAAATCCTACCAATCCTATGCAGTGCATTATATTTTTGATTGGAAGAAATCATACCGATCCTACAAATGAAAAAATTTAAATCGATAGGAATTCTACCGATCCAAACCAATTTTGTCTTTTTTCCTGTAATTATTTTCTAGTAAAATATAAAAAGATTTTAGAAAAATCTATTTTTTGAATATTTTTATATTTTACTAGAAATATATATAAGAATTTTCTCAATCTATACATCAGATTTTAAAAAAAAAAAAAAACCTAAGTTTAAATCGATAGAATTCTTATTGATTCAAATTTTTTTTTTTATTTTAGAATAGGTAGAAATCTATCAATCTATCTACCAATCAAAAACATAATGTATTATTTCTGTTTCTCTCTCTTTCATTTTTTTTTTAATTTCTACAGATAAAATTTTCCCAATATCTTACCACCTATCGAAACAAATAGGTGCCAGTGCCATATTAATTAATGGCAAAGACTTCTATGGACATAAGGACTTATTTGTAAAATGAACATATTTTTATTTTCAAAGTTCAAACAGTCGATCCGAACCATTTATCTTTGTTCTCCATATTAATATGTGCTTGGAGACCAAATTTTACATTTTTCTAAATTTTTTTACTATTTATTAAGATGGGTATAAAATTCAATGGTCTGAATTTGATATTTTTTGTACCCGTCTTAATAAATAGTAAACAAATTCAGAAAAATGTAAAATTTGGTCTCCAAGCACATATTAATATGGAGAACAAGATGAACGGTTCGGATCGACTGTTTGAACTTTGAAAATAAAAATATGTTCATTTTACAAATAGGTCCTTATGTCCATAGAAGCATCACTCTTAATTAATACTACAATTGTCTTAATACTGCACCAACATATTGCATAGTAGGTAAGACAACTTATTTGTACTGGAGGGGTATAGCAAGACTTCGAAAGTTATTTTATTCTTTTCTGAGATAATGGAATAGAGGCATCCTGATCAAACTAATTGCAGAGAATAAACCCAAACAATAAACATCTGAACAAGCCGATTTGATTTTGACAATTAACCAAAATTGAATGCTTGAGAACAATTAAGAAAACGAAAGACGATTCTTTTCCTCTTCCATTCAATCAGCAAAAGTGCTACAGTAAATTTGTATTTACAGTTTTACCAAATGCTCCATGCCCAAAGCATCAGAGTAAACCAAACAAATTCAATGACCTCGCAATTCGCAAGCAAAATGAAATCCATCCAGAAAATCCAATCAAAAATTAAACCACGAATGAGTTACTGAGATATGAAACCAATGATCAAACTCAGGCAGTATTATACCCCAATGTATTCTTCAATCACGCAAGCAGGTCTCAATTTTTTTTTAATCTCAGAAACAAATGAGAGTATTCGATGCATTCATTTACCCCAATCAGGCATTAATCTCTCACCCTCACCCCGCATCCCGGCAGTTCGACTTACCGCAAATCACAAAGGAAAGCGGTGCAGATTTGTCGATCGATCATTCGTATCTGCGAGAGAGACTCCGGCCAAATCCTGAATTGTTGAAGTGGCTCCACATCTGTTCCTTGAACTCTACAACATCCTTGGTTGGCTCTGGATTAAAAATCCAAACAAACTCGTCTTGAGCCTGATCCCCCCCTTCAAAACATGGATCGTTCTCTTCCTCAAATGAATACAGCAACGCCGACTTCCTCATCTTGCTTGAACATGAGCATGATGTAGTGGCGGGGCATTTGCAGCACCGGCGTGCCCGTCGCTTGATCTTACGAGCCGAGTGAAGGAGGAGCCCTGTTGGAAGCTTGATGAAGCAGAGGTAGAAGAGGTTGATCAGGCCAAAAGAACAACAACAGCAAACAGCAGCGCAGTCGGCTGTTACCTGTCCAGCCGTTTCAGCGACACCGGCTTTTTGCTTTGACGCCTTGGGCTGATCAGCCGGGCTAGAATGCTTCACCCGCCTTGAATCAGGCGAAGGTTGTTTAGGCGTTCGGGACATGATTAGTGAACCATTATCACGCTCCAAAAAACCCTCGCTGATTTATAATACCCGGATCGGATCCCTCTCTTCGTATATAAAATTGGCGACAGGTGGGGGCAGAGTCTGGATTTGCTCTTGCTACTGGTACTAATACTAATAAGAGGAAAGTTAGGACTGAAACTGGAGGGTAGCTTTTCGAGACAAGAAAGGAGGTAGAATTGATCTACACGGCTTTGATTTTGCCGTTATTCATTTTTCTCTTTTTTAATAGATATAAAGGTTAAAAAAAGATGGTTTCTTGGCGAGGTCAAAGGCCGCAAAGCGCAGACAGAGGTGAATGATGAAAATGCGAAAAGGCGGCCGCGGGGCGAGAGATGGTAACAGGTAAAGAAGAAGACACGTACAGAGATTGGATGATGACATCACTCCTCGAGTCATCTGTGACGGGATTGGTGTGTCTTTCGTGTGGTAAATTACTATATAGGACTAAAATAATTTTCTTTTTCTGGGTAAATTAAAATATTATCAATCAATACTTGGTGGAATGATAGTTATAATTATAGTAGTAATTAATGGTTATAGCTGGGAAGTTACACAATTGTAAGTTTTATACCAGATGTAGTGAATCAATTTGCTCCTGAATTTGTACAGACTGCAGAGCAAGTAATTGGATTAACCGAAGTGAAAACGGATCTCATGTCCTTTTCGTTGCCTGCTGATCTTTGCAATGCGCACTCCAAAAGACTCCCCCAGTTATCTCCCGATGTGATGTGATTTTAAATCACAAAAAATCGAACCTATCCTTTAAATAGATATAATTGAAAAATGAATATATAGCTACATAAATACTTGGAAATTTAATTGGGGAGTAAACTGGTGCTCATTATTTTTTTCTTTCAGAGAATTACTGAGGTAGGTGTTTTCTTCCTCGATAGAAAGCTCCTGGAAAACGGAAAACTGCATTGGAACTCGTCAAGTTTGACCATGTGCTTTTAATGATAACTGAAAAGTTGAATTAACACTAGACATCGGAATAAACACGGTCTTAGAGTGACCATGTGTCGATTGTTTTTGTAATTGTTGGATTGTATGACTATTGTTTATTTAGTAATTGTTAGAAAAATTTTCTTAATAAGAAATCATTTTCTAAATATGAGTTGGCCAAATGTTTAATTCTTATTGGTCAAATATTTAATTTTCAATTATTTGGTTGATTGTACCAATGTAGAAGTGGATTGCTTAATTTTTTAAATTTTCATAATTGTTAATTTAGTAATTAATTTCAATTGCTGGATTGGAGATGCTCTTAATTCCGAGGCAAAATCACATCTGGTCCCGATCCTCCCGGATCAGGTTGATCCAGTGGCGGAGCCACAGTGCCACAGGGGTAGCACCCCTGGATTCAATTCGAAGTAGCGATTGTCAGTTCATATTTCAGAGATGTTTGTGAGTCGTTTAATTTAATTAGGAAAGAAATATATTTTTAAATCTTTGGTCAAGTCGGCAATGCACATGCAATTTTACAACTGATTTGATATACAGAGATGTAATTTGGTATGTGGATAGAGGCGGGAAGAGAATTATGGAGGCGATTCGAATCCGAATCTGTTTAGAAAAAATATCCAAACCCAATTTCTGCCTACCCTGACTCAAATTCTGGCTACGCGAACCATTTAATTTGGGCTCATACTGCAAGAAAATATGTATGTATTGTCTTTCTATCTTGAATTGTGTGTCATATCAGCCTTTTTAAAAAAAAAAAAAAGTTTCCAACGTTTCTAATATAATTGAAAAATGAATATAACTACATAAATACTTGGAAATATAATTGGAGAGTAGACTGGTGCTCATTATTTTTTTTCATTTAGAAAAGTACTGAGGTAGATGTTTTCTTCCTCCTAGAAGCTCCTGGAAAACTGCATTATTTTGACCATGTGCTTTTTATGATAAATGAAAAGTTAACACCAGACATCGGAATAAACACGGTCTTAATTCCGAGGCAAAATCACATCTCTTGGTCCCGGATCAGGTGGACCCATTTAATTTTGGCTCCTGGCTGCCAGCAAGAAAATCTGTATGACTGTATGTATTGTCTTTCTACCTTGAATTGTGTGTTATATCAGCCTTTTTTATAAAAAAAATTCGTAGAGACATTATATAAGGCCATGTTTGACTGTAGAGTAAAAGATGGAGCAAAAATCTTACTAAACGGAAGTGAAAAAAGAGGAATAAGATGTGAGTTAATTTTGCGTAAATTATTCTACATCTTCAGTGGATTAATTTACTTTATATTATTTCATCTATAGAGTCTGTTGTTACAGACAGAGGTCTATTTTCAACACCTTACTTCTTTAAACATATTAATTTAAACCATATAGTTAACTATCAAACGAAATGTAAAATATATGGAGTAAGATGGAGTAAGCCATTAAATTCTTATTAATTTTACTCCACAATCAAACATAATCTAATTTAGTATGAATAATCGATAATAATTTATCGTTAGTAGGAATTAACATTATATTTCATTTAAAAGTGAGATTGGTATTTTGCAATAGTGTAGATCGGCTCATGTTATGGATTGATTTATTTTTTTAAAGTTCAAACAGTTGATCTGATTCACTCAATCTGCTCCATGTGAAAATGTACTTGAAGAGTGAAGACCAAATATTACATTTTCTGAAACTAAAATTGGTTTACTTTTTTTTTTTGATAAAAAAAATCTAATCTAAAGCTTCTGGACAATCTAAAAATAGTATTTTTTTTTTCTATCTATTTAAAATAATAATAATAAAAGTGTAAAATTTTATCTTCAAATACACTTTCCTATGCAAATCATATTAAGCAATTCAAATTGTCTGTTTAGACTTTAAAAATAAAAATAAGAATTCATAGTATGGTTTGATAAGTGCATTGCAGTGCAGCTTAACAAGGTCCTATTTTTATTTATCAATTTAAATATATTATATGAGCGACCACTAGGGGTGAGTAAATCGCTCATAACTCGTGAGCCGCTCATAACTCGCTCATTAAAAGCTCATCTAAACTCGCTCATTTATCCGCTCATTTAAACTCGCTCATTAACAACTCGCTCATTTATTTAATGAGCGAGCATGAGCATGACCCAACTCGCTCATAACTCGCTCATTAAGAATTTGTCACACCTAATCCCTGCCACATTTAATCCTATGTAATTCTGTATAACATCAACCTTGCCTCATTAAAATTGATAGATAGT
Source organism: Carex rostrata (assembly GCF_964058835.1). NCBI lineage: Eukaryota > Viridiplantae > Streptophyta > Magnoliopsida > Poales > Cyperaceae > Carex > Carex rostrata. Next base: position 4,272,989 of record NC_135920.1, on the reverse strand, counting down.
GAGCATAGTTTCATATTTAATTATGTGTAATATAATGAGTACAATGTAACATCTAATCCTGTGTAATATACTAATATTCATAATTTCATATTCATTTTTTTTTGTAAATCGGCAGAACCAAAACCTCCGCCAAAAGCCCAAAACAAGTAATAGTCATAACAACTCACTCATTTAAATGAATTATAACAATTTGTTGGATTTTATTACGATGACTTTTAACAAATTTTGTTATGCGTGGACACACTATATAATTTTGTTATGAGTCATAAGTCATAACTCGTGAGCCGCTCATAACTCGCTCGTTAAAAGCTCGCTCATTTACAACTCGCTCATTTATCCGCTCATTTAAACTCACTCATTAACAACTCGCTCATTTACTTAATGAGCGAGCATGAGCATACCCTAACTCGCTCATGCTCGCTCATTAATCACCCCTAGCGACCACTACCTAATCATATTTATCTCGGGTCCCATTTATCTCCCTGAATTGTAAACAGTATTAATTTTTTTATGATGGACTGTGCATTATTGGAAGCCCCATCAAACATAATAGATCTATTTCTTATCATAAATTGTGCATTGTTGCTAGTTAGTCGCAGACAGTGTGTGATTTGTTAAATAGCACTTTTGTCGTATATGAAATATGACACGTCGGATCGTCATCGTAACACGAGTTCAAATTTTCTACTTCCTATTTAATTTGAATGTATTATATTTCTAGATTGTTCGAAGCGGGTCCCATTTCCATTTGTTTATTCAGGAGGAGGTTCACCTTTCGATGCTTTCGGCCTTTTGTCCATATAGTGACTAGATCCTGACTCTGAAAGGTCTAAAGAAATGAGAACCTAAGATTTGATAGCTAAATGTACATGAAGTTATTAAAAAGATTTCGCTTATTGTGACTGTGAGTGACGTCTAAAGCTAACATGGTGGTCAAATTAAGAATTCTACCCATTTTTATGCAAGATGATGAATTATATATAAAATTAAAAAATGGGAGGGTTCCAATCCGAATTTTTTTATTAATAGAAAATAAATAAATAAAATATCGAAATAGGGGATCGTTTTTTAGTTTTATCGAGATATAGGTAGACCGAAAATAGTTATCCTGTCCAACGAGATGGGACTAATTATTCCGTCCGGCTTAATAACACGTTAATCACCAAGCTTAGCAGAGACGGAAAAGAACGGGGACGGTATAGTTATTCTCGTCCGGGGTTAAAAAAAAAGGACCGAACGGTGTGGTAATTTCCGTCCATGATTAGAAAAAAAAAGAAAGAAAAGGAACGGATGGGATGCCGAATGCGTATCCTTTGCATTAACTCAAAAACGAATCTTTTGAGATAATAGATCTCAACCGTCTGATTTTAAACGAATTCAATCTGACCGTTACTTATTATATAGGAGCCCTTTCATATTAGTGCGGATTTAGTCTGCATAAATCTTAAAACAAATCAGATGATCAAGATTCATTAACTCAAAAGATTCTCCTGTGAGTTAATGCAGAGGATACGAACTCACGGGATGCCTAGGAGTGAATTAGCGACCTAGGGGAGCGGACGTGTCTGATCATACCGTCCTTTTTTTGGGTTCTTTAATACCGTCTAGGAGTTAATTTGACTGATTCCCTTTTCATTTCACCTAAAGTAACTCACATTTTGGGTTAAGGTACGTCGGTTATACCGTTCGCATTTTTTTATTATTATCTGGACGGGCCAAATTATACCGTCCACCAAACTGGATGGGATATTTAGTCCCGTTCTATCTATAACTCGATATAACTTAGAAACGATTTCTTATTTCGATATTTTATTTATTTATTTTCTATTATTAAAAAATTCGGAGGTTCCAATACCTTTTCATACTTCACATAATTCATGTTTTAAATTTTTGATTTTAAAATTTAAACTGTTGATCTGAACCTCTCAACATAATATCCATACTAAATTATACTTGAAGACCAATTTTTATAATTTTTTTTTACTATTTTTTAAAATAATTACAAAATCATTGTTATTGAGCGATCCAAAAATAGTGATTTAACAATGATTTTGTACCTATCTAAAAAAAATAGTAAAACTTCCTAAAAACTATAAAATTTCATCTCCAAACATATTTTATTATGAATATCATGTTGAGCTGTTCGAATTTAAAAAATAAAAATATAAAACATGAGGTATGATGAGGTACAAAAGGCGTGGGGTATTGGAACCTCCTCATTAAAAAAATCTACATAATTAATTTTTAGTATGGTAAAAATTTGTATATAATGAAAAAGTATATTAAAAATATACGCGTTCTACGTTCAAGATTTTTAGTAATTTTTTGGAGTCAAGACAAAAAGTAAACACAACAAGAGGCGGATCTACTGTAGCACCCCCCCCCTGGATTTTGAGTTTTAGTGGTGATCTATTAGTACCAATCGATTTTGTCCCTCTCTGAAAATTTTTTTGCACCTCTCTGGATGTTTGATTTGTAATTCGGGTTAAATTTAGTATTAAAATCAAAATAAATTTCTTGAATTATGATTGGTAATATTAATTATAAGTTATAGGATCATAAATTATAAGTTAGGGTATTGGAAAATATAAGTCAAGACATTGTTTTTTTTATCGAGTACCCAATTAGTTAATGAGTTTAAATTCGATAAGCTATTTAAACTCGATTCGATATTTTTCTGCCTCTCCTGACGAAAATCCTGAGTCCGCCCTGAAACACTGTACAAAATTTGTATACGTCAGAAAAATGAAATATGTACAAATTAAAATTTATCCATATTCATCATTTTCAGTGAGTATATAAACTAAGAGTAAAATTAAATACAGTACTTCTTATTAAGAAGACACTCTTTTCTGTTTCACCGCTTACATAAATTACATATTTTATTTTTGTAAAAAAAAAAAAATCTTTTTTTGAATTTCGAACTCATAGTTTCTCTACCATAAATCATGTGGCTTTGCCACTAAATAAAAAATTGGTTCTAAAAAATTAGACTATTTCATTCTAAGTGAAAAAGGGTGGATTTTAGGGCAAAACGCACGAGTGTGACTGCCATTTTTTTGTCCGGTGTTTTTTTTTTGTGTGTGTATTTATCTTTCCATCAAGTGTTATTCTCTGATAATTATTTCATCATAATTCTTCACTCTTATTTTATTTCTGTACGGCGAACATATCAATGAAGATTAATTACATACAATCATTCAATAATTTAAAATCCATAAGTGATTATCTCATTCAGATTTTGAACATATAATCTAAAAAAACAATAATTAATATCTCAACAAAATTCATGTAAACATATACTGAATTATGATAAAAATGAGATGAATATGATCATGAACTTAGATATGCATTATATACAGCAGGTAGGAATTCGAAGAGAAAAATTGTTCACAATCATTTGCCATTTTAGCGCTCATTTGTACAACAGGGGAGATTGATATTACCAATCTGTAACAACAAAATATACTCTTTTTTTCATTATAAATACCTCTTTTTAGCAATTTCGTAAAGGCTTCCTTCTTTTATTTATATATTGTCCTCTGTTTTATTGTATTTGTCGATTAATAAATATCGCATACGAGTGTTCTTTAAAAAAATATATAATATTTTAATTTTAGTTTTACTGACATTAAAAAAATTGCAAAATTATACTGATGTAAACAATTTGTGATATGGTGTCCATTTTTGTGACACTTTTGATGCTCTTTGTTTTACATTGGCCACTAATTTATTTGATGTTTTATAAAGATATTTGGTTGAGGTAACATAAGGAAATTATATATTTTTTTCCATTATTGCATGTTGTTTCCAAGAAAAAAAATTACAAAAGGTCGAAAAAACAAACAAACAAAATAAATTTCCAAGGGTTTCTTGTACTTGAAGAAATAATTAGTGTTAACATAGTTAATATTATATGAAATTATAGAAAGCTATTGTATATATATATTTTTTTTGGAAAAAAAAACACTTAATTATGTTAGTACCCAATAGAAGACTTCAAACTTCATAATAAATTGACTTGGGACACTCCACACGCAATTGACAAAATACTTATAAAATATTTGTGTCATTCTATCATGATCCAAATCATCATTTTCTTAAAATAAATAAATAAATACCAAGCCTTCAAGAAGAGCCACTGTTTTCTCGTCTAGATAAAGGAGAAAAATTAGCAATTAGGCATACTAAACAATGTCAGAGAGATATTTAGTTAGTAAATCATACAATAATTTAAATCAAGTAGAGGCATTCAATTTAATTTTTAAATAAACATATAATTTGAAATGAATCCATCTTCTTTTGCATACGAGGATAACTAAACAAAGAATTATTTTATTTAGAAATTATCAAGTAGAATTTCTTTATTTCTTTTTATAATGTTGCTAAAGATTTTTCCCAAAGGAGAATCTTGACTAAAATGTATAATATTGACACAGGGGAAAAATAAATAAATAGGTGAGAGCAGATAATGACATGAGAAAAATAATAACAATAATTAATAGATTAAATAGGAAGAGTGAGGTGGAAGTAACGTTAATACAAAGCAATAAAATAAATGTACTTCTCTGATTATAAAAAATGATGACACAATTTTGATACTACCTTTAGTTTACATCTGTATATGATTAAAATATTAAAAAGGATAATATACTGTTACAAATATAAATGTCCTATTATCTTGTATATAGAGACACTACTAGAGTGCTTCAAACTTCTTCAATTGGAGTGTTGTATTAGGATTATAAATTTTCTATTATCTTCCTAGATAGATTTACTACTAGAGTGTTCCAAACACCTTCAATTGGAGTGTTGTATTAGGGCTATAAATGCTCTTTTATCTTGCCATTTGGAGACACTATTAGAGTGCTTCAAACATCCTTAATTGGAGTATTGTATTAGGATTGTAAATGCCTTATTATTTTGCCATATAGAGACACTACTAGAGTGCTCCAAATACATTCAATTGGAGTGTTATTTTAGGGTTGTAAATGTCCTATAACCTTGCCATCTGGTGATATAACTCGAGTGCTTCAAACACCTTCATTTGGAGTGTTGTATTGGGTTGTAAATGCCCTATTATCTTGTCATATAGAGACACTACTAGAGTGCTCAAAACACCTTCAATTAGAGTGTTGTATTAGGGTTGTAAATGCTCTATTATCTTGCCATCTGAAGACACTACTAACGTGCTCCAAACACCTTCAATTGGAGTGTTGTATTAGGGTTGTAAATGCTTTATTATCTTGCCAAATAGAGACACTACTTGAGTGGTCCGAACACCTTCAATTGAAGTGCTGTATTAGAGTTGTAAATGCTCTATTATATTGCTATCTGGAGACACTACTAGAGTGCTTCAAACACCTTAAATTGTAGTGTTGTATTAGGGTTGTAAATGCTCTATTATCTTGCCATCGGAAGACACTACTAGAGTGCTCTAAACACCTTCAATTGGAGTGTTGTATTAAGGTTGTAAATGCTTTATTATCTTGCCAAATAAAGACACTACTCGAGTGCTTCGAAAACCTTCAACTGGAGTGCTGTATTAGAGTTGTAAATGCCCTATTATATTGTCATATGGAGACATTACTAGAATGCTCCAAATATCCTCAATTGGAGTATTGTATTAGGATTGTAAATGTCTTATTATCTTGTCATATAGAGACACTACTAGAGTGCTCCAAATACCTTCAATTGGAGTGTTATTTTAGGGTTGTAAATGCCATATAACCTTGCCATATGGTGATATAACTCGAGTGCTCCAAACACCTTCATTTGGAGTGTTGTATTAGGGTTGTAAATGTTGGGTTTCGGGGTAACCAAAACTCATTTAGGCTTAAGTTGCGGAATGACCGTAGAACAAAAATTTCTACGGCCAACTTAAGCTCAAGATTAAACGGGGTATGTCAGGAAACTTTCCAAGGCTGTCCACCTTCAGTATTCCTTTGGCATCAAAACCCAATTTAATTCTTTTACAGATTTACTCCATGATTGATTTCTAAAACTTTAATCTACTTACCAATTAAATAGATTAATATAGCATATTTATACCTTGTTTCCAAATCACAGTTGGAATGCAGACCGAGCGAGTAGAGCTACATCACGGGAATGATTCTCCTCGGAGCACCAAACGTTTGGTGCCTCTATCGGTTATCCACCAGGACTAACCAGAGAGCGGTTTATTTCTTTTGCCAGAAATACTATAAATCGCGGAATTCTGCAAAACACTATTCATGGGGAAAAGACGAAAACCAGTAAACACGAATTTTCAGCTACTCAGTTTCACAAATAAGCAAAACTGACATACCGCGAAATTCGGGAAAACACTATTCATCGATCCCGTAAATATACTTCACAACAACCCACAAGATTATACGTCAACTACGTATACCTTTCTTTTCTCAACCGAAACACTATTTGGGAGAGAAACCGAGAAAGAGAGAAAATACCGATCCGTTTCAACACGAAACAGTATGAGTGAATTAGTGGTTTTTCTCTCTACATGCACCCCTCTATTTATAGCCTCTAAAATGATGTGAAAAGACCAAAATACCCATATGACAAGGCATGCCACCTAGGGGGTGAGGTGTCATGTGGATAGGATTGATGACGTGTCATCTGGATAGGATCGATGACGTGTCATCTGGATAGGATCGATGACGTGTCATGCGGATAAGGACGAATCTGAAAAGACCCGAATACCCTCGGCCCGAATACAAATAATATTCGTATAATTATTCTGAACAATTATATTTCTTGCGGTTGTTGTTTCGGTAATTTATACAATGTGTCCGGCACATTTATAAATTAACCGGTTAACTTTTATACAACGTAACGTGTACGTTTATAAATTAACCGTTTGTTTTTGCTTGTCATCTTATATGACATTTATAATTTAATTATAACACGTATAATTAATTATAACCATCTTACTATTGATCATAACCAATTTATAATCAATCACAATAAGATTCTCCGATTAACTCCTATATAGTGTGACCCAATAGGATCTGTGTTATGTTGGTAAATAGAGTTAAAACTGTTTTAACTTCTATAATCATGAGCGGCATCTGGCAACACATCATGACCATCCAATTACATAGATGATGTTGTACTGTACAATATCACAATCCAATAAACTATTTACTTGTGTCTGTTCTTCTGTCTCATAGCTATCAGATTAGTTTCAAGGTAGATGTGTGTCATCCTTGCTAACTGAATCTTTTCTTGATTTTGAGCAGATTATCAAATATAATTACTCTTGTAATTATACCGCTAGCAGATAATCTTACTCTATCAAGGGGCCCAGTGATGCTATAGCTCGTATAGAGATACGAGGGACAAATAGTATTCTTGGTAGACTATCACTTCCTCAGCTAAGCTATACATATGGAAATGCTACCGTTATGACTGCTTTTTACGGACAGCGTTAGATAACACTCACACATACATATTTCTTAGTGGGAACGATAAATACCTCATACTATAGAACTTGACACTGAATGAAAACATAAATGACACGAACACAATTCTATTTAATGTTTCATTCGGGGTCTGTCAAATACCATGTTCCTAGAACATGTATCTATGTGATTAAAATGACATCTCGTGTCAGGTGGTTTGTAAAAATTAACCATCTTTTAATCCACATACTAACTTTATCGCGGTAATTAGTGTTCCTGCTAATTACCATGGTCAGTGACTTTTTAAGAGTATATATCATCTATATTATGGAGTTTCACAATTTCAGTCATGAACTCGAAATGATCCATAAATTCAATAATACTCAAGGCAACAAAATGATATATAAATAAACATTCAATTCATGAACAAAACTTTCTGATAATTTATCGTATTATTAACTTCTAGTTTATTACAAACTAACAGTAAATGCCATATTATCTTGCCATACAGAGACACTACTAGAATGCTCCAAATACCATTAATTGGAGTGTTGTACGGTTGTAAATGCCCTATTATCCTGCCATCCGGAGACACAACTCGAGTGCTCCAAACTGTTGGGTTTCGGGGTAACCAAAACCCGTTTAGGCTTAAGTTGCGGAAGGACCGTAGAACAAAAATTTCTAAGGCCAACTTAAGCTCAGGATTAAACGGGGTATGTCAGGAAACTTTCCAAGGCGGTCCACCTTCAGTATTCCTTTGGCATCAAAACCCAATTTAATCCTTTTACAGATCTACTCTATGATTGATTTCTAAAACTTTAATCTACTTACCAATTAAATAGATTAATATAGCATATATATACCTTGTTTCCAAATCACAGTTGGAATGCAGACCGAGCGAGTAGAGCTACATCACGGGAATGATTCTCCTCGGAGCACCAAACGTATGGTGCCTCTATCGGTTATCCACCAGGACTAACCGGAGAGCGATTTATTTCTTTTGCCAGAAATACTATAAACCGCGGAATTCTGCAAAAACACTATTCACGGAGAAAAAGATGAAAACCCGTAAACACGAATTTTTGGTTGCTCAGTTTTATCAATAAGCAAAACTGACATATCGCGAAATTCAGTAAAACACTATTCATCTATCCCGTAAATATACTTCACAATAACCCGCAAGATTATACGTCAACTACGTATAACTTTCTTTTCTCAACCGAAACACTATTTGGGAGAGAAACCGAGAAAGAGAGAAAATACCGATTCGATTCTGCACGAAACGATACGTGTGAATTAGTGAGTTTTTCTCTCTACTCCTCCACCCCTATTTATAGGGTTTAGGGTCGGTTTCCAAAAGACCAAAATGCCCTCCAAGTTCGGCCTATTTACAAGATATGTCATTGAATGGATAAGGATGATGACATGTGGATAAGATCGATGACGTGTCATCTGGATAGGATCGATGACACGTCCTGCGTATAAGGACGAATCTGAAAAGACCCAAATGTCCTCGGCTCGAATACAAATAATATTCGTATAATTATTCTGAACAATTATATTTCTTGCGGTTGTTGTTTCGGTAATTTATACAACATGTCCTGCACATTTATAAATTAACCGGTTAACTTTTATACAACGTGTCACACACGTTTATAAATTAACCAATGTTTTTGCTTGTTATTTTTACATAACATTTATAATTTAATTATAACACGTATAATTAATTATAACCATCTTACTATTGATCATAACCAATTTATAATCAATCACAATAAGATTCTCCGATTAACTCCTATATGGTGTGACCCAATAGGATCTGTGTTATGTTGGTAAATAGAGTTAAAACTTTTTTAACTTCTATAATCATGAGCGGCATCTGGCAACACATCATGACCATCCAATTACACAGATGATGCTGTACTGTACAATATCACGATCCAGTAAACTATTTACTTGTGTCGTTCTTCTGTCTCATAGCGGTAATTAGTGTTCCTAGAACATGTATCTATGTGATTAAAATGACATCTCGTGTCAGGTGGTTTGTAAAACTTAACCATCTTTTAATCCACATACTAACTTTATCGCGGTAATTAGTGTTCCTGTTAATTACCTTGGTCAGTGACTTTTTAAGAGTATATATCATATATATTATGGAGTTTCAAAATTTCAGTCATGAACTCGAAATGATCCATAAATTCAATAATACTCAAGGCAACAAAATGATATATAAATAAACATTCAATTCATGAACAAAGCTTTATGATAATTTATCGTATTATTGACTTCTAGATTATTACAAACTAACACAAACACCTTCATTTGGAGTGTTATATTAGGGTTGTAAATGCTCTATTATCTTGCAATTTTGTGACATTACTAGAGTGCTACAAACATTTTCAATTGGAGTGTTGTGTTAGGATTGTAAATGTCCTATTATCTTGCCATATAGAGACACTACTAGAGTGCCCCAAACTCCTTCAATTGGAGTGTTGTACTGGGGTTGTAAATGCCCTATTATCTTGCTATATCGATTCACTACTAGAGTGCTCCAAACACCTTCAATTGGAGTATCGTATTTGGGTTGTAAATGCCATATTATCTTGCCATCTGGAGACACTACTAGAGTGGTTCAAACACCTCCATTTGGAGTGTTGTATTATGGTTGTAGATGCCATATTATCTTGTCATCTAGAGACACTACTAGAGTGCCCCAAACACCTTCAATTAAAGTGTCGTATTTTGGTTGTAAATGCCCTATTATCTTGCTACATAGAGTTACTACTAGAGAGCTCCAAACACCTTCAATTGGAGTGTTGTGTTAGGGTTCTAAATGCCATATTATATTTCCATCTGGAGACACTACTAGAATGGTCCAAACACATTCATTTGGAGTGTTGTATTAAGGTTGTAAATGCCCTATTATATTATAATCTAGAGAAACTACTAGAGTGCCCCAAACACTTTCAATTACAGTGTCGTATTAGGGCTGTAAATGCCCTATTATCTTGCTACATAGAGTCACTACTAGAGAGCTCCAAACACCTTCAATTGGAGTGTTGTGTTAGGGTTCTAAATGCCATATTATATTTCCATCTGGAGACACTACTAGAGTGGTCCAAACACATTCATTTGGAGTGTTGTATTAAGGTTGTAAATGCCCTATTATATTGTTATCTAGAGACATTACTAGAGTGTTCCAAACACTTTCAATTGAAGTATCGTATTAGGGCTATAAATGCCCTATTATCTTACTACATAGAGTCTCAACTAGAGTGCTACATACTCTTTAAATTGGAGTGTTGTGTTAGGATTGTAAATGTCCAATTATCTTGCCATACAGAGACATTACTACAGTGCTCCAAACACATTCAATTGGAGTGTTGTGTTAGGATTGTAAATGTCATATTATCTTACCATATAGAGACACTACTAGAGTGTCCCAAACTCCAACAATTGGAGTGTTGTATTAGGGTCGTGAATGCCATATTATCTTACTATATAGATTCACTACTAGAGTGAACTTTCGTTGGAGTGTTATTTTGGGGTTGTAAATACCTTATAACCTTGCCATCTGGTGATATAACTCGAGTGCTCCAAACTCCTTCATTTAGAGTGTGTATTAGGGTTGTAAATGCCCTATTATCTTGCCATACAGAGACACTACTAGAATGCTCCAAATACCATTAATTGGAGTGTTGTAGGGTTGTAAATGCCCTATTATCTTGCCATTCGGAGACACAAATCGAGTGCTCCAAACACCTTCATTTGGAGTGTTGTATTAGGGTTGTAAATGCTCTATTATCTTGCCATTTGGTGACATTACTAGAGAGTGCTACAAACATTTTCAATTGGAGTGTTGTGTTAGGATTGTAAATGTCCTATTATCTTGCCATAGAGACACTACTAGAGTGCCCCAAACTCCTTCAATTGGAGTGCTGTACTGGGGTTGTAAATGCCCTATTATCTTGCTATATCGATTCACTACTAGAGTGCTCCAAACACCTTCACTTGGAGTATTGTATTTGGGTTGTAAATGCCCTATTATCTTGCCATCTGGAGACACTACTAGAGTGGTCCAAACACCTCTATTTGGAGTGTTGTATTATGGTTGTAGATGCCATATTATCTTGTCATCTAGCTACACTACTAGAGTGCCCCAAACACCTTCAATTAAAGTGTCGTATTAGGGCTGTAAATGCCCTATTATCTTGCTACATAGAGTTACTACTAGAGAGCTCCAAACACCTTCAATTTGAGTGTTGTGTTAGGGTTCTAAATGTCATATTATATTGTCATTTGGAGACACTACTAGAGTGGTCCAAACACATTCATTTGGAGTGTTGTATTAAGGTTGTAAATGCCCTATTATATTGTCATCTAGAGACATTACTAGAGTGTTCCAAACACCTTCAATTGAAGTATCGTATTAGGGCTATCAATGCCCTATTATCTTACTACATAGAGTCTCAACTAGAGTGCTACATACGCTTTAAATTGGAGTGTTGTGTTAGGATTGTAGTAAATGTCCAATTATCTTGCCATACAGAGACACTACTACAGTGCTCCAAACACCTTCAATAGGACTGTTGTATTAGGGTTGTAAAAGCCCTTTTATCTTGCCATCTGGAGACACTACTAGAGTGCTCCAACCACCTTCAATTGAAGTGTTGTATTAAGGTTGTAAATCCTTTATTATCTTGCCATTTGAAGACACTACTAGAGTGCTCCAACCACCTTCAATTGGAGTTTTTGTATTAGGATTGTAAATGCTTTATTATCTTGCCATATAGAGACACTACTCGAGTGCTATAAACACCTTCAATTGTAGTGTTGTATTCGGGTTGTAAATGTCCTATTATTTTGCAATCTGGAGACATTACTAGAGTGCTCCAAACATCTTCAATTGGAGTGTTGTATTAGAGTTATAAATGCCCTATTATCTTGCTATATAGAGTCACTACTAGAGTGCTACAAACAACTTCAATTGGAGTGTTGTATTTGGGGTGTAAATGCCCTATTATCTTTCTATCTGGAGAGACTACTACAGTGCTCCAAACACTTCCAATTAGAGTGTTGTATTAGCGTTGTAAATGCTCTATTACATTGCCATATAGAGATACTAGTAGTGTTTCCCAAACACCTTCAATTGGAGTGTTGTATTAGAGTTATAAATGCTTTATTATCTTGTCATATAGAGACACTACTAGAGTAGTCCAAACACCTTCAGTTGGAGTGTTGTATTAGGATTGTAAATGCCTTATTATCTGGCCAGATAGAGACATTACTAGAGTGCTCCAAAGGCCATCAATTGGAGTGTTGTATTAGGGTTGTAAAATGCTACATTATCTTGCCATTTGGAGACACTACTAGAGTGCTTAAACACCTTTAATTGGATTGTTGTATTAGAGTTGTAAATGCTGTATTATCTTGCCATCTGGAGATACTACTAGAGTGCTCCAAACGTCTTCAATTGGGGTGTTGTATTAGGGTTGTAAATATTTTATTATCTTGTCATATAGAGACACTACTCGAGTGCTCCGAACACCTTCAATTGGAGTGCTGTATTAGGGTTGTAAACGCTCCATTATCTTTCCATCTGGAGACACTACTAAAGTGCTCCAAACACTTTCAATTGGAGTATTGTATTAGAGGTTATAAATGCTTTATTATCTTGCCATATAGACACACTACTAGAGTGCTCCAAATACCATTAATTGGAGTGTTGTTATAGGGTTGTAATTGCCTTATTATCTTGCTATATAGAGACACTACTAGAGTGCTCCAAATACCAACAATTGGAGTGTTGTAAATGGCTTTTTATCTTGCAATCTGGAGACACAACTCGAGAGCTCCAAACACATTCAATTGGAATGTTATTTTAGGATTGTAAATGCTCTATTATCATGCCATCTGGAGACATTACTAGAGTGCTCCAAACACCTTCAATTGGAGTGTTGTATTAGGGTTGTAATTGCCATATTGTCTTGCCTTCTGGAGACACAACTTGAGTGCTCCAAACACCTTCATTTGAAGTGTTGTATTGGGGTTGTAAATGCACTATTATTTTGCTATCTGGAGACACTACTAGAGTGCTACAAACATATTTAATTGGAGTGTTGTTTTTGGGTTATAAATGGTTTATTATCATGCTATCTGTAGATATTACTAGAGCGCTACAAACACCTTCAATTAGATTGTTGTATTAGGATTGTTAATGCCCTATTATCTTGCCATCTGGAGATGCTATTCGAGTGCTCCAAATATATTCAGTTGGAGTGTTGTATTAGGGTTGTAAATGCTCAATTATCTTTCTATCTGAAGATATTACTAGAGTGTTCTAAACATCTTCAATTGAAGTGTTATATTTGGAAGAGGGGGGTGTCCGATGCCCATCAGACCAGAGTCTATTCGATGGGCATTTTGTACCGTTTGATCGGAATTTTGTAATATTTACTTTGATTAACCGATCGCTATGTGAAACTCGAAATAAACCCTGTAAATCTCTCTCCGTCTCTCTCTTCGTCCCGTCCATTTTTCTTTTCCTCTCCGCTACAGGAGGAGAATGTCGCCACCCTTACTGCAGCACCCGTCGAACCCACCTCGAACCCTACTGCGGCCCCCTCAAACCCATCGACCCCAATCTCATCGTTTTCCCATCTCTACTTCTCTGACTGTAACGGCGTCCTTACCGCCGCCCCCACGAATTTTGAGTTTTCGATGTTCTACGCTCGATTACTGAAATTGGAAGCTTCTCAATGGTTAGTCTTTGTTCTCTTCCGACAATAATTGATGTTCTAAGATTTTCCCCTCTTTCCTGCTCTTAAAAATCTTACTCCAACAACTACTTCTCCATTTAAAGAGTTCCTTATAACCTCTCTTGCACCATGGGAACTGACCTTAGCTCTCGCTTCCTCTCCATTGCCAACATAATCTATTCCTTCTTTGGTTATACTGCCATATTCTCCGTCTCCCACCACCCCATTCTCCCAATCTCAGATCTTGAAGCTTGGATTGGAAAATGGGTAGTTTATTGAAACATAGATTGTTGTTGTTTTTCAATCATGGTTGCCTGTAATTGATTCCTTAATTATGAATTGCTATCAGTATAATCACTAAAATTTGAAAAGAATTGTTTCATTAGTATCATTTTACCATAAGTTTGACTCTAGGGCACTGTGGCAAACTACCTATGTGCAACTGAAGTCACGTGAAAATGAACGGCTATCAAAATATTAGATTCAGAGAGGCTATCCATGCGATTGATTCATTATTTCTTCTGATTATACCAAAGTTTGATTGAATTTGTTGCTCTAAATTACACTGGTCTTTTGTTTACTCTGATTTAATTTCATTTTGGTGTTTTCTTTTAGCAAAATCAGGCCATGTCCATCTACGAATCTTTACTGCATCTCAACAAACCCAAAATCTTCATCTTTTGCTTCTCCATGGATTATTCCTGAAACTGCAACTCAAGATTCAAATAAGGTGAAATTTTTAAAACATGGGAAAGCTTCAATTCCTTCTCAATTTTAAGTGCTCAAGGTGGTTGTTGATTTGCCTATATGTTTATTTACAGAAATTGAGGGATGCAATTGTAAAAAGTAAAAACACATAAGAGTGTGAATTTCAAGGTTGATGAGGATACACCATATAGTAATTAAATTGTATGAAAGCATAAATAATATGATATAGTATTCCTAATATTTAAAGAAGCCATAGAGAAGTACTCAAAAGCACTTTTTCAATTACGGCTGGTGTGTGTCCCTACTTATTTGATGTCATTAGTATCAATCCTCGGAAGAAACCAAACAAAAGGAAGATTTTTTGTTTTTCCTGTGCTGGTACCAATACCATGCCAAGCACTTTACTCTCTACTGTTACTAGTAGGACACCATACCGGTATTTTTTTTCTAATTTAGCAAATAACCTTACTGATACCAGGATTATTTTCTTTTTGATTTATGTCAAAAAACATTGTGTCAGTTAATTTCTCATATCACTGCTACACCATCTAATTTGACTAGTATGCCATACAATAAGTACATCATTTTTTCTCCTTCAAAAAACATTTGTTTTTCACTTTGCAGGTGTAGAGAAGTAGAGTTGCTAAACTGTGTATATGAAGCTTTTAGTTTAGCAATCTGAATTTTGTAAAGATAATTTTTGGTTTAAATTGCAAAGATCATTGTTTTGGTGATATTTCGAAAGCTGAAACCAGATTGTTGTATCTTCTAAATTAATTCTTGTTGAAATCACTCAACTCTATATCTGTAGGAATATGCTGGTATTTTATTTTGGTGGGGTGTTAGTGACAAAAATTATTGAAATGTACTGTGGCATATATATATCCAAGTTTATTTGTTACATCTAATTTCTGTCAACTTCAAGTTTAGCAGAAAAACTTTCTTATTGATTTTAAGTTTTGAATACTGATTTAAAATTCGTCTTGCACTATAGAAGTTAGAAATTGTTAACAAAATACAAAATAAAAGTGAAAAATAATAAGAAAAATTAATTTCCTATAATAAGTTGTACTTTGTTTTAACATACGAATCTCATTAAATAAACAATTTGGTAACAACAACATGATTGCCCCTGTATATTCTAAAAAGTAAGAAGAAAAACAACAACATGATTGACTAAATTACAAAATTAGCAAAACCCCGATAAAAAATTAACAACGCCGTCTAACAACTGGTAATGATTTGGCTAACAAATTCTCATATGCTATACAAATTTAACTTAACATCACCTCCCTTACCATTAAAAAAGAATAAAACTATATAAAAATTATAGGTCATGTTAGTTACGAATATGAGAAATGTTGGATCTTATTTGCAATAACACAACCAACTATGAGGTGTATTCGGAAACAATCCTGTTGTTCTTCATTAAAAAACATTAAAAGGGTACTGGCCGAGAGGAGGTTTAAAGAAGTAATGGAAGCAAAAATATAGAGGTCCAGCTCAAGTATAATAGAGAAGTACGTCTCGTTGACAAGTGATAGCTTCTCTCATAAGTAGACCTGACATGAAGAAATGAAGAAACAAGAGAGTTTCTCAGGTTATGGGTAGAAAAGAAACAGAAAATTAAAGAATTTCAATCTCTAATCTTAATACCGGCAAACTTCAGAAAACGGTCTTTTAACTTGGTCATAAAAACATTCTTTTTCAAACATAAAGTAATATTTTATCTTGAATTGCTAAAGCTGGTCAACTAAAATCTTTTGCTAAGTGTTAAAAAAAGATCATTAGTATTTTAAAAGTAGAAATCTTTTTACCTTCACTACAGCAGAAAGTTTTTTTTGCGACTGGTATCAATGACCGGCACTAACGCCGGTAGCAGATAATTGTTTTTCCCCAAAAAAAAAGAAAAACAAAAAACAACTGCGACGATGACTATCTAGAAATTATTTTTTCCGAAAAAAACAAATGCACTCTCTCCCGTTTTCTCTCGCTGTACTCTCTCTCACTGTAGCCGTTGGACCACCAGCTCTCTAGACGGAGCGGCCGCACCACTGCCAGTCAGTAGCCAGCAGCCCCCTTCCCTTCCTCTCTAGGCTAGTCAGCAGCTATCACGACCATCGCCCGACTGATTGAGGAAGGTATGAGGAAGAGCCAACAGGTCCGTCGCATCACTGTCTCTTCTCCAGGTATTTCACTGATTTTTATTGAATTTTGATTCGATTTTCTGAAATGCACTGAATTGAATAGGATTTTATGAAATTCACTGAAATTCACCAATCAATTGCTGATTTGGTACTGTTTGATTTAGGATTAATTTCGGATGAATTTGGGGCATAATTTAGGATTATTATCAATTTGGGGCATAATTTAGGGTAATGGCTGATTTGGTACTCAATTCGAGCATGAGATTTAGGGTTATTATTAATTGTTGTGTTGAATGCTAGTTCGTTGCTGATTTGTGGTGCTAAGGTGATTTTTTTTTATTTTTTTCTGGTTTTAGTTTAGATTTGATAGTTATCATACTTTGTTTAGCCTAATTATTTTGACGATTGATCGATTAGTCCACCTATTAGTTGGAATCAAAAGATTATATGATCATGTATATAAAATATGACAAGGAGGGATCACTTGACAGTTAGTTGGAATTCCAAAGATTATATTAGACCACCTACTGTAGGAATTATAAAATATACTAGATGAGTGTGTGTATATATATATAGAGAGAGAGTGGCTAATATGCCTTCGGTAGCATATGGACCGAAGTGCTACCGGTCCAAATTTGATTTTTCAAAATCCAAACGGTCGATCTGGACCGTTTATCTTGTTCTCCATATTAATATGTGCTTGGAGACCAAATTTTACATTTTTCTGAATTATTTTACTATTTATTAAGTATTTTACAAAATTGTTGATCCAACGGTGACTTAACAAAACAGTAAAATCAGCAGCCACCGTTGGATCAACAATTTTGTAAAATACTTAATAAATAGTAAAAAAATTCAGAAAAATATAAAATTTGGTCTCCAAGCACATATTAATATGGAGAACAAGATGAACGGTCCAGATCGACCGTTTAGATTTTGAAAAATCAAATTTGGACCGGTAGCACTTCGGTCCATATGCTACTGAAAGCATATTAGCCACACACACTCTCTCTCTCTCTCTCTCTCTCTCTCTCTCTCTCTCTATATATATATATATATATATATAGGATTTGGCTAATATGCTATGGGTTGCATAGAGGCCTCCCGTGCTACGGCTCAATATTCGAGTTTTTAAAATCCTAACGTCGATCCAAACCATTCATCTTGTTCTCCATATTATGGTGGCATGATTTATATTATCCATATATCATGTCTGTAAAATATGATGAAATTTGATGTATTTTTCCATTATGCATAAACTGAAATTTAAAAAAAAAGTCATTAGTAAGACTTTCAAAATAACCATTGTCAAGTCAACCCTCTTTATATCTATGATAGTACTTTTTAATTATAAGCCGCTGATGTCTCGTTATCTGACCTATTATTTAGACCAATTTCTGTACCAAAATCTGTGTTCCAAGCCACCAAATCGTGTCTTTCACATTGAATATCTATCGAATGTGGTACTGCTGCGCTTTCATTTCTTATTTTGCAGAAAACAAGCGAAATCAGAAAAATTGTGAAGTCTAAAGGTCTTCACGCGGGCCGCGTTGCATCCAAAGCGGGCCGCATCATATCCTAACGCGACCACAGACGCAACGTTCTGTTACACTTAGGGGCACCTCTAATTGCTCAAAAACTGAAATTAAATTGCAATTGAAAGTAAATAGATGAGTTTAGAGAAATTTGACACGCGGGATGTTAACGGAGTTCGGCAAAACAAAGGCCTACGTCTCCGGGGCTTCGCAACCTTGAGTGGTGCGCCTTTCTATTACCCAATACGAAAGGATTACAACTTGTGAACCGTTGAGCCCTTACACACTAAGCGGGAAGTCAAACGGCCAACTCAAAGAGATGATAACAAGGTCTCTTAGTTCAAGCTACTCAAGAGAAACACTAAATAGATCACTCTAACCTAATCTAAGTCGAGATTAGTGAAGTGGGTTTGAGGTTGTTTGAGGGATTTTGAAGTTTCAAGCTCTCACAACAATGGAGTAAGCTAAGCTCTCAGAAAATTGCTTTTAAATTAATTAGGGTCGGCTGAGATCAGTGAGAAAGAAAACTCACTTCTCTATTTATAGAGACAGCTCAAAAATGAGCTATTTGACATAAAACGTTACCAACGTTTTAGTTCAAAGTGCGATTTAGGGTTTGATTTTCTGATAGCTCAGCAAAAATGTTATAACGTTTTTAAAACGTTATGTAACGTTTTCTCCTGTAAAAATTTGATTAAAATAGAAATTGTTTGAAGCTCAGAATTAATTAAAACGTTACAACGTTTTAGTTGTTCTGTACACCTTTTCTTTTAGCTGTTCTGACAATTCTAAAACGTTACAACGTTTTATAAAAACGTTGCAATGTTTTTAGTTGTTTCTTAGTTTTAATCAAGCTTTTACTTCATCGTTTCTGACAGTTTTAAAACGTTACAACGTTTTAGAAACGTTACCAACGTTTTACCCCTGTAAAAACAGCCTCAAACTTACTTTACCAAGCTTCTGATTTTACAATTTATATTCTTGATGAAGTTCTTCATGATTTCTTCTGTCTAAGCATATTTCATTGCAATTCCAAACCTTCTTGAACCTACATAATCTTAAAATGGAAGAAATCGTAAAATTCAATAATTATATGTTTTTGCAAATTAGTCAAATAGACGAAAATAATTATTCTACGAACAACAATCTCCCCCTTTTGACGATTTGCAAAAACATACAATGCAAGTAAGTGCATAAATAAAAAATTGTCCAATTTGGTTTACCCAAATTTTGATTTTGTATGTCTAGCAATTGGTACCAATTTCTTCCCCCTTTTGGAAATCGACGAAAGGGAGGAAAAATTAGCACTAATTGAAGTGCTCCCCCTTAAAATATGCACTCCCCCTCAATTTTGCAGTATAACAACGATAACTCATAAATAGAATATAATTGAGGGTATAACTCTAACATACAAGACAATTTACAAATCCATTTGAATGTCGCAATGTTAAAACAATGAGTATCAATCGACAAAACAATTCAATGCATATTAATTCATATAAAATAATTCAATTCATGCATTTCAATATAGCACACAAGTTGTCAAGATTCTAAGATATACAATCCTACTCATTCAACAATTTTGCAATTTAACCCTTGACAAGTTATGAATTCATACAATTCATTTAAATTTCTACATCTCATGCATATCAACACCAATTGACAAATATCCCATAAATATCAATTCAAAAACAATTCAAGCATTTCAAGTAATTGACATTTTGCATTTAATCCACTTGAAATTTTCAAAATGCATAGGATGCATAAATTAGCAATTCAACTCCTAATTCATCACATTCAACAATTTATCACATTTAACAATAAGTTCTAAGCAATTAATAAGCAATTAACAAACAATTCAAACAAGTAAAACAATTCAAACTTAACTTAATTAAAATTCAAACTAAGCATGCTAGTTAGAAAATAAAAGTTCAATCCATAGCAAATAAGATAATTAATTTAAAAAGTTATAGAATTTTAAGAATTAGAACTAGTCGTCATGCAAGTCGTCATGTGCATCTTCCTCTTCCACTTCCTCCTCTCCTTCTTCATCATTCTCCTCTACATTTTGAAGCTCTTCTTCTTCAAGGAGTGCATCTTCATCAGGATACGTACTTTGATGAGTTTGAGGTGCCGGAGTTGCCGATGCTCCATATTGTTGCACAAAACGGTTTGAGAGGCTCTCTTGAGATTCTTCAATGTGTTTTATGGCTTTGGATTGGTGTAACAATCTTTTTCTCATTATCATTTGCCCCCTTTTGAGTTTTTCATAACCCTTTTGCATCATTTGGTATTGTTGTTGAGTTTCGAGACGTTGAGAGTACATGAGTTGGCGTATATATGCCATTTGTTGATTTGGGTCTTGTGGTGGTTGAGGAATTGGTTCAAATTGACCCGGTTGAGGTACCCTTGGAGGTTGGGGTCCTTGGAATGGTTGAGGTTGAATTGGTTCACCTTGTACCGGGTTCTCTTCTTGTTCATCCGGATCCCAGTATTGATTTGGCAATGCCCCCTGTCTGTTTATCCAATCATTTATGTCTCGTGTATCGGGTTTGTAACACCTTAGACCCGAGATTAAGTGACCATGGATCCATCCAATTCTTGTCAAATGATCAACCAAATTTATTGGGGAATAGAGTTGTTCCTCCTCAGGTAAAGCTAAACCATTGAGGCGAATGATTTTGTGAATTAAATGGGCATATGGCAATAGAGCTACCCTGCTTGTAAAGGCACTACTCATGTGGCGAATGATGATGTACGGAATGTTGAAGGTTTTGTCATCCCTTGAAATGAGATGACGGAGGTAGTACATTGGTCCCCACTCAAGGTTGGTTTTGATCGTTGCTTTTGGAATTAAGATGTTGTTTATGAGTATGAAAAGCAATCGATGTAGAGATGGTAAATTTGAGACATAGATTGGTCCACCAATATTGTTTCTGTCGAACCATTTCTTGTAGAGATTTGGGGATCCAAGAGCAGTGAGAGGCCAATTTCTCAAAGGGTAGGATTCTTCCCCTTCATTTGGAAGTTCGAGCCATTGGGCTACATTCTCGAATGAGAGATCAATCTCTTTCCCGCATATCCATGATTTTACTATGAATGGTTCTTCCACAATTGTGAGGTTGGCATAAAAGGTGCGGGTTAAAAGAACCGTGTATGGTTCACAACAACTCACAAGAGGATTCCAATTCCAATTGTTTAGGTAATCAATGATTTTGTCATTCTCGGGTTGGTCAAACGTGACAGTTGCCTTATCAAAGTAGTAACATTCGGTTAATTTTCGATGCATGAATAGACCGGTAAAATTTTCGTATGCAACTAGATCCCGGAAAAGGTATTTATTTGACCGGTGTATATTCCAATTTGGTTGCATATTACCCTTACTATTTTGACCTTCTTCGGATCCCAAACGGAGTCTTTTCTTACCCTTATTAACGGCAGATTTCTTTGGAGCCATTGGATTGAGATGAGAATGAAAATTTACCAATTGAGAAGTGAAGCACTAAACCGAGAAGAGAAGAGTCCAAGAAGAGTAGTGGTGATGCCGGATCGTCAATTTAACGGTTGGATCACCGGATTTGAGCGTAGGATTTTGACTAGGGTTTTGGATAGAGAAGAGAATAGAGAGAGAAGGGAAATTTTGAGAAGAAAATTGAGTAGATGGAAGAGAGGAGAAGAGAAATCAAGAAAAATTTCTTGATTTGATGAAGTTAGTTGGCCGGAATAGGTAGAGAGAGAGAGAGCGCGGCGGAATAGGGGAAGGAGAGAAAAGAAGGAGGAGAGATGTGAATTGGAGAAGAAGAAGGAGAAGAAATGGGTTTGGATCTGATTATAACACCTTTTCGCATTAAATCGTTACCAACGTTTGTAAATCGTTACCAACGTTTGTCTAAAATACTGTGTTTTGACCTAAAACGTTATAACGTTTGTAAAACGTTGTGTAACGTTTTGTCCTGTCTTTAAACAACCGTTTTGAAAATTTGGATTTTCAGGAATTGAATTAAATCGTTATCTGTTCACACAAAAGTATGCACAAAGTTTCAGTACAGCAAGCTGTACCTTTTAACCTTGATTACACTTTCGACTCAGATTGCAAGTGTACAATCCTAATCGCGTAGTATTATCAGGTATCGATCCACAGGGACGGTTGAAACTTAACTAGACTTTACTTAAATTAAATAAACTTTAGAAGTTGCAAATGTGATTTTGGTGTTTTACAAAGATAAATAATGATATTCAAAACAATAAATATTTTTGGGGTTTTGTTTAATAGGAATAAAAAGGCGTTTCCAGGGTTCAGATTTCATTTCTGTTCAGCCCCGAGGCATACGGCCCGTACGGATTCCCGTACGGCCCGTAGGGGACCCCGAGTTGATGTTGCAACTAATGTTTAGGGTTTCTATCGACCAGATCTAGATACCTAACCTCAGCTTTCGCATTTTGGCCTAGTACCCGATTACCGGACTCAAATACTTCCCTCTTAGATGCGTTAAGCCTCAACTTTCGCATTTTGGCCTAATTTATCCAAGTTACTTGTTGGTTTACTAAAAGTATCCAAGGACTTTCGCCTCAAGGAAAGTTTCACCTTTCGGGTACTCCTTGGTTTCACCCTACTTCATATACTTTATTCGGTTGGATTAAATGTCATAGACTTGGCTCCTAACACTTAGATGTGCGCATTCATCTAACGGGATGACTAATCAATTCAAGCAACCACAAATAAAGCAATCAAAATACTACACAACAAGGTAAAAACAAAGCATTCAACACAAAATCCAAGTAGCATGCAAACAAAACCAAACTAGAAACTACATCTTAGCCCTAGAAACTAAAAGAAAAGAAAGCAAATAAAACAAGTAAAGATAATGATAAGGGAGCTCATGGCAAAACTCGAGGAACGAAGAAGATCCATCCAAACTCTCGTTTTTCTCCTCTCTACTTGTTCTCCAAGCCAAGCCCTCGCTCCCCCTAGGGAAGGTTATCCCCGTTCAACCACGAAAATCCCCTTTTTATGGTGTGGAATATCTCATTTAATACCTCAGATTATGCCCCCAGAGGCTTCCTTTTCGGCCTCCTTAAATTATGCTCATTTCAGATTCCAGCTGGATTTTCCGAATTAGCGTCCTACGGGCCGTATGCCTATGCTTTGTCTTGGAGACTTTGTGCCTCTGTTGTGGAACCTTCTGTGTGGTTGGGCAGATCTTGTACGGGCCGGACGAAAAGTAGTCAGATCCAGTTTTTCGCCCTTTTTCCTGCAAAATACCAAACAAAGCATAGCAGTACCACATTTCATCGAAATATAAGTAAAAAAGTCCACATTGATAGGCTTTAAAGCACAGGTTTCAGTGTAAATTAGGGCTGTAATTTAGATATAATATGGAGATATCATTACCAACGTTTGGTAAACGTTACAACGTTTGAGAATGGAATTTATGCAAATTAACCCTTGTCAGACAATCGTTTCAACGTTTCTAAAATGTTACATAACATTTTTGAGAGTAGAATTGATGCATAAATGGCTAAGTATCAGATTGAATCGTTCCAACGTTTGTGCAAACGTTATAACGTTTTGTCATGAAAGGTTGAATTAATTGAAAGGTTTAGAATAGAAACGTTCCAACGTTTATAAAACGTTATGTAATGTTTTGTACTGTAACATTTAGCACAAAACAAACTACCAGATTTTTGAAATTTTAATTAAAACGTTCCCAACGTTTTATAAACGTTACCAATATTTTATAAACGTTACCAACGTTTTATCTATTTTGCCTGATTTTTCAGTTCATCTGATGAAAACGTTACAACGTTTTGATTATAAAGACCAGTTTTCAAAGTAAACTATTTTGATTGCTATGAATTATTTGGAAAGTAAATTTAGTATGCCTTACTCTTTAAGTTCTAGCATGCCTAATTTAAACCTTAATTCATTGTGTTGTTGAGTATTCAAGGGTTTTGTGAATATATCGGCAATTTGTTCTTTGGTGTCGATATGTATGAGTTCTATTTCACCTTTTTCAATGTGATCCCTAATAAAATGATGCCTTATTTCTATGTGCTTGGTTCTAGAATGAAGAACTGGATTTTTGGATATCATAATGGCACTTGTATTGTCACACATAATTGGTACGTTGCGGAAGCGAATTTCATAATCATTTAAGGATTGGATCATCCAAAGAATTTGTGTGCAACAACTACCGGCCGCTACATACTCGGCTTCTGTTGTGGAAAGGGCAACCGAGGTTTGTTTGCGACTTGACCATGATACAAGTGAACCACCAAGAAATTGGCATGTACCACTTGTGTTTTTTCTATCCATACGGTCCCCGGCAAAATCGGCATCGGCATATCCTATCAAGTCTAAATCCGATTGTTTGCCATACCATAATCCCAAATTTAAACTACCCTTGACATATTTAAGGATTCTTTTAACGGCTTTCAAGTGCAATTATTTGGGATTTGCTTGATACCTAGCACATAGACATACCGCAAACATTATATCGGGTCTACTAGAGGTTAAATAGAGTAGGCTACCTATCATAGCTCGGTATTGAGTGATGTCCACCGATGTGCCATTTGGATCCGAGTCAAGGTTAGCATTCGTAGCCATTGATGTTTTGCTTGTATTGCATTCGGTCATCCCAAACTTCTTGATCAACTCCTTCACATATTTGGTTTGACTCACAAAGGTGCCATCCACGAGTTGCTTGATTTGGAGTCCCAAGAAGAAATTCAATTCACCCATCATGCTCATCTCAAATTCACTACTCATAAGAGAAGAAAATTCCTCGGCAAGTGCCGCATTAGGTGAACCAAAAATTATATCATCTACATAAATTTGCACCACCAAAAGTGATCCATCCCTTTTCTTGGTGAAAAGAGTTGTATCATTTTTGCCTCTAATGAATTAATTTTCAATTAGAAAGGAACTTAATCTACCATACCATGCCCTAGGGGCTTGTTTGAGTCCATAGAGTGCTTTGGTGAGTCTATACACATGATTAGGAAATGTTGAATCAACAAAGCCTTGAGGTTGATTAACATACACCTCCTCATCTATGAATCCATTCAAGAATTGTCACACCCCGGGACAACCCGCCACGTATTTCTACGTAAGGCGTGTGCACATCACATACATTATCAATAAAAATATAAATAAAGCCACATTTATTTCATAAGCAAAAGAGTTAAACAAATGATCACGGCCGACATGGCTATCAACACAACACTGCCATGCCGACTGAATGTATCAATTATTGAATCATGGAAACAAAACTAAACAACATGTGGCAATTTATTAATCATCTTAGTCTCACTCTTGTCTTTGCTCGAATCCTTCTGCTTCATTACCTGGAACCCACATAAAAGTGGAACAAGTGAGAGATCGAACCTTCTCTCAGTGCGAGATTTAGTTCCAGCCTAGAGCTTATAAAACATTTACTTATATTCACAAATATGAAAATACATAAATAAAATGCTTATGCTTCTTCCAATGCAATACATATCCTATTGTTACTTCATTCATTTACTTTCATTTATTTAAAGAAAAATCCGTTAATCTTGTTCGTTTGCCTCACTAGACGGTGAATTCATATGCCGCTAGGTCTTGGCGTGATAGGACCGCTTCTGCCTACAATCACATCCGTGAAAGGACCGCTTGCGCCTACGATCACGTCCGTGAAGGGACTGCGTTAGCCTACAATCACATCCGTGACAGGACCGCTTTCGCCTACAGTCACGTTAACGAGGGGTCCAGTCGAAACTAAACCCAATGTATACATCCCAATATGCAAGCATATTGGCCCCTGTTCAATTAGCATATTCGTTCTTTTTTTTCAAAAACACATTTATTCAATTACACAGTTCATGCCATGCTCAATACATCCTATTCATGCAAGTCCATTGGTCAACATATGAATCATATCATTTCATGAAAGTTATTTGTGTCTACTCAAGTCATACGAATGGTTCGACAACAACATGCATAAATCCAACTAATGCAATAATAATAAACAATTGAATGACAATAGGAAAGTAAAATAGTTTTATAAAGTCTAGGAAACCCGCACCTGTTACTGTAGGAGAATCCTAGTCAATCTTCTTGTCTTCTAGTATTTTGAAATTCGAACCTAAGTCACGTAAATGCTACTTCTAATTAATATTGTTTCATGACACTCGTCTGTATTTTCTAACGTTCTTTAATTGTTCTTTATTTAAAGTTACATTTTAACAATCAAAGTATAATAAAAACATATCCGAGAATAAAAGCAAAAATTATAACTCCAAAAAGAATGTTAATTATTACTAATATAACTAAATGAGAGTGAGAAGTTAATTACAAAATCATATAAAAACTTGTAATATTATTAATAAAATTTGCTTTAGAAACTATTGTCACTAAAATATATTACTATATATGCAAACAATAATTAATAAGTTATATAACTGTAGATAGTGTAATATGCATTTATAAATGCTAACGACATGTAAATTGTAGGAACAAAGACTAATTCCAAGCTAAAAGAATTAATTAAGATATTATTTGCAAAAGTTATGCATAAGCAATATTTAGTATATGGTGTTAGAAAGAGAAGTATAACATAAATTTAGTAACTGAAACTAGGATTTTATACTTTGCTATATATATGTATAATAAATAAATATTAATTATATACTATTTTATTTAAATGTTAACTGAAAAAAAAATATAGTAAATGATTTTCTTAATTTTCAGATCAAGAAGGAAATATCTAAAGTATTTAATATATTAATTCAGTTGTACAAGTATATTAGGAACTAATTATTGTGCATCATAAGGTAAGACATATTTATTTCCCCTTTAGTATATTATATAATATAGTTGCCTAGTAAATAATTACTCATCAATATTTCAAAAATTGTAATATAATTAAGTTATGAAACATAAAATAAGCGAATAAGAGAAGATTGAACGAATAAGAATTTTCACTTATTCAGAACGGACGAATAATATTACTCTTGGTCTCAGCCATGTCTTGACCCAAAGATTAGATTATGACATAAGATTTAATTAGTTCTCACAATTTAAACTACATTTAGATTTATTATTTGAATCATTAACTTAAATGTTTGTATTTAATCAACGGACTTGGGTTACCTCCGGAGCTTGGAATACGCAGGACGGAGGGTGGCAGCTGCAGGTTGGAGTAGGAGCAGCGGTCTCGGGTTGTATGTGTTGGGTTTTCGTGAACGGTTCAAACCCATTGATTTAGCTTAAGGTGCGGAAAGAGTAAAACAAAAATTTTTACATCTACCTTAACCTACGGATTAAATGAATCAAGAAGATCCATTTAATCCTATTTACAGATCTACTACATAATTGATTTTCTAAAGCATTAAATCTATTTACAAATTAAATAGATTAATATAACAATTTATACCTTGATTCCAAATCTCAGTTGGAATGCAGACCGAGCGAGTAGAGCCTCACCAGGGATGGAATCGACTCGCAGTATCACACGTGTGATACCTCTATTGGTTATCCACCAGGACTAACCGGAGAGCGATTTACTTCTTCTGCCAGAAATACCGTAAACCGCGGAATTCTGCAGAAACACTATTCATCGAGAAAATGATGAAATAAATATATTTGTGTCCCGAAGTAACTCAGTTTTTGCTTTAAAAGCTAAACCGCAGGATTACACAAAATATATTATTTCCTAATCTCGAAATAACCGAAATCAAGGAAGAGAGAAAAATCGATTAACGAAGTAATCAGATTAACACGTGAATTAGTAAGTTTTCTCTCTACCCTCACCCCTCTATTTATAGTGTTTTGAGGAGGTTCGCAAAAGACCAAAATACCCCTCAAAACAAATCTATTTACCAAAAGCCCTTGACACCTCATCCTTTAATATGTGAAAAGACCAAAATACCCCTTCCACACCCTTCCACACTCTTCTCCATGTTTCTACACCCCTAAGGTGTCATGCAAGGTGGCATAGGTGTGAAATGACCATTTTGCCCTTGGCCCATTAAGGTATGAATAGTAAAAGGCTTTGATTTTGGGCTTTTAATTTTAATTAAGGCTTTGATTATTTTGGGCTTTTAAACCCATAATTCAAATCCATAATTAACAAATTAAAATCCAAATCAAATATATATAATTGTCATGTACAATTATATTTCTTTTCGGTTGTTGCTCGGTAACTTTTATACAACGTAACGTGTACGTTTATAAATTAACCGTTGTTTCTGCTTGTCATTCTAAATGACATTTATAATTCAATTATATCACGTATAATTAATTATAACCATCTTAATATTAATTATAATCAATTTATAATTAATCAGTAAGATTCTCCGAGTAGCTCCTATATGGTGTGACCCAATAGGATCTGTGTTATGTTGGTAAACAGAGTTAAAACTGTTTTAACTTCTATAATCATGGGTGGCGTCTGGCAACACATTATGACCATCCAATTACACAGATGATGCTGTACTGTACAATATCACGATCCAGTAAACAATTTACTTGTGTTAGTTCTTCTGTCTCATAGCTATCAGATCAGTTTCAAGGTAGATGTGTGTCATCCTTGGTGACTGTATCTTTTCTTGATCTTGAGTAGATTATCAAATATAATTACTCTTGTAATTATACCGCATGCAGATAATCTAACTCTATCAAGGGGCCCAGTGATGCTATAGCTCGTATAGAGATACGAGGGACAAGTAGTATTCTTGGCCGACTATCACTTCCTCAGCTAAGTTATACATATGGAAATGCTACCGTTATGGCTGCTTTTTACGGACAGCGTTAGATAACACTTACTCATATATATTTCTTAGTGGGAACGATAAATATCTCATACTGTAGAACTTTGACACTGAATGAAAACATTAATGACACGAACACAATTCTATTTAATGTTTCATTCGGGGTCTGTCAAATACCATGTTCCTAGAACATGTATCTATGTGATTAAAATGACATCTCGTGTCAAGTGGTTTGTAAAACTTAACCATCTTTTAATCCACATAATAACCTTATAGCGGTAATTAGTGTTCCTGCTAATTACCTTGGTCAGTGACCTTTTAAGAGTATATATATCATCTATATTATGGAGTTTCACAATTTCAGTCATGAACTCGAAATGATCCATAAATGCAATAATATTCACGGCAACAAAATGATATAAATAAACATTCAATTCATGAACAAAGCTTTATGATAAATTATCGTATTATTGACTTCTAGATTATTACAAACTAACAGTATGTGATAGGGGAGCGCACGACAACAGTGGATAGGTTGTTGCGGCGTACGTGCTACGGTGGCTGCTGGGTCAGAGGGGGTGCGCCTCGGGTGGGCTGCTGCCTTAGTTTGGGGTAGCTATCAAAACTTATTTATTTATTATTTTTTTAATGAAAGGGAGACGCCGCTAGGTAATGAAATGGCAGCATATTGCATCATTATTTGTAGAGAATTTGCTTGATGCATCTAGGCGTGTAAGTGACCAAGTTCAATTAGAGTAATTATGGAATTTGATAGAATTACGGAGTGATTAGTGATATGCCTTTTTAATCTATATTTGAAATAAAATCATGAGCACTATCACTGTGATCGGAACAATACACTTGGTGGAGTTCAATTGATTTCAATTCAATAGCATTCAATAGAAATGATTTCCAATTGAAATTTGATGATCGGAACAAAAGTAAAAAAGAATTGAATTCAAATCTAGTTTTTGATTGGAAAGTCTGTATAATAGAAAGAAATGATTTCACTTAAAAGAAAATGACACTTTTATCCTTGCTTGAGTGTTTCTTTTGTTGAAATAATTTTGAAGTTTAAATTAAATATGATCACAAGGCCTTTATTTTATCTACAAATCTACTTGCGTGCTGATCTGCTACTTATATTTTGGGTAATGTCTGCAGTCCCACAGGAAGTTCTAATTTGGTACAAACTTAATCTTCCTTCCCCATTTACCAGTAATAGAGGAGCCAAATATAATCTAAAAAATTGAATAATAGAGGAGCAAGCTACAATCTAAAAAATTGAATAATAGTAACTTGCTAGTAACTTTGCAAACTTAATTTTCCTTCCCCATTTACCAGTAATAGAGGAGCAAAATACAATCTAAAAAATTGAATAATAGAGGAGCAAACTACAGCAAGCACAAACTACAAATCATTGCCAAACTGAAATAAATAAAATATAATGTCACCAAAAATACTAAGGAGCATGCATTATCAAATTGATTCATACATGCCAGTAACTAGCATCCATACATATCATATATGGTAACATTGATTAAGTGGTGTTTTTGTAATCCAAATACATTATTTATTGCAATAAATACAACAAATACAAAAAAAAAAGTTAACAAGAAATCACTGGAGGTGAATATGAGCCTAGTACTGGTATGAGGTAGATTTATATGTTACTTGTTCTTTCTGTTTGATATTGCTAAGTATAGAAGTGGTGAGATTTTGATTAATTCCACTATCGCTATTTCCAAATTTTGATTAACTGCACTATCGTTAAGTAAAATTTCACTATTGCTAAGTAAAATTTCAACAAAATCGTAAGTAAATTTTTTTCAATAAAATCTCACCCAAATCGTTGAAAATTTCTTCAGTAAAAGCTTGCCTCTTCAGTATCGCTAATCAAGGAATTAATGAATCACTAATCACCAATACTCTTCTTCGCTGGAACTTGCCTCTTCGCTTTGTAGAGTTCACAGATATTAGTTGAATTGGGAGCGTAATATAAAGAGGAAGAGGAAGGGTATCACTGGAAATAAATTAACGCCAAAATTTTGCCAAATCAACTCCCGCCGAATCTCTTGGTTTTTCACGTGAAAATTTTGGGCGGAAAATTTCCTACCAAATCGCGTCAAAAGAAATCTTTTCTTGTTGCTGTGACCATTCCGATCTGAAAATTTTGAAATACGTCAATTCTTTTTCTCATTTAATGAGAAAGTGCTGGTTCCGATCACAGTGTATATTTCTGACCGATTCGGAAACCACCTCTGAAATGTTTGTAGATTTGAGTACGTGCATGATTACAGACCTGCCACTTTGATTGGTTCAGAAGAATAACTTTGGGCTTTTATGTATTTTGTTTCAAAAGGTTTAATTGAGCAATTATATACTTTGGTTTATCATCTGTGGCTATATCAAATGACTAACAAAAGGAATATAATACTTCCATATATCTTTATTTGTATCTTAGATTTTATACATAAAGTATGAGTATTAATTATTCACTTCTAGGTTTATTGATAAATAATAATAAACAAATAAAAATTAACGTGACAAAATATTACATCTTTCCCCTCTTAAAAAGAATTTTGTCCTCAAAATTCAAATATTATATTGTAATTACTTTTACTAACTGTGACTAAATTCAGATTGAGTCGTGCCTATATTATTCCTCAATTTAATTACTAGGCATTATATCATTCCCCTCTTAACTGTAACTAAATGCTACATAAAAGAAAATACTATTCGAAAAATGGAAAAAAAGAAAGGAAGAAAAAAGAAGAAGAAGAAGAGAGTAGGGAATGTAGGAAGAAATAACGAAATTTAAGAAAAGATAATTTAAGAGCGTAATTTTTTTATATGTCTTATATTATACACATATACTAACTTTACGTTCAAATATGAGGAAGCATAAAAATATTAAAAACTATATGATTCCTAATAAGCTTTCTATACATATATTTTTAATTTACTCAAATCAGAGCTAGAAGTTATGATTATAATATTCGCTGTATATCCATTATTATTCTTTTGAATATTTCATCACTTGATTATTCTACTTGATACAGTATTTGCATATTAGGCCTTAGAATAGTGTAAAATCATATAATATAAAATTTGTAGATCTTTATGTTAGCATTCTAATATTTTAGAATGTATTTATTGCGTTCCATATCTAACTTATGGTTGAATATATATAAAGTATGAATATTATTTGTTCCTAGATTTATATCGATAAAATAAAACAAAATACAATATATAATAATAATAATAATAAAGTTGACCTGGCGGATTATTACATGTACCTCATCGTGATGAAGTGTTATATATATAGATACTTATAATAGTCGTTACGTTCTCTCGAGATGATTTATGATGATGACTAAAAAAAAGTTGACGTGCCAGAACGTTACAAGAATGCACTTTTAACATCTATTTGAAATAATTTGAAATTTTTGTTTGAGGCATATGCTAAAAGCATTCTAATGGATTCAAGACGAGCTACTGGTGCAAAGGTTTCTTCAAAGTCAATACCCTCTTGTTGTTTGTACCCTTGAGCTACCAACCTAGCTTTGTTGCGAATTACATTTCCATCTTCATCCTTTTTATTTCTAAAGACCCATTTGGTTCCAATAATCATTCTATCATTTGGCTTAGGTACAAGTTCCCAAACTTTGTTCCTTTCAAATTGAGCAAGTTCTTCTTGCATGACACAAATCCAACTAGGGTCTAAATTTGCATCTTTGAAATTTTTGGGTTCGATATGAGATACAAACGCACAATGGCCAATCATTTGATTTAATTCAGACCTTGTTTTAACCCTTTCCCTAGGATCCCCAATTACATTAGAAAGAGGATGAGAGGTTCCCTCAGGTCTTGAGGAATTTGGTACTCAATTCGTGGAGGTTGAATCTCTTCGGTTTGCATTCCATCAACTATAGGATCCGTCTCATTATTGGTTGCTTCCTCAAGTCTTTGATCCGTCTCAACACTTGTTGTATTCAATTCGGGTTGAGTTTACTCGGGTTGATTCTCAAATGTATCGATTCTTGTCTCGACTTCATCTTGATCAAGAATCGGCACTTCAACACCTACAATCTCAATACCTTTCTCGACCTTTTGATTAGCACTTTCATCAAATTTAACATGCACAGATTCAATTACAATTCTTTGAGATGAAATGTAAATTCTATAGGCTTTACTTGAATTGGAATACCCTACAAACATTCCCTCAATTGATTTAGAATCAAATTTAGTTACTTTGGGAGATTCATCGAGAACAAAGCATTTTGAACCAAACACTCTAAAATGAGATATCTTAGGCTTGTACCCTTTCCATAGCTCATATGGTGTTTTATTCAATATGGTCCTTATGCTTACGCGATTTACCACGTAGCATGCCGTATTTACCGCCTCGGCCCACAAGTGTTTAGGTAAGAAGTATTCGTTTAGCATGGTTCGGGCAAGCTCAACTAAGGTTCGGTCCTTCCTCTCAACTACCCCATTTTGTTGAGGTGTGCGAGGAGCCGAATACTCATGTTTGTATCCCCTTTTAGAGCAAAGTTGATCAAATTTTGCATTTTCAAATTCCCCCCCATGGTCACTTCTAATCCTAATGATTTTTGATCCCTTTTCATTTTCAACACATTTGCAAAATTCAATGAAGTTGCTAATTGCTTCATTCTTGTGTTGTAGGAACAAAACCCAAGTAAAGCGACTATAGTCATCTACAATTACATATGCATATTTCTTCTTGGCTAAACTTGGTACACTTATTGGTCCAAATAAGTCCATATGTAATAATTGCAAAGGTTGATCGGTTGAAACCATATCCTTGGATTTAAAGCTACTTTTGGTTTGTTTACCTTGAACACATGCCTCACATAATCCTTCAAGTTCTAGTTTATGTGTTGGTAAACCACGCACAAGATCTAATTTCACTAATTTCCTAATGGTATCAATTGAAACATGACCTAATCTACGATGCCATAACCATGATCCATTAGATATGGCGCTTAGACATGTTTCACCGGAATCAAAGTGAGTAAAATACAAGTAATAAACATTTTTCTTTCGTTTACCCGAATAAATTAGAGCATCATCCGAAGACCTAACTATGTGACAAGCATTAGCATCAAATTTGGTATAATATCCCGAATCACATAGCTTACTTACACTAAGTAAGTTGTAATCTAATCCATCAACAAGATATACATTAGATATGGTCAAGTGTTGGTTACCAATTGAGTCTATACCAATAATAGAGCTCTTTCTTTGATTATTGCCAAAGGTAACCGTACCTCCATCATATGGTTCTAAGAATTTAAAATTAGATTTGTCACCGGTCATATGGTGTGAGCATTCATTATCAATGATCCAAGCACTTTCATTTTGAGATGAAATCAAACACACCTACAAAGTATATATTAGTTATTATTGAGTTAGTAACTAACATATACCTTGTTTTTAATCTCCCCTTTATGTTTGGCAATTATGATACTTTTAGGGGAGATCAAGTGTGAACCTAAGTTAGTATAGCTTTAGGAACCCAAACAACACTATGTTTGTTGTTTACATTCCTAAATCTACATTTTAAGGAAGTGTGACCAAGTTTGCAACAATAGTTGCACATTGTAGTTGATTGATTTTGAGTAGTAGAACCTTGTTTGAAAATGGATTGGTACTTCACTTCATGCACATTACTCTTATGACTACCATGTGACCTATTTGCAACTTTAGATGCAATGCTCTTGGTTTTGTTAGAATCAAATCTATTGTGATGTTGGGGAACATCTCTAGCTAAACCATTTCTTTGAGTTTGGTTTTGTAAAGCAATTTTATTTTTGAATTCATAAAACCATCCATCGGGTCCTTTAAAATAGGTTTTGTTTGACTCTTTTGGATTAAAAGTGTTCCTATCACTATTTTTAAAAACATTTTTGTTCTTAGAATTTCTTTTATTGTACTTGTACCTAATGCATAATTTGGTGACTTTTGATCTTGTTTAGCATTTGAGGCATAAGAATACTTCAATTTTGATGACTCCTTGTTCAAAGGGGTTAAACTCTTTTTAGTAAAAAATTGATAAGTTGAATATTGTTCACAATTAAACTTTAGTTTGGCATTTGGAATACTTGAAGTTTGAGAATGTTCCCCTTTTTCTTTAGGGCCTTGCATGTGATTAGATTTAAGTGATGATTTACCCTTCTCAAATCCAAGACCAACTCTATCATTTTTATAATATGATTGATCATGTATCAACTTGCTCACATAGTAGGGATCTAGACTAGTGACTTTTGATAATTCACTAGGAGATCTCAATGCCCGAATTTCGATTTCTAAGGTTTGAACTTTAACTTTTAAAATGCCTATTTCACCTAAGTGTGAAGCTTTTAACTTTTTATTTTCAAGTTCTAACATGTCATTTTTAGCAATTAATTTTTGAATAATACCTTCCTTCTCAACCAAGGTTCTATTGGACTCATCAAGGAATCTCAACCTAGATTCATTATCATCGTGCATTAGAATTTCATTTTTGAAAGTGCTCGCATCATTGGTGTCTAACCGATTGGTACACAAGTCATTATTGGTCTCATTTGTGATTATACAATTTTCAATATCAATTTCACCACTATATTCTTCACCACCTTCATTTATAAATTCAAGTTCGGTCTCATAACCATCAAGACTAAGTGTTGAGTGTACCTCATTAGCAAAGTTTGTTGAGGTTTCGACTCTATTATCTCCCTCCTTGGCATTCCTTGATTTAGCAAGCTCCATGAGAAAGTTGATGGTTGTCTCATCGGTGATGTTCTTGCTTGCTATAATTGAGTTCATGTCAATTCTCGAGGGACCTTCATTTACACTTGCCATCAATGCAAGGTTGATCTCCTCTTCATTCTCCGATTCCGTATCGGATTGTTCCGTCTCACTATCCGAGAACAAAGCTTGCATAGCTTTGGCTTTCTTCTTTTTGTACCCATCATACTTTTGTCTTGGTTTTCGATCTTGTTGCGTGTCGCCATCAGTGTTCTTCAATTGTGGAAATAGTTTGAAGCATGTTTGAATGGAATGCCCCTCTCTATGGCAAGCGAAACACATTACCCTTTTGTTTTTCTCTTCTCGTTCCTTGTTGTATTTTCTTTCAAAGTCAAGCATCCCTTGGAACATCTTGGATAAGAGAAGGGCCTCCTTGGATGTTTCATGATCAATTTGTTGATAAATTGATCATTTGAGAGACGGGTGTTTGAGGAGCTTGGAAAGTTACGGTTTTGTGCCGGAAAAGCTACGGTTTTGGATTTTGAGTTTTGCTTCAAATCACCGGATTGTCGAAGTTTTTCCTCAAAACTCCTAAAATGAGCATAGAGGTCATCCGGTGTGAATGTATCATGCGTGCCTTGGATTGCCTCTAGAGCACTCACCAACCCGGACCATCTATCCCTCATAAGCATCACCCTCAATAGCTTTCCTACAATTTTATTGTTAGAAAGTGGTTCTCCCAATTCGGTAAACTCATTTTGGATATGCATAAGTCTATTATACATATCCTCAATGCTTTCACCATCTTCAACTTTAAAAGTTTCAAATTTTGTTTCTAAACCGGTTATTTTGGTTCGTTTGATTTGAGTATTTCCTTCATACCGGTTTACAAGAGCATCCCACATTTCTTTTGCACTTGATGCACTCCCAAAGAGTGAGGCTACCGATTCACCAACCAAATTGAATATGACATTGGTTGCTAGGTCATTGTCTTTCTTGGTTTGTTTGGAATCGACGGTCTCAATTTTGGTTTCGGTTGAACCCTCAGTAGCGACATTAGTGAATGTGGGTGTATACCCCTTTTCAACCACATACCATACCTCAGGGATATTCAAGTAATTAATCATGGTCTTCTTCCAATGCATGAAATTTTTGGTAGTAGTACCAAAAATTAGGGGTTCCT
Organism: Carex rostrata; assembly: GCF_964058835.1. Taxonomy (NCBI): domain Eukaryota; kingdom Viridiplantae; phylum Streptophyta; class Magnoliopsida; order Poales; family Cyperaceae; genus Carex; species Carex rostrata. The sequence continues at coordinate 4,235,750 of NC_135920.1, read as the reverse complement.
TCACGGATCTATAGGGTGCCATTTGTTAAGTTGATCTAATCTCCAATTAAGTGTGTCTTAATTCGAGTAACTTGCTCTGATACCAATTTGTTACACTTAGGGGCACCTCTAATTGCTCAAAAACTGAAATTAAATTGCAATTGAAAGTAAATAGATGAGTTTAGAGAAATTTGACACGCGGGATGTTAACGGAGTTCGGCAAAACAAAGGCCTACGTCTCCGGGGCTTCGCAACCTTGAGTGGTGCGCCTTTCTATTACCCAATACGAAAGGATTATAACTTGTGAACCGTTGAGCCCTTACACACCAAGCGGGAAGTCAAACGGCCAACTCAAGGAGATGAGAACAAGGTCTCTTAGTTCAAGCTACTCAAGAGAAACACTCAATAGATCACTCTAACCTAATCTAAGTTGAGATTAGTGAAGTGGGTTTGAGGTTGTTTGAGGGATTTTGAAGTTTCAAGCTCTCACAACAATGGAGTAAGCTAAGCTCTCAGAAAATCACTTTTAAATTAATTAGGGTTGGCTGAGATCAGTGAGAAAGAAAACTCACTTCTCTATTTATAGAGACAACTCAAAAATGAGCTATTTGACATAAAACGTTACCAACGTTTTGTAAAACGTTACCAACGTTTTGTAAAACGTTACCAACGTTTTAGTTCAAAGTGCGATTTAGGGTTTGATTTTCTGATAGCTCAGCAAAAATGTTATAACGTTTGTAAAACCTTATGTAACGTTTTCTCCTGTAAAAATTTGATTAAAATAGAAATTGTTTGAAGCTCAGAATTAATTAAAACGTTGCAACGTTTTATGAAAACGTTACAACGTTTTAGTTGTTCTGTACACCTTTGCTTTTAGCTGTTCTGACAATCCTAAAACGTTACAACGTTTTATAAAAACGTTGCAACGTTTTTAGTTGTTTCTTAGTTTTAATCAAGCTTTTATTTCATCGTTTCTGACAGTTTTAAAACGTTACAACGTTTTAGAAACGTTACCAACATTTTACCCCTGTAAAAATAGCCTCAAACTTACTTTACCAAGCTTCTGATTTTACAATTTATATTCTTGATGAAGTTCTTCATGATTTCTTCTGTCTAAGCATATTTCATTGCAATTCCAAACCTTCTTGAACCTACATAATCTTAAAATGGAAGAAATCGTAAAATTCAATAATTGTATGTTTTTGCAAATTAGTCAAATAGACGAAAATGATTATTGTACGAACAACACGTTCATCAATCGCTTGAGAAACACAGACACGCGGGCCGCGTCAAAGCTGACGCGGGTCGCGTCAGCCTTTTCCGAAAACAAATCAGAACGGGATACAGAGGCCAATTAAAGGAAAGTTGGTTAAAATAGGCTATAATACATGATTTCTTGCTGAAGGCCAATTCATTCTACATTTTTGAGAGCAAGAGAGCAATTCCTAGGTTTTGGACTCGATGGCTTGCTTGGAGACGAAGTTGAGAAGCAAAAGACGCAAGTTCTTCACGGATCTTCTTTGTTCTTCGGGTTTTTTCATGAACAATTCTTTTATCACTTGTTTTATTTGCCTTTTGATCATGTCTGAGTAGTTTATTTAGTTTCTAGGGTTATGATGTAGTCCGAAACTCTGTTTTTATATGCATGTTACTTTGATCTGAGTTGATATTTGTGTTTATTTATTTGAGTATTATTTCTATTGCTTGGTTAAAATTGATTGAATGATTATTGATTGTCTACTGTTAGATGTCTATAGCATCTCTTCTAGTAATTTGACCTTGATGTTTCTCTCAACCAGACCAAGTATTTGAGGTAGGTCTTTAAAAGCCAAATAGTAATCGTGAGGTGAAACTTTCCATTTATTGTAAGATAATGGATTCCTTTAGTAAACCTGACAAATAACTTAGGTTGAATACAAATAAACGATAGTTTAGAGTTGGAAACCTAAGAAGGTGAAATTGCATTTCTGTTACCAAGTTTATTAAGCCAACATACGAGAGTTGAGGTTTAGGACATTAGGTACGGTCAGTAGAACCTTACACAAAGAAACAACAAAGAAACAGAGCACGTTGTATTACCCTCGAAGCCCACGCGGGCCGCATCATACCTGACGTGGGTCGCGTCACAAGGGTCTCTTCTGAAAGGAAGTGGGTCGCGTGGCTGGTGCTGAGAGGCAAAGTGGAAGATGAAATCAGAAACACTGGAAACGCTTTTTAAATTTGAATTAAAACCAAACTTTACTTTATGTTTTTTAATTCTTACAATCAAATTTAAGAACTTAAAACAAACCAAATCAACCTTCTTCAAACTTCTAGTACCTAATCGATTTAAGCAGAGTCCAGTCTATATTTGAACTGTCCTGTGGATCGATACCCTGAATATACTGCTCGATAGGAATGTCCACTTGCAATCCGACTCGAAAGATGTAAACAAGGTTAAAAAGTATAGCTTGCTGTATTGAAACCTTGTGCATACTTTTGTGTGAACAAGTTTTTGGCACCGTTGCCGGGGACGGCATCATTTGTTTACTAGATTTTTGTTTATTTTAGTTAATCTAGATTTTAACTTGTATCTTTTCTTTACTTTTTCTCTCTCTTAGGAAAACTTGCATTCGTACCACCTCCCATAGGTTACTACCAGTTGAGGAGCAAAGGGCCACTTTCTGACGCCTCTGTTTCTGCACAACCACCTCTCAACGCGACCCGCGTCCCTCTCAATGCGACCTGTGTCACACCTGACTAGACCCACGTGGAAGAGACAGGTTTTGTGAATTCCGAACAACTAAGGATGAATGATTAGGACAGGGAAGCCAGGGAACGTGAGGCTAAGGAACGAGAGGAGAGAAACGCCAGAGACATGGAGGCGGATCTAACTGACAATGAGGACATGGGCAATTTCGTGCCAAGGACCTTACGCGAGTTCAATGTATCGAGAGCTGGAGATGTAAGAGGTACTATCAGGCTGCCAAGAATTGCAGGATAGCAACCGAACTTCAATCTGGGAGTTGTCAATATTGTGCAGTAGAACACCTTCCATGGCATGGATCATGAAGATCCACATGCCCATCTCCAAACTTTTCTCGAGTGCTGTACCACCATTAAAACCAATGGGGCAATAGCCGATTACACCAAACTTGCTTTGTTTCCTTTTACTCTTAGGGATAAGGCCAAGATATGGTTAGGGTCACTACCAAGGGATTCTATTACAAATTGGAGGGATTTGTTCAAACTGTTTTTGACTAGATTTTTCCATCATAAAAGAACTGCCAAGGTAAGAACCCAACTGATCAGCTTTAGGCAAAGGTTTCATGAACCCCTGAATGAGGCATGGGAAAGGTTTAGAGAGTTACAGTATTCTTGTCCGCACCACGGTATTCCTAACTGGTTGTTGATTCAGACTTTCTATGATGGTTTAACTGAAAGCACTCGTACCTCTATTGATGCTGTTGCAGGTGGAGCTCTGATGTCAAGAGAACCTCAGGAAGCTATGGATCTGATCGATAACATGGCGCAAAACCAATAATGGTTCGGTCGCGACAACTCCCGACCTGGAGGTGGCGAAAAATTTGAAGTTGATCAGATTACTGCTCTGACCGCCAAGCTGGAAGCCATGCAGAAGGTAGTTGAAAAGTTGAGTGTGAAATTTGTCGCCAACCATAAACCGGAACCATGTGTCATGTGTGGAGATGAGGGACATTCTCATGAGAACTGCCCATTGGTGCAAAGGGACAGAGAAGAACTTGAACAAGTAAATTCTCTCAACAACGAGCCGTCTTACTTCCCAAAACGTCCATTCAACCGATCCTACTCCAAAGATTCGATTGAACAACAAAACTGGAGGTGGAAACAGAACAATTCTGCACCATTCAACAACTCTGCCAAACCACCCTTAAACAACTCCTTTAACAATCCATCGTCCAACAACAACAACAACAAGAACTTCTATCAGAACACTTCTTTCCCTCCCAACCAAGCACCTCAATCCGATCCTTCCAAACCATATGTGCCTCCCTATGCAAATGATTTCACACATGAGCAAGGGAAAATGAACCAGATAGTGTGGGAACAGATACAATCGATGTCTACTCAAATGACAGCTTAGAATAAGTTATTGGAGTAGTTGAGTCACATAGTCACCACAGCCATGACACAACCTCAACCTGGAAAGCTGCCTGGCCAGCCAGAACCAAACCCCAGGAACGAGGCTAAGGCGATTACTCTGCGAAGTGGGACTCATTATGAAGGACCAGTCAAGCCAACAGACCAGACCGTAGAGCACGCGGATCGCATCGCTGACACGCGCTCCACGTCACCACCTGAAGAAGAAAACACTGGTCGTGTTGAGCCAACTCGACCTGCAGTCAGTGTTGAGGCCCCTGTGGACGCGGACCGCAACAGCCCTATGTGGATCGCATTAGATGAATCTGAAAGTAAAAAAAAGAAGGCGACTGGAAAACCACCACCGTACTGGCCACCTGTACCCTTTCCACAGAGACTAGCTGAGACTAGGTTGAACTCACAATTCGCCAAGTTCGTTGAAGTCATCAAGCAACTACAAATAACCATCCTGTTCACCGAAGCCTTGACTCAAATGCCCACCTATGCCAAATTCTTGAAAGACATCCTATCTAACAAGCGAAACTTGGGGGGCCACGAGATGGTGAAACTGACAGAATAGTGCAGTGCCATTCTAAGAAGTGAGCTACCACATAAACTAGAAGACCCTGGTAAGTTTTTCATTCCTTGCACTTTAGGGAAAGCCACGAATAAGAAAGCTCTGTGCGATTTGGGAGCTACCGTGAGTCTCATGCCACGCACTATCTTTGATCGAATGGGAGTAGGTTAGCTAAAACCAATGTGAATGACTTTACAGCTAGCAGATTCTTCGGTAAGACTTCCACTTGGTATAGTGGAGGATGTGCCAGTTCAGGTTGGTAAATTCTATGTACTTGCTGACTTTCTTGTTATGGAAATGGAAGAGGATAAGGAAGTCCCTATTATTCTGGGACGACCTTTTCTAAGAACTGCAGGTGCCATAATTGATGTCTGTCATGGAACGCTAACCTTGAACATAGGAGTTGAGAAGGTACATTTCCAAATCGATCGCGCTATGAAGTACCCTTCGCCAACCGAGTCTTGTTTTCGAGTAGATGTATTTGAAGAATGCCTAACAGATCTGGCAGATGACTACTTCCTTGCACAAATTAATGAGCGTATGAATGAACATGCTGACTATTTATCTGAGTTGCAGGTTGAAACAGATGCATTGGAATCAATTTGTGCAGCGGATGTGCAGACAGATGATCTGCAAGGACTTCGACGCGAGCCGCATGAATCTGACACGAGTCGCGTCCCACTGTCTGAAGACTTGGAGCGCAGAGGAAGTGAGTCGCATGAAATCGATGCGAGGTCTGCACGCGAGTTGCATGACACCAACGCGGACCGCGTCAAAGTCCAAACAGAGGCTCCAACTCTTGAACTTAAGACTCTTCCAGCCAATCTTAGGTATGAATTCGTCGGTCCAGATAACTTTTTTCCTGTGATTGTCAATGCAGGTTTAAACCCCGATCAAACCGCCAAACTTCTGGAAAAGCTGAGGATTCACAGGCACAATCGGGTATTCAATCAAGGACTTGAAAGGAATCAGCCCGTCTATCTGTTCGCATAGGATTTTACTGGAAGATGATCACAAACCATCTGTTGAACACCAGCGACGGCTCAACCCAAATCTGAAAGAGGTAGTGAAAAAATAAATTTTTAAACTTCTTGATGTAGGTATTATCTACCTGATTTCTGATAGAGAATGGGTAAGCCCTATCCATGTGGTGCCAAAGAAGGGAGGCACAACAGTGGTTAAGAATGACAAGAATGAACTGATCCAAACGCTTGTGGTGACTGGATACCGAATGTGCGTTGACTACAGGAAGCTTAACGCAGCAACACGCAAGGATCATTTCCCTCTACCATTTGTTGACCAGCTCCTCAAAAGGCTTGCTAATCACTCTTACTTTTGTTATCTTGATGGTTATTCTGGTTTCTTCCAAATACCAATCCACCTACAAGACCAAGAAAAAACCACTTTTACTTGTCCCTATGGTACGTTTGTATATCGTAGGATGCCCTTTGGTCTTTGTAACGCACCAGCAACCTTTCAAAGAGCCATGATGGCCATATTTTCTGATTTTATTGAGAATGAGGTTGAAGTCTTTATGGATGACTTTTCTGTGTATGGTGCCTGTTTTGACTCTTGTTTAACTAACCTGTGTAAGATTTTGCAGAAATGTGAAGAAGTGAATTTAATTCTCAATTGGGAGAAATGTCACTTCATGGTCCAAGAAGGTGTTGTTCTGGGACATGTTGTAACATCCAAGGGAATCGAGGTTCATAAGGCGAAAATCGAAGTGATTGAGAAACTTCCAATCCCCACATGTGTTAAAGGAGTTAGTAGTTTTCTTGGCCATGCAGGATTCTACCGCCGCTTCATTAAGTACTTTTCTAAAATTAAGAAGCCAGTGACTAATTTACTTATTAAAGATTCTGAATTTGTTTTCACTGATGATTGTGTTAAGTCTTTTTGTAGTTTGAAGGAAGCCCTTATCTCAGTGCCCATTTTACAACTACCTGATTGGTCTCTGCCATTCGAGATCATGTGCGATGCGAGTGACTATGCAGTAGGAGCAGTTCTAGGGAAAAGGAAAGATAAACGGCCGTACGCTATTTATTATGCTAGCAAGGTGCTAGATCCAGCCCAGATGAACTACACAATCACCGAGAAGGAACTTCTTGCAGTTGTGTTTGCTCTTGAAAAATTTAGATCATACCTGGTTGGCTCGAAGATAGTTGTCTATACCGACCATGCCACACTCAGGTATTTGCTAAGTAAACAAGATGCAAAACCTTGTTTGATTAGGTGGATTCTTCTCTTGCAGGAATTTGATATTGAAATTAGAGACAAGAAAGGAGTCGAAAACACCGTAGCTGACCATCTATCTTGACTTCGCTTGGAAGAAAAGAGCTTTGACGAGTTGCCGATCAATGACTCGTTCCTTGATGAACACCTCCTCTCAGTTTTAGCCCTGGATACCCATAATGCAAGCCGCATGAACAACAACGCAGGTCGCATGAGCAGCCACGCAGGTCACGTTAGAAGCCAGTCCATTCCTTGGTATGCAGACATCGCCAATTACTTGTCTTCCAGGGTGCTACCTGACACCATGACCTACCAACAAAAGAAGAAGCTCAGGTAAGATGCTAAATACTATTTTTAGGATGACCCCTTTCTTTTCAAAACAGGTGTTGATGGCGTATTCAGAAGATGTGTGCCATTCGAGGAGTTGCACTCCATTCTTGAGCAATGCCATTCATTTGCCTGTGGGGACCATGCTTCGTTCTCCAAAACAGCATCTAAGGTATTGCAATCGGGTTTCTTTTGGCCTTCTCTTTTCAGGGATGCATGAACCTTAGTCATGGCCTGTGACAAGTGTCAACGAACCGGGAACATTACTAAGCGCAACGAGATGCCTCTCAATTTAGTTCTCGAGGTAGAAATCTTTGATGTGTGGGGTATTGATTTCATGGGACCATTCTCATCATCATGTGGGTATGAGTACATCCTGGTTGCAGTAGACTATGTATCCAAATGGGTTGAAGCAGTGGCATGTCAGAAAGCAGACTCGAATGCAGTAAAGCGACTGTTTAATGACATCATTTTTCCGCGCTTTGGCGTACTACGAGCTGTTATTAGTGATGGAGGCAAGAACTTTATCAACCGCCAGTTCGACAATCTCCTGAGTCGTCATGGGGTAACCCATAAGGTATCTACTTCTTATCACCCTCAATCTAATGGTCAAGCTGAAGTTTATAACAGGGAAATCAAGTCCATCTAATGGTCAAGCTGCACTTTGGGTGTACCGAACAGCCTTCAAGACACCGATTGGGATGAGCCCTTTCAGGCTGGTGTATGGGAAAGCCATGCCACCTACCTGTGGAGCTCGAACACAAAGCATTTCGGGCCACGTGAGCCATCAACATGGACATGCTTGAAGCTGGAGAAAAGCATATCCTTGACTTACACGAATTGGAGGAAATGCGCTTATACTTCTATGAGAATGCGAGGATCTATAAATAAAATACCAAGCTGATTCATGACAAGCGTATCATACCTCGCGAATTCAAATAAGGTGATCTTGTACTTTTGTTTAACTTTAGGTTGAGACTTTTTCCAGGTAAACTGAAGTCTAGATGGTCCAGCCCGTTTGTGGTTAAGAAGGTGTACAATTTTGGTGCGATTGACATTGGAAATGAAACATGTGGAACTTTCAAGGTCAATGGTCAGCGTCTCAAGCACTACATTGCTGATCATCCTCGCCCCGACCGATTCACTCAGGATCTCTTCGATCCTGTGCCAGACGAAGCTTAGCAAAAGGTGGTCAGGCTTGAGACCTAAAATAAGCGCTTCTTGGGAGGCAACCCAAGTTCTTTTTTTAATTTTCTTGCACTTAGATTAATTAAATGTTCATTTTTGCATATCTTTCATCTTATTATTAGTTTTCAGCTGTTTTGCATTAGGAAGTTAACAGGATAAAGACAGCCAGTTCATGACTCGACGCGACCCGCATGGATTTCATTACGTGGCGCATCACCTCCGAGCCTGGTGACCAACGCGACCTCCGTTGCCGACACTCGACTCGCTTACGGTCCATGCGGCCCGCTTGAGGAGCGACGCGACCCGCGTCAGTGCCAACCGATGCAGCATTAAAGAGGCGCATCCATTACGCGCTGAAACGGCGTGACCTCCTCTACTTAACCCGCATCGCTTCACCTTTCTTCCTCTACAGTGCACCTGACCTCCTTCTCTTCTTCTCAGCGCTACCCGAGTTCGACCTCACATTCCCAAACCATGGCCGTACTCTCCCATCTCTCCTCGATTCTCCACCCTTCGCCGTCTCCCTCTCGTTGCCGAGACCTCTCCACTGAGCGGCACACCCCATCTCTCCAAACCCCTACCACCATCCCGGGCCGCTGCCTTGACCACCTCTTCTTCTTCACCGCCGCTTTTGCCATTGCTGTGCTCTGACCTAACCCGACGCGACCCGCATCACAGGCAACGCAGCCAACATCACCTTCACTACAGAGCATCAATGTTCAACGAACGCCATTCCAAGCAGAACCACGAGCATCGGCAGCGTGCTCTCCGTGCCCAGCAGGCACTCCAAGCAGAACCACCTGCGCGCCCACCCTCGTCTTCTGAGCCACCACAAGAACCCGACTCACCACAAGGTACTTCTTCTCATTCTTCTTCTCATTCTTCTTATCACCCGTCTCCACATGCTGCAGTAGGTTTACCTGATGCCGAGTTCTACGATTCTGAGGGTTCCCACCACCAGTCTAGTGATTACACTGTGAGGGCCGACAACTACCCTCCACACTTCACCATCCTCTCCCGTCGCATGTTTAACCACTTTGAGATCCTGCAGCAGAGACGTTACGACAACACCCACTTTGGGACCCTCCACTCATTGGGAGTCTACATAGACTTCACCCGACTCACAGAAAGGATTGGGTTTACTCCGGCCTTCTGGGGTATCTAGCGCAACAGTTATCAAGAGCTCACGCTTGAGTTCCTCTCCTCTCTCCAGCTCAAGTACAACCCCAATGATCAGCCTTACATCAAGTTCTGGATGCACAATGGGCTATACTGTGCTCCTGTTGCCACCCTTCATGAGTGGTTTGGCTTTCTACCAGATCCCGAGACTACCACCCTTGATTTTCGCGTCGGGATGGATAAGGACCACTTCTGGCGTTTGATCTCTGGGATGCAGGTTACCACCAGCAACCAATACCGGGGTCTTTCTATTCCCCACCCAGTCCTCCGTTGCATCCAGCGGGCCCTTGCTGTCACTATCTTTACATGCGGTGAGACCGTGGCCCGTGCCAATGAGGAGGACCTCCAGTTGATGGATTTCATGCTCTATAGGGACCAGGAGTTAGAGCGGCCAGATTTGATGCTCTTCATGGTCCGTCACTAGCTTGGTATCCAGCAAAACAAGAAGATAAGGGGCCAAGTCACCATCGGTGCCTATGTCACTCTCATTGCTGACAAGGTAGTTGTTCCGACCACTGACCTCACTATCTCCAGAGGTCCGATCATCATGGATGCCAAGGCCTACCAACAAGCCACTTTCCTCAGGATCGAACGAGGCACTGCCAACCACCGCGACCGGTACTATTGGCGTATGCCGGATGGCACTCAGCATCAGATGCCCCTCAGCGCACCCCTCTCATTCGATCACGAGCGCACTTGGCTATACACTGGGCCGTAACCAGCTGCACAGGCACCACCATCACCCCTCCTGTCCAGCCACACCCTTCTTCTCCTCGGGACCCTGATGTGGATATGCCAGACGCGACCCACATTAACATGGACGTGACCCGCGCCAGAGATGACGCGGCCCGCCTCCCATCAGATGCGCCCCGCTTTCATGCATCCACCTCTGCTGTAGCTCCTTCTTGGTTAAGTTCCTAAATGTGAAACCTTGCATGAGTTGTTATTATCAGGAATTTCGAGAATCATTTTGACAACAATTCGGACTTTTCTTGAATTGATTTTGATTCACCGCACAATACGATCACTCAACTTCTCATTCTGAGATGTTTTGTTATTTGAAAAGACTAAGAACTCGGATTTTATCAATTTTCACTTTTAGACTGAAGTTGTACCCTTGTTCGTGGTGATTCTTACGGATCTTGATTCCCCCAAGCTTGAAACAAACTTGGGTCAGAAAGTTGCGGACATAGCGTGTTGATATATGCAAAAATCTATTTATGTTCTATCGAGCTCAAAGGCATCCGAATGGATTGTGCCAGTACTATTTTTTATGTTTTAATTGGGAGACGAGCTCAAAGGCGTCCCGAAGGACTTATTGCCAGTACTCTTATATTCTCCGTCTTTTCAATTCTTTTTTTATTACATATACCATGAATACACACATTCGCTGATATTCTTTCATACCAGTGAATATCCCAATCTTTCTTGAAATCCCGTTTCCTTATTTTGAAAGGTACATTTCAGATTTCAAATGCTTTTGTCGATACAATCCAGGTTTTCGTCTTTTTAATTTCACAAAACAATCTCAATCTAATCAATTGAGTAGTCAACCATGGTGTTAGTTCTAATCAATCCAAGAACAGGTTAATTATTACCAAGATGGTTCACATAATCCCTGAATCAAACAATTCATGCAAATTTTAAATTTATTTACCTACATATGCAAGAAAAGTAAACATGGTCTATTAAAAGAAAAGGTTCTAAAGGTCATAATAAAATGTAAAAGCACCCCCCCAAGCTTAGTCCGAGCATTGTCCTCAATGCTTCAAGACCGAAAGATAAAGCAAAGATGGGAGAAAAGAAAAACGAACCTGATCAGTGATGGGGAGGTGGACGAGTGGGCCAGTACCCGTGATCCTCATAGAAACGCCAGTCATGCATCTGATCCTTGAGTGATCTGAGTCGCGAGTCCTGACCTGACAGATCCATCTGGATGCCACTGAGAGTATCACCCTGATTGATCAGAGTGGACTGAATCTCAAGCTGAGTGGCTTGCATGGAAATCTGAGTAGCCTGCATGTCCGAGATAAGACGGTACAGGTCATCGATGGTGGGGTCGGATGGATGAGATAGTGTAGCTAGGTAAGATGGGACTACTGCAGAGGTAGAGGCAGGGGCCTGGTGAGATGAGCTGGGGGCGTCAGTCATGTCCACATCAGCAATGGGAGGAGGAGGGTGAAATGGAATAATAGGAGATGGCACTCTCATGACTGGAGATGGTGGATGGTGAGGAGCAAGAGGTGGTGATGGGGGTCTCTCAGCCGGCTGTGGTCCAGTAAAAAGCCAAGTGCTCTCATCCTCATAGGAGATGGGTGCTCGGATGGGCAGCTGAAACTGAGTACCATTCTGCAGGCGCCAAAAATATCGGTCACTGTGGTTGGCAGGCCTCGTGCGATCTTAATGAAAGCTGCTGACTGATAGGCCTTTGCATCCATGAGAATCGGCCCCTTTGATTGAGTGAAACCTGCGGTCGATACGCCTATCTTGTCAGCGATGAGAGTCACATAGGCGCCAATATGGATGGAACCACCCACCTTCTTGTTCTGCTAGATGCTGATCCAGTGTCGGACCATGAAGAGCATCAGGTCGGGCCGCTCTAACTCCACATTGCGACGCAGCATGTGGTCCAGCACTGTAGATCCTCCTCGTTAGCTCTAGCAACCGTCTCGCCTCGTGCGAAGATGGTGTTGGATAGGGCTCGCTGAATTCAACGAAGGACTGGGTGAGGGATGGCGAGGCCCCTGTACTGATTGCTAGTAGCTGTCTCCATACCAGTAATCAGGCGCCATAAATGATCTTTGTCGAAACCCACCCGGAAATTGAGAGAGTCGGTGTCAGGGTTTGGTGCAAACCCGAACCACTCGCGAAGCTCAGAGATACCTGCACGCCAAGTCTGACTACGCATTTGGAATTTGATGTAGGGTTGGTTTTGAGGGTCATACCTGATCTTGAGAGAAGAGAGAAACTCGAGAGTAAGCTCGTCGTAGCATGGCCGCTCAATACCCCAAAAGGCGGGCAGAACCCTATCTGCTCTGTCATGCGGCAGAAGTCGATGTAAACTCCAAATGCATGGAGGACCTCGGCATTGATACGGCGTGTATTCTCGAACTTGCGCTGTTTCAGGCGTTCAAACCGATCGACCATGCCGCGACTCGTGAAAGAGAAGTGAGGATCAGGGTATTGCTCAGCACAAGGAGTGTACTCAGCAGATACGGCGTCAGAATCCTCCGAGACGTACTCGACATTGGTCCCTGCTGCAGCATGAGAAGAGGAAGAAGGGTGATAAGAAGAAGAATGAGAAGAAAAGTGAGAATGAGTACCACTGTGTGATGAATCAGTCATAGCAGGAGATGCGGGTGCGGGAGATGGCGAGCGGGCAGCCATCTGTTGTTGTTGGGCGAGAAGTGCTTGTTGCTCCTTGAGAAGTCGCTGCCTACGCTCTTGGTTGTTCTTGGATCGGCGCTCGTTGAACATTGGGGGTTCTGGGGGCATCCATGAAACGAGGCGCGTGGGGGTTAACGCGGGTCGCGTTGGCTAGGAAGCGGGTCGCGTCAGGGGAGATCGAGGCGCGGCAATGGTGCAAAGGGCTCGGTGGAAGAAGGATGGCGCGTCCGTGGCCGATCTCCCTCTTCCTCTCTTCCTCCCGTTCTTCCTTTCTCTCTTTCTCCCATTCTTCTTCTCTCGCTCTTTCTCTCTTTCTCTCTTTCTCTCTTTCTCTCTACGGTGGAGGAGAAGGGTAGAAGGAGGGTTTAAGAAGGAGGAGTCGCGTCGCTTGGGCAACGCGCCTCATTAATGCTGCATCCATTGAAGCTGACACGAGTCGCGTCAGGTCTATGACAACGGAGGTCGCATCTCAAGGTATGAGAGTCGCGCGAAGCTTCAGAGGTCGCAATGCGAGTCGCGTCTCAAGGTATGAGAGTCGCGCGAAGCTTCAGAGGTCGCACTATGACAACGGAGGTCGCATCGCTTGGTTAGCATGGGATTGACGCGGGTCACATTGACTACATAGACTAAACTACCTAAGTGCAGAATAGCGTGAAACAATATGCTAAACAAAGAATCAAAAAGAATAATTGAAAAGAATAAGCTTAGGCTGCCTCCCAAGGAGCGCTTGTTTTTAGGTCGTTAGCTTGACCATCTTCCGCTAAGTTTTGGTTGAAACAGGATCGGATAGATCCTGCACAAATCGTTCGGGACGAGGGTGATTAGTGACGTAGTGCTTGAGACGCTGGCCGTTAACCTTGAAAGTTCCACACGTGTCATTCCCAATCTCGACTGCACCAAAATTGAACACTTTCTTAACCACAAACGGTCCAGACCACCTAGACTTCAATTTCCCTGGAAAGAGTCTCAATCTAGAATTAAACAAAATGACAAGATCTCCTTCATTGAAATCGCGAGACCTGATATGCTTGTCGTGAATTTGCTTGGTCTTTTCCTTTTAGATCCTTGCGTTCTCATAGGAGTGTAAGCGCATTTCCTCCAACTCATGTAAGTCAAGGATACGCTTCTCTCCAGCCTCCAGCATGTCCATGTTGATGGCTCGTGTAGTCCAGAACGCCTTGTGTTCAATCTCCACGGGTAGATGGCATGGCTTACCGTATACCAACTTGAAAGGGCTCATCCCAATCGGCATTTTGGAAGCAGTTTGATACGCCCACAGTGCATCATTCAGCTTCAAAGACCAATCCTTCCGTGTCCTTGCTACGGTTTTCTCCAAGATAGACTTGATTTCCCTGTTTGAAATTTCACTTGACCATTGGATTGAGGGTGATAGGAAGTGGTAACCTTGTGGGTCACCCCGTGGCGACTCAGGAGATTGTTGAATTGACGATTAACGAAATGCTTGCCACCGTCACTGATAACAGCTTGTGGAACTCCAAAGCGCGGAAAAATGATGTCGTTAAACATGCGCTTCACTGCATTCGAGTCAGCCTTTCGACATGGCACAGCTTCGACCCACTTGGAGAAGTAATCCACAACAACCAGAATGTACTCATATCCATAGGATGGTGGGAATGGTCCCATGAAATCAATCCCCCGGACATCCAAGACTTCTACCTCCAAGATGGAGTTGAGAGGCATCTCATTGCGTTTGGTAATGTTCCCAATTCGTTGACACTTGTCACAGACTGTGACCAAGGTCTGCGCATCCTTGAAAAGAGTAGGCCAATAGAAACCTGATTGCAATACCTTGGCAGCTGTCTTGGAGAATGAAGCATGGCCTCTATATGCTGACCAATGGCAGTGCTCAAGAATGGAACGTGTCTCTTCATGTGGCACACAACGCCTGAGTATACCATCAATTCCTATTGAAAAGGAAAGGTTCATCCCAAAAGTAGTACCTTGCATCCAATTTGAGCTTCTTTCTTTGCTGGTAGGTCATGGTATCAGGTAGAATCCCAGAGGCTAAGTAGTTCGCAATGTCTGCATACCAAGGGTCTGACTGAGGTCCAGTGCGGGTAGCATGACTTGGAACGCGAGTCGCATCAGACTGAAGGCGGGTCACATCGGTGGTGTTTAGTGCAAAAACTGATAGGAGTTGATCGTCAGGGAAAGAGTCGTTGATTGGCAGAGTGGCAGAGCTTTCACCCTCCAAATGGAGTCTGGATAGATGGTCCACCACAGTGTTTTCGATTCCTTTCTTATCCCTAATTTCAAGATCAAATTCCTGCAAAAGAAGAATCCACTTGATTAAGCGTGGTTTAGCATCTTGTTTATTCATCAAATACCTGAGTGCGGCATGGACTGTGTAAACAATTATTTTGGATCCCACCAAGTATGACCTAAACTTGTCGAGAGCGAACACAATCACGAGAAGTTCCTTCTCGGTGGTTATGTAGTTCATCTGAGCTGGGTCTAGCACCTTGCTAGCATAGTAAATTGCGCACGGCTTCTTGTCCTTCCTCTGTCCCAGAACTGCTCCGACGGCGTAGTCGCTAGCGTCACACATGATCTCAAAAGGGAGGGACCAGTCAGGTGGTTGCAAGATGGGTGCTGAAACAAGGGCTTCCTTCGACCTGCAAAAAGACTTGACACAATCGTCAGTGAAGACAAATTCAGAATCCTTAACGAGTAGATTGGTCAACGGTTTCGCGATTTTAGAAAAATCCTTGATGAAGCAACGGTAGAATCCTGCGTGGCCCAGAAAGCTCCGAATCCCTTTAACATTTCTTGGAACGGCTAGTTTCTCGATTACTTCGATTTACTTCGATCTTTGCCTTATCTACCTCGATCCCTTTGGATGTCACTACATGCCCCAAAACAACACCAGTTTGGAAAATATTTCAAAGGTTAGTCAAACAAGATTCAAAACTCGAACCATAGACAAAAAAACCGTCCATGAAAATCTCTACCTCGTGCTCAATGAAATCAGAAAAGATGACCATCATGGCTCTCTGAAAGGTCGCAGGTGCATTGCAAAGACCGAAAGGCATCCTACGATACGCATACGTACCATAGGGACAGGTAAAAGTGGTCTTTTCTTGGTCTTGTGGGTGAATGGGTATCTGGAAAAACCCGGAGTACCCATCCAGATAGCAAAAGTAAGAATGGTGAGCAAGCCTTTCTAAGAGTTGGTCAACAAATGGCAAGGGAAAGTGATCCTTGCGCGTGGCTGCATTGAGTTTCCTGTAATCAATACACATGCGATACCCATTTATCACACGTGTTTGGATTAACTCATTCCTCTCATTCTTCACCACTGTTGTGCCACCTTTCTTTGGTACCACATGGACTGGACTCACCCATTGACTATTAGAAATCGGGTAAATAATACCTGCATCGAGAAGCTTGACGATCTCTTTCTTTACTACCTCTCGGAGATTTGGATTGAGCCACCGCTGGTGTTCAATGGATGGCTTGTGATCGTCTTCCAGGAAGATTCTGTGCGAGCAGATGGTCGGGCTGATTCCCTTCAGGTCATTGATTGAATAACCTATTGCTCCTTGGTGAAGCTTCAGCTTCTCCAAAAGTTTGGCGGTCTGATCGGGATCCAACTCTGCATTTACAATAACAGGAAAAAAATGATTTGGACCAAGGAATTCATATCTGAGATTAGCTGGAAGGGGTTTAAGCTCAGGGATCACTCCCTCTGTCTGAGTGATGATGCGGGTCGCATCAGCTCCATGCGACTCGCGTTCGATCCTTGTGGGTCGCATCCAGACTCTCTCAAATCAGCTGTCTTCACATCTGCTCCAAGCATTGCTCCTAACTGAGTTGTTTCAACCTGCATTTCAGACAAGAAATCAGCATGTTTTTGCATACTCTCATGAATTTGTTCAATGACGTATCCCTCTGCCAATTCTGTTAGACATTCTTCGATTGCATCTATTCGGAAACAAGATTCGACCGGTGAAGGGTACTTCATTGCTCGATCAATCTGGAATCGCACCTTCTCTCCTCCAAAGTTCAAGGTCAGTGTTCCTTGAAACACATCAATGATTGCACCTGCAGTTCGAAGAAAGGGTCGTCCCAAAATGATCGGAACTTCCTTATCCTCTTCCATTTCCATGACTACAAAGTCAATAGGCACATAGTACTTACCAACCTGAACTGGCACATCTTCGACTATACCAAGTGGAAGTCTTACCAAGGAGTCCGCTAGCTGAAGTGACATCCGAGTTGGTTTAAGCTCTCCCACCCCCAATCTATCAAAGATTGTGCGAGGCATGAGGCTCACACTCGCTCCCAAATCACACAGAGCTATCTTGATCGTGGCCTTCCCTATAATGCAAGGAATTGAAAACTTACCTGGGTTGTCCAATTTGGGAGGTAAATCACTGTTTAAAATGGCGCTGCACTGCTCCGTCAGTTATACCGTCTCGTGCCCCCCCCCAAGCTTTGTTTGTTGGATAGGATATCTTTCAAGAACTTGGCATAAGTGGGCATTTGAGTTAGAGCTTCGGTGAATGGAATCGTGATATGCAACCCTTTAAGAACCTCAACAAAATTAGCGAATTGTGCGTTCAATTTGGTTTCAGCCAGTCTTTGAGGGAAGGGTACAGGTGGCCTATTTGGAGGTGGTTTCTCAGCCTCCTTCTTTTTCTGATTCTTGGACTCTCCTGATGCGGGTCGCAGCTCTGGAATGCGGGTCGCTTCCACTGGCTCTTCTATCAGTGATGCGGGTTCTGTTGATCCTATGCGACCAGGACTCACTTCTTCAGGGCTTAACGCGGGTCGCGTCAATGGAATGCGGGTCGCGTCAGATGGAATCTGCTCATTTGGGTTGGTTGGTTCCTTGTATTGAGTCCCACTTCTCAAGGTGATTGCTTTTGCCTCTCCTCTGGGGTTTGGTTCCGGTTGAGTAGGTAACTTTCCAGGTTGGGGCTGGCTCGAGGCGACTATGTGACTCAACTGCTCAAGCAATTTATTCTGAGCAGCTATTTGAGCAGACATAGATTGCATCTGATCCCACATAATTTGATTCATTTTCCTTTGCTCATGTGTGAAGTTAGTCGCATAGGGAGGCACATATGGTTTGGAAGGGCCAGCTTGAGGTGCTCGATTGTTCTGATTGGGGAATTAAGCATTTTGGTAAAAGTTCTGGTTGTTGCCTCCTCCCGAAGAGTTGTTCCAATTGGTGTTGCTAGATGAAGGATTGTTGAAAGAGTTGTTATTGTTGGAAGGGTTGGTGAAAGGGGGTTTGGGAGCACTGTTGAATGGTGCAGGATTGTTTTGATTCCACTTCCAATTTTGTTGTTCAATAGGATCCTCGGAGTAAGAACGGTTGAAATGGGGTTTTGGAAAGAAGGAAGGTTCATTGTTGATGGAGTTAACCTGCTCGATCTCCTCTTCAGCTTGCACCAATGGACATTGCTCATAAGCGTGCCTTTCATCACCACACATGACACATGCTTGCGGCTGCTGCTCGACTTCACACTTAGCTTGTCCATTGCCCTTTGCATAGCATCCAACTTGGCGGTTAGAGCCGTGATTTGATCAACTTCGTACTTGCCACCACCTCCTGGTCGGGTGTTGTCTCGGCCAGACCATTGTTGATTCTGTGCCATGTTGTCAATTAGATTCATGGCTTCAAGAGGCTCCCTTGACATTAGTGCTCCACCTGCAACTGCATCAACAGAAGTGCGAGTGCTCTCAGTTAAGCCATCATAGAAGGTTTGAATCAACAACCAATCAGGAATACCATGGTGGGGACAAGAGTATTGTTCCTAAACTCTCGTTTATTGGCTTATGTAATGATCTGTTGACCGTACCTATTGTTCCTAAACCTCAACTCTCGTTTATTGGCTTAATGAACCTGGTAAGGATGTGCAACTTCACCTTCTTAGATCTACAACCTCAAACTCTCGTTTACTAGTGTTCAACCTAAGTCAATTGTCTGGTTTGCTAAAGGTATCCACTATCTCTCAATAGATGGAAATTTCACCTCTCAGTTACTATTGATCTCACCTCTCGGATCTAAGATCTACCTCAAATACTTGATCTAATTGCAAGAAACATCAAGGTCAAAGTACTAGAAGAGATGCAAGAAACATTCAACAGTAGACAACAAGATTCATTCAAACAATCACAATCAAGCAATGGAAGAATAATACTCAGACAATCAAACACAAGAAAAGCTCAAATTCAAGTTCAAGGCATACAAACATAATTTTAGATTACATCAACCCTAGAAAAAAATAGATCTACTCAAGCATCATAAAGAAAGAGATAAGAGAAGAAATCATGATAAAATCGAATGAAGAAATGGATCTAGCAAGAATCTTCCAATCTTCACCCCTCAGCTCCTCCTCTTTCTTGAGCGACATTTCAAAGGCCTTGAGGTTTGAAATCTTGAATTTCTGAACTCTCCCTCCAGTGGCAGAGGGTGGTCTATTTATAGCCTTCTCCAAAACAAATACTTCAAATTTGGGCCTTTATTGGGCTTCATTGGGCTTCCGTTGTCTGCTCTGGAAACTCTGGATGCGAGTTGCGTTGCCAGTGATGTGACTCGCGTCGGAAGCTGTCTGACGCGCCTCGCATGACTTGTACCAGAACTTGTATTTTCCTTACCTGGCTTATGTGTCATCAAAACGAGAGAGACAAGACTGGTGGGTTACTATTAAGATAAAAGGGAAAAGAAAACAACTTATTTTGTTTGATGGAGATGCGTATGTGGAAAACAACCCACATTTGACTAAGTTCTTTCAGGAAGATGGTCCGCCAATCGAATTTGTAGTGCGTGCTTTAGATGAACTAAATGACTCAAGTCTCTTCGTTGATGGGGCTGTTCCTGAGATAGTAGAAGAACAAGAATTACAAGGAAATAATGAAGAAAATAGTAGCAAAAAAAGGAAAAAAAAAGAACATAAATTGGAACATTAGGTTAATATCTTTCGTATTACTTGTTTTCTATCATCTTTCATATTAAGTTGCAGCAATTTGTATATTTACTTGATTGTTTTCAATTCGCTTGAGTGAAACTAATTAATTTTTATCATCTCAACTCTAGATATGGCACCAAGTAGAAAGGGAAAGGCACCGGCGGAAGACGAAGGAGAGTCCAGTGAGAAAAATATTCGCGGTCCAAATGCATACAAAGCGCCGCCTTCAGATCTGAGTTTGCGACCAGTGCTTCGGTTGGCGGGTTTCAAGTAATATTCAATTTTTTATATGTTGTAATTATGCTTTAATTGTAGTGATTGTAATAATTATTTCTATTTGCAGGACTTTTGATGCAGGGCACTCGGAGAAGACGAAGGATGTCGCAAAAATTATTTCGCAGGAAGTACGAAATAATTATCCTGACTCGTATTACAGATACAATGATTTCCCCCATGATACTAAGGATATTATCGAGGCAGAGTTTTTGGTAACTAAAATTTTCAGAAACAAAACCTCTAATAATTACTTTTTTTTTTAAAGCTAACAAATGATATTAATTATCCACTATGCATTGCAGAAGCACTATCAGTTTGCACCTGATGTAGAGGAGCATGAAGCATGGTCTTGTAATGCCATGCTATTTTAGGTATGATATTTAATAAAAACCTTATTTAAAAATTTCATGAACTAATTCTTTTGACAACCTTCCGAAATTAACTACAATTGAAATTTTCAAATGAACAACCGTTAGGGTTATAATCACAGATCACTCATAATTATTAGGATTTGAATGAAATTTAATACCTAAAAAGACAACTTCATGATCTCCAACTTTCATGTAGAAGTCTACCAAAAATTCCGAACATAGGATTCTCAATAAAATTGTAAAGTCAGTAAACATTTCTGTCCGGAAACTGCAGACCTTCATCGACCATTTTTATCTTTTCTCATCACTGGAAATTCCGATTAAGGTGAAACCAGTTGCGTTAGAACCATAACAAACAAAACTACAACTCTTATGTGGAAAATAATTCCATATTCCGAATCCATAATTTCAGTATTGTCAATCTGTGAAGATGCAAATTTAAAGCAGCAGAAACAGATTTATGTTCTTGGTCCAAATTGACAAAATTAAATTGACTATGGCCCATAAAGGCCCATTTCAGCCCAACCCAAAAGTGGAAGGCAGCCCCAATCTCACATGTATATAAACCCCCCCCCCCCCCCCCCCCCCCCCCCCCCCTCAAACCCTCAAACCCTAGCCTCCACTGCCCCCTCCCCTCTCCCCCAAATCAGATCCGAACCCCTGGTGGATCCAAACCGTCCAGTCAGCTTCCGTGAAGAACTACCATCCGTACGTTCAGAATATGAACTAGACTTCAACACGGGAATTGTAGTGATCGAAGATACGGACGATTGAGCGCTAGATTCACCTCGATCCGAGCTTCCACCACCGAGATATGGCCAAAACCGTGGCTGCTGTTCATACTCAAACCAGAAAACCGAGCTGAACCAGTCAGCCGAGTTCCGCAGGGACCTGCACTCCATACGTCCGGAATCTCAAGGATCATTCAAGACGGAAGTTGTAGTACTCGCAGATACGGACCCGTTAGCGCTGGTCTCACCCTGATCGGAGTTTCCAACACCGAGAACCATCCAAAACAGTCACTGCTGCGCGTATCTTTTCTAAACCACAAAACTCCAAGTAACAAAGTTTCGATTAAAAATCTGAATTTCTTTCTTAAGGATAAATACCTGATTATTAAGTTGTTATCTTTCTATAATAGGCTAAAAAGGTTATAGATACTCATTATCCTCTTAATAAATATTTAGTAGGTGTCGGATCCATGATACATTAAGAAAATAAAATATTGTATATATTTCTTTGATAAAGGATTTTGGATTTCTAACTAAACAAGTTTCGGATTCTCATTTAATTTATTTATTTCTAATTATATTTATATATATATATATATATTTATATATATATATATATATATATATATATATATATATATATATATATATATAATAAGTGAATCAAATAATATGTGACTTGATAGTACCATGATATCAAGGATTAAATAGTTAAACTTTAGAAATTAGAATTAATAAACTAGGGTTATAATGATAAATAAGAAACTTAGAAAATAAGAACACGTGAACTCAAACCTTATTAATTAGAGGTATGTTCATTTCTTAGGTTCGATTCTTGAGGAACTAAGAGACGTAGATAACGGTCAAGAAATTACTACGCAAACAGGTGCGGGCTTCCTAGACTTTATAAAACTATCTTACTTGTCTGTTGTCATTCAATTGTTTATTATTATGGTATTAGTTGGATTTATGCATGTTGTTTTCGAACATTCGTATGATATGAGTAGAATATAAATTGCATGAAAGAATATGATTCATACATTGATCATAGCATAAGTAGGATGTGTTGAGCATAGCATGAATTGCGTAAGTAGGATGTGTTGAGCATAACATGAATTGCATAAGTAGGATGTGTTAAACATAGCATGAATTGTGTGATTAAATGATTGTGTGAAATGAACGGATAACGAAAGTGAACAGGGGCCAATATGCTTGCATATTGGGATGTATACATTGGGTCTGGTATTCGACTGGACCCCTCGTTAACGTGGCGTTGGATGGATTTTCCATCACGGGTCAAGACCTAGCGTAGGGTGGATTCCCCGTCTAGTGAGACAACCTCCCACTGTTGGTTGGATTTCCCAGTGGATTAGTGACCTCCCACTGTTGGTTGGATTTCCCAGTGGATTAGTGGCCTCCCACTGTTGGTTGGATTTCCCAGTGGTTTGGCGGCCTTCCAATGTTGGATGGATTTCCCATTGGATAGGCAAGTTTGAATGTGAAAGTATATGAAAGTAGAAGTAATGATAAATGATGCATTGTATTTAGAAAAGACATACGCATTATATTTTTTTTCATGTTTGTGAGAATAAAGTAAAAGTTTTATAAACTCTGGGCTGGAACTAAATCCCGCACTGAGAGAAAGTTCGATCTCTCACCCGTTCCATTTTATATGGGTTTCAGGTAATGAAGAGGAGGCCTACGGACAAGTTCGTGAGTAAAAGAAAGCAGAAGGATCCATGTTTAGGATAAATGCCACTTAAGTTTATCTTGTTTTCGTTTGTTTATTTTCCAGTAAATTGGTACACTTCAACATGCATGGTTGTTATCGTATTTGTAACCATGTATGTCGTGACCACCGTTGAACTATCTTAGCTATTGTTGTAAGACTTTTATTTGTGAGATTGATGTGGCATTTATGAATTTTATTGATAATGTATGTGATGTGTGTACGCCTTACGCATAAATACGTGGCGGGTTGTCTCGGGGTGTGACAGGTCTACATTTAGAAAGATAGCTAATGCACGGCTGAAGGATATGTTGAATAAGTGCAAGGGGGCAGCAACCAAGTAGTATGGAGATTCAATGGTTGAGTGGAAGAAGCGTGGGGCTGCTCCTTGCCCCTACTGCAAATGGTTGAGTGGAAGTAGTATGGAGATTCAATGCTTGCTGACAATCTTTCATTGTGGGCCAGTTTGCTTCGTGACAAAAATCTAACCTAGCATCTTACCTGTATAATCAAATGTTAAGTTAGACCTGCATAAAGACAAATAAAAGTTCAGTATTGCTTTCTGTGATTAAAATATGTATATATATAATTGAGCAATAATGGAAACTTCTTAGTTGAAAATAAATTAAAACGACACTATCTCCACTATTGAGTTCTGAAAAAAAATAACCGATACCATAACTATACTATACCAAATGAATTAGTAATTAAACTAGGGGTTGCCTTCACCAGTACCATGAGGTCCATGATCCGAATTGAATTCAGATCCAGTGTAATACAAATTAGACTACTTTCAGCATGTTCCAAAATGTAATTTCAGATTCCACATTTGTTTGGTAATTTGTAAATAAAACCATCAGAGAGTCAGTATTAACATTAAGTCGAGCAAAACCTTTCCCTTGAAAAGATTGCTGGGGTACGATTTAGTTCATTCAAAAAGGTTTAATATGAAGAAAAGCTTGTTGGAACAGAAAAAAAAATTAAAGAATGTCCTTTTAGAACATCAACTTATCATTCAGGTGTACGAGAACAGTGGGATAAGGGTGGTACTATAAGAACTGTGGAATAATGAGGAATAATGAGTTTATTTGTAAAACATACTGCAAATAAAGCAAAATTTCTGTGGATTGTGAATTTCTGTTTTGTTTGTAAAACATACTATATGCTGTGGTACCAATTGTGAATTTCAGTACCGTTACCAAACTGGTCTTATTTGCAACAATAACTGATCTCCCAATTATGGAAATAATTCTCACTATTTTTCAACTAATCGTGCTTGAAATTGAATAATAAAGACCACAACTAGGGTTTTCACATATAAAAAAATTGCCGAGAGAGGAGAGAGAGCGCGAGAGAGAAGGAGAGACACTAATCAGGAGAGAGGCGTGACTAAGGAGAACCACTAACCAGAGATTGAAGCTCCATTGCAGCACAGCCAAGATCGAGGCGAGGCGCGGTATGGTGAGCCGCAATGATTCAAACTTCTGTAGCGGACAAGGAAAGAATTATGTATGGGAACGAAGACACGAAGAGAGATTTAGCGGGTTTATCTAGAGTTTCAGTTAGCAATCTGTTAATCAGTGAAGATTACAAAATTCTAATCAAACGGTTCAAACCACCCATCGAACTGACTTTGGTCCGATGGGCATCGGACATCCCCCTCTCCCATTGTATTAGGGTCGTAAATGCCTTATGATCTGTCCATATAGAGGCAATACTAGAGTGCTTCAAATACCATCAATTGGAGTGTTGTATTGGGGTTGTAAATCACCTATTATATTGTCATCTGGAGACACTACTAGAGTGCTCCAAACATCCTTAATTGGAGTATTGTATTAGGATTTTAAATGCCTTATTATTTTCTCATATAGAGACACTACCAGAGTGCTTCAAATACCTTCAATTGGATTGTTGTTTTAGGGTTGTAAATGTCTTATTATCTTGCTATATAGAGACACTTATAGAGTGCTTCAAATATCATCAATTGGAGTGTTGTATTAGGGTTTTAAATGCCCTATTATCTTGCCTTCTGGAGATACAACTCGAGTGCTCCAAACACCTTTAATTGGAGTGTTGTATTGGGATTGTAAATGCATTATTATCTTGCTATCTGGAGACATTGCTAGAGTGCTAAAAACACATTCAATTATAGTGTTGTTTTAGAGTTGTAAATGTCTTATTATCATGTCATCTGGAGACATTACTTGTAGCATTTAGTCATAGTCAATAAAAGTAATTACGATTTAATGTTTGAATTTTTAGGATAAAATTCTTTTTAAGGGGAGAAGTATGTAACGTTCCGTCACATCAACTTCTTAATTTTATATTTGAATTTTGCGGACAAAATTATTTTTAAGGGGGGAAGGATGTAACGTCCTGCCACGTCAACGTTTTAGTTATTAACATAAATCATTACGAGAGAACATAAAGATTATTATAATATATATATGTAACACTTCATCATGACTAGGTACATTTTAGAATTAATGTAAAGAAAGTTTAAGCACTTTGTAAAAGAAGAGTCCAAATGAAAAACCAATCTAATATACACACACCTTGAGTTAGGATTGCACACATAGTTATCTATATAGAAAATATCGTAATAAATATTGTAGAAAAATACAAACATTTCTAAAATAAATGTTTTCTTACCTGACCGCAACAATTAGGACATAAATACTAATCAAACCTATAATTAAAACCTAGATTTGAACTATCCTATTTTTTGATAACCTTCTAAATTTAACTTCAACTGGATTTTTCAGACAGATAGTTGTTAGTATTCTAATCGCAGCTCACTCATATTAATTCGGAATTAAATGAAATTTAATACCTGAAAAAATAACTTCATGATCTACAACTTTCATGTAGAAGACTATCCCAAATTCTAAGCGTAGGATTCTCCATAAAATTGTAAAGTCAGTAAATATTTCAGTTCGGAGACTGTAGACCTTCATCGATCATTTTTATCTTTTCTCCTCACTGAAATTCCGATTAAGGTGAAACTAATTGCGTTAGAACCGTAACATAAAAAATTACAACTCTTACATTTTAACCTTCTCCAAATTTTGAACTTATAATTCCAGTTATTTGAATCTTGAAAGACAAACATTAAAATAAAATTTTGTCATGGGCTCAAATTCAAATTTACAATATGTTAGTCCACTAAACAAAAGCCCAAAAATTACAAATCATCTTCTAAACCTAACCCTACCTTATATAAAGCCCCCCCCCCCCCCCCCCCCCCCCCCCTCTTTTTCTTAACCTAGCCACCACAGCACCTATTCTCTCATTTCGGATCAAAACCCTTGCTGGACCTAAACTGGCCAGCCAACTTACGAAGAGAACCACCACCTGTACGTCCGGATTTTGGAGAAGCGATCAACATGAGAGTTGTAGTGCTCAGCGATACGGAACCGTGAGCGCTGGATTCATTCCGATCGGAGTCTCGACTGCTAAGAACTGTCCAAAACAGTGACTGCTGCGCTTACCCTTCCTAAACCGCAAACTCCAAGTAATAAGTTTCTTCTATTATTCATATATTTGTTTATATATTGAACCTATCTTTAATTTAGTACTCTCTTCATATTATTATACCTTTTAAATCATATCAAACAGTATGTTTATTTTTGTTTCAAAGTTTATAAATATATATATCTTAGTTCTTATATATTTTATCTTTATACTTCACCGTTTCAGTGATATTTAAATCTCTGTAGAATATTTAATATAACCATATTAATTTTTACTAAGTGTACTTTAATTATTTTCAACAACAATAATAAAATCGCAATTATTAAAAGGACTTGGTTAAATAAAGTTATGATGCATTATATATATATATATATATATATATATATAGGGAGTGGCTAATGTGCTTCCATAAGCACTTGGGCCGAAGTGCTGCCACCCCGTTTTTGATTTTTCAAAATCCAAAATGTCGATCCGAACCGTTCATCTTGTTCTCCATATTAATATCTGCTTGGAGACCAAATTTTACATTTTTTGGAATTTTTTTGCTATTTATTAAGCCACTTTGAAAATCGCTGATCCAACGGTGGCTTGCCAAACAGTAAAATCAGGGGTTCACCGTTGGATCAGCGATTTTCAAAGTGGCTTAATAAATAGCAAAAAAATTCCAAAAAATGTAAAATTTGGTCTCCAAGCAGATATTAATATGGAGAACAAGATGAACGGTTCGGATCGACTTTTTGGATTTTGAAAAATCAAAAATCGGGTGGCAGCACTTCGGCCCAAGTGCTTATGGAAGCACATTAGCCACTCTCTCTCTATATATATATATCACAAATGGATTTTCATCTCTGGTTATTAAATAGCTATATTATAATTATTCTGTCTTTTCATCTCTGATTCTTAAAATGGATTTCCAAGTAGGTCTTAAATAGCAAAATATATTAAGTATCATAGAAAAGTATTGTCAAGCAATGTTAAACAGAGTCATGTTTGTAATTTAGGTTTGAATCCCGAAGTGTTAGAAGAGTGGAAGAATGAATAAATTACTACAATAACAGGTGCGGGTTTCCTAGACTTTATAAAACTATTTTACTTTCCTATTGTCATTCAATTGTTTATTATTATTGCATTAGTTGGATTTATGCATGTTGTTGTCGAACCATTCGTATGACTTGAGTAGACACAAATAACTTGCATGACATGATAGGATTCATATATTGACCAATGGACTTGCATGAATAGGATGTGTTGAGCATGGCATGAACTGTGTGATTG
The DNA here is from genome assembly GCF_964058835.1 of Carex rostrata. NCBI lineage: Eukaryota > Viridiplantae > Streptophyta > Magnoliopsida > Poales > Cyperaceae > Carex > Carex rostrata. The sequence continues at coordinate 4,207,983 of NC_135920.1, read as the reverse complement.
AATAAATGTGTTTTTCAAAAATAATGAATATGGTAATTGAACAGGGGCCAATATGCTTGCATATTGGGATGTATACATTGGGTTTAGTTTCGACTGGACCCCTCGTTAACGTGACTGTAGGCGAAAGCGGTCCTGTCACGGATGTGATTGTAGGCTGACGCGGTCCCTTCACGGACGTGATTGTAGGCGCAAGCGATCCTTTCACGGACAGGATTGTAGGCGGAAGCGGTCTTATCACGCCAAGACCTAGCGGCATATGAATTCACCGTCTAGTGAGGCAAACGAACAAGATTAACAGATTTTTCTTTAAATAAATGAAAATAGTAAGTAATGATAGAATATGCATTGCATTAGAAGAAGCATACGCATTTCATTTTCTTATCATATTTTTGAATGTAAGTAAAGGTTTTATAAGCTCTAGGCTGGAACTAAATCCCGCACTGAGAGAAGGTTCGATCTCTCACCCGTTCCACTTTTATGTGGGTTCCAGGTAATGAAGAGAAATGATTCGAGCAAGGACAAGAGTGAGGCTAAGCAGGAAGACTTTTGATTGATAAATTGCCACATGTTGTTTAGTTTTGTTTTCCATGATTCAATAATTGATACATTGAGCAGGCATGGCAGTGCTTGTGTTACTAGCCATGTCCGCCATGATCGTTTGTTTAACTCATTTGATATTAAAATAAATGTGGCTTTATTTATATCTTTATTGATAATGTATGTGATGTGCATACGCCTTATGTAGAAATACGTGGCGGGTTGTCCCGGGGTGTGACATTACTAGAGTGCTCCAAACTCCACCAATTGGAGTGTTGTATTAGGGTTGTAAATGCCCTATTATCTTGTCATCTGCAGATGCTACTCGAGTGCACCAAACATATTCAAGTGGAGTGTTGTATTAGGGTTGTAAATGCTCAATTATCTTTCTATCTGGAGACATTACTAGAGTGCTCCAAACACCTTCAATTAGAGTGTTGTATTAGGGTTGTAAATGTCTTATTATCTGGCTATATAGGGACACTACTAGAGTGCTCCAAATACCATTAATTGGAGTGTTGTATTGGGGTTGTAAATGCCCTATTATATTGATATCTGAAGACACTACTAGAGTGCTCCAAACACCCTTAATTAGAGTATTGTATTACGATTGTAAATGCCTTATTATCTTTCCATATAGAGACACTACTAGAGTGCTTCAAATACCTTCAATTGGAGCGTTGTTTTTGGGTTGTAAATGCCTTATTATCATGCCATCTAGAGCCATTGCTAAAGTGCTACAAACTCCTCCAATTAGAGTGTTGTATTAGGGTTGTAAATGCCTTATTATCTTGCCATCTACAGACGCTACTCGAGTGCTCCAAATATATTCAATTGGAGTGTTGTATTAGGGTTGTAAATGCCCAATTATCTTGCTATATAGAGTCACTACTTGAGTGCTCCAAACACCTTTAGTTGGATTGTTGTATTAAGGTTGTAAATGCCCTTTTATCTTGACATCTGGAGACACTACTAGAGTGCTCCAAACACGTTCAATTAGAGTGTTTTATTATGGTTGTTAATGCCCTATTATCTTAACATATGGAGACACTAGAGCGCTCCAAATACCTTCAGTTGGAGTGTTTAATTAGGGTTGTAAAAGCCCTATTATCTTGCTATATTGTGTCACTACTAGAGTGCCGCAAACACCTTGTGTTGGAGTGTTGTATTAGGGTTGTAAATGCCATGTTAACTTGCTATCTGGAGACACAACTAGAGTACTCCAAACACCTTCAATTAGAGTGTGGTATTAGAGATGTAAATGCCATATTAACTTGTCATCTGGAGATACGACTAGAGTGCTTCCTGTTAGTTTGTAATAATCTAGAAGTCAATAATACGATAATTTATCATAAAAGCTTTGTTCATGAATTGAATGTTTATTTATATATCATTTTGTTGCCTTGAGTATTATTGCATTTATGGATCATTTCGAGTTCATGACTGAAATTGTGAAACTCCATAATATAGATGATATATACTCTTAAAAGGTCACTGACCAAGGTAATTAGCAGGAACACTAATTACCGCTATAAGGTTAGTATGTGGATTAAAAGATGGTTAAGTTTTACAAACCACCTGACACGAGATGTCATTTTAATCACATAGATACATGTTCTAGCAACATGGTATTTGACAGACCCCGAATGAGACATTAAATAGAATTGTGTTCGTGTCATTTATGTTTTCATACAGTGTCACGTTCTAAAGTATGAGGTATTTATCGTTCCCACTGAGAAATATGTATGTGTGATTGCTATCTATCGCTGTCCGTAAAAAGCAGTCATAACGGTAGCATTTCCATATGTATAGCTTGGCTGAGGAAGTGATAGTCTGCCAAGAATACTATTTGTCCCTCGTATCTGTTAGTTTGTAATAATCTAGAAGTCAATAATACGATAAATTAATCATAAAGCTTTGTTCATGAATTGAATGTTTATTTATATATCATTTTGTTGCCTTGAGTATTATTTCATTTATGAATCATTTCGAGTTCATGACTGAAATTGTGAAACTCCATAATATAGATGATATATACTCTTAAAAGGTCACTGACCAAGGTAATTAGCAGGAACACTAATTACCGCTATAAGGTTAGTATGTGGATTAAAAGATGGTTAAGTTTTACAAACCACCTGACACGAGATGTCATTTTAATCACATAGATACATGTTCTAGGAACATGGTATTTGACAGACCCCGAATGAAACATTAAATAGAATTGTGTTCGTGTCATTAATGTTTTCATTCAGTGTCAAAGTTCTACAGTATGAGGTATTTATCGTTCCCACTAAGAAATATATATGAGTAAGTGTTATCTAACGCTGTCCGTAAAAAGCAGCCATAACGGTAGCATTTCCATATGTATAGCTTAGCTGAGGAAGTGATAGTCTGCCAAGAATACTATTTGTCCCTCGTATCTCTATACGAGCTATAGCATCACTGGGCCCCTTGATAGAGTTAGATTATCTGCATGCGGTATAATTACAAGAGTAATTATATTTGATAATCTACTCAAGATCAAGAAAAGATACAGTTAACAAGGATGACACATATCTACCTTGAAACTGATCTGATAGCTATGAGACAGAAGAACAGACACAAGTAAATAGTTTACTGGATCGTGATATTGTACAGTACAGCATCATCTGTGTAATTGGATGGTCATGATGTGTTGCCAGACGCCACCCATGATTATAGAAGTTAAAACAGTTTTAACTCTGTTTACCAACATAACACAGATCCTATTGGGTCACACCATATAGGAGCTACTCGGAGAATCTTACTGATTAATTATAAATTGATTATAATTAATATTAAGATGGTTATAATTAATTATATGTGATATAATTAAATTATAAATGTCATTTAGAATGACAAGCAGAAACATCGGTTAATTTATAAACGTACACGTTACGTTGTATAAAAGTTACCGAACAACAACCGAAAAGAAATATAATTGTATATGACAATTATATATATTTGATTTGGATTTTAATTTGTTAATTATGGATTTGAATTATGGGTTTAAAAGCCCAAAATAATCAAAGCCTTAATTAAAATTAAAAGCCCAAAGTCAAAGCCCAAAATCAAAGCCTTTTACTATTCATGCCTTAATGGGCCAAGGGCAAAATGGTCATTTCACACCTATGCCACCTTGCATGACACCTTAGGGTGTAGAAGCATGGAGAAGAGTGTGGAAGGGTGTGGAAGGGGTATTTTGGTCTTTTCACATATTAAAGGATGAGGTGTCAAGGGTTTTTGGTAAATAGATTTGTTTTGAGGGGTATTTTGGTCTTTTGCGGACCTCCTCAAAACACTATAAATAGAGAGGTGAGGGTAGAGAGAAAATTTGCTAATTCACATGTTAATCTGATTACTTTGTTAATCGGTTTTTCTCTCTTCCTTGATTTCGGTTATTTCGAGATTAGGAAATAATATATTTTGTGTAATCCTGCGGTTTAGCTTTTAAAGCAAAAAACCGAGTTACTTCGGGACACAAATATATTTATTTCATCATTTTCTCGGTGAATAGTGTTTCTGCAGAATTCCACGGTTTACGGTATTTCTGGCAGAAGAAGTAAATCGCTCTCCGGTAAGTCCTGGTGGATAACCAATAGAGGTATCACACGTGTGATACTGCGAGTCGATTCCATCCCTGGTGAGGCTCTACTCGCTCGGTCTGCATTCCAACTGAGATTTGGAATCAAGGTATAAATTGTTATATTAATCTATTTAATTTGTAAATATATTTAATGCTTTAGGAAATCAATTATGGAGTAGATCTGTAAATAGGATTAAACGAATCTTCTTGATTCATTTAATCCGTAGCTTAAGTTAGATGTAAAATTTTTTGTTTTACTCTTTCCGCAGCTTAAGCTAATAGGTTTGAACCGTTCCTCAAAACCCAACAGTGGTATCAGAGCACAAGGCTCTCCCGCTGATTGATTTTCTAAAGTTATAACTTATGCAAATAAGGTGCATGTACCGCGTATCGGTTTAAATTCTTACATTTGCAGCACAAGTCCAAAACCGATTAGAAATGAGATTTTCTTGGTTCGGTTTTTCCGACTAAGAAAGTTAAATTAGATTTACGCTTTCTTTATGCTTTCTTTATATTTTTGTTTTCAAAAACTTTTGATCACGTTAAAGTTCATCGAAGAATGTGATGAAGCAATAAAGTACCTTAGTAAGAGCTGTCATTTCCACACCGTAAAAGAGATGGTTCTGTCTAGGAAAGATTGAGTCTAAGCGGTCCTTGTGACCCCGATCTTTCCTGGGAGCCCCTTTTACACGTCCTAATGGCTGGCCGAAAAGGAACTTTGTCACGTTACCAAATTGCTTTAACGCTTTTGAAATGGCAAAATTTAGTGTAAATCTTTCGCCTTTTCGAAAACCTTCGGAAAATAAAGTTCATCGAAGAATGTGACGAAGCAATAAAGTACCTTAGTAAGAACTGTCATTTCCACACCGTAAAAGAGATGGTTCTGTCTAGGAAAGATTGAGTCTAAGCGGTCCTCGTGACCCCAATCTTTCCTGGGAGCCCCTTTTACATGTCCTAATGGCTGGCCGAAAAAGAACTTTGTCACGTTACCAAATTGCTTTATGGACCGAAAAGAATATCTGTTTTAAAACATGTAAACTGTTTATATGCTTTAAACGGTATAGAATAAAGAACTGAGCATAGCTGCAAAATAAAGAATTAGGAACTGATAAAAACATATACCTGACTTGGTCCCGTATATAAGTAAATTAGATTTACTACTTTGATATGAATTGAATAAATTAGATTTATTGCTTTCAAAGGAACCGTGAAAGAACGTGATGTCAAAGAAAGATTTGTGAAGGAACTCACCGTTGTCTTTCTGGCAGACGACTTTCACGTGTCCGTAAGAATGTCCAAAGTCAGTTGCAAGAACTGACTGCTTAACAAAAGCTAAGCGTATCAAAGAGGTACTGATAAGAACAAAAACTAATGGAGATCACATTTCGTATTCAAGACTTCCTTTCCACGACTGCTTAATGAAGCATATGAAAGAGGTCGTTATAAAGATACGAATAAAATCACATTTAGTCATTCTTACACATGCTGAGAAAAGAAAGTAATGGGGATCGCATTCGATATTTTAGACTTCCTTTCCACGACTGCTTAATGAAGCATATGAAAGAGGTCGCTATAAAAATACGAATAGAATCACATTAGTCGTTCTTTCTGACATAAGCTAAGAAAAGAAATGGAGATCACATTCGCTATTCAAGACTTCCTTTCTATAATTGCTTAATGAAGCATATGAAAGAAGTCGCTATAAAGATACAAATAAAATCACATTAGTCGTTCTTTTTCACATACCCCTTTGAAGATTGCTGGCACTGTTAAGCATAAACACCAACCCATTAAATATTAAGTAGTATGCCCTTCCTACTCTATCCTCCTCAAACCATTGTTCATTTGTTGATGATTAAACTACTCAGTAGACATCGCCTTTTACCTTTGGTGGTCGAGGGTTATGTCCGACATATCAAACCAAATAGAGTGAGGTTACTTACCAATGATTTCCAAAACAGTTTTGGGCTTGGGGCAAAGTTTTCGTTAAATACACGTGATGTTTTAATGAAACCAAGAATCGCAAAGAGATGTGATTAGCAAGTTTGCTTACCTAAGATAACTGATAACCATGATATGCATACACTGCCTTGGTTGTTAGTGAAAATAGGGATCTTGGCCCTACTGCAAAACGGGAATAAAACAAATTTGCAGTGGGAGTTTTATCATTAGAATAAAACATTACATGAACAAAGCTAAAATATTTACATTTAACATTGTAGTAATATGGCTAAAGAAACATCCTTCTCTCTACGCTCCCTGCTCGAGAAACAAACACGTGAGAAAAGGGAATATATCCGAAATACACCGGTCCCTGCTGAAATAGTAGAGAGCAGCTCTGTCAGTACTCACATGCTTCGTATGACAAGCGATGATGAGAAACTGGAGAAGCTTAACTGTCCGTGGAGCCACGAGTTGGCCACGGAAGTTATCCTGAACTCATTTCCTCCCAGTTATTCGGAGTTCATTGTGAACTCCCATAAGCAAGAGTTGGATAAGAGCTTGCAGGAGCCCCAAGGGATGCTGAGGATCACTGATAAAGACATTGAGAATAGCTCTCATGTCCTCATGATCCAAGAAGGTGGGAGGAAGATAAAGAAAGCCCCAAAGAAGATGGCTCCGAAGTACAAAGGCAAAGGGAAGTTGGTTCTAGGAACGAACTCTCCCAAGATAAAAGTTTATGCTAACTTTGACTGCTATTTCAGCAATAGCAAAGGTCACTGGAAGAGAAACTGCCCGAAGTATCTTGAGGATATGAAGTTTGAGAATGTCTCAAAAGTCTCAGTCTCAAGTATCAATGTTATTGAAGTTAACGTTGCAACCTCTATTAATGATTGGGTACTGGATACCGGATCATGTGCTCATATTTGTTCAAATATGCAAGCACTGAAAAATAGGAGGAAGCTACATAACAAGGAGATACAACTCCAAGTTGGAAACGAAGCACGAGTTGCAGCCGTAACAGCTGGTAATATAGAGTTGTGTCTACCCAGCGGGCTTGTATTGGAACTAGAAAATGTATATTTTGTTCCTAGCATTTCCAGAAACATCATTTCAATCTCATGTTTAGAGATGAATGGTTTCTCTTTTGTAATAAAGGACAATAGATGTTCTATATACAAAGATGAATTATATTATGGATCTTCATATATGATGAATGGTCTTTATATACTGGAAATGGACAAACCCGTGTTTAACATCAATAACAAACGACTCAAAACATCACATGAAAGCACGACTTACATGTGGCATTGTAGCCTTGGTCATATAAACGAGAAACGCATCAAGAAGTTACATAAAGATGGACTTCTTGGTAAATTTGATCTGGAATCAATTGACATATGCGAATCTTGTATACAAGGGAAAATGACCAAAGCGCCTTTCTCCAAAAAGGGCGAAAGGGCAAGTGACTTGTTAAGTCTTATACACACGGATGTATGTGGACCTATGAGTACTTGTACAAGAAATGGTTTTTCTTACTTTATCATGTTTACTGATGATTACAGTAGATACGGTTATGTCTACTTGATGAGACATAAGTCTGAATCCTTTGACAAATTCAAAGAATTCAAGACTGAAGTAGAAAATCAATTGAACAAAAGTATTAAGGCTCTACGTTCTGACCGTGGAGGCGAATACTTGAGTTTTGAGTTTAAAGAATACTTAAGGGAATGTGGGATAGTCTCACAGCTCACACCTCCGGGGACACCACAATGGAATGGTGTTTCTGAGAGACGGAATCGAACTCTGTTAGACATGGTTCGTTCCATGATGAGTGAAGCCACACTGCCGAAATCATTCTGGGGGCACGCACTAGAAACTGCTGCACGAACAATAAATATGGTTCCATCCAAGTCAGTAGAAAAGACTCCATACGAGTTATGGTTTGGGAAACTCCCAAATATGTCTTATCTTAAAATATGGGGTTGCGAAGTATTTGTCAAATGCCCGACGTCTGGCAAACTTGATCCCAAGGCTGACAAGTGCTTCTTCATAGGGTATCCTAAGGAAACGAAAGGATATTACTTATATTACCAATCTGAGAACAAGATAGTTGTTGCTCGACATGGTATATTTTTGGAGAACGAGTTTCTCGCAAAAGGAAGTAGTGGGAGTAATATAATACTTGAAGAAATTCAAGATACATCACACAATACAATATCTGAACCAGATCAGATTAACCCACCTCTTGATACTTCGGCTAATGAGCATCTGGAAGTACCAAATCCACAAGTAGCTGTGGATGAGGTTCTAGTCCCGAGCTCAAGTACTTCAACGCAAGTTGTAGTAGAACTGGATCCGCAGACAGTTGTGGATCAAGTTCAACAGCCTGAAGAACAAGTGCTACGTAGGTCAACAAGAGTAGTCCATGCACCTGAAAGGTACTTGGGACTGCACGAGATCTCAGCCTATGACACTGAAGATCCTTTGACCTATGCGGAAGCAATGGATAGGCCCGACTCTGATAAATGGCTGGAGGCCATGAGATCCGAAATACAGTCCATGTATGATAACACGGTCTGGAACCTAGTTGTACCACCTGATGGGATAAAACCCATAGCTAACAAGTGGGTTTTCAAAATGAAAACAGACATGGATGGTAAGATGACTGTATACAAAGCACGGCTAGTAGCGAAAGGTTTCAAACAGATTCTCGGTGTAGATTATGATGAAACTTTTTCGCCCGTGGCTATGTTTAAGTCAATTCGGATACTCCTAGCAATTGCCGCATTTCATGATTATGAAATATAACAAATGGATGTCAAAACCGTCTTCTTAAATGGAAATTTAGAAGAGGATGTGTACATGACACAGCCTGAGGGTTTTGAAGATTCAAATAATGCTCGAAAGGTGTGCAAGCTTCTTAAGTCCATTTATGGACTGAAGCAAGCATCACGGAGTTGGAATCTTCGATTTGACGAAGAAATCAAAAAGCTTGACTTCGTCAGATGCGAAGAAGAACCATGTGTATACAGAAAGACTAGTGGGAGTGCCATCGCTTTTCTTATCCTATATGTAGATGACATACTACTAATGGGAAATGATATTCCTCTTTTGCAACAAGCCAAGTCTTCGTTGAAGAAAGTCTTTTCAATGAAGGACTTGGGCGAGGCTGTCTATATACTAGGCATAAAGATCTACCGAGATAGATCAAATAGACTTATAGGTTTAAGTCAAAGCACGTACATTGACAAAGTGCTGAATCGGTTCAGCATGCAGGATTCTAAGAGAGGATTCCTGCCAATGTCACATTGTGTTCAGCTAAGCAAGACTCAGTGTCCTTCGACAACTGATGAGCGAAGCATTATGAGTAGAGTACCATACGCTTCGGCTATTGGCTCTATCATGTACGCCATGTTGTGCACTCACCCTGATGTCTCATACGCTTTGAGTGTGACGAGTAGATATCAGGCTAATCCAGGCAAAGAGCACTGGATTGCTGCAAAGAATATCCTGAAGTACTTGAGAAGAACTAAGGATATGTTTCTCGTCTACGGTGGTGATTCCGAGCTTGTAATAAATGGTTACACTGATGCCAGTTTCCAAACTGACCGTGATGACTCGAGATCACAGTCTGGGTATGTGTTCATACTCAACGGTGGTGCTGTGAGCTGGAAGAGTTCAAAGCAAGAGACTACAGCAGACTCAACCACCGAAGCAGAGTACATAGCTGCATCCGAGGCAGCTAAAGAGGGTTTCTGGATCAAGAAGTTCCTTAGCGAACTTGGAGTGGTTCCCAGTGTTCAAGGCCCTGTGGACCTCTACTGTGACAACAATGGAGCTATAGCTCAGGCCAAAGAACCGAGATCGCACTCGAAATCCAAGCATGTTCTACGGCGTTTTCACCTGATACGAGAGATCGTAAATAGAGGTGATGTAAAGATATGTAGAGTTGACACAGTCAGCAACACAACTGATCCACTCACAAAACCTCTTCCTCAAGCCAAGCACCAGATGCATATTGCCTCTATGGGTCTGAAACACATAGGAGACTGGCTATGAGTTTTTCTTTAGATCTACGAGATTTTTAGAATACTAGAGATTTGTATAAGTAGAGCCTACGATGATTGGCTCCTAGCTTAAGTGGGAGATTGTTAGTTTGTAATAATCTAGAAGTCAATAATACGATAATTTATCATAAAAGCTTTGTTCATGAATTGAATGTTTATTTATATATCCTTTTGTTGCCTTGAGTATTGATATCACAATATTAGACCTATTATTTCGACTTGTTTCCATACAAAAATCTATGTTTTGAACCAACAAATAGTGCCTTTTACATTGAATATCCATAGAATGTGGTACTGCTATGTTTTGGTTCTTACTTTGCAGGAATCAGGCGAAATCGGGTAAAAGCAAGCAAATGACAGACTTCAGGAAGATATGATGCGAGTCGCATTCACCTGATGCGAGTCGCATCAAAGCCCAAGGCGACCTGCGATGCGACCCTCACTCCTCACTTGAAGACCAGATGATGCGAGTCGCATCCACCTGATACAAGTCGCATCAACTGTTGCCGCCCAATTCAAATTCAACCCGATAAGCCCCAAGTCAGATCGGTTGCCTATATAAGCAGGTCCTATGCCAGAATTTCGGGAGCTTTTTCCCCTTTTACATTCCAGATCACTTAGAGAGCAGAGATCAAGAGAGAAGGAAGAGATTGGAGCTTGCTTGAAGAAGAAGAGAAGAAGAGAAGATTGCAAGATCCTCTCCAATCCACCTTGGATCTTCGAGCTTCATCATAATCTGCCTATTCTCTCTCTCCTTTATGCTTTCTTTTATCATGCTTGAGTAGATCCCTAGTTCCTAGGGTTAGGATGTAGTCTCTAAACTTTGTCTTTGAGTTGCATGTTGTTTTGATCTAAGTTTAAACTTGTGTGATTCTTTGTTTGAGTATTCATTGATTGCTTGATTTTGATTGCTTGATTGATTCTTGATTGTCTACTGTTAGATGTCTATAGCATCTCTTCTAGTAATTTGGCCTTGATGTTTCTTGCAATTGTGATTGAGTATTTGAAGTAGATTTATGATCAATAGTAGCCGAGAGGTGAACTTTCCATTATCGAAAGGTTGTGGATACTTCTAGCAAACCAGACAATCAATTTAGGTTAGATACCAGTAGGTGAAAGCTACATGTTGAAGCCTCGCACAAGAAATTAACTTAGATACGAACACATGTCAGCTCTGCTCGAGGGCCATGCGACCCGCATCAGAGATGATGCGAGTCGCATCATACGGGTCGCATCAGAGATGATGCGAGTCGCATGATAGGTCCAGAGAAGGCAAATTTTGGGATGAAACCTGAAACCCTGGGAGCGCCTTTTATCATTGTTCAAAACCAAAACCTTTAATTGCTTTCATTTACTGTTAATTGAATTGTCACTCGAAATTAGGAAATATAAACAAACCAAACCCAACTTTTCACACTTCTAGTACCTAACTCGGATTTGTAGGAATTTAGAATAGAAAAGAACCGTCCCTGTGGATCGATACCTGATTTTACTATACGAGCAGGGCTGTGCACTTGCAGCCTTAATCGAGAGTAACTCAAGGTTTTAAACTGGTACAGTTAGTTGTACCTGAAACTTTGTAGCATACTTTTGTAAGTGAACAAGTTTTTGGCGCCGTTGCCGGGGACAGCTATCTCTTTTCTAGATTTTTGCTTTTCTTAGTTAATCTAGATTTTAGTTTGTATCTTTTCTTTTGCTTTACTTCCTTATTACTAAAAACTGGCTTTCATCCCCCCTCCTGCAGGTAAATACAAGCTGACTTACCAACTGAGGAGCAGAGGACCACTCTTTGACGAAACACCTCCAGAAGACACAGTTCCTGCTCAGACATCAACTGAAGCGACCCGCATAGAAGTTGACGCGACTCGCATCACAACTGAAGCGACTCGCATCACAACTGAAGCGACTCGCATCACAACTGAAGCGACTCGCATCACAACTGAAGCGACTCGCATCACAACTGAAGCGACTCGCATCACAACTGAAGCGACTCGCATCACAGAGACAATGTCAGAACATCCGAGCAGGGAGGACAGGGATGCAGAAAGAGATAGAGAAAGAGAAGACTTGACCGACCAGTCTGACGACGACATGGATGTCTTCATGCCAAGGACCTTGCGAGAGTTCAATGTGCCAAGGGCTGGAGATGTGAGAGGTGCAATCCGGCTGCCACGCATTCCAGGACAACAACCCAACTTCAATCCGGGGGTTGTCAACATGGTGCAGCAGAACACTTTCCATGGACTCGACCACGAGGACCCGCACTCCCATCTCCAAACATTCCTCGAGTGCATCACGACCATCAAAACCAACGGTGAGAATGCTGATTACACCAAGCTTGCTCTATTTCCTTTCACTCTTAGGGACAAAGCAAAGAAATGGTTAGGATCTTTACCTAGGGACTCGGTTTTGACTTGGAGGGAATTGTCCAAATTGTTTCTGACCAGATTTTTCCCTCATAAACGAACTGCCAAGGTAAGACATGACCTGACCAGCTTTAGTCAAATTTTTGATGAACCCCTGAATGAGGCATGGGAAAGGTTTAGAGAACTGCAGTACTCTTGTCCACACCATGGTATACCAGACTGGCTCTTGATCCAAACGTTTTATGACGGCTTGAACGAGAGCACTCGTGCTTACGTCGACGCTGTTGCTGGAGGAGCGTTGATGTCAAGGGAGCCTTTAGAGGCTATGAACTTGATAGACAGTATGGCGCAGAACCAGCAATGGTCCGGCCGTGACAACTCACGACGAAGAGGAGGCCAAGGAGGTAGCCAAGGAGGTGGCAAGTACGAGGTGGATCACATCACGGCTCTCACCGCTAAGATGGACGCCATGCAGAGAGCGATGGACAAGCTCAGCGTCAAAGCAGTCGAACAGCAACCTCAAGAATGTGTCATGTGTGGTGATGAGAGACATGCTTACGAGCAATGTCCATTAGTGCAAGCTGATGAGGAGATCGAGCAGGTCAACTCCATCAACAATGAACCTTCCTTTTTTCCAAAACCTCCCTTCAACCGATCCTACTCCAAGGATCCAATGGAACAACAGAATTGGAATAGGAATCAAAACAACCCTGCGCCTTTCAACAATGCTCCCAGGCCTCCTTTCACCAACCCCACCAACAACAATAACTCCTTCATCAATCCTTCATCTGGCAACAACTGGAGCAATTCTTCTGGAGGAGGCAACAACAAAAACTTCTACCAAAACGCCTCCTTCCCCAATCAGAACAACCGAGCACCTCAAGCTGGCCCCTCCAAACCATATGTGCCTCCCTATGCGACAAACTTCACGCACGAGCAAGGGAAGATGAACCAAATGATGTGGGAGCAAATGCAATCGATGGCAACTCAGATGGCCGCCCAGAGCAAATTGTTGGAGCAACTGAGTCATATCGTCACTTCTAGCCAACCTCAACCTGGAAAGCTGCCCGCACAACCAGAACCAAACCCCAGAGGAGAAGCTAAGGCGATCAGACTGAGGAGTGGGACCCAGTACGATGAACCAGCCTTTCCAACTGATCAGATTCCAATTGATGCGACTGGCACCACCACTGAAGCGACTCGCACACCCACTGATGCGACCAGCACCACCCCAGTGCGGCTCGCAACATCACCTGAAGAACCTGTGGATGCGACCCGCAATGGTACCATGCGACTCGCATCCAATGAATCTGACAGAGAAAAAAGGAAAGGAGTTGAGAAATCAGCACCTTACAGACCACCTGTGCCCTTTCCCCGACGATTAGCTGAGAACAAGTTGAACGCACAGTTCGCGAAATTCACTGAGGTGATCAAAGGCCTGCAAATCACGATCCCGTTCACCGATGCCTTGACTCAAATGCCCTCTTATGCCAAGTTCCTGAAGGATATCCTATCCAACAAGCGAAGCTTGGGGGGAAATGAAACAGTGAAGTTGACAGAACAATGCAGTGCCATTCTGAAGAGCGACCTACCTCCCAAATTGGACGACCCAGGTAAGTTCTCCATTCCTTGCATCATAGGAAAGGCGACAATCAGGAAAGCTCTATGCGACTTGGGAGCAAGCGTGAGTCTCATGCCACGCACGATCTACGAGCGAATGGGAGTAGGTGAGCTCAGACCTACGCGAATGTCGTTACAGCTGGCAGACTCCTCGGTACGATTACCACTTGGCATTGTGGAAGACGTACCAGTTCAAGTCGGTAAGTACTTTGTGCCTGTCGACTTTGTGGTCATGGAGATGGAAGAGGATAAAGAAGTCCCGATCATCTTGGGACGACCTTTCCTCAGAACAGCAGGCGCAATCATCGACGTCTCTCAAGGAACGCTGACCATGAACTTCGGAGGAGAGAAAGTGTGTTTCCAAATCGACCGCGCCATGAAGTATCCTTCAACCGAATCTTGTTTCCGAGTAGATGTGCTCGAAGAATGCCTGACGGATTTGGTAGAAGACTACCTTCTTGAGCGGACCAATGAAAGTCTGAACGCACACTTCGAATTTCTCTCTGAAATGCAAGTTGAAACAAGGAGTTCAGAAGCATGTGGAGCGGATGTGAAAGCAGCTGAACTGGGAGAGCTTGGATGCGAGTCGAGTCCACCCCATGCGACCCTCATCAGAGATGATGCGAGTCGCATCATATCCAATGCGACCCACATCAATGACCAGGCAGAGAAAACCACCCCTGAGCTCAAGCCTCTTCCAGCTAATCTCAGGTACGAATTCCTTGGTCCCAATCACTCCTTCCCAGTCATTGTGAATGCGGAGTTGGATCCTGATCAGACCGCCAAACTTTTGGAGAAACTGAAGCTTCACCAAGGGGCAATCGGGTATTCTATCAATGATCTAAAAGGAATCAATCCGTCCATCTGCTCACACCGAATCTTCTTGGAGGATGATCACAAGCCATCTGTTGAACACCAGAGACGGCTCAACCCGAACCTGAAGGAGGTAGTCAAGAAAGAGATTTTCAAGCTTCTGGACGCCGGTATCATATACCCTATCTCCGACAGTAAGTGGGTGAGCCCAGTCCACGTGGTGCCAAAGAAAGGAGGGGCAACGGTGGTAAGAAATGAAAAGAATGAGCTGGTCCAAACCCGTGTGGTGACGGGACATCGCATGTGCATCGACTACAGGAAGCTGAATGCGGCCACACGCAAGGACCATTTCCCTTTGCCATTCGTTGACCAACTCCTCGAACGACTTGCAGATCACTCCTATTTTTGCTATCTGGATGGTTACTCTGGTTTCTTCCAGATACCGATTCACCCACAAGACCAAGAAATGACCACTTTTACCTGTCCTTACGGTACGTACGCGTACCGTAGGATGCCATTTAGTCTGTGCAATGCACCAGCAACCTTTCAAAGAGCCATGATGGCCATCTTTTCAGACTTCATTGAGAAAGAGGTTGAAATTTTCATGGATGACTTCTCGGTGTATGGAACATGTTTCGACTCTTGTCTGACCAACCTGTGCAAGATCTTGCAGAGATGTGAGGAAGTCCATCTCATTCTGAATTGGGAAAAATGTCACTTCATGGTCCAGTCAGGAGTCGTCCTGGGACATGTCGTGACCTCCAAGGGCATAGAAGTTGACAAGGCCAAGATTTAGGTGATCGAGAAACTAGAGATTCTGACGAGCGTCAAGGGAGTTCGAAGCTTTCTTGGACATGCTGGATTCTACCGCCGGTTCATCAAGGATTTCTCCAAGATTGCTAAACCTTTGACCAATCTGCTCATCAAAGAGTCCGACTTTGTCTTCACCGACGAATGTGTCAAATCTTTTTGCAGCTTGAAGGAAGCTCTCATCTCAGCACCTATCCTGCAACCACCTGACTGGTCTCTCCCTTTTGAGATCATGTGCGATGCGAGCGACTACGCAGTAGGAGCAGTTCTTGGGCAGAGAAAGGGAACGATGCCGTGTGCCATCTACTACGCTAGCAAGGTGCTAGATCCTGCCCAGATGAACTACACGACTACCGAGAAAGAACTTCTTGCCGTTGTGTTTGCTCTTGACAAGTTCAGGTCGTATCTGGTCGGTTCGAAGATTATCGTCTACACAGACCATGCCGCGCTCAGGTACTTGTTGAAAAAGCAGGACGCGAAGCCTCGACTGATAAGATGGATTCTTCTCTTGCAAGAATTCGATCTTGAGATCAGGGACAAGAAGGGAGTCGAGAACACAGTAGCCAACCATCTGTCCAGACTTCGCTTGGATGGCGAGAGCTTTGCCGACTTGCCAATCGATGATTCCTTCCCCGACGAGCAGCTCTTCTCAGCCTCAGCTCTGGATCACATTGATGCGACTCGCATGGAGTGTCTTGCGACTCGCATCCACCATGATGAGACTCGCATTGAACCCATTGCTACACACATAGGCAGGTATTCAGACCCTTGGTATGCAGACATTGCCAACTACCTGGCCTCTGGGTTTTTCCCAAACACCATGACTTACCAGCAACGGAAGAAGCTGAAATCTGACTCAAGATTCTACTTCTGGGAAGAACCCTTTCTTTTCAAGTTAGGGGTCGATAGCATCTTCCGACGCTGTGTACCACACGAGGAGACACGCTCTATTCTTGATCAATGCCATTCGTCCGCCTATGGAGGACATGCCTCGTTCTCCAAGACAGCTGCCAAAGTTTTGCAATGTGGTTTCTTCTGGCCATCTCTCTTTAAAGATGCGAAAACTTTGGTGATGGCATGTGACAAGTGTCAGCGCACTGGGAACATCACCAATCGCAACGAGATGCCTCTCAACTCCATTCTCGAGGTCGAGATCTTCGACGTGTGGGGCATAGATTTCATGGGACCATTTCCAGCTTCATGTGGAAATGAGTACATTCTAGTTGCAGTTGACTACGTTTCAAAATGGGTCGAAGCAGTGGCTTGTCGAAGAGCTGACTCGGACGCGGTGAAGCGATTATTCAATGATGTCATTTTTCCTCGCTTTGGAGTGCCAAGAGCTGTCATCAGTGATGGAGGGAAGCATTTCATAAACCGTCAATTCAACAATCTCCTGCGGCGACATGGAGTGACGCACAAGGTCTCCACCTCTTACCATCCTCAGTCGAACGGCCAAGCTGAAATCTCCAACAGGGAAATCAAGTCTATCTTGGAGAAGACCGTGGCAAGAACAAGGAAGGATTGGTCTTTGAAATTGAGTGACGCACTCTGGGCCTACCGTACAGCATTCAAAACACCGATTGGGATGAGCCCTTTCAAGCTGGTGTATGGAAAGCCATGTCATCTGCCAGTTGAGATTGAACACAAAGCGTTCTGGGCCACTCGAGCTATCAACATGGACTTGTTGGCAGCTGGAGAGAAGCGTATCCTCGATTTGCACGAATTGGAAGAGATGCGTCAGCACTCATACGAGAATGCGAGGATCTACAAAGACAAAACCAAACGAATCCATGACAAGCGCATCATGTCTCGCGACTTCAAGGAAGGCGATCTGGTCCTTTTATTCAATTCCAGGTTGCGACTCTTTCCTGGGAAATTGAAGTCCAGATGGTCAGGACCATTTGTTGTACGAAAGGTGCACCATTTCGGCGCGATTGAAATTGGGAATGACGCATGTGAGAATTTCAAAGTGAACGGTCAGCGTCTCAAGCACTATGTGGCAGATCATGACTACCAGGAGAGGTTTGTTCAGGTCCTCTCCAATCCCGTTTTACCAAAGGATTAGCACAAAGGAGGTCGAGCTTGAGACCTAAAACAAGCGCTTCTTGGGAGGCAACCCAACCTTTTTTTTTCGTTTACTTTCCATTAGATTAGTTAGACGTTCTTTTACGTTTACTTGTCATATTGTTCTGTCCTTCCAAAACCAAAAAGAATTGCTAGCTCCATCCTTGATGCAACCGACATCAGTGATGCGACTCGCATCCCCATTGAGGCGACTCGCATCACTGCGAACCGTCGCGGGATTGAAGGGGTGCTTCGAAACGATGCGAGTCTCACCATAAAACCTCACACCCGCACTCCCCTCTCCTCTTTTCTCCTCCCCTCAGCGAAAACCCTGAACCCCTCTTCCCCGTTGCGACTCGAACCACTTCAACCAACCACGCCCTCAACCAAACCCTAAACCCGTTTCTTCTCCTACCCGTCGGCCTTCACCACCTCTCCACCGATCAACGCTCCAACTCTCCCTGCCGACGCCTCTTCTTCTCACTTTTCCACCTTCTTCTACACTCACCACCGCCATTGTTCTGCTCTTTTCCTCTCCATCGGATCACCTCTGCCGTCCGAACCAGTCAGTGCGACTCGCATTACCAGTCAGTGCGACTCGCATTACCAGTCAGTGCGACTCGCATTACCAGTCAGTGCGACTCGCATTACCAGTCAGTGCGACTCACATCAACAGGTTGCGACTCGCATCACAACCAAAGCGACTCGCATCAACAACAGTGCGAGTCGCATCGCAGCCATCATGGATGACCCAGAATCACCAATGTGCAGAGAGCTCCGATCTAAGCGCAACCAAGAGCGCCGTCAAGCCGAGCTCCGCCGACAGAGGGATCTCCGTATCCAACAGGGGATACCAGACCCCACTCCCTCTCCTTCTGAGTCTTCTGACCAGCCCGACTGGTCTCAGCAAGGCTTGGGTTCGGCTGGTAACAGTGGTAACTCCTCTCACTCTTCTTCTTCTCATTCTTCCTATCATCCTTCTCCTTCACATTTAGGGGCTGGGTTGGGCGCTGTAGAGTACAATTCTGATGACTCTGACCCCGTTTCGGGTAAGGAAACTCCTCGGGCAGCAGAGTACCCATCCCCTCACTTCTCTGTCTCTAGCCATGGCATGATGGAGCGCTTTCTCATCCTCCGGCAGCGCTCGTATGAGAACACGCGCCGGGTCGATTTCGACACTCTTGAGGCCTTTGGGGTTCGCGAGGACTTTCTCCGTCTCACTGGGAGGATCGGGTTCACTCCCGCCTTCTGGGGTATCGAGCGTAACTGTTACACGGAGATCACCCTCGAGTTCCTCTCATCTCTCAAGCTCCGACAGGATTTGAGCGGCCACTACTACATCAAATTTCAGATGCTAAATGAGACGCGCCGAGTCACTCTTGTCCGACTTCGCGAGTGGTTCGGTTTTGAGCGCGACCCCGATACGGATTTCCTTGACCATCGCGTGGGGTTCGACAAGACTCATTTCTGGCGTCTGATCACTGGGATGATGAGTGCCACCAGTGCCCAGTACCGCAGCATTGCCATTTCTCACCCGATACTGCGGTGCATCCAGCGTACCCTCGGCTGTACCATCTTCGCACGCGGCGAGACTGCAGCCCGTGTCAATGAGGAGGATCTCTGTCTGCTGGACCACATGCTCCGTCCTGAGGCTGAGTTGGCGCGACCAGACCTGATGCTATTCATGGTCCGTCACTGGCTGGATATCCAGCGCAACACAAAAGTAGGTGGCGCTGTTCGCATTGGCGCCTACGTCACCCTGATCGCTGACCGGCTTGGCGTCTCGACAGCAGGCCTCACTCTCTCTACTGGCCATCTCACCCTGGATGCCAAGGCGTACGAGCGGGCGACTTTCCTCAAGATCGAGCGCGGCCCTGCCAACCACCGTCCTCGCTACTTCTGGGCTTTGAAGGGTCATGGCTCGCATCTGATGCCCCTCCGTCTTGCGCCCCTGTCTTTTGATGACGAGAGCACCTGGTTCTTCACCCAGCCTCTGCCAGACATGCCAGCACCACCTTCTCCTCCTATCCAGCACCACTCTCCCGCCCATGTTGATGTGCCCATGCCAGATGCTTATGTATCTCCTGCACACCCTCATGCCACATCCACCTTCTATGCTGGCCCATCCACCTCTTACGCTGGCACCGCCTATCCACCTCCCATTCCCTCACCCACCATCCAGGATGTCTACAGCCTCGTCTATGACATGAGGCGTGAGCAGGGTGCCATTCTCTATGATCTACAGTGCAGAGTGGGTGACATTGAGGATGTTTTGCGCGATTGGAGGTTCGATCCCTCCGATTACTGAGTAGGTTTGTTTTTCTTCTCCCCTTTCCTTTGCTTTATCTTAGAGTCTTGAAGCATTGAGGACAATGCTCAGACTAAGCTTGGGGGGGGTGACCTTTAGGATTTATTTGCTTCTACTTATGCCATGTTTACTTGTTTATTGCATTTTTAGGTAGGAATTTGTGTGATTGTTTAGATTAGAAACTTATTGAAAAAATTGTTGGTGTTGATTAGGATGACCCTAGGAGATTAGAACTATCCCATAATTGACCAACGAACCGATAAGGACGAAATTTTTGAACGTTTGTAACAATGAAAACTTGAAATTTATTGAGAAACTCATTTAGAAATTGACTTGTGCCTTTCCAAACAAAGAAATGGGGATTATTGATAAAGAAAGATTTGGGATACTTATTGGTATGAAGGAATACCAATGGGTGTGTGTATTCATGATATGTGCAAACAAATAAAAAAAAAAAGAATTGAAAAGACGGAGAACATAAGAGTACTGGCAATAAGTCCTTTTAGGGCGCCTTTGAGCTCGTCTCCCACTTAGAAAAGAAGAGTTGAAAAGACGGAGAACATAAGAGTACTGGCAATAAGTCCTTTTAGGGCGCCTTTGAGCTCGTCTCCCACTTAGAAAAGAAAGAAATTTTTGCACATATCAACACGCGAAGTCCGCAACTTTCTGACCTAAGCTTGTTCCAAGCTTGGGGGGGTAAAAAGAGAAAATCTCCACAAAAGAGGGCAATGGTTAAATTGATACATGACAACTTGATCAATTCAAGTACTCAGTCTTACAAGTATTCAAATATTTCAGAATTTGAAGTTTGGTTGGTCAGTTCGTGTGGAGAATCAAGGTTAAATAGGAAAATCCAAGTTATACCAACATGATTCTTGAGGTTCCTAATTAAAACAGCTCATGTAAATTCTTACATTTAGGAAAACTTGCATTTAGAGTCCAAACCGGTACCAATGTTTAGATCTCTGCTTGAGGACAAGCAAAGGTTAAGCTTGGGGGAATTTGATATCACAATATTAGACCTATTATTTCGACTTGTTTCCATACAAAAATCTATGTTTTGAACCAACAAATAGTGCCTTTTACATTGAATATCCATAGAATGTGGTACTGCTATGTTTTGGTTCTTACTTTGCAGGAATCAGGCGAAATCGGGTAAAAGCAAGCAAATGGCAGACTTCAGGAAGATATGATGCGAGTCGCATTCACCTGATGCGAGTCGCATCAAAGCCCAAGGCGACCTGCGATGCGACCCTCACTCCTCACTTGAAGACCAGATGATGCGAGTCGCATCCACCTGATACAAGTCGCATCAATTGTTGCCGCCCAATTCAAATTCAACCCGATAAGCCCCAAGTCAGATCGGTTGCCTATATAAGCAGGTCCTATGCCAGAATTTCGGGAGCTTTTTCCCCCTTTACATTCCAGATCACTTAGAGAGCAGAGATCAAGAGAGAAGGAAGAGATTGGAGCTTGCTTGAAGAAGAAGAGAAGAAGAGAAGAAGAGAAGATTGCAAGATCCTCTCCAATCCACCTTGGATCTTCGAGCTTCATCATGATCTGCCTATTCTCTCTCTCCTTTATGCTTTCTTTTATCATGCTTGAGTAGATCCCTAGTTCCTAGGGTTAGGATGTAGTCTCTAAACTTTGTCTTTGAGTTGCATGTTGTTTTGATCTAAGTTTGAACTTGTGTGATACCTGATTTTACTATACGAGCAGGGCTGTGCACTTGCAGCCTTAATCAAGAGTAACTCAAGGTTTTAAACTGGTACAGTTAGTTGTACCTGAAACTTTGTAGCATATTTTTGTAAGTGAACAAGTATTATTGCATTTATGGATCATTTCGAGTTCATGACTGAAATTGTGAAACTCCATAATATAGATGATATATACTCTTAAAAGGTCACTGACCAAGGTAATTAACAGGAACACTAATTACCGCTATAAGGTTTGTATGTGGATTAAAAGATGGTTAAGTTTTACAAACCACCTGACACGAGATGTCATTTTAATCACATAGATACATGTTCTAGCAACATGGTATTTGACAGACCCCGAATGAGACATTAAATAGAATTGTGTTCGTGTCATTTATGTTTTCATTCAGTGTCACGTTCTAAAGTATGAGGTATTTATCGTTCCCACTGAGAAATATGTATGTGTGATTGCTATCTACCGCTGTCCGTAAAAAGCAGTCATAATGGTAGCATTTCCATATGTATAGCTTGGCTGAGGAAGTGATAGTCTGCCAAGAATACTATTTGTCCCTCGTATCTCTATACGAGCTATAGCATCACTGGGCCCCTTGATAGAGTTAGATTATCTGCATGCGGTATAATTACAAGAGTAATTATATTTGATAATCTACTCAAGATCAAGAAAAGATACAGTTAGCAAGGATGACACACATCTACCTTGAAACTGATCTGATAGCTATGAGACAGAAGAACTGACACAAGTAAACAGTTTACTGGATCGTGATATTGTACAGTACAGCATCATCTGTGTAATTGGATGGTCATGATGTGTTGCCAGATACCACTCATGATTATAGAAGTTAAAACAGTTTTAACTCTGTTTACCAACATAACACAGATCCTATTGGGTCACACCATATAGGAGCTACTCGGAGAATCTTACTGATTAATTATAAATTGATTATAATTAATATTAAGATGGTTATAATTAATTGTACATGATATAATTAAATTATAAATGTCATTTAGAATGACAAGCAGAAACAACGGTTAATTTATAAACGTACACGTTACGTTGTATAAAAGTTACCAAACAACAACCGAAAAGAAATATAATTGTATATGACAATTATATATATTTGATTTGGATTTTAATTTGTTAATTATGGGTTTGAATTATGGATTTAAAAGCCCAAATAATCAAAGCCTTAATTAAAATTAAAAGCCCAAAGTCAAAAGCCCAAAATCAAAGCCCAACACTATTCATGCCTTAATGGACCAAGGGTAAAATGGTCTTTTTACCTTGGTGCCGACTTCCCATGTGTTGACATGTGTCATGTGAGGTGGCAAGGGTATTTTGGTCATTTCACATGATAAAAGGATGAGGTGTCAAGGGCTTTTGGTAAATAGATTTGTTTTGAGGGGTATTTCGGTCTTTTGCGAACCTCCTCAAAACACTATAAATAGAGGGGTGAGGGTAGAGAGAAAATTTGCTAATTCACATGTTAATCTGATTACTTCGTTAATCGGTTTTTCCTCTCTTCCCTGATTTCGGTTATTACGAGATTCAGAAAAATATATTTTTGCAAACTCTGCGGTATTTCTTGTTTTGCTTTTTAAGTGAAACGGAATAACTTGGAGTCTTAAATATATTTAATCTGTCTCTTTTTAGGTGAATAGTGTTTCTGCAGAATTCCGCGGTTTACGGTATTTCTGGCAGAAGAAGTAAATCGCTCTCTGGTTAGTCCTGGTGGATAACCAATAGAGGTATCACACGTGTGATACTGCGAGTCGATTCCATCCCTGGTGAGGTTCTACTCGCTCGGTCTGCATTCCAACTGAGATTTGGAATCAAGGTATAAATTGTTATATTAATCTATTTAATTTGTAAATAGATTTAATGCTTTAGGAAATCAATTATGGAGTAGATCTGTAAATAGGATTAAACGAATCTTCTTGATTCATTTAATCCGTAGCTTAAGTTAGATGTAAAAATTTTTGTTTTACTCTTTCCGCAGCTTAAGCTAATAGGTTTGAACCGTTCCTCAAAACCCAACACTTCCAACACCTTCAATTGGATGTTGTCTTAGGGTTGTAAATGAACTATTATCTTGCTATATAAAGTCACTACTAGAGTGCTCCAAACACCTTCAATTGGAGAGTTGTATTGGGAATGTAAATGCCATATTATCTTGCCATTTAGAGACACTACTAAATTAATTCATAGTGAGAAATTTTATGTTATGAGAAAAACCCTCCATTTTGCTCGTTCCATTGACTCCAGAGTCTAGAAAGACCTCCACCCGTTCATGCCGTCTAGTCGTTCCCCTCTCTATTTCTTTCTCTTTGCTCCATACCTCACTCATCCAGTTTTCTCGCTTCAATCCGGGCATGGTGTTTCTCTTCGTCTCATCAGGGCTGTCAGGTAAGATTTATTTTAGGTTTCCACTAAACAGCAAAAGTTTGAACTTGTCTCTTGTAAGTATTGTCCGATTTTCGACTGACATTTTTATTTTGACTGTTTTTCTAATATAGTTTAATAAAAATAATCAAACTTTTGAAAAAATTCAAAAATACCCAAGTTGTAGGAGGAAAGCTCGGTAATGATTTTATTTTTACCGATTCTATAAGATGCTAATTTTCTAATTTTGTTAGATTTATTGGGCTTGATGTCTCAGTTAATTAGTCCAAATTAAAATTTATTTATAGTTAGAGTTATACTTAGCTACATTATGTTAACATTTTGTTTATCAATTAGCGGAGGAAAAAAAACTGGATCTGTCTCCTTTCATTCGTTATGGGTTTATGTTATATAATTATTAGATAAAATAATTCATATTTAGAGATACTATGTGAAGAGAAAAACCCTCCCTTTCGCTCATTCCAGTGACTTCACGAGTCTAGGAAGCCCTCCACCCGGTCTCACCGTGTCGTCGTTCCCCTCTCTATTTCTTTCTTTCCACTCCATACCTCGCTCATCTAATTTTCTTGCTTCAATCCGGGGGCGGTGTTTCTCTCTGTCACATTCAGGGTCGTCATGTAAGATTTATTTTAGGTTTTCATTAAACTTCAAAACTTCAAAAGTTTGAACTTTTCTCTTGTAACTACTATCCGATTTTCGACCGACATTTTTGTTTTTACCCTTTAATTGGAGTGTTGTATTAGGGTTGTAAATACCTTATTATCTTGTCATATAGAGACACTACTAGTATGCTCCAAATACCTTCAGTTGGAGTATTGTATTAGGTTTGTAAATGCTCTATTATCTTGCCATCTGGAGACTCTACTAAAGTGCACCATACACCTTCAATTGGAGTGTTGTATTAGGGTTGTAAACGCCCTATTATCTTGGCATCTGGAGACACGACAAGAGTGCTGCAGACACCTTTAATTGGAGTGTTGTATTAGGGTTGTACATACCTTATTATCTTGCTATACAAAGACACTACTAGTGTGTTCCAAATACCTTCAATTGGAGTGTTATATTAGGGTTGTAAATGCGATCTTATCTTGCCATCTGGAGACATCACTAGAGTGCTCCGAACACCTTCAATTAGAGTATGGTATTAGAATTGTAAATGCCCTATTATCTTGTCATCTGGGGACACGACTAGAGTGCCCCTAAGACCTTCAATTGGAGTGTTGAATTAGGGTTGTAAATGCCCTATTGGCTTGCTATTGTCACACCCCGCGGCCACGGGACGTGGCAGTCTCCCGCCGTAAGCATACAACGCCGTGTATACTTACATGGCTTACACAATTCATACTTAACAATTCAATACTAAATAATATAAACCAAGTTTATATTTACACAAATCAGAGTATACAGTCTGGTCAGAATATAATACAACAAAAGTATCTCATCCGGATACCAACCACGAGGCCTACCCTAAACTACACAATCAAAACATAACTAGGGTCATGAGCTGGTAAGCTACTATGGCCTACTACTCTCGTGCCTCTCCGGACTCAATCGCACCAGTACCTGTAAAATAACCGGGGGGGTGGGGGTGAGAATAAAATTCTCAGTGCGAATTTGCCACAGTTCAGACTATTGGACTTGCAATCAAACTCTATATTCAAAAATGAAACCCAAACAATAACAATGCAAACAGATATATATATATAATCATAAATAGCAGAATGCCACTACTCGACAACAATTAATCAACCTGAAACACAGTTTACGGAATATCCAAGATGAATTGCAAAACACAACATATATTTGGCTTAACTGATTTC
Organism: Carex rostrata; assembly: GCF_964058835.1. NCBI lineage: Eukaryota > Viridiplantae > Streptophyta > Magnoliopsida > Poales > Cyperaceae > Carex > Carex rostrata. Next base: position 4,181,911 of record NC_135920.1, on the reverse strand, counting down.
ATTAGGGCTTGTAGGAACTACAGATGTTCTTTCGTGCTGGACTATTTATCAAATCCACATATGTAGGGTTACAGACGCCTACAGATGGCCAACCAAGCTGGACCCTTTATCTGACACCCATCTGTAGCTGTTTGGCTTAACCCTATCCTAAGGTCTGGTTACAAGTCACCTATACAGGTCAACTTGACACAAATGTAAACACACGAAATCAAAGTCAGCCATACCGCTCAACCTTGCAATTTCATTCAAATAGAATCACCAACAACTATCAGCCTCGCACATTTCACTAAACAGGTCAACGGATAGGTCACCGTCACCTTATCCAGCCACCTTAACAGGTCGGTCTGGCAAATCCATAACAGGTCAAACGCATAAGTCAGCAGCGTCACCCTATCCAGCCACCTAAACAGGTCGGCCTGGCAAATTCATAAACACAGGTCAACGGGTAGGTCACCGTTACCTTATTCAGCCACCTAAACAGGTCGGCCTGGCAGATTCATTCATATCAAGAACAATTAATAGAACTAATCAAATAATAACCATACCAACATGCAAATTAACCTCAACCAAACAATTCAATCATTCTCATTTATGCAAGAATCAATATGCAGCATGAATTTCAAGTATGCAACAATTAAGCATTCAACATGACAAATGAATAAACAGTTTAATTCCTGAAAATAAAGTATCAAACAAGTCCAAGAATCCCGCACCTGGTTACGACGAGCGTACCGCTTCGTTACGGATCAGGCGTCTCGAATTTGCCTCGTTAAGTCTTGCTCGACCGAGCCTACACCTATATTATACGTATACTTGGTTTAATTCGGGTTCAGTGGTCGATACGTTTACTTTAGTTTACCAATGGTTCATACAATCCTAATTTAATTCTTATGCTTTGGTATTGGTTCTTTTCGGTTCCTTCTTTCTTACTTAAAAACCTTTAAATCTCACACACGTTACTTCTGGGTCCTTTAAACCCTACACTCTTCCAATTAGGTTACCCTTCATTCACAGTTTCACTACTTTGGTTTTCGGTTCAATTCAATTTACCATTTGGTTAACCCTAATTTGGTCAAAAACCTCAATTCAGCCGTTAATTGTTCTAAAAATTCAGGATCAGGAGGTAACCTTACTGATTATGAGTCTAATCAGTTGGATTAAACAAATCAATTCGCGATTATACTCAATTTGGGTTTTTGGCTCAAAACCCTAGAAATCAAAATCCTCAAATCGGAAGGAAATCAGGAAAAAGATTGAAAACAAACAAGCAAGGAGTGTAGAGGAACTAGTCCTCGAGCAATTCGAACACAAATCTCGGGTTTAAAACGAAAATCTGAGAAATCGAGAAATCTGAGCTTTTCGAGAGAAATAGAGAGAGAAAGAAATACCAAATAAGAGGGTTAGGAGAGATCCTCGGCTGCTTTCTCGGTTCCAAACTTGATTTCTCGCAACAATCGGGAGTCTGAAAGAACCAGAAAGTTCTCACACCCCTTTCCTTCTCTTTGGACGAAAATAACTTAAAAATGGGGAAATGGTGAGGTGAGAGAGAGAGAGAAGCTTCAATTTGAGTTTTAGGGTTAAAATTACCCTGAATGCGGATGCACCCATCCGCACTGCGGGTGGCTTGACCCGCACTCAGCACTTAGTTGTTTTTAGGAAGCGAAATTTAACACAGAAATCACACGCAGTGCGGGTGGCTTCACCTGCAGTGCGGGTCACTTCACCCGCACTCGGAACTTAGTAAATTTTCGACAGAATTTCATAAAAAGTCCGAGCCTAATGCGGATGCATTCCACCCGTAGTGCGGGTCAATCCATCCGCACTGAGGACTTAGAAGAATTTCAGAAAAGTTCAAGTCAACATAGAAATTCATGAGTGCGGCTGCATCCATCTGCAATGCGGATCACTCACCCGCACTCAGTACTTAGTCAATTTTCAGAAAATTCAGCTCAACACATGATTTCATGAGTGCGGCTGAACCCATCCGCAGTGCGGGTCACTCACCCGCACTCACTTAGCCAATTTTTCATAATTTCAAATCAACACATGTTTGCATGAGTGCGGACGCACCCACCCGCAGTGCGGGTCAACCCATCCGCACTCAGCCTATAAAATCTCAAAATCTCAAAATTTCGACGCGGTTTTGATTCATACTTAATTTACTTATTTAGAGGAACCTTAATTAAGGTTTAAACTCCCATTTTATTCGCAAAATTTTCGATTCTTGCTTTTAAATACTTTGACTTTAATTATTAAAATTTCGTAACGTAACAGCTATATAGAGTCACTACTTGAGTGCTCCAAATACCTTTAATTAGAGTGTCATATTAGGGTTGTAAATGCCCTTTTATCTTGGTTCTGGAGACACTACTAGAGTGCTCCAAACACATTCAATTAGAGTGTGGTATTCGAGTTGTAAATGCCCTATTATCTTGTCATCTGGAGGTACGACTAGAGTGCTCCTAACATCTTCAATTGGAGTGTTGTATTAGGGTTGTAAATGCCCTATTATCTTGCTACATAGAGTCAATACTTGAGTACTCCAAACACCTTGAATTGGATTGTTGTATTAAAATTGTAAATGCCCTTTTATCTTGGTATCTAGAGACACTACTAGAGTGCTCGAAACACGTTCAATTAGAGTATTGTGTTATAGTTGTTAATGCCTTATTCTCTTGCCATTTGGAGACATTACTAGAGTGCTCCAAACATGTTCAATGTGAGTGTTGTATTAGACTTGTAAATACCCTATTATCTTGCTGTATAAAGTCACTTCTAGAGTGCTACAAAGACCTTCAATTGGAGTGTTGTATTAGGGTTGTAAAACTTATTATCTTGCCATCTAGAGACATTACTAGAGTGCTCCAAACACATTCGATTTGAGTGTTGTATTTGGGTTATAATGCCCTATTATCTTGACATATGAAGACACTAGAGCGCTCCTGTAACGCCACGCTATTTTAGGTATGATATTTAATAAAAACCTTATTTAAAAACTGCATGAACTATCTCTTTTGACAACCTTCCGAAATTAACTTCAATTGAAATTTTCAGATGAATAACCGTTAGTGTTATAATCAAAGATCACTCATAATTATTAGGTTTTGAATGAAATTTAATACCTAAAAAGATAACTTCATGATCTCCAACTTTCATGTAGAAGTCTACCAAAAATTCCGAACATAGGATTCTCAATAAAATTGTAAAATCAGTAAACATTTCTGTCCGGAAACTGCAGACCTTCATCGACCATTTTTATCTTTTCTCATCACTGGAAATTCCGATTAAGGTGAAACCAGTTGCGTTAGAACCATAACGAAAAAACCTACAACTCTTAAGTGGAAAATAATTCCATATTCCGAATCCATAATTCCAGTATTGTCAATATGTGAAGATGCAAATTTAAAGCAGCAGAAACAAATTTATGTCCTTAGTCCAAATTGACAAAATTAAATTGACTATGGTCCATAAAGACCCATTTCAGACCAACCCAGAAGTGGAAGGCAGCCGCAACCTCACAAAATTAAATTGACTATGGTCCTTAGTCCACCACCGAGATATGGCCAAAACCGTGGCTGCTGTTCATACTCAAACCAGAAAACCGAGCTGAACCAGTCAGCCGAGTTCCGCAGGGACCTGCACTCCATACGTCCGGAATCTCAAGGATCCTGCAAGACGGAAGTTGTAGTGCTCGCAGATACGGATCCGTTAGCGCTGGTCTCACCCCGATCGGAGTCTCCAACACCGAGAACCATCCAAAACAGTGACTGCTGCGTGTATCTTTTCTAAACCGCAAACTCCAAGTAATAAAGTTTCGATCAAAAATCTTAATTTCTTTCTTAATGATAAATACTTGATTATTAAGTTGTAATCCTTCTATAATAGACCAAAAATTATTCCTTTTGATTATAGATACTCATTATTCTCTTAATAAATATTAAATGGATGTGGTCTCAAATTCGTGATACATGTGGAAAACTTGTTGCTGGATTTATCATCCAAATTATTTTGACTTAGTTTATTTATTTATAATTATCAAAGATATATAATAAGTGAATTAAAATGATCCGTAACATAAATTGTCAAATTGTTTTGGTTGTTTTCCTTCTTTTAATTGTTAAATGGGCTTGACTTAATAGTATTATAATATCAAAGCATTAAACAAATTAAATTTAGATGTTAAGACTATAATAATAAATAGGGAACTTAGAAAATAAGAACACGTGAACTCAAACCTTATTAATTAGAGGTATGTTCATTTCTTAGGTTCGATTCTTGAGGAACTAAGAGACGTAGATAACGGTCAAGAAATTACTACGCAAACAGGTGCGGGCTTCCTAGACTTTATGAAACTATCTTACTTATCTGTTGTCATTCAATTGTTTATTATTATGGCATTAGTTGGATTTATGCATGTTGTTTTCGAACATTCGTATGATATGAGTAGAATATAAATTGCATGAAAGGATATGATTCATACATTGATCATAGCATAAGTAGGATGTGTTGAGCATAGCATGAATTGCATAAGTAGGATGCGTTGAGCATAGCATGAATTGCATAAGTAGGATGTGTTGAGCATAGCATGAATTGTGTGATTAAATGATTGTGTGTGAAATGAACGGATAATGAAAGTGAACAGGGGGCCAATATGCTTGCATATTGTGATGTATACATTGGGTCTGGTATTCGACTGGACCCCTCGTTAACGTGGCGTTGGATGGATTTCCCGTCACGGGTCAAGACCTAGCGTAGGGTGGATTCCTCGTCTAGTGAGACAACCTCCCACTGTTGGTTGGATTTCCCAGTGGATTGGCGACCTCCTACTGTTGGTTGGATTTCCCAGTGGTTTGGCGGCCTTCCAATGTTGGATGGATTTCCCATTGGATAGGCAGGTTTGAATGTGAAAGTATATGAAAGTAGAAGTAATGATAAAAGATGCATTGCATTTAGAAAAGACATACACATTATATTTCTTTTCATGTTTGTGAGAATAAAGTAAAAGTTTTATAAACGGAAGGATCCATGTTTAGGATAAATGTCACTTAAGTTTATCTTGTTTTCGTTTGTTTATTTTCCAGTAAATTGGTACACTTCAACATGCATGGTTGTTATCGTACTTGTAATCATGTATGTCGTGACCACCGTTGAACTATCTTAGCTATTGTTGTAAGACTTTTATTTGTGAAATTGATGTGGCATTTATGAATTTTATTGATAATGTATGTGATGTGTGTACGCCTTACGTATAAATACGTGGCGGGTTGTCTCGAGGTGTGACAACTATGTTGGTATCAGAGCCAGCACATACAATATCAATAACCTTCCGCTTAGAGAGCGAAAAACATTAAGGACGTGTATATATAATCTGATTTAGTATCAGTGTAGTACTAATAATTTCGATACATACACGTAGCTTTCATATATCTTAATTAATAAATAGTAACCTATTATCTTGTAGAAATGACGAGAGGACGACCCCCTGTCAACCAAAATGCAAATACTAATGAGAACAGCTCAGGTGAATTCCAAAACAGGGTGAACCACTTGGAGACATTGTTACAAGGTCTGGAAAGAGTTGCTCGGGTCGCCATAGAGACCGAGCAAAGGAGAGCACGTGAGGTGGACCCATTCTTTGAGGTGTATCGTTCATTCACTTCCCTACGCCCTCCAACGTTTGACGGAACAAGGGACTTTTCAACAGCTGAAAACTGGGTAGCCAACATTAAGGACAAGTTCCAGATTTTACGAGCGCCAAAAGAGTATAAAGTTGAATTAGCTACTCAGCTACTTGAAGGTCATGCTCGTTTCTGGTGGCAAGAGGTGAAGCGTGGTTTGGATGAGACCACAGGGCCCATTGGGTGGGTTGAGTTTGAGGGTCATTTTGAAAGGAGGTACATGGATGTAATGTCACGAGAGGCACTCCGGCAACGTTTCGCTAACCTTAAACAAGGAAGTGGCTCAGCTGTGGAATACAATTCCAAATTTAAAAATTTGATGAGGTACGCTTCGGATATCATCCGGGATGAGTTTCGACTGCGACAACAGTACCTCGGTGGCCTAAACCCCCGTTTTGCTCAGATGATCGACATCCCAGGTATCAACAGGCTACCAGACTTAATGTTGAGGGCTACCACGGCTGAATCCTATGATACTCGTATTAGTCAGTCTGGTGGGTCGCGGAACGTGCGGCCAAGAGTAGAAGAGAACCCAAGGCCACCATTGCCACGAGAAAATCATAGGGATACAAGAATCGACAATCGATACAATCAAAGGGTTACGTGCAACCATTGTGGCCGACTCCATCCCTCGGATCAATCCAATACCTTTTATGGATTGTGTTATCGGTGTCACAAACCTGGGCACCTGGCAAGGGATTGTCCCACTCCACCACCTCAAGGGAATGTAAACCCAAATAGAGTCCCAGTCGGAGGCTACGTAAGGCCCTCAACTCCAAATACCAACATTGCTGGCCAACCACCGTTAGCGAGAGGACTAGGCAATTTCAACAGCAACAGGAATGCGAACCAGAGTGGTAGCAGGCTGGGAGTTCATGCGCATCATTGTACCTGTAACTATGAGACAGAGGGGGAGAACATCGAGGAAGTACCAGAAGGAGGAGAAGTTGCAACATAACTCATGGCAGGTATAAACTCCAGACACGGTGTTTCTCTCCGTTGCATTGAGGGCTGTCAAGTAAAATTTATTTTAGGTTTCCGCTAAATTTCATTAGTTTGAACTTTTCTCTTGTAACTACTGTCCGATTTTCGACAGTCATTTTTATTTTTACCCTTTTTCTAATATATTTTGATAAAAATACCAACTTTTGAAAAAGTTTTGAAAATACCCAAGTCACAAGAGGAAAAAACGGTTGCGGTTTTATTTTTACCATTTCAATAAGATACTGATTTTCTAATTTTGTTATATTTGTTCAACTTGACGTCTTACTTAATTAGTCTAAATTAAAATTTATTTATAGTTAGATTTATACTTACCTATATTATATTAACATTTTGTTTATCAATTAGCAGAGGAAAAAAAAGGGGAGCCGTCTAGAGGCCGTTCCTTTCGTTAGTTATTGGTTTATAGTTATATAATCTTGAGATAAAATAATTCACAGTAGGAAATATTATGTTAAGAGAAAAACCCTCTCTCTCGCTCGTTCCAGTGACTCCATGGGTGCGGAAAGCCCTCAACCCGGTCTCGCTGTATCGCTGTTCCGCTCTCTATTTTTTTCTCTCCGCTTACTACCCTGCTCTTCCAGTTTTCCCGCTTTAATCCGGGCACAGTGTTTCTCCCCGTCGCATTCAGGGTCATCAGGTAAGATTAATTTTATGTTTCGGCTAAATTTCAAAAGTTTCAACTTTTCTCTTGTAACTACTGTCCGATTTTCGCCTGACATTTTTATTTTTACCCTTTCTCTAATATATTTTAACAAAAATAATCAAACTTTTGAAAAAGTTTGAAAATACCCACGTCGCAGGAGGAAATCCCGGGAGTAGTTTTATTTTTATCCTTCCTATAAGATGTTGATTTGCTAATTTGGTTATATTTATTCGGCTTGACGTCTCAGTTAATTAGTCTAAATTAAAATTTATTTATAGTTGGATTTATGCTTAGCTATATTATGTTAACATTTTGTTTAACAATTAGCGGAGGAAAAAGAAAATAGAGCCGTCTAGAGGCCTTTCTTTTCGTTAGTCATTGGTTTATGTATATAATTTTGAGATAAAATAATTCATAGTAGGAAATATTATGTTAAGAGAAAAACCCTCCCTCTCGCTCGTTCCAGTGACTCCACGAGTCTAGAAAGCCCTCAACCCGGTCTCGCCGTCTCGTTGTTTTGCTATCTCTTTCTTTCTCTCCAATTCATACCTCGTTGTTCCAGTTTTCTTACTTCAATCTGGGCACAGTGTTTCTCTACGTCGCATTCAGGACCCTCAGGTAAAATTTATTTTAGGTTTCGGCTAAATTTCAAAAGTTTCAACTTTTCTATTGTAACTATTGTCCGATTTTCGACCGACATTTTTATTTTTACACTTTCTCTAATATATCTTAATAAAAATAATCAAACTTTTGAAAAAGTTTTAAAAATACCCAAGTCGCAGGAGGAAAACTCGGGTGCTGTTTTATTTTAACATTCCTATGAGATGCTGATTTGGTAATTTGGTTATATTTATTCATCTTGACATCTCAGTTAATTAGTGCAAATTAAAATTTATTTATGGTTGGATTTATACTTAGCTATATTATGTTAATAATTTGTTTATCAATTAGCAGAGGGAAAACAAACTGGGGTCGTCTAGAGGACTTTCCATTCATTCGTTATTGGTTTATGGTATATAATTATGAGATAAAAAAAATTCATAGTTAGAAATATTACGTTCAGAGAAAAACCCTCCCTTTCGCTCGTTCCAGTAACTCCATGAGTCTAGAAAGCCCTCCACCCGTTCTCGCCGTCTCGTCATTCCCCTCTATATTTCATTCTCTCCGCTTTATACCTCGATCTTCTTGTTTTCTCACGTCACTCCAGACACGGTGTTTCTCTCCGTTGCATTGAGGGCTGTCAAGTAAAATTTATTTTAGGTTTCCGCTAAATTTCATTAGTTTGAACTTTTCTCTTGTAACTACTGTCCGATTTTCGACAATCATTTTTATTTTTACACTTTTTCTAATATATTTTGATAAAAATACCAACTTTTGAAAAAGTTTTGCAAATACCCAAGTCACAAGAGGAAAACCCGGTTGCGGTTTTATTTTTACCATTTCAATAAGATACTGATTTTCTAATTTTGTTATATTTGTTCAACTTGACGTTTTACTTAATTAGTCTAAATTAAAATTTATTTATAGTTAGATTTATACTTACCTATATTATATTAACATTTTTTTTATCAATTAGCAGAGGAAAAAAAAGGGGAGCCGTCTAGAGGCCGTTCCTTTCGTTAGTTATTGGTTTATAGTTATATAATTTTGAGATAAAATAATTCACAGTAGGAAATATTATATTAAGAGAAAAACCCTCTCTCTCGCTCGTTCCAGTAACTCCATGAGTATGGAAAGCCCTCAATCCGGTCTCGCTGTCCCACTGTTCCGCTCTCTATTTTATTCTCTCCGCTTACTACCCTGCTCTTCCAGTTTTCCCGCTTTAATCCGGGCACAGTGTTTCTCCCCGTCGCATTCAGGGTCGTCAGGTAAGATTAATTTTATGTTTCGGCTAAATTTCAAAAGTTTCAACTTTTCTCTTGTAACTACTGTCCGATTTTCGCCTGACATTTTTATTTTTACCCTTTCTCTAATATATTTTAACAAAAATAATCAAACCTTGGAAAAAGTTTTAAAATACCCACGTCACAGGAGGAAATCCCGGGAGTAGTTTTATTTTTATCCTTCCTATAAGATGTTGATTTGCTAATTTGGTTATATTTATTCGGCTTGACGTCTCAGTTAATTAGTCTAAATTAAAATTTATTTATAGTTGGATTTATGCTTAGCTATATTATGTTAACATTTTGTTTATCAATTAGCGGAGGAAAAGGAAAATAGAGCCGTCTAGAGGCCTTTCTTTTCGTTAGTCATTGGTTTATGTATATAATTTTGAGATAAAATAATTCATAGTAGGAAATATTATGTTAAGAGAAAAACCCTCCCTCTCGCTCGTTCCAGTGACTCCACGAGTCTAGAAAGCCCTCAACCCGGTCTCGCCGTCTCGTTGTTTTGCTATCTCTTTCTTTCTCTCCACTTCATACCTCGCTGTTCCAGTTTTCTTACTTCAATCTGGGCACAGTGTTTCTCTACGTCGCATTCAGGACCGTCAGGTAAAATTTATTTTAGGTTTCGGCTAAATTTCAAAAGTTTCAACTTTTCTGTTGTAACTATTGTCCGATTTTCGACCGACATTTTTATTTTTACCCTTTCTCTAATATATTTTAATTAAAATAATCAAACTTTTGAAAAAGTTTTAAAAATACCCATGTCGCAGGAGGAAAACTCGGGTGCTGTTTTATTTTAACATTCCAATGAGATGCTGATTTGGTAATTTGGTTATATTTATTCGTCTTGACATCTCAGTTAATTAGTGCAAATTAAAATTTATTTATAGTTGGATTTATACTTAGCTATATTATGTTAATAATTTGTTTATCAATTAGCAGAGGGAAAACAAACTGGGGTCGTCTAGAGGCCTTTCCTTTCATTCGTTATTGGTTTATGGTATATAATTGTGAGATAAAAATATTCATAGTTAGGAATATTATGTTAAGAGAAAAACCCTCTCTCTCGCTCGTTCCAGCTTGATGACTAGCTTGGTTTAAATCATGCAAATGGCGCTACCTTCTGTCGTACACCTGGTTCATGAAAGACCATATCCTTGGCAGCCGCGCGGCTCATGGTGCTCCATGCTCACGCAATAAGAAGTATGCTCCTCCTCCTAACAAACAAGACAGAAACGTTGGAGAAACGGTTTCCTTCCTCTCAACCGGCATCAACTTGGAGATGCCATTTCAAGGCTCCAAATGTCAGAGTCCACGTGCCAAGCACTAATTGGATCATAATAGATGAAAAGAATATGCTTTAGAACCTTCCAGCTGATGCTAGCTGTCCATATTCCCTTTGCACGCCAACCGTTCGATGAAATGAATGGTCAAGATGAAGATGCCAAAATCAAACCCTGATGAAACCCTAGCCTTGAGGCTATATAAGGAGCATAATAGAAGAGAAAACACAACAATTGAACACACAAGAGAGATATAGAAAACAAGATAGATACACATTGTAACACACACATATACACAGATTGAGGGCTCTTTGTCTCTTCTTTTTCATAGTTCATACTCAAGCCTTGTGCTTTTCTCCCATTTCTTCAAATCAATAGCATAGAAGAAGCCTTGATGGCTGTATGATGTATTAATTCCCTTGGTGAATAAAGTTTATTTGAAAGATTTCTATTTTTCTTGCATTTTCTCTCTATTTTATTAGATACATTGCTTTGATCTTTTATTCTTCTCGATCTACTCCCTTAAATTTGCTGTTTTGAAGCATGAAGAAGAGAGCTCCATGCCATGGCATGGAGCTTGATGACTAAATCTTTTCTTTTCTCCTTTTCTTTCTTTTCTTTCTTTTCTTTCTTTCTTTCTTTTCTTTTCTTTCTCTCTGATCCTTGATCTGTTTGAATAATGGAAATAAGGAGAGTACAAGGAGTCAAGCCAACTGGCTTCTCTTTATACTTGATTTATAAGAAGTTATAAAAGGATCAAGTGATCTATGTATGATAGAAGTAGCAAGGTCAAGCCAGCTGGCTTCCTTGCTATTTTCTTTTCAAATGGACCTAAGACGAGTATTGAAAAGCTTAAACCCCAAGGCAAAGCTCCATGCAAGTCATATACACCAAATTATGCAAAGTCAAGGGGTTAAAAGTTGATTCGATACATGTCTATTGAAGGATGGAGCTCAAAAGATGTGAATAGACATCAGTGCATACTGAACCAGGTCATTCATACTCTCAAAAGCTATGATCTCCTAATGATCATGTCCAAATCATAGTGAGGAGAACACTTAAAAGTGATTTTTCTAAAAGGCAGGGACCTATTTGCAAAAATACAGGTTCTGACAGTCTATGTTCATGTCAAAATGATGTTTCTCATAGCTTGGAGCTTTTAAATTTGATCTTCTCTCTTAATTGATGACAACACAGTGGCTTTGAAGCCCTTGAAATCTGTTATAGACCCAAACCAGAATCCATGCCATGATTAAAATACCTTGTACCAGTCTCTGATACCATACCAAGCATAAACTCAGCGATAAATCATGTAAATAATCCAACTGGTACAATGCAATGTGCTATAAATATTGAAATGCACTGATCTGATAAAATCGCCGATTCTGATAAATACAAGGACCAAATTACAAAATGGACTTCACCATTGGATAGTGAATTTAAAAACACATGAAATGCACCTAAAGTTGGCATCATTTGGATTTCCCTACAGAAAGATATGGTTCTCCAAAGTTCATCTTTTAAAAATATAAAATGCTGAATTTTCTGTCAGATTTACCAGCTATGCCCCTCATGATACACAAGCCTTTAAACTGAGAAATAATGCTCAGGAAATTCTGAAATTTGACACATAAGTCCCTTGTACATATATCTTTGAATCTGTGAAATAAAAATCACCTCTCATGTACTAAATTCATGAGAAATCAGATCAAAAAGTCTGAAAATATGCATATGACCTGTTCTGGTCGCATTCCCCATTTGGAACCCTTAAAAGGACCAAAATATAAAATAAATTGCACAGATGAATAGCTAATTCCAAGCCAATCAAAATGGACATCAATTTCATATTATTTGGATTTCATTTCAATTAAATATGAATTTTGGAAGTTCAGCCCCATGAAATGATAAAAAACAGCAAATACCAGTACAGTTCATACCTGTCCCTGTGTTTAACCTTCTGTCTGGTACAGCTAGGTAGTTCCAAAGTTCATGAAATCTTACCAGAATATAGAAGATTCTGTCCTGAGAATTTTCATATAAAGAACACAAAATTTGGATCAGCAGAACTCTTGGAATTAAATTCTGAAGTTAGCTACCAGCATGGTAACAACAGCTATTTACCAGCAGAGTTCCCTGTACAAAAACGCCTGTTTCATATAGTTCTGAATTGAGTTTAATAAAACTGTTTTACGTGCATACAGGTCATGACTCAAGGAAGATTTTCATATAAAAAACATGAAGTTTGGTGTAGCCAATTGATGGGAATTGATCTCCAAAGTTCAGCTGCTCAGAAAATGCTACTGTCAGAAAAATGGACATTTGACCCCTGACAGCTGCATTGTCATTTTGAGACCCCTAAAAGAGTTGAAATGTCAAATAAATTACATATTCAGAAACTAGACTTCAAGCCCATCAAGATAGACATTAAATTCGAATTAATTGGACTTGTATTCAGTTCTGAATTTAATTTCTGTCACACCCCCGGACAACCCGCCGCGCATTTATGCGCTAGGCGTTAAGCACATCACATACATCATCAATAAAAAAACATTCAACAAGCCACTTTATTTAAAAGTAAATGGAGTTCACAAACAAACAAACAAAAAAAGGGACAATATATCAGACATGGCTAGTCAAACAGTCACTGCCATGTCCACACAAAATATTGTTCATACAAATATAAAATAAACAGATAGTGGCTATCTTAACAACTTCCGCTAATTTCCTCACCCGCGGCCTTCCTCCATGCTTTCTTCTTCGTTTCCTGGAACCCACATAACAGGTGGTACGGTGAGAGATCGAACTAACTCTCAGTGCGGGATTTAGTTCCAGCCCGGTGCTTTTACAAATCAATGCATTTAATTCCCCAAATAACATAAAAAGAAGGTTTTTGAATTTTTCCCCATGTCCCTATCGATTAGGATATGCAAATCACTTTAAAATAACCAGTTTTTATTCCCGCCCCTTTCTAACTCATTTCAAAAGGTTTTTAAAAATTCCACACTCTGGGAATCCATGCCCGCACATGGAAACCCGGCGAATCGCCACGCAAGGACGACCCGATTATCACACTCTAGATGGGCCATTTCGGGGACCCATCCGGCGAACCGCCGCGAATTTGGCGACCCGTTCTGTTCTGTTCTGTTCTGTTCTGTTCTGTCCTGTTCACACACTGGGCTGCCACACATGGACAGCCCGCTTTTCAAAAAAACACATGCAGAGCCGCCTCACACGGACGGCCCCAATTTAAAACGATTCATTCAAGTTCCCCATTCTCAAATTCCCAATTCAATTCCTGTCAATTCAATTTCATGCATCAAGAGTTCCTATCATGCAATTCTACACAAATTCAAACGATTGTTCGACATTCACAACATGCAGTTTATCCACCAGATTAAGAAAAAGGACTACTTACCTCAATCCATGCATTTTTTTGTATTATTTGTAAAAAGACCAGGAACCCGCACCTGTATTTTCAGTGCCTTCGTTTGAGCGGTTGTCAGGATCTCGCGTATTCTCAGCGTCTCCTAAATTCACGCGGTTTGCTCCTAAGTTTTAAACGCTTAATTAACTTCTTATTTCTTTTTAAATCCAAAGAATTTACACATAATTAAAACCCTCAATTCAGTTTCCCCCACAGTTCAATTTGGTATTATTAAATTGGTATTAACCTTGATCCTCGTACTAATTTGATTGACTTTAAAGAGGGAAGGGGTTCGGTTCGGATATTGGGTTATTGGGTTTAAGTTTTGGTTTCCTTACCCCGTATATCCAATCAAATTTTGGTTCATAGGATCACACTCTAGGGTTAATGGGTTTCGGGTCTAGGCTAGGGTTTTTGAATTCAATCTTAGGGTTTTCGGGTCTAGGTCTTGGGTTTTCGGTTTTGGGAGAGAGGGGTTCGGGTCTAGGGTTAGAGGGTTTCGGGTTTGGGTTTTGGGAGAGAGGGGTTCGGGTCTAGGTTAGAGGATTTCGGGTTTGGTTCTTGGGTTGGGGTGGTTCGGCCGGCGGCAGCAGCAAGGGAAGGGGGTCGGCTTTGGGGGGTGCTCGGCCAAGGAGGAGGAGTGGGGAAGGGGTTTCGGCCAAGAGAGAGAGAGAGTTCGGGTGGTGGCTGGCTTGTGGCCGGCGGCAACCAAGAGGAGAGGAGGGGCGGCCAAGAGGGAAAAGAGAAAGAAAGAGAGAAAAAGAGAAAGAGAAAGAGAGAAAGAGACTTACAGAAGAAGAGAGGAGGGTTGGCTGTGGAAGGAGAGAGGAGAGGGATAGGTTATATGGGTGGGAATTGGACTTAATTTAGATTTGCATTTTTTTCTAATTTGGGCTTTCTAATTGGGCTAAGTATATATATAATTAAAATTTGTATGCAGAATTTGGATATACCTTTCATTAAATAAATAAAACGTTTTTTTTTTTTTCTATTTATTTGATTGTCCTTTTATAATTTATTTTCTGAACTATATATATATTATTCTTATTTATATTTTGTTCTAATTAGGATTCTAAATTTAAAATATACCCGAATTCAGAGGCGTTACAATTTCAAAGTTGATCAGATCAAAAATATAAAAATACAGCAGCTCAAGGATATTTCTACCCCTTCTGTTGAAATTAAATCTGAAAAATCTGAAAACAAAGGCTTTCATGCCACCTTTGATCCAAAACCTAATTCAGAGCAAATTGATCTCTCTCTGATATGATCAGTATGCCTATAAATGATCCAAACAATCTTTCCGAGTACTTGAATTGACCTTAAATCCTTTGCATCACTCACTGGTATCAAACCGGTACTGAAACTGGTGCAACAGAATCCAAGTCATGCTCAAGTCACCTCCAAACATGTAATTGATGACTTTAATGTCTTTCAAATCTCCATACGATCTCAAATAGTTGATTCGTTGAAGAAAAACACAATAGAATCAATCAAAATCGACTCAAGCGTTCATTGGTACTGACAGGCACTGTTCAAGCCTAGGTCGCCATCTCCGATGAACTTCAACAGTCAACAATAGGTGCACTGTGATCCCAACAACCAGACGAGGCGAATGGTATTCATAGCCGGCGCCGCCGTGATCGAAGATGGCCGGAACCTCCCTTTCCTGGCCCTTGTCAGGGATGAACCCTATGACCTATCGGGTTGCACGATTCTTAATGCACCTGATCAAATCCAAAGGCCCAAGTTCAAATCCATTAACCTAACGGCCTACTGACGCATGGGACCTACCTGTCAGTCCGTTTGATTTGTTTAAAGCTCCAGCACCAATCTTGGAGCCCATTTGGCATACATCTAAGCGGCGGCACATTAATTGATGATCCAGCACATTCATTAAGGCCCAAAAGCCCAATCTTAAAGTCCCTTTGATAAAACCATATCCAGTGTTAATCCCAATGCCCAAATGTCAGAAATCCAGACCTCTGTACACATATCAAAGTCCAATGATCTCAATCCAATGGCTTGTGGACATCTCAAAGGCCCAAAAGTCCAAATCTCAAAGCTGTACACTAATCTTAAAGTCCACATATGACCAGAAGATCCCTTTTTGCACATATACCCCTCTGTTTATTTAAAATATGCAAAAAAGTCCCTACAAATTTACAAAAAGGCCCCTGTCAGCATAAAACTTTCTCAAACAAGCCCTTAAAGGCCGATTTTACAATACAGACCCTGTCAAAAGCCCAAATCATAGCCTCAAGTCCTCCAGAAATCACAAACAATTCCCTGAAACATAAAATCTTTATAAATAAGTCCTTTCAAGTCCTTTTTTACCATAACTTTCTCATACTGAGTCCAAATCAACTCAAATCAGTTCCAAATGAATCCAAATTCAATCCTCTACAATTCTAAACAACATTTAAACATATCCAGGTGCCAGCCATAATCTGAAATGACTAAAATGCCCCTTTCTTGACATATCTTTGATAGTTAAATGCTCCTTTCAAATTAAAAAAAAAACATATAAATGACATTCCTCATGTGTGTCCTCATATTTTAAATGTGAAATCCATATTTTCATCCATACATCAAGGTAACTGACCAAAAAGAAATCCAAAGTTAAATGAGAACCAACCGCATGACCAAAGTAAATCATACATGAGCCCCCTTTTAGCCCCATTATTCGGTTCAACCCAAATAGGCACAAATCCTGGAATGCATGAGGTGTTCAGTTTGACCCGAAAGATTTTTCTGATGTAATTAACGGCGGGGGCTTGCGCCCGTCGAGAGTTTAAACGTCCTCACAATCGAAAATAATAAAACCTCCGACAACTGATCATGAACGTAGGTTGTCACAAGAGGTGAACCAGAAGGAATGTAGAAAGAAATCCCCAGTGGATGCCTTCCCCTGAGTTCGGTGACCTGCTCACGTTCACCTCAAAGAGCCAGAGCACTGAACCCGGCTAGGAGCGTCTCCACCCAATCATACCCAGAGTGAAAAATCCGCACCGTTAGCTAACCTGATGCCGTGCAACTTTCTGCGCCCTACAAATTTGTTTATCAATTAGCAGAGGGAAACAAACTGGGGTCGTCTAGAGGCCTTTCCTTTCATTCGTTATTGGTTTATGGTATATAATTATGAGATAAAAAAAATTCATAGTTAGAAATATTACGTTAAGAGAAAAACCCTCCCTTTCGCTCGTTCCAGTGACTCCATGAGTCTAGAAAGCCCTCCACCCGGTCTCGCCGTCTCGCCATTCCCCTCTATATTTCATTCTCTCCGCTTTATACCTCGATCTTCTTGTTTTCTCACTTCACTCCAGACACGGTGTTTCTCTCCGTTGCATTGAGGGCTGTCAGGTAAAATTTATTTTAGGTTTCCGCTAAATTTCATTAGTTTGAACTTTTCTCTTGTAACTACTGTCCGATTTTCGACAGTCATTTTTATTTTTACCCTTTTTCTAATATATTTTGATAAAAATACCAACTTTTGAAAAAGTTTCGAAAATACCCAAGTCACAAGAGGAAAACCCGGTTGCGGTTTTATTTTTACCCTTTCAATAAGATACTGATTTTCTAATTTTGTTATATTTGTTCAACTTGACGTCTTAGTTAGTTAGTCTAAATTAAAATTTATTTATAGTTAGATTTATACTTACCTATATGATATTAACATTGTGTTTATCAATTAGCAGAGGAAAAAAAAGGGGAGCCATCTAGAGGCCGTTCCTTTCGTTAGTAATTGGTTTATGGTTATATAATCTTGAGATAAAATAATTCACAGCAGGAAATATTATGTTAAGAGAAAAACCCTCTCTCTCGCTCGTTCCAGTGACTCCATGAGTGTGGAAAGCCCTCAACCCGGTCTCGCTGTTCCGCTCTCTATTTTTTTCTCTCCGCTTACTAACCTGCTCTTCTAGTTTTCCCGCTTTAATCGGGGCACAGTGTTTCTCCCCGTCGCATTCAGGGTCGTCAGGTAAGATTAATTTTATGTTTCGGCTAAATTTCAAAATTTTCAACTTTTCTCTAGTAACTACTGTCCGATTTTCGTCTGACATTTTTATTTTTACCCTTTCTCTAATATATTTTAACAAAAATAATCAAACCTTTGAAAAAGTTTTAAAATACCCACGTCGCAGGAGGAAATCCCGGGAGTAGTTTTATTTTTATCCTTCCTATAAGATGTTGATTTGCTAATTTGGTTATATTTATTCGGCTTGACGTCTCAGTTAATTAGTCTAAATTAAAATTTATTTATAGTTGGATTTATGCTTAGCTATATTATGTTAACATTTTGTTTATCAATTAGCGGAGGAAAAAAAAATAGAGCCGTCTAGAGGCCTTTCTTTTCGTTAGTCTTTGGTTTATGTATATAATTTTGAGATAAAATAATTCATAGTAGAAAATATTATGTTAAGAGAAAAACCCTCCCTCTCGCTCGTTCCAGTGACACCACGAGTCTAGAAAGCCCTCAACCCGGTCTCGTCGTCTCGTTGTTTTGCTATCTCTTTCTTTCTCTCCACTTCATACCTCGCTGTTCCAGTTTTCTTACTTCAATCTGGGCACAGTGTTTCTCTACGTCGCATTCAGGACCGTCAGGTAAAATTTATTTTAGGTTTCGGCTAAATTTCAAAAGTTTCAACTTTTCTATTGTAACTATTGTCCGATTTTCGACCGACATTTTTATTTTTACACTTTCTCTAATATATTTTAATAAAAATAATCAAACTTTTGAAAAAGTTTTAAAAATACCCATGTCGCAGGAGGAAAACTCGGGTGCTGTTTTATTTTAACATTCCTATGAGATGCTGATTTGGTAATTTGGTTATATTTATTCGTCTTGACATCTCAGTTAATTAGTGCAAATTAAAATTAATTTATAGTTGGATTTATACTTAGTTATATTATGTTAATAATTTGTTTATCAATTAGCAGAGGGAAAACAAACTGGGGACGTCTAGAGCCCTTTCCTTTCATTCGTTATTGGTTTATGGTATATAATTGTGAGATAAAAAAAATTCATAGTTAGAAATATTATGTTAAGAGAAAAACCCTCCCTTTCGCTCGTTCGAGTGACTCCGTGAGTCTAGAAAGCCCTCCACCCGGTCTCGCCATCTCGCCATTCCCCTCTATATTTCATTCTCTCCGCTTTATACCTCGATCTTCTTGTTTTCTCACTTCACTCCAGAAACGGTGTTTCTCTCCGTTGCATTGAGAGCTATCAGGTAAAATTTATGTTAGGTTTCCGCTAAATTTCATTAGTTTGAACTTTTCTCTTGTAACTACTGTCCGATTTTCGACAGTCATTTTTATTTTTACCCTTTTTCTAATATATTTTGATAAAAATACCAACTTTTGAAAAAGTTTTGAAAATACCCAAGTCACAAGAGGAAAACCCGGTTGCGGTTTTATTTTTACCCTTTCAATAAGATACTGATTTTCTAATTTTGTTATATTTGTTCAACTTGACGTCTTAGTTAATTAGTCTAAATTAAAATTTATTTATAGTTAGATTTATACTTACCTATATGATATTAACATTTTGTTTATCAATTAGCAGAGGAAAAAAAACGGGAGCCGTCTAGAGGACGTTCCTTTCGTTAGTTATTGGTTTATGGTTATATAATCTTGAGATAAAATAATTCACAGTAGGAAATATTATGTTAAGAGAAAAACCCTCTCTCTCGCTCGGTCCAGTGACTCCATGAGTGTGGAAAGCCCTCAACCCGGTCTCGCTGTTCCGCTCTCTATTTTTTTCTCTCCGCTTACTACCCTGCTCTTCCAGTTTTCCCGCTTTAATCCGGGCACAGTGTTTCTCCCCGTCGCATTCAGGGTCATCAGGTAAGATTAATTTTATGTTTCGGCTAAATTTCAAAATTTCAACTTTTCTCTTGTAACTACTGTCCGATTTTCGCCTGACATTTTTATTTTTACCCTTTCTCTAATATATTTTAACAAAAATAATCAAACCTTTGAAAAAGTTTTAAAATACCCACTGTAGGGCGCAGAAAGTTGCACGGCATCAGGTTAGCTAACGGTGCGGGTTTTATGTGTGGGTGAGTGGAAATGCTCCCAACTGGGTTCAGTGCTCTGGTTCTTTGAAGTGAACATGAGCAGGTCACCGAACTCAGGGGAAGGCATCCACTGGGTATTTCTTTCTGCATTCCTTCTGGTTCACCCCTTGTGACAACCTACGTTCATGATCAGTTGTCGGAGGTTTTGTTATTTTCGATTGTGAGAACATTTTACTCCCGACAGGCACAAGCCCCGCCGTTAATTACATCAGAAAGACCTTTCGAGTCTATCTGAAGACCTCATGCATTCCGGGATTTGTGTCTATTTGGGTTGAACTGAATAATAGGGCTAAAAAGGGCTCATGTATAATTTACTTTGGTCGTGCGGTTGGTTCTCATTTGACTTTGGATTTCTTTTTGGTCAGTTACCATGATGTGTGCATGAAAATATGGATCTCATATTTAAAATATGAAAACATACATAAGAAATATCATCTAGGTGTTTTTAATTTGAAAGGAGCATTTAAATATCATTTTTATATCTTTATTTATAAAAATATGTCAAGAGAGGGGCATTTTGGTCATTTCAGTTTATGTCTGGGACCTGGATATGATAAATTATTATTTAGAATCATAGAGAATTTGATTGGAGTTCATTTGGAACTGATTCGAGTCAATTTGGACTTAATATGAGAAAGTTATGGTCAGAAAGGACTTGAAAGGACTTGTTTGTAAAGATTTTATATTTCCAGGGACTTGTTTGTAATTTCTGGAGGACTTGAGGCTGTGATTTGGGCCTTTGTGTAAATTTGCACTGCATATTTTAAATAAACAGAGGGGTTTATGTGTAAAAAAGGATCTTCTGGTCACATGTGGACTTTAAGATTGATGCAGAGCTTTGAGATTTGGACTTTGAGCCTTTGAGATGTGCACAAGTCATTGGATTGAAATCATTGGGCTTCAGAATTGGTGCAGAGATGATTTAGTTAAATGGGCTTTGAGATTTGGGCTTTTGGGCCTTGGACATGCGTATTGGGTTTATGGGCCTTGGATATTAATTTAAGTAACATCGGGCTTGTGTCAAAACTCGTGCAGAACGGCCCAAACGGTTATTATGACATGTGGGGTCCAATTGTCGGGATCCGTTAGACATAGATTTGAATTTGGTTCATTGATCAAACAGACTGCTTTGAGATCTGTGCTTCCTGCTTTGAGAATCGTGCTAAAGGGTTTCCAGTCTAGGGTTCATCCCCGATGAACTGAGTCCGGCGGATCTAAGCCACGGCGGCGCCAGCCAAGGGTATGGTTGTGATCGTGAGGTTGCCAAGAGTTCATTAGTGCCATTGTCGGTCACCGGCGACCATCGGAGGCTTTGGTTCACAGATGAGAATATCGGTACCGGTACCAATGAGGGTTTACTCCGGGTCCCTTTGATTTGGTTATGATTTCCTTCGATAACTTAATCATTTGTGATTGCAAGACTGCATAAAAGCGTTAAAAAAATGTCAATTTCACATTTGGTTCAGTACCGATTGGGTACTATTAACTGGTACAGAGTCACTAAAACTGATTCAAGGGTTCAAAGGCCTTTATTTGATCATTTTAAAGAGGCTTATGCATGTGAGAGGGTTTAATTTAGGTTGAATCAAGTTCTGACTGTACATGGCATGAAGAGTTCATAATTTCAGAACATTTTTAACCTATTCCCTTGTGAATTTGGTACACGAGAGATAGATTTCCTTTCACAGGATCATAGAAGGGGATGTCAAGGGTATCTGTACCAATCTTTATCATTTTAGGCAATTTATTTACATTTATAAACATTTAATCATTGTCAGGGGTATTGTTGTTCATGGTATGCATAATTCTTTGTATTTAATTTTGATTTAACTTTGAATTTCAATTCAGAGATGAATATGAGTCCAAATGGTACAAATTTGGTGTCTATCCTCATTGGTTTGAAGTCTAGTTTATGAATATATCATTTATTTGACATTTCAACCCTTTTAGGGGTTTCAAACTGGCAATGCAACAGTCAGAGGTCAAATGCCCATTTTCTGACAGCAGCGTTTTCTGGATAGCTGAATTTGGGAGATTAATTCCCGTCAGTTGGCTACACCAAATTTCATGTTCTTTACATGGAAATCTTCCTTGAGTCATGACCTGTATGCATGTAAAACAGTTTCATTAAAATCGATCCAAAGATATATGAAACATGTGTTTTTGTACAGGGAAGCTTTGCTGGTAAATAGCTGCTGTCATCATGCTGATGGCCAACTTCAAAAATTCATTTCAGGAGTTCTGCTAATCCAAATTTCATGTTCTTTATATGAAAATTCTCAGGACAGAGTGCTCTACATTCTGGTAAAACTTCATGAATTTTGGAGCTACCTAGCTGTACCAGACAGGGGGTTAAATACAGGGACAGGCATGAACTATACTGGTATTTGCTGTTTTTTATCATTTCAAAGGCTGGACTTCCAAAATTCATAACTAATTGAAATAAAACCCAAATAATATGAATTTGATGTCCATCTTGATTGTCTTGGGATCATCTATCCATCCGTGCAATTTATTTCATATTTTTGGTCCTTTTAAGGGTTCCAAATGGGGAATGCGGCCAGAACAGGTCATATGCATATTTTCAGACATTTTGATCTGATTTCTCATGAATTTAGTACATGAGAGATGATTTTTATTTCACAGATTCAAAAATATATGTACAAGGGACTTATGTGTCAAGTTTCAGAATTTCCTGAGCATTATTTCTCAGTTTAGAGGCTTGTATAGCATGAGGGGCATAGCTGGTAAATCTGACAGAAAATTCAGCATTTTTATATTTTTAAAAGATGAATTTTGACAGGCCATAACTTTGTATAGAAATGTCCAAATGAGGCAAACTTTAGGTGAATTTCATGTGTTTTTAAATTCTCTATCCAATGGTGAAGTCCATTTTGTAATTTGGTCCTTGTACTTGTCAGAACTATCAGTTTTATCAGAACAGTGCATATCACTTTTTTTTTTGTTTTTTTTTATGCATTGCATTGCACCAGTTGGATTATTTACATGATTTGTTGCTGAGCCTGTGCTTGGTATGGTACCAGAGACTGGTACAAGAGGTTTTAATCATGTCAAGAGGCCTAGTTTAAGTCCATGACATGTTTTAGAGGTTCAATACCATTATATTAACATCAAAAAGGATAAATCAAAGTCAAAGCTCCCAATGAATGGAAATCACTATGAATACAGACCGTCAGAGTCTTCATTTTTGCAGAACGGTCCCTGTCTTTTAGAAAATTACATTTGCATGTGCTTTTCACCAAGATCTGGACATGATCATTAGGAGATCATAGCTTTTGAGAGTATGAATGACCTGGTTCAGTATGCACTGATGTCTATTCGCATCTTTTGAGCTCCATCCTTCAATAGACATGTATTGAATCAACTTTTAACCCCTTGACTTTGCATAATTTGGTGTATATGGCTTGCATGGAGCTTTGCCTTGGGGTTTAAGCTTTTCAATACTCATCTTAGGTCCATTTGAAAAGAAAATAGCAAGGAAGCCAGCTGGCTTGACCTTGCTACTTCTATCATGCATAGATCACTTGATCCTTCTTAAATAACTTCTTATAAATCAAGTATAAAGAGAAGCCAGCTGGCTTAACTCCTTATACTCTCCTTATTTCCATTATTCAAACAGATCAAGGATCAGAGAAAAAAAAAAGAAAAGAAAGAAAGAAAGAAAGAAAAGACAGAAAAGAAAAGAAAAGAGAAAAGAAAGAAAAAGGAAAGATTTAGTCATCAAGCTCCATGCCATAGCATGGAGCTCTCTTCTTCATGCTTCAAAACAGCAAGTTTAAGGGAGCAGATCAAGAAGAATAAAAGATCAAAGCAATGTAAATAAAATAGAGAGAAAATGTAAGAAAAATAGAAAACTTTCAAATAAACTTTATTCACCAAGGGAGTTAATACATCATGTAGCTATCAAAGCTCTTTCTATACTATTGATTTGCAGAAATGGGAGAAAAGCACAAGGCTTGAGTATGAACTATGAAAAAGAAGAGAGAAAGAGCTCTCACAATCTGTGTATATGTGTGTGTTACAATGTGTATCTCTATCTTGCTTTCTATATCTCTCTTGTGTGTTCAATTCGGTTCCTTTCTTTGCTGCTAGGCATGGGTATATATATAGCCTTCAAGGCTAGGGTTTTGGAGAGCCTATGTTGGCATGATCTCCACCCTTCATTTCTTCATCATTTTATCAAGGGTTCAGATTATAGCCCGTCATTTGCAGGGGTTTGAACCAATTATAATGTGCCATCTCATCAATCCATAAACAATCTCATTTATAGCCATTGATTTCATCCATTCAAAGGCTTGGATTTCATGTATGAAGCTGTGAAGAGAATCATGCTTTCCTCACTACCCTAGGGTGGAGATTCATGTGTTGGCATCATCTGGAGCATTCATTTCCATTTGATCGGATGGCTGTGGCTTGAGGCGCAGAGGAGGCAGTATCAGGCGCCAGCTACTGTCCTTTTATTTTGTTTGATTCCTTCACCATGCCGTTGAGCATTTGGAGATGAAGATGCTTTAAAATCCCATGGGCTTGGTGCTATGAACCATGAAGGGAGCTTTAGCATGGTGTTTGATGGACCAAGTGCTTGTGCTATGGCTGAAATTGAATCTGCTTCAATGCGCAAGGCACCATCATTTCTCCAAGCCGCTAATTGGTTGATATCAGGTAGGTCCCACATGTCATGGTAAATGAGAAACAAATGTTGCGTATTTCCCATTTGAAGCTGTTAACTAATATTCAATGGAATTCGGCCCATATGGCATTTAGGCCCAAAATCAATTAATTTTGTTTCTGACTTTAATCAAAGCCGTGAGTATCTTTTCTCAATTTTTTAATGGTCAAATAGATGTATCCATCTCAATTATAATGGACACCTCCATTTCTGATTTTGTTTAATTTTCAAAATTCGAAACTCTCCAACCATTTTGAGTTATGAATCATATGATATATCAAAATTCATGGTTTCTCACGAGGAATCACAATATGAACCTCCATACATTGCTCTTGATCCATTTTAAAGAGCCTTTACATGTCCTTGGTATTCTCCAAGCATTAAAATATTGCTATTTTTATTTTAGCAACATTTTAGGTACAACACCCACGTCACAGGAGGAAATCCCGGGAGTAGTTTTATTTTTATCCTTCCTATAAGATGTTGATTTGCTAATTTGGTTATATTTATTCGGCTTGACGTCTCATTTAATTAGTCTAAATTAAAATTTATTTATAGTTGGATTTATGCTTAGCTATATTATGTTAACATTTTGTTTATCAATTAGCGGAGGAAAAAAAAAATAGAGCCGTCTAGAGGACTTTCTTTTCGTTAGTCATTGGTTTATGTATATAATTTTTAGATAAAATAATTCATAGTAGGAAATATTATGTTAAGAGAAAAACCCTCCTTCTCGCTCGTTCCAGTGACTCCACGAGTCTAGAAAGCCCTCAACCCGGTCTCGCCGTCTCGTTGTTTTGCTATCTCTTTCTTTCTCTCCACTTCATACCTCGTTGTTCCAGTTTTCTTACTTCAATCTGGGCACAGTGTTTCTCTACGTCGCATTCAGGACCGTCAGGTAAAATTTATTTTAGGTTTCGGCTAAATTTCAAAAGTTTCAACTTTTCTATTGTAACTATTGTCCGATTTTCGACCAACATTTTTATTTTTACACTTTCTCTAATATATTTTAATAAAAATAATCAAACTTTTGAAAAAGTTTTAAAAATACCCATGTCGCAGGAGGAAAACTCGGGTGCTGTTTTATTTTAACATTCCTATGAGATGCTGATTTGGTAATTTGGTTATATTTATTCGTCTTGACATCTCAGTTAATTAGTGCAAATTAAAATTTATTTATAGTTGGATTTATACTTAGCTATATTATGTTAATAATTTGTTTATCAATTAGCAGAGGGAAAACAAACTGGGGTCGTCTAGAGCCCTTTCCTTTCATTCGTTATTGGTTTATGGTATATAATTCTGAGATAAAAAAAATTCATAGTTAGAAATATTACGTTAAGAGAAAAACCCTCCCTTTCGCTCGTTCCAGTGACTCCCTGAGTCTAGAAAGCCCTCCACCCGGTCTCGCCGTCTCGCCATTCCCCTCTATATTTCATTCTCTCCGCTTTATACCTCGATCTTCTTGTTTTCTCACTTCACTCCAGACACGGTGTTTCTCTCCGTTGCATTGAGGGCTGTCAGGTAAAATTTATTTTAGGTTTCCGCTAAATTTCATTAGTTTGAACTTTTCTCTTGTAACTACTGTCCGATTTTCGACAGTCATTTTTATTTTTACCCTTTTTCTAATATATTTTGATAAAAATACCAACTTTTGAAAAAGTTTTGAAAATACCCAAGTCACAAGAGGAAAACCCGGTTGCGGTTTTATTTTTACCCTTTCAATAAGATACTGATTTTCTAATTTTGTTATATTTGTTCAACTTGACGTCTTAGTTAATTAGTCTAAATTAAAATTTATTTACAGTTAGATTTATACTTACCTATATGATATTAACATTTTGTTTATCAATTAGCAGAGGAAAAAAAACGGGAGCCGTCTAGAGGCCGTTACTTTCGTTAGTTATTGGTTTATGGTTATATAATCTTGAGATAAAATAATTCACAGCAGGAAATATTATGTGAAGAGAAAAACCCTCTCTCGCTCGTTCCAGTGACTCCATGAGTGTGGAAAGTCCTCAACCCGGTCTCGCTGTCTCGCTGTTCCGCTCTCTATTTTTTTCTCTCCGCTTACTACCCTGCTCTTCCAGTTTTCCCGCTTTAATCCGGGCACAGCGTTTCTCCCCGTCGCATTCAGGATCGTCAGGTAAGATTAATTTTATGTTTCGGCTAAATTTCAAAAGTTTCAACTTTTCTCCTGTAACTACTGTCCGATTTTCGCCTGACATTTTTATTTTTACCCTTTCTCTAATATATTTTAACAAAAATAATCAAACCTTTGAAAAAGTTTTAAAATACCCACGTCACAGGAGGAAATCCCGGGAGTAGTTTTATTTTTATCCTTCCTATAAGATGTTGATTTGCTAATTTGGTTATATTTATTCGGCTTGACGTCTCAGTTAATTAGTCTAAATTAAAATTTATTTATAGTTGGATTTATGCTTAGCTATATTATGTTAACATTTTGTTTATCAATTAGCGGAGGAAAAAGAAAATAGAGCCGTCTAGAGGCCTTTCTTTTCGTTAGTCATTGGTTTATGTATATAATTTTGAGATAAAATAATTCATAGTAGGAAATATTATGTTAAGAGAAAAACCCTCCCTCTCGCTCGTTCCAGTGACTCCACGAGTCTAGAAAGCCCTCAACCCGGTCTCGTCGTCTCGTTGTTTTGCTATCTCTTTCTTTCTCTCCACTTCATACCTCGCTGTTCCAGTTTTCTTACTTCAATCTGGGCACAGTGTTTCTCTACGTCGCATTCAGGACCATCAGGTAAAATTTATTTTAGGTTTCGGCTAAATTTCAAAAGTTTCAACTTTTCTGTTGTAACTATTGTCCGATTTTCGACCGACATTTTTATTTTTACCCTTTCTCTAATATATTTTAATAAAAATAATCAAACTTTTGAAAAAGTTTTAAAAATACCCATGTCGCAGGAGGAAAACTCGGGTGCTATTTTATTTTAACATTCCAATGAGATGCTGATTTGGTAATTTGGTTATATTTATTCGTCTTGACATCTCAGTTAATTAGTGCAAATTAAAATTTATTTATAGTTGGATTTATACTTAGCTATATTATGTTAATAATTTGTTTATCAATTAGCAGAGGGAAAACAAACTGGGGTCGTCTAGAGGCCTTTCCTTTCATTCGTTATTGGTTTATGGTATATAATTATGAGATAAAAATATTCATAGTTAGGAATATTATGTTAAGAGAAAAACCCTCCTTTTCGCTCGTTCCAGTGACTCCATGAGTCTAGAAAGCCCTCCACCCGGTCTCGCCGTCTCGCCATTCCCCTCTATATTTCATTCTCTCCGCTTTATACCTCGATCTTCTTGTTTTCTCACTTCACTCCAGACACGGTGTTTCTCTCCGTTGCATTGAGGGCTGTCAGGTAAAATTTATTTTAGGTTTCCGCTAAATTTCATTAGTTTGAACTTTTCTCTTGTAACTACTGTCCGATTTTCGACAGTCATTTTTATTTTTACCCTTTTTCTAATATATTTTGATAAAAATACCAACTTTGAAAAAGTTTTGAAAATACCCAAGTCACAAGAAGAAAACCCAGTTGCGGTTTTATTTTTACCCTTTCAATAAGATACTGATTTTCTAATTTTGTTATATTTGTTCAACTTGACGTCTTAGTTAATTAGTCTAAATTAAAATTTATTTATAGTTAGATTTATACTTACCTATATGATATTAACAATTTGTTTATCAATTAGCAGAGGAAAAAAAACGGGAGCCGTCTAGAGGCCGTTCCTTTCGTTAGTTATTGGTTTATGGTTATATAATCTTGAGATAAAATAATTCACAGCAGGAAATATTATGTTAAGAGAAAAACCCTCTCTCTCGCTCGTTCCAGTGACTCCATGTGTCACACCCCAAATCCCGCGGGTCTGACAACCTGCCGCGTGTATAAATCAAGCGTCACATATACACGCAAGGCAGTGGATCTTTTATATGCATTACCAATATCCTCACTTGCTGCGTCCGTCCAATAAACCTGAAAATTTTCGGGAGGGTGGGGGTGAGAATAAATCTCCAGTGCGAAATTTGCCACAGTTTAGATTATTGGACTTGCAATCAGACTCTATATTCAAAAATGAAACCCAAACAACAACAATGCAAGCAGATATATATATACATAATCATAAATAACATAATGCCAATGCTCGACAACAATTTAATCAACCTGAAACACAATTTACGAAATTTCCAAGATGAATTTCAAACACAACATATATTTTGGCTTAACTCAATTCAATAGGGCTTGTAGCAATTACAGATGTTCTTTCGAGCTGAACCATTATCAAACCCACATCTGTAGGGTTACTGACACCTACAGATGGCCAACCGCTGGACCCTTTATCTGACACCCATCTGCAATCGCTTGGCTTAACAGTTTATTAAGGTCTGGTTTGAATCATATAAAGAAAATCCTCTCTGGAATCATTCCAATAGTCTTAATATTCAATTGACCTTTCAAATGCATTAACACGTAGGAGAATGCCACCGAGCCACAGACGTTACACATGTCAC
Organism: Carex rostrata; assembly: GCF_964058835.1. Classification (NCBI taxonomy): domain Eukaryota; kingdom Viridiplantae; phylum Streptophyta; class Magnoliopsida; order Poales; family Cyperaceae; genus Carex; species Carex rostrata. The sequence continues at coordinate 4,152,682 of NC_135920.1, read as the reverse complement.
CCACGATTTCCAATCACATCTCATAACATAATCACCCTCCCTCGTCCCAACCGGTACTGGGAATATCGAGGGCCGTTCACCTAAGGCCATTTAGGATCCTGGGAATCCAAGTCAGCATACAGCCCGACTTGGCAAATTCATTGGATCCAAGTGCTTAACTTCGTAAATCCATTCGCATACATATCAAATCAAATCACATCAAATCAAATCAAATCGTGGTGACTTTCAATCAAATCAGATCATAATCGATCGACACAACCTACAACCATACCAGCATGCAAATCACTCAAGTCACATCAATTCGAGTTTAATTTGATTGGGCTATGCAAATGTTATACACAATTCAATGATGCAATCAATGATATTCAACATGACAAACGAAAACACAGTTTAATTCCTGAAAATAAAGTATCAAACAAGTCCAAGAATCCCGCACCTTATTATGACGAGCGTACCGCTTAGTTACGGATCGGGCGTCTCGAATTACCTCGCGATATCTTGCTCGACTGAGCCTACACCTATATTATACGATTACTTGGTTTAGTTCGGTTACATTCTCAAAACTTAAATTCCAAAAGCCGTCTTTCAATTCGTCAATTCTTTGATACCTTTCGGCTCATTTATAATCATTTTAATTCAAGTCCAATTCCAAAATTATATATATATGGTCGGCCCTTATATAAACTTCCACCTTATTACACTTTGGTCCATTGTGCGTATCAATTATTTTATTCCAATTCAATTTAATTAAAGACCCATAATTTAGTAAAGGTTTAAGCCTCCTATTTAAAATTTACAATTCATTTCAGGTTCATTATAACTATTTTCACTTTCAAAGCCCATGTATAAAATTGTCATGCATGTCATACATTTTAATCCAATGGCCTACTTATTTAATTTAGTCCAATGCATACATAAACAAAGGCCCCCAATTCATTTAATCAATTCATCCACAAGGCATAACAGTTTTGTATTTAGGCCCCTCTCTTAAATAAATTTCTACAAGGGCTGGTTTCTCACATAATCAACCAAAGTTTTGCAATAATTGCAATATGGTCCCTGTCAGGTCAAATGCTGGTAATCATGCAAAATTCAGCACCATACCAGTAGTATACTGGGATGGTACCACTGGTACCAGCACTTCGCCATTCATACAACACAACACAGCCATGCACAATAAAACCAGCAAAACAGAGACAAGCATAGGTCAGATACAAGGCATCACATTCACCAGCGAAACCAGACAGACAAACCAGAATCAGATCAGCACCAACCAGTAAAACAAAAACATCTCACAAGGCACAAGCCACAAGTCAGCACCTTTGCCGGGAAAATCAATAACCCGAGCAAAAAGGTGTAATTAACTACAATTCCCTCAACAAAATACAATCAATTGAACAAGATGTTCGATAATTTATCCGATTAGAGCTAGCCTGGTATGGAGAGAGCAAAGGGGAAAGGGGAATCGACACCGGAGCAATAACAACCCGCAATTAACACGGCTCAGCACCAACAAAGCATCAGAATAGCACCAATCAAGCACCGAGACAGCACAAAGCCAACACTAGCATGGCACCAAGCCAACCCCGAGGCAGCACCACGCCAACACTAGCACGGCTCCAAGCAAGCACCATGGCAGCACCACGCCAACACCAACACGGCACCAAGTGAGCACTGGGACAGCACCAATCAAACCGAGGCAGCCCATATCCTCAACCCTAGAAACCAGGGTTTCATGGGAGGGGAGGGGGCAGAAACCGAGAGAGAGAGGGGGTGCAACGAGCTTAGATCTCAATTGCAGAATATACCAGAAAGAAATGAACTTGAGTAAAGAGAATAAGTAATTTGGGATAAAACGAAGGTGCTGACGAGCAACCAACGTACGAATGCTCAAAGCAATTCGCCTAATTCATTATCAAAATTCTGGATACAGCTACATAGGAGATTCTGCCTTTTATATGCGATGCTAATTGTAAAAGCAAAACAGTAAAACAAGTCTAGAATTAACCCCCAAGAAATCTACTGCTGACAGCTCAATGAAGAATACTAAGCTGGCCTAACCAAATTCATAACCGACTACTGAATCTGTCGAGGAACGGTTCCTTCTTCCTCCTCTCCAGTTTCTTCTTCTTTTCCTTCTCCATTCGGTGTGCAAGGGACCCCCATGTCATATTTAAACGAGTGGGACCCTATAGCAGCGTCTATCTGCTGCCCTGCAACGCTGCCCCTGCTGACCGCTTCCCTTTCTTCCTCAATTGAACTCAAATCTCCAACGGTCGTCCCCAATTCTGCATCACCTCGTTGCACTCCCCCTCCCTTAACAAAATTCGTGTCCTCACGAATAAATTCAGGAAATCTTTGAGCAAATTCTTCATAATCTTCCCACGTGGCATCGTCTGACGACTGATTTCTCCACTGAATTAGCCACTGAGCAACAGCTGTGTTCCGCTGCTTAACCACTCTCCTATCCAGCACCCGATGAGGAATTGACTGCATAATTGTACCTGGCCCTAGCACCGGTAGGGATGGTAATGATACCTGCATTGCTCCCAACTTAGCCTTGAGCTGCGATACGTGAAATACCGGATGAATCAGAGATTCCGGCGGCAAGTTGAGCTCATATGCCACTGTACCTATGCACTTGATAACCTCAAACGGTCCATAATACTTGGAACTGAGTTTCTGATTGCGCATCCCTCCAACTGTGATTTGTCGGTACGGCTGTAATTTGAGGTATACCCAATCCCCCTCCTTGAATTTTCTTTCGCTCCTATGTTGATCTTCATTCCTCTTCATTCTTTCTTGTGCCTTTTGAAGGTTCAGCTTCAATTGAGACATAGCTGCTTGTCTGTCTCGCAGAAAGGTATTGACTGCCTCTACTTGGCTTTTTGGTGCACTTCCTAAACCCAATTGTGGTGGTGAATAGCCATACAAGGCTTCGAAAGGTGTCACCTTGGTTGCACTGTGCCAGTTCGTATTATACCACCACTCTGCTAATGGTAAATACTGAGCCCATCGGTTTTGTTTATCATAAACCATACTTCTCAGGTACTGTTCTAGGCACTGATTGACTTTTTCTGTTTGACCATCGGACTGAGGGTGGTAGGCTGTTCCCATGTTTAATTTCACCTCTAATTTAGTCATTAGCTCTTGCCAAAATCGACTAGTGAAGAGAGGGTCACGGTCTGACACTATGTTTAGTGGTAATCCATGCAGTTTGTAAATGGATTCCATGAAAACTTGTGCTACAGTTGATGCTGACAAAGGATGAGTCAAACCCACAAAATGAGCATATTTTGTCAATCGATCTACTACCACCAGTATCACATCATACCCCTTTGACTTTGGCAAGCCTGTGATGAAGTCCATGCCAACACTAGTCCATGCTTCACTAGGAATAGGCAATGGTTGCAACAGTCCTGGGTAAGCCACATGTTCAGCCTTGTTCAATTGACAGTTCCCACAAGATTGGATGAAGGTGTGTACTGATTCCTTCATGTGAGGCCAGTAAAACTGCTTTTTTATTCTTTGGTAGGTAGCAGTTATACCAGAATGCCCTCCTAGGCAAGACCCATGTAATTCATTCAGAATTTTTTGTCTCCAACCTCCTTGACTTCCAACGCAAATTCTCCCTTTGTATCTGAGCACCCCTTGATATGCAGTAAGGTGGTGTGGTGTTAATTTTGAACTGCCATCCTTCAACTTGTCTTGCAACCCTTCAATCCACTTGTCACCTTCATAGCTGTTTTTTATTTCTTGTACCCATTGAGACACCAACTCACTTACTGCTATAATTTCAGCCCCTCCTTCCTTCTTCTTTACTGCTACTTCATGATAGGTTGCTAATGACTCTTGTTCTGCACTGGGTGCTGTGGTATCACTATTACTGCCTCCATTTTGCCCTTCTACAATAGTCTCCTCTTGACCATCTTTTCTGGACAAAGCATCAGCCACCATGTTCTCCACTCCTCTTTTATACTCAATTCTGTAATTCAGTCCCAGCAGCTTGCTAAGGCCCTTGTGCTGCATAGGGGTATTGATCCTTTGCTCCAACAGATATTTCAGACTAATCTGATCTGTCTTGATCACAAACTCACCTCCCATGAGGTAGTGCCTCCATTTGGTAACTGCAGTGAACAAGGCCATCAACTCCTTTTCATAGGTGGAAAGTGCTTGGTTCTTCACCCCTAATTTCTTGCTCATGAAAGCAATTGGCCTTCTATTCTGCATGAGGACTGCTCCAATACCCGTCTGACTGGCATCAGTTTCCACCACAAAAGTTTGCTGAAAATCGGGTAATTTCAAAACAGGAGCAGTGATCATGGCCCTCTTCAGTTGTTCAAATGCCTCTTGTGCTGCCAAACTCCATCTGAAACAATTCTTTTTTAAAAGATCAGTCAAAGCTTTCGAGATCACCCCGTACCCTCTAATGAACTTCCTATAATATCCTGTTAGACCTAAAAAACCCCTCAATCCTTTAACTGTTTTAGGAATGGGCCAGTCCATCATTGCTTGGACTTTCTTTGGATCGGTAGCTACCCCTTCTCTAGATATGATGTGTCCTAGATATTCTATCGTATGGACCCCAAATTCACATTTTGACTTCTTACAAAACAACTGACTTTCTTGTAATACTTGCAACACAGCTTGAAGGTGTAACACATGGGACTCCAAATCCTTACTGTAGACTAAAATGTCATCAAAAAACACCAAAACAAATTTCCTCAAAAAAGGTTTGAACGTGGTATTCATTAGGGACTAAAATGTGGCAGGGGCATTGGTCAAACCGAAAGGCATGACCTTGAATTCATAAAGGCCTTCATGTGTTTGGAAGGCTGTTTTTGGAATGTCAGATTCGGCCATTCTGATTTGGTGGTAACCAGCCCTTAGGTCAAGTTTAGAAAAGAAATGGGCTCCATGCAACTCATCCAAAAGATCATCTATAATGGGTATGGGAAATTTGTTTTTCACAGTCACCTCGTTCAATTTTCTATAATCAACACACATTCTCCAAGTGGAGTCCTTCTTTTTTACTAATAAAACAGGAGCTGAATATGGGCTTGTGCTGGGTTGTATGAACTGTTGCTGTAACAATTCTTTGACTATTTTTTCAATCTCAGTTTTCTGGAAATAGGAAAATCGGTAAGGTCTGATCTTTATGGGCTGGGAATCAGGTTTTATGGTGATTTGGTGGTCAATGGCTCTATGTGGAGGTAGAGTTTTCGGTTCAGCAAAGACATCAGAAAATCTGTCTAATACTGTTGACAATGCAGGGTACAGATGGGTGTTTGTTGGCCCTTTCTCTTCTTCTATTTTGGTGATGTGTGCATAATACACCTGGCTTCCTTCTTGAATCTCTTTGATCACATTCACAGTACCCTCAAGCAGCTGAATTCCAGCCTCTTCTGGGTCAGATAACAGATTGACCTTTTTGCCCTTATTCTCTACTGTCACCAACCCTTGCTTCAATATGAGTTCAATTTTGTCTTGCTCCGCTATCCAATCAACTCCTAAAATCAGGTCATACCTCATCACCTCCATAACCCACAGGTCAGCCTCAAAAGGGTAGCCTTACACACTAAAACTGACCTTTTTGCAATTAGTTTTGGAAACTAGTTCCTCACCTCCTGCACTCTTGACCTTGAGGGTTTTAGCTGGTAACATGGGTAACTGCAAATTTTGAGCTAGAGAGGGGTTGACAAATGAATGTGAGGCACCAGTATCTATTAACAAGCAAATGGGAGTATCCTTGATCTTGGCCTTGTACTGTAAGGTTCTCCTCTTTCCTACTTTGCTAGTACCACTCAAGGTACCTAAAATCACTTCCTCTTCTGCCCTTTCACCTTTTTCCTCACTTCTATACTCAGTTGCAGCTAATTCCAACTGATACTGTTCATCCAAATCCACCTCTTCTTCTCCTTCCATGGTATGCAAACCCCTCTTACATCTATGACCTTGAGTCCATTTGTCATTGCATCTGAAACAAAGGCCAAGAGCTCTCTTTTGGTCTATGGTAAGGGTGGAGTTAGGTTTAGGAGCTGTAAGGTTTTTGGTGTTAATTGGTGGCTCAATTCCTCTTCTACCCTCTCCTTCAAGTTGTTTGGTGGCTGGAGTTCTGTAGCTGAAATTGGTGGTAGGTTTAGTAGTGTATGAGGGTTGAGATCTAAGAAAAGTAGGTCTCTTATCACCAGGGCCTATTGCTGTCTCAATTTCTACTGCTAGGTTGAAAGCCTCGTTCAAATTCTGTGGTTTGAACAAATGAATGGACCTTTGGATTTCCTCCTTTAATCCACACACAAAACTCCACACAAAAAAATACTCATTCTTGATTCCAGTTTCAGCTAATAATCTAGCTTTCGCCCTTTGAAATTCCCTCACATACTCATCTACATCCCCTTCCTGTTTGACCTTCTTGAATTGGATGACAGGATTCACATTATTTCTCAACTTAAATCTTTCAAATACTGCCTCAACTAGAACTGGCCAAGCTGGATTCGGTTGTTCTACCCTATAACATTCATACCATTCAGCTGCATCCCCCGTAAAACTCAAAGTTGCTAGTCGGGTTTTATAGTGTTCAGGAGTTTGATTTACCTCAAAATAGAGCTTGCAGTGCTCTAGCCAACTAGCTGCTCGATTTCCATCGAATACTGGAATATCCACCCTTGGCATAAAAACCTTTGGATTAGACTGATCCTGAAACTCTCCCCCACTCCCACGTCGATCAAAACGCGGACCTGTCTGGCTGCCATTGCCAGTCTCCACCTGTCTATCAGGTATTCGGGTAGCCAAATCCTTGAGGAGTGTTTGAATACCATTGATAGATTGGAGCATCGTAGCAGACTGACCCCGGAGCTCGGTGATGTTAGCCTCCGCCCCTTGAAAACGATGCTCAAGGGCGATGACATGATCGTCTCGGGTCTGAGATGAGGATTGGGAATCGCGAGCTATCTGATCGAGCCGGTCAGTGATTGCTGCTAGATCGATTCCGCCATCCTCCGGGTGCTCAAGCACTCGTTTTGGCGGCATCTTTGTGACTATAGGAGCTTCCCAGATGTGAATCGGTAGCTCTGATACCACAATTGCAACGAGCTTAGATCTCAATTGCAGAATATACCAGAAAGAAATGAACTTGAGTAAAGAGAATAAGTAATTTGGGATAAAACGAAGGTGCTGACGAGCAACCAACGTACGAATGCTCAAAGCAATTCGCCTAATTCATTATCAAAATTCTGGATACAGCTACATAGGAGATTCTACCTTTTATATGCGATGCTAATTGTAAAAGCAAAACAGTAAAACAAGTATAGAATTAACCCCCAAGAAATCTACTGCTGACAGCTCAATGAAGAATACTAAGCTGGCCTAACCAAATTCATAACCGACTACTGAATCTGTCGAGGAACGGTTCCTTCTTCCTCCTCTCCAGTTTCTTCTTCTTTTCCTTCTCCATTCGGTGTGCAAGGGACCCCCATGTCATATTTAAACGAGTGGGACCCTATAGCAGCGTCTATCTGCTGCCCTGCAACGCTGCCCCTGCTGACCGCTTCCCTTTCTTCCTCAATTGAACTCAAATCTCCAACGGTCGTCCCCAATTCTGCATCACCTCGTTGCAGGGGGCGGGCCGTGGCTCTCACGGGCAGAGAGGAAGAGAGGAGAGATCAGAGGCGGGTCCGGTGGGGTTCGCCGGCGACGGAAGAGGGGGCGGAGAGGGGGGGGCGGAGCCCCTCTGTTTTCTTTCTTTGGCGTAGAAGAGAGGAGAGGGGAGGGGGTCTCACGGACAGGGAGGGAGAGGAGAGAAAGAGAGAAAGGTTTTATTATTTGGACTGCTTTAAGATTCGTGCTGAACATATCTAAATGGCTTGAGATTTTCCAAAAAGTCACGCAAATATGAGATATCTCAGAGGTGAATTAATTTGAGGGTGGACCCGAACTCAAAATTTGATTTGGTTAATTCCAATTCTTTAATATAAAACAAGCCTTGAGATTGGTGCTAGATGAAAAATGAACGTTTGAGATTTTCCAAGAAAAACAAATATATATACATAAATGTATATGGTGCAAAGTCATTCCGACAGGAATCAAAGGAATGTTAATTATGAATTATTCTCTTGTATAACTTCGAATTCAAGTTTTGTAAATTTGTAACTATGTTCGCACATAAAATTCGTATATTTATTTCTCAATTTAAGATTCGAATAATTTGATTTTTCCTTTTATATAATTATATACATTCAATTTTAGAATTCGAATAAATCGATATCGGATAGTATCTATGTCTATATATATACATATCAAATCAAATTCTTAAAATTCTCAAATAAACGAAATCGGTAACTTTTATATAATTTATCTCGTACGAATGATTTCATATAATTATATTCTTACTTAGAATTAAATTATTTATTTATTCACACGAATCTAATTAAATCAATTTCTTCTTTCCTAACAATTAAAAAGAATTGTAACGGATTTTCTAAGTTTCAAATTTACCGAATAATTATAATTTACTATTTATTTCTAAATCTCTAAATTTTATTATACATAATTTCACACGTTATTTATATTTCGAAATTTTAGTTTAGTTTTAGTCGGTCAGAAATTTCGGAACGATCGTTAAGTTAATTAAACTTTTTATTTAAGCCAATTGATCGATTTATCAATTTTAATCAAGTCTTTAAAATTTCGGAATGTAACACCATGAGTGTGGAAAGCCCTCAACCTGGTCTCGCTGTCTCGCTGTTCCGCTCTCTATTTTTTTCTCTCCGCTTACTACCCTGCTCTTCCAGTTTTCCCGCTTTAATCCGGGCACAGTGTTTCTCCCCGTCGCATTCAGGGTCGTCAGGTAAGATTAATTTTATGTTTCGGCTAAATTTCAAAAGCTACAACTTTTCTCTTGTAACTACTGTCCGATTTTCGCCTGACATTTTTATTTTTACCCTTTCTCTAATATATTTTAACAAAAATAATCAAACCTTTGAAAAAGTTTTAAAATACCCACGTCACAGGAGGAAATCCCGGGAGTAGTTTTATTTTTATCCTTCCTATAAGATGTTGATTTGCTAATTTGGTTATATTTATTCGACTTGACGTCTCAGTTAATTAGTCTAAATTAAAATTTATTTATAGTTGGATTTATGTTTAGCTATATTATGTTAACATTTTGTTTATCAATTAGCGGAGGAAAAAAAAAAATAGAGCCGTCTAGAGGCCTTTCTTTTCGTTAGTCATTGGTTTATGTATATAATTTTGAGATAAAATAAATCATAGTAGGAAATATTATGTTAAGAGAAAAACCCTCCCTCTCGCTCGTTCCAGTGACTCCACGAGTCTAGAAAGCCCTCAACCCGGTCTCGCCGTCTCGTTATTTTGCTATCTCTTTCTTTCTCTCCACTTCATACCTCGCTGTTCCAGTTTTCTTACTTCAATCTGGGCACAGTGTTTCTCTACGTCGCATTCAGGACCGTCAGGTAAAATTTATTTTAGGTTTCGGCTAAATTTCAAAAGTTTCAACTTTTCTATTGTAACTATTGTCCGATTTTCGACCGACATTTTTATTTTTACCCTTTCTCTAATATATTTTAATAAAAATAATCAAACTTTTGAAATTTTTTTAAAAAACCCATGTCGCAGGAGGAAAACTCGGGTGCTGTTTTATTTTAACATTCCAATGAGATGCTGATTTGGTAATTTGGTTATATTTATTCGTCTTGACATCTCAGTTAATTAGTGCAAATTAAAATTTATTTATAGTTGGATTTATACTTAGCTATATTATGTTAATAATTTGTTTATCAATTAGCAGAGGGAAAACAAACTGGGGTCGTCTAGAGGCCTTTCCTTTCATTCGTTATTGGTTTATGGTATATAATTATGAGATAAAAATATTCATAGTTAGGAATATTATGTTAAGAGAAAAACCCTCCCTTTCGCTCGTTCCAGTGACTCCATGAGTCTAGAAAGCCCTCCACCCGGTCTCGCCGTCTCGCCATTCCCCTCTATATTTCATTCTCTCCGCTTTATACCTCGATCTTCTTGTTTTCTCACTTCACTCCAGACACGGTGTTTCTCTCCGTTGCATTGAGGGCTGTCAGGTAAAATTTATTTTAGGTTTCCGCTAAATTTCATTAGTTTGAACTTTTCTCTTGTAACTACTGTCCGATTTTTGACAGTCATTTTTATTTTTACCCTTTTTCTAATACATTTTGATAAAAATACCAACTTTTGAAAAAGTTTTGAAAATACCCAAGTCACAAGAGGAAAACCCGGTTGCGGTTTTATTTTTACCCTTTCAATAAGATACTGATTTTCTAGTTTTGTTATATTTGTTCAACTTGACGTCTTAGTTTATTAGTGTAAATTAAAATTTATTTATAGTTAGATTTATACTTACCTATATGATATTAACATTTTGTTTATTGATATCTCCATATTTGATCTATTGTTCCGAGCAATTCTTGTACCAAAATCTGCGTTTTAAACCACCAAATCGCGTATTTTACATTGAATATCCATAGAATGTGGTACTGCTGCGATTTCATTCTTATTTTGCAGAAAACGGGCGAAATCAGGGAAGTTACTGAATTCTGAGACTCTGCACGCGACCCTCATCACATCTGACGCGATCCTCATCACATCTGACACGACCCTCATCACATCTGACGTGACCCTCATCAGAGTCGATGCGGGTGGCATCAGACTTGATGAGGGTCGCATCGCGAGCTTCCAGAGCAGACAGCAAAGGCCCAATTAAGGCCCAGAATTGAAGCACTCGTTTTGAAATGTCTATAAATAGACCACCCCTGCTACCAGGGAGGGAGTGCCGAATTTGAAGATTCAAAACCTCAAGAATTGGAGTGTTGATCAAGAAAGAAGAGAGAGATTGGAGATCGCTTGGAGAAGAAAAGAAGATTGCAAGATCCTCTCCAATCCACCTTGGATCTTCGAGCTTCATCATGATCTCTTCTCTTCTTCTCTCTTTTATGCTTTCTTTCACCATGCTTGAGTAGATCTTTAGTTCCTAGGGTTAGGATGTAGTCTCTAAACTTTGTCTTTGAGTTGCATGTTGTTTTGATCTAAGTTTGAACTTGTGTGATTCTTTGTTTGAGTATTAATTGATTGCTTGATTGATTCTTGATTGTCTACTGTTAGATGTCTATAGCATCTCTTCTAGTAATTTGGCCTTGATGTTTCTTGCAATTGAGATTTAGTATTTGAAGTAGATTTATGATCAATAGTAGCCGAGAGGTGAACTTTCCATTATCGAAAGGTTGTGGATACTTCTAGCAAACCAGACAATCAATTTAGGTTAGATACCAGTAGGTGAGAGCTACAGGTTGAAGCCTCGCACAAGAAATCAACTTAGATACGAACACATGTCAGCTCAGCTCGAGGGCCAAGCGACCCGCATCAGAGATGATGCGAGTCGCATCATACGGGTCGCATCAGAGATGATGCGAGTCGCATGATAGGTCCAGAGAAGGCAAAGTTTGGGATGAAACCTGAGACCCTGGGAACGTCTTTTATCATTGTTCAAAACCAAAACCTTTAATTGCTTTCATTTACTGTTAATTGAATTTTCGCTCGAAATTAGGAAATATAAACAAACCAAACCCAACTTTTCACACTTCTAGTACCTAACTCAGATTAGTAAGAATTTAGAGTCGAATTATTCCGTCCCTGAGGATCGATACCTTATTATACTATACAAATAGGATTGTGCACTTGCAATCTTAGACGAGAGTAGATTCAAGGTTTAAACTGGTACATCTAGCTGTACCTGAAACTTTGTAGCATACTTTTGTAAGCGATCAAGTTTTTGGCGCCGTTGCCGGGGACAGCTATTAATTCTTTTCTAGATCTTTGCTTATCTTAGTTAATCTAGATTTTAATCTGTATCTTTTCTTTTACATACTTCCTTATCACTAAAAAAACTGGCTTTCATTCCCCCTCATGCAGGTAAATACAAGCTGACTTACCAACTGAGGAGCAGAGGACCGCCTTTTGACGAAACACCTCCAGACGACACAGTTCCTGCTCAGACATCAACTGAAGCGACCAGCATCGAAGTTGACGCGACCCTCATCACATCTGACGCTACCCTCATCAGAGCTGAAGCGGGTGGCATCAGAGCTGACACTGGTAGCATCGCTATTGACGCGACTTGTGTGACAGAGACAATGTCAGAGCATCCAAGCAGGGAAGATAGGGAAGCAGATGCCAGAGAAAGGGAAGTCCTGACCGACCAATCTGACGATGAAATGGATGTCTTCATGCTAAGGACCTTACGAGAGTTCAATGTACCAAGGGCTGGGGATGTCAGAGGTGCGATCAGACTACCAAGGATACCTGGGCAACAACTGAACTTCAACCCAGGAGTTGTAAACATGGTTCAGCAGAACGTCTTCAATGGCATGGATCACGAGGATCCGCATGCTCATCTCCAAACCTTCCTCGAATGTATCACAACCATCAAGACCAATGGGGCAATAGCTGATTACACAAAACTTGCTTTATTTCCTTTTACTCTTAGAGACAAGGCCAAGAAATGGTTAGGGTCGTTACCAAGGGATTCCATTACCAATTGGAGGGAATTGTCTAAATTGTTTCTGACAAGGTTTTTCCCCCACAAAAGAACCGCCAAGGTAAGGAACCAACTGACCAGTTTTAGGCAGAGGTCTGATGAACCCCTCAATGAGGCATGGGAAAGGTTTAGGGAATTGCAATACTCTTGTCCCCATCATGGTATTCCTGATTGGTTGTTGATTCAAACATTCTATGATGGTCTAGCTGAGAGCACTCGCGCTTCTATTGATGTAGTTGCAGGTGGGGCGTTAATGTCAAGGGAACCTCTGGAGGCCATGAACCTGATTGACAACATGGCACAGAATCAACAATGGTCTGGCAGAGACAATACCCGACCCGGAGGTGGAGGCAAGTACGAAGTCGATCAAATCACTGCTCTAACTGCCAAGTTGGATACTATGCAAAGGGCAATGGACAAGCTAAGTGTGAAAGCAGTCAAGCAGCAGCCGCAAGCATGTGTCATGTGTGGTGATGAAAGGCACGCTTACGAGCAATGTTCATTGGTGCAAGCTAAAGAGGAGATCGAGCAGGTCAACTCCATCAACAATGAACCTTCTTTCTTTTCAAAACCTCCCTTCAACCGTTCTTACTCCAAGGACCCTATTGAGCAACAAAACTGGAGGTGGAATCAGAATAACCCTGCGCCATTCAACAATGCTCCCAGACCCCCTTTCAATAACCCCTCTGGCACCAACAACTGGAACAACCCTTCTGGAAGCAACAGCAATAACAACATGAACTTCTACCAGAATGCTTCCTTCCCCAATCAGGATAACCAAGCACCTCAATCCGGTCCCTCCAAACCACATGTGGCACCTTATTCGAGTGACTTCATGCACGAGCAAGGGAAAATGAATCAAATCATGTGGGAACAGATGCAATCTATGTCTTCTCAAATGACTGCTCAAAATAAGTTGCTGGAGCAATTGAGTCACATAGTCATCTCAAGCCAACCTCAACCTGGAAAGTTACCTGCTCAACCAGAACCCAACCCTAGAGGAGAGGTCAAATCGATCACACTGCGAAGTGGGACCCAGTATGAAGGACCAGCCAACCCAACTGATCAGATTCCACCTGACGCGACCCGCGTACCAGAGATGCGACTCGCATCAAGCTCTGAAAAGGTGAGTCCTGGTCGCGTAGGATCAATTGAACCCGCATCACCGATTGAAGAGCCAGTGAATGCAACCCACATCCCAGACACGCGACCCGCGTCAGGTGAGTCTGAGAGTCAGAAAAAGAAGGAGACTGAGAAGCCACCTCCATACAGACTACATGTACCCTTCCCTCAAAGATTAGCTGAGACCAAATTGAATGCACAATTCGCTAATTTTGTCGAGGTTCTTAAAGGATTGCACATCATAATTCCATTCACCGAGGCTTTGACCCAAATGCCCACCTATGCCAAGTTTCTCAAAGACATCCTTTCCAACAAGCGAAGCTTGGAGGAGCACAAAAAGGTGAAACTCACAGAGCAGTGCAGTGCAATCTTTAGTAGCAAGCTCCCGCCCAAACTAGAGGACCCTGGAAAATTCTCAATTCCTTGCAAAATTGGGAAAGCTACCATCAAGCGAGCCCTGTGTGACCTAAGGGCCAGCGTGAGTCTCATGCCACGCACCATCTTTGAGCGCATAGGAGTAGGCGAGCTCAGACCCACGCGCATGACTCTACAGCTTGCTGATTCTTCTGTCAGGGTACCACTTGGCATAGTGGAGGATGTGCCAGTTCTAGTCGGTAAGTTCTATGTCCCTGTTGATTTTGTGGTGATGGTGATGGAGATGGAGGAGGACAAGAAAATCCCTATCATTCTGGGACGACCATTCTTGAAGACAGCTCGAACACTCATTGCCGTGGAGAACGGAACTCTGACTCTGCGGATTGGAGATGAGAAAGTGGAGTTTAATCTCAATCGAGCTATGAAGTGTCCCTCCGAAACAGAAACATGCAGCTGGCTTGATGCGGTCGATCAATTGGCCAAAGAACAATCTCGTAGGCAATACAGACCAGATGGATCCGATACACGAATAATGAGTAATTATTCTGATTATTTGGATAATTTGCAGGAGAAGATGTGTGCAGCAGAAGAAAATTTTGACGATCTGGATGAACTAGGACGCGGGCCGGATGAATCCCACGCGGGTCGCGTGCCACAGTCTGAAGGCCTGGAAAACAGAGAACGAGGATCTGATGAAGCTGACGCGAGGTCTTCACGCGACCCGAGTGAACCTGACGCAGACCGTGTCAAGGCCCACGCAGAGCCGCCGACTCCTGAAATCAAGCCTCTTCCAGCTAACCTCAGGTATGAGTTCCTAGGCCCAAATAAATCCTGTCATGTGATTTTAAATGCAGGCCTCGACCCAGCTCACATCCTCAGAATCTTGGAGGATTTGAAAGCTCAGCAAATTGTGATTGAGGACTTGATCGAGAAGGTGATAGGCACTCATTCAGCCACATGCAAGCTCAGGACTTTACCAGCAAACCAGCATATGGTCCATACACCTCTGAAGTGGGCGCTCCGCCCAGAACCGCCTGATCCACCTTCCACCAACCAGTGAGGCGCCCCCGCCTCACCCTTCACTTCATGTCTGGTTAGTTTCCATATTTTCTTCTATTTACTTTTTCTTGTGTGAATTCAAGCATTGAGGACAATGCTTATTCAAGCTTGGGGGGGTGAATAGAAGAAAACTGTATCTGCATTTAGGTCATGTTTATTTTTCCAAAATTTGCATTTTTAGGTGATAAATTTGTGTGATTGCTTGGGTTAAGGACTTGTTTGAACAATTTTGGTTGTGATTTGGATGACTTTGAAAAATTAGAACTAACCTCATAATTGATCAAAGAATTGATTAGGAAGGGATGTTTTGAGAACTTGAAATGATGAAAACTTGAATTGTATCGGAAATCAATTTTTGAAACTGAACTGTGCCTTTTAAATAGGGAAATGGGGATTTTAAATAAAGAAAGACTTGGATATTCATTGGTATGAATGAATACAAATGGATGTGTGTATTCATGGTATATGTGCAAAAGCAAAAGAATAAAAAAATAAAAAGATGGAGAAAATAAGAGTACTGGCAATAAGTCCTATTGGGCGCCTTTGAGCTCGTCTCCCAAATAAAAAAATAAAAATAAAAAGAGATGGAGAAAATAAGAGTACTGGCAATAAGTCCTATTGGGCGCCTTTGAGCGCTCGTCTCCCAAATTTAGAAAAGAAAAATAACTTTTGTATATATCAACACACGAAGTCCGCGACTTGCTAACCTAAGCTTGTTCCAAGCTTGGGGGAGAAAAAGGAAAATCTCCACGAATGAGAGCTTGATTTTAGTAAAAGAATGATAGATTGATCAATTCGAGTATTCAGCTTTGCAAGCATTAAAACATTCTAGAACTTGAAGTTTGATTAGTCAATTTGTGGGGTGAATCAAAATTGATCAAGGAAAGTCCAAATCATACCATAAAGATTCTCGAGGTTCTTGATTTAAGCAACTCATGTAAATTCTCTCCGTCTCCTTCAGGGCCGTCAGGTAAGATTTCTTTAAAGTTTAGGCTAAATTCCAAAAGTTTAAAATTTTCTCATGTAACTACCGTCCGATTTTCGCCAGACATTTTTATATTTACCCCTTTTCTAATATATTTTAATAAAAATAATCAAACTTTTGAAAAAGTTTTGAAAATACCCAAGTCACAAGAGGAAAACCCAATTGCGGTTTTATTTTTACCCTTTCAATAAGATACTGATTTTCTAATTTTGTTATATTTGTTGAACTTGACGTCTTAGTTAATTACTCTAAATTAAAATTTATTTATAGTTAGATTTATACTTACCTATATTATATTAACATTTCGTTTATCAATTAGCAGAGGAAAAAAAACGGGAGCCGTCTAGATGACGTTCCTTTCGTTAGTTATTGGTTTATGGTTATATAATCTTGAGATAAAATAATTCACAGTAGGAAATATTATGTTAAGAGAAAAACCCTCTCTCTCGCTCGTTCCAGTGACTCCTTGAGGGTGGAAAGCCCTCCACCCGGTCTCGCTGTGTCGTTGTTCCGCTCTCTATTTTTTTCTCTCCGCTTACTACCCTGCTCTTCCAGTTTTCCCGCTTTAATCCGGGCACATTGTTTCTCCCCGTTGCATTCAAGGTCGTCAGGTAAGATTAATTTTATATTTCGGCTAAATTTCAAAAGTTTCAACTTTTCTCTTGTAAATATTGTCCGATTTTCGCCTGAGATTTTTATTTTTACCCTTTCTCTAATATATTTTAACAAAAATAATCAAACTTTTGAAAAAGTTTTAAAATACCCACATCGCAGGAGGTAATCCCGGGAGTAGTTTTATTTTTATCCTTCCTATAAGATGTTGATTTGCTAATTTGGTTATATTTATTCAGCTTGACGTCTCAGTTAATTAGTCTAAATTAAAATTTATTTATAGTTGGATTTATGCTTAGCTATATTATGTTAACATTTTGTTTATCAATTAGCGGAGGAAAAAAAAATAGAGCCGTCTAGAGGCCTTTCTTTTCGTTAGTCATTGGTTTCTGCATATAATTTTGAGATAAAATAATTCATAGTAGAAAATATTATGTTAAGAGAAAAACCCTCCCTCTCGCTCGTTCCAGTGACTCCACGAGTCAAGAAAGCCCTCAACCCGGTCTCGCCGTCTCGTTGTTTTGCTATCTCTTTCTTTCTCTCCACTTCATACCTCGCTGTTCCAGTTTTCTTACTTCAATCTGGGCACGGTGTTTCTCTTCGTCGCATTCAGGACCGTCTGGTAAAATTTATTTTAGGTTTCGGCTAAATTTCAAAAGTTTCAACTTTTCTATTGTAACTATTGTCCGATTTTCGGCCGACATTTTTATTTTTACCCTTTTTCTAATATATTTTAATAAAAATAATCAAACTTTTGAAAAAGTTTTAAAAATACCCATGTCGCAGGAGGAAAACTCGGGTGTTGTTTTATTTTAACATTCCAATGAGATGCTGATTTGGTAATTTGGTTATATTTATTCATCTTGACATCTCAGTTAATTTGTGCAAATTAAAATTTATTTATAGTTGGATTTATACTTAGCTATATTATGTTAATAATTTGTTTATCAATTAGCAGAGGGAAAACAAACTGGGGTCGTCCAGAGGCCTTTCCTTTCATTCGTTATTGGTTTATGGTATATAATTATGAGATAAAAAAATTCATAGTTAGAAATATTATTTTAAGAGAAAAACTCTCCCCCCTGCTCTTCCAGTTTTCCCGCTTTAATCCGGGCACAGTGTTTCTCCCCGTCGCATTCAGGGTCGTCAGGTAAGATTAATTTTATGTTTCAGCTAAATTTCAAAAGTTTCAACTTTTCTCTTGTAACTACTGTCCGATTTTCGCCTGACATTTTTATTTTTACCCTTTCTCTAATATATTTTAACAAAAATAATCAAACTTTTGAAAAATTTTTAAATACCCACGTCGCAGGAGGAAATCCCGAGAGTAGTTTTATTTTTATCATTCCTATAAAATGTTGATTTGCTAATTTGGTTATATTTATTCGGCTTGACGTCTCAGTTAATTAGTCTAAATTAAAATTTATTTATAGTTAGATTTATACTTACCTATATTATATTAACATTTTGTTTATCAATTAGCAGAGGAAAAAAAAGGGGAGCCGTCTAGAGGCCGTTCCTTTCGTTAGTTATTGGTTTATCGTTATATAATCTTGAGATAAAATAATTCACAGGAGGAAATATTATGTTAAGAGAAAAACCCTCTCTCTCGCTCGTTCCAGTGACTCCATGAGTGTGGAAAGCCCTCAACCCGGTCTCGCTGTCTCGATGTTTCGCTCTCTATTTTTTTCTCTCCGCTTACTACCCTGCTCTTCCAGTTTTCCCGCTTTAATCCGGGCACAGTGTTTCTCCCCGTCGCATTCAGGGTCGTCACGTAAGATTAATTTTATGTTTCGGCTAAATTTCAAAGGTTCCAACTTTTCTCTTGTAACTACTGTCCGATTTTTTACTGACATTTTTATTTTTACCCTTTCTCTAATATATTATAATAAAAATAATCAAACTTTTGAAAAAAATTTAAAATACCCACGTCGCAGGAGGAAATCCCGGGAGTAGTTTTATTTTTATCCTTCCTATAAGATGTTGATTTGCTAATTTGGTTATATTTATTTGGCTTGACGTCTCAGTTAATTAGTCTAAATTAAAATTTATTTATCGTTGGATTTATGCTTAGCTATATTATGTTAACATTTTGTTTATCAATTAGCGGAGGAAAAAGAAAATAGAGCAGTCTAGAGGCCTTTCTTTTCGTTAGTCATTGGTTTATGTATATAATTTTGAGATAAAATAATTCATAGTAGGAAATATTATGTTAAGAGAAAAACCCTCCCTCTCGCTCGTTCCAGTGACTCCACGAGTCTAGAAAGCCCTCAACCCGGTCTCGCCGTCCCGTTGTTTTGCTATCTCTTTCTTTCTCTCCACTTCATACCTCGCTGTTCCAGTTTTCTTACTTCAATCTGGGCACAGTGTTTCTCTACGTCGCATTCAGGACCGTCTGGTAAAATTTATTTTAGGTTTCGGCTAAATTTCGAAAGTTTCAACTTTTCTATTGTAACTATTGTCCGATTTTCGACCGACATTTTTATTTTTACACTTTCTCTAATATATCTTAATAAAAATAATCAAACTTTTGAAAAAGTTTTAAAAATACCCAAGTCGCAGGAGGAAAACTCGGGTGCTGTTTTATTTTAACATTCCTATGAGATGCTGATTTGGTAATTTGGTTATATTTATTCATCTTGACATCTCAGTTAATTAGTGCAAATTAAAATTTATTTATGGTTGGATTTATACTTAGCTATATTATGTTAATAAAGAGTTAGGCTAATATGACACTAGTGTTATATCAAACTAAATAACACCACATCTTAAACCCTTAGATCTGCTTTAAGATTCGTACTATCCGCTTTTACTGTTCAAGCACTTCATTTTGTACGAATCTTAAAGCAGATCTAAGGGTTTAAGATGTGGTGTTATTTAGTTTGATATAACACTAGTGTCATATTAGCCTAACTCGTTAATAATTTGTTTATCAATTAGCAGAGGGAAAACAAACTGGGGTCGTCTAGAGGCCTTTCCTTTCATTCGTTATTGGTTTATGGTATATAATTATGAGATAAAAAAAATTCATAGTTAGAAATATTACGTTAAGAGAAAAACCCTCCCTTTCGCTCGTTCCAGTGACTCCATGAGTCTAGAAAGCCCTCCACCCGGTCTCGCCGTCTCGCCATTCCCCTCTATATTTCATTCTCTCTGCTTTATACCTCGATCTTCTTGTTTTCTCACGTCATTCCAGACACGGTGTTTCTCTCCGTTGCATTGAGGGCTGGCAAGTAAAATTTATTTTAGGTTTCCGCTAAATTTCACTAGTTTGAACTTTTCTCTTGTAACTACTGTCCGATTTTCGACAGTCATTTTTATTTTTACCCTTTATCTAATATATTTTGATAAAAATACCAACTTTTGAAAAAGTTTTGAAAATACCCAAGTCACAAGAGGAAAACCCGGTTGCGGTTTTATTTTTACCATTTCAATAAGATACTGATTTTCTAATTTTGTTATATTTGTTCAACTTGACGTTTTACTTAATTAGTCTAAATTAAAATTTATTTATAGTTAGATTTATACTTACCTATATTATATTAACATTTTGTTTATCAATTAGCAGAGGAAAAAAAAGGGGAGCCGTCTAGAGGCCGTTCCTTTCGTTAGTTATTGGTTTATAGTTATATAATCTTGAGATAAAATAATTCACAGTAGGAAATATTATGTTAAGAGAATAACCCTCTCTCTCGCTCGTTCCAGTGACTCCATGAGTGTGGAAAGCCCTCAACCCGGTCTCGCTGTCTCGCTGTTCCGCTCTCTATTTTTTTCTCTCCGCTTACTACCCGGCTCTTCCAGTTTTCCCGCTTTAATCCGGGCACAGCGTTTCTCCCCGTCGCATTCAGGGTCGTCAGGTAGGATTAATTTTATGTTTCGGCTAAATTTCAAAAGTTTCAACTTTTCTCTTGTAACTACTGTCCAATTTTCGCCTGACATTTTTATTTTTACCCTTTCTCTAATATATTTTAACAAAAATAATCAAACTTTTGAAAAAGTTTTAAAATACCCACGTCACAGGAGGAAATCCCGGGAGTAGTTTTATTTTTATCCTTCCTATAAGATGTTGATTTGCTAATTTGGTTATATTTATTCGGCTTGACGTCTCAGTTAATTAGTCTAAATTAAAATTTATTTATAGTTGGATTTATGCTTAGCTATATTATGTTAACATTTTGTTTATCAATTAGCGGAGGAAAAAAAAATAGAGCCGTCTAGAGGCCTTTCTTTTCGTTAGTCATTGGTTTATGTATATAATTTTGAGATAAAATAATTCATAGTAGGAAATATTATGTTAAGAGAAAAACCCTCCCTCTCGCTCGTTCCAGTGGCTCCACGAGTCTAGAAAGCCCTCAACCCGGTCTCGCCGTCTCGTTGTTTTGCTATCTCTTTCTTTCTCTCCACTTCATACCTCGGTGTTCCAGTTTTCTTACTTCAATCTGGGCACAGTGTTTCTCTACGTCGCATTCAGGACCGTCAGGTAAAATTTATTTTAGGTTTCGGCTAAATTTCAAAAGTTTCAACTTTTCTATTGTAACTATTGTCCGATTTTCGACCGACATTTTTATTTTTACACTTTCTCTAATATATTTTAATAAAAATAATCAAACTTTTGAAAAAGTTTTAAAAATACCCATGTCGCAGGAGGAAAACTCGGGTGCTGTTTTATTTTAACATTCCTATGAGATGCTGATTTGGTAATTTGGTTATATTTATTCGTCTTGACATCTCAGTTAATTAGTGCAAATTAAAATTTATTTATAGTTGGATTTATACTTAGCTATATTATGTTAATAATTTGTTTATCAATTAGCAGAGGGAAAACAAACTGGGGTCGTCTAGAGCCCTTTCCTTTCATTCGTTATTGGTTTATGGTATATAATTATGAGATAAAAAAAATTCATAGTTAGAAATATTATGTTAAGAGAAAAACCCTCCCTTTCGCTCGTTCGAGTGACTCCCTGAGTCTAGAAAGCCCTCCACCCGGTCTCGCCGTCTCGCCATTCCCCTCTATATTTCATTCTCTCCGCTTTATACCTCGATCTTCTTGTTTTCTCACTTCACTCCAGACACGGTGTTTCTCTCCGTTGCATTGAGGGCTGTCAGGTAAAATTTATTTTAGGTTTCCGCTAAATTTCATTAGTTTGAACTTTTCTCTTGTAACTACTGTCCGATTTTCGACAGTCATTTTTATTTTTACCCTTTTTCTAATATATTTTGATAAAAATACCAACTTTTGAAAAAGTTTTGAAAATACCCAAGTCACAAGAGGAAAACCCGGTTGCGGTTTTATTTTTTCCCTTTCAATAAGATACTGATTTTCTAATTTTGTTATATTTGTTCAACTTGACGTCTTAGTTAATTAGTCTAAATTAAAATTTATTTATAGTTAGATTTATACTTACCTATATGATATTAACATTTTGTTTATCAATTAGCAGAGGAAAAAAAACGGGAGCCGTTCCTTTCGTTAGTAATTGGTTTATGGTTATATAATCTTGAGATAAAATAATTCACAGCAGGAAATATTATGTTAAGAGAAAAACCCTCTCTCGCTCGTTCCAGTGACTCCGTGAGTGTGGAAAGCCCTCAACCCGGTCTCGCTGTCTCGCTGTTCCGCTCTCTATTTTTTTCTCTCCGCTTACTACCCTGCTCTTCCAGGTTTCCCGCTTTAATCCGGGCACAGCGTTTCTCCCCGTCGCATTCAGGGTCGTCAGGTAAGATTAATTTTATGTTTCGGCTAAATTTCAAAAGTTTGAACTTTTCTCTTGAACTACTGTCCGATTTTCGCCTGACATTTTTATTTTTACCCTTTCTCTAATATATTTTAACAAAAATAATCAAACCTTTGAAAAAGTTTTAAAATACCCACGTCACAGGAGGAAATCCCGGGAGTAGTTTTATTTTTATCCTTCCTATAAGATGTTGATTTGCTAATTTGGTTATATTTATTCGGCTTGACGTCTCAGTTAATTAGTCTAAATTAAAATTTATTTATAGTTGGTTTTATGCTTAGCTATATTATGTTAACATTTTGTTTATCAATTAGCGGAGGAAAAAAAAAATAGAGCCGTCTAGAGGCCTTTCTTTTCGTTAGTCATTGGTTTATGTATATAATTTTGAGATAAAATAATTCATAGTAGGAAATATTATGTTAAGAGAAAAACCCTCCCTCTCGCTCGTTCCAGTGACTCCACGAGTCTAGAAAGCCCTCAACCCGGTCTCGCCGTCTCGTTGTTTTGCTATCTCTTTCTTTCTCTCCACTTCATACCTCGCTGTTCCAGTTTTCTTACTTCAATCTGGGCACAGTGTTTCTCTACGTCGCATTCAGGACCGTCAGGTAAAATTTATTTTAGGTTTCGGCTAAATTTCAAAAGTTTCAACTTTTCTTTTGTAACTATTGTCCGATTTTCGACCGACATTTTTATTTTTACCCTTTCTCTAATATATTTTAATAAAAATAATCAAACTTTTGAAAAAGTTTTAAAAATACCCATGTCGCAGGAGGAAAACTCGGGTGCTGTTTTATTTTAACATTCCAATGAGATGCTGATTTGGTAATTTGGTTATATTTATTCGTCTTGACATCTCAGTTAATTAGTGCAAATTAAAATTTATTTATAGTTGGATTTATACTTAGCTATATTATGTTAATAATTTGTTTATCAATTAGCAGAGGGAAAACAAACTGGGGTCGTCTAGAGGCCTTTCCTTTCATTCGTTATTGGTTTATGGTATATAATTGTGAGATAAAAATATTCATAGATAGGAATATTATGTTAAGAGAAAAACCCTCCCTTTCGTTCGTTCGAGTGACTCCCTGAGTCTAGAAAGCCCTCCACCCGGTCTCGCCGTCTCGCCATTCCCCTCTATATTTCATTCTCTCCGCTTTATACCTCGATCTTCTTGTTTTCTCACTTCACACCAGACACGGTGTTTCTCTCCGTTGCATTGAGGGCTGTCAGGTAAAATTTATTTTAGGTTTCCGCTAAATTTCATTAGTTTGAACTTTTCTCTTGTAACTACTGTCCGATTTTCGACATTCATTTTTATTTTTACCCTTTTTCTAATATATTTTGATAAAAATACCAACTTTTGAAAAAGTTTTGAAAATACCCAAGTCATAAGAGGAAAACCCGGTTGCGGTTTTATTTTTTCCCTTTCAATAAGATACTGATTTTCTAATTTTGTTATATTTGTTCAACTTGACGTCTTAGTTAATTAGTCTAAATTAAAATTTATTTATAGTTAGATTTATACTTACCTATATGATATTAACATTTTGTTTATCAATTAGCAGAGGAAAAAAAACGGGAGCCGTCTAGAGGCTGTTCCTTTCGTTAGTTATTGGTTTATGGTTATATAATCTTGAGATAAAATAATTCACAGCAGGAAATATTATGTTAAGAGAAAAACCCTCTCTCTCGCTCGTTCCAGTGACTCCATGTGTCACACCCCAAATCCCGCGGGTCTGACAGCCTGCCGCGTGTATAAATCAAGCGTCACATATACACGCAAGGCAGTGGATCTTTTATATGCATTACCAATATCCTCACTTGCTGCGTCCGTCCAATAAACCTGAAAATTTTCGGGAGGGTGGGGGTGAGAATAAATCCCCAGTGCGAAATTTGCCACAGTTTAGATTATTGGACTTGCAATCAGACTCTATATTCAAAAATGAAACCCAAACAATAACAATGCAAGCAGATATATATATACATAATCATAAATAACAGAATGCCAATGCTCGACAACAATTTAATCAACCTGAAACACAATTTACGGAATTTCCAAGATGAATTTCAAACACAACATATATTTTGGCTTAACTCAATTCAATAGGGCTTGTAGCAATTACAGATGTTCTTTCGAGCTGAACCATTATCAAACCCACATCTGTAGGGTTACTGACACCTACAGATGGCCAACCGCTGGACCATTTATCTGACACCCATCTGCAATCGCTTGGCTTAACAGTTTATTAAGGTCTGGTTTGAATCATATAAAGAAAATCCTCTCTGGAATCATTCCAATAGTCTTAATATTCAATTGACCTTTCAAATGCATTAACACGTAGGAGAATGCCACCGAGCCACAGACGTTACACATGTCACCCACGATTTCCAATCACATCTCATAACATAATCACCCTCCCTCGTCCCAACCGGTACTGGGAATATCGAGGGCCGTTCACCTAAGGCCATTTAGGATCCTGGGAATCCAAGTCAGCATACAGCCCGACTTGGCAAATTCATTGGATCCAAGTGCTTAACTTCGTAAATCCATTCACATACATATCAAATCAAATCACATCAAATCAAATCAAATCGTGGTGACTTTCAATCAAATCAGATCATAATCGATCGACACAACCTACAACCATACCAGCATGCAAATCACTCAAGTCACATCAATTCGAGTTTAATTTGATTGGGCTATGCAAATGTTATACACAATTCAATGATGCAATCAATGATATTCAACATGACAAACGAAAACACAGTTTAATTCCTGAAAATAAAGTATCAAACAAGTCCAAGAATCCCGCACCTTATTATGACGAGCGTACCGCTTAGTTACGGATCGGGCGTCTCGAATTACCTCGCGATATCTTGCTCGACTGAGCCTACACCTATATTATACGATTACTTGGTTTAGTTCGGTTACATTCTCAAAACTTAAATTCCAAAAGCCGTCTTTCAATTCGTCAATTCTTTGATACCTTTCGGCTCATTTATAATCATTTTAATTCAAGTCCAATTCCAAAATTATATATATATGGTCGGCCCTTATATAAACTTTCACCTTATTACACTTTGGTCCATTGGACGTATCAATTATTTTATTCCAATTCAATTTAATTAAAGACCCATAATTTAGTAAAGGTTTAAGCCTCCTATTTAAAATTTACAATTCATTTCAGGTTCATTATAACTATTTTCACTTTCAAAGCCCATGTATAAAATTGTCATGCATGTCATACATTTTAATCCAATGGCCTACTTATTTAATTTAGTCCAATGCATACATAAACAAAGGCCCCCAATTCATTTAATCAATTCATCCACAAGGCATAACAGTTTTGTATTTAGGCCCCTCTCTTAAATAAATTTCTACAAGGGCTGGTTTCTCACATAATCAACCAAAGTTTTGCAATAATTGCAATATGGTCCCTGTCAGGTCAAATGCTGCTAATCATGCAAAATTCAGCACCATACCAGTAGTATACTGGGATGGTACCATTGGTACCAGCACGTCGCCATTCATACAACACAACACAGCCATGCACAATAAAACCAGCAAAACAGAGACAAGCATAGGTCAGATACAAGGCATCACATTCACCAGCGAAACCAGACAGACAAACCAGAATCAGATCAGCACCAACCAGTAAAACAAAAACATCTCACAAGGCACAAGCCACAAGTCAGCACCTTTGCTGGGAAAATCAATAACCCGAGCAAAAAGGTGTAATTAACTACAATTCCCTCAACAAAATACAATCAATTGAACAAGATGTTCGATAATTTATTCGATTAGAGCTAGCCTGGTATGGAGAGAGCAAAGGGGAAAGGGGAATCGACACCGGAGCAATAACAACCCGCAATTAACATGGCTCAGCACCAACAAAGCATCAGAATAGCACCAATCAAGCACCGAGACAGCACAAAGCCAACACCAGCATGGCACCAAGCCAACCCCGAGGCAGCACCACGCCAACACTAGCACGGCTCCAAGCAAGCACCATGGCAGCACCACGCCAACACCAACACCAACACGGCACCAAGTGAGCACTGGGACAGCACCAATCAAACCGAGGCAGCCCATATCCTCAACCCTAGAAACCAGGGTTTCATGGGAGGGGAGGGGGCAGAAACCGAGAGAGCGAGGGGGCGGGCCGTGGCTCTCACGGGCAGAGAGGAAGAGAGGAGAGATCAGAGGCGGGTCCGGTGGGGTTCGCCGGCGACGAAAGAGGGGGCGGAGAGGGGGGGGCGGAGCCCCTCTGTTTTCTTTCTTTGGCGTAGAAGAGAGGAGAGGGGAGGGGGTCTCACGGACAGGGAGGGAGAGGAGAGAAAGAGAGAAAGGTTTTATTATTTGGACTGCTTTAAGATTCGTGCTGAACATATCTAAATGGCTTGAGATTTTCCAAAAAGTCACGCAAATATGAGATATCTCAGAGGTGAATTAATTTGAGGGTGGACCCGAACTCAAAATTTGATTTGGTTAATTCCAATTCTTTAATATAAAACAAGCCTTGAGATTGGTGCTAGATGAAAAATGAACGTTTGAGATTTTCCAAGAAAAACAAATATATATACATAAATGTATATGGTGCAAAGTCATTCCGACAGGAATCAAAGGAATGTTAATTATGAATTATTCTCTTGTATAACTTCGAATTCAAGTTTTGTAAATTTGTAACTATGTTCGCACATAAAATTCGTATATTTATTTCTCAATTTAAGATTCGAATAATTTGATTTTTTCTTTTATATAATTATATATATTCAATTTTAGAATTCGAATAAATCGATATCGGATAGTATCTATGTCTATATATATACATATCAAATCAAATTCTTAAAATTCTCAAATAAACGAAATCGGTAACTTTTATATAATTTATCTCGTACGAATGATTTCGTATAATTATATTCTTACTTAGAATTAAATTATTTATTTATTCACACGAATCTAATTAAATCAATTTCTTCTTTCCTAACAATTAAAAAGAATTGTAACGGATTTTCTAAGTTTCAAATTTACCGAATAATTATAATTTACTATTTATTTCTAAATCTCTAAATTTTATTATACATAATTTCACACGTTATTTATATTTCGAAATTTTAGTTTCGTTTTAGTCGGTCAGAAATTTCGGAACGATCGTTAAGTTAATTAAACTTTTTATTTAAGCCAATTGATCGATTTATCAATTTTAATCAAGTCTTTAAAATTTCGGAATGTAACACCATGAGTGTGGAAAGCCCTCAACCTGGTCTCGCTGTCTCGCTGTTCCGCTCTCTATTTTTTTCTCTCCGATTACTACCCTGCTCTTCCAATTTTCCCGCTTTAATCCGGGCACAGTGTTTCTCCCCGTCGCATTCAGGGTCGTCAGGTAAGATTAATTTTATGTTTCGGCTAAATTTCAAAAGTTTCAACTTTTCTCTTGTAACTACTGTCCGATTTTCGCCTGACATTTTTATTTTTACCCTTTCTCTAATATATTTTAACAAAAATAATCAAACCTTTGAAAAAGTTTTAAAATACCCACGTCACAGGAGGAAATCCCGGGAGTAGTTTTATTTTTATCCTTCCTATAAGATGTTGATTTGCTAATTTGGTTATATTTATTCGGCTTGACGTCTCAGTTAATTAGTCTAAATTAAAATTTATTTATAGTTGGATTTATGTTTAGCTATATTATGTTAACATTTTGTTTATCAATTAGCAGAGGAAAAAAAAAATAGAGCCGTCTAGAGGCCTTTCTTTTCGTTAGTCATTGGTTTATGTATATAATTTTGAGATAAAATAAATCATAGTAGGAAATATTATGTTAAGAGAAAAACCCTCCCTCTCGCTCGTTCCAGTGACTCCACGAGTCTAGAAAGCCCTCAACCCGGTCTCGCCGTCTCGTTGTTTTGCTATCTCTTTCTTTCTCTCCACTTCATACCTCGCTGTTCCAGTTTTCTTACTTCAATCTGGGCACAGTGTTTCTCTACGTCGCATTCAGGACCGTCAGGTAAAATTTATTTTAGGTTTCGGCTAAATTTCAAAAGTTTCAACTTTTCTATTGTAACTATTGTCCGATTTTCGACCGACATTTTTATTTTTACCCTTTCTCTAATATATTTTAATAAAAATAATCAAACTTTTGAAATTTTTTTAAAAATACCCATGTCGCAGGAGGAAAACTCGGGTGCTGTTTTATTTTAACATTCCAATGAGATGCTGATTTGGTAATTTGGTTATATTTATTCGTCTTGACATCTCAGTTAATTAGTGCAAATTAAAATTTATTTATAGTTGGATTTATACTTAGCTATATTATGTTAATAATTTGTTTATCAATTAGCAGAGGGAAAACAAACTGGGGTCGTCTAGAGGCCTTTCCTTTCATTCGTTATTGGTTTATGGTATATAATTATGAGATAAAAATATTCATAGTTAGGAATATTATGTTAAGAGAAAAACCCTCCCTTTCGCTCGTTCCAGTGACTCCATGAGTCTAGAAAGCCCTCCACCCGGTCTCGCCGTCTCGCCATTCCCCTCTATATTTCATTCTCTCCGCTTTATACCTCGATCTTCTTGTTTTCTCACTTCACTCCAGACACGGTGTTTCTCTCCGTTGCATTGAGGGCTGTCAGGTAAAATTTATTTTAGGTTTCCGCTAAATTTCATTAGTTTGAACTTTTCTCTTGTAACTACTGTCCGATTTTTGACAGTCATTTTTATTTTTACCCTTTTTCTAATACATTTTGATAAAAATACCAACTTTTGAAAAAGTTTTGAAAATACCCAAGTCACAAGAGGAAAACCCGGTTGCGGTTTTATTTTTACCCTTTCAATAAGATACTGATTTTCTAGTTTTGTTATATTTGTTCAACTTGACGTCTTAGTTAATTAGTGTAAATTAAAATTTATTTATAGTTAGATTTATACTTACCTATATGATATTAACATTTTGTTTATTGATATCTCCATATTTGATCTATTGTTCCGAGCAATTCTTGTACCAAAATATGCGTTTTAAACCACCAAATCGCGTATTTTACATTGAATATCCATAGAATGTGGTACTGCTGCGATTTCATTCTTATTTTGCAGAAAACGGGCGAAATCAGGGAAGTTACTGAATTCTGAGACTCTGCACGCGACCCTCATCACATCTGACGCGATCCTCATCACATCTGACGCGATCCTCATCACATCTGACGCGACCCTCATCACATCTGACGCGACCCTCATCACATCGGGAGCTTCCAGAGCAGACAGCAAAGGCCCAATTAAGGCCCAGAATTGAAGCACTCGTTTTGAAATGTCTATAAATAGACCACCCCTGCTACCAGGGAGGGAGTGTCGAATTTGAAGATTCAAAACCTCAAGAATTGGAGTGTTGATCAAGAAAGAAGAGAGAGATTGGAGATCGCTTGGAGAAGAAGAGAAGATTGCAAGATCCTCTCCAATCCACCTTGGATCTTCGAGCTTCATCATGATCTCTTCTCTTCTTCTCTCTTTTATGCTTTCTTTCACCATGCTTGAGTAGATCTTTAGTTCCTAGGGTTAGGATGTAGTCTTTAAACTTTGTCTTTGAGTTGCATGTTGTTTTGATCTAAGTTTGAACTTGTGTGATTCTTTGTTTGAGTATTAATTGATTGCTTGATTTTGATTGCTTGATTGATTCTTGATTGTCTACTGTTAGATGTCTATAGCATCTCTTCTAGTAATTTGGCCTTGATGTTTCTTGCAATTGAGATTTAGTATTTGAAGTAGATTTATGATCAATAGTAGCCGAGAGGTGAACTTTCCATTATCGAAAGGTTGTGGATACTTCTAGCAAACCAGACAATCAATTTAGGTTAGATACCAGTAGGTGAGAGCTACAGGTTGAAGCCTCGCACAAGAAATCAACTTAGATACGAACACATGTCAGCTCAGCTCGAGGGCCAAGCGACCCGCATCAGAGATGATGCGAGTCGCATCATACGGGTCGCATCAGAGATGATGCGAGTCGCATCATACGGGTCGCATCAGAGATGATGCGAGTCGCATGATAGGTCCAGAGAAGGCAAAGTTTGGGATGAAACCTGAGACCCTGGGAACGCCTTTTATCATTGTTCAAAACCAAAACCTTTAATTGCTTTCATTTACTGTTAATTGAATTGTCGCTCGAAATTAGGAAATATAAACAAACCAAACCCAACTTTTCACAAACCAAAGAGTCCGACTTTGTCTTCACCGACGAATGTGTCAAATCTTTTTGCAGCTTGAAGGAAGCTCTCATCTCAGCACCTATCCTGCAACCACCTGACTGGTCTCTCCCTTTTGAGATCATGTGCGATGCGAGCGACTACGCAGTAGGAGCAGTTCTTGGGCAGAGAAAGGGAACGATGCCGTGTGCCATCTACTACGCTAGCAAGGTGCTAGATCCTGCCCAGATGAACTACACGACTACCGAGAAATAACTTCTTGCCGTTGTGTTTGCTCTTGACAAGTTCAGGTCGTATCTGGTCGGTTCGAAGATTATCGTCTACACAGACCATGCCACGCTCAGGTACTTGTTGAAAAAGCAGGACGCGAAGCCTCGACTGATAAGATGGATTCTTCTCTTGCAAGAATTCGATCTTGAGATCAGGGACAAGAAGGGAGTCGAGAACACAGTAGCCGACCATCTGTCCAGACTTCGCTTGGATGGCGAGAGCTTTGTCGACTTGCCAATCGATGATTCCTTCCCCGACGAGCAGCTCTTCTCAGCCTCAGCTCTGGATCACATTGATGCGACTCGCATGGAGTGTCTTGCGACTCGCATCCACCATGATGAGACTCGCATTGAACCCATTGCTACCCACATAGGCAGGTATTCAGACCCTTGGTATGCAGACATTGCCAACTACCTGGCCTCTGGGTTTTTCCCAAACACCATGACTTACCAGCAACGGAAGAAGCTGAAATCTGACTCAAGATTCTACTTCTGGGACGAACCCTTTCTTTTCAAGTTAGGGGTCGATAGCATCTTCCGACGCTGTGTACCACACGAGGAGACACGCTCTATTCTTGATCAATGCCATTCGTCCGCCTATGGAGGACATGCCTCGTTCTCCAAGACAGCCGCCAAAGTTTTGCAATGTGGTTTCTTCTGGCCATCTCTCTTTAAAGATGCGAAAACTTTGGTGATGGCATGTGACAAGTGTCAACGCACTGGGAACATCACCAATCGCAACGAGATGCCTCTCAACTCCATTCTCGAGGTCGAGATCTTCGACGTGTGGGGCATAGATTTCATGGGACCATTTCCAGCTTCATGTGGAAATGAGTACATTCTAGTTGCAGTTGACTACGTTTCAAAATGGGTCGAAGCAGTGGCTTGTCGAAGAGCTGACTCGGACGCGGTGAAGCGATTATTCAATGATGTCATTTTTCCTCGCTTTGGAGTGCCAAGAGCTGTCATCAGTGATGGAGGGAAGCATTTCATAAACCGTCAATTCAACAATCTCCTGCGGCGACATGGAGTGACGCACAAGGTCTCCACCTCTTACCATCCTCAGTCGAACGGCCAAGCTGAAATCTCCAACAGGGAAATCAAGTCTATCTTGGAGAAGACCGTGGCAAGAACAAGGAAGGATTGGTCTTTGAAATTGAGTGACGCATTCTGGGCCTACCGTACAGCATTCAAAACACCGATTGGGATGAGCCCTTTCAAGCTGGTGTATGGAAAGCCATGTCATCTGCCAGTTGAGATTGAACACAAAGCGTTCTGGGCCACTCGAGCTATCAACATGGACTTGTTGGCAGCTGGAGAGAAGCGTATCCTCGATTTGCACGAATTGGAAGAGATGCGTCAGCACTCATACGAGAATGCGAGGATCTACAAAGACAAAACCAAACGAATCCATGACAAGCGCATCATGTCTCGCGACTTCAAGGAAGGCGATCTGGTCCTTTTGTTCAATTCCAGGTTGCGACTCTTTCCTGGGAAATTGAAGTCCAGATGGTCAGGACCATTTGTTGTACGAAAGGTGCACCATTTCGGCGCGATTGAAATTGGGAATGACGCATGTGAGAATTTTAAAGTGAACGGTCAGCGTCTCAAGCACTATGTGGCAGATCATGACTACCAGGAGAGGTTTGTTCAGGACCTCTCCAATCCCGTTTTACCAAAGGATTAGCACAAAGGAGGTCGAGCTTGAGACCTAAAACAAGCGCTTCTTGGGAGGCAACCCAACCTTTTTTTTTCGTTTACTTTCCATTAGATTAGTTAGACGTTCTTTTCCGTTTACTTGTCATATTGTTCTGTCCTTCCAAAACCAAAAAGAATTGCTAGCTCCATCCTTGATGCAACCCACATCAGTGATGTGACTCGCATTCCCCTTGATGCGACTCGCATCCCCATTGAGGCGACTCGCATCACTGCGAACCGTCGCGGCATTGAAGGGGTGCTTCGAAACGATGCGAGTCTCACCATAAAACCTCACACCTGCACTCCCCTCTCCTCTTTTCTCCTCCCCTCAGCGAAAACCCTGAACCCCTCTTCCCCGTTGCGACTCGAACCACTTCAACCAACCACGCCCTCAACCAAACCCTAAACCCGTTTCTTCTCCTACCCGTCGGCCTTCACCACCTCTCCACCGATCAACGCTCCAACTCTCCCTGCCGACGCCTCTTCTTCTCACTTTTCCACCTTCTTCTACACTCACCACCGCCATTGTTCTGCTCTTTTCCTCTCCATCGGATCACCTCTGCCGTCCGAACCAGTCAGTGCGACTCGCATTACCAGTCAGTGCGACTCACATCAACAGGTTGCGACTCGCATCACAACCAAAGCGACTCGCATCAACAACAGTACGAGTCGCATCGCAGCCATCATGGATGACCCAGAATCACCAATGTGCAGAGAGCTCCGATCTAAGCGCAACCAAGAGCGCCGTCAAGCCGAGCTCCGCCGACAGAGGGATCTCCGTATCCAACAGGGGATACCAGACCCCACTCCCTCTCCTTCTGAGTCTTCTGAGCAGCCCGACTGGTCTCAGCAAGGCTTGGGTTCGGCTGGTAACAGTGGTAACTCCTCTCACTCTTCTTCTTCTCATTCTTCCTATCATCCTTCTCCTTCACATTTAGGGGCTGGGTTGGGCGCTGTAGAGTACAATTCTGATGACTCTGACCCCGTTTCGGGTAAGGAAACTCCTCGGGCAGCAGAGTACCCATCCCCTCACTTCTCTGTCTCTAGCCATGGCATGATGGAGCGCTTTCTCATCCTCCGGCAGCGCTCGTATGAGAACACGCGCCGGGTCGATTTCGACACTCTTGAGGCCTTTGGGGTTCGCGAGGACTTTCTCCGTCTCACTGGGAGGATCGGGTTCACTCCCGCCTTCTGGGGTATCGAGCGTAACTGTTACACGGAGATCACCCTCGAGTTCCTCTCATCTCTCAAGCTCCGACAGGATTTGAGCGGCCACTACTACATCAAATTTCAGATGCTAAATGAGACGCGCCGAGTCACTCTTGTCCAACTTCGCGAGTGGTTCGGTTTTGAGCGCGACCCCGATACGGATTTCCTTGACCATCGCATGGGGTTCGACAAGACTCATTTCTGGCGTCTGATCACTGGGATGATGAGTGCCACCAGTGCCCAGTACCGCAGCATTGCCATTTCTCACCCGATACTGCGGTGCATCCAGCGTACCCTCGGCTGTACCATCTTCGCACGCGGCGAGACTGTAGCCCGTGTCAATGAGGAGGATCTCTGTCTGCTGGACCACATGCTCCGTCCTGAGGCTGAGTTGGCGCGACCAGACCTGATGTTATTCATGGTCCGTCACTGGCTGGATATCCAGCGCAACACAAAAGTAGGTGGCGCTGTTCGCATTGGCGCCTACGTCACCCTGATCGCTGACCGGCTTGGCGTCTCGACAGCAGGCCTCACTCTCTCTACTGGCCATCTCACCCTGGATGCCAAGGCGTACGAGCGGGCGACTTTCCTCAAGATCGAGCGCGGCCCTGCCAACCACCGTCCTCGCTACTTCTGGGCTTTGAAGGGTCATGGCTCGCATCTGATGCCCCTCCGTCTTGCGCCCCTGTCTTTTGATGACGAGAGCACCTGGTTCTTCACCCAGCCTCTGCCAGACATGCCAGCACCACCTTCTCCTCCTATCCAGCACCACTCTCCCGCCCATGTTGATGTGCCCATGCCAGATGCTTATGTATCTCCTGCACACCCTCATGCCACATCCACCTTCTATGCTGGCCCATCCACCTCTTACGCTGGCACCGCCTATCCACCTCCCATTCCCTCACCCACCATCCAGGATGTCTACAGCCTCGTCTATGACATGAGGCGTGAGCAGGGTGCCATTCTCTATGATCTACAGTGCAGAGTGGGTGACATTGAGGATGTTTTGCGCGATTGGAGGTTCGATCCCTCCGATGACTGAGCAGGTTTGTTTTTCTTCTCCCCTTTCCTTTGCTTTATCTTAGAGTCTTGAAGCATTGAGGACAATGCTCAGACTAAGCTTGGGGGGGTGACCTTTAGGATTTATTTGCTTCTACTTATGCCATGTTTACTTGTTTATTGCATTTTTAGGTAGGAATTTGTGTGATTGTTTAGATTAGAAACTTATTGAAAAAATTGTTGGTGTTGATTAGGATGACCCTAGGAGATTAGAACTATCCCATAATTGACCAACGAACCGATAAGGACGAAATTTTTGAACGTTTGTAACAATGAAAACTTGAAATTTATTGAGAAACTCATTTAGAAATTGACTTGTGCCTTTCCAAACAAAGAAATGGGGATTATTGATAAAGAAAGATTTGGGATACTTATTGGTATGAAGGAATACCAATGGGTGTGTGTATTCATGATATGTGCAAACAAATAAAAAAAAAAAGAATTGAAAAGACGGAGAACATAAGAGTACTGGCAATAAGTCCTTTTAGGGCGCCTTTGAGCTCGTCTCCCACTTAGAAAAGAAGAGTTGAAAAGACGGAGAACATAAGAGTACTGGCAATAAGTCCTTTTAGGGCGCCTTTGAGCTCGTCTCCCACTTAGAAAAGAAAGAAATTTTTGCACATATCAACACGCGAAGTCCGCAACTTTCTGACCTAAGCTTGTTCCAAGCTTGGGGGGGGGGGGGTAAAAAGAGAAAATCTCCACAAAAGAGGGCAATGGTTAAATTGATACATGACAACTTGATCAATTCAAGTACTCAGTCTTACAAGTATTCAAATATTTCAGAATTTGAAGTTTGGTTGGTCAGTTCGTGTGGAGAATCAAGGTTAAATAGGAAAATCCAAGTTATACCAACATGATTCTTGAGGTTCCTAATTAAAACAGCTCATGTAAATTCTTACATTTAGGAAAACTTGCATTTAGAGTCCAAACCGGTACCAATGTTTAGATCTCTGCTTGAGGACAAGCAAAGGTTAAGCTTGGGGGAATTTGATATCACAATATTAGACCTATTATTTCGACTTGTTTCCATACAAAAATCTATGTTTTGAACCAACAAATAGTGCCTTTTACATTGAATATCCATAGAATGTGGTACTGCTATGTTTTGGTTCTTACTTTGCAGGAATCAGGCGAAATCGGGTAAAAGCAAGCAAATGGCAGACTTCAGGAAGATATGATGCGAGTCACATTCACCTGATGCGAGTCGCATCAAAGCCCAAGGCGACCTGCGATGCGACCCTCACTCCTCACTTGAAGACCAGATGATGCGAGTCGCATCCACCTGATACAAGTCACATCAACTGTTGCCGCCTTGGATCCTCTCCAATCCACCTTGGATCTTCGAGCTTCATCATGATCTGCCTATTCTCTCTCTCCTTTATGCTTTCTTTTATCATGCTTGAGTAGATCCCTAGTTCCTAGGGTTAGGATGTAGTCTCTAAACTTTGTCTTTGAGTTGCATGTTGTTTTGATCTAAGTTTGAACTTGTGTGATACCTGATTTTACTATACGAGCAGGGCTGTGCACTTGCAGCCTTAATCGAGAGTAACTCAAGGTTTTAAACTGGTACAGTTAGTTGTACCTGAAACTTTGTAGCATACTTTTGTAAGTGAACAAGTATTATTGCATTTATGGATCATTTCGAGTTCATGACTGAAATTGTGAAACTCCATAATATAGATGATATATACTCTTAAAAGGTCACTGACCAAGGTAATTAACAGGAACACTAATTACCGCTATAAGGTTAGTATGTGGATTAAAAGATGGTTAAGTTTTACAAACCACCTGACACGAGATGTCATTTTAATCACATAGATACATGTTCTAGCAACATGGTATTTGACAGACCCCGAATGAGACATTAAATAGAATTGTGTTCGTGTCATTTATGTTTTCATTCAGTGTCACGTTCTAAAGTATGAGGTATTTATCGTTCCCACTGAGAAATATGTATGTGTGATTGCTATCTACCGCTGTCCGTAAAAAGCAGTCATAATGGTAGCATTTCCATATGTATAGCTTGGCTGAGTAAGTGATAGTCTGCCAAGAATACTATTTGTCCCTCGTATCTCTATACGAGCTATAGCATCACTGGGCCCCTTGATAGAGTTAGATTATCTGCATGCGGTATAATTACAAGAGTAATTATATTTGATAATCTACTCAAGATCAAGAAAAGATACAGTTAGCAAGGATGACACACATCTACCTTGAAACTGATCTGATAGCTATGAGACAGAAGAACTGACACAAGTAAACAGTTTACTGGATCGTGATATTGTACAGTACAGCATCATCTGTGTAATTGGATGGTCATGATGTGTTGCCAGATACCACTCATGATTATAGAAGTTAAAACAGTTTTAACTCTGTTTACCAACATAACACAGATCCTATTGGGTCACACCATATAGGAGCTACTCGGAGAATCTTACTGATTAATTATAAATTGATTATAATTAATATTAAGATGGTTATAATTAATTGTACATGATATAATTAAATTATAAATGTCATTTAGAATGACAAGCAGAAACAACAGTTAATTTATAAACGTACACGTTACGTTGTATAAAAGTTACCAAACAACAACCGAAAAGAAATATAATTGTATATGACAATTATATATATTTGATTTGGATTTTAATTTGTTAATTATGGGTTTGAATTATGGATTTAAAAGCCCAAAATAATCAAAGCCTTAATTAAAATTAAAAGCCCAAAGTCAAAAGCCCAAAATCAAAGCCCAACACTATTCATGCCTTAATGGACCAAGGGTAAAATGGTCTTTTTACCTTGGTGCCGACTTCCCATGTGTTGACATGTGTCATGTGAGGTGGCAAGGGTATTTTGGTCATTTCACATGATAAAAGGATGAGGTGTCAAGGGCTTTTGGTAAATAGATTTGTTTTGAGGGGTATTTCGGTCTTTTGCGAACCTCCTCAAAACACTATAAATAGAGGGGTGAGGGTAGAGAGAAAATTTGCTAATTCACATGTTAATCTGATTACTTCGTTAATCGGTTTTTCCTCTCTTCCCTGATTTCGGTTATTATGAGATTCAGAAAAATATATTTTTGCAAACTCTGCGGTATTTCTTGTTTTGCTTTTTAAGTGAAACGGAATAACTTGGAGTCTTAAATATATTTAATCTGTCTCTTTTTAGGTGAATAGTGTTTCTGCAGAATTCCGCGGTTTACAGTATTTCTGGCAGAAGAAGTAAATCGCTCTCTGGTTAGTCCTGGTGGATAACCAATAGAGGTATCACACGTGTGATACTGCGAGTCGATTCCATCCCTGGTGAGGTTCTACTCGCTCGGTCTGCATTCCAACTGAGATTTGGAATCAAGGTATAAATTGTTATATTAATCTATTTAATTTGTAAATAGATTTAATGCTTTAGGAAATCAATTATGGAGTAGATCTGTAAATAGAATTAAACGAATCTTCTTGATTCATTTAATCCGTAGCTTAAGTTAGATGTAAAAATTTTTGTTTTACTCTTTTCGCAGCTTAAGCTAATAGGTTTGAACCGTTCCTCAAAACCCAACACTTCCAACACCTTCAATTGGATGTTGTCTTAGGGTTGTAAATGAACTATTATCTTGCTATATAAAGTCACTACTAGAGTGCTCCAAACACCTTCAATTGGAGAGTTGTATTGGGAATGTAAATGCCATATTATCTTGCCATTTAGAGACACTACTAAATTAATTCATAGTGAGAAATTTTATGTTATGAGAAAAACCCTCCATTTTGCTCGTTCCATTGACTCCAGAGTCTAGAAAGACCTCCACCCGTTCATGCCGTCTAGTCGTTCCCCTCTCTATTTCTTTCTCTTTGCTCCATACCTCACTCATCCAGTTTTCTCGCTTCAATCCGGGCATGGTGTTTCTCTTCGTCTCATCAGGGCTGTCAGGTAAGATTTATTTTAGGTTTCCACTAAACAGCAAAAGTTTGAACTTGTCTCTTGTAAGTATTGTCCGATTTTCGACTGACATTTTTATTTTGACTGTTTTTCTAATATAGTTTAATAAAAATAATCAAACTTTTGAAAAAATTCAAAAATACCCAAGTTGTAGGAGGAAAGCTCGGTAGTGATTTTATTTTTACCGATTCTATAAGATGCTAATTTTCTAATTTTGTTAGATTTATTGGGCTTGATGTCTCAGTTAATTAGTCCAAATTAAAATTTATTTATAGTTAGAGTTATACTTAGCTACATTATGTTAACATTTTGTTTATCAATTAGCGGAGGAAAAAAAACTGGATCTGTCTCCTTTCATTCGTTATGGGTTTATGTTATATAATTATTAGATAAAATAATTCATATTTAGAGATACTATGTGAAGAGAAAAACCCTCCCTTTCGCTCATTCCAGTGACTTCACGAGTCTAGAAAGCCCTCCACCCGGTCTCACCGTGTCGTCGTTCCCCTCTCTATTTCTTTCTTTCCACTCCATACCTCGCTCATCTAATTTTCTTGCTTCAATCCGGGGGCGGTGTTTCTCTCTGTCACATTCAGGGTCGTCATGTAAGATTTATTTTAGGTTTTCATTAAACTTCAAAACTTCAAAAGTTTGAACTTTTCTCTTGTAACTACTATCCGATTTTCGACCGACATTTTTGTTTTTACCCTTTAATTGGAGTGTTGTATTAGGGTTGTAAATACCTTATTATCTTGTCATATAGAGACACTACTAGTATGCTCCAAATACCTTCAGTTGGAGTATTGTATTAGGTTTGTAAATGCTCTATTATCTTGCCATCTGGAGACTCTACTAAAGTGCACCATACACCTTCAATTGGAGTGTTGTATTAGGGTTGTAAACGCCCTATTATCTTGGCATCTGGAGACACGACAAGAGTGCTGCAGACACCTTTAATTGGAGTGTTGTATTAGGGTTGTACATACCTTATTATCTTGCTATACAAAGACACTACTAGTGTGCTCCAAATACCTTCAATTGGAGTGTTATATTAGGGTTGTAAATGCGATCTTATCTTGCCATCTGGAGACATCACTAGAGTGCTCCGAACACCTTCAATTA
Organism: Carex rostrata; assembly: GCF_964058835.1. Lineage (NCBI taxonomy): Eukaryota > Viridiplantae > Streptophyta > Magnoliopsida > Poales > Cyperaceae > Carex > Carex rostrata. Next base: position 4,112,725 of record NC_135920.1, on the reverse strand, counting down.
GAGTATGGTATTAGAATTGTAAATGCCCTATTATCTTGTCATCTGGGGACACGACTAGAGTGCCCCTAAGACCTTCAATTGGAGTGTTGAATTAGGGTTGTAAATGCCCTATTGGCTTGCTATTGTCACACCCCGCGGCCACGGGACGCGGCAGTCTCCCGCCGTAAGCATACAACGCCGTGTATACTTACATGGCTTACACAATTCATACTTAACAATTCAATACTAAATAATATAAACCAAGTTTATATTTACACAAATCAGAGTATACAGTCTGGTCAGAATATAATACAACAAAAGTATCTCATCCGGATACCAACCACGAGGCCTACCCTAAACTACACAATCAAAACATAACTAGGGTCATGAGCTGGTAAGCTACTATGGCCTACTACTCTCGTGCCTCTCCGGAATCAATCGCACCAGTACCTGTAAAATAACCGGGGGGGTGGGGGTGAGAATAAAATTCTCAGTGCGAATTTGCTACAGTTCAGACTATTGGACTTGCAATCAAACTCTATATTCAAAAATGAAATCCAAACAATAACAATGCAAACAGATATATATATATAATCATAAATAACAGAATGCCACTACTCGACAACAATTAATCAACCTGAAACACAGTTTACGGAATATCCAAGTTGAATTGCAAAACACAACATATATTTGACTTAACTGATTTCATTAGGGCTTGTAGGAACTACAGATGTTCTTTCGTGCTGGACAATTTATCAAATCCACATATGTAGGGTTACAGACGCCTACAGATGGCCAACCAAGATGGACCCTTTATCTGACACCCATCTGTAGCTGTTTGGCTTAACCCTATCCTAAGGTCTGGTTACAAGTCACCTATACAGGTCAACTTGACACAAATGCAAACACACGAAATCAAAGTCAGCCATACCGCTCAACCTTGCAATTTCATTCAAATAGAATCACAAACAACTATCAGCCTCGCACAATTCACTAAACAGGTCAACGGATAGGTCACCATCACCTTATCCAGCCACCTTAACAGGTCGGTCTGGCAAATCCATAACAGGTCAAACGCATAAGTCAGTAGCGTCACCCTATCCAGCCACCTAAACAGGTCGGCCTGACAAATTCATAAACACAGGTCAACGGGTAGGTCACCGTTACCTTATTCAGCCACCTAAACAGGTCGGCCTGGCAGATTCATTCATATCAAGAACAATTAATAGAATTAATCAAATAATAACCATACCAACATGCAAATTAACCTCAACCAAACAATTCAATCATTCTCATTTATGCAAGAATCAATATGCAGCATGAATTTCAAGTATGCAACAATTAAGCATTCAACATGACAAATGAATAAACAGTTTAATTCCTGAAAATAAAGTATCAAACAAGTCCAAGAATCCCGCACCTGGTTACAACGAGCGTACCGCTTCGTTACGGATCAGGCGTCTCGAATTTGCCTCGTTAAGTCTTGCTCGACCGAGCCTACACCTATATTATACGTATACTTGGTTTAATTCGGGTTCAGTGGTCGATACGTTTACTTTAGTTTACCAATGGTTCATACAATCCTAATTTAATTCTTATGCTTTGGTATTGGTTCTTTTCGGTTCCTTCTTTCTTACTTAAAAACCTTTAAATCTCACACACGTTACTTCTGGGTCCTTTAAACCCTACACTCTTCCAATTAGGTTACCCTTCATTCACAGTTTCACTACTTTGGTTTTCGGTTCAATTCAATTTACCATTTGGTTAACCCTAATTTGGTCAAAAACCTCAATTCAGCCGTTAATTGTTCTAAAAATTCAGGATCAGGAGGTAACCTTACTGATTATGAGTCTAATCAGTTGGATTAAACAAATCAATTCGCGATTATACTCAATTTGGGTTTTTGGCTCAAAACCCTAGAAATCAAAATCCTCAAATCGGAAGGAAATCAGGAAAAAGATTGAAAACAAACAAGCAAGGAGTGTAGAGGAACTAGTCCTCGAGCAATTCGAACACAAATCTCGGGTTTAAAACGAAAATCTGAGAAATCGAGAAATCTGAGCTTTTCGAGAGAAATAGAGAGAGAAAGAAATACCAAATAAGAGGGTTAGGAGAGATCCTCGGCTGCTTTCTCGGTTCCAAACTTGATTTCTCGCAACAATCGGGAGTCTGAAAGAACCAGAAAGTTCTCACACCCCTTTCCTTCTCTTTGGACGAAAATAACTTAAACATGGGGAAATGGTGAGGTGAGAGAGAGAGAGAAGCTTCAATTTGAGTTTTAGGGTTAAAATTACCCTGAATGCGGATGCACCCATCCGCACTGCGGGTGGCTTGACTCGCACTCAGCACTTAGTTGTTTTTAGGAAGTGAAATTTAACACAGAAATCACACGCAGTGCGGGTGGCTTCACCTGCAGTGCGGGTCACTTCACCCGCACTCGGAACTTAGTAAATTTTCGACAGAATTTCATAAAAAGTCCGAGCCTAATGCGGATACATTCCACCCGCAGTGCGGGTCAATCCATCCGCACTGAGGACTTAGAAGAATTTCAGAAAAGTTCAAGTCAACACAGAAATTCATGAGTGCGGCTGCATCCATCCGCAGTGCGGATCACTCACCCGCACTCAGTACTTAGTCAATTTTCAGAAAATTCAGCTCAACACATGATTTCATGAGTGCGGCTGAACCCATCCGCAGTGCGGGTCACTCACCCGCACTCAGCACTTAGCCAATTTTTCAGAATTTCAAATCAACACATGTTTGCATGAGTGCGGACGCACCCACCCGCAGTGCGGGTCAACCCATCCGCACTCAGCCTATAAAATCTCAAAATCTCGAAATTTCGACGCGGTTTTGATTCATACTTAATTTACTTATTTAGAGGAACCTTACTTAAGGTTTAAACTCCCATTTTATTCGCAAAATTTTCGATTCTTGCTTTTAAATACTTTGACTTTAATTATTAAAATTTCGTAACGTAACAGCTATATAGAGTCACTACTTGAGTGCTCCAAATACCTTTAATTAGAGTGTCATATTAGGGTTGTAAATGCCCTTTTATCTTGGTTCTGGAGACACTACTAGAGTGCTCCAAACACATTCAATTAGAGTGTGGTATTCGAGTTGTAAATGCCCTATTATCTTGTCATCTGGAGGTACGACTAGAGTGCTCCTAACATCTTCAATTGGAGTGTTGTATTAGGGTTGTAAATGCCCTATTATCTTGCTACATAGAGTCAATACTTGAGTACTCCAAACACCTTGAATTGGATTGTTGTATTAAAATTGTAAATGCCCTTTTATCTTGGTATCTAGAGACACTACTAGAGTGCTCGAAACACGTTCAATTAGAGTATTGTGTTATAGTTGTTAATGCCTTATTCTCTTGCCATTTGGAGACATTACTAGAGTGCTCCAAACATGTTCAATGTGAGTGTTGTATTAGACTTGTAAATACCCTATTATCTTGCTGTATAAAGTCACTTCTAGAGTGCTACAAAGACCTTCAATTGGAGTGTTGTATTAGGGTTGTAAAACTTATTATCTTGCCATCTAGAGACATTACTAGAGTGCTCCAAACACATTCGATTTGAGTGTTGTATTTGGGTTATAATGCCCTATTATCTTGACATATGGAGACACCAGAGCGCTCCTGTAACGCCACGCTATTTTAGGTATGATATTTAATAAAAACCTTATTTAAAAACTGCATGAACTATCTCTTTTGACAACCTTCCGAAATTAACTTCAATTGAAATTTTCAGATGAATAACCGTTAGTGTTATAATCAAAGATCACTCATAATTATTAGGTTTTGAATGAAATTTAATACCTAAAAAGATAACTTCATGATCTCCAACTTTCATGTAGAAGTCTACCAAAAATTCCGAACATAGGATTCTCAATAAAATTGTAAAGTCAGTAAACATTTCTGTCCGGAAACTGCAGACCTTCATCGACCATTTTTATCTTTTCTCATCACTGGAAATTCCGATTAAGGTGAAACCAGTTGCGTTAGAACCATAACAAAAAAACCTACAACTCTTAAGTGGAAAATAATTCCATATTCCGAATCCATAATTCCAGTATTGTCAATATGTGAAGATGCAAATTTAAAGCAGCAGAAACAAATTTATGTCCTTAGTCCAAATTGACAAAATTAAATTGACTATGGTCCATAAAGGCCCATTTCAGACCAACCCAGAAGTGGAAGGCAGCCCCAACCTCACAAAATTAAATTGACTATGGTCCTTAGTCCACCACCGAGATATGGCCAAAACCGTGGCTGCTGTTCATACTCAAACCAGAAAACCGAGCTGAACCAGTCAGCCGAGTTCCGCAGGGACCTGCACTCCATACGTCCGGAATCTCAAGGATCCTGCAAGACGGAAGTTGTAGTGCTCGCAGATACGGATCCGTTAGCGCTGGTCTCACCCCGATCGGAGTCTCCAACACCGAGAACCATCCAAAACAGTGACTGCTGCGTGTATCTTTTCTAAACCGCAAACTCCAAGTAATAAAGTTTCGATCAAAAATCTTAATTTCTTTCTTAATGATAAATACTTGATTATTAAGTTGTAATCCTTCTATAATAGACCAAAAATATATTCCTTTTGATTATAGATACTCATTATTCTCTTAATAAATATTAAATGGATGTGGTCTCAATTCGTGATACATGTGGAAAACTTGTTGCTGGATTTATCATCCAAATTATTTTGACTTAGTTTATTTATTTATAATTATCAAAGATATATAATAAGTGAATTAAAATGATCCGTAACATAAATTGTCAAATTGTTTTGGTTGTTTTCCTTCTTTTAATTGTTAAATGGGCTTGACTTAATAGTATTATAATATCAAAGCATTAAACAAATTAAATTTAGATGTTAAGACTATAATAATAAATAGGGAACTTAGAAAATAAGAACACGTGAACTCAAACCTTATTAATTAGAGGTATGTTCATTTCTTAGGTTCGATTCTTGAGGAACTAAGAGACGTAGATAACGGTCAAGAAATTACTACGCAAACAGGTGCGGGCTTCCTAGACTTTATGAAACTATCTTACTTATCTGTTGTCATTCAATTGTTTATTATTATGGCATTAGTTGGATTTATGCATGTTGTTTTCAAACATTCGTATGATATGAGTAGAATATAAATTGCATGAAAGGATATGATTCATACATTGATCATAGCATAAGTAGGATGTGTTGAGCATAGCATGAATTGCATAAGTAGGATGCGTTGAGCATAGCATGAATTGCATAAGTAGGATGTGTTGAGCATAGCATGAATTGTGTGATTAAATGATTGTGTGTGAAATGAACGGATAATGAAAGTGAACAGGGGGCCAATATGCTTGCATATTGTGATGTATACATTGGGTCTGGTATTCGACTGGACCCCTCGTTAACGTGGCGTTGGATGGATTTCCCGTCACGGGTCAAGACCTAGCGTAGGGTGGATTCCTCGTCTAGTGAGACAACCTCCCACTGTTGGTTGGATTTCCCAGTGGATTGGCGACCTCCTACTGTTGGTTGGATTTCCCAGTGGTTTGGCGGCCTTCCAATGTTGGATGGATTTCCCATTGGATAGGCAGGTTTGAATGTGAAAGTATATGAAAGTAGAAGTAATGATAAAAGATGCATTGCATTTAGAAAAGACATACACATTATATTTCTTTTCATGTTTGTGAGAATAAAGTAAAAGTTTTATAAACGGAAGGATCCATGTTTAGGATAAATGTCACTTAAGTTTATCTTGTTTTCGTTTGTTTATTTTCCAGTAAATTGGTACACTTCAACATGCATGGTTGTTATCGTACTTGTAATCATGTATGTCGTGACCACCGTTGAACTATCTTAGCTATTGTTGTAAGACTTTTATTTGTGAAATTGATGTGGCATTTATGAATTTTATTGATAATGTATGTGATGTGTGTACGCCTTACGTATAAATACGTGGCGGGTTGTCTCGAGGTGTGACAACTATGTTGGTATCAGAGCCAGCACATACAATATCAATAACCTTCCGCTTAGAGAGCGAAAAACATTAAGGACGTGTATATATAATCTGATTTAGTATCAGTGTAGTACTAATAATTTCGATACATACACGTAGCTTTCATATATCTTAATTAATAAATAGTAACCTATTATCTTGTAGAAATGACGAGAGGACGACCCCCTGTCAACCAAAATGCAAATACTAATGAGAACAGCTCAGGTGAATTCCAAAACAGGGTGAACCACTTGGAGGCATTGTTACAAGGTCTGGAAAGAGTTGCTCGGGTCGCCATAGAGACCGAGCAAAGGAGAGCACGTGAGGTGGACCCATTCTTTGAGGTCTATCGTTCATTCACTTCCCTACGCCCTCCAACGTTTGACGGAACAGGGGACTTTTCAACAGCTGAAAACTGGGTAGCCAACATTAAGGACAAGTTCCAAATTTTACGAGCGCCAAAAGAGTATAAAGTTGAATTAGCTACTCAGCTACTTGAAGGTCATGCTCGTTTCTGGTGGCAAGAGGTGAAGCGTGGTTTGGATGAGACCACAGGGCCCATTGGGTGGGTTGAGTTTGAGGGTCATTTTGAAAGGAGGTACATGGATGTAATGTCACGAGAGGCACTCCAGCAACGTTTCGCTAACCTTAAACAAGGAAGTGGCTCAGCTGTGGAATACAATTCCAAATTTAAAAATTTGATGAGGTACGCTTCGGATATCATCCGGGATGAGTTTCGACTGCGACAACAGTACCTCGGTGGCCTAAACCCCCGTTTTGCTCAGATGATCGACATCCCAGGTATCAACAGGCTACCAGACTTAATGTTGAGGGCTACCACGGCTGAATCCTATGATACTCGTATTAGTCAGTCTGGTGGGTCGCGGAACGTGCGGCCAAGAGTAGAAGAGAACCCAAGGCCACCATTGCCACGAGAAAATCATAGGGATACAAGAATCGACAATCGATACAATCAAAGGGTTACGTGCAACCATTGTGGCCGACTCCATCCCTCGGATCAATCCAATACCTTTTATGGATTAGGTTATCGGTGTCACAAACCTGGGCACCTGGCAAGGGATTGTCCCACTCCACCACCTCAAGGGAATGTAAACCCAAATAGAGTCCCAGTCGGAGGCTATGTAAGGCCCTCAACTCCAAATACCAACATTGCTGGCCAACCACCGTTAGCGAGAGGACTAGGCAATTTCAACAGCAACAGGAATGCGAAACAGAGTGGTAGCAGGCTGGGAGTTCATGCGCATCATTGTACCTGTAACTATGAGACAGAGGTGGAGAACATCGAGGAAGTACCAGAAGGAGGAGAAGTTGCAACATAACTCATGGCAGGTATAAACTCCAGACACGGTGTTTCTCTCCGTTGCATTGAGGGCTGTCAAGTAAAATTTATTTTAGGTTTCCGCTAAATTTCATTAGTTTGAACTTTTCTCTTGTAACTACTGTCCGATTTTCGACAGTCATTTTTATTTTTACCCTTTTTCTAATATATTTTGATAAAAATACCAACTTTTGAAAAAGTTTTGAAAATACCCAAGTCACAAGAGGAAAAAACGTTTGCGGTTTTATTTTTACCATTTCAATAAGATACTGATTTTCTAATTTTGTTATATTTGTTCAACTTGACGTCTTACTTAATTAGTCTAAATTAAAATTTATTTATAGTTAGATTTATACTTACCTATATTATATTAACATTTTGTTTATCAATTAGCAGAGAAAAAAAAGGGGAGCCGTCTAGAGGCCGTTCCTTTCGTTAGTTATTGGTTTATAGATATATAATCTTGAGATAAAATAATTCACAGTAGGAAATATTATGTTAAGAGAAAAACCCTCTCTCTCGCTCGTTCCAGTGACTCCATGGGTGTGGAAAGCCCTCAACCCGGTCTCGCTGTCTCGCTGTTCCGCTCTCTATTTTTTTCTCTCCGCTTACTACCCTGCTCTTCCAGTTTTCCCGCTTTAATCCGGGCACAGTGTTTCTCCCCGTCGCATTCAGGGTCATCAGGTAAGATTAATTTTATGTTTCGGCTAAATTTCAAAAGTTTCAACTTTTCTCTTGTAACTACTGTCCGATTTTCGCCTGACATTTTTATTTTTACCCTTTCTCTAATATATTTTAACAAAAATAATCAAACTTTTGAAAAAGTTTGAAAATACCCACGTCGCAGGAGGAAATCCTGGGAGTAGTTTTATTTTTATCCTTCCTATAAGATGTTGATTTGCTAATTTGGTTATATTTATTCGGCTTGACGTCTCAGTTAATTAGTCTAAATTAAAATTTATTTATAGTTGGATTTATGCTTAGCTATATTATGTTAACATTTTGTTTATCAATTAACGGAGGAAAAAGAAAATAGAGCCGTCTAGAGGCCTTTCTTTTCGTTAGTCATTGGTTTATGTATATAATTTTGAGATAAAACAATTCATAGTAGGAAATATTATGTTAAGAGAAAAACCCTCCCTCTCGCTCGTTCCAGTGACTCCACGAGTCTAGAAAGCCCTCAACCTGGTCACGCCGTCTCGTTGTTTTGCTATCTCTTTCTTTCTCTCGACTTCATACCTCGCTGTTTCAGTTTTCTTACTTGAATCTGGGCACAGTGTTTCTCTACGTCGCATTCAGGACCGTCAGGTAAAATTTATTTTAGGTTTCGGCTAAATTTCAAAAGTTTCAACTTTTCTATTGTAACTATTGTCCGATTTTCGACCGACATTTTTATTTTTACACTTTCTCTAATATATCTTAATAAAAATAATCAAACTTTTGAAAAAGTTTTAAAAATACCCAAGTCGCAGGAGGAAAACTCGGGTGCTGTTTTATTTTAACATTCCTATGAGATGCTGATTTGGTAATTTGGTTATATTTATTCATCTTGACATCTCAGTTAATTAGTGCAAATTAAAATTTATTTATGGTTGGATTTATACTTAGCTATATTATGTTAATAATTTGTTTATCAATTAGCAGAGGGAAAACAAACTGGGGTCGTCTAGAGGACTTTCCATTCATTCGTTATTGGTTTATGGTATATAATTATGAGATAAAAAAAATTCATAGTTAGAAATATTACGTTCAGAGAAAAACCCTAACTTTCGCTCGTTCCAGTAACTCCATGAGTCTAGAAAGCCCTCCACCCGTTCTCGCCGTCTCGTCATTTCCCTCTATATTTCATTCTCTCTGCTTTATACCTCGATCTTCTTGTTTTCTCACGTCACTCCAGACACGGTGTTTCTCTCCGTTGCATTGAGGGCTGTCAAGTAAAATTTATTTTAGGTTTCCGCTAAATTTCATTAGTTTGAACTTTTCTCTTGTAACTACTGTCCGATTTTCGATAATCATTTTTATTTTTACCCTTTTTCTAATATATTTTGATAAAAATACCAACTTTTGAAAAAGTTTTGAAAATACCCAAGTCACAAGAGGAAAACCCGGTTGCGGTTTTATTTTTACCATTTCAATAAGATACTGATTTTCTAATTTTGTTATATTTGTTCAACTTGACGTTTTACTTAATTAGTGTAAATTAAAATTTATTTATAGTTAGATTTATACTTACCTATATTATATTAACATTTTTTTTATCAATTAGCAGAGGAAAAAAAAGGGGAGCCGTCTAGAGGCCGTTCCTTTCGTTAGTTATTGGTTTATAGTTATATAATTTTGAGATAAAATAATTCACAGTAGGAAATATTATATTAAGAGAAAAACCCTCTCTCTCGCTCGTTCCAGTGACTCCATGAGTATGGAAAGCCCTCAACCCGGTCTCGCTGTCTCACTGTTCCGCTCTCTATTTTATTCTCTCCGCTTACTACCATGCTCTTCCAGTTTTCCCGCTTTAATCCGGGCACAGTGTTTCTCCCCGTCGCATTCAGGGTCGTCAGGTAAGATTAATTTTATGTTTCGGCTAAATTTCAAAAGTTTCAACTTTTCTCTTGTAACTACTGTCTGATTTTCGCCTGACATTTTTATTTTTACCCTTTCTCTAATATATTTTAACAAAAATAATCAAACCTTGGAAAAAGTTTTAAAATACCCACGTCACAGGAGGAAATCCCGGGAGTAGTTTTATTTTTATCCTTCCTATAAGATGTTGATTTGCTAATTTGGTTATATTTATTCGGCTTGACGTCTCAGTTAATTAGTCTAAATTAAAATTTATTTATAGTTGGATTTATGCTTAGCTATATTATGTTAACATTTTGTTTATCAATTAGCGGAGGGAAAAAAAATAGAGCCGTCTAGAGGCCTTTCTTTTCGTTAGTCATTGGTTTATGTATATAATTTTGAGATAAAATAATTCATAGTAGGAAATATTATGTTAAGAGAAAAACCCTCCCTCTCGCTCGTTCCAGTGACTCCACGAGTCTAGAAAGCCCTCAACCCGGTCTCGCCGTCTCGTTGTTTTGCTATCTCTTTCTTTCTCTCCACTTCATACCTCGCTGTTCCAGTTTTCTTACTTCAATCTGGGAAAGTGTTTCTCTACGTCGCATTCAAGACCGTCTGGTAAAATTTATTATAGGTTTCGGCTAAATTTCAAAAGGTTCAACTTTTCTATTGTAACTATTGTCCGATTTTAGACCGACATTTTTATTTTTACACTTTCTCTAATATATTTTAATAAAAATAATCAAACTTTTGAAAAAGTTTTAAAAATACCCATGTCGTAGGAGGAAAACTCGGGTGCTCTTTTATTTTAACATTCCTATGAGATGCTGATTTGGTAATTTGGTTATATTTATTCGTCTTGACATCTCAGTTAATTAGTGCAAATTAAAATTAATTTATAGTTGGATTTATACTTAGCTATATTATGTTAATAATTTGTTTATCAATTAGCAGAGGGAAAACAAACTGGGGTCGTCTAGAGCCCTTTCCTTTCATTCGTTATTGGTTTATGGTATATAATTGTGAGATAAAAAAAATTCATAGTTAGAAATATTATGTTAAGAGAAAAACTCTCCCTTTCGCTCGTTCCAGTGACTCCATGAGTCTAGAAAGCCCTCCACCCGGTCTCGCCATTCCCCTCTATATTTCATTCTCTCCGCTTTATACCTCGATCTTCTTGTTTTCTCACTTCACTCCAGACACAGTGTTTCTCTCCGTTGCATTGAGGGCTGTCATGTAAAATTTATTTTAGGTTTCCGCTAAATTTCATTAGTTTGAACTTTTCTCTTGTAACTACTGTCCGATTTTCGACAATCATTTTTATTTTTACCCTTTTTCTAATATATTTTGATAAAAATACCAACTTTTGAAAAAGTTTTGAAAATACCCAAGTCACAAGAGGAAAACCCGGTTGCGGTTTTATTTTTTCCCTTTCAATAAGATACTGATCTTCTAATTTTGTTATATTTGTTCAACTTGACGTCTTAGTTAATTAGTCTTAATTAAAATTTATTTATAGTTAGATTTATACTTACCTATATGATATTAACATTTTTTTTTATCAATTAGCAGAGGAAAAAAAAGGGGAGCCGTCTAGAGGCCGTTCCTTTCGTTAGTTATTGGTTTATGGTTATATATTCTTGAGATAAAATAATTCACACCAGGAAATATTATGTTAAGAGAAAAACCCTCTCTCTCGCTCGTTCCAGTGACTCCATGAGTGTGGAAAACCCTCAACCCGGTCTCGCTGTTCCGCTCTCTATTTTTTTCTCTCCGCTTACTAACCTGCTCTTCCAGTTTTCCCGCTTTAATCCGGGCACAGTGTTTCTCCCCGTCGCATTCAGGGTCGTCAGGTAAGATTAATTTTATGTTTCGGCTAAATTTCAAAATTTTCAACTTTTCTCTAGTAACTACTGTCCGATTTTCGCCTGACATTTTTATTTTTACCCTTTCTCTAATATATTTTAACAAAAATAATCAAACCTTTGAAAAAGTTTTAAAATACCCACGTCGCAGGAGGAAATCCCGGGAGTAGTTTTATTTTTATCCTTCCTATAAGATGTTGATTTGCTAATTTGGTTATATTTATTCGGCTTGACGTCTCAGTTAATTAGTCTAAATTAAAATTTATTTATAGTTGGATTTATGCTTAGCTATATTATGTTAACATTTTGTTTATCAATTAGCGGAGGAAAAAAAAATAGAGCCGTCTAGAGGCCTTTCTTTTCGTTAGTCATTGGTTTATGTATATAATTTTGAGATAAAATAATTCATAGTAGGAAATATTATGTTAAGAGAAAAACCCTCCCTCTCGCTCGTTCCAGTGACACCACGAGTCTAGAAAGCCCTCAACCCGGTCTCGTCGTCTCGTTGTTTTGCTATCTCTTTCTTTCTCTCCACTTCATACCTCGCTGTTCCAGTTTTCTTACTTCAATCTGGGCACAGTGTTTCTCTACGTCGCATTTAGGACCGTCAGGTAAAATTTATTTTAGGTTTCGGCTAAATTTCAAAAGTTTCAACTTTTCTATTGTAACTATTGTCCGATTTTCGACCGACATTTTTATTTTTACACTTTCTCTAATATATTTTAATAAAAATAATCAAACTTTTGAAAAAGTTTTAAAAATACCCATGTCGCAGGAGGAAAACTCGGGTGCTGTTTTATTTTAACATTCCTATGAGATGCTGATTTGGTAATTTGGTTATATTTATTCGTCTTGACATCTCAGTTAATTAGTGCAAATTAAAATTTATTTATAGTTGGATTTATACTTAGCTATATTATGTTAATAATTTGTTTATCAATTAGCAGAGGGAAAACAAACTGGGGTCGTCTAGAGCCCTTTCCTTTCATTCGTTATTGGTTTATGGTATATAATTGTGAGATAAAAAAAATTCATAGTTAGAAATATTATGTTAAGAGAAAAACCCTCCCTTTCGCTCGTTCGAGTGACTCCGTGAGTCTAGAAAGCCCTCCACCCGGTCTCGCCATCTCGCCATTCCCTTCTATATTTCATTCTCTCCGCTTTATACCTCGATCTTCTTGTTTTCTCACTTCACTCCAGAAACGGTGTTTCTCTCCGTTGCATTGAGAGCTGTCAGGTAAAATTTATGTTAGGTTTCCGCTAAATTTCATTAGTTTGAACTTTTCTCTTGTAACTACTGTCCGATTTTCGACAGTCATTTTTATTTTTACCCTTTTTCTAATATATTTTGATAAAAATACCAACTTTTGAAAAAGTTTTGAAAATACCCAAGTCACAAGAGGAAAACCCGGTTGCGGTTTTATTTTTACCCTTTCAATAAGATACTGATTTTCTAATTTTGTTATATTTGTTCAACTTGACGTCTTAGTTAATTAGTCTAAATTAAAATTTATTTATAGTTAGATTTATACTTACCTATATGATATTAACATTTTGTTTATCAATTAGCAGAGGAAAAAAAACGGGAGCCGTCTAGAGGACGTTCCTTTCGTTAGTTATTGGTTTATGGTTATATAATCTTGAGATAAAATAATTCACAGTAGGAAATATTATGTTAAGAGAAAAACCCTCTCTCTCGCTCGGTCCAGTGACTCCATGAGTGTGGAAAGCCCTCAACCCGGTCTCGCTGTTCCGCTCTCTATTTTTTTCTCTCCGCTTACTACCCTGCTCTTCCAGTTTTCCCGCTTTAATCCGGGCACAGTGTTTCTCCCCGTCGCATTCAGGGTCATCAGGTAAGATTAATTTTATGTTTCGGCTAAATTTCAAAAGTTTCAACTTTTCTCTTGTAACTACTGTCCGATTTTCGCCTGACATTTTTATTTTTACCCTTTCTCTAATATATTTTAACAAAAATAATCAAACCTTTGAAAAAGTTTTAAAATACCCACTGTAGGGCGCAGAAAGTTGCACGGCATCAGGTTAGCTAACGGTGCGGGTTTTATGTGTGGGTGAGTGGAAATGCTCCCAACTGGGTTCAGTGCTCTGGTTCTTTGAAGTGAACATGAGCAGGTCACCGAACTCAGGGGAAGGCATCCACTGGGTATTTCTTTCTGCATTCCTTCTGGTTCACCCCTTGTGACAACCTACGTTCATGATCAGTTGTCGGAGGTTTTATTATTTTCGATTGTGAGAACATTTTACTCCCGACAGGCACAAGCCCCGCCGTTAATTACATCAGAAAGACCTTTCGAGTCTATCTGAAGACCTCATGCATTCCGGGATTTGTGTCTATTTGGGTTGAACTGAATAATAGGGCTAAAAAGGGCTCATGTATAATTTACTTTGGTCGTGCGGTTGGTTCTCATTTGACTTTGGATTTCTTTTTGGTCAGTTACCATGATGTGTGCTTGAAAATATGGATTTCATATTTAAAATATGAAAACATACATAAGAAATATCATCTAGGTGTTTTTAATTTGAAAGGAGCATTTAAATATCATTTTTATATCTTTATTTATAAAAATATGTCAAGAGAGGGGCATTTTGGTCATTTCAGTTTATGTCTGGGACCTGGATATGATAAATTATTATTTAGAATCATAGAGAATTTGATTGGAGTTCATTTGGAACTGATTCGAGTCAATTTGGACTTAATATGAGAAAGTTATGGTCAGAAAGGACTTGAAAGGACTTGTTTGTAAAGATTTTATATTTCCAGGGACTTGTTTGTAATTTCTGGAGGACTTGAGGCTGTGATTTGGGCCTTTGTGTAAATTTGCACTGCATATTTTAAATAAACAGAGGGGTTTATGTGTAAAAAAGGATCTTCTGGTCACATGTGGACTTTAAGATTGATGCAGAGCTTTGAGATTTGGACTTTGAGCCTTTGAGATGTGCACAAGTCATTGGATTGAAATCATTGGGCTTCAGAATTGGTGCAGAGATGATTTAGTTAAATGGGCTTTGAGATTTGGGCTTTTGGGCCTTGGACATGCGTATTGGGTTTATGGGCCTTGGATATTAATTTAAGTAACATCGGGCTTGTGTCAAAACTCGTGCAGAACGGCCCAAACGGTTATTATGACATGTGGGGTCCAATTGTCGGGATCCGTTAGACATAGATTTGAATTTGGTTCATTGATCAAACAGACTGCTTTGAGATCTGTGCTTCCTGCTTTGAGAATCGTGCTAAAGGGTTTCCAGTCTAGGGTTCATCCCCGATGAACTGAGTCCGGCGGATCTAAGCCACGGCGGCGCCAGCCAAGGGTATGGTTGTGATCGTGAGGTTGCCAAGAGTTCATTAGTGCCATTGTCGGTCACCGGCGACCATCGGAGGCTTTGGTTCACAGATGAGAATATCGGTACCGGTACCAATGAGGGTTTACTCCGGGTCCCTTTGATTTGGTTATGATTTCCTTCGATAACTTAATCATTTGTGATTGCAAGACTGCATAAAAGCGTTAAAAAAATGTCAATTTCACATTTGGTTCAGTACCGATTGGGTACTATTAACTGGTACAGAGTCACTAAAACTGATTCAAGGGTTCAAAGGCCTTTATTTGATCATTTTAAAGAGGCTTATGCATGTGAGAGGGTTTAATTTAGGTTGAATCAAGTTCTGACTGTACATGGCATGAAGAGTTCATAATTTCAGAACATTTTTAACCTATTCCCTTGTGAATTTGGTACACGAGAGAGAGATTTCCTTTCACAGGATCATAGAAGGGGATGTCAAGGGTATCTGTACCAATCTTTATCATTTTAGGCAATTTATTTACATTTATAAACATTTAATCATTGTCAGGGGTATTGTTGTTCATGGTATGCATAATTCTTTGTATTTAATTTTGATTTAACTTTGAATTTCAATTCAGAGATGAATATGAGTCCAAATGGTACAAATTTGGTGTCTATCCTCATTGGTTTGAAGTCTAGTTTATGAATATATCATTTATTTGACATTTCAACCCTTTTAGGGGTTTCAAACTGGCAATGCAACAGTCAGAGGTCAAATGCCCATTTTCTGACAGCAGCGTTTTCTGGATAGCTGAATTTGGGAGATTAATTCCCGTCAGTTGGCTACACCAAATTTCATGTTCTTTACATGGAAATCTTCCTTGAGTCATGACCTGTATGCATGTAAAACAGTTTCATTAAAATCGATCCAAAGATATATGAAACATGTGTTTTTGTACAGGGAAGCTTTGCTGGTAAATAGCTGCTGTCATCATGCTGATGGCCAACTTCAAAAATTCATTTCAGGAGTTCTGCTAATCCAAATTTCATGTTCTTTATATGAAAATTCTCAGGACAGAGTGCTCTACATTCTGGTAAAACTTCATGAATTTTGGAGCTACCTAGCTGTACCAGACAGGGGGTTAAATACAGGGACAGGCATGAACTATACTGGTATTTGCTGTTTTTTATCATTTCAAAGGCTGGACTTCCAAAATTCATAACTAATTGAAATAAAACCCAAATAATATGAATTTGATGTCCATCTTGATTGTCTTGGGATCATCTATCCATCCGTGCAATTTATTTCATATTTTTGGTCCTTTTAAGGGTTCCAAATGGGGAATGCGGCCAGAACAGGTCATATGCATATTTTCAGACATTTTGATCTGATTTCTCATGAATTTAGTACATGAGAGATGATTTTTATTTCACAGATTCAAAAATATATGTACAAGGGACTTATGTGTCAAGTTTCAGAATTTCCTGAGCATTATTTCTCAGTTTAGAGGCTTGTATAGCATGAGGGGCATAGCTGGTAAATCTGACAGAAAATTCAGCATTTTTATATTTTTAAAAGATGAATTTTGACAGGCCATAACTTTGTATAGAAATGTCCAAATGAGGCAAACTTTAGGTGAATTTCATGTGTTTTTAAATTCTCTATCCAATGGTGAAGTCCATTTTGTAATTTGGTCCTTGTACTTGTCAGAACTATCAGTTTTATCAGAACAGTGCATATCACTTTTTTTTTTGTTTTTTTTTATGCATTGCATTGCACCAGTTGGATTATTTACATGATTTGTTGCTGAGCCTGTGCTTGGTATGGTACCAGAGACTGGTACAAGAGGTTTTAATCATGTCAAGAGGCCTAGTTTAAGTCCATGACATGTTTTAGAGGTTCAATACCATTATATTAACATCAAAAAGGATAAATCAAAGTCAAAGCTCCCAATGAATGGAAATCACTATGAATACAGACCGTCAGAGTCTTCATTTTTGCAGAACGGTCCCTGTCTTTTAGAAAATTACATTTGCATGTGCTTTTCACCAAGATCTGGACATGATCATTAGGAGATCATAGCTTTTGAGAGTATGAATGACCTGGTTCAGTATGCACTGATGTCTATTCGCATCTTTTGAGCTCCATCCTTCAATAGACATGTATTGAATCAACTTTTAACTCCTTGACTTTGCATAATTTGGTGTATATGGCTTGCATGGAGCTTTGCCTTGGGGTTTAAGCTTTTCAATACTCATCTTAGGTCCATTTGAAAAGAAAATAGCAAGGAAGCCAGCTGGCTTGACCTTGCTACTTCTATCATGCATAGATCACTTGATCCTTCTTAAATAACTTCTTATAAATCAAGTATAAAGAGAAGCCAGCTGGCTTAACTCCTTATACTCTCCTTATTTCCATTATTCAAACAGATCAAGGATCAGAGAAAAAAAAAAGAAAAGAAAGAAAGAAAGAAAGAAAAGACAGAAAAGACAGAAAAGAAAAGAAAAGAGAAAAGAAAGAAAAAGGAAAGATTTAGTCATCAAGCTCCATGCCATAGCATGGAGCTCTCTTCTTCATGCTTCAAAACAGCAAGTTTAAGGGAGCAGATCAAGAAGAATAAAAGATCAAAGCAATGTAAATAAA
The DNA here is from genome assembly GCF_964058835.1 of Carex rostrata. Taxonomy (NCBI): domain Eukaryota; kingdom Viridiplantae; phylum Streptophyta; class Magnoliopsida; order Poales; family Cyperaceae; genus Carex; species Carex rostrata. The sequence goes on along the minus strand of NC_135920.1, from coordinate 4,095,033 downwards.
ATAGAGAGAAAATGTAAGAAAAATAGAAAACTTTCAAATAAACTTTATTCACCAAGGGAGTTAATACATCATGTAGCTATCAAAGCTCTTTCTATACTATTGATTTGCAGAAATGGGAGAAAAGCACAAGGCTTGAGTATGAACTATGAAAAAGAAGAGAGAAAGAGCTCTCAATCTGTGTATATGTGTGTGTTACAATGTGTATCTCTATCTTGCTTTCTATATCTCTCTTGTGTGTTCAATTCGGTTCCTTTCTTTGCTGCTAGGCATGGGTATATATATAGCCTTCAAGGCTAGGGTTTTGGAGAGCCTATGTTGGCATGATCTCCACCCTTCATTTCTTCATCATTTTATCAAGGGTTCAGATTATAGCCCGTCATTTGCAGGGGTTTGAACCAATTATAATGTGCCATCTCATCAATCCATAAACAATCTCATTTATAGCCATTGATTTCATCCATTCAAAGGCTTGGATTTCATGTATGAAGCTGTGAAGAGAATCATGCTTTCCTCACTACCCTAGGGTGGAGATTCATGTGTTGGCATCATCTGGAGCATTCATTTCCATTTGATCGGATGGCTGTGGCTTGAGGCGCAGAGGAGGCAGTATCAGGCGCCAGCTACTGTCCTTTTATTTTGTTTGATTCCTTCACCATGCCGTTGAGCATTTGGAGATGAAGATGCTTTAAAATCCCATGGGCTTGGTGCTATGAACCATGAAGGGAGCTTTAGCATGGTGTTTGATGGACCAAGTGCTTGTGCTATGGCTGAAATTGAATCTGCTTCAATGCGCAAGGCACCATCATTTCTCCAAGCCGCTGATTGGTTGATATCAGGTAGGTCCCACATGTCATGGTAAATGAGAAACAAATGTTGCGTATTTCCCATTTGAAGCTGTTAACTAATATTCAATGGAATTCGGCCCATATGGCATTTAGGCCCAAAATCAATTAATTTTGTTTCTGACTTTAATCAAAGCCGTGAGTATCTTTTCTCAATTTTTTAATGGTCAAATAGATGTATCCATCTCAATTATAATGGACACCTCCATTTCTGATTTTGTTTAATTTTCAAAATTCGATAACTCTCCAACCATTTTGAGTTATGAATCATATGATATATCAAAATTCATGGTTTCTCACGAGGAATCACAATATGAACCTCCATACATTGCTCTTGATCCATTTTAAAGAGCCTTTACATGTCCTTGGTATTCTCCAAGCATTAAAATATTGCTATTTTTATTTTAGCAACATTTTAGGTACAACACCCACGTCACAGGAGGAAATCCCGGGAGTAGTTTTATTTTTATCCTTCCTATAAGATGTTGATTTGCTAATTTGGTTATATTTATTCGGCATGACGTCTCATTTAATTAGTCTAAATTAAAATTTATTTATAGTTGGATTTATGCTTAGCTATATTATGTTAACATTTTGTTTATCAATTAGCGGAGGAAAAAAAAAATAGAGCCGTCTAGAGGACTTTCCTTTCGTTAGTCATTGGTTTATGTATATAATTTTTAGATAAAATAATTCATAGTAGGAAATATTATGTTAAGAGAAAAACCCTCCCTCTCGCTCGTTCCAGTGACTCCACGAGTCTAGAAAGCCCTCAACCCGGTCTCGCCGTCTCGTTGTTTTGCTATCTCTTTCTTTCTCTCCACTTCATACCACGCTGTTCCAGTTTTCTTACTTCAATCTGGGCACAGTGTTTCTCTACGTCGCATTCAGGACCGTCAGGTAAAATTTATTTTAGGTTTCGGCTAAATTTCAAAAGTTTCAACTTTTCTATTGTAACTATTGTCCGATTTTCGACCGACATTTTTATTTTTACACTTTCTCTAATATATTTTAATAAAAATAATCAAACTTTTGAAAAAGTTTTAAAAATACCCATGTCGCAGGAGGAAAACTCGGGTGCTGTTTTATTTTAACATTCCTATGAGATGCTGATTTGGTAATTTGGTTATATTTATTCGTCTTGACATCTCAGTTAATTAGTGCAAATTAAAATTTATTTATAGTTGGATTTATACTTAGCTATATTATGTTAATAATTTGTTTCTCAATTAGCAGAGGGAAAACAAACTGGGGTCGTCTAGAGCCCTTTCCTTTCATTCGTTATTGGTTTATGGTATATAATTCTGAGATAAAAAAAATTCATAGTTAGAAATATTACGTTAAGAGAAAAACCCTCCCTTTCGCTCGTTCCAGTGACTCCCTGAGTCTAGAAAGCCCTCCACCCGGTCTCGCCGTCTCGCCATTCCCCTCTATATTTCATTCTCTCCGCTTTATACCTCGATCTTCTTGTTTTCTCACTTCACTCCAGACACGGTGTTTCTCTCCGTTGCATTGAGGGCTGTCAGGTAAAATTTATTTTAGGTTTCCGCTAAATTTCATTAGTTTGAACTTTTCTCTTGTAACTACTGTCCGATTTTCGACAGTCATTTTTATTTTTACCCTTTTTCTAATATATTTTGATAAAAATACCAACTTTTGAAAAAGTTTTGAAAATACCCAAGTCACAAGAGGAAAACCCGGTTGCGGTTTTATTTTTACCCTTTCAATAAGATACTGATTTTCTAATTTTGTTATATTTGTTCAACTTGACGTCTTAGTTAATTAGTCTAAATTAAAATTTATTTACAGTTAGATTTATACTTACCTATATGATATTAACATTTTGTTTATCAATTAGCAGAGGAAAAAAAACGGGAGCCGTCTAGAGGCCGTTACTTTCGTTAGTTATTGGTTTATGGTTATATAATCTTGAGATAAAATAATTCACAGCAGGAAATATTATGTGAAGAGAAAAACCCTCTCTCGCTCGTTCCAGTGACTCCGTGAGTGTGGAAAGCCCTCAACCCGGTCTCGCTGTCTCGCTGTTCCGCTCTCTATTTTTTTCTCTCCGCTTATTACCCTGCTCTTCCAGTTTTCCCGCTTTAATCCGGGCACAGCGTTTCTCCCCGTCGCATTCAGGGTCGTCAGGTAAGATTAATTTTATGTTTCGGCTAAATTTCAAAAGTTTCAACTTTTCTCTTGTAACTACTGTCCGATTTTCGCCTGACATTTTTATTTTTACCCTTTCTCTAATATATTTTAACAAAAATAATCAAACCTTTGAAAAAGTTTTAAAATACCCACGTCACAGGAGGAAATCCCGGGAGTAGTTTTATTTTTATCCTTCCTATAAGATGTTGATTTGCTAATTTGGTTATATTTATTCGGCTTGACGTCTCAGTTAATTAGTCTAAATTAAAATTTATTTATAGTTGGATTTATGCTTAGCTATATTATGTTAACATTTTGTTTATCAATTAGCGGAGGAAAAAAAAATAGAGCCGTCTAGAGGCCTTTCTTTTCGTTAGTCATTGGTTTATGTATATAATTTTGAGATAAAATAATTCATAGTAGGAAATATTATGTTAAGAGAAAAACCCTCCCTCTCGCTCGTTCCAGTGACTCCACGAGTCTAGAAAGCCCTCAACCCGGTCTCGTCGTCTCGTTGTTTTGCTATCTCTTTCTTTCTCTCCACTTCATACCTCGCTGTTTCAGTTTTCTTACTTCAATCTGGGCACAGTGTTTCTCTACGTCGCATTCAGGACCGTCAGGTAAAATTTATTTTAGGTTTCGGCTAAATTTCAAAAGTTTCAACTTTTCTATTGTAACTATTGTCTGATTTTCGACCGACATTTTTATTTTTACACTTTCTCTAATATATTTTAATAAAAATAATCAAACTTTTGAAAAAGTTTTAAAAATACCCATGTCGCAGGAGGAAAACTCGGGTGCTGTTTTATTTTAACATTCCTATGAGATGCTGATTTGGTAATTTGGTTATATTTATTCGTCTTGACATCTCAGTTAATTAGTGCAAATTAAAATTTATTTATAGTTGGATTTATACTTAGCTATATTATGTTAATAATTTGTTTATCAATTAGCAGAGGGAAAACAAACTGGGGTCGTCTAGAGGCCTTTCCTTTCATTCGTTATTGGTTTATGGTATATAATTATGAGATAAAAAAATTTATAGTTAGAAATATTATGTTAAGAAAAAAACCATCTCTCTCGCTCGTTCCAGTGACTCCATGCCATGGCATGGAGCTTGATGACTAGCTTGGTTTAAATCATGCAAATGGCGCTACCTTCTGTCGTAGACCTGGTTCATGAAAGACCATATCCTTGGCAGCCGCGCGGCTCATGGTGCTCCATGCTCACGCAATAAGAAGTATGCTCCTCCTCCTAACAAACAAGACAGAAACGTTGGAGAAACGGTTTCCTGCCTCTCAACCAGCATCAACCTGGAGATGCCATTTCAAGGCTCCAAATGTCAGAGTCCACGTGCCAAGCACTAGTTGGATCATAATAGATGAAAAGAATATGCTTTAGAACCTTCCAGCTGATGCTAGCTGTCCATATTCCCTTTGCACGCCAACCGTTCGATGAAATGAATGGTCAAGATGAAGATGCCAAAATCAAACCCTGATGAAACCCTAGCCCTGAGGCTATACAAGGAGCATAATAGAAGAGAAAACACAACAATTGAACACACAAGAGAGATATAGAAAACAAGATAGATACACATTGTAACACACACATATAACACAGATTGAGGGCTCTTTGTCTCTTCTTTTTCATAGTTCATACTCAAGCCTTGTGCTTTTCTCCCATTTCTTCAAATCAATAGCATAGAAGAAGCCTTGATGGCTGTATGATGTATTAATTCCCTTGGTGAATAAAGTTTATTTGAAAGTTTTCTATTTTTCTTGCATTTTCTCTCTATTTTATTAGATACATTGCTTTGATCTTTTATTCTTCTCGATCTACTCCCTTAAATTTGCTGTTTTGAAGCATGAAGAAGAGAGCTCCATGCCATGGCATGGAGCTTGATGACTAAATCTTTTCTTTTCTCCTTTTCTTTCTTTTCTTTCTTTCTTTCTTTTCTTTTCTTTCTCTCTGATCCTTGATCTGTTTGAATAATGGAAATAAGGAGAGTATAAGGAGTCAAGCCAGCTGGCTTCTCTTTATACTTGATTTATAAGAAGTTATTTAAAAGGATCAAGTGATCTATGTATGATAGAAGTAGCAAGGTCAAGCCAGCTGGCTTCCTTGCTATTTTCTTTTCAAATGGACCTAAGATGAGTATTGAAAAGCTTAAACCCCAAGGCAAAGCTCCATGCAAGTCATATACACCAAATTATGCAAAGTCAAGGGGTTAAAAGTTGATTCGATACATGTCTATTGAAGGATGGAGCTCAAAAGATGTGAATAGACATCAGTGCATACTGAACCAGGTCATTCATACTCTCAAAAGCTATGATCTCCTAATGATCATGTCCAAATCATAGTGAGGAGAACACTTAAAAGTGATTTTTCTAAAAGGCAGGGACCTATTTGCAAAAATACAGGTTCTGACAGTCTATGTTCATGTCAAAATGATGTTTCTCATAGCTTGGAGCTTTTAATTTTGATCTTCTCTCTTAATTGATGACAACACAGTGGCTTTGAAGCCCTTGAAATCTGTTATAGACCCAAACCAGAATCCATGCCATGATTAAAATACCTTGTACCAGTCTCTGATACCATACCAAGCATAAACTCAGCGATAAATCATGTAAATAATCCAACTGGTACAATGCAATGTGCTATAAATAGTGAAATGCACTGATCTGATAAAATCGCCGATTCTGATAAATACAAGGACCAAATTACAAAATGGACTTCACCATTGGATAGTGAATTTAAAAACACATGAAATGCACCTAAATTTTGTATCATTTGGATTTCCCTACAGAAAGATATGGTTCTCCAAAGTTCATCTTTTAAAAATATAAAATGCTGAATTTTCTGTCAGATTTACCAGCTATGCCCCTCATGCTACACAAGCCTTTAAACTGAGAAATAATGCTCAGGAAATTCTGAAATTTGACACATAAGTCCCTTGTACATATATCTTTGAATCTGTGAAATAAAAATCACCTCTCATGTACTAAATTCATGAGAAATCAGATCAAAAAGTCTGAAAATATGCATATGACCTGTTCTGGTCGCATTCCCCATTTGGAACCCTTAAAAGGACCAAAATATAAAATAAATTGCACAGATGGATAGCTAATTCCAAGCCAATAAAAATGGACATCAATTTCATATTATTTGGATTTCATTTCAATTAAATATGAATTTTGGAAGTTCAGCCCTTTGAAATGATAAAAAACAGCAAATACCAGTACAGTTCATACCTGTCCCTGTGTTTAACCTTCTGTCTGGTACAGCTAGGTAGCTCCAAAGTTCATGAAATCTTACCAGAATATAGAAGATTCTGTCCTGAGAATTTTCATATAAAGAACACAAAATTTGGATCAGCAGAACTCTTGGAATTAAATTCTGAAGTTAGCTACCAGCATGGTAACAACAGCTATTTACCAGCAGAGTTCCCTGTACAAAAACGCCTGTTTCATATAGTTCTGAATTGAGTTTAATAAAACTTCTTTACGTGCATACAGGTCATTACTCAAGGAAGATTTTCATATAAAAAACATGAAGTTTCGTGTAGCCAATTGATGGGAATTGATCTCCAAAGTTCAGCTGCTCAGAAAATGCTACTGTCAGAAAAATGGACATTTGACCCCTGACAGCTGCATTGTCATTTTGAGACCCCTAAAAGAGTTGAAATGTCAAATAAATTACATATTCAGAAACTAGACTTCAAGCCCATCAAGATAGACATTAAATTCGAATTAATTGGACTTGTATTCAGTTCTGAATTTAATTTCAAAGTTGATCAGATCAAAAATATAAAAATACAGCAGCTCAAGGATATTTCTACCCCTTCTGTTGAAATTAAATCTGAAAAATCTGAAAACAAAGGCTTTCATGCCACCTTTGATCCAAAACCTAATTCAGAGCAAATTGATCTCTCTCTGATATGATCAGTATGCCTATAAATGATCCAAACAATCTTTCCGAGTACTTGAATTGACCTTAAATCCTTTGCATCACTCACTGGTATCAAACCGGTACTGAAACTGGTGCAACAGAATCCAAGTCATGCTCAAGTCACCTCCAAACATGGAATTGATGACTTTAATGTCTTTCAAATCTCCATACGATCTCAAATAGTTGATTCGTTGAAGAAAAACACAATAGAATCAATCAAAATCGACTCAAGCGTTCATTGGTACTGACAGGCACTGTTCAAGCCTAGGTCGCCATCTCCGATGAACTTCAACAGTCAACAATAGGTGCACTGTGATCCCGACAACCAGACGAGGCCAATGGTATTCATAGCCGGCGCCGCCGTGATCGAAGATGGCCGGAACTCCCTTTGCTGGCCCTTGTCAGGGATGAACCCTACGACCTATCGGGTTGCACGATTCTTAATGCACCTGATCAAATCCAAAGGCCCAAGTTCAAATCCATTAACCTAACGGCCTACTGACGCATGGGACCTACCTGTCAGTCCGTTTGATTTGTTTAAAGCTCCAGCACCAATCTTGGAGCCCATTTGGCATACATCTAAGCGGCGGCACATTAATTGATGATCCAGCACATTCATTAAGGCCCAAAAGCCCAATCTTAAAGCCCCTTTGATCAAACCATATCCAGTGTTAATCCCAATCCCCAAATGTCAGAAATCCAGACCTCTGGACACATATCAAAGCCCAATGATCTCAATCCAATGGCTTGTGCACATCTCAAAGGCCCAAAAGTCCAAATCTCAAAGCTCTGCACTAATCTTAAAGTCCACATGTGACCAGAAAATCCCTTTTTGCACATAAACCCCTCTGTTTATTTAAAATATGTAGAGAAGTCCCTATAAATTTACAAAAAGGCCCCTGTCAGCATAAAACTTTCTCAAACAAGCCCTTAAAGGCCGATTTTACAATACAGAGCCTGTCAAAAGCCCAAATCATAGCCTCAAGTCCTCCAGAAATCACAAACAATTCCCTGAAACATAAAATCTTTATAAATAAGTCCTTTCAAGTCCTTTTTTACCATAACTTTCTCATACTGAGTCCAAATCAACTCAAATCAGTTCCAAATGAACCCAAATTCAATCCTCTACAATTCTAAACAACATTTGAACATATCCAAGTGCCAGCCATAATCTGAAATGACTAAAATGCCCCTTTCTTGACATATCTTTGATAGTTAAATGCTCCTTTCAAATTAAAAAAAAACATATAAATGACATTCCTCATGTGTGTCCTCATATTTTAAATGTGAAATCCATATTTTCATGCATACATCAAGGTAACTGACCAAAAAGAAATCCAAAGTTAAATGAGAACCAACCGCATGACCAAAGTAAATCATACATGAGCCCCCTTTTAGCCCCATTATTCGGTTCAACCCAAATAGGCACAAATCCTGGAATGCATGAGGTGTTCAGTTTGACCCGAAAGGTCTTTCTGATGTAATTAACTGCGGGGGCTTGCGCCCGTCGAAAGTTTAAACGTCCTCACAATCGAAAATAATAAAACCTCCGACAACTGATCATGAACGTAGGTTGTCAAAAGAGGTGAACCAGAAGGAATGTAGAAAGAAATCCCCAGTGGATGCCTTCCCCTAAGTTCGGTGACCTGCTCACGTTCACCTCAAAGAGCCAGAGCACTGAACCCGGCTAGGAGCGTCTCCACCCAATCATACCCAGAGTGAAAAATCCGCACCGTTAGCTAACATGACGCCGTGCAACTTTCTGCGCCCTACAAATTTGTTTATCAATTAGCAGAGGGAAAACAAACTGGGGTCGTCTAGAGGCCTTTCCTTTCATTCGTTATTGGTTTATGGTATATAATTATGAGATAAAAAAATTTATAGTTAGAAATATTACGTTAAGAGAAAAAACCTCCCTTTCGCTCGTTGGAGTGACTCCATGAGTCTAGAAAGCCCTCCACCCGGTCTCGCCATCTCGCCATTCCCCTCTATATTTCATTCTCTCCGCTTTATACCTCGATCTTCTTGTTTTCTCACTTCACTCCAGACACGGTGTTTCTCTCTGTTGCATTGAGGGCTGTCAGGTAAAATTTATTTTAGGTTTCCGCTAAATTTCATTAGTTTGAACTTTTCTCTTGTAACTACTGTCCGATTTTCGATAGTCATTTTTATTTTTACCCTTTTTCTAATATATTTTGATAAAAATACCAACTTTTGAAAAAGTTTTGAAAATACCCAAGTCACAAGAGGAAAACCCGGTTGCGGTTTTATTTTTTCCCTTTCAATAAGATACTGATTTTCTAATTTTGTTATATTTGTTCAACTTGACGTCTTAGTTAATTAGTCTAAATTAAAATTTATTTATAGTTAGATTTATACTTACCTATATGATATTAACATTTTGTTTATCAATTAGCAGAGGAAAAAAAACGGGAGCCGTCTAGAGGCCGTTCCTTTCGTTAGTAATTGGTTTATGGTTATATAATCTTGAGATAAAATAATTCACAGCAGGAAATATTATGTTAAGAGAAAAACCCTCTCTCGCTCTGTAACGCCTCTGAATTCGGGTATATTTTAAATTTAGAATCCTAATTAGAACAAAATATAAATAAGAATAATATATATATAGTCAGAAAATAAATTATAAAAGGACAATCAAATAAATAGAAAAAAAAAAACGTTTTATTTATTTAATGAAAGGTATATCCAAATTCTGCATACAAATTTTAATTATATATATACTTAGCCCAATTAGAAAGCCCAAATTAGAAAAAAATGCAAATCTAAATTAAGTCCAATTCCCACCCATATAACCTATCCCTCTCCTCTCTCCTTCCACAGCCAACCCTCCTCTCTTCTTCTGTAAGTCTCTTTCTCTCTTTCTCTTTCTCTTTTTCTCTCTTTCTTTCTCTTTTCCCTCTTGGCCGCCCCTCCTCTCCTCTTGGTTGCCGCCGGCCACAAGCCAGCCACCACCCGAACTCTCTCTCTCTCTTGGCCGAAACCCCTTCCCCACTCCTCCTCCTTGGCCGAGCACCCCCCAAAGCCGACCCCCTTCCCTTGCTGCTGCCGCCGGCCGAACCACCCCAACCCAAGAACCAAACCCGAAATCCTCTAACCTAGACCCGAACCCCTCTCTCCCAAAACCCAAACCCGAAACCCTCTAACCCTAGACCCGAACCCCTCTCTCCCAAAACCGAAAACCCAAGACCTAGACCCGAAAACCCTAAGATTGAATTCAAAAACCCTAGCCTAGACCCGAAACCCATTAACCCTAGAGTGTGATCCTATGAACCAAAATTTGATTGGATATACGGGGTAAGGAAACCAAAACTTAAACCCAATAACCCAATATCCGAACCGAACCCCTTCCCTCTTTAAAGTCAATCAAATTAGTACGAGGATCAAGGTTAATACCAATTTAATAATACCAAATTGAACTGTGGGGGAAACTGAATTGAGGGTTTTAATTATGTGTAAATTCTTTGGATTTAAAAAGAAATAAGAAGTTAATTAAGCGTTTAAAACTTAGGAGCAAACCGCGTGAATTTAGGAGACGCTGAGAATACGCGAGATCCTGACAACCGCTCAAACGAAGGCACTGAAAATACAGGTGCGGGTTCCTGGTCTTTTTACAAATAATACAAAAAAATGCATGGATTGAGGTAAGTAGTCCTTTTTCTTAATCTGGTGGATAAACTGCATGTTGTGAATGTCGAACAATCGTTTGAATTTGTGTAGAATTGCATGATAGGAACTCTTGATGCATGAAATTGAATTGACAGGAATTGAATTGGGAATTTGAGAATGGGGAACTTGAATGAATCGTTTTAAATTGGGGCCGTCCGTGTGAGGCGGCTCTGCATGTGTTTTTTTGAAAAGCGGGCTGTCCATGTGTGGCAGCCCAGTGTGTGAACAGGACAGAACAGAACAGAACAGAACAGAACGGGTCGCCAAATTCGCGGCGGTTCGCCGGATGGGTCCCCGAAATGGCCCATCTAGAGTGTGATAATCGGGTCGTCCTTGCGTGGCGATTCGCCGGGTTTCCATGTGCGGGCATGGATTCCCAAAGTGTGGAATTTTAAAACCTTTTGAAATGAGTTAGAAAGGGGCGGGAATAAAAACTGGTTATTTTAAAGTGATTTGCATATCCTAATCGATAGGGACATGGGGAAAAATTCAAAAACCTTCTTTTTATGTTGTTTGGGGAATTAAATGCATTGATTTGTAAAAGCACCGGGCTGGAACTAAATCCCGCACTGAGAGTTAGTTCGATCTCTCACCGTACCACCTGTTATGTGGGTTCCAGGAAACGAAGAAGAAAGCATGGAGGAAGGCCGCGGGTGAGGAAATTAGCGGAAGTTGTTAAGATAGCCACTATCTGTTTATTTTATATTTGTATGAACAATATTTTGTGTGGACATGGCAGTGACTGTTTGACTAGCCATGTCTGACATATTGTCCCTTTTTTTTTGTTTGTTTGTGAACTCCATTTACTTTTAAATAAAGTGGCTTGTTGAATGTTTTTTTATTGATGATGTATGTGATGTGCTTAACGCCTAGCGCATAAATGCGCGGCGGGTTGTCCGGGGGTGTGACACGCTCGTTCCAGTGACTCCATGAGTGTGGAAAGCCCTCAACCCGGTCTCGCTGTCTCGCTGTTCCGCTCTCTATTTTTTTCTCTCCGCTTACTACCCTGCTCTTCCAGTTTTCCCGCTTTAATCCGGGCACAGCGTTTCTCCCCGTCGCATTCAGGGTCGTCAGGTAGGATTAATTTTATGTTTCGGCTAAATTTCAAAAGTTTCAACTTTTCTCTTGTAACTACTGTCCGATTTTCGCCTGACATTTTTATTTTTACCCTTTCTCTAATATATTTTAACAAAAATAATCAAACCTTTGAAAAAGTTTTAAAATACCCACGTCACAGGAGGAAATCCCGGGAGTAGTTTTATTTTTATCCTTCCTATAAGATGTTGATTTGCTAATTTCGTTATATTTATTCGGCTTGACGTCTCAGTTAATTAGTCTAAATTAAAATTTATTTATAGTTGGATTTATGCTTAGCTATATTATGTTAACATTTTGTTTATCAATTAGCGGAGGAAAAAAAAATAGAGCCGTCTAGAGGCCTTTCCTTTCGTTAGTCATTGGTTTATGTATATAATTTTGAGATAAAATAATTCATAGTAGGAAATATTATGTTAAGAGAAAAACCCTCCCTCTCGCTCGTTCCAGTGACTCCACGAGTCTAGAAAGCCCTCAACCCGGTCTCGCCGTCTCGTTGTTTTGCAATCTCTTTCTTTCTCTACACTTCATACCTCGCTGTTCCAGTTTTCTTACTTCAATCTGGGCACAGTGTTTCTCTACGTCGCATTCAGGACCGTCAGGTAAAATTTATTTTAGGTTTCGGCTAAATTAAAAAAGTTTCAACTTTTCTATTGTAACTATTGTCCGATTTTCGACCGACATTTTTATTTTTACACTTTCTCTAATATATTTTAATAAAAATAATCAAACTTTTGAAAAAGTTTTAAAAATACCCATGTCGCAGGAGAAAAACTCGGGTGCTGTTTTATTTTAACATTCCTATGAGATGCTGATTTGGTAATTTGGTTATATTTATTCGTCTTGACATCTCAGTTAATTAGTGCAAATTAAAATTTATTTATAGTTGGATTTATACTTAGCTATATTATGTTAATAATTTGTTTATCAATTAGCAGAGGGAAAACAAACTGGGGTCGTCTAGAGCCCTTTCCTTTCATTCGTTATTGGTTTATGGTATATAATTGTGAGATAAAAAAAATTCATAGTTAGAAATATTATGTTAAGAGAAAAACCCTCCCTTTCGCTCGTTGGAGTGACTCCCTGAGTCTAGAAAGCCCTCCACCCGGTCTCGCCGTCTCGCCATTCCCCTCTATATTTCATTCTCTCCGCTTTATACCTCGATCTTCTTGTTTTCTCACTTCACTCCAGACACGGTGTTTCTCTCCGTTGCATTGAGGGCTGTCAGGTAAAATTTATTTTAGGTTTCCGCTAAATTTCATTAGTTTGAACTTTTCTCTTGTAACTATTGTCCGATTTTCGACATTCATTTTTATTTTTACCCTTTTTCTAATATATTTTGATAAAAAGACCAACTTTTGAAAAAGTTTTGAAAATACCCAAGTCACAAGAGGAAAACCCGGTTGCGGTTTTATTTATTCCCTTTCAATAAGATACTGATTTTCTAATTTTGTTATATTTGTTCAACTTGACGTCTTAGTTAATTAGTCTAAATTAAAGTTTATTTATAGTTAGATTTATACTTACCTATATGATATTAACATTTTGTTTATCAATTAGCAGAGGAAAAAAAACGGGAGCCGTCTAGAGGCCGTTCCTTTCGTTAGTAATTGGTTTATGGTTATATAATCTTGAGATAAAATAATTCACAGCAGGAAATATTATTTTAAGAGAAAAACCCTCTCTGTCGCTCGTTCCAGTGACTCCATGAGTGTGGAAAGCCCTCAACCCAGTCTCGCTGTTCCGCTCTCTATTTTTTTCTCTCCGCTTATTACCCTGCTCTTCCAGTTTTCCCGCTTTAATCCGGGCACAGCGTTTCTCCCCGTCGCATTCAGGGTCGTCAGGTAAGATTAATTTTATGTTTCGGCTAAATTTCAAAAGTTTCAACTTTTCTCTTGTAACTACTGTCCGATTTTCGCCTGACATTTTTATTTTTACCCTTTCTCTAATATATTTTAACAAAAATAATCAAACCTTTGAAAAAGTTTTAAAATACCCACGTCACAGGAGGAAATCCCGGGAGTAGTTTTATTTTTATCCTTCCTATAAGATGTTGATTTGCTAATTTCGTTGTATTTATTCGGCTTGACGTCTCAGTTAATTAGTCTAAATTAAAATTTATTTATAGTTGGATTTATGCTTAGCTATATTATGTTAACATTTTGTTTATCAATTAGCGGAGGAAAAAAAAATAGAGCCGTCTAGAGGCCTTTCTTTTCGTTAGTCATTGGTTTATGTATATAATTTTGAGATAAAATAATTCATAGTAGGAAATATTATGTTAAGAGAAAAACCCTCCCTCTCGCTCGTTCCAGTGACTCCACGAGTCTAGAAAGCCCTCAACCCGGTCTCGCCGTCTCGTTGTTTTGCTATCTCTTTCTTTCTCTCCACTTCATACCTCGCTGTTCCAGTTTTCTTACTTCAATCTGGGCACAGTGTTTCTCTACGGCGCATTCAGGACCGTCAGGTAAAATTTATTTTAGGTTTCGGCTAAATTTCAAAAGTTTCAACTTTTCTGTTGTAACTATTGTCCGATTTTCGACCGACATTTTTATTTTTACCCTTTCTCTAATATATTTTAATAAAAATAATCAAACTTTTGAAAAAGTTTTAAAAATACCCATGTCGCAGGAGGAAAACTCGGGTGCTGTTTTATTTTAACATTCCAATGAGATGCTGATTTGGTAATTTGGTTATATTTATTCGTCTTGACATCTCAGTTAATTAGTGCAAATTAAAATTTATTTATAGTTGGATTTATACTTAGCTATATTATGTTAATAATTTGTTTATCAATTAGCAGAGGGAAAACAAACTGGGGTCGTATAGAGGCCTTTCGTTTCATTCGTTATTGGTTTATGGTATATAATTATGAGATAAAAATATTCATAGTTAGGAATATTATGTTAAGAGAAAAACCCTCCCTTTCGTTCGTTCGAGTGACTCCCTGAGTCTAGAAAGCCCTCCACCCGGTCTCGCCGTCTCGCCATTCCCCTCTATATTTCATTCTCTCCGCTTTATACCTCGATCTTCTTGTTTTCTCACTTCACACCAGACACGGTGTTTCTCTCCGTTGCATTGAGGGCTGTCAGGTAAAATTTATTTTAGGTTTCCGCTAAATTTCATTAGTTTGAACTTTTCTCTTGTAACTACTGTCCGATTTTCGACATTCATTTTTATTTTTACCCTTTTTCTAATATATTTTGATAAAAATACCAACTTTTGAAAAAGTTTTGAAAATACCCAAGTCACAAGAGGAAAACCCGGTTGCGGTTTTATTTTTTCCCTTTCAATAAGATACTGATTTTCTAATTTTGTTATATTTGTTCAACTTGACGTCTTAGTTAATTAGTCTAAATTAAAATTTATTTATAGTTAGATTTATACTTACCTATATGATATTAACATTTTGTTTATCAATTAGCAGAGGAAAAAAAACGGGTGCCGTCTAGAGGCTGTTCCTTTCGTTAGTTATTGGTTTATGGTTATATAATCTTGAGATAAAATAATTCACAGCAGGAAATATTATGTTAAGAGAAAAACCCTCTCTCTCGCTCGTTCCAGTGACTCCATGTGTCACACCCCAAATCCCGCGGGTCTGACAGCCTGCCGCGTGTATAAATCAAGCGTCACATATACACGCAAGGCTGTGGATCTTTTATATGCATTACCAATATCCTCACTTGCTGCGTCCGTCCAATAAACCTGAAAATTTTCGGGAGGGTGGGGGTGAGAATAAATCCCCAGTGCGAAATTTGCCACAGTTTAGATTATTGGACTTGCAATCAGACTCTATATTCAAAAATGAAACCCAAACAATAACAATGCAAGCAGATATATATATACATAATCATAAATAACAGAATGCCAATGCTCGACAACAATTTAATCAACCTGAAACACAATTTACGGAATTTCCAAGATGAATTTCAAACACAACATATATTTTGGCTTAACTCAATTCAATAGGGCTTGTAGCAATTACAGATGTTCTTTCGAGCTGAACCATTATCAAACCCACATCTGTAGGGTTACTGACACCTACAGATGGCCAACCGCTTGACCATTTATCTGACACCCATCTGCAATCGCTTGGCTTAACAGTTTATTAAGGTCTGGTTTGAATCATATAAAGAAAATCCTCTCTGGAATCATTCCAATAGTCTTAATATTCAATTGACCTTTCAAATGCATTAACACGTAGGAGAATGCCACCGAGCCACAGACGTTACACATGTCACCCACGATTTCCAATCACATCTCATAACATAATCACCCTCCCTCGTCCCAACCGGTACTGGGAATATCGAGGGCCGTTCACCTAAGGCCATTTAGGATCCTGGGAATCCAAGTCAGCATACAGCCCGACTTGGCAAATTCATTGGATCCAAGTGCTTAACTTCGTAAATCCATTCACATACATATCAAATCAAATCACATCAAATCAAATCAAATCGTGGTGACTTTCAATCAAATCAGATCATAATCGATCGACACAACCTACAACCATACCAGCATGCAAATCACTCAAGTCACATCAATTCGAGTTTAATTTGATTGGGCTATGCAAATGTTATACACAATTCAATGATGCAATCAATGATATTCAACATGACAAACGAAAACACAGTTTAATTCCTGAAAATAAAGTATCAAACAAGTCCAAGAATCCCGCACCTTATTATGACGAGCGTACCGCTTAGTTACGGATCGGGCGTCTCGAATTAATTCGCGATATCTTGCTCGACTGAGCCTACACCTATATTATACGATTACTTGGTTTAGTTCGGTTACATTCTCAAAACTTAAATTCCAAAAGCCGTCTTTCAATTCGTCAATTCTTTGATACATTTCGGCTCATTTATAATCATTTTAATTCAAGTCCAATTCCAAAATTATATATATATGGTCGGCCCTTATATAAACTTTCACCTTATTACACTTTGGTCCATTGGACGTATCAATTATTTTATTCCAATTCAATTTAATTAAAGACCCATAATTTAGTAAAGGTTTAAGCCTCCTATTTAAAATTTACAATTCATTTCAGGTTCATTATAACTATTTTCACTTTCAAAGCCCATGTATAAAATTGTCATGCATGTCATACATTTTAATCCAATGGCCTACTTATTTAATTTAGTCCAATGCATACATAAACAAAGGCCCCCAATTCATTTAATCAATTCATCCACAAGGCATAACAGTTTTGTATTTAGGCCCCTCTCTTAAATAAATTTCTACAAGGGCTGGTTTCTCACATAATCAACCAAAGTTTTGCAATAATTGCAATATGGTCCCTGTCAGGTCAAATGCTGCTAATCATGCAAAATTCAGCACCATACCAGTAGTATACTGGGATGGTACCACTGGTACCAGCACTTCGCCATTCATACAACACAACACAGCCATGCACAATAAAACCAGCAAAACAGAGACAAGCATAGGTCAAATACAAGGCATCACATTCACCAGCGAAACCAGACAGACAAACCAGAATCAGATCAGCACCAACCAGTAAAACAAAAACATCTCACAAGGCACAAGCCACAAGTCAGCACCTTTGCTGGGAAAATCAATAACCCGAGCAAAAAGGTGTAATTAACTACAATTCCCTCAACAAAATACAATCAATTGAACAAGATGTTCGATAATTTATTCGATTAGAGCTAGCCTGGTATGGAGAGAGCAAAGGGGAAAGGGGAATCGACACCGGAGCAATAACAACCCGCAATTAACACGGCTCAGCACCAACAAAGCATCAGAATAGCACCAATCAAGCACCGAGACAGCACAAAGCCAACACCAGCATGGAACCAAGCCAACCCCGAGGCAGCACCACGCCAACACTAGCACGGCTCCAAGCAAGCACCATGGCAGCACCACGCCAACACCAACACGGCACCAAGTGAGCACTGGGACAGCACCAATCAAACCGAGGCAGCCCATATCCTCAACCCTAGAAACCAGGGTTTCATGGGAGGGGAGGGGGCAGAAACCGAGAGAGAGAGGGGGCGGGCCGTGGCTCTCACGGGCAGAGAGGAAGAGAGGAGAGATCAGAGGCGGGTCCGGTGGGGTTCGCCGGCGACGGAAGAGGGGGCGGAGAGGGGGGGGCGGAGCCCCTCTGTTTTCTTTCTGTGGCGTAGAAGAGAGGAGAGGGGAGGGGGTCTCACGGACAGGGAGGGAGAGGAGAGAAAGGTTTTATTATTTGGACTGCTTTAAGATTCGTGCTGAACATATCTAAATGGCTTGAGATTTTCCAAAAAGTCACGCAAATATGAGATATCTCAGAGGTGAATTAATTTGAGGGTGGACCCGAACTCAAAATTTGATTTGGTTAATTCCAATTCTTTAATATAAAACAAGCCTTGAGATTGGTGCTAGATGAAAAATGAACGTTTGAGATTTTCCAAGAAAAACAAATATATATACATAAATGTATATGGTGCAAAGTCATTCCGACAGGAATCAAAGGAATGTTAATTATGAATTATTCTCTTGTATAACTTCGAATTCAAGTTTTGTAAATTTGTAACTATGTTCGCACATAAAATTCGTATATTTATTTCTCAATTTAAGATTCGAATAATTTGATTTTTCCTTTTATATAATTATATATATTCAATTATAGAATTCGAATAAATCGATATCGGATAGTATCTATGTCTATATATATACATATCAAATCAAATTCTTAAAATTCTCAAATAAACGAAATCGGTAACTTTTATATAATTTATCTCGTACGAATGATTTCGTATAATTATATTCTTACTTAGAATTAAATTATTTATTTATTCACACGAATCTAATTAAATCAATTTCTTCTTTCCTAACAATTAAAAAGAATTGTAACGGATTTTCTAAGTTTCAAATTTACCGAATAATTATAATTTACTATTTATTTCTAAATCTCTAAATTTTATTATACATAATTTCACACATTATTTATATTTCGAAATTTTAGTTTCGTTTTAGTCGGTCAGAAATTTCGGAACGATCGTTAAGTTAATTAAACTTTTTATTTAAGCCAATTGATCGATTTATCAATTTTAATCAAGTCTTTAAAATTTCGGAATGTAACACCATGAGTGTGGAAAGCCCTCAACCTGGTCTCGCTGTCTCGCTGTTCCACTCTCTATTTTTTTCTCTCCGCTTACTACCCTGCTCTTCCAGTTTTCCCGCTTTAATCCGGGCACAGTGTTTCTCCCCGTCGCATTCAGGGTCGTCAGGTAAGATTAATTTTATGTTTCGGCTAAATTTGAAAAGTTTCAACTTTTCTCTTGTAACTACTGTCCGATTTTCGCCTGACATTTTTATTTTTACCCTTTCTCTAATATATTTTAACAAAAATAATCAAACCTTCGAAAAAGTTTTAAAATACCCACGTCACAGGAGGAAATCCCGGGAGTAGTTTTATTTTTATCCTTCCTATAAGATGTTGATTTGCTAATTTGGTTATATTTATTCGGCTTGACGTCTCAGTTAATTAGTCTAAATTAAAATTTATTTATAGTTGGATTTATGTTTAGCTATATTATGTTAACATTTTGTTTATCAATTAGCGGAGGAAAAAAAAATAGAGCCGTCTAGAGGCCTTTCTTTTCGTTAGTCATTGGTTTATGTATATAATTTTGAGATAAAATAAATCATAGTAGGAAATATTATGTTAAGAGAAAAACCCTCCCTCTCGCTCGTTCCAGTGACTCCACGAGTCTAGAAAGCCCTCAACCCGGTCTCGCCGTCTCGTTATTTTGCTATCTCTTTCTTTCTCTCCACTTCATACCTCGCTGTTCCAGTTTTCTTACTTCAATCTGGGCACAGTGTTTCTCTACGTCGCATTCAGGACCGTCAGGTAAAATTTATTTTAGGTTTCGGCTAAATTTCAAAAGTTTCAACTTTTCTATTGTAACTATTGTCCGATTTTCGACCGACATTTTTATTTTTACCCTTTCTCTAATATATTTTAATAAAAATAATCAAACTTTTGAAATTTTTTTAAAAATACCCATGTCGCAGGAGGAAAACTCGGGTGCTGTTTTATTTTAACATTCCAATGAGATGCTGATTTGGTAATTTGGTTATATTTATTCGTCTTGACATCTCAGTTAATTAGTGCAAATTAAAATTTATTTATAGTTGGATTTATACTTAGCTATATTATGTTAATAATTTGTTTATCAATTAGCAGAGGGAAAACAAACTGGGGTCGTATAGAGGCCTTTCCTTTCATTCGTTATTGGTTTATGGTATATAATTATGAGATAAAAATATTCATAGTTAGGAATATTATGTTAAGAGAAAAACCCTCCCTTTCGCTCGTTCCAGTGACTCCATGAGTCTAGAAAGCCCTCCACCCGGTCTCGCCGTCTCGCTATTCCCCTCTATATTTCATTCTCTCTGCTTTATACCTCGATCTTCTTGTTTTCTCACTTCACTCCAGACACGGTGTTTCTCTCCGTTGCATTGAGGGCTGTCAGGTAAAATTTATTTTAGGTTTCTGCTAAATTTCATTAGTTTGAACTTTTCTCTTGTAACTACTGTCCGATTTTTGACAGTCATTTTTATTTGGGGGAATTTCACGTATACCCCTCAAAAACTTCAAAATTACGTATTTCCCCCTCTAAAGTTTGAAATTACGTATTTCCCCCTCTAAACTTCAAAAAATCACAAATTTACCCATTTTATTGTATTTTATATTAAAACTCATTCTAAAATCTTAAAATACCCATTTTACCCTTTATTAAAAGCATATAAAGCCCATCAAACTCAAAATTGAATCTGGACAATTTTTCTACCGTCCAAATTGCTTTTAAATATGCGTGCGCAAGATCAGCACGAATCTTGATGCGAACACGCACGTATATTGATGTGATCTGCACAGATCTTAATGCGATGCGCACCAATCAATATTGCTTTAAGATCCGTGCATGCTAGATCAACACAAAATTGAAGCACTATGCACAGATCTTAATGCGATGCACACGGATCAAACGGTAGATGAACCCTTTAGATTTAAATTTGAGTTTGATGGGTTTTATATGATTTTAATAAAGGGTAAAATGAATATTTTAAGATTTTAAAATGAGTTTTAATATAAAATACAATAAAATGGGTAAATTTGTGAGTTTTTGAAGTTTAGAGGGGGAAATACGTAATTTCAAACTTTAGAGGGGGAAATACGTAATTTTGAAGTTTTTGAGGGGTATACGTGAAATTCCCCCTTTTTATTTTTACCCTTTTTCTAATACATTTTGATAAAAATACCAACTTTTGAAAAAGTTTTGAAAATACCCAAGTCACAAGAGGAAAACCCGGTTGCGGTTTTATTTTTACCCTTTCAATAAGATACTGATTTTCTAGTTTTGTTATATTTGTTCAACTTGACGTCTTAGTTAATTAGTGTAAATTAAAATTTATTTATAGTTAGATTTATACTTACCTATATGATATTAACATTTTGTTTATTGATATCTCCATATTTGATCTATTGTTCCGAGCAATTCTTGTACCAAAATCTACGTTTTAAACCACCAAATCGCGTATTTTACATTGAATATCCATAGAATGTGGTACTGCTGCGATTTCATTCTTATTTTGCAGAAAACGGGCGAAATCAGGGAAGT
The DNA here is from genome assembly GCF_964058835.1 of Carex rostrata. Taxonomy (NCBI): domain Eukaryota; kingdom Viridiplantae; phylum Streptophyta; class Magnoliopsida; order Poales; family Cyperaceae; genus Carex; species Carex rostrata. Next base: position 4,073,684 of record NC_135920.1, on the reverse strand, counting down.
TACTGAATTCTGAGACTCTGCACGCGACCCTCATCACATCTGACGCGATCCTCATCACATCTGACGCGACCCTCATCAGAGTCGATGCGGGTGGCATCAGACTTGATGAGGGTCGCATCGCGAGCTTCCAGAGCAGACAGCAAAGGCCCAATTAAGGCCCAGAATTGAAGCACTCATTTTGAAATGTCTATAAATAGACCACCCCTGCTACCAGGGAGGGAGTGCCGAATTTGAAGATTCAAAACCTCAAGAATTGGAGTGTTGATCAAGAAAGAAGAGAGAGATTGGAGATCGCTTGGAGAAGAAGAGAAGATTGCAAGATCCTCTCCAATCCACCTTGGATCTTCGAGCTTCATCATGATCTCTTCTCTTCTTCTCTCTTTTATGCTTTCTTTCACCATGCTTGAGTAGATCTTTAGTTCCTAGGGTTAGGATGTAGTCTCTAAACTTTGTCTTTGAGTTGCATGTTGTTTTGATCTAAGTTTGAACTTGTGTGATTCTTTGTTTGAGTATTAATTGATTGCTTGATTTTGATTGCTTGATTGATTCTTGATTGTCTACTGTTAGATGTCTATAGCATCTCTTCTAGTAATTTGGCCTTGATGTTTCTTGCAATTGAGATTTAGTATTTGAAGTAGATTTATGATCAATAGTAGCCGAGAGGTGAACTTTCCATTATCGAAAGGTTGTGGATACTTCTAGCAAACCAGACAATCAATTTAGGTTAGATACCAGTAGGTGAGAGCTACAGGTTGAAGCCTCGCACAAGAAATCAACTTAGATACGAACACATGTCAGCTCAGCTCGAGGGCCAAGCGACCCGCATCAGAGATGATGCGAGTCGCATGATAGGTCCAGAGAAGGCAAAGTTTGGGATGAAACCTGAGACCCTGGGAACGCCTTTTATCATTGTTCAAAACCAAAACCTTTAATTGCTTTCATTTACTGTTAATTGAATTGTCGCTCGAAATTAGGAAATATAAACAAACCAAACCCAACTTTTCACACTTCTAGTACCTAACTCAGATTAGTAAGAATTTAGAGTCGAATTATTCCGTCCCTGAGGATCGATACCTTATTATACTATACAGATAGGATTGTGCACTTGCAATCTTAGACGAGAGTAGATTCAAGGTTTAAACTGGTACAGCTAGCTGTACCTGAAACTTTGTAGCATACTTTTGTAAGCGATCAAGTTTTTGGCGCCGTTGCCGGGGACGGCTATTAATTCTTTTCTAGATCTTTGCTTATCTTAGTTAATCTAGATTTTAATCTGTATCTTTTCTTTTACATACTTCCTTATCACTAAAAAAACTGGCTTTCATTCCCCCTCCTGCAGGTAAATACAAGCTGACTTACCAACTGAGGAGCAGAGGACCGCCTTTTGACGAAACACCTCCAGACGACACAGTTCCTGCTCAGACATCAACTGAAGTGACCAGCATCGAAGTTGACGCGACCCTCATCACATCTGATGCTACCCTCATCAGAGCTGAAGCGGGTGGCATCAGAGCTGACGCTGGTAGCATCGCTATTGACGCGACTTGTGTGACAGAGACAATGTCAGAGCATCCAAGCAGGGAAGATAGGGAAGCAGATGCCAGAGAAAGGGAAGTCTTGACCGACCAATCTGACGATGAAATGGATGTCTTCATGCCAAGGACCTTACGAGAGTTCAATGTACCAAGGGCTGGGGATGTCAGAGGTGCGATCAGACTACCAAGGATACCTGAGCAACAACTGAACTTCAACCCAGGAGTTGTAAACATGGTTCAGCAGAACGTCTTCAATGGCATGGATCACGAGGATCCGCATGCTCATCTCCAAACCTTCCTCGAATGTATCACAACCATCAAGACCAATGGGGCAATAGCTGATTACACAAAACTTGCTTTATTTCCTTTTACTCTTAGAGACAAGGCCAAGAAATGGTTAGGGTCGTTACCAAGGGATTCCATTACCAATTGGAGGGAATTGTCTAAATTGTTTCTGACAAGGTTTTTCCCCCACAAAAGAATCGCCAAGGTAAGGAACCAACTGACCAGTTTTAGGCAGAGGTCTGATGAACCCCTCAATGAGGCATGGGAAAGGTTTAGGGAATTGCAATACTCCTGTTCCCATCATGGTATTCCTGATTGGTTGTTGATTCAAACATTCTATGATGGTCTAGCTGAGAGCACTCGCGCTTCTATTGATGTAGTTGCAGGTGGGGCGTTAATGTCAAGGGAACCTCTGGAGGCCATGAACCTGATTGACAACATGGCACAGAATCAACAATGGTCTGGCAGAGACAATACCCGACCCGGAGGTGGAGGCAAGTACGAAGTCGATCAAATCACTGCTCTAACTGCCAAGTTGGATACTATGCAAAGGGCAATGGACAAGCTAAGTGTGAAAGCAGTCAAGCAGCAGCCGCAAGCATGTGTCATGTGTGGTGACGAAAGGCACGCTTACGAGCAATGTTCATTGGTGCAAGCTGAAGAGGAGATCGAGCAGGTCAACTCCATCAACAATGAACCTTCTTTCTTTCCAAAACCTCCCTTCAACCGTTCTTACTCCAAGGACCCTATTGAGCAACAAAACTGGAGGTGGAATCAGAATAACCCTGCGCCATTCAACAATGCTCCCAGACCCCCTTTCAATAACCCCTCTGGCACCAACAACTGGAACAACCCTTCTGGAAGCAACAACAATAACAACATGAACTTCTACCAGAATGCTTCCTTCCCCAATCAGGATAACCAAGCACCTCAATCCGGTCCCTCCAAACCACATGTGGCACCTTATTCGAGTGACTTCATGCACGAGCAAGGGAAAATGAATCAAATCATGTGGGAACAGATGCAATCTATGTCTTCTCAAATGGCTGCTCAAAATAAGTTGCTGGAGCAATTGAGTCACATAGTCATCTCAAGCCAACCTCAACCTGAAAAGTTACCTGCTCAACCAGAACCCAACCCTAGAAGAGAGGTCAAATCGATCACACTGCGAAGTGGGACCCAGTATGAAGGACCAGCCAACCCAACTGATCAGATTCCACCTGACGCGACCCGCGTACCAGAGATGCGACTCGCATCAAGCTCTGAAAAGGTGAGTCCTGGTCGCATAGGATCAATTGAACCCGCATCACCGATTGAAGAGCCAGTGACTGCAACCCACATCCCAGACACGCGACCCGCGTCAGGTGAGTCTGAGAGTCAGAAAAAGAAGGAGACTGAGAAGCCACCTCCATACAGACTACATGTACCCTTCCCTCAAAGATTAGCTGAGACCAAATTGAATGCACAATTCGCTAATTTTGTCGAGGTTCTTAAAGGATTGCACATCATAATTCCATTCACCGAGGCTTTGACCCAAATGCCCACCTATGCCAAGTTTCTCAAAGACATCCTTTCCAACAAGCGAAGCTTGGAGGAGCACAAAAAGGTGAAACTCACAGAGCAGTGCAGTGCAATCTTTAGTAGCAAGCTCCCGCCCAAACTAGAGGACCCTGGAAAATTCTCAATTCCTTGCAAAATTGGGAAAGCTACCATCAAGCGAGCCCTGTGTGACCTAGGGGCCAGCGTGAGTCTCATGCCACGCACCATCTTTGAGCGCATAGGAGTAGGCGAGCTCAGACCCACGCGCATGACTCTACAGCTTGCTGATTCTTCTGTCAGGGTACCACTTGGCATAGTGGAGGATGTGCCAGTTCTAGTCGGTAAGTTCTATGTCCCTGTTGATTTTGTGGTGATGGTGATGGAGATGGAGGAGGACAAGAAAATTCCTATCATTCTGGGACGACCATTCTTGAAGACAGCTCGAACACTCATTGCCGTGGAGAACGGAACTCTGACTCTGCGGATTGGAGATGAGAAAGTGGAGTTTAATCTCAATCGAGCTATGAAGTGTCCCTCCGAAACAGAAACATGCAGCTGGCTTGATGCGGTCGATCAATTGGCCATAGAACAATCTCGTAGGCAATACAGACCAGATGGATCCGATACACGAATAATGAGTAATTATTCTGATTATTTGGATAATTTGCAGGAGAAGATGTGTGCAGCAGAAGAAAATTTTGACGATCTGGATGAACTAGGACGCGGGCCGGATGAATCCCACGCGGGTCGCGTGCCACAGTCTGAAGGCCTGGAAAACAGAGAACGAGGATCTGATGAAGCTGACGCAAGGTCTTCACGCGACCCGAGTGAACCTGACGCAGACCGTGTCAAGGCCCACGCAGAGCCGCCGACTCCTGAAATCAAGCCTCTTCCAGCTAACCTCAGGTATGAGTTCCTAGGCCCAAATAAATCCTGTCATGTGATTTTAAATGCAGGCCTCGACCCAGCTCACATCCTCAGAATCTTGGAGGATTTGAAAGCTCAGCAAATTGTGATTGAGGACTTGATCGAGAAGGTGATAGGCACTCATTCAGCCACATGCAAGCTGAGGACTTTACCAGCAAACCAGCATATGGTCCATACACCTCTGAAGTGGGCGCTCCGCCCAGAACCGCCTGATCCACCTTCCACCAACCAGTGAGGCGCCCCCGCCTCACCCTTCACTCCATGTCTGGTTAGTTTCCATATTTTCTTCTATTTACTTTTTCTTGTGTGAATTCAAGCATTGAGGACAATGCTTCATTCAAGCATTGAGGACAATGCTTCATTCAAGCTTGGGGGGGTGAATAGAAGAAAACTGTATCTGCATTTAGGTCATGTTTATTTTTCCAAAATTTGCATTTTTAGGTGATAAATTTGTGTGATTGCTTGGGTTAAGGACTTGTTTGAACAATTTTGGTTGTGATTTGGATGACTTTGAAAAATTAGAACTAACCTCATAAATGATCAAAGAATTGATTAGGAAGGGATGTTTTGAGAACTTGAAATGATGAAAACTTGAATTGTATCGGAAATCAATTTTTGAAATTGAACTGTGCCTTTTAAATAGGGAAATGGGGATTTTAAATAAAGAAAGACTTGGATATTCATTGGTATGAATGAATACCAATGGATGTGTGTATTCATGGTATATGTGCAAAAGCAAAAGAATAAAAAAATAAAAAGATGGAGAAAATAAGAGTACTGGCAATAAGTCCTATTGGGCGCCTTTGAGCTCGTCTCCCAAATAAAAAAAAAAAGAGATGGAGAAAATAAGAGTACTGGCAATAAGTCCTATTGGGCGCCTTTGAGCGCTCGTCTCCCAAATTTAGAAAAGAAAAATAACTTTTGTATATATCAACACACGAAGTCCGCGACTTGCTAACCTAAGCTTGTTCCAAGCTTGGGGGAGAAAAAGGAAAATCTCCACAAATGAGAGCTTGATTTTAGTAAAAGAATGATAGATTGATCAATTCGAGTATTCAGCTTTGCAAGTATTAAAACATTCTAGAACTTGAAGTTTGATTAGTCAATTTGTGGGGTGAATCAAAATTGATCAAGGAAAGTCCAAATCATACCATAAAGATTCTCGAGGTTCTTGATTTAAGCAACTCATGTAAATTCTCTCCGTCTCCTTCAGGGCCGTCAGGTAAGATTTCTTTAAAGTTAAGGCTAAATTCCAAAAGTTTAAAATTTTCTCATGTAACTACCGTCCGATTTTCGCCCGACATTTTTATATTTACCCCTTTTCTAATATATTTTAATAAAAATAATCAAACATTTGAAAAAGTTTTGAAAATACCCAAGTCACAAGAGGAAAATCCAATTGCGGTTTTATTTTTACCCTTTCAAGAAGATACTGATTTTCTAATTTTGTTATATTTGTTGAACTTGACATCTTAGTTAATTAGTCTAAATTAAAATTTATTTATAGTTAGATTTATACTTACCTATATTATATTAACATTTCGTTTATCAATTAGCAGAGGAAAAAAAACGGGAGCCGTCTAGATGACGTTCCTTTCGTTAGTTATTGGTTTATGGTTATATAATCTTGAGATAAAAATAATTCACAGTAGGAAATATTATGTTAAGAGAAAAACCCTCTCTCTCGCTCGTTCCAGTGACTCCATGAGGGTGGAAAGCCCTCCACCCGGTCTCGCTGTTTCGTTGTTCCGCTCTCTATTTTTTTCTCTCCGCTTACTACCCTGCTCTTCCAGTTTTCCCGCTTTAATCCGGGCACAGTGTTTCTCCCCGTTGCATTCAAGGTCGTCAGGTAAGATTAATTTTATATTTCGGCTAAATTTCAAAAGTTTCAACTTTTCTCTTGTAAATATTGTCCGATTTTCGCCTGACATTTTTATTTTTACCCTTTCTCTAATATATTTTAACAAAAATAATCAAACTTTTGAAAAAGTTTTAAAATACCCACGCCGCAGGAGGTAATCCCGGGAGTAGATTTATTTTTATCCTTCCTATAAGATGTTGATTTGCTAATTTGGTTATATTTATTCGGCTTGACGTCTCAGTTAATTAGACTAAATTAAAATTTATTTATAGTTGGATTTATGCTTAGCTATATTATGTTAACATTTTGTTTATCAATTAGCGGAGGAAAAAAAATAGAGCCGTCTAGAGGCCTTTCTTTTCGTTAGTCATTGGTTTCTGCATATAATTTTGAGATAAAATAATTCATAGTAGAAAATATTATGTTAAGAGAAAAACTCTCCCTCTCGCTCGTTCCAGTGACTCCACGAGTCTAGAAAGCCCTCAACCCGGTCTCGCCGTCTCGTTGTTTTGCTATCTCTTTCTTTCTCTCCACTTCATACCTCGCTGTTCCAGTTTTCTTACTTCAATCTGGGCACGGTGTTTCTCTTCGTCGCATTCAGGACCGTCTGGTAAAATTTATTTTAGGTTTCGGCTAAATTTCAAAAGTTTCAACTTTTCTATTGTATCTATTGTCCGATTTTCGGCCGACATTTTTATTTTTACCCTTTTTCTAATATATTTTAATAAAAATCATCAAACTTTTGAAAAAGTTTTAAAAATACCCATGTCGCAGGAGGAAAACTCGGGTGCTGTTTTATTTTAACATTCCAATGAGATGCTGATTTGGTAATTTGGTTATATTTATTCGTCTTGACATCTCAGTTAATTTGTGCAAATTAAAATTTATTTATAGTTGGATTTATACTTAGCTATATTATGTTAATAATTTGTTTATCAATTATCAGAGGGAAAACAAACTGGGGTCGTCCAGAGGCCTTTCCTTTCATTCGTTATTGGTTTATGGTATATAATTATGAGATAAAAAAATTCATAGTTAGAAATATTATTTTAAGAGAAAAACCCTCCCCCCTGCTCTTCCAGTTTTCCCGCTTTAATCCGGGCACAGTGTTTCTCCCCGTCGCATTCAGGGTCGTCAGGTAAGATTAATTTTATGTTTCGGCTAAATTTCAAAAGTTTCAACTTTTCTCTTGTAACTACTGTCCGATTTTCGCCTGACATTTTTATTTTTACCCTTTCTCTAATATATTTTAACAAAAATAATCAAACTTTTGAAAAAGTTTTAAAATACCCACGTCGCAGGAGGAAATCCCGGGAGTAGTTTTATTTTTATCATTCCTATAAAATGTTGATTTGCTAATTTGGTTATATTTATTCGGCTTGACGTCTCAGTTAATTAGTCTAAATTAAAATTTATTTATAGTTAGATTTATACTTACCTATATGATATTAACATTTTGTTTATCAATTAGCAGAGGAAAAAAAAGGGGAGCCGTCTAGAGGCCGTTCCTTTCGTTAGTTATTGGTTTATCGTTATATAATCTTGAGATAAAATAATTCACAGTAGGAAATATTATGTTAAGAGAAAAACCCTCTCTCTCGCTCGTTCCAGTGACTCCATGAGTGTGGAAAGCCCTCAACCCGGTCTCGATGTTTCGCTCTCTATTTTTTTCTCTCCGCTTACTACCCTGCTCTTCCAGTTTTCCCGCTTTAATCCGGGCACAGTGTTTCTCCCCGTCGCATTCAGGGTCGTCAGGTAAGATTAATTTTATGTTTCGGCTAAATTTCAAAAGTTCCAACTTTTCTCTTGTAACTACTGTCCGATTTTTTACTGACATTTTTATTTTTACCCTTTCTCTAATATATTATAATAAAAATAATCAAACTTTTGAAAAAAATTTAAAATACCCACGTCGCAGGAGGAAATCCCGGGAGTAGTTTTATTTTTATCATTCCTATAAGATGTTGATTTGCTAATTTGGTTATATTTATTCGGCTTGACGTCTCAATTAATTAGTCTAAATTAAAATTTATTTATAGTTGGATTTATGCTTAGCTATATTATGTTAACATTTTGTTTATCAATTAGCAGAGGAAAAAAAAATAGAGCCGTCTAGAGGCCTTTCTTTTCGTTAGTCATTGGTTTATGTATATAATTTTGAGATAAAATAATTCATAGTAGGAAATATTATGTTAAGAGAAAAACCCTCCCTCTCGCTCGTTCCAGTGACTCCACGAGTCTAGAAAGCCCTCAACCCGGTCTCGCCGTCTCGTTCTTTCGCTATCTCTTTCTTTCTCTCCACTTCATACCTCGTTGTTCCAGTTTTCTTCAATCTGGGAACGGTGTTTCTCTACGTCGCATTCAAGACCGTCAGGTAAAATTTATTTTAGGTTTCGGCTAAATTTTAAAAGTTTCAACTTTTCTATTGTAACTATTGTCCGATTTTCGACCGACATTTTTATTTTTACCCTTTCTCTAATATATTTTAATAAAAATAATCAAACTTTTGAAAAAGTTTTAAAAATACCCATGTCGCAGGAGGAAAACTAGGGTGCTCTTTTATTTTAACATTCCTATGAGATGCTGATTTGGTAATTTGGTTATATTTATTCGTCTTGACATCTCAGTTAATTAGTGCAAATTAAAATTTATTTATAGTTGGATTTATACTTAGCTATATTATGTTAATAATTTGTTTATCAATTAGCAGAGGGAAAACAAACTGGGGTCGTCTAGAGCCCTTTCCTTTCATTCGTTATTCGTTGATGGTATATAATTGTGAGATAAAAAAGATTCATAGTTAGAAATATTATGTTAAGAGAAAAACCCTCCCTTTCGCTCGTTCCAGTGACTCCATGAGTCTAGAAAGCCCTCCACCCGGTCTCGCCGTCTCGCCATTCCCCTCTATATTTCAATCTCTCCGCTTTATACTTCGATCTTCTTGTTTTCTCACTTCACTCCAGACACGGTGTTTCTCTCCGTTGCATTGACGGCTGTCAGGTAAAATTTATTTTAGGTTTCCAGTAAATTTCATTAGTTTGAACTTTTCTCTTGTAACTACTGTCCGATTTTCGACAGTCATTTTTGTTTTTACCCTTTTTCTAATATATTTTGATAAAAATACCAACTTTTGAAAAAGTTTTGAAAATACCCAAGTCACAAGAGGAAAACCCGGTTGCGGTTTTATTTTTACCCTTTCAATAAGATACTGATTTTCTAATTTTGTTATATTTGTTCAACTTGACGTCTTAGTTAATTTGTCTAAATTAAAATTTATTTATAGTTAGATTTATACTTACCTATATGATATTAACATTTTGTTTATCAATTAGCAGAGGAATAAAAACGGGAGCCGTCTAGAGGCCATTCCTTTCGTTAGTTATTGGTTTATGGTTATATAATCTTGAGATAAAATAATTCACAGTAGGAAATATTGTAATGCCACGCTATTTTAGGTATGATATTTAATAAAAACCTTATTTAAAAATTGCATGAACTATCTCTTTTGACAACCTTCCGAAATTAACTTCAATTGAAATTTTCAAATGAACAACCGTTAGTGTTATAATCACACATCACTCATAATTCTTAGGATTTGAATGAAATTTAATACCTAAAAGGATAACTTCATGATCTCCAACTTTCATGTAGAAGTGTACCAAAAATTCCAAACATAGGATTCTCAATAAAATTGTAAAGCCAGTAAACATTTCTGTCCGGAAACTGCAGACCTTCATCGACCATTTTTATCTTTTCTCATCACTGAAAATTCCGATTAAGGTGAAACCAGTTGCGTTAGAACCATAAAAAAAAACCTACAACTCTTATGTGGAAAATAATTCCATATGCTGAATCCATAATTCCAGTATTGTCAATCTGTGAAGATGCAAATTTAAAGCAGCAGAAACAGATTTATGTTCTTAGTTCAAATTGATAAAATTAAATTGACTATGGCCCATAAAGGCCCATTTCAGCCCAACCCAAAAGTGGAACGCAGCCCCAACCTCACATGTATATAACCCCCCCCCCCCCCCCCCCCCTCAAACCCTAGCCTCCACTGCCCCCTCCCCTCTCCCCCAAATCAGATCCGGACCCCTGGTGGATCCAAACCGTCCAGTCAGCTTCCGTGAAGAACTATCATCCGTACGTTCAGAATATGAACTAGACTTCAACACGGGAATTGTAGTGATCGAAGATACGGACGATTGAGAGCTAGATTCACCTCGATCCGATCTTCCACCACCGAGATATGGCCAAAACTGTGGCTACTGTTCATACTCAAACCAGAAAACCGAGCTGAACCAGTCAGCCGAGTTCCGCAGGGACCTGCACTCCATACGTCCGGAATCTCAAGGATCCTGCAAAACGGAAGTTGTAGTGCTCGCAGATACGGATCCGTTAGCACTGGTCTCACCCCGATCGGATTAAATAGTTGAAGTTTAGAAATTAGAATTAATAAACTAGGGTTATAATGATAAATAGAAAACTTAGAAAATAAGAACATGTGAACTCAAACCTTATTCATTAGAGGTATGTTTATTTCTTAGGTTCGATTCTTGAGGAACTAAGAGGCGTAGATAACGGTCAAGAATTTACTACGCAAACAGGTGCGGGCTTCCTAGACTTTATAAAACTATCTTACTTGTCTGTTGTCATTCAATTGTTTATTATTATGGTATTAGTTGGATTTATGCATGTTGTTTTCGAACATTCGTATGATATGAGTAGAATATAAATTGCATGAAAGGATATGATTCATACATTGATCATAGCATAAGTAGGATGTGTTGAGCATAGCATGAATTGCGTAAGTATGATGTGTTGAGCATAGCATGAATTGCCTAAGTAGGATGTGTTGAACATAACATGAATTGTGTGATTAAATGATTGTGTGTGAAATGAACGGATAACGAAAGTGAACAGGGGCCAATATGCTTGCATATTGGGATGTATACATTGGGTCTGGTATTCGACTGGACCCCTCGTTAACGTGGCATTGGATGGATTTCCCGTCACGGGTCAAGACCTAGCGTAGGGTGGATTCCTCGTCTAGTGAGACAACCTCCCACTGTTGGTTGGATTTCCCAGTGGATTGGCGACCTCCCACTGTTGGTTGGATTTCCCAGTGGTTTGGCGACCTTCCAATGTTGGATGGATTTCCCATTGGATAGGCAGGTTTGAATGTGAAAGTATATGAAAGTAGAAGTAATGATAAAAGATGCATTGCATTTAGAAAAGACATACGCATTATATTTCTTTTCATGTTTGTGAGAATAAAGTAAAAGTTTTATAAACAGAAGGATCCATGTTTAGGATAAATGTCACTTAAGTTTATCTTGTTTTCGTTTGTTTATTTTCCAGTAAATTGGTACACTTCAACATGCATGGTTGTTATCGTATTTGTAATCATGTATGTCGTGACCACCGTTGAACTATCTTAGCTATTGTTGTAAGACTTTTATTTGTGAAATTGATGTGGCATTTATGAATTTTATTGATAATGTATGTGATGTGTGTACGCCTTACGTATAAATACGTGGCGGGTTGTCTCGGGGTGTGACAACTATGTTGGTATCAGAGCCAGCACATACAATATCAATAACCTTCCGCTTAGAGAGCGAAAAACATTAAGGACGTGTATATATAATCTGATTTAGTATCAGTGTAGTACTAATAATTTCGATACATACACGTAGCTTTCATATATCTTAATTAATAAATAGTAACCTATTATCTTGTAGAAATGACGAGAGGACGACCCCCTGTCAACCAAAATGCAAATACTAATGAGAACAGCTCAGGTGAATTCCAAAACAGGGTGAACCACTTGGAGGCATTGTTACAAGGTCTGGAAAGAGTTGCTCGGGTCGCCATAGAGACCGAGCAAAGGAGAGCACGTGAGGTGGACCCATTCTTTGAGGTCTATCGTTCATTCACTTCCCTACGCCCTCCAACGTTTGACGGAACAGGGGACTTTTCAACAGCTGAAAACTGGGTAGCCAACATTAAGGACAAGTTCCAGATTTTACGAGCGCCAAAAGAGTATGAAGTTGAATTAGCTACTCAGCTACTTGATGGTCATGCTCGTTTAGAGGGAAAACAAACTGGGGTCGTCTAGAGGCCTTTCCTTTCATTCCTTATTGGTTTATGGTATATAATTATGAGATAAAAAAAATTCATAGTTAGAAATATTACGTTAAGAGAAAAACCCTCCCTTTCGCTCGTTCCAGTGACTCCATGAGTCTAGAAAGCCCTCCACCCGGTCTCGCCGTCTCGCCATTCCCCTCTATATTTCATTCTCTCCGCTTTATACCTCGATCTTCTTGTTTTCTCACGTCATTCCAGACACGGTGTTTCTCTCCGTTGCATTGAGGGCTGTCAAGTAAAATTTATTTTAGGTTTCCGCTAAATTTCATTAGTTTGAACTTTTCTCTTGTAACTACTGTCCGATTTTCGATAGTCATTTTTATTTTTACCCTTTTTCTAATATATTTTGATAAAAATACCAACTTTTGAAAAAGTTTTGAAAATACCCAAGTCACAAGAGGAAAACCCGGTTGCGGTTTTATTTTTACCATTTCAATAAGATACTGATTTTCTAATTTTGTTATATTTGTTCAACTTGACGTCTTACTTAATTAGTCTAAATTAAAATTTATTTATAGTTAGATTTATACTTACCTATATTATATTAACATTTTGTTTATCAATTAGCAGAGGAAAAAAAAGGGGAGCCGTCTAGAGGCCGTTCCTTTCGTTAGTTATTGGTTTATAGTTATATAATCTTGAGATAAAATAATTCACAGTAGGAAATATTATGTTAAGAGAAATGTTCGCGTGAAAGCGCAACGCAAGTTTCGGTACGCTTGGGAGCGTACCTTTTAAAACCGCGGTTACACCTTCCGATTAGGGTTGCAAGTGCACAACCCTATCGAGGAGTATAATCGGGTATCGATCCACAGGGACGGTTCCTTTATCTAGATATTTACTTATCTTGACTAAAGACTAGAAGTGAGAAAAAGGGAGTTTTGGTACTTAATTTTCCTAAAGAATCAACTCAAGCAATCAAACAATGCAATAGAATAGTAAATGTGCAAGGAAAAGTATAAACTGTGTTTTGATTTGGGATAAAAGATGTTTCAAGGGTTTCAGACTTCATCTCTGATTTGCCTCTAGTGGTACGGGTCTTACCAAGTTGGTACGGCTAGGCCGCACCAACCTGGTCCGACCAAGCCGAGTGGGGCTTGGTACGGGTAGGCCGCACCACTCTTGTAAGACCCGTACCGATGTACCAGTACAGAGCTTACAAGTTCGAGTTGATGCATTTCTTGCTGGTACCTCGTATTAAACTCTTCAGAAAGGTTCAATTGACCATACCTAAGGTTCCTAAACCTCAACTCTCGTTTGTTGGCTCAAGATCTAGGTTTTGGAGTCAATTCTTCACCTTCTAGGGTTTCTAAACCTCAACTCTCGTGTTTTGGTCCAGATCCTCTAGTTGATTGATTGGAGATCTAAGATATCCTCTAATCTGTCAATTAGGGGAGAATTCAACCTTTCGGCTTCAATTCGAACAAGTCTACCTAAAGGGATTGGTTTGGTTGAGAGAAAGCAATGGTCACATGACCTTGTTAGGGTTGATCTACCACTATAGGCACACCATATGCAATCACAGAAAGTCAAAGCAATCAAGACAAGCAAATTCACAATCAATTCAATCAAAAGAGTTCATACAAGATCCAAATCAAGAAAAGCAACACAAATCAAGAAAATCCATCTACAAACCCTAGAAACAATGATCTACTACTCACAAGTCATGGATCTGTCCAGAAATACAAGTAAAGAGATAAAGAGAGTCATGATAGAACTAGATCGAAGATCGGATGTGGAGAAGAGGTTGATCCGTCGATTTTCGCCTCTTCCTCTTCCTTCTTCTTCTCTCCTTGCTCCTTTGCTCTCTTTCTCTCTTTCTCTGAGCTCTCAATCTGGAATGGAATGGAATCCTCGAAAATGGAGAGATCTCTCGCTTTAAATAGCCTCTGCCAAGATTTGAATTCTGTCAGGCGGCATCTATGTACGGCCCGTACCAAAGTGGTACGGCCAGGCCGTACAAGATGGGAGGGAGGCTGAATCGGCTAAGTCTGGTAAGGGCCGTACCAAATTTGGTAAGGGTCGTACCAAGTTTGGTAAGGGCCGTACCAAGTTTGGTAAGGGCCGTACCAAGTCTGGTAAGGGCCGTACCAAGTCTGGTAAGGGCCGTACCAAGTCTGGTAAGGGCCGTACCAAGCCTGGTAAGGGCCGTACCAAGCCTGGTAAGGGCCGTACCAAGGTGGTACGGCAAGGCCGTACAAGATGGTCCAAAAACGCCGTTTCTTCGTGTATTCTGCTCCAATCCTGCAAAAAACAAACAAACTCTTAGCAGTACCAAATTCTAAGGATATATCAATGAAATGCACATGATTTTGACAATTTAGAACGTGAATTTGGTACGAAATCAAGTCAAATATAGGCTAAATATGCGAGGTATCAAGAAAAACCCTCTCTCTCGCTCGTTCCAGTGACTCCATGAGTGTGGAAAGCCCTCAACCCGGTCTCGCTGTCTCGCTGTTCCGCTCTCTAATTTTTTCTCTCCGCTTACTACCCTGCTCTTCCAGTTTTCCCGCTTTAATCTGGGCACAGTGTTTCTCCCCGTCGCATTCAGGGTCGTCAGGTAAGATTAATTTTATGTTTCGGCTAAATTTCAAAAGTTTCAACTTTTCTCTTGTAACTACTGTCCGATTTTCGCCTGACATTTTTATTTTTACCCTTTCTCTAATATATTTTAACAAAAATAATCAAACTTTTGAAAAAGTTTTAAAATACCCACGTCGCAGGAGGAAATCCCGGGAGTAGTTTTATTTTTATCCTTCCTATAAGATGTTGATTTGCTAATTTGGTTATATTTATTCGGCTTGACGTCTCAGTTAATTAGTCTAAATTAAAATTTATTTATCGTTGGATTTATGCTTAGCTATATTATGTTAACATTTTGTTTATCAATTAGCGGAGGAAAAAGAAAATAGAGCAGTCTAGAGGCCTTTCTTTTCGTTAGTCATTGGTTTATGTATATAATTTTGAGATAAAATAATTCATAGTAGGAAATATTATGTTAAGAAAAAAACCCTCCCTCTCGCTCGTTCCAGTGACTCCACGAGTCTAGAAAGCCCTCAACCCGGTCTCGCCGTCTCGTTGTTTTGCTATCTCTTTCTTTCTCTCCACTTCATACCTCGCTGTTCCAGTTTTCTTACTTCAATCTGGGCACAGTGTTTCTCTACGTCGCATTCAGGACCCTCAGGTAAAATTTATTTTAGGTTTCGGCTAAATTTCAAAAGTTTCAACTTTTCTATTGTAACTATTGTCCGATTTTCGACCGACATTTTTATTTTTACACTTTCTCTAATATATCTTAATAAAAATAATCAAACTTTTGAAAAAGTTTTAAAAATACCCAAGTCGCAGGAGGAAAACTCGGGTGCTGTTTTATTTTAACATTCCTATGAGATGCTGATTTGGTAATTTGGTTATATTTATTCATCTTGACATCTCAGTTAATTAGTGCAAATTAAAATTTATTTATGGTTGGATTTATACTTAGCTATATTATGTTAATAATTTGTTTATCAATTAGCAGAGGGAAAACAAACTGGGGTCGTCTAGAGGCCTTTCCTTTCATTCCTTATTGGTTTATGGTATATAATTATGAGATAAAAAAATTTATAGTTAGAAATATTATGTTAAGAGAAAAACCATCTCTCTCGCTCGTTCCAGTGACTCCATGCCATGGCATGGAGCTTGATGACTAGCTTGGTTTAAATCATGCGAATGGCGCTACCTTCTGTCGTACACCTGGTTCATGAAAGACCATATCCTTGGCAGCCGCGCGGCTCATGGTGCTCCATGCTCACGCAATAAGAAGTATGCTCCTCCTCCTAACAAACAAGACAGAAACGTTGGAGAAACGGTTTCCTGCCTCTCAACCGGCATCAACCTGGAGATGCCATTTCAAGGCTCCAAATGTCAGAGTCCACGTGCCAAGCACTAGTTGGATCATAATAGATGAAAAGAATATGCTTTAGAACCTTCCAGCTGATGCTAGCTGTCCATATTCCCTTTGCACGCCAACCGTTCGATGAAATGAATGGTCAAGATGAAGATGCCAAAATCAAACCCTGATGAAACCCTAGCCCTGAGGCTATATAAGGAGCATAATAGAAGAGAAAACACAACAATTGAACACACAAGAGAGATATAGAAAACAAGATAGATACACATTGTAACACACACATATAACACAGATTGAGGGCTCTTTGTCTCTTCTTTTTCATAGTTCATACTCAAGCCTTGTGCTTTTCTCCCATTTCTTCAAATCAATAGCATAGAAGAAGCCTTGATGGCTGTATGATGTATTAATTCCCTTGGTGAATAAAGTTTATTTGAAAGTTTTCTATTTTTCTTGCATTTTCTCTCTATTTTATTAGATACATTGCTTTGATCTTGTATTCTTCTCGATCTACTCCCTTAAATTTGCTGTTTTGAAGCATGAAGAAGAGAGCTCCATGCCATGGCATGGAGCTTGATGACTAAATCTTTTCTTTTCTCCTTTTCTTTCTTTTCTTTCTTTCTTTCTTTTCTTTTCTTTCTCTCTGATCCTTGATCTGTTTGAATAATGGAAATAAGGAGAGTATAAGGAGTCAAGCCAGCTGGCTTCTCTTTATACTTGATTTATAAGAAGTTATTTAAAAGGATCAAGTGATCTATGTATGATAGAAGTAGCAAGGTCAAGCCAGCTGGCTTCCTTGCTATTTTCTTTTCAAATGGACCTAAGATGAGTATTGAAAAGCTTAAACCCCAAGGCAAAGCTCCATGCAAGTCATATACACCAAATTATGCAAAGTCAAGGGGTTAAAAGTTGATTCGATACATGTCTATTGAAGGATGGAGCTCAAAAGATGTGAATAGACATCAGTGCATACTGAACCAGGTCATTCATACTCTCAAAAGCTATGATCTCCTAATGATCATGTCCAAATCATAGTGAGGAGAACACTTAAAAGTGATTTTTCTAAAAGGCAGGGACCTATTTGCAAAAATACAGGTTCTGACAGTCTATGTTCATGTCAAAATGATGTTTCTCATAGCTTGGAGCTTTTAATTTTGATCTTCTCTCTTAATTGATGACAACACAGTGGCTTTGAAGCCCTTGAAATCTGTTATAGACCCAAACCAGAATCCATGCCATGATTAAAATACCTTGTACCAGTCTCTGATACCATACCAAGCATAAACTCAGCGATAAATCATGTAAATAATCCAACTGGTACAATGCAATGTGCTATAAATAGTGAAATGCACTGATCTGATAAAATCGCCGATTCTGATAAATACAAGGACCAAATTACAAAATGGACTTCACCATTTGATAGTGAATTTAAAAACACATGAAATGCACCTAAATTTTGTATCATTTGGATTTCCCTACAGAAAGATATGGTTCTCCAAAGTTCATCTTTTAAAAATATAAAATGCTGAATTTTCTGTCAGATTTACCAGCTATGCCCCTCATGCTACACAAGCCTTTAAACTGAGAAATAATGCTCAGGAAATTCTGAAATTTGACACATAAGTCCCTTGTACATATATCTTTGAATCTGTGAAATAAAAATCACCTCTCATGTACTAAATTCATGAGAAATCAGATCAAAAATTCTGAAAATATGCATATGACCTGTTCTGGTCGCATTCCCCATTTGGAACCCTTAAAAGGACCAAAATATAAAATAAATTGCACAGATGGATAGCTAATTCCAAGCCAATAAAAATGGACATCAATTTCATATTATTTGGATTTCATTTCAATTAAATATGAATTTTGGAAGTTCAGCCCTTTGAAATGATAAAAAACAGCAAATACCAGTACAGTTCATACCTGTCCCTGTGTTTAACCTTCTGTCTGGTACAGCTAGGTAGCTCCAAAGTTCATGAAATCTTACCAGAATATAGAAGATTCTGTCCTGAGAATTTTCATATAAAGAACACAAAATTTGGATCAGCAGAACTCTTGGAATTAAATTCTGAAGTTAGCTACCAGCATGGTAACAACAGCTATTTACCAGCAGAGTTCCCTGTACAAAAACGCCTGTTTCATATAGTTCTGAATTGAGTTTAATAAAACTGTTTTACGTGCATACAGGTCATGACTCAAGGAAGATTTTCATATAAAAAACATGAAGTTTCGTGTAGCCAATTGATGGGAATTGATCTCCAAAGTTCAGCTGCTCAGAAAATGCTACTGTCAGAAAAATGGACATTTGACCCCTGACAGCTGCATTGTCATTTTGAGACCCCTAAAAGAGTTGAAATGTCAAATAAATTACATATTCAGAAACTAGACTTCAAGCCCATCAAGATAGACATTAAATTCGAATTAATTGGACTTGTATTCAGTTCTGAATTTAATTTCAAAGTTGATCAGATCAAAAATATAAAAATACAGCAGCTCAAGGATATTTCTACCCCTTCTGTTGAAATTAAATCTGAAAAATCTGAAAACAAAGGCTTTCATGCCACCTTTGATCCAAAACCTAATTCAGAGCAAATTGATCTCTCTCTGATATGATCAGTATGCCTATAAATGATCCAAACAATCTTTCCGAGTACTTGAATTGACCTTAAATCCTTTGCATCACTCACTGGTATCAAACCGGTACTGAAACTGGTGCAACAGAATCCAAGTCATGCTCAAGTCACCTCCAAACATGGAATTGATGACTTTAATGTCTTTCAAATCTCCATACGATCTCAAATAGTTGATTCGTTGAAGAAAAACACAATAGAATCAATCAAAATCGACTCAAGCGTTCATTGGTACTGACAGGCACTGTTCAAGCCTAGGTCGCCATCTCCGATGAACTTCAACAGTCAACAATAGGTGCACTGTGATCCCGACAACCAGACGAGGCCAATGGTATTCATAGCCGGCGCCGCCGTGATCGAAGATGGCCGGAACCTCCCTTTCCTGGCCCTTGTCAGGGATGAACCCTACGACCTATCGGGTTGCACGATTCTTAATGCACCTGATCAAATCCAAAGGCCCAAGTTCAAATCCATTAACCTAACGGCCTACTGACGCATGGGACCTACCTGTCAGTCCGTTTGATTTGTTTAAAGCTCCAGCACCAATCTTGGAGCCCATTTGGCATACATCTAAGCGGCGGCACATTAATTGATGATCCAGCACATTCATTAAGGCCCAAAAGCCCAATCTTAAAGCCCCTTTGATCAAACCATATCCAGTGTTAATCCCAATGCCCAAATGTCAGAAATCCAGACCTCTGGACACATATCAAAGCCCAATGATCTCAATCCAATGGCTTGTACACAACTCAAAGGCCCGAAAGTCCAAATCTCAAAGCTCTCCACTAATCTTAAATTCCACATGTGACCAGAAGATCACTTTTTGCACATAAACCCCTCTGTTTATTTAAAATATCTAGAGAAGTCCCTATAAATTTACAAAAAGGCCTCTGTCAGCATAAAACTTTCTCAAACAAGCCCTTAAAGGCCGATTTTACAATACAGACCCTGTCAAAAGCCCAAATCATAGCCTCAAGTCCTCCAGAAATCACAAACAATTCCCTGAAACATAAAATCTTTATAAATAAGTCCTTTCAAGTCCTTTTTTACCATAACTTTCTCATACTGAGTCCAAATCAACTCAAATCAGTTCCAAATGAACCCAAATTCAATCCTCTACAATTCTAAACAACATTTGAACATATCCAGGTGCCAGCCATAATCTGAAATGACTAAAATGCCCCTTTCTTGACATATCTTTGATAGTTAAATGCTCCTTTCAAATTAAAAAAAAACATATAAATGACATTCCTCATGTGTGTCCTCATATTTTAAATGTGAAATCCATATTTTCATGCATACATCAAGGTAACTGACCAAAAAGAAATCCAAAGTTAAATGAGAACCAACCGCATGACCAAAGTAAATCATACATGAGCCCCCTTTTAGCCCCATTATTCGGTTCAACCCAAATAGGCACAAATCCTGGAATGCATGAGGTGTTCAGTTTGACCCGAAAGGTCTTTCTGATGTAATTAACTGCGGGGGCTTGCGCCCGTCGAAAGTTTAAACGTCCTCACAATCGAAAATAATAAAACCTCCGACAACTGATCATGAACGTAGGTTGTCACAAGAGGTGAACCAGAAGGAATGTAGAAAGAAATCCCCAGTGGATGCCTTCCCCTAAGTTCGGTGACCTGCTCACGTTCACCTCAAAGAGCCAGAGCACTGAACCCGGCTAGGAGCGTCTCCACCCAATCATACCCAGAGTGAAAAATCCGCACCGTTAGCTAACCTGACGCCGTGCAACTTTCTGCGCCCTACAAATTTGTTTATCAATTAGCAGAGGGAAAACAAACTGGGGTCGTCTAGAGGCCTTTCCTTTCATTCGTTATTGGTTTATGGTATATAATTATGAGATAAAAAAAATTCATAGTTAGAAATATTACGTTAAGAGAAAAAACCTCCCTTTCGCTCGTTCCAGTGACTCCATGAGTCTAGAAAGCCCTCCACCCGGTCTCGCCGTCTCGCCATTCCCCTCTATATTTCATTCTCTCCGCTTTATACCTCGATCTTCTTGTTTTCTCACTTCACTCCAGACACGGTGTTTCTCTCCGTACTCCTTGGTTTCACCCTACTTCATATACTTTATTCGGTTGGATTAAATGTCATAGACTTGGCTCCTAACACTTAGATGTGCGCATTCATCTAACGGGATGACTAATCAATTCAAGCAACCACAAATAAAGCAATCAAAATACTACTCAACAAGGTAAAAAACAAAGCATTCAACACAAAATCCAAGTAGCCTCTTGTCTTTTGCTCCAAGAAAAGTTGTCCAAGTTCCAGTTGTCCATCCCCTTTTTTTGGTGAGGAAATATCTCATTTAATGCCCCAGATCGCGCCTGCAGAGGCTTCCTTTTCGGCCTTCTTGATTTCCGCTGATTTCAGATTCTGGCTGGATCTTCCAATTTAACGTCCTACGGCCCGTAGGGGACCCCATACGGCCCGTAGGGGACCCCATACGGCCCGTAGGGCTGTGCTTTGTCTTCGAGACTCTGTGCCTCTGTTGTGGAACTTTCTGTGTGGTTGGGCAGATCCTGTACGGCCCGTAGGGTACGTCATACGGGCCGTATGAAAAGTTGTCAAATCCAGTTTTTCGCCCTTTTTCCTGCAAAATACCAAAAAAAATATAGCAGTACCACATTTCTTCGAAATACAAGTAAAAAGTCCACACTTATAGGCTTTAAAGCACAGGTTTTAGTGTAAATCAGGGCTATAAATAAGACATAATATGGAGACATCAAGTTGGATTTATGCTTAGCTATATTATGTTAACATTTTGTTTATCAATTAGCGGAGGAAAAAAAAAATAGAGCCGTCTAGAAGCCTTTCTTTTCGTTAGTCATTGGTTTATGTATATAATTTTGAGATAAAATAATTCATAGTAGGAAATATTATGTTAAGAGAAAAACCCTCCCTCTCGCTCGTTCCAGTGACTCCACGAGTCTAGAAAGCCCTCAACCCGGTCTCGCCGTCTCGTTGTTTTGTTATCTCTTTCTTTCTCTCAACTTCATACCTCGCTGTTCCAGTTTTCTTACTTCAATCTGGGCACAGTGTTTCTCTACGTCGCATTCAGGACCGTCAGGTAAAATTTATTTTAGGTTTCGGCTAAATTTCAAAAGTTTCAACTTTTCTATTGTAACTATTGTCCGATTTTCGACCGACATTTTTATTTTTACACTTTCTCTAATATATTTTAATAAAAATAATCAAACTTTTGAAAAAGTTTTAAAAATACCCATGTCGCAGGAGGAAAACTCGGGTGCTGTTTTATTTTAACATTCCTATGAGATGCTGATTTGGTAATTTGGTTATATTTATTCGTCTTGACATCTCAGTTAATTAGTGCAAATTAAAATTTATTTATAGTTGGATTTATACTTAGCTATATTATGTTAATAATTTGTTTATCAATTAGCAGAGGGAAAACAAACTGGGGTCGTCTAGAGGCCTTTCCTTTCATTCGTTATTGGTTTATGGTATATAATTGTGAGATAAAAAAAATTCATAGTTAGAAATATTATGTTAAGAGAAAAACCCTCCCTTTCGCTCGTTCGAGTGACTCCCTGAGTCTAGAAAGCCCTCCACCCGGTCTCGCCGTCTCGCCATTCCCCTCTATATTTCATTCTCTCCGCTTTATACCTTAATCTTCTTGTTTTCTCACTTCACTCCAGACACGGTGTTTCTCTCCGTTGCATTGAGGGCTGTCAGGTAAAATTTATTTTAGGTTTCCGCTAAATTTCATTAGTTTGAACTTTTCTCTTGTAACTACTGTCCGATTTTCGACAGTCATTTTTATTTTTACCCTTTTTCTAATATATTTTGATAAAAATACCAACTTTTGAAAAAGTTTTGAAAATACCCAAGTCACAAGAGGAAAACCCGGTTGCGGTTTTATTTTTTCCCTTTCAATAAGATACTGATTTTCTAATTTTGTTATATTTGTTCAACTTGACGTCTTAGTTAATTAGTCTAAATTAAAATGTATTTATAGTTAGATTTATACTTACCTATATGATATTAACATTTTGTTTATCAATTAGCAGTGGAAAAAAAACGGGAGCCGTCTAGAGGCCGTTCCTTTCGTTAGTAATTGGTTTATAGTTATATAATCTTGAGATAAAATAATTCACAGCAGCAAATATTATGTTAAGAGAAAAACCCTCTCTGTCGCTCGTTCCAGTGACTCCATGAGTGTGGAAAGCCCTCAACCCGGTCTCGCTGTTCCGCTCTCTATTTTTTTCTCTCCGCTTACTACCCTGCTCTTCCAGTTTTCCCACTTTAATCCGGGCACAGTGTTTCTCCCCGTCGCATTCAGGGTCGTCAGGTAAGATTAATTTTATGTTTCGGCTAAATTTCAAAAGTTTCAACTTTTCTCTTGTAACTACTGTCCGATTTTCGCCTGACATTTTTATTTTTACCCTTTCTCTAATATATTTTAACAAAAATAATCAAACCTTTGAAAAAGTTTTAAAATACCCACGTCACAGGAGGAAATCCCGGGAGTAGTTTTATTTTTATCCTTCCTATAAGATGTTGATTTGCTAATTTGGTTATATTTATTCGGCTTGACGTCTCAGTTAATTAGTCTAAATTAAAATTTATTTATAGTTGGATTTATGCTTAGCTATATTATGTTAACATTTTGTTTATCAATTAGCGGAGGAAAAAAAAATAGAGCCGTCTAGAGGCCTTTCTTTTCGTTAGTCATTGGTTTATGTATATAATTTTGAGATAAAATAATTCATAGTAGGAAATATTATGTTAAGAGAAAAACCCTCCCTCTCGCTCGTTCCAGTGACTCCACGAGTTTAGAAAGCCCTCAACCCGGTCTCGCCGTCTCGTTGTTTTGCTATCTCTTTCTTTCTCTCCACTTCATACCTCGCTGTTCCAGTTTTCTTACTTCAATCTGGGCACAGTGTTTCTCTACGTCGCATTCAGGACCGTCAGGTAAAATTTATTTTAGGTTTCGGCTAAATTTCAAAAGTTTCAACTTTTCTGTTGTAACTATTGTCCGATTTTCGACCGACATTTTTATTTTTACCCTTTCTCTAATATATTTTAATAAAAATAATCAAACTTTTGAAAAAGTTTTAAAAATACCCATGTCGCAGGAGGAAAACTCGGGTGCTGTTTTATTTTAACATTCCAATGAGATGCTGATTTGGTAATTTGGTTATATTTATTCGTCTTGACATCTCAGTTAATTAGTGCAAATTAAAATTTATTTATAGTTGGATTTATACTTAGCTATATTATGTTAATAATTTGTTTATCAATTAGCAGAGGGAAAACAAACTGGGGTCGTCTAGAGGCCTTTCCTTTCATTCGTTATTGGTTTATGGTATATAATTATGAGATAAAAATATTCATAGTTAGGAATATTATGTTAAGAGAAAAACTCTCCCTTTCGCTCGTTCGAGTGACTCCATGAGTCTAGAAAGCCCTCCACCCGGTCTCGCCGTCTCGCCATTCCCCTCTATATTTCATTCTCTCCGCTTTATACCTCGATCTTCTTGTTTTCTCACTTCACTCCAGACACGGTGTTTCTCTCCGTTGCATTAAGGGCTGTCAGGTAAAATTTATTTTAGGTTTCCGCTAAATTTCATTAGTTTGAACTTTTCTCTTGTAACTACTGTCCGATTTTCGACAGTCATTTTTATTTTTACCCTTTTTCTAATATATTTTGATAAAAATACCAACTTTGAAAAAGTTTTGAAAATACCCAAGTCACAAGAGGAAAACCCGGTTGCGGTTTTATTTTTACCCTTTCAGTAAGATACTGATTTTCTAATTTTGTTATATTTGTTCAACTTGACGTCTTAGTTAATTAGTCTAAATTAAAATTTATTTATAGTTAGATTTATACTTACCTATATGATATTAACAATTTGTTTATCAATTAGCAGAGGAAAAAAAATGGGAGCCGTCTAGAGGCCGTTCCTTTCGTTAGTTATTGGTTTATGGTTATATAATCTTGAGATAAAATAATTCACAGCAGGAAATATTATGTTAAGAGAAAAACCCTCTCTCTCGCTCGTTCCAGTGACTCCATGTGTCACACCCCAAATCCCGTGGGTCTGACAGCCTACCGCGTGTATAAATCAAGCGTCACATATACACGCAAGGCAGTGGATCTTTTATATGCATTACCAATATCCTCACTTGTTGCGTCCGTCCAATAAACCTGAAAATTTTCGGGAGGGTGGGGGTGAGAATAAATCCCCAGTGCGAAATTTGCCACAGTTTAGATTATTGGACTTGCAATCAGACTCTATATTCAAAAATGAAACCCAAACAATAACAATGCAAGCAGATATATATATACATAATCATAAATAACAGAATGCCAATGCTCGACAACAATTTAATCAACCTGAAACACAATTTACGGAATTTCCAAGATGAATTTCAAACACAACATATATTTTGGCTTAACTCAATTCAATAGGGCTTGTAGCAATTACAGATGTTCTTTCGAGCTGAACCATTATCAAACCCACATCTGTAGGGTTACTGACACCTACAGATGGCCAACCGCTGGACCATTTATCTGACACCCATCTGCAATCGCTTGGCTTAACAGTTTATTAAGGTCTGGTTTGAATCATATAAAGAAAATCCTCTCTGGAATCATTCCAATAGTCTTAATATTCAATTGACCTTTCAAATGCATTAACACGTAGGAGAATGCCACCGAGCCACAGACGTTACACATGTCACCCACGATTTCCAATCACATCTCATAACATAATCACCCTCCCTCGTCCCAACCGGTACTGGGAATATCGAGGGCCGTTCACCTAAGGCCATTTAGGATCCTGGGAATCCAAGTCAGCATACAGCCCGACTTGGCAAATTCATTGGATCCAAGTGCTTAACTTCGTAAATCCATTCACATACATATCAAATCAAATCACATCAAATCAAATCAAATCGTGGTGACTTTCAATCAAATCAGATCATAATCGATCGACACAACCTACAACCATACCAGCATGCAAATCACTCAAGTCACATCAATTCGAGTTTAATTTGATTGGGCTATGCAAATGTTATACACAATTCAATGATGCAATCAATGATATTCAACATGACAAACGAAAACACAGTTTAATTCCTGAAAATAAAGTATCAAACAAGTCCAAGAATCCCGCACCTTATTATGACGAGCGTACCGCTTAGTTACGGATCGGGCGTCTCAAATTACCTCGCGATATCTTGCTCGACTGAGCCTACACCTATATTATACGATTACTTGGTTTAGTTCGGTTACATTCTCAAAACTTAAATTCCAAAAGCCGTCTTTCAATTCGTCAATTCTTTGATACATTTCGGCTCATTTATAATCATTTTAATTCAAGTCCAATTCCAAAATTATATATATATGGTCGGCCCTTATATAAACTTTCACCTTATTACACTTTGGTCCATTGGACGTATCAATTATTTTATTCCAATTCAATTTAATTAAAGACCCATAATTTAGTAAAGGTTTAAGCCTCCTATTTAAAATTTACAATTCATTTCAGGTTCATTATAACTATTTTCACTTTCAAAGCCCATGTATAAAATTGTCATGCATGTCATACATTTTAATCCAATGGCCTACTTATTTAATTTAGTCCAATGCATACATAAACAAAGGCCCCCAATTCATTTAATCAATTCATCCACAAGGCATAACAGTTTTGTATTTAGGCCCCTCTCTTAAATAAATTTCTACAAGGGCTGGTTTCTCACATAATCAACCAAAGTTTTGCAATAATTGCAATATGGTCCCTGTCAGGTCAAATGCTGCTAATCATGCAAAATTCAGCACCATACCAGTAGTATACTGGGATGGTACCACTGGTACCAGCACTTCGCCATTCATACAACACAACACAGCCATGCACAATAAAACCAGCAAAACAGAGACAAGCATAGGTCAAATACAAGGCATCACATTCACCAGCGAAACCAGACAGACAAACCAGAATCAGATCAGCACCAACCAGTAAAACAAAAACATCTCACAAGGCACAAGCCACAAGTCAGCACCTTTGCTAGGAAAATCAATAACCCGAGCAAAAAGGTGTAATTAACTACAATTCCCTCAACAAAATACAATCAATTGAACAAGATGTTCGATAATTTATCCGATTAGAGCTAGCCTGGTATGGAGAGAGCAAAGGGGAAAGGGGAATCGACACCGGAGCAATAACAACCCGCAATTAACACGGCTCAGCACCAACAAAGCATCAGAATAGCACCAATCAAGCACCGAGACAGCACAAAGCCAACACCAGCATGGCACCAAGCCAACACCAGCATGGCACCAAGCCAACCCCGAGGCAGCACCACGCCAACACTAGCACGGCTCCAAGCAAGCACCATGGCAGCACCACGCCAACACCAACACGGCACCAAGTGAGCACTGGGACAGCACCAATCAAACCGAGGCAGCCCATATCCTCAACCCTAGAAACCAGGGTTTCATGGGAGGGGAGGGGGCAGAAACCGAGAGAGAGAGGGGGCGGGCCGTGGCTCTCACGAGCAAAGAGGAAGAGAGGAGAGATCAGAGGCGGGTCCGGTGGGGTTCGCCGGCGACGGAAGAGGGGGCGGAGAGGGGGGGGGCGGAGCCCCTCTGTTTTCTTTCTTTGGCGTAGAAGAGAGGAGAGGGGAGGGGGTCTCACGGACAGGGAGGGAGAGGAGAGAAAGGTTTTATTATTTGGACTGCTTTAAGATTCGTGCTGAACATATCTAAATGGCTTGAGATTTTCCAAAAAGTCACGCAAATATGAGATATCTCAGAGGTGAATTAATTTGAGGGTGGACCCGAACTCAAAATTTGATTTGGTTAATTCCAATTCTTTAATATAAAACAAGCCTTGAGATTGGTGCTAGATGAAAAATGAACGTTTGAGATTTTCCAAGAAAAACAAATATATATACATAAATGTATATGGTGCAAAGTCATTCCGACAGGAATCAAAGGAATGTTAATTATGAATTATT
This sequence comes from Carex rostrata, assembly GCF_964058835.1. NCBI lineage: Eukaryota > Viridiplantae > Streptophyta > Magnoliopsida > Poales > Cyperaceae > Carex > Carex rostrata. The sequence goes on along the minus strand of NC_135920.1, from coordinate 4,045,865 downwards.
CTCTTGTATAACTTCGAATTCAAGTTTTGTAAATTTGTAACTATGTTCGCACATAAAATTCGTATATTTATTTCTCAATTTAAGATTCGAATAATTTGATTTTTCCTTTTATATAATTATATATATTCAATTTTAGAATTCGAATAAATCGATATCGGATAGTATCTATGTCTATATATATACATATCAAATCAAATTCTTAAAATTCTCAAATAAACGAAATCGGTAACTTTTATATAATTTATCTCGTACGAATGATTTCGTATAATTATATTCTTACTTAGAATTAAATTATTTATTTATTCACACGAATCTAATTAAATCAATTTCTTCTTTCCTAACAATTAAAAAGAATTGTAACGGATTTTCTAAGTTTAAAATTTACCGAATAATTATAATTTACTATTTATTTCTAAATCTCTAAATTTTATTATACATAATTTCACACGTTATTTATATTTCGAAATTTTAGTTTCGTTTTTGTCGGTCAGAAATTTCGGAACGATCGTTAAGTTAATTAAACTTTTTATTTAAGCCAATTGATCGATTTATCAATTTTAATCAAGTCTTTAAAATTTCGGAATATAACACCATGAGTGTGGAAAGCCCTCAACCCGGTCTCGCTGTCTCGCTGTTCCGCTCTCTAATTTTTTCTCTCCGCTTACTACCCTGCTCTTCCAGTATTCCCGCTTTAATCTGGGCACAGTGTTTCTCCCCGTCGCATTCAGGGTCGTCAGGTAAGATTAATTTTATGTTTCGGCTAAATTTCAAAAGTTTCAACTTTTCTCTTGTAACTACTGTCCGATTTTCGCCTGACATTTTTATTTTTACCCTTTCTCTAATATATTTTAACAAAAATAATCAAACTTTTGAAAAAGTTTTAAAATACCCACGTCGCAGGAGGAAATCCCGAGAGTAGTTTTATTTTTATCCTTCCTATAAGATGTTGATTTGCTAATTTGGTTATATTTATTCGGCTTGACGTCTCAGTTAATTAGTCTAAATTAAAATTTATTTATCGTTGGATTTATGCTTAGCTATATTATGTTAACATTTTGTTTATCAATTAGCGGAGGAAAAAGAAAATAGAGCAGTCTAGTGGCCTTTCTTTTCGTTAGTCATTGGTTTATGTATATAATTTTGAGATAAAATAATTCATAGTAGGAAATATTATGTTAAGAGAAAAACCCTCCCTCTCGCTCGTTCCAGTGACTCCACGAGTCTAGAAAGCCCTCAACCCGGTCTCGCCGTCTCGTTGTTTTGCTATCTCTTTCTTTCTCTCCACTTCATACCTCGTTGTTCCAGTTTTCTTACTTCAATCTGGGCACAGTGTTTCTCTACGTCGCATTCAGGACCGTCAGGTAAAATTTATTTTAGGTTTCGGCTAAATTTCAAAAGTTTCAACTTTTCTATTGTAACTATTGTCCGATTTTCGACCGACATTTTTATTTTTACACTTTCTCTAATATATCTTAATAAAAATAATCAAACTTTTGAAAAAGTTTTAAAAATACCCAAGTCGCAGGAGGAAAACTCGGGTGCTGTTTTATTTTAACATTCCTATGAGATGCTGATTTGGTAATTTGGTTATATTTATTCATCTTGACATCTCAGTTAATTAGTGCAAATTAAAATTTATTTATGGTTGGATTTATACTTAGCTATATTATGTTAATAATTTGTTTATCAATTAGCAGAGGGAAAACAAACTGGGGTCGTCTAGAGGCCTTTCCCTTCATTCGTTATTGGTTTATGGTATATAATTATGAGATAAAAAAATTCATAGTTAGAAATATTACGTTAAGAGAAAAACCCTCCCTTTCGCTCGTTCCAGTGACTCCATGAGTCTAGAAAGCCCTCCACCCGGTCTCGCCGTCTCGCCATTCCCCTCTATATTTCATTCTCTCCGCTTTATACCTCGATCTTCTTGTTTTCTCACGTCATTCCAGACACGGTGTTTCTCTCCGTTGCATTGAGGGCTGTCAAGTAAAATTTATTTTAGGTTTCCGCTAAATTTCATTAGTTTGAACTTTTCTCTTGTAACTACTGTCCGATTTTCGACAGTCATTTTTATTTTTACCCTTTTTCTAATATATTTTGATAAAAATACCAACTTTTGAAAAAGTTTTGAAAATACCCAAGTCACAAGAGGAAAACCCGGTTGCGGTTTTATTTTTACCATTTCAATAAGATACTGATTTTCTAATTTTGTTATATTTGTTCAACTTGACGTTTTACTTAATTAGTCTAAATTAAAATTTATTTATAGTTAGATTTATACTTACCTATATTATATTAACATTTTGTTTATCAATTAGCAGAGGAAAAAAAAGGGGAGCCGTCTAGAGGCCGTTCCTTTCGTTAGTTATTGGTTTATAGTTATATAATCTTGAGATAAAATAATTCACAGTAGGAAATATTATGTTAAGAGAAAAACCCTCTCTCTCGCTCGTTCCAGTGACTCCATGAGTGTGGAAAGCCCTCAACCCGGTCTCGCTGTCTCGCTGTTCCGCTCTCTAATTTTTTCTCTCCGCTTACTACCCTGCTCTTCCAGTTTTCCCGCTTTAATCTGGGCACAGTGTTTCTCCCCGTCGCATTCAGGGTCGTCAGGTAAGATTAATTTTATGTTTCGGCTAAATTTCAAAAGTTTCAACTTTTCTCTTGTAACTACTGTCCGATTTTCGCCTGACATTTTTATTTTTACCCTTTCTCTAATATATTTTAACAAAAATAATCAAACTTTTGAAAAAGTTTTAAAATACCCACGTCGCAGGAGGAAATCCCGGGAGTAGTTTTATTTTTATCCTTCCTATAAGATGTTGATTTGCTAATTTGGTTATATTTATTCGGCTTGACGTCTCAGTTAATTAGTCTAAATTAAAATTTATTTATCGCTGGATTTATGCTTAGCTATATTATGTTAACATTTTGTTTATCAATTAGCGGAGGAAAAAGAAAATAGAGCAGTCTAGAAGCCTTTCTTTTCGTTAGTCATTGGTTTATGTATATAATTTTGAGATAAAATAATTCATAGTAGGAAATATTATGTTAAGAGAAAAACCCTCCCTCTCGCTCGTTCCAGTGACTCCACGAGTCTAGAAAGCCCTCAACCCGGTCTCGCCGTCTAGTTGTTTTGCTATCTCTTTCTTTCTCTCCACTTCATACCTCGCTGTTCCAGTTTTCTTACTTCAATCTGGGCACAGTGTTTCTCTACGTCGCATTCAGGACCCTCAGGTAAAATTTATTTTAGGTTTCGGCTAAATTTCAAAAGTTTCAACTTTTCTATTGCTATTGTCCGATTTTCGACCGACATTTTTATTTTTACACTTTCTCTAATATATCTTAATAAAAATAATCAAACTTTTGAAAAAGTTTTAAAAATACCCAAGTCGCAGGAGGAAAACTCGGTTGCTGTTTTATTTTAACATTCCTATGAGATGCTGATTTGGTAATTTGGTTATATTTATTCATCTTGACATCTCAGTTAATTAGTGCAAATTAAAATTTATTTATGGTTGGATTTATACTTAGCTATATTATGTTAATAATTTGTTTATCAATTAGCAGAGGGAAAACAAACTGGGGTCGTCTAGAGGCCTTTCCTTTCATTCCTTATTGGTTTATGGTATATAATTATGAGATAAAAAAATTTATAGTTAGAAATATTATGTTAAGAGAAAAACCATCTCTCTCGCTCGTTCCAGTGACTCCATGCCATGGCATGGAGCTTGATGACTAGCTTGGTTTAAATCATGCGAATGGCGCTACCTTCTGTCGTACACCTGGTTCATGAAAGACCATATCCTTGGCAGCCGCGCGGCTCATGGTGCTCCATGCTCACGCAATAAGAAGTATGCTCCTCCTCCTAACAAACAAGACAAAAACGTTGGAGAAACGGTTTCCTGCCTCTCAACCGGCATCAACATGGAGATGCCATTTCAAGGCTCCAAATGTCAGAGTCCACGTGCCAAGCACTAGTTGGATCATAATAGATGAAAAGAATATGCTTTAGAACCTTCCAGCTGATGCTAGCTGTCCATATTCCCTTTGCACGCCAACCGTTCGATGAAATGAATGGTCAAGATGAAGATGCCAAAATCAAACCCTGATGAAACCCTAGCCCTGAGGCTATATAAGGAGCATAATAGAAGAGAAAACACAACAATTGAACACACAAGAGAGATATAGAAAACAAGATAGATACACATTGTAACACACACATATAACACAGATTGAGGGCTCTTTGTCTCTTCTTTTTCATAGTTCATACTCAAGCCTTGTGCTTTTCTCCCATTTCTTCAAATCAATAGCATAGAAGAAGCCTTGATGGCTGTATGATGTATTAATTCCCTTGGTGAATAAAGTTTATTTGAAAGTTTTCTATTTTTCTTGCATTTTCTCTCTATTTTATTAGATACATTGCTTTGATCTTTTATTCTTCTCGATCTACTCCCTTAAATTTGCTGTTTTGAAGCATGAAGAAGAGAGCTCCATGCCATGGCATGGAGCTTGATGACTAAATCTTTTCTTTTCTCCTTTTCTTTCTTTTCTTTCTTTCTTTCTTTTCTTTTCTTTCTCTCTGATCCTTGATCTGTTTGAATAATGGAAATAAGGAGAGTATAAGGAGTCAAGCCAGCTGGCTTCTCTTTATACTTGATTTATAAGAAGTTATTTAAAAGGATCAAGTGATCTATGTATGATAGAAGTAGCAAGGTCAAGCCAGCTGGCTTCCTTGCTATTTTCTTTTCAAATGGACCTAAGATGAGTATTGAAAAGCTTAAACCCCAAGGCAAAGCTCCATGCAAGTCATATACACCAAATTATGCAAAGTCAAGGGGTTAAAAGTTGATTCGATAAATGTCTATTGAAGGATGGAGCTCAAAAGATGTGAATAGACATCAGTGCATACTGAACCAGGTCATTCATACTCTCAAAAGCTATGATCTCCTAATGATCATGTCCAAATCATAGTGAGGAGAACACTTAAAAGTGATTTTTCTAAAAGGCAGGGACCTATTTGCAAAAATACAGGTTCTGACAGTCTATGTTCATGTCAAAATGATGTTTCTCATAGCTTGGAGCTTTTAATTTTGATCTTCTCTCTTAATTGATGACAACACAGTGGCTTTGAAGCCCTTGAAATCTGTTATAGACCCAAACCAGAATCCATGCCATGATTAAAATACCTTGTACCAGTCTCTGATATCATACCAACCATAAACTCAGCGATAAATCATGTAAATAATCCAACTGGTACAATGCAATGTGCTATAAATAGTGAAATGCACTGATCTGATAAAATCGCCGATTCTGATAAATACAAGGACCAAATTACAAAATGGACTTCACCATTGGATAGTGAATTTAAAAACACATGAAATGCACCTAAATTTTGCATCATTTGGATTTCCCTACAGAAAGATATGGTTCTCCAAAGTTCATCTTTTAAAAATATAAAATGCTGAATTTTCTGTCAGATTTACCAGCTATGCCCCTCATGCTACACAAGCCTTTAAACTGAGAAATAATGCTCAGGAAATTCTGAAATTTGACACATAAGTCCCTTGTACATATATCTTTGAATCTGTGAAATAAAAATCAACTCTCATGTACTAAATTCATGAGAAATCAGATCAAAAAGTCTGAAAATATGCATATGACCTGTTCTGGTCGCATTCCCCATTTGGAACCCTTAAAAGGACCAAAATATAAAATAAATTGCACAGATGGATAGCTAATTCCAAGCCAATAAAAATGGACATCAATTTCATATTATTTGGATTTCATTTCAATTAAATATGAATTTTGGAAGTTCAGCCCTTTGAAATGATAAAAAACAGCAAATACCAGTACAGTTCATACCTGTCCCTGTGTTTAACCTTCTGTCTGGTACAGCTAGGTAGCTCCAAAGTTCATGAAATCTTACCAGAATATAGAAGATTCTGTCCTGAGAATTTTCATATAAAGAACACAAAATTTGGATCAGCAGAACTCTTGGAATTAAATTCTGAAGTTAGCTACCAGCATGGTAACAACAGCTATTTACCAGCAGAGTTCCCTGTACAAAAACGCCTGTTTCATATAGTTCTGAATTGAGTTTAATAAAACTGTTTTACGTGCATACAGGTCATGACTCAAGGAAGATTTTCATATAAAAAACATGAAGTTTCGTGTAGCCAATTGATGGGAATTGATCTCCAAAGTTCAGCTGCTCAGAAAATGCTACTGTCAGAAAAATGGACATTTGACCCCTGACAGCTGCATTGTCATTTTGAGACCCCTAAAAGAGTTGAAATGTCAAATAAATTACATATTCAGAAACTAGACTTCAAGCCCATCAAGATAGACATTAAATTCGAATTAATTGGACTTGTATTCAGTTCTGAATTTAATTTCAAAGTTGATCAGATCAAAAATATAAAAATACAGCAGCTCAAGGATATTTCTACCCCTTCTGTTGAAATTAAATCTGAAAAATCTGAAAACAAAGGCTTTCATGCCACCTTTGATCCAAAACCTAATTCAGAGCAAATTGATCTCTCTCTGATATGATCAGTATGCCTATAAATGATCCAAACAATCTTTCCGAGTACTTGAATTGACCTTAAATCCTTTGCATCACTCACTGGTATCAAACCGGTACTGAAACTGGTGCAACAGAATCCAAGTCATGCTCAAGTCACCTCCAAACATGGAATTGATGACTTTAATGTCTTTCAAATCTCCATACGATCTCAAATAGTTGATTCGTTGAAGAAAAACACAATAGAATCAATCAAAATCGACTCAAGCGTTCATTGGTACTGACAGGCACTGTTCAAGCCTAGGTCGCCATCTCCGATGAACTTCAACAGTCAACAATAGGTGCACTGTGATCCCGACAACCAGACGAGGCCAATGGTATTCATAGCCGGCGCCGCCGTGATCGAAGATGGCCGGAACCTCCCTTTGCTGGCCCTTGTCAGGGATGAACCCTACGACCTATCGGGTTGCACGATTCTTAATGCACCTGATCAAATCCAAAGGCCCAAGTTCAAATCCATTAACCTAACGGCCTACTGACGCATGGGACCTACCTGTCAGTCCGTTTGATTTGTTTAAAGCTCCAGCACCAATCTTGGAGCCCATTTGGCATACATCTAAGCGGCGGCACATTAATTGATGATCCAGCACATTCATTAAGGCCCAAAAGCCAAATCTTAAAGCCCCTTTGATCAAACCATATCCAGTGTTAATCCCAATGCCCAAATGTCAGAAATCCAGACCTCTGGACACATATCAAAGCCCAATGATCTCAATCCAATGGCTTGTGCACATCTCAAAGGCCCAAAAGTCCAAATCTCAAAGCTCTGCACTAATCTTAAAGTCCACATGTGACCTGAAGATCCCTTTTTGCACATAAACCCCTCTGTTTATTTAAAATATGCAGAGAAGTCCCTATAAATTTACAAAAAGGCCCCTGTCAGCATAAAACTTTCTCAAACAAGCCCTTAAAGGCCGATTTTACAATACAGACCCTGTCAAAAGCCCAAATCATAGCCTCAAGTCCTCAGGCCCAGCAGATCCAGCCTCACTCGCTTGAACGACTGGCTCGTTTGGTGGATCCTGGATAGGATCATGATTCCTGATTCTAGGTCGTCCCCTACTGCGACGTCCTTCCATAACTCTTAAATAATAAGAAAATATTCATTCAATTTGCATATACTCATTTCATAGAACGAACAAGTCGTTAACCGTGACAACCCCAAGTATAACGTACCCCACTCACGTATCCTATCAGTCTGGTTAGGGCTTAAAACCTTGAGCTCTGATACCACCGAAGAGAGCTGTCACACCCCGCGGCCACGGGTCGTAACAGTCCCCCGCCGTAAGCATACAACGCCGTGTATGCTTACAAGTTAATTAACAATTCAAACCAAACAACAAGAAATAAAACAAGTTTCTAATATAAAATCAGAGTACACAGTCTGGACAGTAAATAATACAACAAAAGTATCTCATCCGGATACCAACCATGTGGCCTACCCTAAAACTATACACCAAAATATATCTAGGGTCATGAGATGATAAGCTACTATGGCCTACTACTCGCGTGCCTCTCCGGAATCAGTCGCACCAGTACCTGTAAAATAACCGGGGGGTGGGGGTGAGAATAAATTCTCAGTGCGAATTTGCCACATTTTAGACTATTGGACTTGCAATCAAACTCTATATTCAAAAATGAAACCCAAACAATAACAATGCAAACAGATATATATATATAATCATAAATAACAGAATGCCAATACTCGACAACAATTTATCAACCTGAAACACAGTTTACGGAATTTCCAAGATGAATTTCAAACACAACAGATATTTTGGCTTAACTCAATTCATTAGGGCTTGTAGCAATTACAGATGTTCTTTCGAGCTGAACCTTTTATCAAACCCACATCTGTAGGGTTACAGACGCCTACAGATGGCCAACCGCTGGACCCTTTATCTGACACCCATCTGCAATCGCTTGGCTTAACAGTTATTAAGGTCTGGTTCAAGTCACATAGAGAAAATCCTCTTTAGAATCGTTTCCAATATTCGTAATATTCAATTGACCTTCCAAATGCATTAACACGTAGGAGAATGCCACCGAGCCATAGACGTTACACATGTCACCCACGATCTCAAATCACATCTCATAACATAATCACCCTCCCTCGTCCCAACCGATACTGGGAACATCGAGGGTCGTTCACCTAAGGCCATTAGGATCCTGGGAATCCAAGTCAGCATACAGCCCGACTTGGCAAATTCATTGGATCCAAGTGCTTAACTTCGTAAATCCATTCACATACATATCAAATCAAATCGTGGTGACTTTCAATCAAATCAGATCATAATAGATCGACACAACCTACAACCATACCAGCATGCAAATCACTCAAGTCACATCAATTCGAGTTTAATTTGATTGGGCTATGCAAATGCTATACACAATTCAATGATGCAATCAATGATATTCAACATGACAAACGAAAACACAGTTTAATTCCTGAAAATAAAGTATCAAACAAGTCCAAGAATCCCGCACCTGTTTAAGACGAGCGTACCGCTTAGTTACGGATCAGGCGTCTCGAATTTGCCTCGTCAAGTCTTGCTCGACCGAGCCTATACCTATATTATACGTATCCTTGGTTTAATTCGGGTTCAGTGGTCCATACGTTTGCTTATGGTTTACACAGTCTTAAATCAATTCTTATGTTATGGTATCGATCCCTTTCGGTTCCTCCTTTCTTATTAAAAATTTCATATAACGGTGCACAATTGCATCTAGGCCCTCTAGCCGTATACCATTTCACTTTGGTAACCATCAATCACCGTTTCACTACTTTGGTTCTCGGATCAATTCAATTTACCGATTGGTTAAACCCTAATTTGGTCAAAACCTCAAATTAACCGTTAAACGTTCTAAAAATTCACGATCAGGAGGCAACCCTACCGATTACAAGTCTAATTGGTCGGGTTAAACAAATCAAATCACGATTATGCCAACTTTCATTTTTGGCACGAAACCCTAGAAATCAGATTTCACAAATCGGAAGAAATCGGGAAAAAGATTGACAAACAACTAGTAAGGAGTGTAGAGGAACTAGTCCTCGAGCAATTCGAACACAAATCTCGAGTTTAAAACGAGAATCTGAGAAATCGAGAAAATTCGAGGTTTCGAAAGAAAGAAGGAGAGAAAGAAATACCAATTAGGAGAGTTCGGAGAGATCCTCGGCTGCTTTCTCGGTTCCAAACTCGATTTCTCGCAATAATCGGGAGTCTGAAAGAAATGGAAAGTTCTCACACTCTTTTTCTTCTATTTGGGCGAAAATCACAAGAAAATGGGGAAATGGTGAAGTGAGAGAGAGAGAGAAGCTTTGATTTGGGTTTTAGGGTTAAAAATATCCTGAATGCGGATGCACCCATCCGCACTGCGGGTGGCTTGACCCGCACTCGGGACTTAGAAAGTTTTCAGTCCAAATTCAGGAAAATCCGAGCGTAGTGCGGATGAATTCCACCCGCACTGCGGGTCAACCTCATCCGCACTCAGTACTTAGCCGATTTCAGGAAATTCAGTTCAATACAGAAATTCACGAGTGCGGCTGGACCCATCCGCAGTGCGGGTCACTCACCCGCACTCAGTACTTAGTCAATTTTCAGACCAACACAGAATTGCATGAGTGCGGATGCACCCACCCGCACTGCGGGTCAATCCCATCCGCACTCAGCCTATAAAGTTTCAAAATCTCGAAATTTCGACGCGGTTTCGATTCACACTTAACTTACTTATTTAGGGGAACCTTAATTAAGGTTTAAATTTCCTTTTTATTAGCACAATTTATCGATTCTTTCTATTAAATCATTTGAATTTAATTGTAAAATTTCGTAACGTAACAATTAGTCTAAATTAAAATTTATTTATAGTTAGATTTATACTTACCTATATGATATTAACATTTTGTTTATCAATTAGCAGAGGAAAAAAAACGGGAGCCGTCTAGAGGCCGTTCCTTTCGTTAGTAATTGGTTTTTGGTTATATAATCTTGAGATAAAATAATTCACAGCAGGAAATATTATGTTAAGAGAAAAACCCTCTCTCGCTCATTCCAGTGACTCCATGAGTGTGGAAAGCCCTCAACCCGGTCTCGCTGTTCCGCTCTCTATTTTTTTTCTCTCCGCTTACTACCCTGCTCTTCCAGTTTTCCCGATTTAATCCGGGCACAGCGTTTCTCCCCGTCGCATTCAGGGTCGTCAGGTAAGATTAATTTTATGTTTCGGCAAAATTTCAAAAGTTTCAACTTTTCTCTTGTAACTACTGTCCGATTTTCGCCTGACATTTTTATTTTTACCCTTTCTCTAATATATTTTAATAAAAATAATCAAACCTTTGAAAAAGTTTTAAAATACCCACGTCACAGGAGGAAATCCCGGGAGTAGTTTTATTTTTATCCTTCCTATAAGATGTTGATTTGCTAATTTGGTTATATTTATTCGGCTTGACGTCTCAGTTAATTAGTCTAAATTAAAATTTATTTATAGTTGGATTTATGCTTAGCTATATTATGTTAACATTTTGTTTATCAATTAGCGGAGGAAAAAAAAATAGAGCCGTCTAGAGGCCTTTCTTTTCGTTAGTCATTGGTTTATGTATATAATTTTGAGATAAAATAATTCATAGTAGGAAATATTATGTTAAGAGAAAAACCCTCCCTCTCGCTCGTTCCAGTGACTCCACGAGTCTAGAAAGCCCTCAACCCGGTCTCGCCGTCTCGTTGTTTTGTTATCTCTTTCTTTCTCTCCACTTCATACCTCGCTGTTCCAGTTTTCTTACTTCAATCTGGGCACAGTGTTTCTCTACGTCGCATTAAGGACCGTCAGGTAAAATTTATTTTAGGTTTCGGCTAAATTTCAAAAGTTTCAACTTTTCTATTGTAACTATTGTCCGATTTTCGACCGACATTTTTATTTTTACACTTTCTCTAATATATTTTAATAAAAATAATCAAACTTTTGAAAAAGTTTTAAAATTACCCATGTCGCAGGAGGAAAACTCGGGTGCTGTTTTATTTTAACATTCCTATGAGATGCTGATTTGGTAATTTGGTTATATTTATTCGTCTTGACATCTCAGTTAATTAGTGCAAATTAAAATTTATTTATAGTTGGATTTATACTTAGCTATATTATGTTAATAATTTGTTTATCAATTAGCAGAGGGAAAACAAACTGGGGTCGTCTAGAGCCCTTTCCTTTCATTCGTTATTGGTTTCTGGTATATAATTGTGAGATAAAAAAAATTCATAGTTAGAAATATTATGTTAAGAGAAAAACCCTCCCTTTCGCTCGTTCGAGTGACTCCCTGAGTCTAGAAAGCCCTCCACCCGGTCTCGCCGTCTCGCCATTCCCCTCTATATTTCATTCTCTCCGCTTTATACCTCGATCTTCTTGTTTTCTCACTTCACTCCAGACACGGTGTTTCTCTCCGTTGCATTGAGGGCTGTCAGGTAAAATTTATTTTAGGTTTCCGCTAAATTTCATTAGTTTGAACTTTTCTCTTGTAACTACTGTCCGATTTTCGACAGTCATTTTTATTTTTACCCTTTTTCTAATATATTTTGGTAAAAATACCAACTTTTGAAAAAGTTTTCAAAATACCCAAGTCACAAGAGGAAAATCCGGTTGCGGTTTTATTTTTTCCCTTTCAATAAGATACTGATTTTCTAATTTTGTTATATTTGTTCAACTTGACGTCTTAGTTAATTAGTCTAAATTAAAATTTATTTATAGTTAGATTTATACTTACCTATATGATATTAACATTTTGTTTATCAATTAGCAGAGGAAAAAAAACGGGAGCCGTCTAGAGGCCGTTCCTTTCGTTAGTAATTGGTTTATGGTTATATAATCTTGAGATAAAATAATTCACAGCAGGAAATATTATGTTAAGAGAAAAACCCTCTCCCTCGTTCGTTCCAGTGACTCCATGAGTGTGGAAAGCCCTCAACCCGGTCTCGCTGTTCCTGAGTTCGGTGACCTGCTCACGTTCACCTCAAAGAGCCAGAGCACTGAACCCGGCTAGGAGCGTCTCCACCCAATCATACCCAGAGTGAAAAATCCGCACCGTTAGCTAACCTGACGCCGTGCAACTTTCTGCGCCCTACAAATTTGTTTATCAATTAGCAGAGGGAAAACAAACTGGGGTCGTCTAGAGGCCTTTCCTTTCATTCGTTATTGATTTATGGTATATAATTATGAGATAAAAAAAATTCATAGTTAGAAATATTACGTTAAGAGAAAAAACCTCCCTTTCGCTCGTTCCAGTGACTCCATGAGTCTAGAAAGCCCTCCACCCGGTCTCGCCGTCTCGCCATTCCCCTCTATATTTCATTCTCTCCGCTTTATACCTCGATCTTCTTGTTTTCTCACTTCACTCCAGACACGGTGTTTCTCTCCGTTGCATTGAGGGCTGTTAGGTAAAATTTATTTTAGGTTTCCGTTAAATTTCATTAGTTTGAACTTTTCTCTTGTAACTACTGTCCGATTTTCAACAGTTATTTTTATTTTTACCCTTTTTCTAATATATTTTGATAAAAATACCAACTTTTGAAAAAGTTTTGAAAATACCCAAGTCACAAGAGGAAAACCCGGTTGCGGTTTTATTTTTTCCCTTTCAATAAGATACTGATTTTCTAATTTTGTTATATTTGTTCAACTTGACGTCTTAGTTAATTAGTCTAAATTAAAATTTATTTATAGTTAGATTTATACTTACCTATATGATATTAACATTTTGTTTATCAATTAGCAGAGGAAAAAAAACGGGAGCCGTCTAGAGGCCGTTCCTTTCGTTAGTAATTGGTTTTTGGTTATATAATCTTGAGATAAAATAATTCACAGCAGGAAATATTATGTTAAGAGAAAAATCCTCTCTCGCTCATTCCAGTGACTCCATGAGTGTGGAAAGCCCTCAACCCGGTCTCGCTGTTCCGCTCTCTATTTTTTTTCTCTCCGCTTACTACCCTGCTCTTCCAGTTTTCCTGCTTTAATCCGGGCACAGTGTTTCTCCCCGTCGCATTCAGGGTCATCAGGTAAGATTAATTTTATGTTTCGGCTAAATTTCAAAAGTTTCAACTTTTCTCTTGTAACTACTGTCCGATTTTCGCCTGACATTTTTATTTTTACCCTTTCTCTAATATATTTTAACAAAAATAATCAAACCTTTGAAAAAGTTTTAAAATACCCACTGTAGGGAGCAGAAAGTTGCACGGCGTCAGGTTAGCTAACGGTGCGGGTTTTATGTGTGGGTGAGTGGAAATGCTCCCAACTGGGTTCAGTGCTCTGGTTCTTTGAAGTGAACATGAGTAGGTCACCGAACTCAGGGGAAGGCATCCACTGGGTATTTCTTTCTGCATTCCTTCTGGTTCACCCCTTGTGACAACCTACGTTCATGATCAGTTGTCGGAGGTTTTATTATTTTCGATTGTGAGGATATTTTACTCCCCGACGGGCGCAAGCCCCGCCGTTAATTACATCAGAAAGACCTTTCGAGTCTATCTGAAGACCTCATGCATTCCGGGATTTGTGCCTATTTGGGTTGAACTTAATAATAGGGCTAAAAGGGGCTCATGTATACTTTACTTTGGTCGTGCGGTTGGTTCTCATTTGACTTTGGATTTCTTTTTGGTCAGTTACCATGATGTGTGCATGAAAATATGGATCTCATATTTAAAATATGAAAACATACATAAGAAATATCATCTAGGTGTTTTTAATTTGAAAGGAGCATTTAAATATCATTTTTATATCTTTATTTATAAAAATATGTCAAGAGAGAGGCATTTTGGTCATTTCAGTTTATGGCTGGGACCTGGATATGATCAATTATTATTTAGAATCATAGAGAATTTGATTGGAGTTCATTTGGAACTGATTCGAGTCAATTTGGACTTAATATGAGAAAGTTATGGTCAGAAAGGACTTGAAAGGACTTGTTTGTAAAAATTTTATATTTCCAGGGACTTGTTTGTAATTTCTGGAGGACTTGAGGCTGTGATTTGGGCCTTTGTGTAAATTTGCACTGCATATTTTAAATAAACAGAGGGGTTTATGTGTAAAAAAAGATCTTCTGGTCACATGTGGACTTTAAGATTGATGCATAGCTTTGAGATTTGGACTTTGAGCCTTTGAGATGTGCACAAGTCATTGGATTGAAATCATTGGGCTTCACAATTGGTGCAGAGATGATTTAGTTAAATGGGCTTTGAGATTTGGGCTTTTGGGCCTTGGACATGCGTATTGGGTTTATGGGCCTTGGATATTAATTTAAGTAACATCGGGCTTGTGTCAAAACTCGTGCAGAACGGCCCAAACGGTTATTATGACATGTGGGGTCCAATTGTCGGGATCCGTTAGACATAGATTTGAATTTGGTTCATTGATCAAACAGACTGCTTTGAGATCTGTGCTTCCTGCTTTGAGAATCGTGCTAAAGGGTTTCCAGTCTAGGGTTCATCCCCGATGAACTGAGTCCGGCGGATCTAAGCCACGGCGGCGCCAGCCAAGGGTATGGTTGTGATCGTGAGGTTGCCAAGAGTTCATTAGTGCCATTGTCGGTCACCGGCGACCATCGGAGGCTTTGGTTCACAGATGAGAATATCGGTACCGGTACCAATGAGGGTTTACTCCGGGTCCCTTTGATTTGGTTATGATTTCCTTCGATAACTTAATCATTTGTGATTGCAAGACTGCATAAAAGCGTTAAAAAAATGTCAATTTCACATTTGGTTCAGTACCGATTGGGTACTATTAACTGGTACAGAGTCACTAAAACTGATTCAAGGGTTCAAAGGCCTTTATTTGATCATTTTAAAGAGGCTTATGCATGTGAGAGGGTTTAATTTAGGTTGAATCAAGTTCTGACTGTACATGGCATGAAGAGTTCATAATTTCAGAACATTTTTAACCTATTCCCTTGTGAATTTGGTACACGAGAGATAGATTTCCTTTCACAGGATCATAGAAGGGGATGTCAAGGGTATCTGTACCAATCTTTATCATTTTAGGCAATTTATTTACATTTATAAACATTTAATCATTGTCAGGGGTATTGTTGTTCATGGTATGCATAATTCTTTGTATTTAATTTTGATTTAACTTTGAATTTCAATTCAGAGATGAATATGAGTCCAAATGGTACAAATTTGGTGTCTATCCTCATTGGTTTGAAGTCTAGTTTATGAATATATCATTTATTTGACATTTCAACCCTTTTAGGGGTTTCAAACTGGCAATGCAACAGTCAGAGGTCAAATGCCCATTTTCTGACAGCAGCGTTTTCTGGATAGCTGAATTTGGGAGATTAATTCCCGTCAGTTGGCTACACCAAATTTCATGTTCTTTACATGGAAATCTTCCTTGAGTCATGACCTGTATGCATGTAAAACAGTTTCATTAAAATCGATCCAAAGATATATGAAACATGTGTTTTTGTACAGGGAAGCTTTGCTGGTAAATAGCTGCTGTCATCATGCTGATGGCCAACTTCAAAAATTCATTTCAGGAGTTCTGCTAATCCAAATTTCATGTTCTTTATATGAAAATTCTCAGGACAGAGTGCTCTACATTCTGGTAAAACTTCATGAATTTTGGAGCTACCTAGCTGTACCAGACAGGGGGTTAAATACAGGGACAGGCATGAACTATACTGGTATTTGCTGTTTTTTATCATTTCAAAGGCTGGACTTCCAAAATTCATAACTAATTGAAATAAAACCCAAATAATATGAATTTGATGTCCATCTTGATTGTCTTGGGATCATCTATCCATCCGTGCAATTTATTTCATATTTTTGGTCCTTTTAAGGGTTCCAAATGGGGAATGCGGCCAGAACAGGTCATATGCATATTTTCAGACATTTTGATCTGATTTCTCATGAATTTAGTACATGAGAGATGATTTTTATTTCACAGATTCAAAAATATATGTACAAGGGACTTATGTGTCAAGTTTCAGAATTTCCTGAGCATTATTTCTCAGTTTAGAGGCTTGTATAGCATGAGGGGCATAGCTGGTAAATCTGACAGAAAATTCAGCATTTTTATATTTTTAAAAGATGAATTTTGACAGGCCATAACTTTGTATAGAAATGTCCAAATGAGGCAAACTTTAGGTGAATTTCATGTGTTTTTAAATTCTCTATCCAATGGTGAAGTCCATTTTGTAATTTGGTCCTTGTACTTGTCAGAACTATCAGTTTTATCAGAACAGTGCATATCACTTTTTTTTTTTTTTTTTTTTATGCATTGCATTGCACCAGTTGGATTATTTACATGATTTGTTGCTGAGCCTGTGCTTGGTATGGTACCAGAGACTGGTACAAGAGGTTTTAATCATGTCAAGAGGCCTAGTTTAAGTCCATGACATGTTTTAGAGGTTCAATACCATTATATTAACATCAAAAAGGATAAATCAAAGTCAAAGCTCCCAATGAATGGAAATCACTATGAATACAGACCGTCAGAGTCTTCATTTTTGCAGAACGGTCCCTGTCTTTTAGAAAATTACATTTGCATGTGCTTTTCACCAAGATCTGGACATGATCATTAGGAGATCATAGCTTTTGAGAGTATGAATGACCTGGTTCAGTATGCACTGATGTCTATTCGCATCTTTTGAGCTCCATCCTTCAATAGACATGTATTGAATCAACTTTTAACCCCTTGACTTTGCATAATTTGGTGTATATGGCTTGCATGGAGCTTTGCCTTGGGGTTTAAGCTTTTCAATACTCATCTTAGGTCCATTTGAAAAGAAAATAGCAAGGAAGCCAGCTGGCTTGACCTTGCTACTTCTATCATGCATAGATCACTTGATCCTTCTTAAATAACTTCTTATAAATCAAGTATAAAGAGAAGCCAGCTGGCTTAACTCCTTATACTCTCCTTATTTCCATTATTCAAACAGATCAAGGATCAGAGAAAAAAAAAAGAAAAGAAAGAAAGAAAGAAAGAAAAGACAGAAAAGAAAAGAAAAGAGAAAAGAAAGAAAAAGGAAAGATTTAGTCATCAAGCTCCATGCCATAGCATGGAGCTCTCTTCTTCATGCTTCAAAACAGCAAGTTTAAGGGAGCAGATCAAGAAGAATAAAAGATCAAAGCAATGTAAATAAAATAGAGAGAAAATGTAAGAAAAATAGAAAACTTTCAAATAAACTTTATTCACCAAGGGAGTTAATACATCATGTAGCTATCAAAGCTCTTTCTATACTATTGATTTGCAGAAATGGGAGAAAAGCACAAGGCTTGAGTATGAACTATGAAAAAGAAGAGAGAAAGAGCTCTCAATCTGTGTATATGTGTGTGTTACAATGTGTATCTCTATCTTGCTTTCTATATCTCTCTTGTGTGTTCAATTCGGTTCCTTTCTTTGCTGCTAGGCATGGGTATATATATAGCCTTCAAGGCTAGGGTTTTGGAGAGCCTATGTTGGCATGATCTCCACCCTTCATTTCTTCATCATTTTATCAAGGGTTCAGATTATAGCCCGTCATTTGCAGGGGTTTGAACCAATTATAATGTGCCATCTCATCAATCCATAAACAATCTCATTTATAGCCATTGATTTCATCCATTCAAAGGCTTGGATTTCATGTATGAAGCTGTGAAGAGAATCATGCTTTCCTCACTACCCTAGGGTGGAGATTCATGTGTTGGCATCATCTGGAGCATTCATTTCCATTTGATCGGATGGCTGTGGCTTGAGGCGCAGAGGAGGCAGTATCAGGCGCCAGCTACTGTCCTTTTATTTTGTTTGATTCCTTCACCATGCCGTTGAGCATTTGGAGATGAAGATGCTTTAAAATCCCATGGGCTTGGTGCTATGAACCATGAAGGGAGCTTTAGCATGGTGTTTGATGGACCAAGTGCTTGTGCTATGGCTGAAATTGAATCTGCTTCAATGCGCAAGGCACCATCATTTCTCCAAGCCGCTGATTGGTTGATATCAGGTAGGTCCCACATGTCATGGTAAATGAGAAACAAATGTTGCGTATTTCCCATTTGAAGCTGTTAACTAATATTCAATGGAATTCGGCCCATATGGCATTTAGGCCCAAAATCAATTAATTTTGTTTCTGACTTTAATCAAAGCCGTGAGTATCTTTTCTCAATTTTTTAATGGTCAAATAGATGTATCCATCTCAATTATAATGGACACCTCCATTTCTGATTTTGTTTAATTTTCAAAATTCGATAACTCTCCAACCATTTTGAGTTATGAATCATATGATATATCAAAATTCATGGTTTCTCATGAGGAATCACAATATGAACCTCCATACATTGCTCTTGATCCATTTTAAAGAGCCTTTACATGTCCTTGGTATTCTCCAAGCATTAAAATATTGCTATTTTTATTTTAGCAACATTTTAGGTACAACACCCACATCACAGGAGGAAATCCCGGGAGTAGTTTTATTTTTATCCTTCCTATAAGATGTTGATTTGCTAATTTGGTTATATTTATTCGGCTTGACGTCTCATTTAATTAGTCTAAATTAAAATTTATTTATAGTTGGATTTATGCTTAGGGCTGTGGCTAATTTGCTGCCGGCAGCATTTCTGCCGGTGGTGCTGCCACTGTTTTTTCTATTTTTTGTTGTTCAAACGACAAATCTAAACCGTTAGATGTTTAATCTATATTATAATCTACTTGGAGACAAAATTTTACATTTTTTGGAATTTTTTTACTATATATTAAGCTGGTTTGAAAACCGCTGATTTCAATGCTGCAGAAATTTATTGAAATCAGCGGTTTTCAAACCAGCTTAATATATAGTAAAAAAATTCCAAAAAATGTAAAATTTGGTCTCCAAGTAGGTTATAATATAGATTAAACATCTAACGGTTTGGATTTGTTGTTTGGACATCACACGGCTAAATATAGCCCCGGCAGCACCTCTGCTGAAATGCTGCCAGCAGCAATTTAGACAGACCCTATGCTTAGCTATATTATGTTAACATTTTGTTTATCAATTAGCGGAGGAAAAAAAAAATAGAGCTGTCTAGAGGACTTTCTTTTCGTTAGTCATTGGTTTATGTATATAATTTTTAGATAAAATAATTCATAGTAGGAAATATTATGTTAAGAGAAAAACCCTCCCTCTCGCTCGTTCCAGTGACTCCACGAGTCTAGAAAGCCCTCAACCCGGTCTCGCCGTCTCGTTGTTTTGCTATCTCTTTCTTTCTCTCCACTTCATACCTCGCTGTTCCAGTTTTCTTACTTCAATCTGGGCACAGTGTTTCTCTACGTCGCATTCAGGACCGTCAGGTAAAATTTATTTTAGGTTTCGGCTAAATTTCAAAAGTTTCAACTTTTCTATTGTAACTATTGTCCGATTTTCGACCGACATTTTTATTTTTACCCTTTCTCTAATATATTTTAATAAAAATAATCAAACTTTTGAAAAAGTTTTAAAAATACCCATGTCGAAGGAGGAAAACTCGGGTGCTGTTTTATTTTAACATTCCTATGAGATGCTGATTTGGTAATTTGGTTATATTTATTCGTCTTGACATCTCAGTTAATTAGTGCAAATTAAAATTTATTTATAGTTGGATTTATACTTAGCTATATTATGTTAATAATTTGTTTATCAATTAGCAGAGGGAAAACAAACTGGGGTCGTCTAGAGCCCCGAATTTTTTATTAATATCCAAATTTAATATTAAATTTCAAAAACTAACCGCTTGAGCAGTGTAATTCGAATTTTACCCTTTCCGTAAAAATTTTTTACGAAAACAGGCCCCATTTCCGGAAAATTTTTTTCCGGAAACAGATAAAATCCGGAAAAAATTCCTTCGGAAAGGATCTCTGTTTCCGGAAAAAAATTTTACGGAAATGGGAATCCGGAAAATTTTTTTACGGAACCAGGCGAAATTTCCGGAATTTTTTTTTCCGGAAATGCATTAAATTTCGTTATAAATTCGCAGAGTGTTTACGGTTCGCTTTCATATCATCCGCTCTCTCTCTCACAGTAAGTTTTAATTTAATTAATTTATTATTTATAATTTAAATTTAATTAATTTATTATTTATAATTTAATTTATTTATATTAAATTTAAGTAATTTATAATTTTAATTTCATTAATTTATAATTTTAATTTCATTTATTTATAATTTAAATTTAATTTATTTGTAATTTTAATTTAGAAGTATTTAATTTGTAATTATTTAAATATGTAACTATTTAATTTGAAATTATTTAAATTCTGAATATTGTCATATTAATTGAAAAAAATAAAAAATGGTGCAGAATAAATTTAAAAGTTTTTGTAATTCTAAAATAATTTTATTAATTCTGAAATAATTTTGATTAATTCTAAAATGATTTAGAATTGTTTTAGGAACTTTTTGCTTTTCGGATTCCTTACGGAGCTCTGACAGTCAGATCGACCGGTTTTCGATTGAGGTAATTTTATTTTCTTTATGTTATTTTTAATTTAATTTATAATTAATTACTTCATTCCAAATTTTTTTTTTATTTTTCATAATATTGTCCAGAAAATTTAGAATTGTTTACAACCTTCCAAAATGGTTTATAATAATTTAAAAAATTCCAATATAGTTTAGAATGTTGCCCTATTAATTTATGAAATTCCAAAATAGTGTAGAATAATTATTGAAAATTGTCTAGAATATTTTTACCAATGGCAACACAATTTTTAATTAATTATATGTTGTTATTTTTGAAATTGTCAGACCAATCGAAATTAAAAATGACAACTATTTGTGCGAAAATTTATACTGGAGGGGAAATCCAATATAATGATGACGGGGTCTATTACAGTACCCGAGCTAAATACTCATTACCGCTAACCGTGAACCACAATTTTGATTATCTTCAGAATGAGATTTATAAATTTGTTGGGTACAATGCTAGTCAAGCAAATCTGGAAATTCAAGCCAGGTTTAATATGTCCACCGATGGACAACGTGACTATCAATTAGTACCGGTAATGGACCAACAATCATTCGAAATGATTTTAGGAATTGTGTCGTCTTTTTCACAAAGGTTCAAGATTATGGAGTTATATGTAGAATTGGAACCGAACTGTACTAGTCAGATTCCTGAACCTCGATCCCGACCCAGTACCAGTCAGAATCCTGTGGAACCGGACCCAATACCAGTTAGATCTCGACCTAGCACCGGTCGGTACTCTGTGGATGTAAGAATGAGACCCGGACCCAGTACCGGTAGCAACTCTGTGGATCAACCAGTTATATCCCGACCCAGTAGCAGTCAGAATCATGTGGATCAAGACCCAATACCAGTTAGATCCCGACCTAGTACCGGTCGGCACTCTGTGGATATACCAATGAGATCCCGACCCAGTTCCAGTGCGGTCCGCAGACATGTACGCGATTATTCGCACGTACCTGTGGATGCAATTGATTCTGATAGTTTGGCGAGTGGAGATGAGATGCTCTCCGGTGAGTCGTCGGGTTCCGATGATGATATCGGACAGCCCAATCAGTCACAACCACAGTCCCGTCAATCACAGTACCCGATTACTGGTCGGGAAAATATGACACATCCGGTTGACAGTTTCAATGACATATCCGGTTTTCGGCCTGCGGATGTCGATTTTTTCGGCAGCTCAAAAAAAATGACAGATAATCCATTGGCTAAAGGTGTATTTTATGAGTCGAAAACGGCTCTAAAGATAGCAATCAATGAGTTTCATCTTGAAAATAATTGTGAGTGCAGGGTTATTAGGAGCGAACCTAAACGTTACGAGGTGGGGTGCAGAGATGCTTTTTGTAAATTTAAGGTGTCCGCAAAGCAGAACGGTCTTTCAGAATCTTGGATTATTACCAAACAAGCACTTCCCCATACGTGCACAGTATCGGCAACACGTACTGATCATTGTCAGCTTACAGCAGAGATGGTTGCCCTTGCGATTGATAAGACCATTAGAAGGGACGTGTGCTCTTCTATAAATCATATTCGAGATATCGTCATGATGAAATATGATAAGGTAACCCCCAAGTACAACAAATTATGGAGAGGCCGTGAGCTTGCTATTGCAAATCTATTTGGGAGTTGGGAGAACTCGTACAACTTGCTTATTCCACTATTGGAAGCCATCAAGAGAAACAATCCAGGAACTAAGTATTGTGTGATCTCGAAACCGATTGAGAAAGAAACTGATAGGCACTTCCACAGAGCGGCATGGGCATTTGGAGCGTGTATTGCAGCGATACCGTTCCTCAGACCAGTGATTAGTATCGATGCATGTTTCATGTCGGGACGGTACCAGGGTAGGCTGCTAATGGCATGTATGTACGATGCTGAAAACCAATTGCTTCCAGTGGCTTTTGCAATTGTGGAGAAAGAAAGCGCTGACAACTGGGGTTTTTTTATGAGATGGTTAAGGTTGGAAGTAATTGGAGATAATCGATTCTTTTGTGTCATATCAGATAGACATTTGGGAATTAAAGCCGTGTTTCAGGATCCAAATCTCGGATGGGATGAGTCTACCGATCAATGTGTGCATCGGTATTGCTCCCAACATGTTGCCGAAAATCTCTACAAGCACGTGGGCCGTAAGAGAGAGGTCAGCGACAGGTTCATAGCTGGAGTGAACAAATGCAAACCTAGGAGGTTGCAGGAGATGTTACAAGACTTTGAAATTGGTTGTCCGAAGGCTATCGACTACCTTAACAAGGTGGGTAAGAGGAACCCTAACGATGAAGACGAGCTTCCATGTCCAGAGAAGTTGTATAAAGCTTTGGACGGAGGCCACCGATGGGGGATAATGACAACAAATGGGTCAGAGTCACTGAACGCCGTGTTCAAAATGAGTCGGCGATTACCGGTTGCAGCGGTCGTGGAGGATACGTTCTATAAATTAAATAAATGGTTTTTTGAACGATGGAACAAAGCTCAAATGGCATGTCAGCATGGTCAGGTGTGGTCCGACAGGGTAACTAAGTTATTGCAAAAGCGTATCGGAAAAGGAAGGGACATGACTGTGATTCCTTATCGTGGAAGTCATGGGCTTTTTGAGGTCCTAGTTAAGGGTGAAAAAATTCCAGCAAGGCGTAATCAGCCGAGACTTGAGTATACTCGTAGGGATTTCGGGTATAGGGTTGTTGTTAAGGACAACAACAAGGTTGAATGTGAATGTCAGAAGCCTCAATTGACCGGCATACCTTGTTCTCATTTCATGGCCGTTGTCTGTGAAATGAGATATAATGAAAATTTATACGTCAACCCCTTGTACCGTATGTCAATAGTGGCACAGACATGGAGTGGACATTGGGAACCGAAAGGCAACCAATGTGAATGGCCTGTGTATGAGGGCCCGAAAATTAAACCTGAGTCGAGACTGATAAAAAAAGGAAGGAGACGGCACGACCGCATACCGATGGAAATGGACAGAATGCGAGGTCGGAGACTCGGACACCAGGCTCATCGTGAGACAATTGATCGAAATGCTGCAGGTATAACTGATCAACCAACTGTTGTTAATTTTTTTAACTAATTTCACAATCTAATGCATGCTCATTATTACATGTAGAGGAGGCAGCAAGACAGACGCAAGCAGCGGCAGAGCAACCAGCAAGAACAAGTACAACCGTTTGGCGCACCCTCGGACAACATTTCACTATGCGTCGTAGAAATTAACATGTGTGTTTTTTTATTTGTATGTGGTGAGAACTATTTTCTTATGTAATTTTTTAATGTTGCTGATTATGAAATTGTAGACCACCAAGATGGACAGTAACAATCGAGAAAAGACCGAGGAAAAGAAAAACATTTGTCAATTCTGTGGAAGAGATGAAAAGGACTGTCCGAGATGTGTGCAGATAAAGGAATATTTACGAGTTGAACTATCTGATGATGATTTTGTAGATAAAAAAGCTTGGCTAGCACGTCGTCTGGGGGAGATAAAAAAGTCTGGCTAGCATTGTTAAGTACGTTATTTTGTGAAGCATTTGTATGTGTTGAGACTTATTTTATTTGTATGTGTTGAGAACTATTTTATTTTGTTAAGTTATAGGATATGGTTTCGATGCAACACACAGGACAAGATAAATCAAAAATAACAAAATATAACACAAATCTATAAATGAAAAATATACGACGAGTCCTACAAGATAATAAAAAATAACAAGATATAACGCAAATAACAAGATAAAATCCATAAATCCTACTGGCGACGCTGTGCATGTACATGGTGGTCCGGATACTGCGAATGTGAGAAGCGAGAAGTGTCAACCCTAGCACGCTGTGAACGTCGCGGCTCGTCAGTGGGATCCACTGCATGTGGTGTCTGAGACGGATCCTCTGCCGGAGGTGGATAAGAAGACGACGCCCCAGGATCACCTGCATCATAAGAAGACGACGCCCCAGGATCACCGAATGCGTGGCCGGAGAATGGAGTCGGAGGCGCCTCCATATGAGCCATCATTGATTCATGCCTTGCCTGGTCAAATTGTATTTGCTCCATCTCGTTCGCCTGCTCCTGAGACAGTCCTTGATAGTAATGATAACCCGCTTGATCCTGAGACATCTGCATTTCATAAGAAAATTTTTATTACTTGTTGATTGTAAATTAAAAAACAAAATTACCTCAATTAAAGTATTACATACCGGGCCGCCTTCATCGCCGAATAGTACATTCATCCATTGAGTATAACTCATATCCTGCTCCTGCCTCTGCTCATGCGTCTGCTCATACGCCTGCTCATGAGTCTGCTCCTGAGTATGCTCATGAGTCTGCTCCTGAGTATGCTCATGAGTCTGCTCCTGAGTATGCTCATGAGTCTGCTCCTGAGTATGCTCATGAGTCTGCTCCTGAGTATGCTCATGAGTCTGCTCCTGCAATTCATACATAGTTTTTCTTAGCTACAAATTAAATTTGAAATCAGCTTGTAAGTTGAATTCATACCTGGCGCGCATTGGCACGTGATGATAGAGTATGCCCTGCGAACTCTCCCGGACGGATGTAATCCCTCCATTGTGAGCCATCATATAACCAGCCCGTCACTGGATCTGGGCCTTCAAATACAGGGCCTGGTGGCATCGGCTCCGTTCCCAAAGGATAAGAATCGTCGGATGGAATTTCCTCCCAATTACGTGGAACCCCCGCATCCTCCAGCATGGCAATAGCACGGTCTCCATAACCATTATCTCTGCAGAGGCACCAACCTAGTCTCATTTTGCCCTTGCCAATTGCACGGAGACCCTTCGTGAAAAATGCCCGTGTGCCATGTGCTAACTCTCCTATCCCACGCAAAGCCTGCACGTATATTCAGAGTATAATAGATCATATATAATAAACCAATCATAAAATTCAGAGTTAGAAATATTTACATTTCGAACAAATGTCGATCCGCTGGGAATGTATCCAGACTTGGAGTGCTCGTCTCTTGGAACTGGAACATTACGATCCATCCCCACCACGTGCTGGCCAAACAGGTAGACGGATGCCATGCAGGTCTCCTGGTACCATTTACGATATCTTAGGAGGTCATTTATATCCCACGGACGACCTACTTCGTACACATGATCTGCATAATGTGTTGCATCGTTTACATGCCGACGGTGCACTTGCGCCCAGTTGGCATTTTTCTTTGAGCCCGATTTCAACCTGTTTACAAGGTTAGTACAATAAATAAGTAAGTAAGTAAATAAGTACTTTAAAATAAGTAAACCACATCTGATTTGCGAATATTACTTGTGCAGCTCTTGGTGCTCGACTGGATCCTGGGGAAGCGGTGGCTCTATCTGTTGCCATCTTCCGAACTGTCGCATGCAGCGATCAGGATTGTGATGCTCAACAATCCAATAAAAAATAAGAGGACCGCGGTACAAGTAGAACGGCTGACAAATTTAGAGTTGCAATGTTAGGTACAAATTATAAATGTGATGACATAAATGAAAGAAAGAATATGACTTTATTACAATGTACCTGGTCCGCCCGGGTTGTTCTCGAAAGGTTGTGGTAAACAAATGCATATGGCTGCCAATTGACCATGTTATCCGTCAGTTTCTGAATCTGGTCGCGAGGGATACCTGGTCCGGAGGTTGCACCATGGGACGAGTTTTCCCAATTGTGTGGGCCTTTCCACATGTCAGCAAATGATGGACATGTATCTTCTGTTTCTGCGCCCCAATTCGGTTGAGATCCCGGTAACGGCCGGTGAATTTGAAATCGGGTCCACGACCAGTGTTGCAGAAGCATGGTGGGACCATGCATGCTTTTGCATGAAGGACTGGATGCGAGGCATAGATTTCTATATAAATAAGCGAGAACAGCTCCGCCCCAGTTGTACTTTCTCGGCTCGTCCAAGTTTTCAATCATGCCGAGATACCACAGCGGTATTCCGTCCCCGCTACTGTCAGCAAACATGGTATTCCCTAGCATGTCGAGGAGAAATCCACGGACATACCTAACCGTCAATTTTAAAATGTGAGTACATTATTAAAAATATCAAATACGAATAAGGTTGTAAATAAAAAAATACTAACCATTTCAATTGTTCGTCGTTCGCATCTGTTGGTAATGTTTTGAAGCGCTCACGGACAGCTTTTTTGGCGATAAGCATGTCGTACGTATTAGTTCCCCTCTTCTTCATGAACCCCTTCACTTCATCATCTTTCACCCCCAGCAACTCATACAGTCGGCCTTGAAAACTCGCCGAGTCTGTAAATCCCGTTATCGGCTCCCCCGTAATAGGCAAACCCCAGAGACAACTCACATCCTCTAGAGAAACTGTAATATATTTGACTTGTCAGTAACGAATAAAAAAAAAATTATTTAAATTAGTTAATACCTGTCATCTCTCCGAATGGAAGATGAAAAGTGTGCGTCTCTGGACGCCACCGCTCGACAAGTCCATGAATGAGGGCCGCATCGAGGGCGATATCGGGCAATGTCGCGAGCTGATATAAGCCCATTCGAATTAAAAACGGTGCGTACCTCTCATTATACTCGCATTTGTGCCGATAATGTCTCACGGATAAAATTTCTGTACTCTACAATAAGGAAAAAATTAATTACAATATTTATTTGATTACTTACAGAGTTATGAAAAAAAAAAAAGTAAATGTTTACCTCCTTAGACGCCTCAGATATCCTGTGATTACCGTGAACTATCCACAACAGGGGGCTAAATCTATGCTTAAGTACTGGGTCTGCCATACTACAAAATTCGAACAATATTGTAAATCACCTTAAATTTTTTCAAATTATTCTACACTATTTTGGTATTTTTCTAAATTATTGTACATCATTTTGGCATTTTCTAAATTAATCAGACAATATTCTAAACCATTAAAATGAACTCATTAATTACATTTTAAATTAAAATAAAAAAAATACAAATGTAAAAACCTGAATCGCAGATCCGATCGATCAGACAATCAGAGCTCCGAAAGGGACCCGAAAGGAAAAGAGATTCCTAAAAAAAATTAAAATTAATCGAACAATTTTCTACATTACTAACATAATTTTCTACACCATTTGGTATTTTCTAAATTATTCTAGACTATGTTGGTATTTTTTAAATTATTCTACACCATTTCGGTAATTTCTAAACAATTCTAGACTATTTCGGTATTTTCTAAATTATTCTATACTATTTTGGTATTTTCTAAGTTATTCTACACTATTTGGGTATTTTTCTAAGTTATTCTACACTTTTTCGGTATTTTTCTAAATTATTCTACACTATTTCGGTAATTTCTAAATTAATCAGAAAATATTCTAAACCATTAAAATGAACTCATTAATTACATTTTAAATTAAAATAAAAAAAATTCAAATGTAAAAACCTGAATCGCAGATCCGATCGATCAGACAATCAGAGCTCCGAAAGGGACCCGAAAGGAAAATAGATTCCTAAAAAAAATTTAAATTAATCGAACAATTTTCTATATTACTAAGGTAATTTTCTACACCATTTGGTATTTTCTAAATTATTCTAGACTATGTTGGTATTTTTTAAATTATTCTACACCATTTCGGTAATTTCTAAACAATTCTAGACTATTTCGGTATTTTCTAAATTATTCTATACTATTTTGGTATTTTCTAAGTTATTCTACACTATTTGGGTATTTTTCTAAGTTATTCTACACTTTTTCGGTATTTTTCTAAATTATTCTACACTATTTCGGTAATTTCTAAATTATTCTACACCATTTCGGTAATTTCTAAACAATTCTAGACTATTTCGGTATTTTCTAAATTATTCTAAACTATTTTGGTATTTTCTAAATTATTCTATACCATTCGGTATTTCCTAAATTATTTGGACATTATTTTAAACCATTCAAAATTAAATAAATTAAATAAATTAAATAAATTAAATAAATTAAATAAATTAAATAAATTAAATAAATTAAATAAATTAAATAAATTAAATAAATTAAATAAATTAAATAAATTAAATAAATTAAATAAATTAAATAAAAAAAAATTACCTTGAAAAACGGAGAGCTGCGTTGTGATGGGGATGGGAGGACCAATGCATTTGTAGTCAGGCCATGTTTTCGTAAAAAAATTTCACGGAAACAGGCTCCTTCCGTAAAAATTTTCCCCGGAAATAGCATGGTTCCGGAAATTTTTTTTCCGGAAATAACCTCTGTTTCCGTTATAATTTTTCCCGGAAAGGGTATTTTTCGAATTGCAATGCTAAGGCGGTTAGTTTTTGAAATTTAAAATTAAATTTGGATATTAATAAAAAATTCGGTCTAGAGCCCTTTCCTTTCATTCGTTATTGGTTTATGGTATATAATTGTGAGATAAAAAAAATTCATAGTTAGAAATATTATGTTAAGAGAAAAACCCTCCCTTTCGCTCGTTCGAGTGACTCCATGAGTCTAGAAAGCCCTCCACTCGGTCTCACCGTCTCACCATTCCCCTCTATATTTCATTCTCTCCGCTTTATACCTCGATCTTTGTCACACCCCGAGACAACCCGCCACGTGTTTCTACGTAAGGCGTGTGCACATCACATACATTATCAATAACAACATAATAGAGCCACATTTTATTCCATAAACAAATGATCATGGCAGACATGACTAGTAACATAGACACTGCCATGCCTGCTCAATGTATCAATATAGAATTATGGAAACAAAAACTAAACAACATGTGGCAATCTATCAAAAATATGTTTTCCCCTTAGTCTCACTCTTGTCATTGCTTGAATCATTCCTCTTCATTACCTGGAACCCACATAAAAGTGGAACGGGTGAGAGATCGAACCTTCTCTCAGTGCGGGATTTAGTTCCAGCCCAGAGCTTATAAAACCTTTACTTATATTCACAAATATGATAATAAATAAAATGCATATGTGTTTCCTAATGCAATGCATCTATTGCTATTACGTTTACTTTCATAATCTTTTCACTTTCCGCAATTAACCATTTACTTGCCAGACCAATGGGAAGTCCAACCAACATTGGAAAGGCCGCCAACCCGCTGGGAAGTCCAACCAACAGCGGAAGGCTGTCTCACTAACCGCGGAACTCCCGCCAGACGCTAGATCTTGACCCGTGACAGGACCGCTTTCGCCTACAGTCACGTTAACGAGGGGTCCAGTCGAACACTAGACCCAATGTATACATCCCGATATGCAAGCATATCGGCCCCTGTTCACTTTAATTTTCCGTTCATTTCACATATATTCATTCAATCATACAATCCATGCCATGCTCAACACATCCTATCATGCAAGTTCATTGGTTAACATATGAATCCTATCATTTCATGCAATTCATTTGTGTACTACTCAAGTCATACGAATGGTTCGAAAACAACATGCATAAATCCAACTAATGCGATAATAATAAACAATTGAATGACAATAGGAAAGTAAAATAGTTTTATAAAGTCTAGGAAACCCGCACCTGTGGTAGTAGGGAAGTCGTTAGACGTTTCAAGATCTTCTATGATTCCAGAGTTTGGACCTAAACGACATATATACGTTACTCCTAAGTTAATACTTCCCATTAACCATTTCACGGTTCTTTGATTTTTTTCTTCCAATTAAGGTATCTAAAATTCTTAGAGTCTAGGTTACGTGATTAAGTTATTAAAAAGAAGGTCATGAATTAAAGTTGAAAAGGTAAATAGATATTCCAACCAAAATAAATACTCATGAAAATCCGTAGCAGCGAATAGAGGAACAAGAAAGAAACTATTAGAATTCAAAAAGTCGAACAAACAAATCGGAGTAATAACAAATAAGCTAGTCACTAAATCTAATCAAAGTATTAACAAATAAGCTAGTCACGAAATCTTCTACCCGATACATGCATGTAAGCAACATTTCATATAAAATAGAAAAGAAAAAGGCTTACTCAATTTAGGAGACTTATTTTATTAATTAAATGAATAAATATCACAAATTAATTTCGGTTGAGATCAGAAACAATTGTAGTTAATAGATAATATTTAAATAGTTAAATAATGCTTATTCAGTATATATATATGAGACCTAAATCTTTTTAACGAATTGTTAAATAAAGGAGTTATATTAAATTAAGTTTAGATAGTAAATGAAAGCTATAATATTTAACTAAATATTTAAAGTTCCAATAATTTTATAAGGATTCAATTCGGTTGAGAAGGAATAAAATAAATATCTATTAATATAAGGTAAGTGTCTAAGTAACGGAAATAATTTAACATATAAGGAATCTGAATTCTTATTTGAAAATAAATTATCTAATAAAGGAAAGTATGATTTGTAAAGGAACTAAATTAACAGATAAGGAATTCGAATTTTATTTTGAAAACAAATCAACAAACAAGGAAAGTATTATTTGTGATGCATATATTTTCTCATTATTTGTTTATATTTACCTTTCAATATAATAAAGGCATTTCTAACTTCTATTATTGGTCGACATGTCACAGAACATTCAAATTTAATAGTAATGGAATTGAGAAATGGGATTTATAATCTCATCTAGGTGTAAATATAAAACTAATCATTTTTAATTACTAGAAGAAAGAATGGAATTACGAGAATAAGTAAATAAAATAAAATAAAATAAAATAAAAGATTAATTGAATCATTGTATGAGATTCAAAATTATTGTCACTTCAACCATGGGAACATCTAATGTTCCTTTTGGGGTTATCATTGTAGCATGACCCGTGTAGGTGTCTTGCACCGATTATAGGTCGAATTAAAAATAAAACAACAAGAAAATAAATAAAAAGATAAAAGAAGAAACAAGAATCAAACCAAGCCGTATAGATGTCATGCATCGTTTATGCTTTGGATTTCTTTTTAGTATTTTTTTTTTTGTGTGTGAAGAAATAACCAGTGAAATAAGATGAATAAAAAGTAAAATAAGTACCACAAACAAGATGAATATACGTGTCCTTAAGCATTTATTCATTTGAGGGATTAATTCACTAAGTTAAGGATAATCATTTAATTAGTTTAAAAGGAAGTGAATGGTACCTGGGAGCCGAGGGGAAAAATGTGAAAGGGGTTCAACTTTGTTTATTCTATTTTTTTTTTCTTGGCAGAGGGTGTCGGCTGCGTGGGGGGGATTATGAGGGGTTTAAATAGTTGTTAATTAGGTTTAATCATTTAATTCGGGTGATGGGTTTGGATTCATGGGCTAGGTTAATTTATTTTTATTTTGGGCCTCTTAATTAACTTAATTGTATTATGATTAATCTAATGGATTAAATTATGTTTGGGTTTCTTAACTAATTAAACATTTTAATTAATGAGTCCATTACCTAAATTCCGTGGTGTTACAATCTTCTTGTTTTCTCACTTCACTCCAGACACGGTGTTTCTCTCCGTTGCATTGAGGGCTGTCAGGTAAAATTTATTTTAGGTTTCCGCTAAATTTCATTAGTTTGAACTTTTCTCTTGTAACTACTGTCTGATTTTCGACAGTCATTTTTATTTTTACCCTTTTTCTAATATATTTTGATAAACATACCAACTTTTGAAAAAGTTTTGAAAATACCCATACACAAGAGGAAAATCCGGTTGCTGTTTTATTTTTACCCTTTCAATAAGATACTGATTTTCTAATTTTGTTATATTTGTTCAACTTGACATCTTAGTTAATTAGTCTAAATTAAAATTTATTTATAGTTAGATTTATACTTACCTATATGATATTAACATTTCGTTTATCAATTAGCAGAGGAAAAAAAACGGGAGCCATCTAGAGGCCGTTCCTTTCGTTAGTTATTGGTTTATGGTTATATAATCTTGAGATAAAATAATTCACAGCAGGAAATATTATGTTAAGAGAAAAACTCTCTCTCTCGCTCGTTCCAGTGACTCCATTAGTGTGGAAAGCCCTCAACCCGGTCTCCCTGTCTCGCTGTTCCGCTCTCTATTTTTTTCTCTCCGCTTACTACCCTGCTCTTCCAGTTTTCCCGCTTTAATCCGGGCACGGTGTTTCTCCCCGTAGCATTCAGGGTCGTCAGGTAAGATTAATTTTATGTTTCGGCTAAATTTCAAAAGTTTCAACTTTTCTCCTGTAACTACTGTCCGATTTTCGCCTGACATTTTTATTTTTACCCTTTCTCTAATATATTTTAACAAAAATAATCAAACCTTTGAAAAAGTTTTAAAATACCCACGTCACAGGAGGAAATCCCGGGAGTAGTTTTATTTTTATCCTTCCTATAAGATGTTGATTTGCTAATTTGGTTATATTTATTCGGCTTGACGTCTCAGTTAATTAGTCTAAATTAAAATTTATTTATAGTTGGATTTATGCTGAGCTATATTATGTTAACATTTTGTTTATCAATTAGCGGAGGAAAAAGAAAATAGAGCCGTCTAGAGGCCTTTCTTTTCGTTAGTCATTGGTTTATGTATATAATTTTGAGATAAAATAATTCATAGTAGGAAATATTATGTTAAGAGAAAAACCCTCCCTCTCGCTCGTTCCAGTGACTCCACGAGTCTAGAAAGCCCTCAACCCGGTCTCGCCGTCTCGTTGTTTTGTTATCTCTTTCTTTCTCTCCACTTCATACCTCGCTGTTCCAGTTTTCTTACTTCAATCTGGGCACAGTGTTTCTCTACGTCGCATTCAGGACCGTCAGGTAAAATTTATTTTAGGTTTCGGCTAAATTTCAAAAGTTTCAACTTTTCTGTTGTAACTATTGTCCGATTTTCGACCGACATTTTTATTTTTACCCTTTCTCTAATATATTTTAATAAAAATAATCAAACTTTTGAAAAAGTTTTAAAAATACCCATGTCGCAGGAGGAAAACTCGGGTGCTGTTTTATTTTAACATTCCAATGAGATGCTGATTTGGTAATTTGGTTATATTTATTCGTCTTGACATCTCAGTTAATTAGTGCAAATTAAAATTTATTTATAGTTGGATTTATACTTAGCTATATTATGTTAATAATTTGTTTATCAATTAGCAGAGGGAAAACAAACTGGGGTCGTCTAGAGGCCTTTCCTTTCATTCGTTATTGGTTTATGGTATATAATTATGAGATAAAAATATTCATAGTTAGGAATATTATGTTAAGAGAAAAACCCTCCCTTTCGCTCGTTCCAGTGACTCCATGAGTCTAGAAAGCCCTCCACCCGGTCTCGCCGTCTCGCCATTCCCCTCTATATTTCATTCTCTCCGCTTTATACCTCGATCTTCTTGTTTTCTCACTTCACTCCAGACACGGTGTTTCTCTCCGTTGCATTGAGGGCTGTCAGGTAAAATTTATTTTAGGTTTCCGCTAAATTTCATTAGTTTGAACTTTTCTCTTGTAACTACTGTCCGATTTTCGACAGTCATTTTTATTTTTACATTTTTTCTAATATATTTTGATAAAAATACCAACTTTGAAAAAGTTTTGAAAATACCCAAGTCACAAGAGGAAAACCCGGTTGCGGTTTTATTTTTACCCTTTCAGTAAGATACTGATTTTCTAATTTTGTTATATTTGTTCAACTTGACGTCTTAGTTAATTAGTCTAAATTAAAATTTATTTATAGTTAGATTTATACTTACCTATATGATATTAACAATTTGTTTATCAATTAGCAGAGAAAAAAAAACGGGAGCCGTCTAGAGGCCGTTCCTTTCGTTAGTTATTGGTTTATGGTTATATAATCTTGAGATAAAATAATTCACAGCAGGAAATATTATGTTAAGAGAAAAACCCTCTCTCTCGCTCGTTCCAGTGACTCCATGTGTCACACCCCAAATCCCGCGGGTCTGACAGCCTGCCGCGTGTATAAATCAAGCGTCACATATACACGCAAGGCAGTGGATCTTTTATATGCATTACCAATATCCTCACTTGCTCCGTCCGTCCAATAAACCTGAAAATTTTCGGGAGGGTGGGGGTGAGAATAAATCCCCAGTGCGAAATTTGCCACAATTTAGATTATTGGACTTGCAATCAGACTCTATATTCAAAAATGAAACCCAAACAATAACAATGCAAGCAGATATATATATACATAATCATAAATAACAGAATGCCAATGCTCGACAACAATTTAATCAATCTGAAACACAATTTACGGAATTTCCAAGATGAATTTCAAACACAACATATATTTTGGCTTAACTCAATTCAATAGGGCTTGTAGCAATTACAGATGTTCTTTCGAGCTGAACCATTATCAAACCCACATCTGTAGGGTTACTGACACCTACAGATGACCAACCGCTGGACCCTTTATCTGACACCCATCTGCAATCGCTTGGCTTAACAGTTTATTAAGGTCTGGTTTGAATCATATAAAGAAAATCCTCTCTAGAATCATTCAAATAGTCTTAATATTCAATTGACCTTTCAAATGCATTAACACGTAGGAGAATGCCACCGAGCCACAGACGTTACACATGTCACCCACGATTTCCAATCAAATCTCATAACATAATCACCCTACCTCGTCCCAACCGGTACTTGGAATATCGAGGGCCGTTCACCTAAGGCCATTTAGGATCCTGGGAATCCAAGTCAGCATACAGCCTGACTTGGCAAATTCATTGGATCCAAGTGCTTAACTTCGTAAATCCATTCACATACATATCAAATCAAATCACATCAAATCAAATCAAATCAAATCAAATCGTGGTGACTTTCAATCAAATCAGATCATAATCGATCGACACAACCTACAACCATACCAGCATGCAAATCACTCAAGTCACATCAATTCGAGTTTAATTTGATTGGGCTATGCAAATGTTATACACAATTCAATGATGCAATCAATGATATTCAACATGACAAACAAAAACACAGTTTAATTCCTGAAAATAAAGTATCAAACAAGTCCAAGAATCCCGCACCTTATTATGACGAGCGTACCGCTTAGTTACGGATCGGGCGTCTCGAATTACCTCGCAATATCTTGCTCGACTGAGCCTACACCTATATTATACGATTACTTGGTTTAGTTCGGTTACATTCTCAAAACTTAAATTCCAAAAGCCGTCTTTCAATTCGTCAATTCTTTGATACCTTTCGGCTCATTTATAATCATTTTAATTCAAGTCCAATTCCAAAATTATATATATATGGTCGGCCCTTATATAAAAT
Organism: Carex rostrata; assembly: GCF_964058835.1. NCBI lineage: Eukaryota > Viridiplantae > Streptophyta > Magnoliopsida > Poales > Cyperaceae > Carex > Carex rostrata. Next base: position 4,009,754 of record NC_135920.1, on the reverse strand, counting down.
TGTCATGCATGTCATACATTTTAATCCAATGGCCTACTTATTTAATTTAGTCCAATGCATACATAAACAAAGGCCCCCAATTCATTTAATCAATTCATCCACAAGGCATAACAGTTTTGTATTTAGGCCCCTCTCTTAAATAAATTTCTACAAGGGCTGGTTTCTCACATAATCAACCAAAGTTTTGCAATAATTGCAATATGGTCCCTGTCAGGTCAAATGCTGGTAATCATGCAAAATTCAGCACCATACCATTAGTATACTGGGATGGTACCACTGGTACCAGCACTTCGCCATTCATACAACACAACACAGCCATGCACAATAAAACCAGCAAAACAGAGACAAGCATAGGTCAGATACAAGGCATCACATTCACCAGCGAAACCAGACAGACAAACCAGAATCAGATCAGCACCAACCAGTAAAACAAAAACATCTCACAAGGCACAAGCCACAAGTCAGCACCTTTGCCGGGAAAATCAACAACCCGAGCAAAAAGGTGTAATTAACTACAATTCCCTCAACAAAATACAATCAATTGAACAAGATGTTCGATAATTTATCCGATTAGAGCTAGCCTGGTATGGAGAGAGCAAAGAGGAAAGGGGAATCGACACCGGAGCAATAACAACCCGCAATTAACACGGCTCAGCACCAACAAAGCATCAGAATAGCACCAATCAAGCACCGAGACAGCACCAAGCCAACACCAGCATGACACCAAGCCAACCCCGAGGCAGCACCACGCCAACACTAGCACGGCTCCAAGCAAGCACCATGGCAGCACCACGCCAACACCAACACGGCACCAAGTGAGCACTGGGACAGCACCAATCAAACCGAGGCAGCCCATATCCTCAACCCTAGAAACTAGGGTTTCATGGGAGGGGAGGGGGCAGAAACCGAGAGAGAGAGGGGGCGGGCCGTGGCTCTCACGGGCAGAGAGGAAGAGAGGAGAGATCAGAGGCGGGTCCGGTGGGGTTCGCCGGCGACAGAAGAGGGGGCGGAGAGGGGGGGGCGGAGCCCCTCTGTTTTCTTTCTTTGGCGTAGAAGAGAGGAGAGGGGAGGGGGGTCTCACGGACAGGGAGGGAGAGGAGAGAAAGGTTTTATTATTTGGACTGCTTTAAGATTCGTGCTGAACATATCTAAACGGCTTGAGATTTTCCAAAAAGTCACGCAAATATGAGATATCTCAGAGGTGAATTAATTTGAGGGTGGACCTGAACTCAAAATTTGATTTGGTTAATTCCAATTCTTTAATATAAAACAAGCCTTGAGATTGGTGCTAGATGAAAAATGAACGTTTGAGATTTTCCAAGAAAAACAAATATATATACATAAATGTATATGGTGCAAAGTCATTCCGACAGGAATCAAAGGAATGTTAATTATGAATTATTCTCTTGTATAACTTCGAATTCAAGTTTTGTAAATTTGTAACTATGTTCGCACATAAAATTCGTATATTTATTTCTCAATTTAAGATTCGAATAATTTGATTTTTCCTTTTATATAATTATATATATTCAATTTTAGAATTCGAATAAATCGATATCGGATAGTATCTATGTCTATATATATACATATCAAATCAAATTCTTAAAATTCTCAAATAAACGAAATCGGTAACTTTTATATAATTTATCTCGTACGAATGATTTCGTATAATTATATTCTTACTTAGAATTAAATTATTTATTTATTCACACGAATCTAATTAAATCAATTTCTTCTTTCCTAACAATTAAAAAGAATTGTAACGGATTTTCTAAGTTTCAAATTTACCGAATAATTATAATTTACTATTTATTTCTAAATCTCTAAATTTTATTATACATAATTTCATACGTTATTTATATTTCGAAATTTTAGTTTCGTTTTAGTCGGTCAGAAATTTCGGAACGATCGTTAAGTTAATTAAACTTTTTATTTAAGCCAATTGATCGATTTATCAATTTTAATCAAGTCTTTAAAATTTCGGAATGTAACACCATGAGTGTGGAAAGCCCTCAACCTGGTCTCGCTGTTCCGCTCTCTATTTTTTTCTCTCTGATTACTACCCTGCTCTTCCAGTTTTCCCGCTTTAATCCGGGCACCGTGTTTCTCCCCGTCGCATTCAGGGTCGTCAGGTAAGATTAATTTTATGTTTCGGCTAAATTTCAAAAGTTTCAACTTTTCTCTTGTAACTACTGTCCGATTTTCGCCTGACATTTTTATTTTTACCCTTTCTCTAATATATTTTAACAAAAATAATCAAACCTTTGAAAAAGTTTTAAAATACCCACGTCACAGGAGGAAATCCCGGGAGTAGTTTTATTTTTATCCTTCCTATAAGATGTTGATTTGCTAATTTGGTTATATTTATTCGGCTTGACGTCTCAGTTAATTAGTCTAAATTAAAATTTATTTATAGTTATATTTATGTTTAGCTATATTATGTTAACATTTTGTTTATCAATTAGCAGAGGAAAAAAAAAATAGAGCCGTCTAGAGGCCTTTCTTTTCGTTAGTCATTGGTTTATGTATATAATTTTGAGATAAAATAAATCATAGTAGGAAATATTATGTTAAGAGAAAAACCCTCCCTCTTGCTCGTTCCAGTGACTCCACGAGTCTAGAAAGCCCTCAACCCGGTCTCGCCGTCTCGTTGTTTTGCTATCTCTTTCTTTCTCTCCACTTCATACCTCGCTGTTCCAGTTTTCTTACTTCAATCTGGGCACAGTGTTTCTCTACGTCGCATTCAGGACCGTCAGGTAAAATTTATTTTAGGTTTCGGCTAAATTTCAAAAGTTTCAACTTTTCTATTGTAACTATTGTCCGATTTTCGACCGACATTTTTATTTTTACCCTTTCTCTAATATATTTTATTAAAAATAATCAAACTTTTGAAAAAATTTAAAAATACCCATGTCACAGGAGGAAAACTTGGGTGCTGTTTTATTTTAACATTCCAATGAGATGCTGATTTGGTAATTTGGTTATATTTATTCGTCTTGACATCTCAGTTAATTAGTGCAAATTAAAATTTATTTATAGTTGGATTTATACTTAGCTATATTATGTTAATAATTTGTTTATCAATTAGCAGAGGGAAAACAAACTGGGGTCGTCTAGAGGCCTTTCCTTTCATTCGTTATTGGTTTATGGTATATAATTATGAGATAAAAATATTCATAGTTAGGAATATTATGTTAAGAGAAAAACCCTCCCTTTCGCTCGTTCCAGTGACTCCATGAGTCTAGAAAGCCCTCCACCCGGTCTCGCCGTCTCGCCATTCCCCTCTATATTTCATTATCTCCGCTTTATACCTCGATCTTATTGTTTTCTCACTTCACTCCAGACACGGTGTTTCTCTCCGTTGCATTGAGGGCTGTCAGGTAAAATTTATTTTAGGTTTCCGCTAAATTTCATTAGTTTGAACTTTTCTCTTGTAACTACTGTCTGATTTTCGACAGTCATTTTTATTTTTACCCTTTTTCTAATATATTTTGATAAAAATACCAACTTTTGAAAAAGTTTTGAAAATACCCAAGTCACAAGAGGAAAACCCGGTTGCGGTTTTATTTTTACCCTTTCAATAAGATATTGATTTTCTAATTTTGTTATATTTGTTGAACTTGACGTCTTAGTTAATTAGTGTAAATTAAAATTTATTTATAGTTAGATTTATACTTACCTATATGATATTAACATTTTGTTTATCAATTAGAAGAGGAAAAAAAATGGGAGCCGTCTAGAGGCCGTTCCTTTCGTTAGTTATTGGTTTATGGTTATATAATCTTGAGATAAAATAATTCACAGTAGGAAATATTATGTGAAGAGAAAAACCCTCTCTCTCGCTTGTTCCAGTGACTCCATTAGTGTGGAAAGCCCTCAACCCGGTCTCGCTGTCTCGCTGTTCCGCTCTCTATTTTTTTCTCTCCGCTTACTACCCTGCTCTTCCAGTTTTCCCGCTTTAATCCGGGCACATTGTTTCTCCCCGTCGCATTCAGGGTCGTCAGGTAAGATTAATTTTATGTTTCGGCTAAATTTCAAAAGTTTCAACTTTTCTCTTGTAACTACTGTCCGATTTTCGCCTGACATTTTTATTTTTACCCTTTCTCTAATATATTTTAACAAAAATAATCAAACCTTTGAAAAAGTTTTAAAATACCCACGTCACAGGAGGAAATCCCAGGATTAGTTTTATTTTTATCCTTCCTATAAGATGTTGATTTGCTAATTTGGTTATATTTATTCGGCTTGACGTCTCAGTTAATTAGTCTAAATTAAAATTTATTTATAGTTGTGTTCGCACATAATATATGCTACAAAGTTTCAGTATAGCAAGCTATACCTTTTAAACCTTTGTTATACTCTGTCAAATCAGATAGCAAGTGCACTATCCTATCGATGATTATGCTCAGGTATCGATCCACAGGGACGGAAGAAAATGACCGGACTTATCCTAGAATTACTTGAGATTCTAGAAGTGAGAGAAAATTGGTTTGGTTTGGTTCTGACAATTCTAATGATTTATGACAAGTTTAAAAAGAAATAAAAGAGAATTAAAGTTGTTTTCAATTGATAAAAAGGCGTTTCCAGGGTTCAGATTTCATTTCTGTTCAGCCCCGAGGCATACGGCCCGTAGGGGACCCCGAGTTAATGCTGCAGCTACTGTTTTCTGTGCTGATGCTAATGTTTAGGGTTTCTATCGACCAGATCTAGATACCTAATGATACCTTGCATATTTAGCCTATATTTGACTTGATTTCGTACCAAATTCACGTTCTAAATTGTCAAAATAATGTGCATTTCATTGATATATCCTTAGAATTTGGTACTGCTGAGAGTTTGTTTGTTTTCTGCAGGATTGGAGCAAAATAAACGAAGAAACGGCGTTTTTGGACTCTCTGGTACGACCCTTACCAGGCTTGGACAGCCCTTACCAGACTTGGTACGACCCTTACCAGACTTGGTACGGCCTTTACCAGACTTAGCCGATCCAGCCTCCCTCCCATCTTGTACGGCCTATCCCTACCACTTTGGTACGGGCCGTACATAGATGCCGCCTGACAGAATTCAAATCTTGGCAGAGGCTATTTAAAGCGAGGGATCTCTCCATTTTGAAGGAGACACATTTCATTCTAGATTGAGAGCTCAGAGAAAGAGAGAAAGAGAGCAAAGGAGCAAGGAGAGAAGAAGAAGGAAGAGGAAGAGGCGAAAATCGACGGATCAACCTCTTCTCCACATCCGATCTTCGATCTAGTTCTATCATGCCTCTCTTTATCTCTTTACTTGTATTTCTGGACAGATCTATGACTTGTGAGTAGTAGATCATTGTTTCTAGGGTTTGTAGATGGATTTTCTTGATTTGTGTTGCTTTTCTTGATTTGGATCTTGTATGAACTCTTTTGATTGTATTGATTGTGTATTTGCTTGTCTTGATTGCTTTGTCTTTCTGTGATTGCATATGGTGTGCCTATAGTGGTAGATCAACCCTAACAAGGTCATGTGACCATTGCCTTCTCTCAACCAAACCAATCCCTTTAGGTAGACTTGTTCGAATTGAAGCCGAAAGGTTGAATTCTCCCCTAATTGACAGATTAGAGGATACCTTATGTCACACCCCGTAGCCATCCTGTACAAAATGCGACAGGGTCCCTGCCGTAAACATACGGTTTCCCGTATGCCTACAAGGCAATTACGATTCATTTATCCCATACCCCAAATTTACCCATTTCAAACATTCAATTCCACACATCTACACAACCTAGAATATTTAAATGCACACAAATAAACATATATCACATCACATACCTGAACATACTATATATATGAAAGTAATATCACAACCATAAGTATATATACATATATACATAAGTATCATATCATAACAACAACATATCACAAAACACACAAAATATATAAAGGTTCTCACAATCCCATCACCATACTCGACAAGTATCATACATATAATACAAGTCACTGGTAAAGAGAGACAAATACTGAGGGCCTAGGACTGACGAGTCTCACCGCTCCCGGCTGCACCAGAACCTGAAAAAGAATAACCCAACGGGCGTGAGAATAAATTCTCAGTGCGATAATTTGCCACAACGGATCCCTGGACTTGGAATCAAGTTTTATTTTCAAAAAGAAATCACATTCAACACAGTGCATATATATATACAGTATATAAAGCTAATTGCATATACCTGACAGCAGTTAATCAAATGAAATCACAACAGAGGAATTACTAAATCGAATCTCAAGTTAAAGAACATATAGGGCTTAATTCTTTTAATTACGTCTGGTAGCAACTACAGATGTACCATCCAACTGGACCCTTCGTTCCCGTCGACACCTGTAGGGTTCCAGACACCTACAGATGGACCCCCAATTACCACCCTAATGTTGACACCCATCTGTAGTGCTTGGCTTAACCGTTTCCTAAGTTTCTGGTTACAAGTCATATTCAGAAAATTCAATCAATTCCTTTAGAACGTAATCTCAATCGATCATTCAAATGCATATCACGCCGGATAATGCTTTAGACGTTCACACTAGTCACCATATTCATACAATCCACAAATCATCACATTTGCCCCTGCCTCAACCGGTTGAGGGCTTACGGCAGCCTAGGTAAACTAAAGCTTTAGAGTCCTACCAAAACCTGCGCGCCAGGTTTTGCAAATTCGTCACTCTTTGGTGACCCATACCATTCTTTCCTTTTTCCAATTCCGGTGACTATCTATCTAAGATCAGATCATAATAGATCGACACAATTATAAACCATACCAGTATGCAAGTCATTCACATTTCAGAATTCAGTTTCAATCAGATTGGGCTATGCTATGCAATGCACAATTCACATAATGCAATCAATAAATATTCAACATGTCAAACGAAACAACAATTTAATTCTGAAAATAAAATATCAGACAAGTCCAGAAACCCCGCACCTGAATATGCTGCTCGTATACCAACCTTATGTCTCAGACGTCTCGTGCGATCCCGTACTCGGTTGCCTTATAGATTCTATTTAGAATATGTACAATTAGGGTTTAATCAGCTATAATTACTATATAATTAACATTCGTATAATTACGGTTCGATGTTCCTTTGATTCGGCTTAGAATACACCATTTATAACACATCTACACTGTACTTGCGGCCCGTAGCCCAAGCCCTTGCGGCCCGCAGCAGTCACAGGTCAGATCAACAGAATTGGCTAAGTACAGGGTTGGTTGCGGCCCGTAAAGGTCCTGTTGCGGCCCGCAATGGTTTGACCTGCTTCAGGTCCAGTGACCATCTCGGGAATCACGCCTCTCTTGCGGCCCGCAACCCATTCTGTTACGGCCCGTAACACACACAGTTCAAAATCTGGTTATTTGGCTAAGTACCCTGACTTGCTTGCGGCCCGCAGGCCCCCTTATTGCGGCCCGCAATTCTTTTGCAGAATTCATTTTCTTTGGTTTTTAATCCGTTCGATCGAGGCCCGGTTTAGGTTCAGTTAATTCTCGCATTTTCCCGATCATGCATACTACTATACTTGGTAACTTATACCATGTTCATTACACTATTCATATAGGTTCATAACAATTCAACCTTTTTATCTATTTACGTCACAATTTGGTCGATACAAGTTAGTAATTCGATTAAACAATCAATCGGGTTTCAATCTAAATATATCAACAAATCCCTAACATTTCAGAATCTCAAAACCCCCAATTAAGTTCTCAAAACCAAAACCCTATTTCCAAAACCCTAAATCTCAATTCACAAATTTAAACTCAATGAGTCAAGTAAATGGACTTGAATATATCTAATAACAAGTCAAAATTCGAATTCAAACTTTAAACGAAATAAATCCAAATCAAATCGAAACTAGGGTTTTGAATAGAAATTGAGAGATAGAGATTTATACCAAATTGATTGCTTAATTGCGTAGAGGGTTTCGTCTGGATCTCGAATCTACAAACCGTTCGATCGATAGCGCGAATTTCACTCTCTCCCTTTCTCTCTTCCTCTCTTGCGCCTCACTCTCGCCTCTCTTTCTTTCTCACGGTACCAATGGTACCAACCGGTACAAGGAGATGATTATGACATGGTTTTGGTACTTTTGCAATTTGGTCCTTCAATCTTTCATTTATTACATAAGGGTTTATCTTTTGCATATATAGCCTCGTATAAACTTTTAATGCATTCAAATCCTTTTAAATTCAATATATAACATATATATAACATTTATAATATATATATATATATATATATTTTAAATATATCAATTTATATATTTACATATGCATTTCATTCTTTCTAAATTCAATGTACATATATCTATATATGTCAAATTTATATTTACAATTTTATAATAACATATATATATACATATAAATTTATTGATTTAAATTCCTTTATATCTAAATTGAAAAGCATGTTTTGCAAATAGACTCTCATATATATATATTTCTTATAATCAAGTTTAGAACGTTACACCTTAGACCTCCAATCAATCAACTAGAGGATCTGGACCAAAACACGAGAGTTGAGGTTTAGAAACCCTAGAAGGTGAAGAATTGACTCCAAAACCTAGATCTTGAACCAACAAACGAGAGTTGAGGTTTAGGAACCCTAGGTATGGTCAATTGAACCTTTCTCAAGAGTTTAATACGAGGTACCAGCAGGAAATGCATCAACTCGAACTTGTAAGCTCTGTACTGGTACATCAGTACGGGTCTTACAAGAGTGGTGCGGCCTACCCGTACCAAGCCCCACTCGGCTTGGTCGGACCAGGTTGGTGCGGCCTAGCCGTACCAACTTGGTAAGACCCGTACCACTAGAGGCAAATCAGAGATGAAGTCTGAAACCCTTGAAACATCTTTTATCCTAAATCAAAACACAGTTTATACCTTTCCTTGCACAGTTACTATTCTATTACATTGTTTGATTGTTTGAGTTGATTCTTTAGGAAGATTAAGTACCAAAACTCCCTCTTTCTCACTTCTAGTCTTTAGTCGAGATAAGTAAACTCTAGATAAAGAAACCGTCCCTGTGGATCGATACCCGATTATACTCCTCGATAGGGTTGTGCATTTGCAACCCTAATCGGAAGGTGTAACCGCGGTTTTAAAAGGTACGCTCCCAAGCGTACCGAAACTTGCGTTGCGCTCTCATGCGAACACCTAAACTCAACTTTCGCATTTTGGCCTAGTACCCGATTACCGGACTCAAATACTTCCCTCTTAGATGCGTTAGACCTCAACTTTCGCATTTTGACCTAATTTATCCAAGTTACTTGTTGGTTTACTAAAAGTATCCAAGGACTTTCGCCTCAAGGAAAGTTTCACCTTTCGGGTACTCCTTGGTTTCACCCTACTTCATATACTTTATTCGGTTGGATTAAATGTCATAGACTTGGCTCCTAACACTTAGATGTGCGCATTCATCTAACGGGATGACTAATCAATTCAAGCAACCACAAATAAAGCAATCAAAATACTACTCAACAAGGTAAAAACAAAGCATTCAACACAAAATCCAAATAGCATGCAAACAAAACCAAACTAGAAACTACATCTTAGCCCTAGAAACAAAGTAAATTAGTTACTCATGTTCATAAGATAACACAAATAACAAGAGATGAAAGAGTTCATGACAAAACAGTGGAAAATCTGAAGATCCGTTGCAAACTTGCGTTTTTCACTTCTCTTCCTCTTCTCCTCCTCTTGTCTTTTGCTCCAAGAAAAGTTGTCCAAGTTCCAGTTGTCCATCCCCTTTTTTTGGTGAGGAAATATCTCATTTAATGCCCCAGATCGCGCCTGCAGAGGCTTCCTTTTCGGCCTCCTTGATTTCAGCTGATTTCAGATTCTGGTTGGATCTTCCAATTTAACGTCCTACGGCCCGTAGGGGACCCCATACGGCCCGTAGGTTTGTGCTTTGTCTTGGAGACTCTGTGCCTCTGTTGTGGAACCTTCTGTGTGGTTGGGCAGATCCTGTACGGCCCGTAGGGTATGTCATACGGGCCGTATGAAAAGTTGTCAGATCCAGTTTTTCGCCCTTTTTCCTGCAAAATACCAAACAAAATATAGCAGTACCACATTTCTTCGAAATACAAGTAAAAAGTCCACACTTATAGGCTTTAAAGCACAGGTTTTAGTGTAAATCAGGGCTATAAATAAGACATAATATGGAGACATCAAGTTGGATTTATGCTTAGCTATATTATGTTAACATTTTGTTTATCAATTAGCGGAGGAAAAAAAAAATAGAGCCGTCTAGAGGCCTTTCTTTTCGTTAGTCATTGGTTTATGTATATAATTTTGAGATAAAATAATTCATAGTAGGAAATATTATGTTAAGAGAAAAACCCTCCCTCTCGCTCGTTCCAGTGACTCCACGAGTCTAGAAAGCCCTCAACCCGGTCTCGCCGTCTCGTTGTTTTGCTATCTCTTTCTTTCTCTCCACTTCATACCTCGCTGTTCCAGTTTTCTTACTTCAATATGGGCACAGTGTTTCTCTACGTCGCATTCAGGACCGTCAGGTAAAATTTATTTTAGGTTTCGGCTAAATTTCAAAAGTTTCAACTTTTCTATTGTAACTATTGTTCGATTTTCGACCGACATTTTTATTTTTACACTTTCTCTAATATATTTTAATAAAAATAATCAAACTTTTGAAAAAGTTTTAAAAATACCCATGTCGCAGGAGGAAAACTCGGGTGCTGTTTTATTTTAACATTCCTATGAGATGCTGATTTGGTAATTTGGTTATATTTATTCGTCTTGACATCTCAGTTAATTAGTGCAAATTAAAATTTATTTATAGTTGGATTTATACTTAGCTATATTATGTTAATAATTTGTTTATCAATTAGTAGAGGGAAAACAAACTGGGGTCGTCTAGAGGCCTTTCCTTTCATTCGTTATTGGTTTATGGTATATAATTATGAGATAAAAAAATTTATAGTTAGAAATATTATGTTAAGAGAAAAACCATCTCTCTCGCTCGTTCCAGTGACTCCATGCCATGGCATGGAGCTTGATGACTAGCTTGGTTTAAATCATGCAAATGGCGCTACCTTCTGTCGTACACCTGGTTCATGAAAGACCATATCCTTGGCAGCCGCGCGGCTCATGGTGCTCCATGCTCACGCAATAAGAAGTATGCTCCTCCTCCTAACAAACAAGACAGAAACGTTGGAGAAACGGTTTCCTGCCTCTCAACCGGCATCAACCTGGAGATGCCATTTCAAGGCTCCAAATGTCAGAGTCCACGTGCCAAGCACTAGTTGGATCATAATAGATGAAAAGAATATGCTTTAGAACCTTCCAGCTGATGCTAGCTGTCCATATTCCCTTTGCACGCCAACCGTTCGATGAAATGAATGGTCAAGATGAAGATGCCAAAATCAAACCCTGATGAAACCCTAGCCCTGAGGCTATATAAGGAGCATAATAGAAGAGAAAACACAACAATTGAACACACAAGAGAGATATAGAAAACAAGATAGATACACATTGTAACACACACATATAACACAGATTGAGGGCTCTTTGTCTCTTCTTTTTCATAGTTCATACTCAAGCCTTGTGCTTTTCTCCCATTTCTTCAAATCAATAACATAGAAGAAGCCTTGATGGCTGTATGATGTATTAATTCCCTTGGTGAATAAAGTTTATTTGAAAGTTTTCTATTTTTCTTGCATTTTCTCTCTATTTTATTAGATACATTGCTTTGATCTTTTATTCTTCTCGATCTACTCCCTTAAATTTGCTGTTTTGAAGCATGAAGAAGAGAGCTCCATGCCATGGCATGGAGCTTGATGACTAAATCTTTTCTTTTCTCCTTTTCTTTCTTTTCTTTCTTTTCTTTCTTTCTTTCTTTTCTTTTCTTTCTCTCTGATCCTTGATCTGTTTGAATAATGGAAATAAGGAGAGTATAAGGAGTCAAGCCAGCTGGCTTCTCTTTATACTTGATTTATAAGAAGTTATTTAAAAGGATCAAGTGATCTATGTATGATAGAAGTAGCAAGGTCAAGCCAGCTGGCTTCCTTGCTATTTTCTTTTCAAATGGACCTAAGATGAGTATTGAAAAGCTTAAACCCCAAGGCAAAGCTCCATGCAAGTCATATATGATGAATCTAGGGTTTTAGAACACAGTAAAGAATAAAAAGGAAAGAACGAGTGAAAGAGGGTTCAAAGAGTTAATTCTTCTCTCTGACGCCTCATCTATTTCTATCATAATATTTCAAAGTTACAAAACAGTCCATATATTGTGTAAAATTACATATACATCCCTAGAGTTTCTATTAAACACAAAAGATACAATATCAGCTCTATTTCTCAACACTCCCCCTCAAGTTGGAGCATAGATGTTTATCATGCCCAACTTGGAGCATATCTCTTCTATCCTTTTTCCAGACAACCCTTTCGTGAACACATCTGCTAGTTGTTCATGAGATCTCACATGCTTTGGATCCACCACTTTCTCCTTCACAGACTTCTCACGCACTAAGTGGCAGTCCACCTCTATGTGCTTCGTTCGTTCATGAAAAACAGGATTACTAGCAATATGAAGAGCTGCTTGATTGTCACAATATAAAGGAATTGGTTGTATTACCTTAAATCCCAACTCATCAAGCAATGTTTTTACCCACATGCCCTCACATGTCCCGTTTGCCATAGCTCTGTATTCTGCCTCTGCACTTGATCGGGAAACAACATTTTGCTTCTTACTCTTCCAAGTGACTAGATTACCACCAATGAAAGTACAATAACCAGATGTAGATCTCCGGTCAATGGTACTACCAGCCCAATCAGCATCAGTGTATATATCAATGTTTAGAGCATCTCCATGAGAATACAAAAGACCTTTTCCTGGTTCCCATTTTAGATATTTCAAAACCCGATAAGCAGCTTGTAGCTGTTCATGTGAGGGATTTTGCAAAAACTGACTAAGAACACTAACAGCATAGGTTATATCGGGTCGTGTAATTGTCAAATATAATAACTTGCCAATTAGTCTCTTGTAAACAGTTGGATCTTCTAATGGCCTAGCTGTTTTGTCCCATAGTTTATGGTTTGGTTCAATGGGACTTGTTACCGTTTTACAACCCAACATTCCGGTTTCTTTTAGCAAGTCAAGGGTATATTTTCTTTGACATATGAAAATACCATTTTCTGAACGAGACACTTCAATTCCAAGAAAGTATCTCAACTTACCTAGATCTTTGATCTCAAATGCACTTCTTAGATTTTCTTTCAATCTATTTATCTCCTCAACATCATCTCCTGTCACGATTATATCATCAACATAAACAATTAAAACACACACCTTCTCACCCCTTCTTACAAACACAGTATGATCTGAATGTGTTTGTACATATCCCAAACTGATCATGATATAACTCAATCGTGCAAACCAAGCTCTAGGTGACTGTTTGAGACCATATAGTGATTTCCTTAATCGACACACCTTATGTGTCTCCCCCTCAAGTTTGAAACCTGGTGGCTGATCCATATATATTTCTTCTTCCAAAGATCCATGAAGGAAATCATTTTTCACATCTAACTGATAAAGTTCCCACTTTTTGCAAGCAGCAATGCAAAGTAAAATACGTACCGAGTTCAATTTTGCCATCGGAGCAAAAGTATCATCATAGTCCACCCCTTGTGTTTGGGTATACCCTTTAGCAACCAACCTAGCTTTGTACCTCTCAATTTCACCATCTGGTCGAAATTTAACGGTATACACCCACCGACAGCCAACAGTCTTCTTGCCTTTTGGGAGTTCACAGATTTCCCATGTCCCATTCTTTTCAAGAGCATACATCTCTTCTTCCATTGCTTTTCTCCAAGCATCAGATTCCAAAGCTTCTCTAGTAGTTCTAGGAATAGATACTGTATCACATGAGGCTATAAAGGCTTGAAGCTGTTTAGATAGATGAGAATATGAGGCATATTTATTGATTGGAAATTTGATGTCTCGTTTACCTTTTCGATGAGCAATGGGTAGGTCAAGATCATGTGGCAAGATATGTGTGTCACTTTCCTTGTCCATCATTATATTTTTCGGATCTTGATTCGAGCCACCTCCTTGTTCAGTGACATTTGAAGAGTTTGGAAGTACCACTCCACGTTTACCTCTTGTATAGACTTTCATCTCAGTGGGTTTAGGTTCTTTATCTTCTTTAAACAAACTTTCTGTAGTGTTTGGATTGAAGATATACTCCAATTGACTCGGGAAAAAGAATTTTTCTTCATTTTTAGTTAGGTCTTTACATAAATGGTTTTCATCAGAATTAAAATATGGCTGATTTTCAAAGAAAGTGACATCCATTGAAACATACCTACGCTTGGTGATAGGATCAAAGCACTTGTACCCCTTTTGAGAATTTGAATATCCTGTAAAGACACATTTGATAGCTCTGGGATCCAATTTGTCATGCATAGTTCCTTTTGTGTGAACAAAACAAATGCAACCAAAGACCTTTGGAGGTATGGAAAATAATATCGATTTGGAATCAACAATTTGAAGTGGTGTCTTTCCATTAAGGGTCTTTGAAGGCATTCGATTTATCAAGTACACAGAAGTGAGCATTGCTTCAGACCACAAATATTTTGGTACATTCATACCGATCATAAGAGAACGAGTTACCTCAAGAATATGTCGGTTCTTTCTCTCAGCTACCCCATTTTGTTGTGGAGTATAGGGACAACTTGTTTGAGACTTAATACCATGCAACTCCAAGTATTTCTGAAGTTCAGAAGAGAGATACTCTCTTCCATTATCACTTCTCAAAATCTTGACAGTTGCACCATATTGAGTTTGAACCATCTTGTGATATATTGGAAAAATTGAGGCAACTTCACTCTTTGATTTTATCAAGAAAATAGTGGTATAACGAGAACAATCATCCACAAAACAAACATAATATTTATATCCAAAAATAGATGCAACAGGAGATGGACCCCAAATATCACTATGAATAATTTCAAAAGGAGTAGTACAATGATCACTGACTATAGGATAGTGACTCCTAACTTGTTTAGCTCTAACACAAATTGTACATTTAAATTCTTCATTTGTCTTTGAAAGTTCTGGAAACAAAATACACAACTTCGTAGGATGCAAATGACCTAATCTACAATGAAGAAGTTCTAAACTTTCTGATTTAAAACAACCTAACCCACAAGATGAAGTCTTGACTCTTGAATCTTCAAGATAGTACAATCCATTCTCTTCATAGCCACTCCCAAGGAGATTGCCCGTCGTCAAGTCCTGAAAAATACAATGATTTGGAAAGAAAGTTACACTACATGGCAAGCTTTTAGTAAGGGCACTTATGGAGAGGAGATTGACTGGTAAGTTAGGTACAAATGAAACTGAATTGAGTGTGGCAATAGGGGTAGAAATGGATCCCTTTCCAATAATTGGAATTGATGAACCATCAGCAATGGTCATTGAGTTGGGCTGATTATATAAGTGGAAATTTGAGAAAAGATGCTTCATACCAGAATAGTGATCAGTGGCACCAGTATCTATTACCCATTTTCCACTAGAGGATGCTAAGTTTGCTGATGCTTGAAACCTTTGTTGTGCATCAAGGGGTTGAGACATTCCGAGTTGAGACCCGGAGAGACCAACTTTTAACTCATCAAGTTGTCTCTTTAACTCTTGATATTCTTGCATTCCTATTGTCTGGGATGCACCTTCTCCAGCAGCATTGAAGGCTCTTTTTCCTCTTCCAATATGAGGTGGCCTTCCAACTATATCCCAACACTCTTCCTTGGTGTGCCTCATTTTGCCACAATGAGAGCACTTGAGTTTATCACGATCACTTGAGGATCTACCACGTCCTCTTCCTCCTTGGTTGAAACCTCTACCTCGACCTCTTACAGATCCATACTCTGCCACCATTCCTACCTTTTCAGCCACATTAACGGATACTTCCATCATACGTTTTCTTGTTTCCTCTCGCTGAACAGCATAATATACTGACCCAATTGGTGGAAGAGATAACTGAGCAAATACCATACTTCTCACACTTTCATATTCAAGGTTTAATCCCATGAGAAAATCAAATACTTTATTTTTCTCTCCAGTTTGAACACAATTTGGACATGGTTTTTCACATACCTTAAGTTCATCCCATAGTCCTTGAAGTTCTGAGTAGTACTCTTGCACTGAACGGTTTCCTTGAGTGCATTTTCGAATACTCTCCTTGATTTCAAACAACTTCGCATCATCCCCTTTGTGGGAATAAGTTGCCTCAATTGCTAACCACATTTCCCTTGCAGTTGCTGCACCTAGGAAATTCCTTCCCAACTCGGGTAATATAGTATTGTTTATGGCAGCCATAACACCATAATCGGTTGCTCTCCAGTCAGAATATTTTTCATCTGTTTCAGCTGGTGCCTTTATCTCTCCATTAACATATCCGAGTAATCTACGTCCTCCTAATGCTATAATCACAGCTCTTGACCAGTCCAAATAATTTAATCCATTAAATTTAATAGATGTCAGATCTCCATGATATACAACCTGGGCAGGATTGGTACTAGGTCCAGTCCCAGTGATTGGACCAGAGGTGTTGACAGTTTCTGAGCTCATCTTATCAGTTTCGAGAGAAATTCAGAATATTACCTGAGTGCACGACTTGGACCAAAAAATAAAAACACACTGCTCTTGGAGCAATTTCAATCAGCACTTTTCAGACCGCTCTGTCTTCTTTTGAGCGATTCTACTTTCAATTAGCACTTCTCACCTTCTGGTCCTCTTCTAGTCCGTGCTTCCCCTCTCCTTTTTTTTGCGATTCTGGTTTCTCACCCAGCGACTACACGCTTCAATGGAACCAGCTAGCTCAGCGACTTCACCCAGCGACTGCACGCTTCAATGGAACCAGCTAGCTCGGCGACTTCACCCAGCGACTTCGCCCAGGTTAGTGACTTCCTTCAATTTCGCGATTTCACCAAATCAGCTTTCACTTCCCTTCTCCAGTTGAGTTGAGGTAAGAAACAAAGTTTAATCGGGTTGGATCGATTGCTCTGATACCACGATGAATCTAGGGTTTTAGAACACAGTAAAGAATAAAAAGGAAAGAACGAGTGAAAGAGGGTTCAAAGAGTTAATTCTTCTCTCTGACGCCTCATCTATTTCTATCATAATATTTCAAAGTTACAAAACAGTTCCTATATTGTGTAAAATTACATATACATCCCTAGAGTTTCTATTAAACACAAAAGATACAATATCAGCTCTATTTCTCAACAATATACACCAAATTATGCAAAGTCAAGGGGTTAAAAGTTGATTCGATAAATGTCTATTGAAGGATGGAGCTCAAAAGATGTGAATAGACATCAGTGCATACTGAACCAGGTCATTCATACTCTCAAAAGCTATGATCTCCTAATGATCATGTCCAAATCATAGTGAGGAGAACACTTAAAAGTGATTTTTCTAAAAGGCAGGGACCTATTTGCAAAAATACAGGTTCTGACAGTCTATGTTCATGTCAAAATGATGTTTCTCATAGCTTGGAGCTTTTAATTTTGATCTTCTCTCTTAATTGATGACAACACAGTGGCTTTGAAGCCCTTGAAATCTGTTATAGACCCAAACCAGAATCCATGCCATGATTAAAATACCTTGTACCAGTCTCTGATACCATACCAAGCATAAACTCAGCGATAAATCATGTAAATAATCCAACTGGTACAATACAATGTGCTATAAATAGTGAAATGCACTGATCTGATAAAATCGCCGATTCTGATAAATACAAGGACCAAATTACAAAATGGACTTCACCATTGCATAGTGAATTTAAAAACACATGAAATGCACCTAAATTTTGCATCATTTGGATTTCCCTACAGAAAGATATGGTTCTCCAAAGTTCATCTTTTAAAAATATAAAATGCTGAATTTTCTGTCAGATTTACCAGCTATGCCCCTCATGCTACACAAGCCTTTAAACTGAGAAATAATGCTCAGGAAATTCTGAAATTTGACACATAAGTCCCTTGTACATATATCTTTGAATCTGTGAAATAAAAATCACCTCTCATGTACTAAATTCATGAGAAATCAGATCAAAAAGTCTGAAAATATGCATATGACCTGTTCTGGTCGCATTCCCCATTTGGAACCCTTAAAAGGACCAAAATATAAAATAAATTGCACAGATGGATAGCTAATTCCAAGCCAATAAAAATGGACATCAATTTCATATTATTTGGATTTCATTTCAATTAAATATGAATTTTGGAAGTTCAGCCCTTTGAAATGATAAAAAACAGCAAATACCAGTACAGTTCATACCTGTCCCTGTGTTTAACCTTCTGTCTGGTACAGCTAGGTAGCTCCAAAGTTCATGAAATCTTACCAGAATATAGAAGATTCTGTCCTGAGAATTTTCATATAAAGAACACAAAATTTGGATCAGCAGAACTCTTGGAATTAAATTCTGAAGTTAGCTACCAGCATGGTAACAACAGCTATTTACCAGCAGAGTTCCCTGTACAAAAACGCCTGTTTCATATAGTTCTGAATTGAGTTTAATAAAACTGTTTTACGTGCATACAGGTCATGACTCAAGGAAGATTTTCATATAAAAAACATGAAGTTTCGTGTAGCCAATTGATGGGAATTGATCTCCAAAGTTCAGCTGCTCAGAAAATGCTACTGTCAGAAAAATGGACATTTGACCCCTGACAGCTGCATTGTCATTTTGAGACCCCTAAAAGAGTTGAAATGTCAAATAAATTACATATTCAGAAACTAGACTTCAAGCCCATCAAGATAGACATTAAATTCGAATTAATTGGACTTGTATTCAGTTCTGAATTTAATTTCAAAGTTGATCAGATCAAAAATATAAAAATACAGCAGCTCAAGGATATTTCTACCCCTTCTGTTGAAATTAAATCTGAAAAATCTGAAAACAAAGGCTTTCATGCCACCTTTGATCCAAAACCTAATTCAGAGCAAATTGATCTCTCTCTGATATGATCAGTATGCCTATAAATGATCCAAACAATCTTTCCGAGTACTTGAATTGACCTTAAATCCTTTGCATCACTCACTGGTATCAAACCGGTACTGAAACTGGTGCAACAGAATCCAAGTCATGCTCAAGTCACCTCCAAACATGGAATTGATGACTTTAATGTCTTTCAAATCTCCATACGATCTCAAATAGTTGATTCGTTGAAGAAAAACACAATAGAATCAATCAAAATCGACTCAAGCGTTCATTGGTACTGACAGGCACTGTTCAAGCCTAGGTCGCCATCTCCGATGAACTTCAACAGTCAACAATAGGTGCACTGTGATCCCGACAACCAGACGAGGCCAATGGTATTCATAGCCGGCGCCGCCGTGATCGAAGATGGCCGGAACCTCCCTTTGCTGGCCCTTGTCAGGGATGAACCCTACGACCTATCGGGTTGCACGATTCTTAATGCACCTGATCAAATCCAAAGGCCCAAGTTCAAATCCATTAACCTAACGGCCTACTGACGCATGGGACCTACCTGTCAGTCCGTTTGATTTGTTTAAAGCTCCAGCACCAATCTTGGAGCCCATTTGGCATACATCTAAGCGGCGGCACATTAATTGATGATCCAGCACATTCATTAAGGCCCAAAAGCCCAATCTTAAAGCCCCTTTGATCAAACCATATCCAGTGTTAATCCCAATGCCCAAATGTCAGAAATCCAGACCTCTGGACACATATCAAAGCCCAATGATCTCAATCCAATGGCTTGTGCACAACTCAAAGGCCCGAAAGTCCAAATCTCAAAGCTCTCCACTAATCTTAAATTCCACATGTGACCAGAAGATCACTTTTTGCACATAAACCCCTCTGTTTATTTAAAATATGCAGAGAAGTCCCTATAAATTTACAAAAAGGCCCCTGTCAGCATAAAACTTTCTCAAACAAGCCCTTAAAGGCCGATTTTACAATACAGACCCTGTCAAAAGCCCAAATCATAGCCTCAAGTCCTCCAGAAATCACAAACAATTCCCTGAAACATAAAATCTTTATAAATAAGTCCTTTCAAGTCCTTTTTTACCATAACTTTCTCATACTGAGTCCAAATCAACTCAAATCAGTTCCAAATGAACCCAAATTCAATCCTCTACAATTCTAAACAACATTTGAACATATCTAGGTGCCAGCCATAATCTGAAATGACTAAAATGCCCCTTTCTTGACATATCTTTGATAGTTAAATGCTCCTTTCAAATTAAAAAAAAACATATAAATGACATTCCTCATGTGTGTCCTCATATTTTAAATGTGAAATCCATATTTTCATGCATACATCAAGGTAACTGACCAAAAAGAAATCTAAAGTTAAATGAGAACCAACCGCATGACCAAAGTAAATCATACATGAGCCCCCTTTTAGCCCCATTATTCGGTTCAACCCAAATAGGCACAAATCCTGGAATGCATGAGGTGTTCAGTTTGACCCGAAAGGTCTTTCTGATGTAATTAACGGCGGGGGCTTGCGCCCGTCGAGAGTTTAAACGTCCTCACAATCGAAAATAATAAAACCTCCGACAACTGATCATGAACGTAGGTTGTCACAAGAGGTGAACCAGAAGGAATGTAGAAAGAAATCCCCAGTGGATGCCTTCCCCTGAGTTCGGTGACCTGCTCACATTCACCTCAAAGAGCCAGAGCACTGAACCCGGCTAGGAGCGTCTCCACCCAATCATACCCAGAGTGAAAAATCCGCACCGTTAGCTAACCTGACGCCGTGCAACTTTCTGCGCCCTACAAATTTGTTTATCAATTAGCAGAGGGAAAACAAACTGGGGTCGTCTAGAGGCCTTTCCTTTCATTCGTTATTGGTTTATGGTATATAATTATGAGATAAAAAAAATTCATAGTTAGAAATATTACGTTAAGAGAAAAACCCTCCCTTTCGCTCGTTCCAGTGACTCAATGAGGCCCTCCACCCGGTCTCGCCGTCTCGCCATTCCCCTCTATATTTCATTCTCTCCGCTTTATACCTCGATCTTCTTGTTTTCTCACTTCACTCCAGACACGGTGTTTCTCCCCGTTGCATTGAGGGCTGTTAGGTAAAATTTATTTTAGGTTTCCGCTAAATTTCATTAGTTTGAACTTTTCTCTTGTAACTACTGTCCGATTTTCAACAGTCATTTTTATTTTTACCCTTTTTCTAATATATTTTGATAAAAATACCAACTTTTGAAAAAGTTTTGAAAATACCCAAGTCACAAGAGGAAAACCCGGTTGCGGTTTTATTTTTACCATTTCAATAAGATACTGATTTTCTAATTTTGTTATATTTGTTCAACTTGACGTCTTACTTAATTAGTCTAAATTAAAATTTATTTATAGTTAGATTTATACTTACCTATATTATATTAACATTTTGTTTATCAATTAGCAGAGGAAAAAAAAGGGGAGCCCTCTAGAGGCCGTTCCTTTCATTAGCTATTGGTGTATAGTTATATAATCTTGAGATAAAATAATTCACAGTAGGAAATATTATGTTAAGATAAAAACCCTCTCTCTCGCTCGTTCCAGTGACTCCATGAGTGTGGAAAGCCCTCAACCCGGTCTCGCTGTCTCGCTGTTCCGCTCTCTATTTTTTTCTCTCCGCTTACTACCCTGCTCTTCCAATTTTCCCGCTTTAATCCGGGCACAGTGTTTCTCCCCGTCTCATTCAGGGTCGTCAGGTAAGATTAATTTTATGTTTCGGCTAAATTTCAAAATTTTCAACTTTTCTCTTGTAACTACTGTCCGATTTTCGCCTGACATTTTTATTTTTACCCTTTCTCTAATATATTTTAACAAAAATAATCAAACCTTTGAAAAAGTTTTAAAATACCCACGTCACAGGAGGAAATCCCGGGAGTAGTTTTATTTTTATCCTTCCTATAAGATGCTGATTTGCTAATTTGGTTATATTTATTCGGCTTGACGTCTCAGTTAATTAGTCTAAATTAAAATTTATTTATAGTTGGATTTATGCTTAGCTATATTATGTTAACATTTTGTTTATCAATTAGCGGAGGAAAAAAAAATAGAGCCGTCTAGAGGCCTTTCTTTTCGTTAGTCATTGGTTTATGTATATAATTTTGAGATAAAATAATTGATAGTAGGAAATATTATGGTAAGAGAAAAACCCTCTCTCTCGCTCGTTCCAGTGACTCCATGTGTCACACCCCAAATCCCGCGGGTCTGACAGCCTGCCGCGTGTATAAATCAAGCGTCACATATACACGCAAGGCAGTGGATCTTTTATATGCATTACCAATATCCTCACTTGCTGCGTCCGTCCAATAAACCTGAAAATTTTCGGGAGGGTGGGGGTGAGAATAAATCCCCAGTGCGAAATTTGCCACAGTTTAGATTATTGGACTTGCAATCAGACTCTATATTCAAAAATGAAACCCAAACAATAACAATGCAAGCAGATATATATATACATAATCATAAATAACAGAATGCCAATGCTCGACAACAATTTAATCAACCTGAAACATAATTTACGGAATTTCCAAGATGAATTTCAAACACAACATATATTTTGGCTTAACTCAATTCAATAGGGCTTGTAGCAATTACAGATGTTCTTTCGAGCTGAACCATTATCAAACCCACATCTGTAGGGTTACTGACACCTACAGATGGCCAACCGCTGGACCCTTTATCTGACACCCATCTGCAATCGCTTGGCTTAACAGTTTATTAAGGTCTGGTTTGAATCATATAAAGAAAATCATCTCTGGAATCATTCCAATAGTCTTAATATTCAATTGACCTTTCAAATGCATTAACACGTAGGAGAATGCCACCGAGCCACAGACGTTACACATGTCACCCACGATTTCCAATCACATCTCATAACATAATCACCCTCCCTCGTCCCAACCGGTACTGGGAATATCGAGGGCCGTTCACCTAAGGCCATTTAGGATCCTGGGAATCCAAGTCAGCATACAGCCCGACTTGGCAAATTCATTGGATCCAAGTGCTTAACTTCGTAAATCCATTCACATACATATCAAATCAAATCACATCAAATCAAATCAAATCGTGGTGACTTCCAATCAACTCAGATCATAATCGATCGACACAACCTACAACCATACCAGCATGCAAATCACTCGAGTCACATCAATTCGAGTTTAATTTGATTGGGCTATGCAAATGTTATACACAATTCAATGATGCAATCAATGATATTCAACATGACAAACGAAAACACAGTTTAATTCCTGAAAATAAAGTATCAAACAAGTCCAAGAATCCCGCACCTTATTATGACGAGCGTACCGCTTAGTTACGGATCGGGCGTCTCGAATTACCTCGCGATATCTTGCTCGACTGAGCCTACACCTATATTATACGATTACTTGGTTTAGTTCGGTTACATTCTCAAAACTTAAATTCCAAAAGCCGTCTTTCAATTCGTCAATTCTTTGATACCTTTCGGCTCATTTATAATCATTTTAATTCAAGTCCAATTCCAAAATTATATATATATGGTCGGCCCTTATATAAACTTTCACCTTATTACACTTTGGTCCATTGGACGTATCAATTATTTTATTCCAATTCAATTTAATTAAAGACCCATAATTTAGTAAAGGTTTAAGCCTCCTATTTAAAATTTACAATTCATTTCAGGTTCATTATAACTATTTTCACTTTCAAAGCCCATGTATAAAATTGTCATGCATGTCATACATTTTAATCCAATGGCCTACTTATTTAATTTAGTCCAATGCATACATAAACAAAGGCCCCCAATTCATTTAATCAATTCATCCACAAGGCATAACAGTTTTGTATTTAGGCCCCTCTCTTAAATAAATTTCTACAAGGGCTGGTTTCTCACATAATCAACCAAAGTTTTGCAATAATTGCAATATGGTCCCTGTCAGGTCAAATGCTGGTAATCATGCAAAATTCAGCACCATACCAGTAGTATACTGGGATGGTACCACTGGTGCCAGCACTTCGCCATTCATACAACACAACACAGCCATGCACAATAAAACCAGCAAAACAGAGACAAGCATAGGTCAGATACAAGGCATCACATTCACCAGCGAAACCAGACAGACAAACCAGAATCAGATCAGCACCAACCAGTAAAACAAAAACATCTCACAAGGCACAAGCCACAAGTCAGCACCTTTGCCGGGAAAATCAACAACCCGAGCAAAAAGGTGTAATTAACTACAATTCCCTCAACAAAATACAATCAATTGAACAAGATGTTCGATAATTTATCCGATTAGAGCTAGCCTGGTATGGAGAGAGCAAAGGGGAAAGGGGAATCGACACCGGAGCAATAACAACCCGCAATTAACACGGCTCAGCACCAACAAAGCATCAGAATAGCACCAATCAAGCACCGAGACAACACCAAGCCAACACCAGCATGGCACCAAGCCAACCCCGAGGCAGCACCACGCCAACACTAGCACGGCTCCAAGCAAGCACCATGGCAGCACCACGCCAACACCAACACGGCACCAAGTGAGCACTGGGACAGCACCAATCAAACCGAGGCAGCCCATATCCTCAACCCTAGAAACTAGGGTTTCATGGGAGGGGAGGGGGCAGAAACCGAGAGAGAGAGGGGGCGGGCCGTGGCTCTCACGGGCAGAGAGGAAGAGAGGAAGAGAGGAGAGATCAGAGGCGGGTCCGGTGGGGTTCGCCGGCGACGGAAGAGGGGGCGAAGAGGGGGGGCGGAGCCCCTCTGTTTTCTTTCTTTGGCGTAGAAGAGAGGAGAGGGGAGGGGGTCTCACGGACAGGGAGGGAGAGGAGAGAAAGAGAGAAAGGTTTTATTATTTGGACTGCTTTAAGATTCGTGCTGAACATATCTAAACGGCTTGAGATTTTCCAAAAAGTCACGCAAATATGAGATATCTCAGAGGTGAATTAATTTGAGGGTGGACCCGAACTCAAAATTTGATTTGGTTAATTCCAATTCTTTAATATAAAACAAGCCTTGAGATTGGTGCTAGATGAAAAATGAACGTTTGAGATTTTCCAAGAAAAACAAATATATATACATAAATGTATATGGTGCAAAGTCATTCCGACAGGAATCAAAGGAATGTTAATTATGAATTATTCTCTTGTATAACTTCGAATTCAAGTTTTGTAAATTTGTAACTATGTTCGCACATAAAATTCGTATATTTATTTCTCAATTTAAGATTCGAATAATTTGATTTTTCCTTTTATATAATTATATATATTCAATTTTAGAATTCGAATAAATCGATATCGGATAGTATCTATGTCTATATATATACATATCAAATCAAATTCTTAAAATTCTCAAATAAACGAAATCGGTAACTTTTATATAATTTATCTCGTACGAATGATTTCGTATAATTATATTCTTACTTAGAATTAAATTATTTATTTATTCACACGAATCTAATTAAATCAATTTCTTCTTTCCTAACAATTAAAAAGAATTGTAACGGATTTTCTAAGTTTCAAATTTACCGAATAATTATAATTTACTATTTATTTCTAAATCTCTAAATTTTATTATACATAATTTCATACGTTATTTATATTTCGAAATTTTAGTTTCGTTTTAGTCGGTCAGAAATTTCGGAACGATCGTTAAGTTAATTAAACTTTTTATTTAAGCCAATTGATCGATTTATCAATTTTAATCAAGTCTTTAAAATTTCGGAATGTAACACCGTGAGTGTGGAAAGCCCTCAACCTCGTCTCGCTGTCTCGCTGTTCCGCTCTCTATTTTTTTCTCTCCGATTACTACCCTGCTCTTCCAGTTTTCCCGCTTTAATCCGGGCACAGTGTTTCTCCCCGTCGCATTCAGGGTCGTCAGGTAAGATTAATTTTATGTTTCGGCTAAATTTCAAAAGTTTCAACTTTTCTCTTGTAACTACTGTCCGATTTTCGCCCGACATTTTTATTTTTACCCTTTCTCTAATATATTTTAACAAAAATAATCAAACCTTTGAAAAAGTTTTAAAATACCCACGTCACAGGAGGAAATCCCAGGAGTAGTTTTATTTTTATCCTTCCTATAAGATGTTGATTTGCTAATTTGGTTATATTTATTCGGCTTGACGTCTCAGTTAATTAGTCTAAATTAAAATTTATTTATAGTTAGATTTATGTTTAGCTATATTATGTTAACATTTTGTTTATCAATTAGCAGAGGAAAAAAAAATAGAGCCGTCTAGAGGCCTTTCTTTTCGTTAGTCATTGGTTTATGTATATAATTTTGAGATAAAATAATTCATAGTAGGAAATATTATGTTAAGAGAAAAACCCACCCTCTCGCTCGTTCCAGTGACTCCACGAGTCTAGAAAACACCCTCAACCCGGTCTCGCCGTCTCGTTGTTTTGCTATCTCTTTCTTTCTCTCCACTTCATACCTCGCTGTTCCAGTTTTCTTACTTCAATCTGGGCACAGTGTTTCTCTACGTCGCATTCAGGACCGTCAGGTAAAATTTATTTTAGGTTTCGGCTAAATTTCAAAAGTTTCAACTTTTCTGTTGTAACTATTGTCCGATTTTCGACCGACATTTTTATTTTTACCCTTTCTCTAATATATTTTAATAAAAATAATCAAACTTTTGAAAAAGTTTTAAAAATACCCATGTCGCAGGAGGAAAACTCGGGTGCTGTTTTATTTTAACATTCCAATGAGATGCTGATTTGGTAATTTGGTTATATTTATTCGTCTTGACATCTCAGTTAATTAGTGCAAATTAAAATTTATTTATAGTTGGATTTATACTTAGCTATATTTGTTGTACCCTAAAATGTTGCCAATTAAATAAATGGAAATTGGCAATATTTAAAATGCTTGAAAAATGCCAAATGTGCATGAAAGCTTCCCAAAAAGAAGGGAAATGACATATTAGAGTTCATGGTAATATTCTACATGCAAAACCATGAATTTTGATATTTTATACAAATTCTGACTCAAAATGATTGAAGAGTTATGAATTTTTAAAGAAATTGCTGACATGGCTGCCTCTGAATGGTGCCACATGGCGCTGGGTACCCATAGCATTTACTAATATTGATCTGGGTACAAATTGGGAACCGCAAAGTCCTATCTTACAAATGGGACCCCCTGATCAGTGACAGAAGCGAAATTTCGCTGAACCCAGGAAATGGATGGGTTTGGAACATGAGACTTGAACTCTATACACCAAGCAGTCAGCGCCTAGGCTCACACTGAACCAGGTTTACCCGAATCAAAAGGGTTTGATTTAAACTCAGCGCTCCTGCGCTTCGGTCCTTTCAATTTGCATGCGCCCGGTGTTTCATACACCATATTTAAGCCTCTGCGCGGCTTACCAAGTGCCAAGCGCACCCGAGAAAACCTGAAGAGGACACTGCGCCCCTGAGGCACTAACAAGAGGGCCCCATCACGCTGACAGTCTCTTCTTCCTCTTCTCTTCTCCATGAACCCGATTCCAATCTTGAGATTCGATTAAATTGGATAGGAATTGAAGCAATGCTCGCCTGAGCTCGAAAGATGACCCTCCTCTCTACTCTATACCTTAAATTCGAAAGAAATAGCCTTCTCATAAGCTCCAATTTTAGCCAAGAAGGAAGGAAGAGTAAGAGTTTGAACTCGGGTTATACTGCAAACTGAGTCTTAATATTTGAAAGAAGACTCTTGAAACACGGTGCGATGCCAATTGCAACATCAATTTGATACAAGTTGCTACATAACAAGATGTCATATGAAAAGCTACACGGTTAATGCACAAGATGCTGAATTGGGCTGCTATAGCCGTTGATACCCTTACTGGTCCCCATGGACACGTGCCCGAGGACCTGAGGTCATGCCAAAATAGAGGAATCTGCCTCTGACAAGAAGAATCACGCAATTCCTCACCTCTCTCCTGAAGGCCAGTAAATCAAGGGCTGCCATCCCATGCAATGCCTTGATGGTTGATTTAAGGGTCCAAATTGATCCAACCTATAGTTGATGACATGTTGAGCTGTGATTGGATGATTCCCAGCTTTATAAGCGCATGAATGAAGCCAAGACACCATAGCCACTGATCAAGCACTTGATGTGCAGGATGAAGCCACCTCAGCTGGAGCAATTATGAAACCCTAGCTCATAGCCTATATAAGGGCACCCCTAGCCAGTGCAAAAACGGAATTGAGGAGAAGCTACATACCCCATAACTCTGTTAGGCCATAGATAATTGTGAAAGCCTCAAAACATAGAAAATTAGCTCATAAGCTCTCTTCCTCCTTTTTTTGATAGCAAGCTCTGTGCTTTTCTGCAAATTAATAGTTATAGATAGCATAGAAGAAGCCTTGATGGCTATATGATGTATTAATTCCCTTGGTGAATAAAGTTTATTTGAAAATTTCTTCCTTTTCTTGCATTTCTCTTACTTTTTGTTGTGCATTGCTTTGATCTTTTATTCTCCTTGATCTGTTTCCTTAAATTTGCTGCTTTGAGGCATAAAGAAGAGAGCTCCATGCCATGGCATGGAGCTTGATGACTAAATCATTTTCTTTTCTTCTTTTCTGTCTTTTCTTTCCTTTCTTCTTTTCTATCACTTTTCTTCTTTTTAATCTGATTTGCGTCTTTTGTTCTTTCTTTCTTTCTTTCTTTCTTTTCGTTTTCTTCCTTTTCTTTGCTTTTTTCAGCACCTTGGTTCAGATCTATGAGCTCAAGGTATTGCGTTGTTCAAATAAAAGCTTCTTATAGCAATCAATGCTATATTGAGGTATAAAATAAAAATGATAAGAAGATGAGGCAATAACAGCTATATAGCTGATTTTAGAAGCCAATGAATCTGAAAATATAAACATTTGCATTTTATTTCTCTTTTCTTTTCCTTCTCCTTTATTTTCTTTTCTTTTGTACATGGATCTATTCTAAAACCTTTTCTTCAATCTAAAGTAAAGCAAATGGAGAGTGAAGATGTAAATATTGAGCTTTACAGTTCTATTTGCATCAGGGTTCACCAACTGTTTTATTCAAAGATCGAAGAAATTGATAAAAAAATATAAATAATAAACTTTTTAATTCCTTTAAAATAACTTTAATTGAGAAGATGTGACTGTCGAGCCTTATGGTTCCTCTTACATCCAATCAACTAGGGTTATTTTGCAAACAAGGAATTAAAAGGTCAAAAATGTGTAACAAACAGGTGCAGTCAGGTTGAGCCTTACGGTTTCCCTACTGTCACCTTTGAATGGGCCTATATGCACCTTAGAACCTGATCTCAGACATGGACACATGCTATGATGCATGAAATCTGAGTTTTCAGGGGATATGCTGTGTAAATGGTGAGAGGAGAAGGGTATGGCTGCATATAAGCATCAGTTATGCTGATCCTTGCTATGTGTATGCCTGCCCAATGATTCCTTGATGATCTGCCCTTGAAAAACAAGAAACAACATATGAAAATATGATTTCTCAACAACTCAGGGGCCTCCCTGCAAAACTGTCACCATGACAGAGAATTTGATGCTCATCTGAGCTTGATACTTTGAATCTGGAAGTCTTGATCTCTTGTTTTGAAGTTTTGATCTTCTTCTCATACTAACACAGTGGCATTGAAGCCTTGAAATCTGTTATGGACTCAAACCAGAATTCATATCATGACCAAAAGACCTTGTACCAGTCTCTGGTACCATACCAAGCATTATCTCAGTGGTTAATCACATAAAAATCCAACTGGTACAATGCAAAGGGCTAAAAACAGTGAAATGCACTGATCTGATAAATCTGACAATTGTGACAAGTACAGGGACTGAAATGAAAAATGGATTTCACAGTTGAATAGAGGACTCAAATACACATGGAATAGACACAAATTTTACATTTCTCGGATTTTTCTATGATTTTCTATGAATTTCTAAAGTTCAGATTTTAAAAGGTAAAAATGCAGAAATAAAACTGCTAAATTGACTTTCATACCCCTGACATGAATAAATTCCTAGAAATGTGAATAAATTCCCTAAAATCATAAAAATTGGCACACAAGCTCCTGACATGACCCTCTTTGACTCTGTAAAATAAGATTCGCAACTCATGTATAAAATTCATGAGTAAATGAATCAAACTAATCTGAAATTATATAGTCATATGACCTGAATCCAATGCAAGCTGAATTAATGCTTCTGCAACATTATGGCACCTCTCAAATGGCCTGAACGACTTCCTTACATACTTAATTCAACTTGAAACCACATGTACTGATCAATGGTACCAAATCGGTACTGAAACCGAGACCAACAAATCTAAGTCATGCTCAAAGCTCAATTAAATGACAAATTGATGCTCCTTCTAGTCTCTACACCCTTCAAGACCAAGTTAATACTTCTAAGTTTCCAGTATGTCGCCAGAGGATAATATAACTCCTTTGAAGTATGTAACTGCACATCAAGCTCACTGTATCACATACTGGTGCCAACTCAGTATTGAACCGAGGCTATGAAATTTGAATCATGTCTGATGTTTGATCAAATCTTAAACCGATACTCTCCTGAGCTTTCATGCTCCCAGATAATGACAAATGATGACTCAATTGAAGAAAATTGTGAAGATGTCGAAGGAAATCAGAGTAAGCCCCGTCAGTACCGATGATGTCAAGCTCAACCAAGAATTATCTTCTCTGGTGACCGAACTTCTCCGACAAGTGGCTAAATATGTCCCTGAGGGCAAGGCGATGAGAACTGCAGCGGCCCGAGGTCTGCCATGGCCGGAGTACCACCGGAGAGATGAGCCCTAATCGGGACTGGACGTGTCCTGTGCGAATCAAGTTCATCAGAACCCGCACAGATATTGACGCAATGAGATATGCTTAACGGAGATGTTAAATGAAATTTAAATTAAAAACACGAATCTTGACGTATATATTTCATCCGAAGGCCAAAGTTTAAACATATAACCCACGGCTCCCGATCATCGGGCCCTACATGTCATAAGGCTATCTGGGCCGCTCTGCGCAGATCCTGACGCAAGCCCAAATCTTATATATCAATATTCCAATGTCAAAGCCCAATGTCATCAAGGCCCATAAGCCCGATATCATAAATTCCCCAAACTCATATCTCAAAGCACAGCACATATCTCGAAGCTCAGCACCAATCTTAAAGTTCACATGTGGCCGAACAAAGCCTTTTTACACATAAACCCCTCTGCTTATTTAAAATATACAAACAAGTCCCTGGGAATGTAAAATCTTCATAAACAAGTTCTTTTAAGTCCTTTTTGACCATAACTTTCTCATACTAAGTCCAAATCAACCCAAATCAGTTCCAAACGAACCCAAATTCAATCCTCCATAATTTTAAATAATAATTGAACATATCCAGGTCCCATCCATAATCTGAAATGACAAAAATACCCCTCTCTTGACAAATTTTTATAAATAAAAATATAAAAAATGATATTTAAATGCTCCTTCCAAATTGAAACCACATAAATAATATTTCTCATGTACATTCTCATATCTTCATGCATATATCATGGTAACTGACCAAAAAGAAATCCAAAGTCAAATGAGAACCAACCACATGACCAAAGTAAACAATACATGAGCCCCATTTAGCCCCATTATTCAGTTCACAACCCATAGGCATAAATCCTGGAATGCATGAGGTATTCAGTATGACTCGAAAGGTCTTTCTGATGTAATTAACGGCGGGGGCTTGCGCCCGTCGGGAGTTAAACGTCCTCACAATCGAAAATAATAAAACCTCCGACAACTGATCATGAACGTAGGTTGTCACAAGGGGTGAACCAGAAGGAATGCAGAAAGAAACACCCAGTGGATGCCTTCCCCTGAGTTCAGTAACCTGCTCATGAACCAGAGCACTGAACCCAGCTGGGAGCATTTCCACTCACCCACACATAAAACCCGCACCGTTAGCTAACCTGACGCCGTGCAACTTTCTGCGCCCTACAATATTATGTTAATAATTTGTTTATCAATTAGCAGAGGGAAAACAAACTGGGGTCGTCTAGAGGCCTTTCCTTTCATTCGTTATTGGTTTATGGTATATAATTATGAGATAAAAATATTCATAGTTAGGAATATTATGTTAAGAGAAAAACCCTCCCTTTCGCTCGTTCCAGTGACTCCATGAGTCTAGAAAGCCCTCCACCCGGTCTCGCCGTCTCGCCATTCCCCTCTATATTTCATTCTCTCCGCTTTCTACCTCGATCTTCTTGTTTTCTCACTTCACTCCAGACACGGTGTTTCTCTCCGTTGCATTGAGGGCTGTCAGGTAAAATTTATTTTAGGTTTCCGCTAAATTTCATTAGTTTGAACTTTTCTCTTGTAACTACTGTCCGATTTTCGACAGTCATTTTTATTTTTACCCTTTTTCTAATATATTTTGATAAAAATACCAACTTTTGAAAAAGTTTTCAAAATACCCAAGTCACAAGAGGAAAACCCGGTTGCGGTTTTATTTTTTCCCTTTCAATAAGATACTGATTTTCTAATTTTGTTATATTTGTTCAACTTGACGTCTTAGTTAATTAGTGTAAATTAAAATTTATTTCTAGTTAGATTTATACTTACCTATATGATATTAACATTTTGTTTATCAATTAGAAGAGGAAAAAAAACGGGAGCCGTCTAGAGGCCGTTCCTTTCGTTAGTTATGGGTTTATGGTTATATAATCTTGAGATAAAATAATTCACAGTAGGAAATATTATGTGAAGAGAAAAACCCTCTCTCTCGCTCGTTCCAGTGACTCCATGAGTGTGGAAAGCCCTCAACCCGGTCTCGCTGTCTCGCTGTTCCGCTCTCTATTTTTTTCTCTCCGCTTAGTACCCTGCTCTTCCAGTTTTCCCGCTTTAATCCGGGCACAGTGTTTCTCCCCGTCGCATTCAGGGTCGTCAGGTAAGATTAATTTTATGTTTCGGCTAAATTTCAAAAGTTTCAACTTTTCTCTTGTAACTACTGTCCGATTTTCGCCTGAATTTTTATTTTTACCCTTTCTCTAATATATTTTAACAAAAATAATCAAACCTTTGAAAAAGTTTTAAAATACCCACGTCACAGGAGGAAATCCCGGGATTAGTTTTATTTTTATCCTTCCTATAAGATGTTGATTTGCTAATTTGGTTATATTTATTCGGCTTGACGTCTCAGTTAATTAGTCTAAATTAAAATTTATTTATAGTTGTGTTCGCACAGAATATATGCTACAAAGTTTCAGTATAGCAAGCTATACCTTTTAAACCTTTGTTATACTCTGTCAAATCAGATAGCAAGTGCACTATCCTATCGATGAGTATGCTCAGGTATCGATCCACAGGGACGGAAGAAAATGACCGGACTTATCCTAGAATTACTTGAGATTCGAGAAGTGAGAGAAAATTGGTTTGGTTTGGTTCTGACAATTCTAATGATTTATGACAAGTTTAAAAAGAAATAAAAGAGAATTAAAGTTGTTTTCAATTGATAAAAAGGCGTTTCCAGGGTTCAGATTTCATTTCTGTTCAGCCCCGAGGCATACGGCCCGTATGGGAATCCATACGGCCCGTAGGGGACCCCGAGTTAATGCTGCAGCTACTGTTTTCTGTGCTGATGCTAATGTTTAGGGTTTCTATCGACCAGATCTAGATACCTAACCTCAGCTTTCGCATTTTGGCCTAGTACCCGATTACCGGACTCAAATACTTCCCTCTTAGATGCGTTAAACCTCAACTTTCGCATTTTGGCCTAATTTATCCAAGTTACTTGTTGGTTTACTAAAAGTATCCAAGGACTTTCGCCTCAAGGAAAGTTTCACCTTTCGGGTACTCCTTGGTTTCACCCTACTTCATATACTTTATTCGGTTGGATTAAATGTCATAGACTTGGCTCCTAACACTTAGATGTGCGCATTCATCTAACGGGATGACTAATCAATTCAAGCAACCACAAATAAAGCAATCAAAATACTACTCAACAAGGTAAAAACAAAGCATTCAACACAAAATCCAAGTAGCATGAAAACAAAACCAAACTAGAAACTACATCTTAGCCCTAGAAACAAAGTAAATTAGCTACTCATGTTCATAAGATAACACAAATAACAAGAGATGAAAGAGTTCATGACAAAACAGTGGAAAATCCGAAGATCCGTTGCAAACTCGCGTTTTTCACTTCTCTTCCTCTTCTCCTCCTCTTGTCTTTTGCTCCAAGAAAAGTTGTCCAAGTTCCAGTTGTCCATCCCCTTTTTTTGGTGTGGAAATATCTCATTTAATGCCCCAGATCGCGCCTGCAGAGGCTTCCTTTTCGGCCTCCTTGATTTCAGCTGATTTCAGATTCTGGCTGGATCTTCCAATTTAACGTCCTACGGCCCGTAGGGGACCCCATACGGCTCGTAGGGCTGTGCTTTGTCTTGGAGACTCTGTTCCTCTGTTGTGGAACCTTCTGTGTGGTTGGGCAGATCCTGTACGGCCCATAGGGTATGTCATACGGGCCGTATGAAAAGTTGTCAGATCCAGTTTTTCGCCCTTTTTCCTGCAAAATACCAAACAAAATATAGCAGTACCACATTTCTTCGAAATACAAGTAAAAAGTCCACACTTATAGGCTTTAAAGCACAGGTTTTAGTGTAAATCGGGGCTATAAATAAGACATAATATGGAGACATCAAGTTGGATTTATGCTTAGCTATATTATGTTAACATTTTGTTTATCAATTAGCGGAGGAAAAAGAAAATAGAGCAGTCTAGAGGCCTTTCTTTTCGTTAGTCATTGGTTTATGTATATAATTTTGAGATAAAATAATTCATAGTAGGAAATATTATGTTAAGAGAAAAACGCTCCCTCTCGCTCGTTCCAGTGACTCCACGAGTCTAGAAAGCCCTCAACCCGGTCTCGTCGTCTCGTTGTTTTGCTATCTCTTTCTTTCTCTCCACTTCATACCTCGCTGTTCCAGTTTTCTTACTTCAATCTGGGCACAGTGTTTCTCTACGTCGCATTCAGGACCGTCAGGTAAAATTTATTTTAGGTTTCGGCTAAATTTCAAAAGTTTCAACTTTTCTATTGTAACTATTGTCCGATTTTCGACCGACGTTTTTATTTTTACACTTTCTCTAATATATTTTAATAAAAATAATCAAACTTTTGAAAAAGTTTTAAAAATACCCATGTCGCAGGAGGAAAACTCGGGTGCTGTTTTATTTTAACATTCCTATGAGATGCTGATTTGGTAATTTGGTTATATTTATTCGTCTTGACATCTCAGTTAATTAGTGCAAATTAAAATTTATTTATAGTTGGATTTATACTTAGCTATATTATGTTAATAATTTGTTTATCAATTAGCAGAGGGAAAACAAACTGGGGTCGTCTAGAGCCCTTTCCTTTCATTCGTTATTGGTTTGTGGTATATAATTGTGAGATAAAAAAATTCATAGTTAGAAATATTATGTTAAGAGAAAAACCCTCCCTTTCGCTCGTTCGAGTGACTCCCTGAGACTAGAAAGCCCTCCACCCGGTCTCGCCGTCTCGCCATTCCCCTCTATATTTCATTCTCTCCGCTTTATACCTCGATCTTCTTGTTTTCTCACTTCACTCCAGACACGGTGTTTCTCTCCGTTGCATTGAGGGCTGTCAGGTAAAATTTATTTTAGGTTTCCGCTAAATTTCATTAGTTTGAACTTTTCTCTTGTAACTATTGTCCGATTTTCGACAGTCATTTTTATTTTTACCCTTTTTCTAATATATTTTGATAAAAATACCAACTTTTGAAAAAGTTTTCAAAATACCCAAGTCACAAGAGGAAAACCCGGTTGCGGTTTTATTTTTTCCCTTTCAATAAGATACTGATTTTCTAATTTTGTTATATTTGTTCAACTTGACGTCTTAGTTAATTAGTCTAAATTAAAATTTATTTATAGTTAGATTTATACTTACCTATATGATATTTATAGTTAGATTTATACTTACCTAAATTAAAATTTTGTTATATGATCCCTCACTATTGGCATATTGAGAGGTGCTGTCCCGCATTTCTCTGAGGAGCCTTGGTTTTAACGAGGCATCAGCGGATGCCTCCAGCTTTGAGGCTGATATGGAAGATGACGAGGCGCCTTCAAATGCCCCCAGCCCTTTGGCTGGGAAGGAAAGCCTCGCAAACACAGATGGTCGGGCACTTTTGGGTGCCCCCAGCTCGTGGATTGGAGCATTGGGTTTAGGTCTTCTCAGTATTTGTACTGGGTAAGTCAGCTTAGCATTGGCATCAGCTGGTGCAAAAGTCCTGGGAGCAGGAGAAGTGTAGTATCGACTTTTGCACTGCTTTAGAGTGCGGAGTTGCCTATGAGCCTTGTGTATGGCTGTTATGGTAGTGTTTTCAACCGTTTTGGGGTTGCGGTTTGAGGTCATTCTCCTTGGTTTATGTATGTAGGAGACGGTTTGAGAGATCTCCCCCGCTGCACGTATGTGTGCAGTGGAAGAGTTCTTTTTCACAATTCTCAGAGGAGAAAAGGAGTTATGGGTAGGGAGAGCCAGTTCAGTTACCAGTTCATTTTTGGTAGGATTGAAGGGATCTCTTCTTGTTGACCGGGGTCATGGCATGGTTGACCCGGGTCAGTTTCTTTTGAGCGCGTCTTCTTGCGCGTCTGGTCTTGGAAGGAAGGGCAAAGGTCTGACCATCCATTCTTTTGGGGGTGAGGTAGTAGCATACCTCGTCTTCCACTTCAGCTTCCTCATCGGTTATAGACCCGAGGGTTTCTTGCTCAGTCTGCTCAGTCATGGGAGCAGGTGTGGCAAACTTGAGTATTTCAGAGGTGGGGACTGCAAAAGCCCCGAAAAATATCATCTCTCCATTGTCAGGAAAGGTGGTCAGCTGGTTGGTTGTTGCAGCGAGGTAGTTCATTGTCATCGACATCTTGCAAGCAAACAAACTTAAAATTTCATTAGTCAATTTTGTATTTTATGGGAACCAGTTTAGTATACATGAGTTTAGCCCGATTATTCAATTCATAGACAGCGATAACAAACATAAAAGGACAAGACTTCACCCAAGCGATCCAACGACTTGTTGCTTTAGGAATTTTGAAAGTCATTGGTTGCTTAGGTATAGTTCCCTTTACATTTGTATCGGATCCCGAACATGTGAGGAGAAGTATGTCCCACCGGGCGTGCCAAAACCTGTAGGGCGCAGAAAGTTGCACGGCGTCAGGTTAGCTAACGGTGCGGGTTTTATGTGTGGGTGAGTGGAAATGCTCCCAGCTGGGTTCAGTGCTCTGGTTCTTTGAAGTGAACATGAGCAGGTCACCGAACTCAGGGGAAGGCATCCACTGGGTATTTCTTTCTGAAAAGTCGCAGGTGCATTGCAAAGACCAAAGGGCATTCTACGGTATGCATAGGTACCGTATGGGCATGTGAATGTGGTCTTCTCTTGGTCCTGCGGATGAATGGGAATCTGAAAGAAACCTGAATAACCATCAAGATAACAGAAATATGAGTGATTAGCAAGCCTTTGAAGGAGTTGATCAACAAATGGCAAGGGAAAGTGATCCTTGCGCGTAGCTGCGTTAAGCTTCCGGTAGTCAATGCACATCCTCCAACCAGTTGCAATGCGTGTTTGGATCATCTCATCTTTTTCATTCTTCACCACTGTTGCTCCCCCTTTCTTGGGAACCACATGGACGGGGCTCACCCATTTGCTGTCAGAAATCGGGTAGATAATACCTGCTTCATAAAGTTTTAAAATTTCTTTCTTTACTACCTCTTTCAGATTTGGGTTGAGTCGTCTTTGGTGTTCAACTGAAGGCTTGTGGTCATCCTCTAGCAAGATCCTGTGTGTGCAAATGGTTGGATCGATCCCCTTCAAGTCCTTGATAGAATATCCAATCGCGCCTTTGTGGGCTCTCAACTTCTCCATGAGCTTGGCGGTTTGGTCAGGGGTTAATCCTGCATTCACAATAACAGGACATTTCTTTTCTGAGTCGAGGAATTCGTACCTGAGAGTGGCTGGGAGAGGTTTTAATTCGGGAGTGTTCTGCTCTGTCTGGCTGGTCGTACGATCCGTATGAATCTTGTACGGGCCGTAGGCTTCAGCTTCAGCCTGAGCTTTCAATTCCTTCTCAATCTCCAGCTTCTCTGTTTGAAATTCCTCTGGTCTACGGCCCGTATGATCTGGGTACGGCCCGTATGGGAATCCTTCCAGACAGACAGGTGCTGTGTCCGCCGTGCAAATCGTCTCAATCTTGCTTGTTTCATCCTGCAAGTCAGATAAAAAATCAAAATGATACCTTAGCGAGTTGTTGACTTGCTCCAGAAAATTCTCTTCAACCAATTCATCAATCACATCGATCATATAACATGATTCGGGTTGAGCGGGATACTTCATTGCTCGGTCGATTTGAAAGTGAACCTTCTCATCTCCGATGTTCAAGGTTAAAGTCCTATTTTTCACATCAATCAGCGCCCCCGCGGTTCTCAAAAATGGTCTTCCTAGAATGATGGGGACCTCCTTGTCTTCCTCCATTTCCATCACAATAAAATCACCGGGCACATATAACTTACCGACTTGAACCGGTACATCTTCCACTATGCCAAGTGGTAGTCTCACC
Organism: Carex rostrata; assembly: GCF_964058835.1. NCBI lineage: Eukaryota > Viridiplantae > Streptophyta > Magnoliopsida > Poales > Cyperaceae > Carex > Carex rostrata. The sequence continues at coordinate 3,971,189 of NC_135920.1, read as the reverse complement.
GAAGAATCCGCAAGTTGTAAGGTCATGCGTGTAGGTTTAAGCTCTCCCACACCCAATCGTTCGAAGATAGTTCGCGGCATGAGACTCACGCTAGCCCCCAAATCACATAAAGCTCGTCGAATGGTGGCTTTGCCAATTGTGCATGGAATGGAAAATTTACCCGGATCTTCCAATTTCGGTGGAAGTTCACTTCTCAGTATAGCACTGCACTGTTCAGTCAATTTCACCGTCTCATGCCCCCCCAAGCTTCGTTTATTGGATAGGATGTCCTTGAGAAACTTAGCATAGGTTGACATTTGGGTCAATGCCTCGGTGAATGGAATTGTAATGTGCAATTGCTTCATAACTTCAATAAACTTGAAGAACTGTTCATTGAGTCGGGTTTCTGCTAATCTCTGTGGGAATGGAACTGGTGGCCGGTAGGGTGGTGGTTTCTCGGTCACCTTCTTTTTCTGTTTGTCAGCTTCATTCAGTACGGGCCGTACGGGATTGGTACGGGCCGTATGGTCTGTCTCTTCATTCACAACTTCAATCGGGTCAGGCTCTGGCTGCTCAGAAATCACAGGGGTTGTCTCTACGGGCTGTATGGGATTCATACGGGCCGTAGGGTCGGCTTCTGGCTCGGCAGGCAAGGCTGGTCCTTGGTACTGTGTCCCACTTCGCAATGTAACTGCCTTAGCCTCCTCCCTGGGGTTAATCTCTGGTTGGCCCGGTAGCATTCCAGATTGTGGTGGTGCACCTTGGCTCCCATTTTGAGGTTTGTTTTGGGCGGCCAAACTAGCTAACTGAGCGTTGATCGCTTGTATCTGCTCGAAGAGCATTTGATTCATCTTCCCTTGCTCATGCATAAAGTTCTCCACAGCAGAGGCAACATAGGGTTTAGATGGTCCTGAGTATGGTGCTCGGTTGTTTGAGTTATTGAATGCAGCATTGTTGTAGAAGTTGCGGTTGTTATTGTTTCTGCCAGAAGGGTTGTTGTTGAAGTGTGTGGGGTTATTTTGCTTCCACCTCCAATTCTGTTGTTCAATCGGGTCCTTGGAATAGGTTCGGCTGAAAGGAGGTTTCGGGAAGTAAGATGGCTCATTGTTAAGAGAATTCACTTGCTCGGGCTCTTCATCTCTTTGCGCAAGCGGACAATTCTCATACTCGTGTCTCTCATCTCCACACATAACACAAGGCTGTGGTTGCTGATTACCAAGCGCCTTGACACTCATCTTGTCAAAAGCCTTCTGCATGGCATCCATCTTGGCGGTGAGAGCTGTGATCTGATCGACCTCAATTCGGCCTCCTCCAGTTCCTCGAGTGCTCCCTCGGCCAGACCATTGTTGGTTGGTTGCCATATTGTCAATTAAGTTCATTGCCTCGGTAGCCTCTCGATCCATGAGAGCTCCACCTGCAACTGCATCAACTGAAGTACGAGTGGTATCAGTTAAACCAGCATAAAAAGACTGAACAAGTAACCATTCGGGAATACCATGATGTGGACAAGAGTATTGCAATTCCCTAAATCTTTCCCAGGCCTCATTCAGTGGTTCATCAGGCCTTTGTCTGAAACTGGTCAGTTGGGTTCTAACATTGGCAGTTCTCTTATGGGGGAAAAATCTGGTCAAAAACAGTTTGGACAGTTCCCTCCAAGTGGTAATTGAATCCCTTGGTAATGACCCTAACCATTTCTTGGCTTTATCTCTAAGAGTGAAAGGAAATAAAGCAAGCCTAATGTAATCAGTTGTTGCGCCATTGATTTTAATGGTGGCACAACACTCAAGAAAAGTTTGAACATGGGCATGCGGATCCTCATGATCCATGCCATGGAATGTGTTTTGCTGGACGATGTTGACAACGCCCGGATTGAAGTTGGGTTGGTTGCCGGCAACCCTTGGCAAACAGATTGCTCCTCTAACATCTCCTGCTCTCGGGACATTGAACTCTCGCAATGTCTTTGGCTCATAATCTTCTCCTTCATCATCTGAGAATTGATCCTCTTCTGGTGGATCATTGATGGGCGGAATCATTGATGGGTGGATTAACTCCGCCGTTATTCATTGTGTCTTGTTCTAGGTCTGTCTGGCCTCTGTTGTCGGCTGGTACGGGCCGTATGAATCTTGTACGGGCCGTACGGAGAGGTGACAGATGCGGTGGTGCTGGAACGAATGAGTTGGAAGTCTGCCCTTTGCTTCCGAGATGGTAGTGGTTCTTGGGCCGTGACTCTTCCAGTATGTTCCTGCAAATAAGGAAAAAGAAAAAGAAAAATTAAAATCTAGAATCAAGCAAAAATAAGAAAAAGTCCAGAATTTTCGTTGCCGTTCCCCGGCAACGGCGCCAAAAACTTGTTCGCACAGAATATATGCTACAAAGTTTCAGTATAGCAAGCTATACCTTTTAAACCTTTGTTATACTCTGTCAAATCAGATAGCAAGTGCACTATCCTATCGATGAGTATGCTCAGGTATCGATCCACAGGGACGGAAGAAAATGACCGGACTTATCCTAGAATTACTTGAGATTCTAGAAGTGAGAGAAAATTGGTTTGGTTTGGTTCTGACAATTCTAATGATTTATGACAAGTTTAAAAAGAAATAAAAGAGAATTAAAGTTGTTTTCAATTGATAAAAAGGCGTTTCCAGGGTTCATATTTCATTTCTGTTCAGCCCCGAGGCATACGGCCCGTATGGGAATCCATACGGCCCGTATGGGAATCCATACGGCCCGTAGGGGACCCTGAGTTAATGCTGCAGCTACTGTTTTCTGTGCTGATGCTAATGTTTAGGGTTTCTATCGACCAGATCTAGATACCTAACCTCAACTTTCGCATTTTGGCCTAGTACCCGATTACCGGACTCAAATACTTCCCTCTTAGATGCGTTAAACCTCAACTTTCGCATTTTGGCCTAATTTATCCAAGTTACTTGTTGGTTTACTAAAAGTATCCAAGGACTTTCTCCTCAAGGAAAGTTTCACCTTTCGGGTACTCCTTGGTTTCACCCTACTTCATATACTTTATTCGGTTGGATTAAATGTCATAGACTTGGCTCCTAACACTTAGATGTGCGCATTCATCTAACGGGATGACTAATCAATTCAAGCAACCACAAATAAAGCAATCAAAATACTACTCAACAAGGTAAAAACAAAGCATTCAACACAAAATCCAAGTAGCAAGAAAACAAAACCAAACTAGAAACTACATCTTAGCCCTAGAAACAAAGTAAATTAGCTACTCATGTTCATAAGATAACACAAATAACAAGAGATGAAAGAGTTCATGACAAAACAGTGGAAAATCCGAAGATCCGTTGCAAACTCGCGTTTTTCACTTCTCTTCCTCTTCTCCTCCTCTTGTCTTTTGCTCCAAGAAAAGTTGTCCAAGTTCCAGTTGTCCATCCCCTTTTTTTGGTGTGGAAATATCTCATTTAATGCCCCAGATCGCGCCTGCAGAGGCTTCCTTTTCGGCCTCCTTGATTTCAGCTGATTTCAGATTCTGGCTGGATCTTCCAATTTAACGTCCTACGGCCCGTAGGGGACCCCATACGGCTCGTAGGGCTGTGCTTTGTCTTGGAGACTCTGTTCCTCTGTTGTGGAACCTTCTGTGTGGTTGGGCAGATCCTGTACGGCCCATAGGGTATGTCATACGGGCCGTATGAAAAGTTGTCAGATCCAGTTTTTCGCCCTTTTTCCTGCAAAATACCAAACAAAATATAGCAGTACCACATTTCTTCGAAATACAAGTAAAAAGTCCACACTTATAGGCTTTAAAGCACAGGTTTTAGTGTAAATCGGGGCTATAAATAAGACATAATATGGAGACATCAAGTTGGATTTATGCTTAGCTATATTATGTTAACATTTTGTTTATCAATTAGCGGAGGAAAAAAAAAATAGAGCCGTCTAGAGGCCTTTCTTTTCGTTAGTCATTGGTTTATGTATATAATTTTGAGATAAAATAATTCATAGTAGGAAATATTATGTTAAGAGAAAAACCCTCCCTCTCGCTCGTTCCAGTGACTCCACGAGTCTAGAAAGCCCTCAACCCGGTCTCGCCGTCTCGTTGTTTTGCTATCTCTTTCTTTCTCTCCACTTCATACCTCGCTGTTCCAGTTTTCTTACTTCAATCTGGGCACAATGTTTCTCTACGTCGCATTCAGGACCGTCAGGTAAAATTTATTTTAGGTTTCGGCTAAATTTCAAAAGTTTCAACTTTTCTATTGTAACTATTGTCCGATTTTCGACCGACGTTTTTATTTTTACACTTTCTCTAATATATTTTAATAAAAATATTCAAACTTTTGAAAAAGTTTTAAAAATACCCATGTCGCAGGAGGAAAACTCGGGTGCTGTTTTATTTTAACATTCCTATGAGATGCTGATTTGGTAATTTGGTTATATTTATTCGTCTTGACATCTCAGTTAATTAGTGCAAATTAAAATTTATTTATAGTTGGATTTATACTTAGCTATATTAAGTTAATAATTTGTTTATCAATTAGCAGAGGGAAAACAAACTGGGGTCGTCTAGAGGCCTTTCCTTTCATTCGTTATTGGTTTAGGGTATATAATTATGAGATAAAAAAATTTATAGTTAGAAATATTATGTTAAGAGAAAAACCATCTCTCTCGCTCGTTCCAGTGACTCCATGCCATGGCATGGAGCTTGATGACTAGCTTGGTTTAAATCATGCAAATGGCGCTACCTTCTGTCGTACACCTGGTTCATGAAAGACCATATCCTTGGCAGCCGCGCGGCTCATGGTGCTCCATGCTCACGCAATAAGAAGTATGCTCCTCCTCCTAACAAACAAGACAGAAACGTTGGAGAAACGGTTTCCTGCCTCTCAACCGGCATCAACCTGGAGATGCCATTTCAAGGCTCCAAATGTCAGAGTCCACGTGCCAAGCACTAGTTGGATCATAATAGATGAAAAGAATATGCTTTAGAACCTTCCAGCTGATGCTAGCTGTCCATATTCCCTTTGCACGCCAACCGTTCGAAGAAATGAATGGTCAAGATGAAGATGCCAAAATCAAACCCTGATGAAACCCTAGCCCTGAGGCTATATAAGGAGCATAATAGAAGAGAAAACACAACAATTGAACACACAAGAGAGATATAGAAAACAAGATAGATACACATTGTAACACACACATATACACAGATTGAGGGCTCTTTGTCTCTTCTTTTTCATAGTTCATACTCAAGCCTTGTGCTTTTCTCCCATTTCTTCAAATCAATAGCATAGAAGAAGCCTTGATGGCTGTATGATGTATTAATTCCCTTGGTGAATAAAGTTTATTTGAAAGTTTTCTATTTTTCTTGCATTTTCTCTCTATTTTATTAGATACATTGCTTTGATCTTTTATTCATCTCGATCTACTCCCTTAAATTTGCTGTTTTGAAGCATGAAGAAGAGAGCTCCATGCCATGGCATGGAGCTTGATGACTAAATCTTTTCTTTTCTCCTTTTCTTTCTTTTCTTTCTTTCTTTTCTTTTCTTTCTCTCTGATCCTTGATCTGTTTGAATAATGTAAATAAGGAGAGTATAAGGAGTCAAGCCAGCTGGCTTCTCTTTATACTTGATTTATAAGAAGTTATTTAAAAGGATCAAGTGATCTATGTATGATAGAAGTAGCAAGGTCAAGCCAGCTGGCTTCCTTGCTATTTTCTTTTCAAATGGACCTAAGATGAGTATTGAAAAGCTTAAACCCCAAGGCAAAGCTCCATGCAAGTCATATACACCAAATTATGCAAAGTCAAGGGGTTAAAAGTTGATTCGATAAATGTCTATTGAAGGATGGAGCTCAAAAGATGTGAATAGACATCAGTGCATACTGAACCAGGTCATTCATACTCTCAAAAGCTATGATCTCCTAATGATCATGTCCAAATCATAGTGAGGAGAACACTTAAAAGTGATTTTTCTAAAAGGCAGGGACCTATTTGCAAAAATACAGGTTCTGACAGTCTATGTTCATGTCAAAATGATGTTTCTCATAGCTTGGAGCTTTTAATTTTGATCTTCTCTCTTAATTGATGACAACACAGTGTCTTTGAAGCCCTTGAAATCTGTTATAGACCCAAACCAGAATCCATGCCATGATTAAAATACCTTGTACCAGTCTCTGATACCATACCAAGCATAAACTCAGCGATAAATCATGTAAATAATCCAACTGGTACAATGCAATGTGCTATAAATAGTGAAATGCACTGATCTGATAAAATCGCCGATTCTGATAAATACAAGGACCAAATTACAAAATGGACTTCACCATTGGATAGTGAATTTAAAAACACATGAAATGCACCTAAATTTTGCATCATTTGGATTTCCCTACAGAAAGATATGGTTCTCCAAAGTTCATCTTTTAAAAATATAAAATGCTGAATTTTCTGTCAGATTTACCAGCTATGCCCCTCATGCTACACAAGCCTTTAAACTGAGAAATAATGCTCAGGAAATTCTGAAATTTGACACATAAGTCCCTTGTACATATATCTTTGAATCTGTGAAATAAAAATCACCTCTCATGTACTAAATTCATGAGAAATCAGATCAAAAAGTCTGAAAATATGCATATGACCTGTTCTGGTCGCATTCCCCATTTGGAACCCTTAAAAGGACCAAAATATAAAATAAATTGCACAGATGGATAGCTAATTCCAAGCCAATAAAAATTGACATCAATTTCATATTATTTGGATTTCATTTCAATTAAATATGAATTTTGGAAGTTCAGCCCTTTGAAATGATAAAAAACAGCAAATACCAGTACAGTTCATACCTGTCCCTGTGTTTAACCTTCTGTCTGGTACAGCTAGGTAGCTCCAAAGTTCATGAAATCTTACCAGAATATAGAAGATTCTGTCCTGAGAATTTTCATATAAAGAACACAAAATTTGGATCAGCAGAACTCTTGGAATTAAATTCTGAAGTTAGCTACCAGCATGGTAACAACAGCTATTTACCAGCAGAGTTCCCTGTACAAAAACGCCTGTTTCATATAGTTCTGAATTGAGTTTAATAAAACTGTTTTACGTGCATACAGGTCATGACTCAAGGAAGATTTTCATATAAAAAACATGAAGTTTCGTGTAGCCAATTGATGGGAATTGATCTCCAAAGTTCAGCTGCTCAGAAAATGCTACTGTCAGAAAAATGGACATTTGACCCCTGACAGCTGCATTGTCATTTTGAGACCCCTAAAAGAGTTGAAATGTCAAATAAATTACATATTCAGAAACTAGACTTCAAGCCCATCAAGATAGACATTAAATTCGAATTAATTGGACTTGTATTCAGTTCTGAATTTAATTTCAAAGTTGATCAGATCAAAAATATAAAAATACAGCAGCTCAAGGATATTTCTACCCCTTCTGTTGAAATTAAATCTGAAAAATCTGAAAACAAAGGCTTTCATGCCACCTTTGATCCAAAACCTAATTCAGAGCAAATTGATCTCTCTCTGATATGATCAGTATGCCTATAAATGATCCAAACAATCTTTCCGAGTACTTGAATTGACCTTAAATCCTTTGCATCACTCACTGGTATCAAACCGGTACTGAAACTGGTGCAACAGAATCCAAGTCATGCTCAAGTCACCTCCAAACATGGAATTGATGACTTTAATGTCTTTCAAATCTCCATACGATCTCAAATAGTTGATTCGTTGAAGAAAAACACAATAGAATCAATCAAAATCGACTCAAGCGTTCATTGGTACTGACAGGCACTGTTCAAGCCTAGGTCGCCATCTCCGATGAACTTCAACAGTCAACAATAGGTGCACTGTGATCCCGACAACCAGACGAGGCCAATGGTATTCATAGCCGGCGCCGCCGTGATCGAAGATGGCCGGAACCTCCCTTTCCTGGCCCTTGTCAGGGATGAACCCTATGACCTATCGGGTTGCACGATTCTTAATGCACCTGATCAAATCCAAAGGCCCAAGTTCAAATCCATTAACCTAACGGCCTACTGACGCATGGGACCTACTTCCGTTTGATTTGTTTAAAGCTCCAGCACCAATCTTGGAGCCCATTTGGCATACATCTAAGCGGCGGCACATTAATTGATGATCCAGCACATTCATTAAGGCCCAAAAGCCCAATCTTAAAGCCCCTTTGATCAAACCATATCCAGTGTTAATCCCAATGCCCAAATGTCAGAAATCCAGACCTCTGGACACATATCAAAGCCCAATGATCTCAATCCAATGGCTTGTGCACAACTCAAAGGCCCAAAAGTCCAAATCTCAAAGCTCTGCACTAATCTTAAAGTCCACATGTGACCAGAAGATCCCTTTTTGCACATAAACCCCTCTGTTTATTTAAAATATGCAGAGAAGTCCATATAAATTTACAAAAAGGCCCCTGTCAGCATAAAACTTTCTCAAACAAGCCCTTAAAGGCCGATTTTACAATACAGACCCTGTCAAAAGCCCAAATCATAGCCTCAAGTCCTCCAGAAATCACAAACAATTCCCTGAAACATAAAATCTTTATAAATAAGTCCTTTCAAGTCCTTTTTTACCATAACTTTCTCATACTGAGTCCAAATCAACTCAAATCAGTTCCAAATGAACCCAAATTCAATCCTCTACAATTCTAAACAACATTTGAACATATCCAGGTGCCAGCCATAATCTGAAATGACTAAAATGCCCCTTTCTTGACATATCTTTGATAGTTAAATGCTCCTTTCAAATTAAAAAAAAACATATAAATGACATTCCTCATGTGTGTCCTCATATTTTAAATGTGAAATCCATATTTTCATGCATACATCAAGGTAACTGACCAAAAAGAAATCCAAAGTTAAATGAGAACCAACCGCATGACCAAAGTAAATCATACATGAGCCCCCTTTTAGCCCCATTATTCGGTTCAACCCAAATAGGCACAAATCCTGGAATGCATGAGGTGTTCAGTTTGACCCGAAAGGTCTTTCTGATGTAATTAACGGCGGGGGCTTGCGCCCGTCGAGAGTTTAAACGTCCTCACAATCGAAAATAATAAAACCTCCGACAACTGATCATGAACGTAGGTTGTCACAAGAGGTGAACCAGAAGGAATGTAGAAAGAAATCCCCAGTGGATGCCTTCCCCTGAGTTCGGTGACCTGCTCACGTTCACCTCAAAGAGCCAGAGCACTGAACCCGGCTAGGAGCGTCTCCACCCAATCATACCCAGAGTGAAAAATCTGCACCGTTAGCTAACCTGACGCCGTGCAACTTTCTGCGCCCTACAAATTTGTTTATCAATTAGCAGAGGGAAAACAAACTGGGGTCGTCTAGAGGCCTTTCCTTTCATTCGTTATTGGTTTATGGTATATAATTATGAGATAAAAAAAATTCATAGTTAGAAATATTACGTTAAGAGAAAAAACCTCCATTTCGCTCGTTCCAGTGACTCCATGAGTCTAGAAAGCCCTCCACCCGGTCTAGCCGTCTCGCCATTCCCCTCTATATTTCATTCTCTCCGCTTTATACCTCGATCTTCTTGTTTTCTCACTTCACTCCAGACACGGTGTTTCTCTCCGTTGCATTGAGGGCTGTCAGGTAAAATTTATTTTAGGTTTCCGCTAAATTTCATTAGTTTGAACTTTTCTCTTGTAACTACTGTCTGATTTTCGACAGTCATTTTTATTTTTACCCTTTTTCTAATATATTTTGATAAAAATACCAACTTTTGAAAAAGTTTTGAAAATACCCAAGTCACAAGAGGAAAACCCGGTTGCGGTTTTATTTTTACCCTTTCACTAAGATATTGATTTTCTAATTTTGTTATAGTTGTTCAATGATACCTCGCATATTTAGCCTATATTTGACTTGATTTCATACCAAATTCACGTTCTAAATTGTCAAAATCATGTGCATTTCATTGATATATCCTTAGAATTTGGTACTGCTGAGAGTTTGTTTGTTTTCTGCAGGATTGGAGCAAAATAAACGAAGAAACGGCGTTTTGGGACTCTCTGGTACGGCCCTTACCAGGCTTGGTACGGCCCTTACCAGGTTTGGTATGGCCCTTACCAGACTTAACCGATCCAGCCTCCCTCCGATCTTGTACGGCCTAGCCGTACCACTTTGGTACGGGCCGTACATAGATGCTGCCTGACAGAATTCAAATCTTGGCAGAGGCTATTTAAAGTGGGGGATCTCTCCATTTTTGAGAGACACATTTCATTCCAGATTGAGAGCTCAGAGAAAGAGAGAAAGAGAGCAAAGGAGCAAGGAGAGAAGAAGAAGGAAGAGGAAGAGGCGAAAATCGACGGATCAACCTCTTCTCCACATCCGATCTTCGATCTAGTTCTATCATGCCTCTCTTTATCTCTTTACTTGTATTTCTGGACAGATCTATGACTTGTGAGTAGTAGATCATTGTTTCTAGGATTTGTAGATGAATTTTCTTGATTTGTGTTGCTTTTCTTGATTTGGATCTTGTATGAACTCTTTTGATTGTATTGATTGTGTATTTGCTTGTCTTGATTGCTTTGTCTTTCTGTGATTGCATATGGTGTGCCTATAGTGGTAGATCAACCCTAACAAGGTCATGTGACCATTGCCTTCTCTCAACCAAACCAATCCCTTTAGGTAGACTTGTTCGAATTGAAGCCGAAAGGTTGAATTCTCCCCTAATTGACAGATTAGAGGATACCTTAGATCTCCAATCAATCAACTAGAGGATCTGGACCAAAACACGAGAGTTGAGGTTTAGAAACCCTAGAAGGTGAAGAATTGACTCCAAAACCTAGATCTTGAACCAACAAACGAGAGTTGAGGTTTAGGAACCTTAGGTATGGTCAATTGAATCTTTCTCAAGAGTTTAATACGAGGTACCAGCAAGAAATGCATCAACTCAAACTTGTAAGCTCTGTACTGGTACATCAGTACGGGTCTTACAAGAGTGGTGCGGCCTACCCGTACCAAGCCCTACTCGGCTTGGTCGGACCAGGTTGGTGCGGCCTAGCCGTACCAACTTGGTAAGACCCGTACCACTAGAGGCAAATCAGAGATGAAGTCTGAAACCCTTGAAACATCTTTTATCCTAAATCAAAACACAGTTTATACCTTTCCTTGCACAGTCACTATTCTATTGCATTGTTTGATTGCTTGAGTTGATTCTTTAGAAAGATTAAATACCAAAACTCCCTCTTTCTCACTTCTAGTCTTTAGTCGAGATAACTAAATTCTAGATAAAGAAACCATCCCTGTGGATCGATACCCGATTATACTCCTCGATAGGGTTGTGCACTTGCAACCCTAATCGGAAGGTGTAACCGCGGTTTTAAAAGGTACGCTCCCAAGCGTACCGAAACTTGCGTTGCGCTTTCACCGCGAACATTCAACTTGACGTCTTAGTTAATTAGTGTAAATTAAAATTTATTTATAGTTAGATTTATACTTACCTATATGATATTAACATTTTGTTTATCAATTAGAAGAGGAAAAAAAACGGGAGCCGTCTAGAGGCCGTTCCTTTCGTTAGTAATTGGTTTATAGTTATATAATCTTGAGATAAAATAATTCACAGCAGGAAATATTATGTTAAGAGAAAAACCCTCTCTGTCGCTCGTTCCAGTGACTCCATGAGTGTGGAAAGCCCTCAACCCGGTCTCGCTGTTCCGCTCTCTATTTTTTTCTCTCCGCTTACTACCCTGCTCTTCCAGTTTTCCCACTTTAATCCGGGCACAGTGTTTCTCCCCGTCGCATTCAGGGTCGTCAGGTAAGATTAATTTTATGTTTCGGCTAAATTTCAAAAGTTTCAACTTTTCTCTTGTAACTACTGTCCGATTTTCGCCTGACATTTTTATTTTTACCCTTTCTCTAATATATTTTAACAAAATAATCAAACCTTTGAAAAAGTTTTGAAATACCCACGTCACAGGAGGAAATCCCGGGAGTAGTTTTATTTTTATCCTTCCTATAAGATGTTGATTTGCTAATTTGGTTATATTTATTCGGATTTACGTCTCAATTAATTAGTGCAAATTAAAATTTATTTATAGTTGGATTTATACTTCGCTATATTATGTTAATAATTTGTTTATCAATTAGCAGAGGGAAACCAAACTGGGGTCGTCTAGAGCCCTTTCCTTTCATTCGTTATTGGTTTGTGGTATATAATTGTGAGATAAAAAAATTCATAGTTAGAAATATTATGTTAAGAGAAAAACCCTCCCTTTCGCTCGTTCCAGTGACTCCATGAGTCTAGAAAGCCCTCCACCCGGTCTCGTCGTCTCGCCATTCCCCTCTATATTTCATTCTCTCCGCTTTATACCTCGATCTTCTTGTTTTCTCACTTCACTCCAGACACGGTGTTTCTCTCCGTTGCATTGAGGGCTGTCAGGTAAAATTTATTTTAGGTTTCCGCTAAATTTCATTAGTTTGAACTTTTCTCTTGTAACTACTGTCCGATTTTCGACAGTCATTTTTATTTTTACCCTTTTTCTAATATATTTTGATAAAAATACCAACTTTTGAAAAAGTTTTCAAAATACCCAAGCCACAAGAGGAGAACCCGGTTGCAGTTTTATTTTTTCCCTTTCAATAAGATACTGATTTTCTAATTTTGTTATATTTGTTCAACTTGACGTCTTAGTTAATTAGTCTAAATTAAAATTTATTTATAGTTAGATTTATACTTACCTATATGATATTAACATTTTGTTTATCAATTAGCAGAGGAAAAAAAACGGGAGCCGTCTAGAGGCTGTTCCTTTCGTTAGTAATTGGTTTATGGTTATATAATCTTGAGATAAAATAATTCACAGCAGGAAATATTATGTTAAGAGAAAAACCCTCTCTCGCTCGTTCCAGTGACTCCATGAGTGTGGAAAGCCCTCAACCCGGTCTCGCTGTTCCGCTCTCTATTTTTTTATCCCCGCTTACTACCCTGCTCTTCCAGTTTTCCCGCTTTAATCCGGGCACAGCGTTTCTCCCCGTCGCATTCAGGGTCGTCAGGTAAGATTAATTTTATGTTTCGGCTAAATTTCAAAAGTTTCAACTTTTCTCTTGTAACTACTGTCCGATTTTCGCCTGACATTTTTATTTTTACCCTTTCTCTAATATATTTTAACAAAAATAATCAAACCTTTGAAAAAGTTTTGAAATACCCACGTCACAGGAGGAAATCCCGGGAGTAGTTTTATTTTTATCCTTCCTATAAGATGTTGATTTGCTAATTTGGTTATATTTATTCGGCTTGACGTCTCAGTTAATTAGTCTAAATTAAAATTTATTTATAGTTGGATTTATGCTTAGCTATATTATGTTAACATTTTGTTTATCAATTAGCGGAGGAAAAAAAATAGAGCCGTCTAGAGGCCTTTCTTTTCGTTAGTCATTGGTTTATGTATATAATTTTGAGATAAAATAATTCATAGTAGGAAATATTATGTTAAGAGAAAAACCCTCCCTCTCGCTCGTTCCAGTGACTCCACGAGTCTAGAAAGCCCTCAACCCGGTCTCGCCGTCTCGTTGTTTTCCTATCTCTTTCTTTCTCTCCACTTCATACCTCGCTGTTCAAGTTTTCTTACTTCAATCTGGGCACAGTGTTTCTCTACGTCGCATTCAGAACCGTCAGGTAAAATTTATTTTAGGTTTCGGCTAAATTTCAAAAGTTTCAACTTTTCTATTGTAACTATTGTCCGATTTTCGACCGACATTTTTATTTTTACACTTTCTCTAATATATTTTAATAAAAATAATCAAACTTTTGAAAAAGTTTTAAAAATACCCATGTCGCAGGAGGAAAACTCGGGTGCTGTTTTATTTTAACAATCCTATGAGATGCTGATTTGGTAATTTGGTTATATTTATTCGTCTTGACATCTCAGTTAATTAGTGCAAATTAAAATTTATTTATAGTTGGATTTATACTTAGCTATATTATGTTAATAATTTGTTTATCAATTAGCAGAGGGAAAACAAACTGGGGTCGTCTAGAGCCCTTTCCTTTCATTCGTTATTGGTTTATGGTATATAATTGTGAGATAAAAAAAATTCATAGTTAGAAATATTATGTTAAGAGAAAAACCCTCCCTTTCGCTCGTTCGAGTGACTCCCTGAGTCTAGAAAGCCCTCCATCCGGTCTCTCCGTCTCGCCATTCCCCTCTATATTTCATTCTCTCCGCTTTATACCTCGATCTTCTTGTTTTCTCACTTCACTCCAGACACGGTGTTTCTCTCCGTTGCATTGAGGGCTGTCAGGTAAAATTTATTTTAGGTTTCCGCTAAATTTCATTAGTTTGAACTTTTCTCTTGTAACTACTGTCCGATTTTCGACATTCATTTTTATTTTTACCCTTTTTCTAATATATTTTGATAAAAATACCAACTTTGAAAAAGTTTTGAAAATACCCAAGTCACAAGAGGAAAACCCGGTTGTGGTTTTATTTTTACCCTTTCAGTAAGATACTGATTTTCTAATTTTGTTATATTTGTTCAACTTGACGTCTTAGTTAATTAGTGTAAATTAAAATTTATTTATAGTTAGATTTATACTTACCTATATGATATTAACATTTTGTTTATCAATTAGCAGAGGAAAAAAAACGGGAGCCGTCTAGAGGCCGTTCCTTTCGTTAGTAATTGGTTTATGGTTATATAATCTTGAGATAAAATAATTCACAGCAGGAAATATTATGTTAAGAGAAAAACCCTCTCTGTCGCTCGTTCCAGTGACTCCATGAGTGTGGAAAGCCCTCAACCCGGTCTCGCTGTTCCGCTCTCTATTTTTTTCTCTCCGCTTACTACCCTGCTCTTCCAGTTTTCCCGCTTTAATCCGGGCACAGTGTTTCTCCCCGTCGCATTCAGGGTCGTCAGGTAAGATTAATTTTATGTTTCGGCTAAATTTCAAAAGTTTCAACTTTTCTCTTGTAAGTACTGTCTGATTTTCGCCTGACATTTTTATTTTTACCCTTTCTCTAATATATTTTAACAAAAATAATCAAACCTTTGAAAAAGTTTTGAAATACCCACGTCACAGGAGGAAATCCCGGGAGTAGTTTTATTTTTATCCTTCCTATAAGATGTTGATTTGCTAATTTGGTTATATTTATTCGGCTTGACGTCTCAGTTAATTAGTCTAAATTAAAATTTATTTATAGTTTGATTTATGCTTAGCTATATTATGTTAACATTTTGTTTATCAATTAGCGGAGGAAAAAGAAAATAGAGCCGTCTAGGGGCCTTTCTTTTCGTTAGTCATTGGTTTATGTATATAATTTTGAGATAAAATAATTCATAGTAGGAAATATTATGTTAAGAGAAAAACCCTCCCTCTCGCTCGTTCCAGTGACTCCACGAGTCTAGAAAGCCCTAAACCCGGTCTCGCCGTCTCGTTGTTTTCCTATCTCATTCTTTCTCTCCACTTCATACCTCGCTGTTCCAGTTTTCTTACTTCAATCTGGGCACAGTGTTTCTCTACGTCGCATTCAGGACCGTCAGGTAAAATTTATTTTAGGTTTCGGCTAAATTTCAAAAGTTTCAACTTTTCTGTTGTAACTATTGTCCGATTTTCGACCGACATTTTTCTTTTTACCCTTTCTCTAATATATTTTAATAAAAATAATCAAACTTTTGAAATTTTTTTAAAAATACCCATGTCGCAGGAGGAAAACTCGGGTGCTGTTTTATTTTAACATTCCAATGAGATGCTGATTTGGTAATTTGGTTATATTTATTCGTCTTGACATCTCAGTTAATTAGTGCAAATTAAAATTTATTTATAGTTGGATTTATACTTAGCTATATTATGTTAATAATTTGTTTATCAATTAGCAGAGGGAAAACAAACTGGTGTCGTCTAGAGCCCTTTTCCTTTCATTCGTTATTGGTTTATGGTATATAATTATGAGATAAAAATATTCATAGTTAGGAATATTATGTTAAGAGAAAAACCCTCCCTTTCGCTCGTTCCAGTGACTCCATGAGTCTAGAAAGCCCTCCACCCGGTCTCGCCGTCTCGCCATTCCCCTCTATATTTCATTCTCTCCGCTTTATACCTCGATCTTCTTGTTTTCTCACTTCACTCCAGACACGGTGTTTCTCTCCGTTGCATTGAGGACTGTCAGGTAAAATTTATTTTAGGTTTCCGCTAAATTTCATTAGTTTGAACTTTTCTCTTGTAACTACTGTCCGATTTTCGACAGTCATTTTTATTTTTACCCTTTTTCTAATATATTTTGATAAAAATACCAACTTTTGAAAAAGTTTTCAAAATACCCAACTCACAAGAGAAAAACCCGGTTGCAGTTTTATTTTTTCCCTTTCAATAAGATACTGATTTTCTAATTTTGTTATATTTGTTCAACTTGACGTCTTAGTTAATTAGTCTAAATTAAAATTTATTTATAGTTAGATTTATACTTACCTATATGATATTAACATTTTGTTTATCAATTAGCAGAGGAAAAAAAACGGGAGCCGTCTAGAGGCCGTTCCTTTCGTTAGTAATTGGTTTATGGTTATATAATCTTGAGATAAAATAATTCACAGCAGGAAATATTATGTTAAGAGAAAAACCCTCTCTCTCGCTCGTTCCAGTGACTCCATGAGTGTGGAAAGCCCTCAACCCGGTCTCGCTGTTCCGCTCTCTATTTTTTTCTCTCCGCTTACTACCCTGCTCTTCCAGTTTTCCCGCTTTAATCCGGGCACAGTGTTTGTCCCCGTCGCATTCAGGGTCATCAGGTAAGATTAATTTTATGTTTCGGCTAAATTTCAAAAGTTTCAACTTTTCTCTTGTAACTACTGTCCGATTTTCGCCTGACATTTTTATTTTTACCCTTTCTCTAATATATTTTAACAAAAATAATCAAACCTTTGAAAAAGTTTTAAAATACCCACTGTAGGGCGCAGAAAGTTGCACGGCGTCAGGTTAGCTAACGGTGCGGGTTTTATGTGTGGGTGAGTGGAAATGCTCCCAACTGGGTTCAGTGCTCTGGTTCTTTGAAGTGAACATGAGCAGGTCACCGAACTCAGGGGAAGGCATCCACTGGGTATTTCTTTCTGCATTCCTTTTGGTTCACCCCTTGTGACAACCTACGTTCATGATCAGTTGTCGGAGGTTTTATTATTTTCGATTGTGAGGACATTTTACTCCCCGACGGGCGCAAGCCCCGCCGTTAATTACATCAGAAAGACCTTTCGAGTCTATCTGAAGACCTCATGCATTCCGGGATTTGTGCCTATTTGGGTTGAACTGAATAATAGGGCTAAAAGGAGCTCATTTATAATTTACTTTGGTCGTGCGGTTGGTTCTCATTTGACTTTGGATTTCTTTTTGGTCAGTTACCATGATGTGTGCATGAAAATATGGATCTCATATTTAAAATATGAAAACATACATAAGAAATATCATCTAGGTGTTTTTAATTTGAAAGGAGCATTTAAATATCATTTTTATATCTTTATTTATAAAAATATGTCAAGAGAGGGGCATTTTGGTCATTTCAGTTTATGGCTGGGACCTGGATATGATCAATTATTATTTAGAATCATAGAGAATTTGATTGGAGTTCATTTGGAACTGATTCGAGTCAATTTGGACTTAATATGAGAAAGTTATGGTCAGAAAGGACTTGAAAGGACTTGTTTGTAAAGATTTTATATTTCCAGGGACTTGTTTGTAATTTCTGGAGGACTTGAGGCTGTGATTTGGGCCTTTGTGTAAATTTGCACTGCATATTTTAAATAAACAGAGGGGTTTATGTGTAAAAAAGGATCTTCTGGTCACATGTGGACTTTAAGATTGATGCAGAGCTTTGAGATTTGGACTTTGAGCCTTTGAGATGTGCACAAGTCATTGGATTGAAATCATTGGGCTTCAGAATTGGTGCAGAGATGATTTAGTTAAATGGGCTTTGAGATTTGGGTTTTTGGGCCTTGGACATGCGTATTGGGTTTATGGGCCTTGGATATTAATTTAAGTAACATCGGGCTTGTGTCAAAACTCGTGCAAAACGGCCCAAACGGTTATTATGACATGTGGGGTCCAATTGTCGGGATCCGTTAGACATAGATTTGAATTTGGTTCATTGATCAAACAGACTGCTTTGAGATCTGTGCTTCCTGCTTTGAGAATCGTGCTAAAGGGTTTCCAGTCTAGGGTTCATCCCCGATGAACTGAGTCCGGCGGATCTAAGCCACGGCGGCGCCAGCCAAGGGTATGGTTGTGATCGTGAGGTTGCCAAGAGTTGATTAGTGCCATTGTCGGTCACCGGCGACCATCGGAGGCTTTGGTTCACAGATGAGAATATCGGTACCGGTACCAATGAGGGTTTACTCCGGGTCCCTTTGATTTGGTTATGATTTCCTTCGATAACTTAATCATTTGTGATTGCAAGACTGCATAAAAGCGTTAAAAAAATGTCAATTTCACATTTGGTTGAGTTTCAACCATGGAACATGCCTTTTGCTTTGATTTCAGTACCGATTGGGTACTATTAACTGGTACAGAGTCACTAAAACTGATTCAAGGGTTCAAAGGCCTTTATTTGATCATTTTAAAGAGGCTTATGCATGTGAGAGGGTTTAATTTAGGTTGAATCAAGTTCTGACTGTACATGGCATGAAGAGTTCATAATTTCAGAACATTTTTAACCTATTCCCTTGTGAATTTGGTACACGAGAGATAGATTTCCTTTCACAGGATCATAGAAGGGGATGTCAAGGGTATCTGTACCAATCTTTATCATTTTAGGCAATTTATTTACATTTATAAACATTTAATCATTGTCAGGGGTATTGTTGTTCATGGTATGCATAATTCTTTGTATTTAATTTTGATTTAACTTTGAATTTCAATTCAGAGATGAATATGAGTCCAAATGGTACAAATTTGGTGTCTATCCTCATTGGTTTGAAGTCTAGTTTATGAATATATCATTTATTTGACATTTCAACCCTTTTAGGGGTTTCAAACTGGCAATGCAACAGTCAGAGGTCAAATGCCCATTTTCTGACAGCAGCGTTTTCTGGATAGCTGAATTTGGGAGATTAATTCCCGTCAGTTGGCTACACCAAATTTCATGTTCTTTACATGGAAATCTTCCTTGAGTCATGACCTGTATGCATGTAAAACAGTTCCATTACAATCGATCCAAAGATATATGAAACATGTGTTTTTGTACAGGGAAGCTTTGCTGGTAAATAGCTGCTGTCATCATGCTGATGGCCAAATTCAAAAATTCATTTCAGGAGTTCTGCTAATCCAAATTTCATGTTCTTTATATGAAAATTCTCAGGACAGAGTGCTCTACATTCTGGTAAAACTTCATGAATTTTGGAGCTACCTAGCTGTACCAGACAGGGGGTTAAATACAGGGACAGGCATGAACTATACTGGTATTTGCTGTTTTTTATCATTTCAAAGGCTGGACTTCCAAAATTCATAACTAATTGAAATAAAACCCAAATAATATGAATTTGATGTCCATCTTGATTGTCTTGGG
This sequence comes from Carex rostrata, assembly GCF_964058835.1. Classification (NCBI taxonomy): domain Eukaryota; kingdom Viridiplantae; phylum Streptophyta; class Magnoliopsida; order Poales; family Cyperaceae; genus Carex; species Carex rostrata. The sequence goes on along the minus strand of NC_135920.1, from coordinate 3,951,739 downwards.
ATCATCTATCCATCCGTGCAATTTATTTCATATTTTTGGTCCTTTTAAGGGTTCCAAATGGGGAATGCGGCCAGAACAGGTCATATGCATATTTTCAGACATTTTGATCTGATTTCTCATGAATTTAGTACATGAGAGATGATTTTTATTTCACAGATTCAAAAATATATGTACAAGGGACTTATGTGTCAAGTTTCAGAATTTCCTGAGCATTATTTCTCAGTTTAGAGGCTTGTATAGCATGAGGGGCATAGCTGGTAAATCTGACAGAAAATTCAGCATTTTTATATTTTTAAAAGATGAATTTTGACAGGCCATAACTTTGTATAGAAATGTTCAAATGAGGCAAACTTTAGGTGAATTTCATGTGTTTTTAAATTCTCTATCCAATGGTGAAGTCCATTTTGTAATTTGGTCCTTGTACTTGTCAGAACTATCAGTTTTATCAGAACAGTGCATATCACTTTTTTTTTTTTTTTTTTTTATGCATTGCATTGCACCAGTTGGATTATTTACATGATTTGTTGCTGAGCCTGTGCTTGGTATGGTACCAGAGACTGGTACAAGAGGTTTTAATCATGTCAAGAGGCCTAGTTTAAGTCCATGACATGTTTTAGAGGTTCAATACCATTATATTAACATCAAAAAGGATAAATCAAAGTCAAAGCTCCAAATGAATGGAAATCACTATGAATACAGACTGTCAGAGTCTTCATTTTTGCAGAACGGTCCCTGTCTTTTAGAAAATTACATTTGCATGTGCTTTTCACCAAGATCTGGACATGATCATTAGGAGATCATAGCTTTTGAGAGTATGAATGACCTGGTTCAGTATGCACTGATGTCTATTCGCATCTTTTGAGCTCCATCCTTCAATAGACATGTATTGAATCAACTTTTAACCCCTTGACTTTGCATAATTTGGTGTATATGGCTTGCATGGAGCTTTGCCTTGGGGTTTAAGCTTTTCAATACTCATCTTAGGTCCATTTGAAAAGAAAATAGCAAGGAAGCCAGCTGGCTTGACCTTGCTACTTCTATCATGCATAGATCACTTGATCCTTCTTAAATAACTTCTTATAAATCAAGTATAAAGAGAAGCCAGCTGGCTTAACTCCTTATACTCTCCTTATTTCCATTATTCAAACAGATCAAGGATCAGAGAAAAAAAAAAGAAAAGAAAGAAAGAAAGAAAGAAAAGACAGAAAAGAAAAGAAAAGAGAAAATAAAACAGATCCAGGATCACAACAATTGAACACACAAGAGAGATATAGAAAACAAGATAGATACACATTGTAACACACACATATACACAGATTGAGGGCTCTTTGTCTCTTCTTTTTCATAGTTCATACTCAAGCCTTGTGCTTTTCTCCCATTTCTTCAAATCAATAGCATAGAAGAAGCCTTGATGGCTGTATGATGTATTAATTCCCTTGGTGAATAAAGTTTATTTGAAAGTTTTCTATTTTTCTTGCATTTTCTCTCTATTTTATTAGATACATTGCTTTGATCTTTTATTCTTCTCGATCTACTCCCTTAAATTTGCTGTTTTGAAGCATGAAGAAGAGAGCTCCATGCCATGGCATGGAGCTTGATGACTAAATCTTTTCTTTTCTCCTTTTCTTTGTTTTCTTTCTTTTCTCCTTTTCTTTCTTTTCTTTCTTTTCTTTCTTTCTTTCTTTTCTTTTCTTTCTCTCTGATCCTTGATCTGTTTGAATAATGGAAATAAGGAGAGTATAAGGAGTCAAGCCAAGGCTATTGAACTTTATTCACCAAGGGAGTTAATACATCATGTAGCTATCAAAGCTCTTTCTATACTATTGATTTGCAGAAATGGGAGAAAAGCACAAGGCTTGAGTATGAACTATGAAAAAGAAGAGAGAAAGAGCTCTCAATCTGTGTATATGTGTGTGTTACAATGTGTATCTCTATCTTGCTTTCTATATCTCTCTTGTGTGTTCAATTCGGTTCCTTTCTTTGCTGCTAGGCATGGGTATATATATAGCCTTCAAGGCTAGGGTTTTGGAGAGCCTATGTTGGCATGATCTCCACCCTTCATTTCTTCATCATTTTATCAAGGGTTCAGATTATAGCCCGTCATTTGCAGGGGTTTGAACCAATTATAATGTGCCATCTCATCAATCCATAAACAATCTCATTTATAGCCATTGATTTCATCCATTCAAAGGCTTGGATTTCATGTATGAAGCTGTGAAGAGAATCATGCTTTCCTCACTGCCCTAGGGTGGAGATTCATGTGTTGGCATCATCTGGAGCATTCATTTCCATTTGATCGGATGGCTGTGGCTTGAGGCGCAGAGGAGGCAGTATCAGGCGCCAGCTACTGTCCTTTTATTTTGTTTGATTCCTTCACCATGCCGTTGAGCATTTGGAGATGAAGATGCTTTAAAATCCCATGGGCTTGGTGCTATGAACCATGAAGGGAGCTTTAGCATGGTGTTTGATGGACCAAGTGCTTGTGCTATGGCTGAAATTGAATCTGCTTCAATGCGCAAGGCACAATCATTTCTCCAAGCCGCTGATTGGTTGATATCAGGTAGGTCCCACATGTCATGGTAAATGAGAAACAAATGTTGCGTATTTCCCATTTGAAGCTGTTAACTAATATTCAATGGAATTCGGCCCATATGGCATTTAGGCCCAAAATCAATTAATTTTGTTTCTGACTTTAATCAAAGCCGTGAGTATCTTTTCTCAATTTTTTAATGGTCAAATAGATGTATCCATCTCAATTATAATGGACACCTCCATTTCTGATTTTGTTTAATTTTCAAAATTCGATAACTCTCCAACCATTTTGAGTTATGAATCATATGATATATCAAAATTCATGGTTTCTCATGAGGAATCACAATATGAACCTCCATACATTGCTCTTGATCCATTTTAAAGAGCCTTTACATGTCCTTGGTATTCTCCAAGCATTAAAATATTGTTATTTTTATTTTAGCAACATTTTAGGTACAACACCCACGTCACAGGAGGAAATCCCGGGAGTAGTTTTATTTTTATCCTTCCTATAAGATGTTGATTTGCTAATTTGGTTATATTTATTCGGCTTGACGTCTCATTTAATTAGTCTAAATTAAAATTTATTTATAGTTGGATTTATGCTTAGCTATATTATGTTAACATTTTGTTTATCAATTAGCGGAGGAAAAAAAAAATAGAGCCGTCTAGAGGACTTTCTTTTCGTTAGTCATTGGTTTATGTATATAATTTTTAGATAAAATAATTCATAGTAGGAAATATTATGTTAAGAGAAAAACCCTCCATCTCGCTCGTTCCAGTGACTCCACGAGTCTAGAAAGCCCTCAACCCGGTCTCGCCGTCTCGTTGTTTTGCTATCTCTTTCTTTCTCTCCACTTCATACCTCGCTGTTCCAGTTTTCTTACTTCAATCTGGGCACAGTGTTTCTCTACGTCGCATTCAGGACCGTCAGGTAAAATTTATTTTAGGTTTCGGCTAAATTTCAAAAGTTTCAACTTTTCTGTTGTAACTATTGTCCGATTTTCGACCGACATTTTTATTTTTACCCTTTCTCTAATATATTTTAATAAAAATAATCAAACTTTTGAAAAAGTTTTAAAAATACCCATGTCGCAGGAGGAAAACTCGGGTGCTGTTTTATTTTAACATTCCAATGAGATGCTGATTTGGTAATTTGGTTATATTTATTCGTCTTGACATCTCAGTTAATTAGTGCAAATTAAAATTTATTTATAGTTGGATTTATACTTAGCTATATTATGTTAATAATTTGTTTATCAATTAGCAGAGGGAAAACAAACTGGGGTCGTCTAGAGGCCTTTCCTTTCATTCGTTATTGCTTTATGGTATATAATTATGAGATAAAAATATTCATAGTTAGGAATATTATGTTAAGAGAAAAACCCTCCCTTTCGCTCGTTCCAGTGACTCCATGAGTCTAGAAAGCCCTCCACCCGGTCTCGCCGTCTCGCCATTCCCCTCTATATTTCATTCTCTCCGCTTTATACCTCGATCTTCTTGTTTTCTCACTTCACTCCAGACACGGTGTTTCTCTCCGTTGCATTGAGGGCTGTCAGGTAAAATTTATTTTAGGTTTCCGCTAAATTTCATTAGTTTGAACTTTTCTCTTGTAACTACTGTCCGATTTTCGACAGTCATTTTTATTTTTACCCTTTTTCTAATATATTTTGATAAAAATACCAACTTTGAAAAAGTTTTGAAAATACCCAAGTCACAAGAGGAAAACCCGGTTGCGGTTTTATTTTTACCCTTTCAGTAAGATACTGATTTTCTAATTTTGTTATATTTGTTCAACTTGATGTCTTAGTTAATTAGTCTAAATTAAAATTTATTTATAGTTAGATTTATACTTACCTATATGATATTAACAATTTGTTTATCAATTAGCAAAGGAAAAAAAATGGGAGCCGTCTAGAGGCCGTTCCTTTCGTTAGTTATTGGTTTATGTTTATATAATCTTGAGATAAAATAATTCACAGCAGGAAATATTATGTTAAGAGAAAAACCCTCTCTCTCGCTCGTTCCAGTGACTCCATGTGTCACACCCCAAATCCCGCGGGTCTGACAGCCTGCTGCGTGTATAAATCAAGCGTCACATATACACGCAAGGCAGTGGATCTTTTATATGCATTACCAATATCCTCACTTGCTGCGTCCGTCCAATAAACCTGAAAATTTTCGGGAGGGTGGGGGTGAGAATAAATCCCCAGTGCGAAATTTGCCACAGTTTAGATTATTGGACTTGCAATCAGACTCTATATTCAAAAATGAAACCCAAACAATAACAATGCAAGCAGATATATATATACATAATCATAAATAACAGAATGCCAATGCTCGACAACAATTTAATCAACCTGAAACACAATTTACGGAATTTCCAAGATGAATTTCAAACACAACATATATTTTGGCTTAACTCAATTCAATAGGGCTTGTAGCAATTACAGATGTTCTTTCGAGCTGAACCATTATCAAACCCACATCTGTAGGGTTACTGACACCTACAGATGGCCAACCGCTGGACCCTTTATCTGACACCCATCTGCAATCGCTTGGCTTAACAGTTTATTAAGGTCTGGTTTGAATCATATAAAGAAAATCCTCTCTGGAATCATTCCAATAGTCTTAATATTCAATTGACCTTTCAAATGCATTAACACGTAGGAGAATGCCACCGAGCCACAGACGTTACACATGTCACCCACGATTTCCAATCACATCTCATAACATAATCATCCTCCCTCGTCCCAACCGGTACTGGGAATATCGAGGGTCGTTCACCTAAGGCCATTTAGGATCCTAGGAATCCAAGTCAGCATACAGCCCGACTTGGCAAATTCATTGGATCCAAGTGCTTAACTTCGTAAATCCATTCACATACATATCAAATCAAATCACATCAAATCAAATCAAATCGTGGTGACTTTCAATCAAATCAGATCATAATCGATCGACACAACCTACAACCATACCAGCATGCAAATCACTCAAGTCACATCAATTCGAGTTTAATTTGATTGGGCTATGCAAATGTTATACACAATTCAATGATACAATCAATGATATTCAACATGACAAACGAAAACACAGTTTAATTCCTGAAAATAAAGTATCAAATAAGTCCAAGAATCCCGCACCTTATTATGACGAGCGTACCGCTTAGTTACGGATCGGGCGTCTCGAATTACCTCGCGATATCTTGCTCGACTGAGCCTACACCTATATTATACGATTACTTGGTTTAGTTCGGTTACATTCTCAAAACTTAAATTCCAAAAGCCGTCTTTCAATTCGTCAATTCTTTGATACCTTTCGGCTCATTTATAATCATTTTAATTCAAGTCCAATTCCAAAATTATATATATATGGTCGGCCCTTATATAAACTTTCACCTTATTACACTTTGGTCCATTGGACGTATCAATTATTTTATTCCAATTCAATTTAATTAAAGACCCATAATTTAGTAAAGGTTTAAGCCTCCTATTTAAAATTTACAATTCATTTCAGGTTCATTATAACTATTTTCACTTTCAAAGCCCATGTATAAAATTGTCATGCATGTCATACATTTTAATCCAATGGCCTACTTATTTAATTTAGTCCAATGCATACATAAACAAAGGCCCCCAATTCATTTAATCAATTCATCCACAAGGCATAACAGTTTTGTATTTAGGCCCCTCTCTTAAATAAATTTCTACAAGGGCTGGTTTCTCACATAATCAACCAAAGTTTTGCAATAATTGCAATATGGTCCCTGTCAGGTCAAATGCTGGTAATCATGCAAAATTCAGCACCATACCAGTAGTATACTGGGATGGTACCACTGGTACCAACACTTCGCCATTCATACAACACAACACAGCCATGCACAATAAAACCAGCAAAACAGAGACAAGCATAGGTCAGATACAAGGCATCACATTCACCAGCGAAACCAGACAGACAAACCAGAATCAGATCAGCACCAACCAGTAAAACAAAAACATCTCACAAGGCACAAGCCACAAGTCAGCACCTTTGCCGGGAAAATCAACAACCCGAGCAAAAAGGTGTAATTAACTACAATTCCCTCAACAAAATACAATCAATTGAACAAGATGTTCGATAATTTATCCAATTAGAGCTAGCCTGGTATGGAGAGAGCAAAGGGGGAAAGGGGAATCGACACCGGAGCAATAACAACCCGCAATTAACACGGCTCAGCACCAACAAAGCATCAGAATAGCACCAATCAAGCACCGAGACAGCACCAAGCCAACACCAGCATGGCACCAAGCGGTATGAAAAGTTGTCAGATCCAGTTTTTCGCCCTTTTTCCTGCAAAATACCAAACAAAATATAGCAGTACCACATTTCTTCGAAATACAAGTAAAAAGTCCACACTTATAGGCTTTAAAGCACAGGTTTTAGTGTAAATCAGGGCTACAAATAAGACATAATATGGAGACATCAAGTTGGATTTATGCTTAGCTATATTATGTTAACATTTTGTTTATCAATTAGCGGAGGAAAAAAAAATAGAGCCGTCTAGAGGCCTTTCTTTTCGTTAGTCATTGGTTTATGTATATAATTTTGAGATAAAATAATTGATAGTAGGAAATATTATGTTAAGAGAAAAACCCTCCGTCTCGCTCGTTCCAGTGACTCCACGAGTCTAGAAAGCCCTCAACCCGGTCTCGCCGTCTCGTTGTTTTGCTATCTCTTTCTTTCTCTCCACTTCATACCTCGCTGTTCCAGTTTTCTTACTTCAATCTGGGCACAGTGTTTCTCTACGTCGCATTCAGGACCGTCAGGTAAAATTTATTTTAGGTTTCGGCTAAATTTCAAAAGTTTCAACTTTTCTATTGTAACTATTGTCCGATTTTCGACCGACATTTTTATTTTTACACTTTCTCTAATATATTTTAATAAAAATAATCAAACTTTTGAAAAAGTTTTAAAAATACCCATGTCGCAGGAGGAAAACTCGGGTGCTGTTTTATTTTAACATTCCTATGAGATGCTGATTTGGTAATTTGGTTATATTTATTCGTCTTGACATCTCAGTTAATTAGTGCAAATTAATATTTATTTATAGTTGGATTTATACTTAGCTATATTTGTTGTACCCTAAAATGTTGCCAAATAAATAAATGGAAATTGGCAATATTTAAAATGCTTGAAAAATGCCAAATGTGCATGAAAGCTTCCCAAAAAGAAGGGAAATGACATATTAGAGTTCATGGTAATATTCTACATGCAAAACCATGAATTTTGATATTTTATACAAATTCTGACTCAAAATGATTGAAGAGTTATGAATTTTTAAAGAAATTGCTGACATGGCAACCTCTGAATGGTGCCACATGGCGCTGGGTACCCATATCATTTACTAATATTGATCTGGGTACAAATTGGGAACCGCAAAGTCCTATCTTACAAATGGGACCCTCTGATCAGTGACAGAAGCGAAATTTCGCTGAACCCAGGAAATGGATGGGTTTGGAACATGATACTTGAACTCTATACACCAAGCAGTCAGTGCCTAGGCTCACACTGAACCAGGTTTACCCGAATCAAAAGGGTTTGATTTAAACTCAGCGCTCCTGCGCTTCGGTCCCTTCAATTGGCATGCGCCCGGTGTTTCATACACCATATTTAAGCCTCTGCGCGGCTTACCAAGTGCCAAGCGCACCCGAGAAAACCTGAAGAGGACACTGCGCCCCTGAGGCACTAACAAGAGGGCCCCATCACGCTGACAGTCTCTTCTTCCTCTTCTCTTCTCCATGAACCCGATTCCAATCTTGAGATTCGATTAAATTGGATAGGAATTGAAGCAATGCTCGCCTGAGCTCGAAAGATGACCCTCCTCTCTACTCTATACCTTAAATTCGAAAGAAATAGCCTTCTCATAAGCTCCAATTTTAGCCAAGAAGGAAGGAAGAGTAAGAGTTTGAACTCGGGTTATACTGCAAACTGAGTCTTAATATTTGAAAGAAGACTCTTGAAACACGGTGCGATGCCAATTGCAACATCAATTTGATACAAGTTGCTACATAACAAGATGTCATATGAAAAGCTACACGGTTAATGCACAAGATGCTGAATTGGGCTGCTATAGCCGTTGATACCCTTACTGGTCCCCATGGACACGTGCCCGAGGACCTGAGGTCATGCCAAAATAGAGGAATCTGCCTCTGACAAGAAGAATCACGCAATTCCTCACCTCTCTCCTGAAGGCCAGTAAATCAAGGGCTGCCATCCCATGCAATGCCTTGATGGCTGATTTAAGGGTCCAAATTGATCCAACCTATAGTTGATGACATGTTGAGCTGTGATTGGATGATTCCCAGCTTTATAAGCGCATGAATGAAGCCAAGACACCATAGCCACTGATCAAGCACTTGATGTGCAGGATGAAGCCACCTCAGCTGGAGCAATTATGAAACCCTAGCTCATAGCCTATATAAGGGCACCCCTAGCCAGTGCAAAAACGGAATTGAGGAGAAGCTACATACCCCATAACTCTGTTAGGCCATAGATAATTGTGAAAGCCTCAAAACATAGAAAATTAGCTCATAAGCTCTCTTCCTCCTTTTTTGATAGCAAGCTCTGTGCTTTTCTGCAAATTAATAGGTATAGATAGCATAGAAGAAGCCTTGATGGCTATATGATGTATTAATTCCCTTGGTGAATAAAGTTTATTTGAAAATTTCTTCCTTTTCTTGCATTTCTCTTACTTTTTTGTTGTGCATTGCTTTGATCTTTTATTCTCCTTGATCTGTTTCCTTAAATTTGCTGCTTTGAGGCATAAAGAAGAGAGCTCCATGCCATGGCATGGAGCTTGATGACTAAATCCTTTTCTTTTCTTCTTTTCTGTCTTTTCTTTCCTTTCTTCTTTTCTATCACTTTTCTTCTTTTTAATCTGATTTGCGTCTTTTGTTCTTTCTTTCTTTCTTTCTTTCTTTTCGTTTTCTTCCTTTTCTTTGCTTTTTTCAGCACCTTGGTTCAGATCTATGAGCTCAAGGTATTGCGTTGTTCAAATAAAAGCTTCTTATAGCAATCAATGCTATATTGAGGTATAAAATAAAAATGATAAGAAGATGAGGCAATAACAGCTATATAGCTGATTTTAGAAGCCAATGAATCTGAAAATATAAACATTTGCATTTTATTTCTCTTTTCTTTTCCTTCTCCTTTATTTTCTTTTCTTTTGTACATGGATCTATTCTAAAACCTTTTCTTCAATCTAAAGTAAAGCAAATGGAGAGTGAAGATGTAAATATTGAGCTTTACAGTTCTATTTGCATCAGGGTTCACCAACTGTTTTATTCAAAGATCGAAGAAATTGATAAAAAAAATATAAATAATAAACTTTTTAATTCCTTTAAAATAACTTTAATTGAGAAGATGTGACTGTCGAGCCTTATGGTTCCTCTTACATCCAATCAACTAGGGTTATTTTGCAAACAAGGAATTAAAAGGTCAAAAATGTGTAACAAACAGGTGCAGTCAGGTTGAGCCTTACGGTTTCCCTACTGTCACCTTTGAATGGGCCTATATGCACCTTAGAACCTGATCTCAGACATGGACACATGCTATGATGCATGAAATCTGAGTTTTCAGGGGATATGCTGTGTAAATGGTGAGAGGAGAAGGGTATGGCTGCATATAAGCATCAGTTATGCTGATCCTTGCTATGTGTATGCCTGCCCAATGATTCCTTGATGATCTGCCCTTGAAAAACAAGAAACAACATATGAAAATATGATTTCTCAACAACTCAGGGGCCTCCCTGCAAAACTGTCACCATGACAGAGAATTTGATGCTCATCTGAGCTTGATACTTTGAATCTGGAAGTCTTGATCTCTTATTTTGAAGTTTTGATCTTCTTCTCATACTAACACAGTGGCATTGAAGCCTTGAAATCTGTTATGGACTCAAACCAGAATTCATATCATGACCAAAAGACCTTGTACCAGTCTCTGGTACCATACCAAGCATTATCTCAGTGGTTAATCACATAAACAATCCAACTGGTACAATGCAAAGGGCTAAAAACAGTGAAATGCACTGATCTGATAAATCTGACAATTGTGACAAGTACAGGGACTGAAATGAAAAATGGATTTCACAGTTGAATAGAGGACTCAAAAACACATGGAATAGACACAAATTTTACATTTCTCGGATTTTTCTATGATTTTCTATGAATTTCTAAAGTTCAGATTTTAAAAGGTAAAAATGCAGAAATAAAACTGCTAAATTGACTTTCATACCCCTGACATGAATAAATTCCTAGAAATGTGAATAAATTCCCTAAAATCATAAAAATTGGCACACAAGCTCCTGACATGACCCTCTTTGACTCTGTAAAATAAGATTCGCAACTCATGTATAAAATTCATGAGTAAATGAATCAAACTAATCTGAAATTATATAGTCATATGACCTGAATCCAATGCAAGCTGAATTAATGCTTCTGCAACATTATGGCACCTCTCAAATGGCCTGAACGACTTCCTTACATACTTAATTCAACTTGAAACCACATGTACTGATCAATGGTACCAAATCGGTACTGAAACCGAGACCAACAAATCTAAGTCATGCTCAAAGCTCAATTAAATGACAAATTGATGCTCCTTCTAGTCTCTACACCCTTCAAGACCAAGTTAATACTTCTAAGTTTCCAGTATGTCGCCAGAGGATAATATAACTCCTTTGAAGTATGTAACTGCACATCAAGCTCACTGTATCACATACTGGTGCCAACTCAGTATTGAACCGAGGCTATGAAATTTGAATCATGTCTGATGTTTGATCAAATCTTAAACCGATACTCTCCTGAGCTTTCATGCTCCCAGATAATGACAAATGATGACTCAATTGAAGAAAATTGTGAAGATGTCGAAGGAAATCAGAGTAAGCCCCGTCAGTACCGATGATGTCAAGCTCAACCAAGAATTATCTTCTCTGGTGACCGAACTTCGCCGAAAAGTGGCTAAATATGTCCCTGAGGGCAAGGCGATGAGAACTGCAGCGGCCCGAGGTCTGCCATGGCCGGAGTACCACCGGAGAGATGAGCCCTAATCGGGACTGGACGTGTCCTGTGCGAATCAAGTTCATCAGAACCCGCACAGATATTGACGCAATGAGATATGCTTAACGGAGATGTTAAATGAAATTTAAATTAAAAACACGAATCTTGACGTATATATTTCATCCGAAGGCCAAAGTTTAAACATATAACCCACGGCTCCCGATCATCGGGCCCTACATGTCATAAGGCTATCTGGGCCGCTCTGCGCAGATCCTGACGCAAGCCCAAATCTTATATATCAATATTCCAATGTCAAAGCCCAATGTCATCAAGGCCCATAAGCCCGATATCATAAATTCCCCAAACTCATATCTCAAAGCACAGCACATATCTCGAAGCTCATCACCAATCTTAAAGTTCACATGTGGCCGAACAAAGCCTTTTTACACATAAACCCCTCTGCTTATTTAAAATATACAAACAAGTCCCTGGGAATGTAAAATCTTCATAAACAAGTTCTTTTAAGTCCTTTTTGACCATAACTTTCTCATACTAAGTCCAAATCAACCCAAATCAGTTCCAAACGAACCCAAATTCAATCCTCCATAATTTTAAATAATAATTGAACATATCCAGGTCCCATACATAATCTGAAATGACCAAAATACCCCTCTCTTGACAAATTTTTATAAATAAAAATATAAAAAATGATATTTAAATGCTCCTTCCAAATTGAAACCACATAAATAATATTTCTCATGTACATTCTCATATCTTCATCCATATATCATGGTAACTGACCAAAAAGAAATCCAAAGTCAAATGAGAACCAACCACATGACCAAAGTAAACAATACATGAGCCCCCTTTAGCCCCATTATTCAGTTCACAACCCATAGGCATAAATCCTGGAATGCATGAGGTATTCAGTCTGACTCGAAAGGTCTTTCTGATGTAATTAACGGCGGGGGCTTGCGCCCGTCGGGAGTTAAACGTCCTCACAATCGAAAATAATAAAACCTCCGACAACTGATCATGAACGTAGGTTGTCACAAGGGGTGAACCAGAAGGAATGCAGAAAGAAACACCCAGTGGATGCCTTCCCCTGAGTTCAGTAACCTGCTCATGAACCAGAGCACTGAACCCAGCTGGGAGCATTTCCACTCACCCACACATAAAACCCGCACCGTTAGCTAACCTGACGCCGTGCAACTTTCTGCGCCCTACAGGTTTTGGCACGCCCGGTGGGACATACTTCTCCTCACATGTTCGGGATCCGATACAAATATAAAAGGAACTATACCCAAGCAACCAATGACTTTCAAAATTCCCAAAGCAACAAGTCGTTGGATCGCTTGGGTGAAGTCTTGTCCTTTTATATTTGTTATCGCTGCCTATGAATTGAATAATCGGGCTAAACTCATGTATACCAAACTGGTTCTCATAAAATACAAAATTGACTAATGAAATTTCAAGTTTGTTTGCTTGCAGGATGTCGATGACAATGAACTACCTCGCTGCAGCAACCAATCAGCCAACCACCTTTCCTGGCAACGGAGAGATGATGTTTTTCGGGGCTTTTGCAATCCCCACCTCTGAAATACTCAAGTTTGCCACACCTGCTCCCATGACTGAGCAGACTGAGCAAGAAACCCTCGGGTCTATAACCGAGGAGGAAGCAGAAGTAGAAGATGAGGTGTGCTACTACCTCACCCCCAAGGGAATGGACGGTCAAACCTTTGCCCTTCCTGCCAAGACCAGACGCGCAAGAAGACGCGCTCAAAAGAAACCGACTCGGGTCAACCATGCCATGACCCCGGTCAAGAAGAAGAGATCATTTCAATCCTACCAAAATGAACTGGTAGCTGAACCGGCTCTCCCCACCCATAACTCCTTTTCTCCTCTGAGAATTGTGAAAAAGAACTCTTCCACTGCACACATACGTGCAGCGGGGGAGATCCCTCAAACAGTCTCCTATATACATAGACCAGGGAGAATGACCTCAAACCCCAACCCCAAAACGGTTGAAGATACTACCATAACAGCCATACATAAGGCTCACAAGCAACTCCGCACTCTAAAGCAGCGCAGAAGTCGATACTATACTTCTCCTGCTCTCAAAACTTCTATACCAGCTAATGCTAAGGCTAAGCTGACTTACCCAGTACAAATATTGAGGAGACCTAAACCCAATGCTCCACTCCATGAGCTGGGGGCACCCAAAAGTGCCCGACCATCTGTGTTTACGAGGCTTTTCTTCCCAGCCAAAGGGCTGGGGGCATTTGAAGGTGCCTCGTCATCTTCCACACCAGCCTCAAAGCTGGGGGCACCCGATGGTGCCTCTTTAAAACCAAGACTCCGCAGAGAAGTGCGGGCCGGGACCTCTCAACATGCCAATAATGAGGGATCATATCAAACCCCTCAGAAAATGAAATCAACCAGCATACATGATCGGCTGGGGGCACGGATTAACCCGTGCCCAACTCAAAGAAGTCTGACAATTGTTGCACCAAACGCTACCCATAAGAAGCGTAGGGTCATAGCAACACCCTCTAACTCAGATGATGGAGCATCTGTCTACATAATAACCATACAGGAAGATCCTGTGGGAGAAGAAGAATCCCTTGATCAAAACCCTAACCCTGCCGCATATGCAGTCGGTGACGGGCCAAGCACTGGGAGGGAGAATTCAAACGACCCTCCTGGAAGCAGAGATTTCGTTATCCTGTCAACCGAAAGACGCCTTGATGGCTCTATCCAAGGTTTCGACGATGCTGTGGCAACACGAGTATTAAAACAGTTGCCCGACCTCACACAGTTACAACCGATATCCGGTGAAACCATTATGGATTATATCATTAGGTGGCGTGATATGAATATCAGAACACGGCACTCCATATCTGAAGAAGAAGCGACAGATTTCATAACCAAGAATCTGACAAGCGAGACAGGAAGATGGCTAAATATTGCCAATGCTCGCACATACCAAGAACTCATTGACATTGTGTCCCATTTAGGATGCGCAAACGAACTTACCGCACCATACCCGCGGCGGAGAAACAAATTCAAAACAACATGTGCTAACAGCAATGAGAACCCTGAATCACCAGACGAGGGAATGAGAAGAGTCAATAACATACAAACTTTTGAAAAATTTATTCCAGACACGGTGTTTCTCTCCGTTGCATTGAGGGCTGTCAGGTAAAATTTATTTTAGGTTTCCGCTAAATTTCATTAGTTTGAACTTTTCTCTTGTAACTACTGTCTGATTTTCGACAGTCATTTTTATTTTTACCCTTTTTCTAATATATTTTGATAAAAATACCAACTTTTGAAAAAGTTTTGAAAATACCCAAGTCACAAGAGGAAAACCTGGTTGCGGTTTTATTTTTACCCTTTCAATAAGATATTGATTTTCTAATTTTGTTATAGTTGTTCAACTTGACGTCTTAGTTAATTAGTGTAAATTAAAATTTATTTATAGTTAGATTTAGACTTACCTATATGATATTAACATTTTGTTTATCAATTAGAAGAGGAAAAAAAACGGGAGCCGTCTAGAGGCCGTTCCTTTCGTTAGTTATTGGTTTATGGTTATATAATCTTGAGATAAAATAATTCACAGTAGGAAATATTATGTAAAGAGAAAAACCCTCTCTCTCGCTCGTTCCAGTGACTCCATGAGTGTGGAAAGCCCTCAACCCGGTCTCGCTGTCTCGCTGTTCCGCTCTCTATTTTTTTCTCTCCGCTTAGTACCCTGCTCTTCCAGTTTTCCCGCTTTAATCCGGGCACAGTGTTTCTCCCCGTCGCATTCAGGGTCGTCAAGTAAGATTAATTTTATGTTTCGGCTAAATTTCAAAAGTTTCAACTTTTCTCTTGTAACTACTGTCCGATTTTCGCCTGACATTTTTATTTTTACCCTTTCTCTAATATATTTTAACAAAAATAATCAAACCTTTGAAAAAGTTTTAAAATACCCACGTCACAGGAGGAAATCCCAGGATTAGTTTTATTTTTATCCTTCCTATAAGATGTTGATTTGCTAATTTGGTTATATTTATTCGGCTTGACGTCTCAGTTAATTAGTCTAAATTAAAATTTATTTATAGTTGTGTTCGCACAGAATATATGCTACAAAGTTTCAGTATAGCAAGCTATACCTTTTAAACCTTTGTTATACTCTGTCAAATCAGATAGCAAGTGCACTATCCTATCGATGAGTATGCTCAGGTATTGATCCACAGGGACGGAAGAAAATGACCGGACTTATCCTAGAATTACTTGAGATTCTAGAAGTGAGAGAAAATTGGTTTGGTTTGGTTCTGACAATTCTAATGATTTATGACAAGTTTAAAAAGAAATAAAAGAGAATTAAAGTTGTTTTCAATTGATAAAAAGGCGTTTCCAGGGTTCAGATTTCATTTCTGTTCAGCCCCGAGGCATACGGCCCGTATGGGAATCCATACGGCCCGTAGGGGACCCCGAGTTAATGCTACAGCTACTGTTTTCTGTGCTGATGCTAATGTTTAGGGTTTCTATCGACCAGATCTAGATACCTAACCTCAGCTTTCGCATTTTGGCCTAGTACCCGATTACCGGACTCAAATACTTCCCTCTTAGATGCGTTAAACCTCAACTTTCGCATTTTGGCCTAATTTATCCAAGTTACTTGTTGGTTTACTAAAAGTATCCAAGGACTTTCGCCTCAAGGAAAGTTTCACCTTTCGGGTACTCCTTGGTTTCACCCTACTTCATATACTTTATTCGGTTGGATTAAATGTCATAGACTTGGCTCCTAACACTTAGATGTGCGCATTCATCTAACGGGATGACTAATCAATTCAAGCAACCACAAATAAAGCAATCAAAATACTACTCAACAAGGTAAAAACAAAGCATTCAACACAAAATCCAAGTAGCATGCAAACAAAACCAAACTAGAAACTACATCTTAGCCCTAGAAACAAAGTAAATTAGCTACTTATGTTCATAAGATAACACAAATAACAAGAGATGAAAGAGTTCATGACAAAACAGTGGAAAATCCGAAGATCCGTTGCAAACTCGCGTTTTTCACTTCTCTTCCTCTCCTCCTCCTCTTGTCTTTTGCTCCAAGAAAAGTTGTCCAAGTTCCAGTTGTCCATCCCCTTTTTTTGGTGAGGAAATATCTCATTTAATGCCCCAGATCGCGCCTGCAGAGGCTTCCTTTTCGGCCTCCTTGATTTCAGCAGATTTCATATTCTGGCTGGATCTTCCAATTTAACGTCCTACGGCCCGTAGGGGACCCCATACGGCTCGTAGGGCTGTGCTTTGTCTTGGAGACTCTGTTCCTCTGTTGTGGAACCTTCTGTGTGGTTGGGCAGATCCTGTACGGCCCATAGGGTATGTCATACGGGCCGTAAGAAAAGTTGTCAGATCCAGTTTTTCGCCCTTTTTCCTGCAAAATACCAAACAAAATATAGCAGTACCACATTTCTTCGAAATACAAGTAAAAAGTCCACACTTATAGGCTTTAAAGCACAGGTTTTAGTGTAAATCGGGGCTATAAATAAGACATAATATGGAGACATCAAGTTGGATTTATGCTTAGCTATATTATGTTAACATTTTGTTTATCAATTAGCGGAGGAAAAAAAAAATAGAGCCGTCTAGAGGCCTTTCTTTTCGTTAGTCATTGGTTTATGTATATAATTTTGAGATAAAATAATTCATAGTAGGAAATATTATGTTAAGAGAAAAACCCTCCCTCTCGCTCGTTCCAGTGACTCCACGAGTCTAGAAAGCCCTCAACCCGGTCTCGCCGTCTCGTTGTTTTGCTATCTCTTTCTTTCTCTCCACTTCATACCTCGCTGTTCCAGTTTTCTTACTTCAATCTGGGCACAGTGTTTCTCTACGTCGCATTCAGGACCGTCAGGTAAAATTTATTTTAGGTTTCGGCTAAATTTCAAAAGTTTCAACTTTTCTATTGTAACTATTGTCCGATTTTCGACCGACGTTTTTATTTTTACACTTTCTCTAATATATTTTAATAAAAATAATCAAACTTTTGAAAAAGTTTTAAAAATACCCATGTCGCGGGAGGAAAACTCGGGTGCTGTTTTATTTTAACATTCCTATGTGATGCTGATTTGGTAATTTGGTTATATTTATTCGTCTTGACATCTCAGTTAATTAGTGCAAATTAAAATTTATTTATAGTTGGATTTATACTTAGCTATATTATGTTAATAATTTGTTTATCAATTAGCAGAGGGAAAACAAACTGGGGTCGTCTAGAGGCCTTTCCTTTCATTCGTTATTGGTTTATGGTATATAATTATGAGATAAAAATATTCATAGTTAGGAATATTATGTTAAGAGAAAAACCCTCCCTTTTGCTCGTTCCAGTGACTCCATGAGTCTAGAAAGCCCTCCACCCGGTCTCGCCGTCTCGCCATTCCCCTCTATATTTCATTCTCTCCGCTTTATACCTCGATCTTCCTGTTTTCTCACTTCACTCCAGACACGGTGTTTCTCTCCGTTGCATTGAGGGCTGTCAGGTAAAATTTATTTTAGGTTTCCGCTAAATTTCATTAGTTTGAACTTTTCTCTTGTAACTACTGTCCGATTTTCGACAGTCATTTTTATTTTTACCCTTTTTCTAATATATTTTGATAAAAATACCAACTTTTGAAAAAGTTTTCAAAATACCCAAGTCACAAGAGGAAAACCCGGTTTCGGTTTTATTTTTTCCCTTTCAATAAGATACTGATTTTCTAATTTTGTTATATTTGTTCAACTTGACGTCTTAGTTAATTAGTCTAAATTAAAATTTATTTATAGTTAGATTTATACTTACCTATATGATATTAACATTTTGTTTATCAATTAGCAGAGGAAAAAAAACGGGAGCCATCTAGAGGCCGTTCCTTTCGTTAGTTATTGGTTTATGGTTATATAATCTTGAGATAAAATAATTCACAGCAGGAAATATTATGTTAAGAGAAAAACCCTCTCTCTCGCTCGTTCCATTGACTCCATGAGTGTGGAAAGCCCTCAACCCGGTCTCGCTGTTCCGCTCTCTATTTTTTTCTCTCCGCTTACTACCCTGCTCTTCCATTTTTCCCGCTTTAATCCGGGCACAGTGTTTCTCCCCGTCGCATTCAGGGTCGTCAGGTAAGATTAATTTTATGTTTCGGCTAAATTTCAAAAGTTTCAACTTTTCTCCTGTAACTACTGTCCGATTTTCGCCTGACATTTTTATTTTTACCCTTTCTCTAATATATTTTAACAAAAATAATCAAACCTTTGAAAAAGTTTTAAAATACCCACGTCACAGGAGGAAATCCCGCGAGTAGTTTTATTTTTATCCTTCCTATAAGATGTTGATTTGCTAATTTGGTTATATTTATTCGGCTTGACGTCTCAGTTAATTAGTCTAAATTAAAATTTATTTATAGTTGGATTTCTGCTTAGCTATATTATGTTAACATTTTGTTTATCAATTAGCGGAGGAAAAAGAAAATAGAGCCGTCTAGAGGCCTTTCTTTTCGTTAGTCATTGGTTTATGTATATAATTTTGAGATAAAATAATTCATAGTAGGAAATATTATGTTAAGAGAAAAACCCTCCCTCTCGCTCGTTCCAGTGACTCCACGAGTCTAGAAAGCCCTCAACCCGGTCTCGCCGTCTCGTTGTTTTGCTATCTCTTTCTTTCTCTCCACTTCATACCTCGCTGTTCCAGTTTTCTTACTTCAATCTGGGCACAGTGTTTCTCTACGTCGCATTCAGGACCGTCAGGTAAAATTTATTTTAGGTTTCGGCTAAATTTCAAAAGTTTCAACTTTTCTGTTGTAACTATTGTCCGATTTTCGACCGACATTTTTATTTTTACCCTTTCTCTAATATATTTTAATAAAAATAATCAAAATTTTGAAAAAGTTTTAAAAATACCCATGTCGCAGGAGGAAAACTCGGGTGCTGTTTTATTTTAACATTCCTATGAGATGCTGATTTAGTAATTTGGTTATATTTATTCGTCTTGACATCTCAGTTAATTAGTGCAAATTAAAATTTATTTATAGTTGGATTTATACTTAGCTATATTATGTTAATAATTTGTTTATCAATTAGCAGAGGGAAAACAAAATGGGGTCGTCTAGAGCCCTTTCCTTTCATTCGTTATTGGTTTATGGTATATAATTGTGAGATAAAAAAAATTCATAGTTAGAAATATTATGTTAAGAGAAAAACCCTCCCTTTCGCTCGTTCGAGTGACTCCCTGAGTCTAGAAAGCCCTCCACCCGGTCTCGCCGTCTCGCCATTCCCCTCTATATTTCATTCTCTCCGCTTTATACCTCGATCTTCTTGTTTTCTCACTTCACTTCAGACACGGTGTTTCTCTCCGTTGCATTGAGGGCTGTCAGGTAAAATTTATTTTAGGTTTCCGCTAAATTTCATTAGTTTGAACTTTTCTCTTGTAACTACTGTCCGATTTTCGACAGTCATTTTTATTTTTACCCTTTTTCTAATATATTTTGATAAAAATACCAACTTTTGAAAAAGTTTTCAAAATACCCAAGTCACAAGAGGAAAACCCGGTTGCGGTTTTATTTTTTCCCTTTCAATAAGATACTGATTTTCTAATTTTGTTATATTTGTTCAACTTGACGTCTTAGTTAATTAGTCTAAATTAAAATTTATTTATAGTTAGATTTATACTTACCTATATGATATTTATAGTTAGATTTATACTTACCTAAATTAAAATTTTGTTATATGATCCCTCACTATTTGCATATTGAGAGGTGCTGTCCCGCATTTCTCTGAGGAGCCTTGGTTTTAACGAGGCATCAGCGGATGCCTCCAGCTTTGAGGCTGATATGGAAGATGACGAGGCGCCTTTAAATGCCCCCAGCCCTTTGGCTGGGAAGGAAAGCCTCGCAAACACAGATGGTCGGGCACTTTTGGGTGCCCCCAGCTCGTGGATTGGAGCATTGGGTTTAGGTCTTCTCAGTATTTGTACTGGGTATGTCAGCTTAGCATTGGCATCAGCTGGTGCAAAAGTCCTGGGAGCAGGAGAAGTGTAGTATCGACTTTTGCACTGCTTTAGAGTGCGGAGTTGCCTATGAGCCTTGTGTATGGCTGTTATGGTAGTGTTTTCAACCGTTTTGGGGTTGCGGTTTGAGGTCATTCTCCTTGGTTTATGTATGTAGGAGACGGTTTGAGAGATCTCCCCCGCTGCACGTATGTGTGCAGTGGAAGAGTTCTTTTTCACAATTCTCAGAGGAGAAAAGGAGTTATGGGTAGGGAGAGCCAGTTCAGCTACCAGTTCATTTTTGGTAGGATTGAAGGGATCTCTTCTTGTTGACCGGGGTCATGGCATGGTTGACCCGGGTCAGTTTCTTTTGAGCGCGTCTTCTTGCGCGTCTGGTCTTGGAAGGAAGGGCAAAGGTCTGACCATCCATTCTTTTGGGGGTGAGGTAGTAGCATACCTCGTCTTCCACTTCAGCTTCCTCCTCGGTTATAGACCCGAGGGTTTCTTGCTCAGTCTGCTCAGTCATGGGAGCAGGTGTGGCAAACTTGAGTATTTCAGAGGTGGGGACTGCAAAAGCCCCGAAAAATATCATCTCTCCATTGCCAGGAAAGGTGGTCAGCTGGTTGGTTGTTGCAGCGAGGTAGTTCATTGTCATCGACATCTTGCAAGCAAACAAACTTAAAATTTCATTAGTCAATTTTGTATTTTATGGGAACCAGTTTAGTATACATGAAAGGACAAGACTTCACCCAAGCGATAACCAATTGACCCGATTATTCAATTCATAGACAGCGATAACAAACATAAAAGGACAAGACTTCACCCAAGCGATCCAACGACTTGTTGCTTTAGGAATTTTGAAAGTCATTGGTTGCTTAGGTATAGTTCCCTTTACATTTGTATCGGATCCCGAACATGTGAGGAGAAGTATGTCCCACCGGGCGTGCCAAAACCTGTAGGGCGCAGAAAGTTGCACGGCGTCAGGTTAGCTAACGGTGCGGGTTTTATGTGTGGGTGAGTGGAAATGCTCCCAGCTGGGTTCAGTGCTCTGGTTCTTTGAAGTGAACATGAGCAGGTCACCGAACTCAGGGGAAGGCATCCACTGGGTATTTCTTTCTGAAAAGTCGCAGGTGCATTGCAAAGACCAAAGGGCATTCTACGGTATGCATAGGTACCGTATGGGCATGTGAATGTGGTCTTCTCTTGGTCCTGCGGATGAATGGGAATCTGAAAGAAACCTGAATAACCATCAAGATAACAGAAATATGAGTGATTAGCAAGCCTTTGAAGGAGTTGATCAACAAATGGCAAGGGAAAGTGATCCTTGCGCGTAGCTGCGTTAAGCTTCCGGTAGTCAATGCACATCCTCCAACCAGTTGCAATGCGTGTTTGGATCATCTCATCTTTTTCATTCTTCACCACTGTTGCTCCCCCTTTCTTGGGAACCACATGGACGGGGCTCACCCATTTGCTGTCAGAAATCGGGTAGATAATACCTGCTTCATAAAGTTTTAAAATTTCTTTCTTTACTACCTCTTTCAGATTTGGGTTGAGCCGTCTTTGGTGTTCAACTGAAGGCTTGTGGTCATCCTCTAGCAAGATCCTGTGTGTGCAAATGGTTGGATCGATCCCCTTCAAGTCCTTGATAGAATATCCAATCGCGCCTTTGTGGGCTCTCAACTTCTCCATGAGCTTGGCGGTTTGGTCAGGGGTTAATCCTGCATTCACAATAACAGGACATTTCTTTTCTGAGTCGAGGAATTCGTACCTGAGAGTGGCTGGGAGAGGTTTTAATTCGGGAGTGTTCTGCTCTGTCTGGCTGGTCGTACGATCCGTATGAATCTTGTACGGGCCGTAGGCTTCAGCTTCAGCCTGAGCTTTCAATTCCTTCTCAATCTCCAGCTTCTCTGTTTGAAATTCCTCTGGTCTACGGCCCGTATGATCTGGGTACGGCCCGTATGGGAATCCTTCCAGACAGACAGGTGCTGTGTCCGCCGTGCAAATCGTCTCAATCTTGCTTGTTTCATCCTGCAAGTCAGATAAAAAATCAAAATGATACCTTAGCGAGTTGTTGACTTGCTCCAGAAAATTCTCTTCAACCAATTCATCAATCACATCGATCATATAACATGATTCGGGTTGAGCGGGATACTTCATTGCTCGGTCGATTTGAAAGTGAACCTTCTCATCTCCGATGTTCAAGGTTAAAGTCCTATTTTTCACATCAATCAGCGCCCCCGCGGTTCTCAAAAATGGTCTTCCTAGAATGATGGGGACCTCCTTGTCTTCCTCCATTTCCATCACAATAAAATCACCGGGCACATATAACTTACCGACTTGAACCGGTACATCTTCCACTATGCCAAGTGGTAGTCTCACCGAAGAATCCGCAAGTTGTAAGGTCATGCGTGTAGGTCTAAGCTCTCCCACACCCAATCGTTCGAAGATAGTTCGCGGCATGAGACTCACGCTAGCCCCCAAATCACATAAAGCTCGTCGAATGGTGGCTTTGCCAATTGTGCATGGAATGGAAAATTTACCCGGATCTTCCAATTTCGGTGGAAGTTCACTTCTCAGTATAGCACTACACTGTTCAGTCAATTTCACCGTCTCATGCCCCCCCAAGCTTCGTTTATTGGATAGGATGTCCTTGAGAAACTTAGCATAGGTTGACATTTGGGTCAATGCCTCGGTGAATGGAATTGTAATGTGCAATTGCTTCATAACTTCAATAAACTTGAAGAACTGTTCATTGAGTCGGGTTTCTGCTAATCTCTGTGGGAATGGAACTGGTGGCCGGTAGGGTGGTGGTTTCTCGGTCACCTTCTTTTTCTGTTTGTCAGCTTCATTCAGTACGGGCCGTACGGGATTGGTACGGGCCGTATGGTCTGTCTCTTCATTCACAACTTCAATCGGGTCAGGCTCTGGCTGCTCAGAAATCACAGGGGTTGTCTCTACGGGCCGTATGGGATTCATACGGGCCGTAGGGTCGGCTTCTGGCTCGGCAGGCAAGGCTGGTCCTTGGTACTGTGTCCCACTTCGCAATGTAACTGCCTTAGCCTCCTCCCTGGGGTTAATCTCTGGTTGGCCCGGTAGCATTCCAGATTGTGGTGGTGCACCTTGGCTCCCATTTTGAGGTTTGTTTTGGGCGGCCAAACTAGCTAACTGAGCGTTGATCGCTTGCATCTGCTCGAAGAGCATTTGATTCATCTTCCCTTGCTCATGCATAAAGTTCTCCACAGCAGAGGCAACATAGGGTTTAGATGGTCCTGAGTATGGTGCTCGGTTGTTTGAGTTATTGAATGCAGCATTGTTGTAGAAGTTGCGGTTGTTATTGTTGCTGCCAGAAGGGTTGTTGTTGAAGTGTGTGGGGTTATTTTGCTTCCACCTCCAATTCTGTTGTTCAATCGGGTCCTTGGAATAGGTTCGGCTGAAAGGAGGTTTCGGGAAGTAAGATGGCTCATTGTTAAGAGAATTCACTTGCTCGGGCTCTTCATCTCTTTGCGCAAGCGGACAATTCTCATACTCGTGTCTCTCATCTCCACACATAACACAAGGTTGTGGTTGCTGATTACCAAGCGCCTTGACACTCATCTTGTCAAAAGCCTTCTGCATGGCATCCATCTTGGCGGTGAGAGCTGTGATCTGATCGACCTCAATTCGGCCTCCTCCAGTTCCTCGAGTGCTCCCTCGGCCAGACCATTGTTGGTTGGTTGCCATATTGTCAATTAAGTTCATTGCCTTGGTAGCCTCTCGATCCATGAGAGCTCCACCTGCAACTGCATCAACTGAAGTACGAGTGGTATCAGTTAAACCAGCATAAAAAGACTGAACAAGTAACCATTCGGGAATACCATGATGTGGACAAGAGTATTGCAATTCCCTAAATCTTTCCCAGGCCTCATTCAGTGGTTCATCAGGCCTTTGTCTGAAACTGGTCAGTTGGGTTCTAACATTGGCAGTTCTCTTATGGGGGAAAAATCTAGTCAAAAACAGTTTGGACAGTTCCCTCCAAGTGGTAATTGAATCCCTTGGTAATGACCCTAACCATTTCTTGGCTTTATCTCTAAGAGTGAAAGGAAATAAAGCAAGCCTAATGTAATCAGTTGTTGCGCCATTGATTTTAATGGTGGCACAACACTCAAGAAAAGTTTGAACATGGGCATGCGGATCCTCATGATCCATGCCATGGAATGTGTTTTGCTGGACGATGTTGACAACGCCCGGATTGAAGTTGGGTTGGTTGCCGGCAACCCTTGGCAAACAGATTGCTCCTCTAACATCTCCTGCTCTCGGGACATTGAACTCTCGCAATGTCCTTGGCTCATAATCTTCTCCTTCATCATCTGAGAATTGATCCTCTTCTGGTGGATCATTGATGGGCGGAATCATTGATGGGTGGATTAACTCCGCCGTTATTCATTGTGTCTTGTTCTAGGTCTGTCTGGCCTCTGTTGTCGGCTGGTACGGGCCGTATGAATCTTGTACGGGCCGTACGGAGAGGTGACAGATGCGGTGGTGCTGGAACGAATGAGTTGGAAGTCTGCCCTTTGCTTCTGAGATGGTAGTGGTTCTTGGGCCGTGACTCTTCCAGTATGTTCCTGCAAATAAGGAAAAAGAAAAAGAAAAATTAAAATCTAGAATCAAGCAAAAATAAGAAAAAGTCCAGAATTTTCGTTGCTGTTCCCCGGCAACGGCGCCAAAAACTTGTTCGCACAGAATATATGCTACAAAGTTTCAGTATAGCAAGCTATACCTTTTAAACCTTTGTTATACTCTGTCAAATCAGATAGCAAGTGCACTATCCTATCGATGAGTATGCTCAGGTATCGATCCACAGGGACGGAAGAAAATGACCGGACTTATCCTAGAATTACTTGAGATTCTAGAAGTGAGAGAAAATTGGTTTGGTTTGGTTCTGACAATTCTAATGATTTATGACAAGTTTAAAAAGAAATAAAAGAGAATTAAAGTTGTTTTCAATTGATAAAAAGGCGTTTCCAGGGTTCAGATTTCATTTCTGTTCAGCCCCGAGGCATACGGCCCGTATGGGATCCATACGGCCCGTAGGGGACCCCGAGTTAATGCTACAGCTACTGTTTTCTGTGCTGATGCTAATGTTTAGGGTTTCTATCGACCAGATCTAGATACCTAACCTCAGCTTTCGCATTTTGGCCTAGTACCCGATTACCGGACTCAAATACTTCCCTCTTAGATGCGTTAAACCTCAACTTTCGCATTTTGGCCTAATTTATCCAAGTTACTTGTTGGTTTACTAAAAGTATCCAAGGACTTTCGCCTCAAGGAAAGTTTCACCTTTCGGGTACTCCTTGGTTTCACCCTACTTCATATACTTTATTCGGTTGGATTAAATGTCATAGACTTGGCTCCTAACACTTAGATGTGCGCATTCATCTAACGGGATGACTAATCAATTCAAGTAACCACAAATAAAGCAATCAAAATACTACTCAACAAGGTAAAAACAAAGCATTCAACACAAAATCCAAGTAGCATGCAAACAAAACCAAACTAGAAACTACATCTTAGCCCTAGAAACAAAGTAAATTAGCTACTTATGTTCATAAGATAACACAAATAACAAGAGATGAAAGAGTTCATGACAAAACAGTGGAAAATCCGAAGATCCGTTGCAAACTCGCGTTTTTCACTTCTCTTCCTCTCCTCCTCCTCTTGTCTTTTGCTCCAAGAAAAGTTGTCCAAGTTCCAGTTGTCCATCCCCTTTTTTTGGTGAGGAAATATCTCATTTAATGCCCCAGATCGCGCCTGCAGAGGCTTCCTTTTCGGCCTCCTTGATTTCAGCAGATTTCAGATTCTGGCTGGATCTTCCAATTTAACGTCCTACGGCCCGTAGGGGACCCCATACGGCTCGTAGGGCTGTGCTTTGTCTTGGAGACTCTGTTCCTCTGTTGTGAAACCTTCTGTGTGGTTGGGCAGATCCTGTACGGCCCATAGGGTATGTCATACGGGCCGTATGAAAAGTTGTCAGATCCAGTTTTTCGCCCTTTTTCCTGCAAAATACCAAACAAAATATAGCAGTACCACATTTTTCGAAATACAAGTAAAAAGTCCACACTTATAGGCTTTAAAGCACAGGTTTTAGTGTAAATCGGGGCTATAAATAAGACATAATATGGAGACATCAAGTTGGATTTATGCTTAGCTATATTATGTTAACATTTTGTTTATCAATTAGCGGAGGAAAAAAAAAATAGAGCCGTCTAGAGGCCTTTCTTTTCGTTAGTCATTGGTTTATGTATATAATTTTGAGATAAAATAATTCATAGTAGGAAATATTATGTTAAGAGAAAAACCCTCCCTCTCGCTCGTTCCAGTGACTCCACAAGTCTAGAAAGCCCTCAACCCGGTCTCGCCGTCTCGTTGTTTTGCTATCTCTTTCTTTCTCTCCACTTCATACCTCGCTGTTCCAGTTTTCTTACTTCAATCTGGGCACAGTGTTTCTCTACGTCGCATTCAGGACCGTCAGGTAAAATTTATTTTAGGTTTCGGCTAAATTTCAAAAGTTTCAACTTTTCTATTGTAACTATTGTCCGATTTTCGACCGACGTTTTTATTTTTACACTTTCTCTAATATATTTTAATAAAAATAATCAAACTTTTGAAAAAGTTTTAAAAATACCCATGTCGCAGGAGGAAAACTCGGGTGCTGTTTTATTTTAACATTCCTATGAGATGCTGATTTGGTAATTTGGTTATATTTATTCGTCTTGACATCTCAGTTAATTAGTGCAAATTAAAATTTATTTATAGTTGGATTTATACTTAGCTATATTAAGTTAATAATTTGTTTATCAATTAGCAGAGGGAAAACAAACTGGGGTCGTCTAGAGGCCTTTCCTTTCATTCGTTATTGGTTTATGGTATATAATTATGAGATAAAAAAATTTATAGTTAGAAATATTATGTTAAGAGAAAAACCATCTCTCTCGCTCGTTCCAGTGACTCCATGCCATGGCATGGAGCTTGATGACTAGCTTGGTTTAAATCATGCAAATGGCGCTACCTTCTGTCGTACACCTGGTTCATGAAAGACCATATCCTTGGCAGCCGCACGGCTCATGGTGCTCCATGCTCACGCAATAAGAAGTATGCTCCTCCTCCTAACAAACAAGACAGAAACGTTGGAGAAACGGTTTCCTGCCTCTCAACCGGCATCAACCTGGAGATGCCATTTCAAGGCTCCAAATGTCAGAGTCCACGTGCCAAGCACTAGTTGGATCATAATAAATGAAAAGAATATGCTTTAGAACCTTCCAGCTGATGCTAGTTGTCCATATTCCCTTTGCACGCCAACCGTTCGATGAAATGAATGGTCAAGATGAAGATGCCAAAATCAAACCCTGATGAAAGCCTAGCCCTGAGGCTATATAAGGAGCATAATAGAAGAGAAAACACAACAATTGAACACACAAGAGAGATATAGAAAACAAGATAGATACACATTGTAACACACACATATACACAGATTGAGGGCTCTTTGTCTCTTCTTTTTCATAGTTCATACTCAAGCCTTGTGCTTTTCTCCCATTTCTTCAAATCAATAGCATAGAAGAAGCCTTGATGGCTGTATGATGTATTAATTCCCTTGGTGAATAAAGTTTATTTGAAAGTTTTCTATTTTTCTTGCATTTTCTCTCTATTTTATTAGATACATTGCTTTGATCTTTTATTCTTCTCGATCTACTCCCTTAAATTTGCTGTTTTGAAGCATGAAGAAGAGAGCTCCATGCCATGGCATGGAGCTTGATGACTAAATCTTTTCTTTTCTCCTTTTCTTTCTTTTCTTTCTTTCTTTCTTTTCTTTTCTTTCTCTCTGATCCTTGATCTGTTTAAATAATGGAAATAAGGAGAGTATAAGGAGTCAAGCCAGCTGGCTTCTCTTTATACTTGATTTATAAGAAGTTATTTAAAAGGATCAAGTGATCTATGTATGATAGAAGTAGCAAGGTCAAGCCAGCTGGCTTCCTTGCTATTTTCTTTTCAAATGGACCTAAGATGAGTATTGAAAAGCTTAAACCCCAAGGCAAAGCTCCATGCAAGTCATATACACCAAATTATGCAAAGTCAAGGGGTTAAAAGTTGATTCGATACATGTCTATTGAAGGATGGAGCTCAAAAGATGTGAATAGACATCAGTGCATACTGAACCAGGTCATTCATACTCTCAAAAGCTATGATCTCCTAATGATCATGTCCAAATCATAGTGAGGAGAACACTTAAAAGTGATTTTTCTAAAAGGCAGGGATCTATTTGCAAAAATACAGGTTCTGACAGTCTATGTTCATGTCAAAATGATGTTTCTCATAGCTTGGAGCTTTTAATTTTGATCTTCTCTCTTAATTGATGACAACACAGTGGCTTTGAAGCCCTTGAAATCTGTAATAGACCCAAACCAGAATCCATGCCATGATTAAAATACCTTGTACCAGTCTCTGATATCATACCAACCATAAACTCAGCGATAAATCATGTAAATAATCCAACTGGTACAATGCAATGTGCTATAAATAGTGAAATGCACTGATCTGATAAAATCGCCGATTCTGATAAATACAAGGACCAAATTACAAAATGGACTTCACCATTGGATAGTGAATTTAAAAACACATGAAATGCACATAAATTTTGCATCATTTGGATTTCCCTACAGAAAGATATGGTTCTCCAAAGTTCATCTTTTAAAAATATAAAATGCTGAATTTTCTGTCAGATTTACCAGCTATGCCCCTCATGCTACACAAGCCTTTAAACTGAGAAATAATGCTCAGGAAATTCTGAAATTTGACACATAAGTCCCTTGTACATATATCTTTGAATCTGTGAAATAAAAATCACCTCTCATGTACTAAATTCATGAGAAATCAGATCAAAAAGTCTGAAAATATGCATATGATCTGTTCTGGTCGCATTCCCCATTTGGAACCCTTAAAAGGACCAAAATATAAAATAAATTGCACAGATGGATAGCTAATTCCAAGCCAATAAAAATGGACATCAATTTCATATTATTTGGATTTCATTTCAATTAAATATGAATTTTGGAAGTTCAGCCCTTTGAAATGATAAAAAACAGCAAATACCAGTACAGTTCATACCTGTCCCTGTGTTTAACCTTCTGTCTGGTACAGCTAGGTAGCTCCAAAGTTCATGAAATCTTACCAGAATATAGAAGATTCTGTCCTGAGAATTTTCATATAAAGAACACAAAATTTGGATCAGCAGAACTCTTGGAATTAAATTCTGAAGTTAGCTACCAGCATGGTAACAACAGCTATTTACCAGCAGAGTTCCCTGTACAAAAACGCCTGTTTCATATAGTTCTGAATTGAGTTTAATAAAACTGTTTTACGTGCATACAGGTCATGACTCAAGGAAGATTTTCATATAAAAAACATGAAGTTTCGTGTAGCCAATTGATGGGAATTGATCTCCAAAGTTCAGCTGCTCAGAAAATGCTACTGTCAGAAAAATGGACATTTGACCCCTGACAGCTGCATTGTCATTTTGAGACCCCTAAAAGAGTTGAAATGTCAAATAAATTACATATTCAGAAACTAGACTTCAAGCCCATCAAGATAGACATTAAATTCGAATTAATTGGACTTGTATTCAGTTCTGAATTTAATTTCAAAGTTGATCAGATCAAAAATATAAAAATACAGCAGCTCAAGGATATTTCTACCCCTTCTGTTGAAATTAAATCTGAAAAATCTGAAAACAAAGGCTTTCATGCCACCTTTGATCCAAAACCTAATTCAGAGCAAATTGATCTCTCTCTGATATGATCAGTATGCCTATAAATGATCCAAACAATCTTTCCGAGTACTTGAATTGACCTTAAATCCTTTGCATCACTCACTGGTATCAAACCGGTACTGAAACTGGTGCAACAGAATCCAAGTCATGCTCAAGTCACCTCCAAACATGGAATTGATGACTTTAATGTCTTTCAAATCTCCATACGATCTCAAATAGTTGATTCGTTGAAGAAAAACACAATAGAATCAATCAAAATCGACTCAAGCGTTCATTGGTACTGACAGGCACTGTTCAAGCCTAGGTCGCCATCTCCGATGAACTTCAACAGTCAACAATAGGTGCACTGTGATCCCGACAACCAGACGAGGCCAATGGTATTCATAGCCGGCGCCGCCGTGATCGAAGATGGCCGGAACCTCCCTTTCCTGGCCCTTGTCAGGGATGAACCCTACGACCTATCGGGTTGCACGATTCTTAATGCACCTGATCAAATCCAAAGGCCCAAGTTCAAATCCATTAACCTAACGGCCTACTGACGCATGGGACCTACCTGTCAGTCCGTTTGATTTGTTTAAAGCTCCAGCACCAATCTTGGAGCCCATTTGGCATACATCTAAGCGGCGGCACATTAATTGATGATCCAGCACATTCATTAAGGCCCAAAAGCCCAATCTTAAAGCCCCTTTGATCAAACCATATCCAGTGTTAATCCCAATGCCCAAATGTCAGAAATCCAGACCTCTGGACACATATCAAAGCCCAATGATCTCAATCCAATGGCTTGTGCACATCCCAAAGGCCCAAAAGTCCAAATCTCAAAGCCCTGCACTAATCTTAAAGTGCACATGTGACCAGAAGATCCCTTTTTGCACATAAACCCTTCTGTTTATTTAAAATATGCAGAGAAGTCCCTATAAATTTACAAAAAGGCCCCTGTCAGCATAAAACTTTCTCAAACAAGCCCTTAAAGGCCGATTTTACAATACAGACCCTGTCAAAAGCCCAAATCATAGCCTCAGGTCCTCCAGAAATCCCAAACAATTCCCTGAAACATAAAATCTTTATAAATAAGTCCTTTCCAGTCCTTTTTTACCATAACTTTCTCATACTGAGTCCAAATCAACTCAAATCAGTTCCAAATGAACCCAAATTCAATTCTCTACAATTCTAAACAACATTTGAACATATCCAGGTGCCAGCCATAGTCTGAAATGACTAAAATGCCCCTTTCTTGACATATCTTTGATAGTTAAATGCTCCTTTCAAATTAAAAAAAAACATATAAATGACATTCCTCATGTGTGTCCTCATATTTTAAATGTGAAATCCATATTTTCATGCATACATCAAGGTAACTGACCAAAAAGAAATCCAAAGTTAAATGAGAACCAACCGCATGACCAAAGTAAATCATACATGAGCCCCCTTTTAGCCCCATTATTCGGTTCAACCCAAATAGGCACAAATCCTGGAATGCATGAGGTGTTCAGTTTGACCCGAAAGGTCTTTCTGATGTAATTAACGGCGGGGGCTTGCGCCCGTCGAGAGTTTAAACGTCCTCACAATCGAAAATAATAAAACCTCCGACAACTGATCATGAACGTAGGTTGTCACAAGAGGTGAACCAGAAGGAATGTAGAAAGAAATCCCCAGTGGATGCCTTCCCCTGAGTTCGGTGACCTGCTCACGTTCACCTCAAAGAGCCAGAGCACTGAACCCGGCTAGGAGCGTCTCCACCCAATCATACCCAGAGTGAAAAATCTGCACCGTTAGCTAACCTGACGCCATG
The DNA here is from genome assembly GCF_964058835.1 of Carex rostrata. Classification (NCBI taxonomy): domain Eukaryota; kingdom Viridiplantae; phylum Streptophyta; class Magnoliopsida; order Poales; family Cyperaceae; genus Carex; species Carex rostrata. The sequence continues at coordinate 3,919,565 of NC_135920.1, read as the reverse complement.
CAACTTTCTGCGCCCTACAAATTTGTTTATCAATTAGCAGAGGGAAAACAAACTGGGGTCGTCTAGAGGCCTTTCCTTTCATTCGTTATTGGTTTATGGTATATAATTATGAGATAAAAAAAATTCATAGTTAGAAATATTACGTTAAGAGAAAAAACCTCCCTTTCGCTCGTTCCAGTGACTCCATGAGTCTAGAAAGCCCTCCACCCGGTCTCGCCGTCTCGCCATTCCACTCTATATTTCATTCTCTCCGCTTTATACCTCGATCTTCTTGTTTTCTCACTTCACTCCAGACACGGTGTTTCTCTCCGTTGCATTGAGGGCTGTCAGGTAAAATTTATTTTAGGTTTCCGCTAAATTTCATTAGTTTGAACTTTTCTCTTGTAACTACTGTCCGATTTTCGACAGTCATTTTTATTTTTACCCTTTTTCTAATATATTTTGATAAAAATACCAACTTTTGAAAAAGTTTTCAAAATACCCAAGTCACAAGAGGAAAACCCGGTTGCGGTTTTATTTTTTCCATTTCAATAAGATACTGATTTTCTAATTTTGTTATATTTGTTCAACTTGACGTCTTAGTTAATTAGTCTAAATTAAAATTTATTTATAGTTAGATTTATACTTACCTATATGATATTAACATTTTGTTTATCAATTAGCAGAGGAAAAAAAACGGGAGCCGTCTAGAGGCCGTTCCTTTCGTTAGTAATTGGTTTATGGTTATATAATCTTGAGATAAAATAATTCACAGCAGGAAATATTATGTTAAGAGAAAAACCCTCTCTCTCGCACTTTCCAGTGACTCCACGAGTCTAGAAAGCCCTCAACCCGGTCTCGCCGTCTCGTTGTTTTGTTATCTCTTTCTTTCTCTCCACTTCATACCTCGCTGTTCTAGTTTTCTTACTTCAATCTGGGCACAGTGTTTCTCTATGTCGCATTCAGGACCGTCAGGTAAAATTTATTTTAGGTTTCGGCTAAATTTCAAAAGTTTCAACTTTTCTATTGTAACTATTGTCCGATTTTCGACCGACATTTTTATTTTTACACTTTCTCTAATATATTTTAATAAAAATAATCAAACTTTTGAAAAAGTTTTAAAAATACCCATGTCGCAGGAGGAAAACTCGGGTGCTGTTTTATTTTAACATTCCTATGAGATGCTGATTTGGTAATTTGGTTATATTTATTCGTCTTGACATCTCAGTTAATTAGTGCAAATTAAAATTTATTTATAATTGGATTTATACTTAGCTATATTATGTTAATAATTTGTTTATCAATTAGCAGAGGGAAAACAAACTGGGGTCGTCTAGAGCCCTTTCCTTTCATTCGTTATTGGTTTATGGTATATAATTGTGAGATAAAAAAATTCATAGTTAGAAATATTATGTTAAGAGAAAAACCCTCCCTTTCGCTCGTTCGAGTGACTCCCTGAGTCTAGAAAGCCCTCCACCCGGTCTCGCCGTCTCGCCATTCCCCTCTATATTTCATTCTCTCCGCTTTATACCTCGATCTTCTTGTTTTCTCACTTCACTCCAGACACGGTGTTTCTCTCCGTTGCATTGAGGGCTGTCAGGTAAAATTTATTTTAGGTTTCCGCTAAATTTCATTAGTTTGAACTTTTCTCTTGTAACTACTGTCCGATTTTCGACAGTCATTTTTATTTTTACCCTTTTTCTAATATATTTTGATAAAAATACCAACTTTTGAAAAAGTTTTCAAAATACCCAAGTCACAAGAGGAAAACCCGGTTGCGGTTTTATTTTTTCCCTTTCAATAAGATACTGATTTTCTAATTTTGTTATATTTGTTCAACTTGACGTCTTAGTTAATTAGTCTAAATTAAAATTTATTTATAGTTAGATTTATACTTACCTATATGATATTAACATTTTGTTTATCAATTAGCAGAGGAAAAAAAACGGGAGCCGTCTAGAGGCCGTTCCTTTCGTTAGTAATTGGTTTATGGTTATATAATCTTGAGATAAAATAATTCACAGCAGGAAATATTATGTTAAGAGAAAAACCCTCTCTCTCGCTCGTTCCAGTGACTCCATGAGTGTGGAAAGCCCTCAACCCGGTCTCGCTGTTCCGCTCTCTATTTTTTTCTCTCCGCTTACTACCCTGCTCTTCCAGTTTTCCCGCTTTAATCCGGGCACAGTGTTTCTCCCCGTCGCATTCAGGATCATCAGGTAAGATTAATTTTATGTTTCGGCTAAATTTCAAAGTTTCAACTTTTCTCCTGTAACTACTGTCCGATTTTCGCCTGACATTTTTATTTTTACCCTTTCTCTAATATATTTTAACAAAAATAATCAAACCTTTGAAAAAGTTTTAAAATACCCACTGTAGGGCGCAGAAAGTTGCACGGCGTCAGGTTAGCTAACGGTCCGGGTTTTATGTGTGGGTGAGTGAAAATGCTCCCAACTGGGTTCAGTGCTCTGGTTCTTTGAAGTGGACATGAGCAGGACACCGAACTCAGGGGAAGGCATCCACTGGGTATTTCTTTCTGCATTCCTTCTGGTTCACCCCTTGTGACAATCTACGTTCATGATCAGTTGTCGGTGGTTTTATTATTTTCGATTGTGAGGACATTTTACTCCCGACGGGCGCAAGCCCCGCCGTTAATTACATCAGAAAGACCTTTCGAGTCTATCTGAAGACCTCATGCATTCCGGGATTTGTGCCTATTTGGGTTGAACTAAATAATAGGGCTAAAAGGGGCTCATGTATAATTTACTTTGGTCGTGCGGTTGGTTCTCATTTGACTTTGGATTTCTTTTTGGTCAGTTACCATGATGTGTGCATGAAAATATGGATCTCATATTTAAAATATGAAAACATACATAAGAAATATCATCTAGGTGTTTTTAATTTGAAAGGAGCATTTAAATATCATTTTTATATCTTTATTTATAAAAATATGTCAAGAGAGGGGCATTTTGGTCATTTCAGTTTATGGCTGGGACCTGGATATGGTCAATTATTATTTAGAATTATAGAGAATTTGATTGGAGTTCATTTGGAACTGATTCGAGTCAATTTGGACTTAATATGAGAAAGTTATGGTCAGAAAGGACTTGTTTGTAAAGATTTTATATTTCCAGGGACTTGTTTGTAATTTCTGGAGGACTTGAGGCTGTGATTTGGGCCTTTGTGTAAATTTGCACTGCATATTTTAAATAAACAGAGGGGTTTATGTGTAAAAAAGGATCTTCTGGTCACATGTGGACTTTAAGATTGATGCAGAGCTTTGAGATTTGGACTTTGAGCCTTTGAGATGTGCACAAGTCATTGGATTGAAATCATTGGGCTTCAGAATTGGTGCAGAGATGATTTAGTTAAATGGGCTTTGAGATTTGGGCTTTTGGGCCTTGGACATGCGTATTGGGTTTATGGGCCTTGGATATTAATTTAAGTAACATCGGGCTTGTGTCAAAACTCGTGCAGAACGGCCCAAACGGTTATTATGACATGTGGGGTCCAATTGTCGGGATCCGTTAGACATAGATTTGAATTTGGTTCATTGATCAAACAGACTGCTTTGAGATCTGTGCTTCCTTCTTTGAGAATCGTGCTAAAGGGTTTCCAGTCTAGGGTTCATCCGCGATGAACTGAGTCCGGCGGATCTAAGCCACGGCGGCGCCAGCCAAGGGTATGGTTGTGATCGTGAGGTTTCCAAGAGTTCATTAGTGCCATTGTCGGTCACCGGCGACCATCGGAGGCTTTGGTTCACAGATGAGAATATCGGTACCGGTACCAATGAGGGTTTACTCCGGGTCCCTTTGATTTGGTTATGATTTCCTTCGATAACTTAATCATTTGTGATTGCAAGACTGCATAAAAGCGTTAAAAAAATGTCAATTTCACATTTGGTTGAGTTTCAACCATGGAACATGCCTTTTGCTTTGATTTCAGTACCGATTGGGTACTATTAACTGGTACAGAGTCACTAAAACTGATTCAAGGGTTCAAAGGCCTTTATTTGATCATTTTAAAGAGGCTTATGCATGTGAGAGGGTTTAATTTAGGTTGAATCAAGTTCTGACTGTACATGGCATGAAGAGTTCATAATTTCAGAACATTTTTAACCTATTCCCTTGTGAATTTGGTACACGAGAGATAGATTTCCTTTCACAGGATCATAGAAGGGGATGTCAAGGGTATCTGTACCAATCTTTATCATTTTAGGCAATTTATTTACATTTATAAACATTTAATCATTGTCAGGGGTATTGTTGTTCATGGTATGCATAATTCTTTGTATTTAATTTTGATTTAACTTTGAATTTCAATTCAGAGATGAATATGAGTCCAAATGGTACAAATTTGGTGTCTATCCTCATTGGTTTGAAGTCTAGTTTATGAATATATCATTTATTTGACATTTCAACCCTTTTAGGGGTTTCAAACTGGCAATGCAACAGTCAGAGGTCAAATGCCCATTTTCTGACAGCAGCGTTTTCTGGATAGCTGAATTTGGGAGATTAATTCCCGTCAGTTGGCTACACCAAATTTCATGTTCTTTACATGGAAATCTTCCTTGAGTCATGACCTGTATGCATGTAAAACAGTTTCATTAAAATCGATCCAAAGATATATGAAACATGTGTTTTTGTACAGGGAAGCTTTGCTGGTAAATAGCTGCTGTCATCATGCTGATGGCCAACTTCAAAAATTCATTTCAGGAGTTCTGCTAATCCAAATTTCATGTTCTTTATATGAAAATTCTCAGGACAGAGTGCTCTACATTCTGGTAAAACTTCATGAATTTTGGAGCTACCTAGCTGTACCAGACAGGGGGTTAAATACAGGGACAGGCATGAACTATACTGGTATTTGCTGTTTTTTATCATTTCAAAGGCTGGACTTCCAAAATTCATAACTAATTGAAATAAAACCCAAATAATATGAATTTGATGTCCATCTTGATTGTCTTGGGATCATCTATCCATCCGTGCAATTTATTTCATATTTTTGGTCCTTTTAAGGGTTCCAAATGGGGAATGCGGCCAGAACAGGTCATATGCATATTTTCAGACATTTTGATCTGATTTCTCATGAATTTAGTACATGAGAGATGATTTTTATTTCACAGATTCAAAAATATATGTACAAGGGACTTATGTGTCAAGTTTCAGAATTTCCTGAGCATTATTTCTCAGTTTAGAGGCTTGTATAGCATGAGGGGCATAGCTGGTAAATCTGACAGAAAATTCAGCATTTTTATATTTTTAAAAGATGAATTTTGACAGGCCATAACTTTGTATAGAAATGTCCAAATGAGGCAAACTTTAGGTGAATTTCATGTGTTTTTAAATTCTCTATCCAATGGTGAAGACCATTTTGTAATTTGGTCCTTGTACTTGTCAGAACTATCAGTTTTATCAGAACAGTGCATATCACTGTTTTTTTTTTTTTTTTATGCATTGCATTGCACCAGTTGGATTATTTACATGATTTGTTGCTGAGCCTGTGCTTGGTATGGTACCAGAGACTGGTACAAGAGGTTTTAATCATGTCAAGAGGCCTAGTTTAAGTCCATGACATGTTTTAGAGGTTCAATACCATTATATTAACATCAAAAAGGATAAATCAAAGTCAAAGCTCCAAATGAATGGAAATCACTATGAATACAGACTGTCAGAGTCTTCATTTTTGCAGAACGGTCCCTGTCTTTTAGAAAATTACATTTGCATGTGCTTTTCACCAAGATCTGGACATGATCATTAGGAGATCATAGCTTTTGAGAGTATGAATGACCTGGTTCAGTATGCACTGATGTCTATTCGCATCTTTTGAGCTCCATCCTTCAATAGACATGTATTGAATCAACTTTTAACCCCTTGACTTTGCATAATTTGGTGTATATGGCTTGCATGGAGCTTTGCCTTGGGGTTTAAGCTTTTCAATACTCATCTTAGGTCCATTTGAAAAGAAAATAGCAAGGAAGCCAGCTGGATTGACCTTGCTACTTCTATCATGCATAGATCACTTGATCCTTCTTAAATAACTTCTTATAAATCAAGTATAAAGAGAAGCCAGCTGGCTTAACTCCTTATACTCTCCTTATTTCCATTATTCAAACAGATCAAGGATCAGAGAAAAAAAAATGAAAAGAAAGAAAGAAAGAAAGAAAAGACAGAAAAGAAAAGAAAAGAGAAAAGAAAGAAAAAGGAAAGATTTAGTCATCAAGCTCCATGCCATAGCATGGAGCTCTCTTCTTCATGCTTCAAAACAGCAAGTTTAAGGGAGCAGATCAAGAAGAATAAAAGATCAAAGCAATGTAAATAAAATAGAGAGAAAATGTAAGAAAAATAGAAAACTTTCAAATAAACTTTATTCACCAAGGGAGTTAATACATCATGTAGCTATCAAAGCTCTTTCTATACTATTGATTTGCAGAAATGGGAGAAAAGCACAAGGCTTGAGTATGAACTATGAAAAAGAAGAGAGAAAGAGCTCTCAATCTGTGTATATGTGTGTGTTACAATGTGTATCTCTATCTTGCTTTCTATATCTCTCTTGTGTGTTCAATTCGGTTCCTTTCTTTGCTGCTAGGCATGGGTATATATATAGCCTTCAAGGCTAGGGTTTTGGAGAGCCTATGTTGGCATGATCTCCACCCTTCATTTCTTCATCATTTTATCAAGGGTTCAGATTATAGCCCGTCATTTGCAGGGGTTTGAACCAATTATAATGTGCCATCTCATCAATCCATAAACAATCTCATTTATAGCCATTGATTTCATCCATTCAAAGGCTTGGATTTCATGTATGAAGCTGTGAAGAGAATCATGCTTTCCTCACTACCCTAGGGTGGAGATTCATGTGTTGGCATCATCTGGAGCATTCATTTCCATTTGATCGGATGGCTGTGGCTTGAGGCGCAGAGGAGGCAGTATCAGGCGCCAGCTACTGTCCTTTTATTTTGTTTGATTCCTTCACCATGCCGTTGAGCATTTGGAGATGAAGATGCTTTAAAATCCCATGGGCTTGGTGCTATGAACCATGAAGGGAGCTTTAGCATGGTGTTTGATGGACCAAGTGCTTGTGCTATGGCTGAAATTGAATCTGCTTCAATGCGCAAGGCACCATCATTTCTCCAAGCCGCTGATTGGTTGATATCAGGTAGGTCCCACATGTCATGGTAAATGAGAAATAATTGTTGCGTATTTCCCATTTGAAGCTGTTAACTAATATTCAATGGAATTCGGCCCATATGGCATTTAGGCCCAAAATCAATTAATTTTGTTTCTGACTTTAATCAAAGCCGTGAGTATCTTTTCTCAATTTTTTAATGGTCAAATAGATGTATCCATCTCAATTATAATGGACACCTCCATTTCTGATTTTGTTTAATTTTCAAAATTCGATAACTCTCCAACCATTTTGAGTTATGAATCATATGATATATCAAAATTCATGGTTTCTCACGAGGAATCACAATATGAACCTCCATACATTGCTCTTGATCCATTTTAAAGAGCCTTTACATGTCCTTGGTATTCTCCAAGCATTAAAATATTGCTATTTTTATTTTAGCAACATTTTAGGGTACAACACCCACGTCACAGGAGGAAATCCCGGGAGTAGTTTTATTTTTATCCTTCCTATAAGATGTTGATTTGCTAATTTGGTTATATTTATTCGGCTTGACGTCTCATTTAATTAGTCTAAATTAAAATTTATTTATAGTTGGATTTATGCTTAGCTATATTATGTTAACATTTTGTTTATCAATTAGCGGAGGAAAAAAAAAATAGAGCCGTCTAGAGGACTTTCTTTTCGTTAGTCATTGGTTTATGTATATAATTTTTAGATAAAATAATTCATAGTAGGAAATATTATGTTAAGAGAAAAACCCTCCCTCTCGCATGTTCCAGTGACTCCACGAGTCTAGAAAGCCCTCAACCCGGTCTCGCCGTCTCGTTGTTTTGCTATCTCTTTCTTTCTCTCCACTTCATACCTCGCTGTTCCAGTTTTCTTACTTCAATCTGGGCACAGTGTTTCTCTACGTCGCATTCAGGACCGTCAGGTAAAATTTATTTTAGGTTTCGGCTAAATTTCAAAAGTTTCAACTTTTCTATTGTAACTATTGTCCGATTTTCGACCGACATTTTTATTTTTACCCTTTCTCTAATATATTTTAATAAAAATAATCAAACTTTTGAAAAAGTTTTAAAAATACCCATGTCGCAGGAGGAAAACTCGGGTGCTGTTTTATTTTAACATTCCTATGAGATACTGATTTGGTAATTTGGTTATATTTATTCGTCTTGACATCTCAGTTAATTAGTGCAAATTAAAATTTATTTATAGTTGGATTTATACTTAGCTATATTATGTTAATAATTTGTTTATCAATTAGTAGAGGGAAAACAAACTGGGGTCGTCTAGAGCCCTTTCCTTTCATTCGTTATTGGTTTATGGTATATAATTGTGAGATAAAAAAAATTCATAGTTAGAAATATTATGTTAAGAGAAAAACCCTCCCTTTCGCTCGTTCGAGTGACTCCCTGAGTCTAGAAAGCCCTCCACCCGGTCTCGCCGTCTCGCCATTCCCCTCTGCCGAAGGGGCATAGAGGTATCCTAGCCGGGCTATTACAGTAGAGCAGGGGAATCTTGTAGTGTTCTAGTGACCATGCTAGTAACATGCATATTTGAGAGTTTAGGTAGGCAATATCTCACGCCTTATCATAATCTGGAATATGTCCAAATTGCTATTTGTTATGTTTGCTTCTAGGTTGGGGGTGACTGGTGACTGTTCATGGGTAGGCATTGACCTTTTTCATTCATGTACGGATGACCCGGGCTATTCGTAGCTCGAGTTCCTTTGCATTTTGTGGCCTATCTCTGGTCTTCATAGCATTATCGCATCATGTCATAACACATCATTCATCTATCTGGTTTGTGCAGGGGTCCCTTTTGGGCGGCATGATCCCCCTTCTGAGAAGATTCCTCGTAAGAGGCGTAAGCGCAGTGCTGTTGCTAAGGTTCCCGTATCGGGAACATCGATCCCATCAGGTATGTTTTAGTTTCATCTTAGTTTTATCCCCTCTTTTATACAACACTAACCTTTAGTTTGACAGGTACCAAGGTTAAGGTGAAGGGGGAGGATGATGTTGGATCCTCTCGGAGGAAAATATCATCTGAGGCATGCCTGACGGGACTGGGTATGAAGTCTCTTCAGACTTAGTTGCATACTGAGTCTGGCATCACATACTTGGCATAGACCCGCCTATGGGCATCTAGGAGTCTCGCGAAGATGGTGGAACGTCTTCCGGCCCTGAGCTTATGGAATTCGTCTTCAGATTTCACTGGGAACACGCTTATGAGCCATACAGTTCCAATGTCATCCAGCATCGCATTCTCGGTATTGACCAGCTCATGATGCATTAATGGTCTTACAGATGAAGCGGAGATCGAACACCCCACTTGGGAGAGGAGAGCTCGCCTTCAGACTCAGTTACATGCTGAATCTGGCATCACGCACTTGGCACAGATCCGCCTATGGGCATCAAGGGATCTTGCAAAGAATGTGGAACGTCTTCCGGCCCTGAGCTTGTGGAATTCGTCTTCAGATTTCATTGGGAACACGCTTATGAGCCATACAGTTCCAATGTCATCCGGCATCGCATTCTCGGTACCGACCAGCTCATGACGCATTAATGGTCTTACAGATGAAGCGGAGATCGAACACCCCATTTGGGAGAGGAGAGTTCGCCTTCAGACTCAGTTACATGCTGAGTCTGGCATCACGCACTTGGCATGGATCCACCTATGGGCATCAAGGGATCTTACGAAGAATGTGGAACGTTTTCCGGCCCTGAGCTTGTGGAATTCGTCTTCAGATTTCATTGGGAACACGCTTATGAGCCATACAGTTCCAATGTCATCCGGCATCGCATTCTCGGTACTAGGGCTGGCAACGAGCCGGCTCGGTCCGAGCTAGACCAAGCTCATGGCTCGCTCGTTTTAGCAACGAGCGAGTCATGAGCAAGCCAACATTTGGATCCGAGCTGAAAATGTGGCTCATGGCTCGCTTGTTTTGATATCGAGCGAGCCGAGCCAGCTCGTGAAAACTCATGGGCCAAAAGCCCAAATGTTTTAGATAATATATTATAAAGTCAACTATCATAAATTAAGTTTGTAACTAAATTCATGCATATTAAATTACTAAATCTTCAAATTCATACAAACACAGTTTACAAAATAAATTCATGCATACTAAATTCACACAAATTTGTACCAATGCACAAATTCATACTTGGACCGAGCTGGCTCGCCAACTCGCGAGCGAGCTAGGCCCCAGCTCAAACTTGTTAATTTTGAGTCGAGCTAGTGATGAGCTGGCTCGTTAATAGCTCGGTCCACTAACGAACGAGTTGTTAGCGAGCGAGCCAGATGCGAGTCACGATCGATCCACGAGCTACGAGCTTTTTTGCCACCCCTACTCGGTACCGACCAGCTCATGATGCATTAATGGTCTTACAGATGAAGCGGAGATCGAACACCCCACTTGGGAGAGGAGAGCTCGCCTTCAGACTCAGTTACATGCTGAATCTGGCATCACGCACTTGGCACAGATCCGCCTATAGGCATCAAGGGATCTTGCAAAGAATGTGGAACGTCTTCCGGCCCTGAGCTTGTGGAATTCGTCTTTAGATTTCATTGGGAACACGCTTATGAGCCATACAGTTCCAATGTCATCTGGCATCGCATTCTCGGTACCGACCAGCTCATGACGCATTAATGGTCTTACCGATGAAGCGGAATACGGTCTAGGTTTTCGAGGGAACACCTCGAGCATTTTCCACGAGGGAGCACCTCGAAGATTGTCTGAATTCTCATGAGGGATCACCTCAGAGATTGTATAAGTCTGCGGGGGAGCACCCCGGAGGTTATCTGCGTTCACGAAGGATCACCTCGGAGATTGTGTAAGTCTGCGGGGGAGCACCCCAAATATGGTTTAAGTCCGTGAGGGAGCACCTCAGGCATTTCTTCGAGGGATCACCTCGGGCATGGGTTTGATTCAAAAGACACTGCTGGGTATGGCAGCATTGACATAATCTCAGCGGAGCTGGTTTCATTAGCCACTTGATGGCATAGGTTTTGGTAATGCTATTTATCATGGGTTCTCATGGGAGCAAAGCTTCTTGAGCATCTGGTATAGTCACAGCCTCAGTGGGACTGTTTCATAAGCCTCTCGTGGCATCGGGTTTTATAGTATGAGCCTTTTACGGGCATTGTAGCATGGATATGGCCTCAGTGGGATTGATTTTCATGGATCCCTACAGGGCAAGAGCTTCTCAAGCATCCGTCATAGTCGCAGCCTCGGTGGGACTTTTCTATGAGCCTCTTATGGGCATTATAGTATGGACACAGTCTCAATGTGACTGGTTCATAAGCCTCTTGTGGGCATTGGGTTCATTATAAGCCTCATGTGGCATCTCAGAGTATGCAGCCCAGGTGGGACTGGTTTCATGAGCCTCTTGTGGGTATTGTAGTATGGACATAGCCACGGTGGGACTGGTTTCATGAGCCTCCTGGTGGCATAGAGTTCACTAGGGGCAGCCCTGGTGGGACTTTGTGTATTGGTAGGCATGATAGCGTAAAGTCAGGTCATCGACAAGTAAGCATTGAGGGATCACTTCAAATATTCTCCCTATATAATTGGTTTTCAGCATGTAGCCCTGGTGGAACTCTGGGTATTGACCTAAGCAGCCTTTTATCACAAGCCTCATGCGGCATCTCCTCGTATGTGGCACGGGTGGGACTTTTAAAGGAATTTAATCTTGGTTTATGTCTGAGCATGATTCAAGGTTTAACAATTTAAGGTCTATGGTCATGTGTGAGGAATATGGGTTCCTTTTTGGGTTATAGACTGGTGGGCTGTGATAATTGTTTTAGAGCCCTCCTAGCATCAGGCACAACATCAAAGCCTCATTTTGTCCAGCACAAATATGTAAAGCTTGCTCGTCTTTTAAATGACTGGCTAGATGAGCATACCAGTGACAATTGTTTAAGGGCACAAGCTTGACAAAGCCCATTTTGTGCGTGAGGCTTGTAGTGGGCCTCACATTTATCCACTCTTTGCCCTGTGGTGGGACTTTGAATGTATGTGTGTATGTATATATGTGGGGTGGAATCTTACTTCACTCCTCTTGTGCCCTCTTAAGCGACCTATGTGGTGCTAATCATTGGGCATAGATAATTGTTTTAGTGCACACATGGCCCAGGGACAATATCAAAGCCTTATTTTGTTCAGCACAAAAATATAAAGCTTGCTCGTCATTTTAAAGACTGGTTGGACGAGCGTACCAGTGACAATTGTTTGAGGGCACAATCTTGACAAAGCCCGTTTGTTAGTTGTTTAAAGGGCACAACTCAACAAAGCCCATTTTGTGCGTGAGGCTTTAATTATGGACCTCGCATCTCTCCACTCTTATATTGACGGTGGGACTTTTGTATTATAGACATGATTTGTGGGTGGAATCTTACATCACTCCTCTCATGCCTTCTTGGACAACCTATGCTGTGTCAATCATCAGGCGGTGGCTCAGCAGAAAATGCGTTGCCAGATTGATTTGTTTTGAAAACATGTTTTAAAGGGGTTTGGTGCCTTCAGATTTAAAATAGTCTTAACGACCGCTTTCTCTATCTTTTAATTTTATTTGAGACATCATCACTAGGCACCCCCATTGTTTAAAGGACAATGGAGAAACCTTGCCTCTATATTCTTCAAAACCGAAAAGGGGCAAACCGGTGGTAGTTGTTTCAAGTGGGCACAACACCAAAGCCCAACTTTGTTAAAAGCACAAAGTTTAAAACTTGTCTGTCTATTTTACATACTGAACGGGCAGACACGCCAGTGTGGGTTGTTTAAAGGCACAACACAACAAAGCCGTGGTGAGGGTTGTTTAAGGGCACAACCAACAAGGCCCAACTTTGTTAAAAGCACAAAGTTTAAAACTTGTCTGTCTATTTTATATACTGAACGGGCAGACACGCCAGTGTGGGTTGTTTAAGGGCACAACCAACAAAGCCCATGGTGTGGGTTGTTTAAGGGCACAACCAACAAAGCCCATTTTGTGGCGAGAGGCCTTTATGGAATTTATGGCTAGTTGGGGGACCTTACATTTCGCTCACGACAAATTTCGCTTGTCGGCGGGTCGGCCCATTATTATCATTGTAAAGGTTTTCGCATAAGCGCATCATTTATTGTGGGCATGTATTTGACTTTGTCAGTCGGGAAAGTGCGCGACTCAGAGATGTCGATTTTCATTTGGGAAGGGAGATATATATCATCCCCTCGGGCGCCATGATGCCCGCTATGGTGTCCATGTACAACTGCGATCTTCCATTTGATGGGCGTGATGAGCAGTTTCTCGTATAATTGCTCACGAGTCACTGAAGTACTCCTGGTGATGAGTGTCATGGGTATCACCCTTTTGGTATGGTTTTAAATAGCGACCACTCACTGGCTTCGTGGGTGTGTCATTCTCATAATTTGTCAATCTGTATTGGTGGTCTTCTAAAACTTGATCCACGACATATGGGCCCCATGAATTGGCGATCATAAGCCTGGTGATTTCTTTCACCACCCACACGAGTTGTCCCTTTTCATATTCAGGGAGTTGGTTGGCTTCATGGGCTGAACAATAGTTATTTCCTATGTTCATCTTGGCCTTTTGTCGGATGCGGGCCTCATTCCATCTTTCTTTTGAGGCACTTTCATGATCTTTAAAAACCCAATTAGGTTTCACCATTTCATTCTTGGCTTGCTTGATCATTTCAATTTGGGTTTGTGTTTGTTCTATTATGCATTTTTGGCATTCGTAGTGGTCAAACCTTGTATCATTGGCTTTGACTTCTTCTCCGCCAGGAGTAGCACAGGGTGGGTGATATGCACCACCGCATTCAGTGCATTCAAACATGTCCCATGAATTCCCTTGTTCTTCGCATGTACAACAAGAGACAATGTTTCTAAACTCTTCTTCATATTGAGTTGAGCTACTTTCTCCTTGGTTCATTTTGGTTTGTCTCTTTGAGCCTTCATAGGCATAGAGTGCTTCGCAGCCAGGGCATACATAGGAGTCGTATCTGTCATCCATGATGGCTGCTTCTTTTTTATCTGAAGTTATGCATGGCGGGTGAAATACCCGATTACATCTATGGCATTCAAACATTACCCAATAATCACCTTCTTCTTTGCATTCAGCACATAGAGCTTTTTTAGAGGGTAAGTTTCCTTCAGAATCGCATTCCAACTCAAACTCCTCGTCATACGAGTCGGATTCAACTTCAACCATGTAACAGTTTTGACATTCAATCTCATCTCCTTTATTGGAGCTTCTTGAGTCTGTACCATAGTCAGTTATGGGGCATTGTGCATCTGCAGCTCCATCGGACCCTTTTGAAGAGTCACTCGTTGATGGTTCGGATTTGGCAATCCGTCTTTTAATTCTATATCTTCCTTTCATCTTCTTTTGTGCTTTATCTCTAGCACATTTGCATGACGGGCAAAGCCAGCCGTGAAATTTCTTATCACACCCGGGAGCCACATTCCTCCCGAGTACACAGTGTGTGCATGAGCGTTCAAGGCATTGGTCACACTTGATCATGGCATGGGCATCCTTTTCGATATTGCATTTCGTGCATTTGGTTCTATCAATGGGTTTAAACCCGCTGCTATCATTTGACAGGGTGTCTTTAGAGTTGATCGACTTTGGAGACACCATATAGCATTATCCTTCATTTTCCCCAGCAGAACTTTCGGAGGTATTCCCCCATATGACGGGAGATTTAGTGGATTTATGTCCTCGAGGTGCTTGATATGCCTGGAGGTATTTCCCTTTAATGGGAGGCGTGACAACCACCTCAACATGTGAGACGGCATTCACCTATTCATGACTTGCAGGAGTTTGCATGGCACTTGGTGCTAGATGCATGCGACCTTCTTTGATCTTTCGTTCGACCAGGTCTTTGAAGACCCAGCAGTCTTCTATGGTATGGCCCACTACTCTATGGTAAGGGCAGTATTTGGGGTGATTCACCATGCTTGCTTCTTCTGGACGTTTGTATGCTGGCAGTTCAAGACCATCTTCTAGAGCTTGCTTGAATATTTTGAAAGTTTTCTCCCTTTTAAAAGAGTACTTCTTATTCCTCTGTTCATCGAGAGTCGCTGAGAAGTGGTTGCTTTGATTACCGCGAGCATTAGGAGGAGCTGGTCGGTTATCAACCCTTTTATCTTCTTCATCAGAAGGTTTCATATTGTCATTTATGACGGCATATACGGTCTTGACATCATTCCTCCTTGGGAAGTCATTTCTCTGCCGTGATGATGACACAGCAGGCTCATCTAGTTTTGCGTGTCCGATACGGGACACAGTATCAATAAGCTCTTGGTAAGTGCTTATGTTGGCTATGCTTAACCATTCTCTCATCTTACCGGAGAGGTTTCGGATTATAAGCTCCACAGCCTCTTTTTCAAGCATTGAGTGACTTGCTCTTACGCTCATATTACGCCATCTGGTGATGTATGACATGGCCGACTCACCGGGCTTAGGTTTCATCCAGGCTAGGTCTGCCAACCTGACTTGGTTGGTTGTGGTGGCAAACTGATCTATGAAAAGGGACACCATGTGGTCCCATGAGCGTACGCTACCAGGTTCGGACGGGCCTTTCCCACGAAGGATAATTGCCATTTTCCTTTCCCTTTCGCGGGATTGATGTAGTTCAGCTCTCATGCTTTGGAGCTCAGCTTGCATTTGGTTAAACATGGTCATTTGCTCTAATGCTTGAGCTGCCATGGTGTCTCGTTGACTTCCATGCGGTGAAGTTACCACAACGTTATTGAAACCTTGGACAGAGCCATCAAAGCGTCCTTCGGTCGACAGAATAATAGGATCCCCGCCTCTACTTTGGACAGGAGGGTCATTTGAATCTCCCCTCTCAGTGCTTGGCCCGTCACCGACTGCATATGTGACAGGGTTAGGGTTTTGATCAAGGGATTATTCTTCCCCTACAGGATCTTCTTGTATGGTTATCATGTAGACGGATGTTTCATAGTCTGGTTCTGAGGGTGTTGTTATAACCCTGCGCTTCTTATGGATGGCGCTTGGTGCGACAACTGTCAGACTTCTTTGAGTTGGGCATGGATCAATCCGTGCCCCCAGCCGATCATGTACGCTGGTTGATTTCATTTTATGAGGGGTTTGATATGATCCCTCACTATTGGCATATTGAGAGGTGCTGTCCCGCATTTCTCTGAGGAGCCTTGGTTTTAACGAGGCATCAGCGGATGCCCCCAGCTTTGAGGCTGATATGGAAGATGACGAGGCGCCTTCAAATGCCCCCAGCCCTTTGGCTGGGAAGGAAAGCCTCGCAAACACAGATGGTCAGGCACTTTTGGGTGCCCCCAGCTCATGGATTGGAGCATTGGGTTTAGGTCTTCTCAGTATTTGTACTGGGTAAGTCAGCTTAGCCTTGGCATCAGCTGGTGCAAAAGTCCTGGGAGCAGGAGAAGTGTAGTATCGACTTTTGCACTGCTTTAGAGTGCGGAGTTGCCTATGAGCCTTGTGTATGGCTGTTATGGTAGTGTTTTCAACCGTTTTGGGGTTGGGGTTTGAGGTCATTCTCCTTGGTTTATGTATGTAGGAGACGGTTTGAGGGATCTCCCCCGCTGCACGTATGTGTGCAGTGGAAGAGTTCTTTTTCACAATTCTCAGAGGAGAAAAGGAGTTATGGGTAGGGAGAGCCAGTTCAGCTACTAGTTCATTTTTGGTAGGATTGAAGGGATCTCTTCTTGTTGACCGGGGTCAGGGGGATATGGTTGACTCGTTCGACTGCTGTTTTATTTTAAAAATACCCATGTCGCAGGAGGAAAACTCGGGTGTTGTTTTATTTTAACATTCCTATGAGATGCTGATTTGGTAATTTGGTTATATTTATTCGTCTTGACATCTCAGTTAATTAGTGCAAATTAAAATTTATTTATAGTTGGATTTATACTTAGCTATATTATGTTAATAATTTGTTTATCAATTAGCAGAGGGAAAACAAACTGGGGTCGTCTAGAGCCCTTTCCTTTCATTCGTTATTGGTTTATGGTATATAATTGTGAGATAAAAAAAATTCATAGTTAGAAATATTATGTTAAGAGAAAAACCCTCCCTTTTGCTCGTTCGAGTGACTCCATGAGTCTAGAAAGCCCTCCACCCGGTCTCGCCGTCTCGCCATTCCACTCTATATTTCATTCTCTCCGCTTTATACCTCGATCTTCTTGTTTTCTCACTTCACTCCAGACACGGTGTTTCTCTCCGTTGCATTGAGGGCTGTCAGGTAAAATTTATTTTAGGTTTCCGCTAAATTTCATTAGTTTGAACTTTTCTCTTGTAACTACTGTCCGATTTTCGACAGTCATTTTTATTTTTACCCTTTTTCTAATATATTTTGATAAAAATACCAACTTTTGAAAAAGTTTTCAAAATACCCAAGTCACAAGAGGAAAACCCGGTTGCTGTTTTATTTTTACCCTTTCAATAAGATACTGATTTTCTAATTTTGTTATATTTGTTCAACTTGACGTCTTAGTTAATTAGTCTAAATTAAAATTTATTTATAGTTAGATTTATACTTACCTATATGATATTAACATTTTGTTTATCAATTCGCAGAGGAAAAAAAACGGGGGCCATCTAGAGGCCGTTCCTTTCGTTAGTTATTGGTTTATGGTTATATAATCTTGAGATAAAATAATTCAAAGTAGGAAATATTATGTTAAGAGAAAAACCCTCACTCTCGCTCGTTCTAGTGACTCCATTAGTGTGGAAAGCCCTCAACCCGGTCTCCCTGTCTCGTTGTTCCGCTCTCTATTTTTTTCTCTCCGCTTACTACCCTGCTCTTCCAGTTTTCCCGCTTTAATCCGGGCACAGTGTTTCTCCCCGTCGCATTCAGGGTCGTCAGGTAAGATTAATTTTATGTTTCGGCTAAATTTCAAAAGTTCCAACTTTTCTCTTGTAACTACTGTCCGATTTTCGCCTGACATTTTTATTTTTACCCTTTCTCTAATATATTTTAACAAAAATAATCAAACCTTTGAAAAAGTTTTAAAATACCCACGTCACAGGAGGAAATCCCGGGAGTAGTTTTATTTTTATCCTTCCTATAAGATGTTGATTTGCTAATTTTGTTATATTTATTCGGCTTGACGTCTCAGTTAATTAGTCTAAATTAAAATTTATTTATAGTTGGATTTATGCTTAGCTATATTATGTTAACATTTTGTTTATCAATTAGCGGAGGAAAAAAAAATAGAGCCGTCTAGAGGCCTTTCTTTTCGTTAGTCATTGGTTTATGTATATAATTTTGAGATAAAATAATTCATAGTAGGAAATATTATGTTAAGAGAAAAACCCTCCCTCTCGCTCGTTCCAGTGACTCCACGAGTCTAGAAAGCCCTCAACCCGGTCTCGCCGTCTCGTTGTTTTGCTATCTCTTTCTTTCTCTCCACTTCATACCTCGCTGTTCCAGTTTTCTTACTTCAATCTGGGCACAGTGTTTCTCTACGTCGCATTCAGGACCGTCAGGTAAAATTTATTTTAGGTTTCGGCTAAATTTCAAAAGTTTCAACTCTTCTATTGTAACTATTGTCCGATTTTCGACCGAAATTTTATTTTTACCCTTTCTCTAATATATTTTAATAAAAATAATCAAACTTTTGAAAAAGTTTTAAAAATACCCATGTCGCAGGAGGAAAACTCGGGTGCTGTTTTAGTTTAACATTCCTATGAGATGCTGATTTGGTAATTTGGTTATATTTATTCGTCTTGACATCTCAGTTAATTAGTGCAAATTAAAATTTATTTATAGTTGGATTTATACTTAGCTATATTATATTAATAATTTGTTTATCAATTAGCAGAGGGAAAACAAACTGGGGTCGTCTAGAGGCCTTTCCTTTCATTCGTTATTGGTTTATGGTATATAATTATGAGATAAAAAAATTCATAGTTAGGAATATTATGTTAAGAGAAAAACCCTCCCTTTCGCTCGTTCCAGTGACTCCATGAGTCTAGAAAGCCCTCCACCCGGTCTCGCCGTCTCACCATTCCCCTCTATATTTCATTCTCTCCGCTTTATACCTCGATCTTCTTGTTTTCTCACTTCACTCCAGACACGGTGTTTCTCTCCGTTGCATCGAGGGCTGTCAAGTAAAATTTATTTTAGGTTTCCACTAAATTTCATTAGTTTGAACTTTTCTCTTGCAACTACTGTCCGATTTTTGACAGTCATTTTTATTTTTACCCTTTTTCTAATACATTTTGATAAAAATACCAACTTTTGAAAAAGTTTTGAAAATACCCAAGTCACAAGAGGAAAACCCGGTTGCGGTTTTATTTTTACCCTTTCAATAAGATACTGATTTTCTAGTTTTGTTATATTTGTTCAACTTGACGTCTTAGTTAATTAGTGTAAATTAAAATTTATTTATAGTTAGATTTATACTTACCTATATGATATTAACATTTTGTTTATTGATATCTCCATATTTGATCTATTGTTCCGAGCAATTCTTGTACCAAAATCTGCGTTTTAAACCACCAAATCGCGTATTTTACATTGAATATCCATAGAATCTGGTACTGCTGCGATTTCATTCTTATTTTGCAGAAAACAGGCGAAATCAGGGAAGTTACTGAATTCTGAGACTCTGCACGCGACCCTCATCACATCTGACGCGACCCTCATCAGAGTCGATGCGGGTGGCATCAGACTTGATGAGGGTCGCATCGCGAGCTTCCAGAGCAGACAGCAAAGGCCCAATTAAGGCCCAGAATTGAAGCACTCGTTTTGAAATGTCTATAAATAGACCACCCCTGCTACCAGGGAGGGAGTGCCGAATTTGAAGATTCAAAACCTCAAGAATTGGAGTGTTGATCAAGAAAGAAGAGAGAGATTGGAGATCGCTTGGAGAAGAAGAGAAGATTGCAAGATCCTCTCCAATCCACCTTGGATCTTCGAGCTTCATCATGATTTCTTCTCTTCTTCTCTCTTTTATGCTTTCTTTCACCATGCTTGAGTAGATCTTTAGTTCCTAGGGTTAGGATGTAGTCTCTAAACTTTGTCTTTGAGTTGCATATTGTTTTGATCTAAGTTTGAACTTGTGTGATTCTTTGTTTGAGTATTAATTGATTGCTTGATTGATTCTTGATTGTCTACTGTTAGATGTCTATAGCATCTCTTCTAGTAATTTGGCCTTGATGTTTCTTGCAATTGAGATTTAGTATTTGAAGTAGATTTATGATCAATAGTAGCCGAGAGGTGAACTTTCCATTATCGAAAGGTTGTGGATACTTCTAGCAAACCAGACAATCAATTTAGGTTAGATACCAGTAGGTGTGAGCTACATGTTGAAGCCTCACACAAGAAATCAACTTAGATACGAACACATGTCAGCTCAGCTCGAGGGCCAAGCGACCCGCATCAGAGATGATGCGAGTCGCATGATAGGTCCAGAGAAGGCAAAGTTTGGGATGAAACCTGAGACCCTGGGAACGCCTTTTATCATTGTTCAAAACCAAAACCTTTAATTGCTTTCATTTACTGTTAATTGAATTGTCGCTCGAAATTAGGAAATATAAACAAACCAAACCCAACTTTTCACATTTCTAGTACCTAACTCAGATTAGTAAGAATTTAGAGTCGAATTATTCCGTCCCTGAGGATCGATACCTTATTATACTATACGGATAGGATTGTGCACTTGCAATCTTAGACGAGAGTAGATTCAAGGTTTAAACTGGTACAGCTAGCTGTACCTGAAACTTTGTAGCATACTTTTGTAAGCGATCAAGTTTTTGGCGCCGTTGCCGGGGACGGCTATTAATTCTTTTCTAGATCTTTGCTTATCTTAGTTAATCTAGATTTTAATCTGTATCTTTTCTTTTACATACTTCCTTATCACTAAAAAAACTGGCTTTCATTCCCCCTCCTGCAGGTAAATACAAGCTGACTTACCAACTGAGGAGCAGAGGACCGCCTTTTGACGAAACACCTCCAGACGACACAGTTCCTGCTCAGACATCAACTGAAGCGACCAGCATCGAAGTTGACGCGACCCTCATCACATCTGACGCGACCCTCATCAGAGCTGAAGCGGGTGGCATCAGAGCTGAAGCAGGTGGCATCAGAGCTGACGCTGGTAGCATCGCTATTGACGCGACTTGTGTGACAGAGACAATGTCAGAGCATCCAAGCAGGGAAGATAGGGAAGCAGATGCCAGAGAAAGGGAAGTCCTGACCGACCAATCTGACGATGAAATGGATGTCTTCATGCCAAGGACCTTACGAGAGTTCAATGTACCAAGGGCTGGGGATGTCAGAGGTGCGATCAGACTACCAAGGATACCTGGGCAACAACTGAACTTCAACCCAGGAGTTGTAAACATGGTTCAGCAGAACGTCTTCAATGGCATGGATCACGAGGATCCGCATGCTCATCTCCAAACCTTCCTCGAATGTATCACAACCATCAAGACCAATGGGGCAATAGCTGATTACACAAAACTTGCTTTATTTCCTTTTACTCTTAGAGACAAGGCCAAGAAATGGTTAGGGTCGTTACCAAGGGATTCCATTACCAATTGGAGGGAATTGTCTAAATTGTTTCTGACAAGGTTTTTCCCCCACAAAAGAACCGCCAAGGTAAGGAACCAACTGACCAGTTTTAGGCAGAGGTCTGATGAACCCCTCAATGAGGCATGGGAAAGGTTTAGGGAATTGCAATACTCTTGTCCCCATCATGGTATTCCTGATTGGTTGTTGATTCAAACATTCTATGATGGTATAGCTGAGAGCACTCGCGCTTCTATTGATGTAGTTGCAGGTGGGGCGTTAATGTCAAGGGAACCTCTGGAGGCCATGAACCTGATTGACAACATGGCACAGAATCAACAATGGTCTGGCAGAGACAATACTCGACCCGGAGGTGGAGGCAAGTACGAAGTCGATCAAATCACTGCTCTAACTGCCAAGTTGGATACTATGCAAAGGGCAATGGACAAGCTAAGTGTGAAAGCAGTCAAGCAGCAGCCGCAATCATGTGTCATGTGTGGTGACGAAAGGCACGCTTACGAGCAATGTTCATTGGTGCAAGCTGAAGAGGAGCTCGAGCAGGTCAACTCCATCAACAATGAACCTTCTTTCTTTCCAAAACCTCCCTTCAACCGTTCTTACTCCAAGGACCCTATTGAGCAACAAAACTGGAGGTGGAATCAGAATAACCCTGCGCCATTCAACAATGCTCCCAGACCCCCTTTCAATAACCCCTCTGGCACCAACAACTGGAACAACCCTTCTGGAAGCAACAGCAATAACAACATGAACTTCTACCAGAATGCTTCCTTCCCCAATCAGGATAACCAAGCACCTCAATCCGGTCCCTCCAAACCACATGTGGCACCTTATTCGAGTGACTTCATGCACGAGCAAGGGAAAATGAATCAAATCATGTGGGAACAGATGCAATCTATGTCTTCTCAAATGGCTGCTCAAAATAAGTTGCTGGAGCAATTGAGTCACATAGTCATCTCAAGCCAACCTCAACCTGGAAAGTTACCTGCTCAACCAGAACCCAACCCTAGAGGAGAGGTCAAATCGATCACACTGCGAAGTGGGACCCAGTATGAAGGACCAGCCAACCCAACTGATCAGATTCCACCTGACGCGACCCGCGTACCAGAGATGCGACTCGCATCAAGCTCTGAAAAGGTGAGTCCTGGTCGCGTAGGATCAATTGAACCCGCATCACCGATTGAAGAGCCAGTGAATGCAACCCGCATCCCAGACACGCGACCCGCGTCAGGTGAGTCTGAGAGTCAAAAAAAGAAGGAGACTGAGAAGCCACCTCCATACAGACTACATGTACCCTTCCCTCAAAGATTAGCTGAGACCAAATTGAATGCACAATTCGCTAATTTTATCGAGGTTCTTAAAGGATTGCACATCACAATTCCATTCACTGAGGCTTTGACCCAAATGCCCACCTATGCCAAGTTTCTCAAAGACATCCTTTCCAACAAGCGAAGCTTGGAGGAGCACAAAAAGGTGAAACTCACAGAGCAGTGCAGTGCAATCTTTAGTAGCAAGCTCCCGCCCAAACTAGAGGACCCTGGTAAATTCTCAATTCCTTGCAAAATTGGGAAAGCTACCATCAAGCGAGCCCTGTGTGACCTAGGGGCCAGCATGAGTCTCATGCCACGCACCATCTTTGAGCGCATAGGAGTAGGTGAGCTCAGACCCACGCGCATGACTCTACAGCTTGCTGATTCTTCTGTCAGGGTACCACTTGGCATAGTGGAGGATGTGCCAGTTCTAGTCGGTAAGTTCTATGTCCCTGTTGATTTTGTGGTGATGGAGATGGAGGAGGACAAGAAAATCCCTATCATTCTGGGACGACCATTCTTGAAGACAGCTCGAACACTCATTGCCGTGGAGAACGAAACTCTGACTCTGCGGATTGTAGATGAGAAAGTGGAGTTTAATCTCAACCGAGCTATGAAGTGTCCCTCCGGAACAGAAACATGCAGCTGGCTTGATGCGGTCGATCAATTGGCCAAAGAACAATCTCGTAGGCAATACAGACCAAATGGATCCGATACACGAATAATGAGTAATTATTATGATTATTTGGATAATTTGCAGGAGAAGATGTGTGCAGCAGAAGAAAATTTTGACGATCTGGATGAACTAGGACGCGGGCCGGATGAATCCCACGCGGGTCGCGTGCCACAGTCTGAAGGCCTGGAAAACAGAGAACGAGGATCTGATGAAGCTGACGCGAGGTCTTCACACGACCCGAGTGAACCTGACGCAGACCGTGTCAAGGCCCACGCAGAGCCGCCGACTCCTGAAATCAAGTCTCTTCCAGCTAACCTCAGGTATGAGTTCCTAGGCCCAAATAAATCCTGTCATGTGATTTTAAATGCAGGCCTCGACCCAGCTCACATCCTCAGAATCTTGGAGGATTTGAAAGCTCAGCAAATTGTGATTGAGGACTTGATCGAGAAGGTGATAGGCACTCATTCAGCCACATGCAAGCTCAGGACTTTACCAGCAAACCAGCATATGGTCCATACACCTCTGAAGTGGGCGCTCCGCCCAGAACCGCCTGATCCACCTTCCACCAACCAGTGAGGCGCCCCCGCCTCACCCTTCACTCCATGTCTGGTTAGTTTCCATATTTTCTTCTATTTACTTTTTCTTGTGTGAATTCAAGCATTGAGGACAATGCTTCATTCAAGCTTGGGGGGGTGAATAGAAGAAAACTGTATCTGCATTTAGGTCATGTTTATTTTTCCAAAATTTGCATTTTTAGGTGATAAATTTGTGTGATTGCTTGGGTTAAGGACTTGTTTGAACAATTTTGGTTGTGATTTGGATGACTTTGAAAAATTAGAACTAACCTCATAATTGATCAAAGAACTGATTAGGAAGGGATGTTTTGAGAACTTGAAATGATGAAAACTTGAATTGTATCGGAAATCAATTTTTGAAACTGAACTGTGCCTTTTAAATAGGGAAATGGGGATTTTAAATAAAGAAAGACTTGGATATTCATTGGTATGAATGAATACCAATGGATGTGTGTATTCATGGTATATGTGCAAAAGCAACAGAATAAAAAAATAAAAAAGATGGAGAAAATAAGAGTACTGGCAATAAGTCCTATTGGGCGCCTTTGAGCTCGTCTCCCAAATTAAAAAAAAAAAAAAAAGAGATGGAGAAAATAAGAGTACTGGCAATAAGTCCTATTGGGCGCCTTTGAGCTCGTCTCCCAAATTTAGAAAAGAAAAATAACTTTTTTATATATCAACACACGAAGTCCGCGACTTGCTAACCTAAGCTTGTTCCAAGCTTGGGGGAGAAAAAGGAAAATCTCCACAAATGAGAGCTTGATTTTAGTAAAAGAATGATAGATTGATCAATTCGAGTATTCAGCTTTGCAAGTATTAAAACATTCTAGAACTTGAAGTTTGATTAGTCAATTTGTGGGGTGAATCAAAATTGATCAAGGAAAGTCCAAATCATACCATAAAGATTCTCGAGGTTCTTGATTTAAGCAACTCATGTAAATTCTCTCCGTCTCCTTCAGGGCCGTCAGGTAAGATTTCTTTAAAGTTTAGGCTAAATTCCAAAAGTTTAAAATTTTCTCATGTAACTACCGTCCGATTTTCGCCCGACATTTTTATATTTACCCCTTTTCTAATATATTTTAATAAAAATAATCAAACTTTTGAAAAAGTTTTGAAAATACCCAAGTCACAAGAGGAAAACCCGGTTGCGGTTTTATTTTTTCCCTTTCAATAAGATACTGATTTTCTAATTTTGTTATATTTGTTGAACTTGACGTCTTAGTTAATTAGTCTAAATTAAAATTTATTTATAGTTAGATTTATACTTACCTATATTATATTAACATTTCGTTTATCAATTAGCAGAGGAAAAAAAACGGGAGCCGTCTAGATGACGTTCCTTTCGTTAGTTATTGGTTTATGGTTATATAATCTTGAGATAAAATAATTCACAGTAGGAAATATTATGTTAAGAGAAAAACCCTCTCTCTCGCTCGTTCCAGTGACTCCATGAGGGTGGAAAGCCCTCCACCCGGTCTCGCTGTCTCGTTGTTCCGCTCTCTATTTTTTTCTCTCCGCTTACTACCCTGCTCTTCCAGTTTTCCCGCTTTAATTCGGGCACAGTGTTTCTCCCCGTTGCATTCAGGGTCGTCAGGTAAGATTAATTTTATATTTCGGCTAAATTTCAAAAGTTTCAACTTTTCTCTTGTAAATATTGTCTGATTTTCGCCTGACATTTTTATTTTTACCCTTTCTCTAATATATTTTAACAAAAATAATCAAACTTTTGAAAAAGTTTTAAAATACCCACGTCGCAGGAGGTAATCCCGGGAGTAGTTTTATTTTTATCCTTCCTATAAGATGTTGATTTGCTAATTTGGTTATATTTATTCGGCTTGACGTCTCAGTTAATTAGTCTAAATTAAAATTTATTTATAGTTGGATTTATGCTTAGCTATATTATGTTAACATTTTGTTTATCAATTAGCGAAGGAAAAAAAAATAGAGCCGTCTAGAGGCCTTTCTTTTCGTTAGTCATTGGTTTCTGCATATAATTTTGAGATAAAATAATTCATAGTAGAAAATATTATGTTAAGAGAAAAACCCTCCCTCTCGCTCGTTCCAGTGACTCCACGAGTCTAGAAAGCCCTCAACCCGGTCTCGCCGTCTCGTTGTTTTGCTATCTCTTTCTTTCTCTCCACTTCATACCTCGCTGTTCCAGTTTTCTTACTTCAATCTGGGCACGGTGTTTCTTTTCGTCGCATTCAGGACCGTCTGGTAAAATTTATTTTAGGTTTCGGCTAAATTTCAAAAGTTTCAACTTTTCTATTGTAACTATTGTCCGATTTTCGGCCGACATTTTTATTTTTACCCTTTTTCTAATATATTTTAATAAAAATAATCAAACTTTTGAAAAAGTTTTAAAAATACCCATGTCGCAGGAGGAAAACTCGGGTGCTGTTTTATTTTAACATTCCAATGAGATGCTGATTTGGTAATTTGGTTATATTTATTCGTCTTGACATCTCAGTTAATTTGTGCAAATTAAAATTTATTTATAGTTGGATTTATACTTAGCTATATTATGTTAATAATTTGTTTATCAATTAGCAGAGGGAAAACAAACTGGGGTCGTCCAGAGGCCTTTCCTTTCATTCGTTATTGGTTTATGGTATATAATTATGAGATAAAAAAATTCATAGTTAGAAATATTATTTTAAGAGAAAAACCCTCCCCCCTGCTCTTCCAGTTTTCCCGCTTTAATCCGGGCACAGTGTTTCTCCCCGTCGCATTCAGGGTCGTCAGGTAAGATTAATTTTATGTTTCGGCTAAATTTCAAAAGTTTCAACTTTTCTCTTGTAACTACTGTCTGATTTTCGCCTGACATTTTTATTTTTACCCTTTCTCTAATATATTTAACAAAAATAATCAAACTTTTGAAAAAGTTTTAAAATACCCACGTCGCAGGAGGAAATCCCGGGAGTAGTTTTATTTTTATCATTCCTATAAAATGTTGATTTGCTAATTTGGTTATATTTATTCGGCTTGACGTCTCAGTTAATTAGTCTAAATTAAAATTTATTTATAGTTAGATTTATACTTACCTATATTATATTAACATTTTGTTTATCAATTAGCAGAGGAAAAAAAAGGGGAGCCGTCTAGAGGCCGTTCCTTTCGTTAGTTATTGGTTTATCGTTATATAATCTTGAGATAAAATAATTCACAGTAGGAAATATTATGTTAAGAGAAAAACCCTCTCTCTCGCTCGTTCCAGTGACTCCATGAGTGTGGAAAGCCCTCAACCCGGTCTCGCTGTCTCGATGTTTCGCTCTCTATTTTTTTCTCTCCGCTTACTACCCTGCTCTTCCAGTTTTCCCGCTTTAATTCGGGCACAGTGTTTCTCCCCGTCGCATTCAGGGTCGTCAGGTAAGATTAATTTTATGTTTCGGCTAAATTTCAAAAGTTCCAACTTTTCTCTTGTAACTACTGTCCGATTTTTGACTGACATTTTTATTTTTACCCTTTCTCTAATATATTTTAACAAAAATAATCAAACTTTTGAAAAAAATTTAAAATACCCACGTCGCAGGAGGAAATCCCGGGAGTAGTTTTATTTTTATCCTTCCTATAAGATGTTGGTTTGCTAATCATGCATGTAATGTTAAAGCTTACTCAAAATTTAGGCATTAAGTCAAAACTCGAGCAACGTCAGCCCTTGTATACTGCTACAATATAAGATGAAACTTGAACTTTCAGTTAAAATTCCAAAACCAACATTAGAAGTTTTAGCAAAATCGGAGCTCAAAAGTTTCCTGAATTTACAATTACGCAGCCAAATGAGGAGAAGGTCTGACACAATGATACCCGTTGAATCAAATTTGGTTTGATGGGTTTATCAAGTTGATATATTTTAAGATCCAGAATGCGTGTCTTGATAAACTGAGCACCCCAGTCAAAACCTTCTTTTGCTTAATTTAAACCCGGTTCATCAATTTGATCTGTCTTTGCAAAAGAAAAAAAAGAATTTGTCCTTGGTTATCTTTGTATTTGAATTTAGAAACCAAATAGTCATCTTGTATGTTAAGTTGTATTGTATTTATTACAATAGCTTCTTGACATGTTTTGCACGAGTATTAGCATGCATGGATACAAATTCAACTGTGTTATTAAGGGGTTATTTTACTGGATCCTGGTGATACTAAGTTTATGTAGCTCCGTATATATCGAATAATTACAAAATAGGCCAAGGAAAAAGACATGAAATGAGATCAAACTGACACCAGGAAGTATAGTTTCTGTACCTTCTTGTCTGGTACTGACTCAATTTTGATTTATCTATCTCAGTTAGGGGTATTCATTGGGTCCGGTTTATTTGGTTTTTAACCGAACTGAAAAGGTTTGGACAGATTGGTTCGGTTTTTTAGTTTAAATGGACCGGTTCGGTTCAAATTTTGATTTATTGTAATTGGTTTGGTTTAGAACTTTCCAAAACTGACTAAACCAAACCGATCGAACCCAACCTAATTGTACTCGCCTGTCCAATCGCCAAACTGCCCATCTCTTCCTCTTTGCTGCGCTTTACCTCTATTCCTACTATAGCTTCACCCTGGAGCCCTAGTACTACTCACATGTCGAATCGCCGAACCCAACCCATGTCTTCCTCTCTGCATGCACAATGTCTCTTGACCGCCTCTCTCTCTCTCTCCCCCTGTAACCTGGTTTCCCTCTTTCTCCGTCTTACGTTTCTGATTCTCTTTCTTTCAAAATTTATTTTTGTTGTGCAATTTGGTGTGATTTAAACAAATCTCTCTCTCCCTCTTTCCTCAAACCCAGTCTAGGGTTTCCACCATTTTGGTCCCTGTTGGCAGTTGCTTCTTCTTGTTAACTCCTTGGTCGGTCAAGAGATGAGGTTAGAGAAGGCGGTGGCCGGCCACAACCTTGATACCAATAGACTCTCACTGAGAATCAAGCGGAACAAATCTGGTAAATTAGCTTGGCAACTTATTCCTTGTTCTTGAATGCTTTGTGTTGTGCTGTTTCTATTTTGTTGAATTGTTGCTTTGTTTCTATTTTAAAATATGGAGAATTTGTACTTTAATACAAGTGACCACATGCACTTTTTGTACAATTGGATTATTTTTTTTTTATGAGAGATGTGGTTCTACTGATTTCTGTAGCTAAGTATCAAGGCACTAGCCACTGGATACAAAGCTGGTACGAATGGCACCAAGGTGTAGAAGAATAAAAATAGTTGTAGTACGTAGTGAGATAGATTTTACTGGTTCCAGGGGTATCGGTACAGTGGGGTTATAATTTCTGAAGTATCTTTTGTATGTTTTCTGATATGGGGTTCAAATAGGGATGGCAATGGGCCAAGTCCACAGGTATTTTGCCAATCTTAGACCTGTCTATTAAAATCTAATGGCCCGCCTGCCTGGCCCAATTTGAATGGTTTGAAAATTTAGGCTCGACTTGCCCATGGGCTTTCCCATCATTCCTGAGCCTGCCTGTCTATGCCAATGGGATGCCTTACCCGGCCCATATCCGTATGTCCATCCCAGCCTGATTCATTCAACATAGCTATTTAACCAAACAATTTACACAATGAGATTCACAGAATAGAATTTAACACTAAAATAACATGTTTAACACAATAATATAGTTTTAACACAAAAAAGAAAACACAATAAGACTGCACATTACACAATCAGACTAGCACATTTTAGTTAAATTCTAATAAGCTCCTTCACTTCGAATATGCTCCCTTCAATTATGTGAATAATTTCTTTATGCCTCTATTGAACCAAATCTGTGGAGTGGAGAAGAGAAATCTATAAAAGATAAAAAAAATGGACATTTGAAAAGAAATCAGTATAGAAGAGCAATTCTTAGACACCTCAAGCACATTTGAAAAAAAGAAAAAAGAAAAAGGAATGCACCTTAGCATGGCCAAATTGAGATTAACTAATCATCATAAAACTGATACAAAGCAGTACTGGTTTGGATTTCCTTAAAACTTGAAATATACAAATTTTCCATCAATTAATAATCCATTAATTCAATTATGTCCCATGAAAAAGAAAAAAAATCAGATTACAAGATTACAAAATCAGATTACAGAATTTTTAATGTTCTATAATGATGCATTTTGTTTCGGCAGTGGTTTACATAGTTTAAATATGGAACAACAAAAACAAAATATAGCACGTCATGTTGTAGTTTACATATGGAAATAAAATATAGCACAAGAAAAACTAAAGTTGGAAATAAAATATAGCACCTGTCTTGCTTGTTTGTTTCATAGCCTGATTTGCGTAGTTAACTTTTAGGTTATCTTGTTTGTTTATTTTTTGAGAGAAAGTTATCTTGTTTGTTGCATAGCCTGATTTGGGTACCTTTTTGGCTTGAGACATCCTTATAAAATTTGCAAGCAATGAAATGACATAAGAGCAATGCTGATTTCAATTTTATCACAGAAAAATGCTCATTTCTACAAACAAACCAAATAGATTTTTAAATGCATTTAATAATTGAAAGAGCAATATGCTGATAATAATGGATTTAGTAACTTTGAAGGGTTCTGGTTCAATCTTGTACAAATTAAACTCTAAACAGTTATTCTGTTGATGTATCCACTATGAATCTGTTAAATTAAGTGTCACTACAAATCAAGCATACTATGTGCATTGGTAGAAATAACTAATTGTGGAGTTGTTCACTTACAATCAGAATTCAGAAAGGAATAGCTCATAATTAAAATAAGAAAAAAACTGTACCTTTCTCATCTCGATTTCTGCTTCCTTACACTATGTCGCTTCCTCCATCCCCAAATTAAATTGACGGAGTAAAAATGAGCATTTTTCTGTGATAAAATCCGAAGCCAAAAAAAATAAAATAAAACAGCAAATAAGAAATTAATAACACAAATCTGTACAATATTGAAAAGAAACCCATAAAATAGATGAAGATATAGTTGACATGAAGAGAAATTAAATGTAATTGACTATATATTACATTTATTATTGTTCCATAGGCTAAACATGCCCTGAACTGTATCAGCCACCACAGGGTTTTCTGTTGATTTCTTCTCTGCCTTAGCCTCCTTAGCCTCCTTTGCCTTCTCCATCGGCACCTTCTTCTTCCTCTCGGCCACCGACTCAGCATCGTTTCACCGCCATCAGATCCATGAACAGAACGGGTCGCCTCCCATTCAAATCAAACACCGTCTTAGAGGATCGGATCGCCTCCTGATCGGCGAGACACCTACGTGGGGTCTAATCAGGAGCGGATCTGATCGGCGAGACCAATTGAATTAAAAATTTTACTGATCTGATGGTCCAGAAAATTTTACTGTTTACAACAAAACAGCAACTTTTAAAAATGCTTAATAAATAGTAAAAAAATTTCAAAAAATGTAAAATTTGGTCTCCAAGCACATTTCATTATGGATTAAACATCTAACGGTTCGGATCGGTTGTTTGGACTTTCAAAATAAAAATACGACGTGAAGTAGAAACGCGTTTTACTTCGCAACTCACCGTAGCCCATCTCTTTTTTTAAAACCTGACAAAAGCTGTCCGGGAATGTTTTTTATTTTTTAATAATTTGCTAGATTTTTTTATTTAACAATCAATTGGTTGCACATAACAAGACATTGTAGTATAAAATTAATTAATTTTCAAACATCAGGTTGGCATTTAATAAATTATTTGATAAACGTAAATAAAAGATCGGACTTATTTTCCAGTGAAAAAAAAAGTAGGACACAATATTTGGGCAAATAAAGCGGCCGTCAGAAAAATAAAAATCGTATATACGATCCCACAGAAATGGACATTACTGGAGACGGGTTCGTTCCACATCCGGAAGTAACAACAATAAAAGTTCGGCTTAGATCAGTATCCACTATCCAGTAGCCCGAAATTTTTAAAAATGGCAAAGGCTTATATGGACATAAGGACCTATTTGTAAAATGAACATATTTTTATTTTCAAAGTTCAAACAGTCGATCCGAACCATTCATCTTGTTCTCCATATTAATATGTGCTTGGAGACCAAATTTTACATTTTTCTGAATTTTTTTACTATTTATTAAGATGGGTACAAAATTCAATGGTCTGAATTTGATATTTTTTTGTACCCATCTTAATAAATAGTAAAAAAATTCAGAAAAATATAAAATTTGGTCTCCAAGCACATATTAATGTGGAGAACAAGATGAACGGTTCGGATCGACTGTTTGAACTTTGAAAATAAAAATATGTTCATTTTATAAATAGGTCCTTATGTCCATAGAAGCATCACTCTTTAAAAATAACATTTTTTTTTAAATTATTAAACCAAAACACCAATTTCGGTTGGAAATTATATTTTTCGCATGGCCGCTTCCCGGGGAAGCGAACACTTGGAACCGGGCCGCTTTGGGGGCCAGCGGCCACTCTGATTTTGCTTCTTTTTTTTTCTTCTTTTTTTTTTTCTTTTTTCTTTTTTCTTTTTTGGAAAACAGAATTTTTTTTTCTTTTTGTATTAAAATATTAGAAATGTTGAATATATTTATTTGAAAATAGATGAAATACAATATAATTTGATTTATTAGAAAGACTGCAACAAATAACCCGGATCAATATTTTTCAGGCCGGATTTTTCGTAGCTGTAAGAAAAATTAATATATTTCTTTATGTGTTATTGGAAAATAATAAAAATACTTAGATTCTGAGTTATTGATCCCGGTTCAAAATTCACTTCTAGGTAATACAAAAAATATTATGATCCTTCTAGTACATTTAATTTTTAAAAAGTTGTATCTATTTTTGAAAAAAAATAAAAACTTTAATTTATTTAATGATTGTTTTTCAAAAATAATTCTCAAAATATATATAACTTTTTATAAATTAAATGTATTAGAAAGATCACAATATTTTCTGAATTACCTAGAAGTGACTTTTGAACCGGGATCGATAACTCAGAATCTAAGTATTTTTATTATTTTCCAATAACACATAAAGAAATATATTAATTTTTCTTACAGCCGCAAAAAATCCGGCATGAAAAATATTGATCCGGGTTATTTGTTGCAGTCTTTCTAATAAATCAAATTATATTGTATTTCATCTATTTTCAAAGAAATATATTCAACATTTCTAATATTTTAATAAAAAAAAATTTATGTTTTCCAAAAAAGAAAAAAAAAGAAAGCAAAATCAGTGTGGCCGCTGGCCCCCAAAGCGGCCCAAATAAGCGCCCGCTTCCCCTCGCAGCGGTCCGGTTCTAGCTGGCCGCTTTCCCTCGCAGCGGCCATGCGAAATTTAACAATTCCAGTCCAATTTGATGTTTTGGTTTATTAATTTTAATAAAATGGTATTTTTAAAAATTTCGGTCCAGTAGCACAAGAAAAAGAAACATAGAAGGATACTGGTTCAAAGCAGTAGAGGATCTAAAAATCTTCTTTATGTGTTGACACGTGTATTAGAATAAGAAATTAGTCATGATGTTATGCGTTCTGTCACGACATGTCTCATGATGTTTCTTTTTTCAATCGAAACCGTTACGTCTAAGTCATATTATATTATATGACACATGTTTTTCAACATTATTTCTCAATTTTAATTTAATTTTGCAACTTTTTAATACTTTTTAACATTTATTCTGATTTTTGTAATGAATTAATTTATTAATCAAAAATATAATTAATTGTGACTAGTCACGATTACATGATTTGTGGTCATGACGTGACCACAAATAATGTGACCATCTGTGTAGCATAACTATCCTCCATTCATTTAGTTATGCCACACGATTTTTACTTTTTGATTACGTGATGTAATATTAGTCCTCACATCATATTACGTTTTTATTTCACTAACTTGTGGTCTTTCTTGTGCTGCCAAGGCACTTTTATGTGAATTTCACAACTACTGTTGCACAGTTGTCTGAATGATATCCTTTTTAGAAATTAATTCAAAAGGATTGGAGGATTCTGACACGTCTGATTGATGATATGCACGAATCTTGGACGAATCTGATGGTTCTGAAGGGATTTAGCCGGAATTGCCTGGATTTAACAAGACATTATGTGATTATCATAAAGTATAGATTCTCATCAGCAGGATTCTTGTTCTGCCACATCAGAAAAATGAAGACTGGCTCTCTGGGACCCGCCAGTTTCTGTCTCTGTGACTCTCGTCCAATATATAGAGTATCTCTTCTTTTCTAAAATAAACTTCCAATAGCAAAAACGAAGCACCTGGCTGGTGCAATGAGTTAAATTTAAAAAAAAATGATATTATAATTTGAGAAAACATGAATGGTATGCAATTGATTGATTGATTGATTGATTGTTCATACTTTATAATAAGTAGGGTTAAAATGTTTTATTGGTTTTGTGTCTCATCATGCCCCAACATCATTATCTCTTTTTTTTTTCTTTAAATTTTATACAGCCAATTTGAACCGCTCAATACACTACTACAAAAATGGTCATTGTACACGGATTTGACAATTTTATATAAAAACCGTGTAGAAATTGTAATTTTTTGGAAGCCCAAAATATCTGTGGGATCTCTACACGGATATTTATTAAAGAATCAGTGTAGAAAGCCTTGAGAGAGCTACACGGACATTTATTAGGAATTGTACACGGATTATTGTTTAAATAACAGTGTAGAAAGCCTTGAGAGAACTACACGGACCTTTATATAAAGAGCCGTGTAGAAAGGTAGGAATTGTACACGGATGTTTTTTTAAATAACAGTGTAGAAAGCTTGAGAGAGCTACACGGACCTTTATATAAAGATCCGTGTAGAAAGGTATAAATTGTACACAGTTTTATGTTTAAATAACAGTGTAAAAAGCCTTGAGAGAGCTACACGGACGTTTAATAAAGAGTCGTGTAGAAATGTTATTTTAGAATTTTGGTTATATAAAAGGCATTCTCCTTCTAGCATCGTTTTGATCAATTAATACTCTCTCTCTCTCTGTATTGAATGTTGGTCTGATTTCTACGCATAAGGAGACCAGATCTGAGATCTTTGAAAGTGAGAAGTAAAGAAAACGCCTAAGGTCTCCATCATCAGATCTGAGGAAAACTGTTGAAGATCAGTACTAATGCTTCCGCCTAAAGATGTCTGCACTTCAGAATTGTAAGATTTAAATTACTTTGCTATTTTATTTTGGATTTATGGATTATGGATTGCTTGTATTTTTTAACTATAAAACACGTCATGAATTATTAAGACTATCATTTGATATCAGAGCAATTGTAAATTCATATAATATGCAATAATTTTTTTTTTATGAAATTGATTTTCAGTGGTTCGTATAAAACCTATACAAATTCAATTAGTTTCATGTAAAGACAATTCTACACGGACATTTAACTAAAGTCCGTGTAGAAAGATATTTAAACATTAAAAAAAAAATTGAAAAAAAAGACAATTCTACACGGACATTTAACTAAAGTCCGTGTAGAAAGGTATTTAAACATAAAAAATAATAATAAGAGAGCTACACGGACATTTAGCTAAATATCCGTGTAGAAAAGTAATTGTACACGGACATTTAGTTAAATATCTGTGTAGAAAGAGTAATCCTACACGGTTGTTTATGTAATAATCCGTGTAGCTCGGTTATTTTGAGAGCGACGCTGACAAGTGTTTGTACACGGTCATTTATGTAATAATCCGTGTAGCTCTCGATATTTACACACGGGTAAATATCCGTGTGTAAATATTCGGGGATTTCTACACCCTCGCATTCCACACGGCAGGAAATCCGTGTAGCTCCCATGTTTATGTCCGTGTACAATCACTTATTATGTAGTAGTGATATGATCTTCACACTAAAATGTGCTCGGATACAAAATTTTATATTTTTTTAATTTTTTTTGCTATTTTTTAAGATAGATACAAAATCACTGTTTTTAGAAGATTCTAGACCACTCAAAAATAGTGATTTTGTACCTCTCTAAACAATTAGTAAAAAAATTCTAAAAATTCTAAAATTTGTTATCCAAGCACATTTTAATATGAAAATTATGTTGGATGGCTCGAATCGATTATTTAGACTTTGAAAATAGAGATAAATGATGTTGGGGCATCTAGAGGCCCTTCATTTCGTTCGTTATTTGTTTATGTTATATAATTATGAGATAAAATAATTCATGGTTAGAAATATTATGTTAAGACAATTTCTTTTCCTCGTTTTGATGAGTATTTTTGGAGATATGAAATTGTGATTATTTTATACTCTTTATGTCTTTAAATTTATTAACCTCAACACTCAAAGAAAGGTTAGTTGCAAGCGCACAACCTACCCTTGTAGTATCTAGGTGTCGAACCACAGGGAGTATGTTTAAATACTTAGCTTAAACTCAATTAATTAATTTCAGAAAATGAAAAAGAGTAAAGTGCAATAAAGTAGAATTGGGGGGGGGGGGGGGGTGTCCTAATAATCCTAAATTTGGGTTCAATACCCGGAAGAAAGAAGTTTTAAATAAATGCAAATAAAATAAAGAAAATAAAGATTGGTTTGTTTTCAAGTTGAGGAGATCTAGAGTCATTCGGTCGACAATTCCTTGATAATTCCATTTATTCCGTATTTGTTTAAGTTCGTGTATGATTTGATGAGGTTTCTAACCTAATATGTCATTAAGGGTCACTTTCATGAATTAATAACGTGTCTACGGACTTCACGGTTAGGTCCTTCACCCTAGCTACCTAGACCATAAGCTCTTGTTAGTCTCTCCTCTCCTCAAATATTGGTACTTCACGATTAAGTCCATCATACCAATATCCAATTTGATTTGAGATGTCCTAATTAGGGTTTGACTTCACGGTTAGGTCATTCACCAAATTTCTAACCTTAATTTCTATAGTTCCGGCTTAGATTACAAATTTGTTAGATCCTAATCCAAACCTAGAGTATTTGTGTTCATAATTTGGTACTATCCTATTGATCCTAGTCAATTTTGGTTCTTTCAAATCCAAAACGGGATAACTATAATTCAAGCACTAATTATGTAATTAACACAAATGATAAATCACAGAAATTAACAATCAAATCCCATAAAACAATCATAACAAAAACAAATAACCGAATAAGATAAAATTAAACAAGTTTATGCATTAACCTAAGCCCCTAGAGAGAAATCTACTCTCTTGGAGAGATCCATTACAAAAGTTGGCAAAAATAAGAAGAAATGAAATAAAGAAATGATTACATCCTTTCTTAGATCAAAATCCTCAATCTTGTCGACTTCTTGCTTGGATCTCCTTCTTTTCCTTCCTTGAAAAAACTTCCTTGGCTGCAGAATTTTTACGCTAAGTGTGTGATGCCTTGAATGGGCACGAACCGGCTCCCTCTTTTATAGCCAATGACCATGCCCAATTTAGAGGCTAGAAAGTGGGGTTAGTGAGTGCTACCTTTGGATTGTTTCCCAGACTGTCATATCTAAATTTGGCTGTTGAAACGCGTCCTCCGATGTGCCAGAAATAGAAAAACTGTTGAAAATGCATTTTTTGGCTGTTTGCTGGTCCAGTGAGTCCGCACTGGACATGAGTGCATCTGCACTGACTCCAAGTTTTCTTTTTTAGATTCTTAAGTTATAGATCTTCTCGCTAGCTTTCCGAAAAGTGGTTATACGCAAAAAACGGAGTTACGAGTCAAAAGTTATGCCCGTTTTAAATTCAGGCTCCATTTTTGCTGGCTGCTCCAGTGTGTCCTCATTATGCTCGGACTTTTCTATGCGACCAAAGTGCAGCTGCATCGAAATTCGTGCTTCCGCACATATTTTTGTTAGATATGTGTTCTAAAAGTTATCTTATGTTGATCACTTTTATATGTTATGTTTATGAATTGGATGCTACATGCATTTTGTTCCATGAAATTTATGTTTATCTTTAGAAGTGTTCAAGAAGATGCTCTTGGTCTTGAACCATAGAACTCTATATGATGACAAACATAAATCTCTAAAATGTTCACAAACTTGGTTATTAGCATGGAACACTAATATACCATGATAAGTTTGTCATGTTGATTAAAGTACATTGTAGTTCTATAAATGTTGATAAAGGCTTATCATTTAATAACATGAGTATATGAAAGGTTTCATATATTGAACAGACCTAACGAATGAAAATATTATATGGGTTATGTTAGTGTCATTAATATTTTCATTGTGTCTCGGAATTCTAAGATATGAGATGTATTTCTTTTTCACATGAGAAGTATATAATGTAATTAGTATTAAAAGCTGCTTATCATAAGTGGTGATAAAAATATTAGTTCCTTGTATATAACTTGTGCGGGAGAAAGTTATATGTCAATAGTATCATTGCCCCTCATTTATAATGAGTGATGATATTTTATGGGCCCCTTGGTAAAGTAGAATTATAATGCATGCAATATAACTGAAGTGCAGTTATATTTTTATAATTTACTTAAGAGACCAAGAAACGAATATAATACAAAGATGACACAGTCCGACTTTGTATATTATTCATAATATTATTTGGCAAGGAATGGACACAAGTAATGTTATTCGTAACGTTACTTTAAAGGATCATGTATTGTAAAAATGATACTTTACATCTATGTTATTTGGGTAACTATAATGTATAGCTAGAATACCGCTTATACTTTATGATAATAAAATGTTTTATGTCATTGCCAACATAACACAGATCCTCCATATAGGTCACACCAACTGAACGAGAAACAAGAATGATATTTTATTTATATGATGTATATTGTTTCATATGACATGAAGTAATATACATATGATAAATAAATATCATGACTGCTTAGAACGAAGATAAATTTATGAGAAGTGTGCATATATATTATTTGGTATAATATGGTGCATATTATATAGTATAATATGGTGCATATTATATAGTATAATATACATGACACAATTAATAATGTGCAAAACATTGTTATAACATAAGTTTATTAAAACCCAAAATGAATATGAGTTGAGGCAGTTACTGTAGCGCGCACTGTAGCAGGCTAGGGTTGGCTCTTTTAATAAGGAGAATTATACTAGGAAGGTTACACAATGGAAACCCTAGTATATTTGTATATAAGGAGAGCTAGAGAAGGTATTCATGTGTAAGCAAGCAAGAAATTTTCTGAAAATTTATTTCCTTCTCTTCCTCTCCCTCCTAGGCGCCATCCCTCTTCCTCTCATATTATTGATTTCTCTAATGAAGAATTAGTAGAAGAACAAGAAGGGTTATTAACTAGGTTCTAAGCTTAGATTAGATTAAGACCTCTAGCAAGGTCTTTCTAATCCTTGTTTAGTTCAAGGTGAACACTAGGAGGCCGTTTCGACAAACGAAGGTATCCAAGAGACATAGAAGAGAATTTGATTTCTCTCTATTTACCAAATTGACATTTGGTAGAGGTATATCTAAATCACTTTTAGTAGATAAATTTGTGATGAATGAATGAGTAGATAATTATTTGTGCATATGAATTGTTTGAATAAAATTAGCATAATAAAGTAGATCCGTAGATGCTTGTAAGAAGGATAAATTTTTTGAATTTATCGCCTTGCCGCATCATGAAATCCTTCAATTTTGATGCACTGCTCATTATACCTTTTTAAAATTGACGCGCATCTAGAAATCTATCTAAGTACTTAGTGCGGCCGCACTGGGTATTTTTCTTCGTTTTTCTTCATTTTTCTACCTTTCCTGCAAATTAAAACCAAATAAGCGCGCAGTAACTTGATTCTAGGTGTATTATATTCTCTTTATATTCAAAATACAAGATATTTGATGTTATTTTATATGTATATAATTTAGGTTTATCAAGTTTCAGTGACTCCATGAGTCTAGAAAGCCCTCCACCTAGGCCTGCTAATTAGACAGTTTGTCCATGGGCAATTGGGCCGGACATATATTGAACAAAGTCTGAACGGGCTATAATATAAACAGGCTCAATATCCAATTTAGATTGAACTGAAAAGAAGAAATACAAACCGGTCACGGGCTAAATCTGGACAATAACCAAACAAAAATACAATTTATGAATTATGAACGGCCTGATAGAGAACCTGTTTGAGAGCCCAGTTGAGCAGCCACAATTTTCTCCTCTCTCTGACTCTGCTACTTCGCTTAGCAAACCGATCTATCACTATTCGCCTCTCTGACTCCATGGCACCGCCTTTCTCCATTGCACCGCCGCCTCATGTCACGCATCTGGGTTACTATCTTGGAGGCTTCACCCGGTCTCACCGTCTAACCGTTCCCCTCTCTATTTTTTTCTCTCTACTCCATACCTTGCTCTTTCAGTTTTCTCTCTTCAATCCAAGTGCAGTGTTTCTCTCCGTCACATTCAGGGCCGTTAGGTATGATTTATTTTAGGTTTCCGCTAAACGTTAAAAGTTTGAACTTTTCTCTTGTAATTATTGTCTGATTTTTGACTTTTGGCTTTATTTTACATTCTGGAGCCCAAAAGCTTGACGATTAGCAGCCTAAATTAAATCAAAGTATACAACAATATTTAAGAAGAATCTTTTGTCTAATTAGAACCTTTCTGATTTGATCCCACAGTGAAGTACAACATGAAGCCCCTTATCATCACTTATGTCATTACATCATTGGAATTGGGGCAGTCTAATGGTATTGGACCGCCCCTATAGGGAAAAGTCAGGTAAAAATAGTGGACCGCCCCCTATATGGGTAGTTGGGGCACTTTTTTTTAAAAAAAAAATACCATGGTAGATTCGTAAGAACCTTTTTTTTAGGGTATCAATAAAAATTTCCGGTCTAGAGGCCCTTCCTTTCATTCGTTATAGGTTTATGCTATATAATTATGAGATAAAATAATTCATAGTTAGAAATATTATGTTAAGATCCTTCCTTTTGCTTGTTTCAGTGACTCCACGAGTCTAGAAAGCCTTCCACCTAAGCCTGCTAATTGGACAGATTTGTCCATGGGTAATCGGGCCGGATATATATTGAACAAAGTCTGAACGGGTTGTAATATAAATGGGCTTAATATCTAGTTCATATTGAATTATAAAGAAGAAATATGGACCGGTCACGGGCTGAACCTGGATAATAACATAACAAAAATACAATTTATAAATTATGAACGCCCGGTTGAGAACCCATTTGAGATCCCGATTGAAGCCCATGAGCAGCCACAAATTTCTCCTCTATCTGACTCTTCGACTTCGCTTAGCAAACCGATCTATCACTATTCGCCTCTCTGACTCAATGGCGCCGCCTTTCTACATCGTTCCGTCGCTGCTTGTCACGCTTCTAGGTTACTAACCTGGAGGCTCCACCTGGTCTCACCATCTCACCATTCCCCTCTCTATTTCTTTCTCTCTGCTCTATACCTCGCTCTTCCAGTTTTCTCGCTTCAATTCGGGCGCGATGTTTCTCTCCGTCACATTCAGGGCCATCAGGTAAGATTTATTTTAGGTTTTTGCTAAACTTCAAAAGTTTGAACTTTTCTCTTGTAACTATTGTCCGATTTTCGAACCTTGGGTTTATTTTACATTCTGGGGCCCAAAAGCTTGGTGATTAGAAGCCTAAATTAAATCAAAGTATACAGCAATATTTAAGAAGAATCTTTCGTCTAATTGGAACCTTTCTAATTTGATTCTACGGTGAAGTACAACATGAAACCCATTATCATTACTTATGTCATGACATCATTGGAATTGTGGCAGTCTAATTGGTAGTGGACCCCCTCCTATAAGGGCGATTGGGGCACTTTTTTTTAAAAAAAATCAAGGTAGATTCTTAAAAACCACTTTTTTAGGGTATTAATAAAAATTTCCAGTCTAGAGGCCCTTCCTTTTGTTCATTAATGGTTCATGTTATATAATTATGAGATAAAATAATTCATAGTTAAAAATATTATGTTAAGACCCTTCCTTTTGCTTGTTTCAGTGACTCCACGAGTTTAGAAAGCCCTTCACCTGGGCCTGCTAATTAGACAAATTTGTCCATGGGCAATCGGGACGGACATATATTAAACAAAGTTTGAACGGATTGTAATATAAACGGGTTTAATATCTAATTCATATTGAATTGAAAACAAGAAATACAGACCTGTCAGGGGTTGAACTTGGACAATAATTGAACAAAAATACAATTTATGAATTATGAACGGCTTGGTTGAGAACCCGTTTGAGAGCTCAGTTGAGCAGCCACACAGTTCTCCTCTCTCTGACTCTACGACTTTGCTTAGCAAACTGATTTATTGCTATTCGCCTCTCTGACTACATGGTGCACTTTTCTCCATCTTGCCGTCACCTCATGTCATGCTTCTAGGTTACTAACCTGGAGGCTCCACCCGATCTCGACGTCTCGCCGTTCCCCTCTTCCAGTTTTCTCTCCGATCCATACCTCACTCTTCCAGTTTTCTAGCTTTAATTCGAGCACAGTGTTTCTCTTCGTCGTATACAGGGCCGTCAGGTAAGATTTGTTTTAGATTTCAGCTAAACTTCAAAAGTTTGAACTTTTCTCTTGTAACTATTGTCCGATTTTTGACCTTGGACTTTATTTTACATTCTGGGGACCAAAAGCTTGGCGATTAGCAACCTAAATTAAATCAAAGTATACATCAATATTTAGGAAGAATCTTTCGTCTAATTGGAACATTTCTAATTTGATCATACGATGAAGTACAACATGAAGCCCATTATCATCACTTATGTCATCACATCATTGAAATTGGAGCAATCTAATTGGTACTGGATCGCCCCTATAGGGGGCGGTCAGGTAAAAATAGTGGATTGCCCCTTATAGGGGCGATTGGGGCACTTAAAAAAAACTGGATAGATTTGTAAAAAACTTTTTTAGGGGTATTAATAAAAAATTTCGGTCCAGAGGCCCTTCCTTTTGTTCATTTTTGGTTTATGTTATATAATTATGAGATAAAATAATTAATAATTAGAAATATTATATTAAGACACTTCCTTTTGCTCGTTTCAGTGGCTCCACAAGTCTAGAAAACCCTCTACCTAGGCTTGCTAATTGGACAGATGTTGTTCATGGACAATTGAGCCAGACATATATTGAACAAAGTCTGAACGAGCTTAATATCTAGTTCAAATTGAATTGAAAAGAAGAAATATGGACTGGTCACGTGCTGAACCTGGACAATAACAGATCAAAAATACAATTTATGAATTGTGAACGGCCTGGTTGAGAACCCGTTTCAGAGCCCGATTGAGCAGCCACAAATTTCTCCTCTATCTGACTCTGCAACTACGCTTAGCAAATCAATCTATCGCTATTCGCCTCTTTGACTTCATGACGCCGCCTTTCTCTATCGCTCCGCTGCCGCATGTCATGCTTCTGGGTTACTAACCTGGAGGCTCCACCCAGTCTCGCCGTTTCATCATTCCCCTGTCTATTTCTTTCTCTCTACTCCATACCTTGCTCTTCTAGTTTTCTCGTTTAAATTCAAGCACGGTGTTTCACTCCGTCGCTTCAGGGTCGTCAGGTAAGATTTATTTTAGGTTTTCGCTAAACTTCAAAAGTTTGAACTTTTTCCTTGTAACTACTGTCCAATTTTCGACCTTGGGCTTTATTTTACATTCTGGGGCCCAAAAGCTTGGCGATGAGTAGCATAAATTAAATCAAAATATACATCAAATAAGAAAGAATCTTTCATCTAATTGAAACCTTTCTGATTTGATCGTCCAGTGAAGTCCAACATGAAGCCCATTATCATCATTTTATATCATCACATCATTGGAATTGGGGTAGTCTAATTGGTATTGGACAGCCCTTATAGGGGGCGTTCAGGTAAAAATAGTGGACCACCACCTATAGAGGCGGTTGGGGCACTTTTTTTTTTAAAAAAACACCATGGTAGATTCGTAAAAATCTTTTTTTTAGGGCATTAATAAAAAATTCCGGTCTAGAGGCCCTTTATTAGTTTATGTTATATAATTATGAGATAAAATAATTCATAGTTAGAAATATTATGTTAAGACCCTTCCTTTTGCTCGTTTCAGTGACTCCACGAGATTAGAAAGCCCTCCACCTAGGCCTGCTAATTGGACAGATTTGTCCATGGGCAATCGAGCCGAACATATATTGAACAAAGTCTGAATGGGTTGTAATATAAACGGGCTTAATATCTAGTTCAGATTGAATTATAAAGAAGAAATACGGACCGGTCACGGGCAGAACTTAGGCAATAACAGAACAAAAATACAATTTATGAATTATGAACGGCCCGATTGAGAACCCGTTTAAGGGCCCGGTTGAAGCTCGATTGAGCAGCCATAAATTTCTCCTCCCTCTGACTCTGCGACTTCGCTTAGGAAACTAATCTATCGCTATTCGCCTCTCTGATTCCATGGCGCCGCCTTTCTCCATCGCTACGTTGCCGCTTGTTACTCTAATGGGTTATTAACCTGGAGGCTCCACCCTCTCTTGTTGTTTTCCTCTCTATTTCTTTTTCTCCACTCCATACCTCGCTCTTCCAGTTTTCTTGCTTCAGTCCAGGCACAGTG
The DNA here is from genome assembly GCF_964058835.1 of Carex rostrata. Classification (NCBI taxonomy): domain Eukaryota; kingdom Viridiplantae; phylum Streptophyta; class Magnoliopsida; order Poales; family Cyperaceae; genus Carex; species Carex rostrata. Next base: position 3,874,928 of record NC_135920.1, on the reverse strand, counting down.
TTTTTCTCTGTCGCATTCAGGGCCATCAGGTAAGATTTATTTTAGGTTTCCGCTAAACTTTAAAAGTTTGAACTTTTCTCTTGTAACTACTGTCCGATTTTCGACTTTCGGCTTTATTTTACATTCTGGGGCCCAAAAGCTTTGTGATTAGTAGCCTAAATTAAATTAAAGTATAAAACAATATTTATGAAGAATCTTTCATCTAATTGGAACCTTTCTGATTTGATCCTATGGTAAAGTACAACAGAAGCGCGTTGTCATTACATCATTGGAATTGGGGCAGTCTAATTGGTATTGGACCGCCCCTATAGGGGGCGGTCAGGTAAAAATAGTGGACCGCCCCCCTATAGGGGCGATTAGGGCATGTTTTTTTTAAAAGAAAAAAACCATGGTAGATTCGTAAAACCTTTTTTTAGGGTATTAATAAAAAATTTCGATCTAGAGGCCTTTCCTTTCGTTCGTTATTGGTTTATGTTATATAATTATGAGATAAAATAATTCATAGTTAGAAATATTACCCTTCCTTTTGCTTGTTTCAGTGACTCCATGAGTTTAGAATGTCCTTCACCTAGGTCTGCTAATTGGACAAATTTGTCCATGGGCAATCGAGCCGGACATATATTGAACAAAGTATGAACGAGTTGTAATATAAACAGGCTTAATATCTAATTTAGATTGAATTGTAAAGAAGAAATACAAATCTAATTTAGATTGAATTGTAAAGAAGAAATACGGACCGGTCACGAGATAAACCTGGACAATAATAGAAGAAAAATACAATTTATGAATTATGAACGGCCCGGTTGAGAACCCGTTTAAGAGCCTTGTTGAAGCCCAGTTGAGTAGCCACAAATTTCTCCTCTCTTTGACTCTGCGACTTCGCTTAGCAAACCGATCTATCGCAATTCGGCTCTCTGACTCCATGGCATTGCCTTTCTCCATCGCTCTGCCGCCGCGTGTCACTCTTCTGGGTTACTAACCTGGATGCTTCACCCAGTGTCTCCATCTCATCATTCCTCTCTCTATTTTTTTTCTCTCCGCTACATACCTCACTCTTCCAATTTTCTCGCTTCAATCCGGGCGCGGTGTTTCTCTCCGTCGCATTCAAGGCCGTCAGGTAAGATTTATTTTAGGTTTCCGCTAAACTTCAAAAGATTGTACTTTTCTCTTGTAACTACTGTCCGATTTTCGACCTTGGGCTTTATTTTACATTCTAGGGCCCAAAAGCTTGGCGATTAGCAGCCTAAATTAAATCAAAGTATACAATCTTTTGTCTAATTGGAACCTTTTTTATTTGATCCTACAGTGAAATACAACATGAAACCCGTTATTATCACTTATGTCATCACATCATTGGAATTGAGATAGTCTAATTGATATTGGGCGGTCAAGTTAAAAATAGTGGACCGCCCCCTGCTGTTGGGGCAGTTGTTATTTATATAGGTGGGCCACACTACTGATTTTGAGAAGTACCCGGGTTGTACGGGTCAGTGCAATATGGAAGATACGCTCAAAGGTTGGTTCATAACCTACGTTGACAAAGACTCCGAGACTTTATTCAAGGATAGGTTAAAGGCCGAACGATTCAAAGCTGACCTAGTTGACGAAGAGAGACAACAGAGAGCGATTCAAGCCCAGATTGAGCGGGCCTAGGCAATTCAAATAGATGTGTCCATTAGTTAGAACTCGGAAGTAGAAGACCCAAAACCCGATATTAACAATGTATCTGTATCTGAAGGTAAAGTTGCATTTTTGCTCCAGCCCACCTCAGCAGAAGCGAAAATGGAGGTGTGAAATTAGGGTTGGAGGATGAAACAGAGGGGCCCAGTAGTAGAATAAAGGGAGGAGATTACAAGGGAAAGGGACCGGGATGTCAACTTTGGATCTGTTGATGCAAGAGGAAGAGAAGAAGAAGGAAAAGAGTAATAGACAGGGTTACTGGCTCTGTGAAGGAATTATAGTCAAGGTGATAAATTTTTTCTTACTGTATAATTTATGAATTTGGTTTTCAATTTCACTGATAAATAATTTAAAATATTAATGTAGATTCTGGAAATTTTAATGCTACTGACACTATTTTTAAAAAAATAATTAACAGGTGATGAGCAACTCACTGGCTGAGAAGGGATACTACAAGGAGAAAGGGGTGGTGAAAAGGGTAATAGACAAGTACGTAGGAGAAATGGAAATGCTCAAAACAAAACACAAATTAAGAATTGCTCAAGATGAATTAGATACTGTTATTTCCCAAATTGGAGGCCTTGTTAAAATAGTAAATGGGGCGTATAGGGGGTTGAATGCAAAGCTTTTATCAGTTGACATGTGTCAATTTTGTGCAAAATTTCAGATTGAAAAGGGGGTTTATGATGGAAGGGTTTTGCAAGCTGTGGAGTATGAGGATATATGCAAGCTTGCCTGATAATTTAAAGTTATCTTTGTAGTGAGATATTTGATTTATTTCCATTTTTTAACTTCTTTTGATGCTTATATTCTCTCTTTACGCCATAGTGCTCTGATGAACTAGGTTAATATACCTCTGCATCTCAGGAAATAAATTTCGCTCGTCTTAAAAAATGTCGGAAGACTATTTCATAGGTATCAGACTATCAGTATCCACTAGTTCAGGAACTACTCGAGAGGAGCTCAACTAAAGTGACAGCCTACAAGAAGTTTGCATTACTTCAAAAAGAAACAGGTCCAATTTAGCAGAAAACTAGAAGCATACATATTTACATATTATCATCCATGTAATGTTAAAGCTTACTCAAAATTTAGGCATTAAGTGAAAACTCGAGCAACTTCAGCCCTTGTATACTGCTACAATATAAGATAAAACTTGAACTTTCAGTTCAAATTCCAAAACCAACATTAGAAATGTTAGCAAAATCAGAGCTCAAAAATTTCCTGAATTTACAATTACGGAGCCAAATGAGGGGAAGGTCTGATACAGTGATACCTGTTGAATCAAATTTGGTTTGATGGGCTTATCAAGTTGATAGATTTTAAGATCCAGATTGCGTGTCTTGATAATCTGAGCACCCCTGTCAAAACCATCTTTTGCTTAATTTAAATCCGGTTCATCAATTTGATCTGTGTCTTTGCAAAAGAAAAAAGAATGTCCTTAGTTATCTTTGTATTTGAATTTAGAAACCAAATAGTCATCTTGTATGTTAAGTTGTATTGTATTTATTACAATAGCTTCTTGACCTGTTTTGCACAAGTATTAGCATGCATGGATACAAATTCAACTGTGTTATTAAGGGGTTATTTTACTGGATCCTGGTGATACTAAGTTTATGTAGCTCCGTATATATCGAATAATTACAAAATAGGCCAAGGAAAAAGACATGAAATGAGATCAAACTGACACCAGGAAGTATAGTTTCTGTACCTTCTTGTCTGGTACTGACTCAATTTTGATTTATCTATCTCAGTTAGGGGTATTCATTGGGTCCGGTTTATTTGGTTTTTAACCGAACTGAAAAGGTTTGGACAGATTGGTTCGGTTTTTTAGTTTAAATGGACCGGTTCGGTTCAAATTTTGATTTATTGTAATTGGTTTGGTTTAGAACTTTCCAAAACTGACTAAACCAAACCGATCGAACCCAACCTAATTGTACTCGCCTGTCCAATCGCCAAACTGCCCATCTCTTCCTCTTTGCTGCGCTTTACCTCTATTCCTACTGTAGCTTCACCCTGGAGCCCTAGTACTACTCACATGTCGAATCGCCGAACCCAACCCATGTCTTCCTCTCTGCATGCACAATGTCTCTTGACCGCCTCTCTCTCTCTCTCCCCCTGTAACCTGGTTTCCCTCTTTCTCCGTCTTACGTTTCTGATTCTCTTTCTTTCAAAATTTATTTTTGTTGTGCAATTTGGTGTGATTTAAACAAATCTCTCTCTCCCTCTTTCCTCAAACCCAGTCTAGGGTTTCCACCATTTTGGTCCCTGTTGGCAGTTGCTTCTTCTTGTTAACTCCTTGGTCGGTCAAGAGATGAGGTTAGAGAAGGCGGTGGCCGGCCACAACCTTGATACCAATAGACTCTCACTGAGAATCAAGCGGAACAAATCTGGTAAATTAGCTTGGCAACTTATTCCTTGTTCTTGAATGCTTTGTGTTGTGCTGTTTCTATTTTGTTGAATTGTTGCTTTGTTTCTATTTTAAAATATGGAGAATTTGTACTTTAATACAAGTGACCACATGCACTTTTTGTACAATTGGATTATTTTTTTTTTATGAGAGATGTGGTTCTACTGATTTCTGTAGCTAAGTATCAAGGCACTAGCCACTGGATACAAAGCTGGTACGAATGGCACCAAGGTGTAGAAGAATAAAAATAGTTGTAGTACGTAGTGAGATAGATTTTACTGGTTCCAGGGGTATCGGTACAGTGGGGTTATAATTTCTGAAGTATCTTTTGTATGTTTTCTGATATGGGGTTCAAAGTGTGAGCGATTAAAATCGTAAAACATATCATTGTTTGTGTTACGGATAGCATTGTAACTAAATTAGGTCTGGAGTGCAACTAGGAATTTGCAACTAAACTTTTATTTTAATACGAATGTTGGACATTGCCCAACCTTATTTTTTTTTCAGAAAAAAACAAAATTGGTCCTCGGACGAAAAATCATACCTTGAAAAAAATGTACAAAATTTGAACTTCAGTCAACTCCTCATGCTTCAAAATTGGCGTGTGTTCTTTGGATATAGCTTTTATCTATTAAATTAATTTTTCAGTAAGAAATTTTTAAAATAATTCATTCAAAACTCATGTCCTTACACATATCGTTTCTTGTCCATATTCTTATACGTGTCATGCCAAAAACTCCTACCTCGAACACAACACACGTACTGGTGTAGCCAAACATTTTTTTTAGAATAAAAAGGTATGTGAAATTGAACAATTAAATTTTTTTTTTTTTGAAAACCTGACAGAAGCTGTCCGGGAATTTTTTTTTTTTTTTTTTTAATAATTTGCTAGATATTTTCAATTGGTTGCACATAACAAGACATTGTAGTATAAAATTAATTAATTTTCAAACATCAGGTTGACATTTAATAAATTATTTGATAAATATAAATAAAAGATCGGACTTATTTTCCAGCGAAATAAAAAGTAGTACACAATATTTGGAAAAATAAAGCGACCGTCAGAAAAACAAAAATCGTATATACGATCCCACAGAAATGGACATAACTACTGGAGACGGGTTCATTCCACATCCGCAAGTAACAACAATAAAAGTTCGGCTTAGATCAGTATCCACTATCCAGTAGCACAAAAACAAGAAACATAGAAGGATACTGGTTCAAAGCAGTAGAGGATCTAGAAATATTTTTTATGTGTTGACACGTGTATTAGAATAAGAAATTAGTTATGGTGTTATCCGCTCTATCACGATATGTTACATGATGTGTCTTTTTTCAATCAAAACCGATACGTCTAAGTCATATTATATGACACGTGTTTTTCAACATTATTTCTCTATTTTAATTTAATTTTGCAACTTTTTAATATTTTTTAACATTTATTATGAATTTTATAATGAACTAATTTATTAATTAAAAATATAATTAAATGTGACTAGTCACGATCACATGATTTGTGGTCATGACGTGATCACTTATAATGTGACCATCTGTGTAGCATGACTGTCCTCTATGTTGGATCTTAATCCAACGTTGAGCATATATGTGATATAATTATGAATTGTTTACTGTTATATATGATTGTCACAATTAAAGTGATCTAATATGAAATTAAGATATGAATGCATTAAATTTAATTTATTAACCTTCTAATTTTGAAACTAGGTAAATAGACAAAAAGAAAGAAGGAGATCAAGAAACAAGGTCAGAAAATCAAGACTTCTAAGCTCAAACCACAATGGGCCTTCCAAGCGGTGCTATCACATAAATTCTACAGGATCTCCACCGTTCCTTGGAGCGCTTATCCACTTCCCTTCTCCCGTCACATGACTCACAGAATCCCCATCCACCATCGTTCCCTGTCCCATCATCCTCCCTTCCCCAGGCGAATACCCCAAGTTCCTCATTGCAATTGATTACTCCTCACCTAAACCCGATTCCCCTACGACCAGGACCATCAACTCACTACAGATCCCCTGTGCCATCTCATCGACCTTCTTTCACCGATCTGATATCCTATCTCAACCCGCTGCACGTCGCCGCATAGCTCCCGTCAACAATGGACCTTCCAAACCCGTTCACCTTCCTCTCGAAGCAAAAGAGAAACACCATAATACGGTTTCTCTCAAACTGGCTACACTGCGCTACAAATGTGGAGCGATTGACCACTATACAAACACCTGCAAAAACCCACTCATTTGCTTCAAATACAAGAAGTCAGTCCACAGAGCAATCACCTGTACTTCTAAACCACCACTAAAACCCAACCAGTCAACAAACCTTCCTCCGCCACCTCCATTACCACCTCCTAACTCCTCCCAACTCCAGCCACCTTCCTTCAACGATGACAAGCTTCCCTCAGCTACAATGTTTCCAAGACCCATTCCAACACCTGATCGCCTCCGAGAAGCCAGCATTCTCCCTCCAATGCACTTCCAAGCCACTCCTGCAACTACTCAGTTTCGTCGATCTTTATCACAAGGAGTGGTTTTGACTGACACATGTCAGCTAGGAGCACTGTACATCCAATCTCACCTTCACTGCCTTTTTCCCATCCCACAATGGCAGTGGATAGCAAGAGAACTCCCAAACAACCAATATCTGATAGCTCCTCCAGATCTCAATTGGAGAAATGACAAGATTAGAGAAAGACAACTGATTTTAGGGGATATACCCTTCCCAGTCCAAGCTTATGAGTTCAATCACTTCAATAATGGTCGACAACTCCAGACCTATTGGATTCAGGTGTTTGATTTCCCTCATGACATGTGGTGTGCACCAAAACTTAATCAACTGGCTCGCGAGCTTGGCGGAATCTTGATCGACACAGATCCAAGATCTCTAGAACACACAAAGCTGATAAACACTCGAATCAAGATCACCGTACCCGATAAAGAAGTAATTCCAGCGTGTCGAAACATGATCTTCACCGATGAATCTGGGAAAGCATCTACCTACCTAATTCAAACCATTGTGGAAGATGATGACTCTGAAAATCCATGGGGCCATTCTTGTAGCCAAGTCTTTTCGACCTCTAGGAAGAGGCAGCGATCCCCCTCACCCCCCTCCGCCTCCATTCAACCCCATTATTAGCTTTCAACCGGCCCACCTACACATCCGAGGCAGACCTGGCCCTTCTACTCAGCCTCCCCCCCACCTAACTCTGCCTCTCTCTCTCAAACCTCACAATTCAAAGACAGACCTGGCCCTTCCACTCAACCTCCCCCTCTACCTAACTTGGCTTCCCTCTCTCAGCCCATATCGACACTCCCTGAAGCAACACTATCCCAACCTGAACTCCCTCTCCCTCTTCTTAACCCTCCAACTGCCCTCAACACTTCAACCCTTGATCCAGAACCTCATATCTCCGATACACCCACTGTAATAGCCCCCCAAGATAGGGACAGCGACAATCAGGCTCCCATCCTTACTCCTGAAGCCCCAGTAATCCCTGAAGCCCCTGCCCCATATGCGAATGCCCCAAACCCTGTGCCAGAACCATTATTGGTTCAAAACCCTGCCCCTGGACCCCATGTACCAGAACCAGTACCAGTACAAAACCCAACAGACAATGCAGACGTACCAGTAGGCCCTCAAGGCCCACCTAGACATGCATTAGGAAGAACACAACCCTTTGTTTCTGAAGAAGCTAGACACAGTCTTCGTCTTAAGGCCAAAGAGGGGACAACAAGGAAACGAGGGGGTAAATCTGGTGCTAATTCAGGTAATGTTATCCTCTCATCTTTCCCTTACATTCATTTATCTGATTCTAAGTTAATCTAGCTATTTGCTATTAGTGGATTTCATCTAGGCTCCTCTAAAGAGGACAAATTAAATGCTGCGTGTAAACTTAGATCCTTAAGCCACTCAAAATTCCATTCAACTTTCTCCGATATCTTATCCACCAAACCTACTATGTTAACTAATTCTATCGATTTAGGCCCTTTAATTTCCTCCACCTCTGTAGAAGACACAGTTCCTAATGTTTAGTATTTTAAGTTGGAACGCTAGAGGATTAGGCTCAACTAATAAACGTAGGGTTGGTAAGGATTTTCTTTTCCACAATAATATTGATATAGTAGGTATACAAGAAACAAAAAAGGAAAAGTTCCTAACCAGAATCCTAAACTCCTTTAGCCATTCTATTACACACTGGACCATCAAACAATCACAGGGAACAGCAAGTGATATAATTCTTGGAATTAATGAATCTAAATTCTGGATTCTTAATACCTGGATCATGGATTTCTCAATTACCCTACACATTAAAAACAAGTTTGAAGACTTTGAATGGTTAATAACAGTAGTCTATGGCCCTGTATTGTCCAATTTACAAAATGCCTTCTTATCTGAACTTAGATCAATTCCCTCATTAGGCCCAGCAGCATGGTTAGTTTTTGGAGATTTTAATCTAATTAGGAATATGACTGAAAAACATAGACCCTTATATAACTATATACTTAGTAACCGATTTAATACCCTCATTTCTTATCTAAGCCTAGTAGAACTCACTCTTACTGACAGAAAATTTTCATGGGCACGATCATTAACCTCCCATTCAAGAGCCCTCTTAGATATATTCTTATGTTCTACTCAATAGATTGTTAGCTTGTAATAATCTAGAAGTCAATAATACGATAATTTTGATTATATAAAACTTTGTTCATGAATTGGATGATTAATATCATTTTGTTGCCTTGAGTATTATTGCATTTATGGATCATTTTGAGTTCTTGACTGAAATTGTGAAACTCCATAATATAGATGATATATACTCTTAAAAGGTCACTGACCAAGGTAATTAGCAGGAACACTAATTACCGCTGTAAGGTTAGTATGTGGATTAAATGATGGTCAAGTTTTACAGACCATAGACAAGGAGTTGTCATTTTAATCACATAGATATATGTTCCAGGAACATGATATCTGACAGACCCCGAATGAAACATTATACGGAATTGTGTTCGCGTCATTAATGCTTTCATTCAGTGTTAAGTTCTAAAGTATGAGGTATTCATCTTTCCTACTAAGAAATGTATATGTGTGATTGTTATCAAACGCTGTCGGTAAAATGCAGTTATAACGGTAGCTCTTCGGTATACATGGCTTAGCTGAGGTAGTGACGGTTTACCAAAAGTACTATTGTCCCTCGTATCTCTATACGAGCTATAGCATCACTGGGCCCCTTGATAGAGTAAGATTATCAGCGCGCGGTATGATTACAAGAGTAATCATATTTGATAATCTGCTCAAGATCAAGAAAAGATTAAGTTTACAAGGATGACACACACCTACCTTGAAACTAATCTGATAGCTATGTGACAAAAGAACTGACACAAGTAAATTGTTTACTCGATCGTGATATTGTACTGTACAGCATCATCTGTGTAATTGGATGGTCATGATGCGTTTTGCCAGATGCCTCTCATGATTATAGAAGTTAAAACAGTTTTAATTATATTTACCAACATAACACAGATCCTATCGGGTCACAACATATAGGAGTTAATCGGAGAATCTTATTGTGATTGATTATAAATTGGTTATGATCAATAGTAAGATGGTTATAATTAATTATACGTGTTATAATTAAATTATAAATGTTATGTAAAAATAACAAGCAAAAATATTGGTTAATTTATAAATGTGTGTGACACGTTGTATTAAAGTTAACCAGTTAATTTATAAATGTGCAGGATACGTTGTATAAATTACCGAAACAACAACCGCAAAAAAAATATATATAATTATTCAGAATAATTATACGAATATTATTTGTATTCGGGCCGAGGGCATTCGGGTCTTTTTAGATTCGTCCTTATCCGCATGACATGTCATTGATCCTATCCAGATGACACGTCATCGATCTTATCCACATGACATGTCATCATCCTTATCCATTCAATGGCATATCTTGTATATAGGCCGAACTTGGAGGACATTTTGGTCTTTTGGCAACCGACCCTAAACCCTATAAATAGGGGTGGAGGGGTAGAGAGAAAAACCACTAATTCACACGTATCGTTTCGTGCAGAATCGAATCGGTATTTTCTCTCTTTCTCGGTTTCTCTCCCAAATAGTGTTTCGGTTGAGAAAAGAAAGTTATACGTAGTTGACGTATAATCTTGCGGGTTGTTGTGAAGTATATTTACGGGATCGATGAATAGTGTTTTCCCGAATTTCGCGGTATGTCAGTTTTGCTTATTTGTGAAACTGAGTAACCGAAAATTCGAGTTTACAGGTTTTCGTCTTTTTCTCCGTGAATAGTGTTTTTTGCATAATTCCGCGGTTTATAGTATTTCTGGCAAAAGAAATAAACCGCTCTCTGGTTAGTCCTGGTGGATAACCTATAGAGGCATTAGACGTCTGATGCTCCGAGTAGAATCATTCCCGTGATGTAGCTCTACTCGCTTGGTCTGCATTCCAACTGTGATTTGGAAACAAGGTATAAATATGTTATATTAATCTATTTAATTGGTAAGTAGATTAAAGTTTTAGAAATCAATCATGAAGTAGATCTGTAAAAGAATTAAATTGGGTTTTGATGCCAAAGGAATACTGAAGGTGGACCGCCTTGGAAAGTTTCCTGACATGCCCCGTTTAATCCTTGGCTTAAGTTAGAAGTAAAAAAATTTTGTTTTACGTTCTTTCCGCAGCTTAAGTCTAAACGGGTTTTGGTTACCCCGAAACCCAACATAGATAACCCATTATGCCAACTCATTAGTTACATCATTACCTATTCTGATCACAATCCAATCATACTCCACACTGATTCCACTTCCACCATTCCTAGAAAATTATTACGATTTGAAAAAACTTGGATCACACAGGAATGATTTTCTGAATTAATTTTTGATGGTGGTTAGCATTCCCCTTAACACCTGACTTGGGCAACTCCTGGAAATATAAACTTCAGTTCTTAAGGAAGAAACTGAGAGGATGAAATGCTAACCTCCAAAGAGAAATTAAAAGAAAAAAGATCAATCTCCTAGAACAAATTGAACAATTTGAATCACTCCATGAATCTGACTCTCTTACACCCTCTGACTTTACACAATGGCAAGAATGTCAAACAGCTTTAAAAAGAATATACCAAGAAGAGGAAACCCATTGGCAATAGAGAGCCAGACTGAAATGGTTTTTGGAAGGAGATCTAAACACCAAGTTTTTTCATCTCATAGCCTCCAATAGGAAAAAAAAGAACACAATCTTATTTCTTGAGATAGATGGTGTCACTGTTTATGATCATATAGTCATTCAGAATCACATCTTATCTTACTTTAGGAACTCTTAGGTACTTTTGACACTAGATTCATCTCACTACAACCTGACCTTTGGTCTGACCAATAAAAACTATCCCTTGACCGGCAAATCTCACTTGAGAAACCATTTACATTAGAGGAAATTAAAAGCATAGTTTTCTCCTGCAATCCAAATAAAGCCCCAGGCCCATATGGTATATCCTTTCTTTTTTATCAGACATATTGGGACTTAGTCAAGGATGATGTCAACTCCTTAGTACAGTCCTTCTATAATCGATCTCTAGACTTATCTAAACTCAATTTAGCTTCAATATGTCTAATACCCAAAAAGACATATGCCACCACCATTAAAAATTTTAGACCCGTTAGTTTAATAAATTGTAGTTTTAAAATAATTAACAAATTATTAACTAATAGGTTTTCTACTGTTATAGACCCTCTAATAAATGACTCCCAAGCCGCATTCATTAAGGGGAGACTAATAGGTGATAATATAGTATGTGCACATGAGATTTTACATCAAGTTAGAATTAATAAACAAAAGGGAATCCTTCTCAAATTGGATTTTGAGAAGGCATTTGACAAGGTTAATTTGGGATTCTCTTTTAGAAATACTTACAGCTAGAGGTTTTGGTTCCTTGTTCATTACCTGGATTAATGACATATTAGAGAGTGGTAGAACAAGTGTCTTTTTTAATGGTAACCAAGGTGCTTACTTCCTATGTAAGAAAGGACTTAGACAAGGCGATCCTCTATCATCTTTTCTTTTTGACCTAGTAGCAAATGCCCTTAACAAATTACTAAGCAATGTACAGTCAGCTGGTTTCATATCAGGCTTAGGAACCTCAACCAACGTATTAAACCTACACTTTGCAGATGATACCTTACTTTTTTTGAAAGAAGACCCTCTAATGGTAGAACACCTCAAATATATTTTACTAGGCTTTGAATCCACTTCAGGTTTAAAGATAAATTATAGCAAAAATGCCCTTATACCTTTAAACATTTTACATACCTTGGCTTGTAGTCTATCCAATCAATTAGGATGCCAAACTTTTTCTCTACCTATCACTTATTTAGGAGTACCTCTCCACTGGAAAAAAAACTTAGTCCTTCTGATTGGCAACCTTTAATTTCTAAAATTAATTGAAAATAAACTGCAAACATGGAAAGGCAACCTCTTTTCATTAGGTGGTAGAATTACACTATTAAACTCTGTTCTATCTGCAATCCCCCTTTATTGGCTCTCTATTTACAAGCTCCCTGTTAAAATCAGGAAGAGTATTGATAGAATTAGAAAGAGATTCCTTTGGTCTAGTACCAACACTAACAAGAAGTACCACCTTGTGTCATGGGATCGTATATGTTTAAACAAGAACTAGGGAGGTATGGGAATCCTAAACCTAGAAAGAATGAACATTTCTTTGTTAGCAAAGTAGTGGTATAGATTCAAGGATCCAACCTCAAATGGAAAATGGAAAGACATCTTAATAGACAAATACAGTACCACAGGATTAGATATATCTAGATGTTCTTCATTTTGGTCAGGCATAATTTCAATTAGGCACATCCCTGATATAGGCATAAAAAGATATATAGGACGTGGTAATGACACCTCCTTCTGGCTAGATAGGTGGGCAGGAGAATGTGCACTTTTTTGTGTATACCCAAATCTTTTTAAAATAACATCTGATCCACTCATCTCTGTATCTAGAGCAATTGGACAAACTGCTCTTTTAATTAACTTTACTAGACAATTAACATGGGTCATGTTATCTGAATGGAACCAATTACAGTCCACAATATCATACTCTTCTGTTTTCACTGATATAACCAGACCTGATATGATCTTATGGAACTGGACCTCTACAGGACAATTTACTGTGCATTCCCTATACATTTGGTTAGAATATGGTGGTATAAAAGACACTACCTTATGGAAAACCAAAATACCACTTAAAGTAAAGGTGTTTATGTGGTTAGTAAAAGAGGGTAAAATTTTGACCAAAGATAATCTAGTTAGAAAAGGTTGGACTGGTGACCAAACTTGTAAATTTTGCACCTTACCAAAAACCATAGACCATTTATTTGTTACATGTCCTACTGCCTCAGCCATTTGGACATGGATAGATACAATAACTCCTTCCAATTTAATTGTGAATACATTACTAACCTTTGGATGTTAGATGCATGGATCCCGCTTAAAGACAAAACATTAATTGAATTGATTAGGGCTGCCACAATATGGATCATTTGGTTAACTAGAAATAAATTATGTTTTACTGATACTGCTGTATCAACATTAGCTTCAATAGGTTCAAATATTATATCCTTAGCCTCCTATTGGTGTAAATCCAATTTAGATGACCCTTACTTTGAGATTTCCTTAATATTACCAATGGATGTTACTCAATTGTCCCAAGCAGGTCCTCTTATAATCCTCTCGGAGACCGATACCTCTCAGGGGGAAGATTTCAATTGGGATTTCGAGGAAGAACCTTTTCATAGACTCGAGGGATCGGACCTGTCAGACTACCTAAGGGACAGGGCAGAATTTGACGCTGCAGATGGTGAATATAGCGCAAGGACAAACCCAAATGCTCTTAGCTCATCTCTTACTACCTCAGATCATTGATATTCCAACCATTCTGCTAAAATGCCTTATCTAGCTTCTGTTTGCATGCTTATGACCTGTACTGTTATACTTTGTTTGTTTTGGTTATGTAGTAATTTTCTACCTAGCTAGCTACTAAAACTGTTGCTAGAAAACTACTCAGAATTTCTGTAGGTATGTCATAACCCAGAATACTAGTTAAGGGTTAGAGTAATTTCAGAGATTGTATCTCTGCTTTTGTAAAAACACTATTAGTTTCTAATGAAACAGGTGGATATATCCACTTTTTCAAAAAAAAAAAAATGGAATTAAGATATTAGACAATCTATGTATTCAATAGGATGTGGTCCATAAGTGTGTATAACAATTTGGGCAAAGATCAAATCATTGATGGACTGATTCTGAAATTTGCAATTGAGAAAACTGCCTTTTGGGAGCCCAATGCGTGTGGTTCACCCGCACTGGATCTGAGTGCGGACGCACTCACTACTTAGCTAATTTTTGGGAACTTCAGACAACACAGGAAAAATGTCCGAGCCTAATGTGGACGCACTCAGGACTTAGACAATTTTCTGAAGTTCGATACAGAAAAAGTCCTAGTCTAATGCGGACGCACTAAGCTCCAGTGCGGGTCAACCACCCGCACAGGGGACTTGGGAAAAATTCAAGGCTGCAGTTTAAGGCAGTTATTTAGACACGTTTTGACCTAGTGCGGGTGGTGAACCACCCGCACTCGTGCTGTCAGATATGTATGGCTATAAATAGATGGGTCCCCAGGGCACAAGATAACCAACTCAACTCAGAATTCTAAAAGATGTTATTCTTAGACATAATTTTGGGAGCCTTCTCTCTTCTTCCACTATCAAAGAATTGAGAGGAGAAATTCATTAGAAACTTGGACATAATTTCTCAAGGGCGATCTTATTGCTTTGGAAGACCTAATCTAAGATTCAACCAAAAGGGCGTGAAAGAAAAAACTTGCAAGAGTCTTGTCTCGCGCTCACGGAGACAGTTGCTTTTCCAACCTAGGGTTTGATATTCCATGACAAACAACATGGAATCAGGTATTGTATTCCGCACTAAAGATCATGTTTTTGGGTCTCTTTGGTATAGGACGGTCTTAGGTTAAGATGGGGATTGTTTCTTCTTCCCCGGGGTGTAAGTATTTGACCCCTAGATGAAATGTAATTGTTTGATCTCTAGATAAAGCATAATTGTTTGGCCTTTTTGATTTCCAACACTCTATTCATTTAGTTATGTCACATGATTTTTTACTTTTTGATTACGTGATGTAATTAAGTTACGACGTATTAGTCCTCACATCACTGTTGCACAGTTGTTTGAATGATAATCTTTTTAGAAATTAATTCAAAAAGATTGGAGGATTCTGAGGTGTCTGATCGATGATCTACACGAATGTTGAACGAATCTGATGGTTCTGAAGGGATTTAGCCGGAATTGCCTGGATTTAACAAGACATTATGTAATTATTATAAAGTATAGATTCTCATCAGTAGGATTCCAGTTCTGCCACATCAGAAAATGAAGACTGGCTCCCTGGGACCCGCCAGTTTCTGTCTCTGTGACCCTCGTCCAATATATAGAGTATCTCTTCCTTTCTAAAATAAACTTCCAATAGCAAAAACGAAGCACCTGGCTAGAGCAATGAGTTAAATTTTAAAATAACGATATTATAATTTGAGAAAACATGAACGGTATGTAATTGATTGATTGATTGAGTATTTGTTCATACTTATAATGAGTAGAGTTAAAATGTTTCATTGGTTTTGTGCTCCATTATGCTCCAACATCATTATCTTTTTTTTTTCCTTTAAATTGTATACAGTCGATCCGAACCACTCAATATGATCTTCATATTAAAATGTTCTCGGATACAAAATTTTATATTTTTTGAATTTTTCTTTGCTATTTTTTAAGATAGGTACAAAATCACTGTTTTTAGAAGATTCTAGACCATTCAAAAATAGTAATTTTGTACTAAACAATTAGTAAACAAATTCTAAAATTTTTAAAATTTAAAATTTTTAAAATTTGTTATCCAAGTACATTTTAATATGAAGATCATGTTGGACAGTTCGGATCGATTATTTAGACTTTAAAAATAGAGATAAATGATGTTGGAACATGATGAGGCACAAAACCAATGGAGCATTTTAACGCTACTCCTTTGTAATGCCATAATCCTACTCTATTTATAAAGTTCAGGTCATATTGATATAGCTGTTACAATTAATTACAAGGAAGATTTAAAGGAGATTCTTGCTTTACAATGATTTTACTATAAAAGGAATGATTGTTATCAGCACAGCATAATTCAAAGAATCTAATTAATAGACAACTTGACCCTCATCAATTTTCCTTATTTCAATTTATTCTACTTCTTTAATTAGCAAATTTTTCAGAATCTTTTGAAAAAAGAAAAAAAGAAACAACTCAATATATATATATATATAGTAAGAAAATTCAAACTTTATCCGCATTTGTTTTTAGCATATAAGAGAAAATTTCAAACTTATTTGTATTTCGTTTTAGAATATTCTCCCATAAATTTAGTAATTATAAACTCAAAGTATCAGCTATAGTAGAAATTAAAGATTACTTTTGTTTTTTTTCTTTAATTTTCTTGAAATTAAATGAAAAGAAATTTTAAACAAAATATTTTTTTGTTATTTGATTAAGAAAAAACTTCTATTTTTGCGGATGGCTTAATTTGTTTCTTTTATCTAAGTCAATTGTCTTTTTTTTTTTTTTTTAAAGACATGCTTAATGCATTATTTTGATGTTTGTAATGGCCATATATAATGAACTTGTAAATAAAAAATATGTTTTACTTTCCGTTCACCGAATTTTTTGTTAATACCCAAAATTAATAATAAATTACGGATTCTAACCAGTTTTGTAATTTATTTTCAAAAGTACCCAACCCGGTCTTCTAATAACCGGAAAATAGTAATCTTTCCGGTAAATGAGTGCCCGGAAAAATTGAATATTTTCGGTTAGGGGCTAACCAAAAAAATATGAAACCGGTTATTTGTGCACCGGAAAAATTCAATATGTTCGGTTAGAGGCTAACCGAAAATATATGAAACCGGTTATTTGTGCACCGGAAATGTAATATGTGCACGGTTATTGATTAACCGGTTTTGTATTCGGTTAACAGTGCAGCGGAAATTCGTATCACTCGGTTATATAACCTGCAGATAGTTCTCACATTCTACTCTGAAGAATCAGAGTCTCAGCTAGAGAGAAACGAAAGGAAGAGTCTCAGCCAGAGAGAAACGAAAGAAGAAAAAAAGTAAGTTTTTTTTTATAATTAAGTTATTATTTTTTAACTATCGATTTTTGAAATATAATGAAGATTTCTCCTCCAGTTCTTTGTATTCAAATTATGTCGAAATTTTTATAAATTTTTGAAATATAATTGTTTAGAATTTTTTGAAATATTGTTTAGAATTATTTGGAATAATATTGTTTAGAATTTATTTGTTTAGATTGTTTATAATTTATTTGTTTAGATTGTTTAGAATTTTTATAAATTTTTGAAATATAATTGTTTAGAATTTTTTGAAATATTGTTTAGAATTATTTGGAATAATATTGTTTAGAATTTATTTGTTTAGATTGTTTAGAATTTATTTAAATAAATTTTTGAAATATTGTTTAGAATTTATTTGGAATGTTTAGAATTTATTTGTTTAGATTGTTTAGAATCAATTATAATCATTCATACAAAAATAACTCAGTAAACAAATATTACTTGCTCTATCAGTAAATAAATAATTATGTTAATTATTTTATCTGTTAACTATCTATATTTTTTTGAAATTATGTTAATTATTATTTCTTCTAACCGGTTTTGTAATCTGCTACAGATACGAAGCACACGATCACACTCAGACGGAGAGAAAGGAAGACACTCAGGCAAAGATAAAGGAAGATAAAAAAGAAAAAAGGTTATTTTTTATAATTAATTTGTAATTATTTATGTTGTTATTTGTACCAATCAATAACTAAAAATAGGTTAATTACATATATTATATTGTTTAGACTAAATTTTTTTTTATTTTAATTTTAATTTGTAATATAATTAATTAGTTCATTTCAACTGGTTCAGGATATTGTCCAAATAATTTAGAATTTTTTCGAACATTCCAAAATGGTTTATAATTTTATAAAATTCAAAAATAGTTAAGGATATTGCAAAATGGTGCAGAATAAGTTAGGAATATTCAAAATGGGCTAGAATAATTTAGGAAATTGTAAAATAATATAGAATAATTTTCAGAGGTTCGGACAATTTTTAATTATTTATATGTTGTTATTTTTTGAATTGCCATACCAATTGAAACTAAAAATGGATAGAACTATTTGTGTGAAGATTTATATTGGAGGAGAAATCCAATACAATGATGATGGGGTATTTTACAGTACCCGAGCTAAATACTCATTACTGCTAACCGCGAACCACAACTTTGATTATCTTCGGAATGAGATTTATAAATTGGTTGGGTATAATGTTAGTCAAGCAAATCTGGAAATCCAAGCCAGGTTTAATATGTCTACCGATGGGGGATGTGTCCATCAGTTAATACCTGTAATAAACCAACAATCGTTCGAAATGATTTTAGGAATTGTGTCGTCATTTTCACAAATGTTACCGATTCTGGAGTTATATGTAGAATTGTAACCGAACTATACCAATCAGATTCCTGAACCTCGATCCCGACCCAGTACCAGTCAGAATCCTGTGGATCCCGACCCAATACCAGTTAGATCCCGACCTAGTACCGGTCGGCACTCTGTGGATATACCAGTGAGACCCCGACCCAGTATCGGTAGCAACTCTGTGGATCTACCAGTTAGACCCCGACACAGTACCAGTCGAAACTCTGTGGATCTACCAAGCACATCCCGACCCTGTACCAGTCGGGTCCGTAGACAGGTACGTGATTATTCGCATGTCCCTGTGGATGCAATTGATTCTGACAGTTTGGAGATTGGAGATGAGATGCTCTCAGGTGAAGAATCGGGTTCGGACGATGATATTGAACCGCCCAGCCAGACACCTTCACAGTACTGTCAAACACATACCCGTCAAGCACAGTACCTGATAACTGGTCGGGAAAGTATGACACATCCGGTTGATAGTTTCAATGACATATCCAGTTTTCGGCTTGCGGATGTCGATTTTTTTGGTAGCTCAAAAAAAACATTCGATAATCCATTGGCTAAGGGTGTAGTTTATGAGTCAAAAACGGCTCTAAGGATAGCAATCAATGAGTTCCATCTCGATAAGAATTGTGAGTGTAATGTCCTTAGAAGCGAACCTAGACGTTACGAGGTGGTGTGCAGAGATAAATTTTGTAAATTTAAGGTATGCGCGAAGCAGAACGGTCTTTCAGAATCTTGGATTATTACGAAACAAGCATATCCTCACACGTGCACAGTATCGGCAACACGTACTGATCATTGCCAGCTTACAGCAGAGATGGTTGCCCTTACGATTGATAAGACCATTAGAAGGGATGTGTGCTCTTCTATAAATCATATCCGAGATATCGTCATGCAGAAATATAATAAGGTAACCCCCAAGTACAACAAATTATGGAGAGGCCGTGAGCTTGCTATTGCAAATCTGTTTGGGAGTAAACCTTACTTGTGCAACTCAACATGCGTGTGCCTATTCAATGGTTGTGGCACCGGAATCTCCTGAAACAATCCGAATTGCCGCATGCAACGATCCGGATAGGTATGCTCAACGATCCAATAAAATATCAGTGGACCGCGATACAAGTAGTAGGGCTGATAAATTTATCAAGAATGTGAGTTATAATTTATAAATACGGTAACATATAACTAAATAAAATAACTAGATTGACACATACCCTTCCCTGTTGAGTCACTGTCGGAAGCTTGCTGTAGACCCTCCCGTACGACTGCCAATTCACATGATCCTCCGTCAAACTCTGAAACTGGCCCCGCGGGATACGTGCACCCTGGGTCTTGAAGTGGGAGGATGACACGTATTTGTGTGGACCACACCATTTGTACGCAAAAGATGCGCATGTATCAAGCGTTGGAGCACCCCAGGCAGGTTCCCAGTTTGTAGTTTGAGGCTCAAGCCGAAGAACTGGAAAGCGGGTCCACGACCAGTGCTGCAGAAGCATCACCGGACCATGCATAGATCCTCTATCGAGCTCGGTAGCGACACATAGATGTCGATACAGATATGCAAGAACGGCTCCACCCCAATTGTATGGTACCGGCTGGTCCAAATTCACAATTAGATCGAGATACCACAACGGTATCCCGTCCCCGCTACTATCTGGGAACAAACTGGACGACATCAGGTCCAAGATATATGCACGTACATACCTAGCAAAATTGAAGACAATCATGGTACATTATTGATAGGCTAAAGCACGAATAAATTGATATATATATATAGTTAGTTAGTTAGTTAGTTACCACTTCAGTATTTGATCGTTGTGATCTGCCGGTAGCTTCTCAAATCGTTCACGAAACTTAGATTTCAGGAAAGTCAATTCCATGCTTCTTTCATTTCCCTCAGGCCCCCGTTTTTTCATAAGTCCACTTTGCTCATGCTCTTTAATTCCTAACAATTCGAAGAGCCGGCCTTTTGCATTCCTACCGTCTGTACTCCCCGTCACTGGGACTCCCGTAATGGGCAAACCCCACAAACAGCTCACGTCTTCCAAGGTAACTGTAATTTATCAAATAAAAACCTATAAATTTCTTCATTTTAATTATCAGTAAATTATCACAAAGAAAAGATTTATTTAAAGTAGTTCTGAAGTTAATACCTGTCATCTCTCCGAAGGGAAGATGAAAGGTGTGTGTCTCAGGACGCCACCGCTCCACGAGTCCGTGTATCAGCGCCGCATCAATTTTTTTGTGAGGCATGACTGCGATCTGGTATAAACCCAATCGAATCAAGAATGGGGCGTATGCAACATGGTACGCGGTCTGACAACGGTAGTGCTTCACATTTATAACCTCTTTCTTCTACATTACCGAAAATAAAAATTAGAAATTAAAATAAGACTATATTTCTGAACAAGTAAAAAAAAAAGAAATAACTAATTGCTTACCTCCTCAGAAGCCTGACACACTCTGTGACTGCTGTGCGGTATCCACAACAGATCACTAAAAGTACCCCGCGCCATATCTATTTCATCATTCATTTCGTCTGCCATACTACAAAATTAATTCAAAGTTAATTCATTATTTTCAAAAATTTTAAACTAGTCAAAACCGTTTTGGATGTTTCTAATTATTTCTAAACTATTTTGGAACTTTCTACGCTATTCTAGACTATTTTGGAACTTTCTAAATTATTCAGGCACCATCTCAAAATTTTCTAAATTATTCTACACTATTTTAGAACTTCCTAAATTATTTTTTAACATTTTAGAATTTTACAAATTACTCTAAACTATTTTGAAACTTTCTAAATTATTCGGGCATCATTTTAATTATTTCTAAAATATTCTACACTATTTTGGAACTTTCTAAATCATTTTTCACAATTTTAGAATTTTACAAATTACTCTAAACCATTTTGAAATTTTACAAATTACTCTAAATATTTTTTCAATTTCACTTCACGGTACATAGACATGCATCGGAATCTAAACCATTTTTCAATTTTACAAATTACTCTAAATTATTATATACTATTTTACAATTTTCTAAAACTTTTTGGAACTTTCTAAACTAATTTGTAGCAATTCCAAATTATCAAAATTATTTTGATAATAATCTATACCGTTTTGAAAATTTCTAAATTATTCGAAAAACAATATAAATTATTATTATCGAACTAATAATCTCAATCTAAATAATATTATAAATTCTAAACAATATGAACAATATTTCAAATATCACTTCGCGGTACAAAGGCATGCATTACCATATCAGACATGTATATTTGTCTTATTCACGGTTCTAAAAAATTATTTTCGTTATTTCCAAATAATATTTCAAATAACTATTCTAATAATTTTCCAAATAAATTTCCAAACAAATTTCCAAACAATCTAAATAATATTCCAAAAATATCGTCACAATCTAATCAATACTATAAACCATTTTAATACGAAATAAATAAATAAATAAAACCTGCTTTGCAGCCCTCTAACTCTTTTCTTCTGCCTTGTTTGAAGCCCTGCTTCTCTTCCTCGCAGCGAAATCCATCCAAAACCGCCCAAAACCCATATATAAACCAAAGTCACGCGCCCACAGTAAATCCATCCCAAGCCACGCGGAGCCCCCAAGCCGCCACGCGTCCACGCCCCAGCCCGCCCCCCACTCTCTTTCCGGTTATGCAATAACCGGGTCCGGGTTCTGAGTTCGGTTAACCAACAACCGGTATTATCTTTCCGGTTAGCAAATAACCGGACATTTTGAATGGATCCGGTTGTTGGGGTACCGGAAAGATAAGCTAATTTCCGGTTAGCTACTAACCGGTTTGGGTCCTTTTGAAAAAATGCTACAAAACTGGTTAGAATCCGTAATTTTTTATTAATTTTGGGTATTAATAAAAAATTCGGTTCCGTTCATATCTCCATATTTAAAGTTCAAATACTCGATTCAAATTTCTCAGCATGAACTTCATATTGATATGTGCTTGAAGATCAAATTTTATATTTTTTGGAAACATTTATTATTATTTTTTTGAATTTTTTAAAATCACAACTTTTCATTAAATAAAAAATTAAAATAAAATTAAAAAACACTAATGGCTAATTACTTTAAATTTTTCATTAATATAGATATAAAGCTTGATAAACTTCAAATTTCCATTAAAATAATGAAAAAGAAAAAAAATTACTATTGCTTCTCATCTGAACTTAGATAGATACTAGAATATATATTTATGTCCTCTTTATAAAGAATTAACTGATCTACTAGGGACATTAATTATACAAAATATTTGTTTCCTGCATAGGATTGCCTCTTAAGGAAATTAATATTGCAAAAACATTAAGGAAAGATTTTCAAATGTTGAGGAGGCAGTAACTGAAGGGTAAAATTGTCTATCAAATTAAAAATTGAAATAATATTGTGTCATTAATAATTTATGTTGTGCTAATATCATTACCCAAGGCAGCCGGGAAGAAAGAGGAAATATTGTTTGGTTGTAATTTGCAAACTTACCAATGTTTATGCTAAGTATCTCCAAGAGTTGCATCTCCAATGTGGATATTTTACTTCTTATTTTCAACATTTGACATGATGATGCAAAAGACTCCAATTAATTCAAATTTCAAAGTCAATTATCGATCCATTTAATCAGATTTTACTGCTATTCATTCGGTTGCTATGGGAATATGAACATTCTCGTCAAATTTATCATATTAAACTGCAAAAAAAAATTGCGGTAATTCAATCTAAAATCGCAAAAAAGAATTGCAGTTTTAAAAATAAAAAAAGCTATAAAAAAGAATTGCAGTTCAAAAAATAAATGCATTAAAATTAATTTATTAACCTTCTAATTTTTGACCAATTGACTTTATACTAAATTAATTCGAATTCAAGTATTTTTATTTTTTTCCCAATAACTCATATTAATTTTTCTTACAGCCACAAAAAATTCGGCATGAAAAATATTTTTCCGGATTATTTGTTGCAGTCTTTCTAATAAATTAAATTATATAGTATTTCATCTATTTTCAAAGAAATATATAAAATATTTCTAATATTTCAATACAAAAAATAAATTAAATTATAAATATTTCTATACAAATAAAAATATATGAAAAAAAATTGAAACTGCAAAACTTTATAGCATTTTTTTAAAATTGCAAAAAAAAAAATTGCACTTGGAATTCCAAAACCGCAAAAAAAAATTGCGGTAATTAAGTCTCAAACCGCAAATAAAATTGCGGTTTGGGTAGATTTCGAAATAACGCGAAAACCTGAATAGTTTCTAAAATTTCATATTTTTTGTGGATATTAATAAAAATTTTGGGTCTAAAACTCATCAAATCGACTTTAAATGACGATCGGAATTGTTGAAACTCACCTACTCTACGAGTGATGCGTGTATATGTGAAAATTTTAAACATTCGAATTAATTTAGTATAAAATCAAGCGGTCAAAAAACGTTCAAAAAATGAATGCATTAAAATTAATTTATTAACCTTCTAATTTTTGACCAATTGATTTTATACTAAATTAATTCGAATGTTTAAAATTTTCACATGTAGACCCATCACTCGTAAGGTAGGTGGGTTTCAACTTTCAATGATTTAGATTCGTCATTTGAAGCCAAATTGACCTATTTTATACTTGAGTTCACTAAAGAACTTGATGAACTTACGAACACCCTAGTTCTACTCTATACATCAAATTATTTTTGTTAGTTTAAACATAAGACGTAGCTTGCTGACAAGCTATAGCCAGCGAAATTAATCCAAGTACAGGTATTAATAACTTATCATGTCGACAAATTTACAAGCCGTTTCTGTTGACTCTGAAACAAAAGAAAAAAAAATGGTGCGTCTTAATTATAAATTACTGGTCTTATGTTAATAATTAAGAAGCTGGTAATTTGGTTCATTGATGATCAAATAAGTGTTAAATTGTGTCAAATTCACACATATCAAATGTAAATTCAAAGTTCACGTGTAGTTTTTTATTTTTTATTTCCACAAATTTTAACATCAGTTTCACTATCTGCTAAACAAAATTGGTCATATCTCCTTCCAAAAGACATGCATCACGACCCAGCTCGGCCACTCTAAAAGATTTTTTTTAAAAAGTAACTATAAGATGCTGATTTTCTAATTTTATTATATTTATTCTGATATTTTTATTTATATCCATTATATAATATATTTTATTAAAAATAACTAAGATTTTGAGTTATTATCTAAGTCGCAGGAATTTTCTGCAATTTGGAATAAGGGTCGCAGGAAATTTCTACGATTTTTTTTTTTTGCTTTTTTGCAGATCATGGTTTTTATAAAAAAATTGACGGAAGGGAATTGAGGAGCCAAAACAGGCCGCGTGGCCTTAGTTGCCATGGAGGTTCTTTTTTTTCACATTTTGTAAATAAAATCTTGAGTTTATGAGATTTATAAATAAGTCCATTATTATTTCAAAGAAACTTATTGAACACTTTTTATAACTAAACCTTCAAGTATTGTAATAAATTGAAAAAAAAATCCAAAATTATCCAAAATATATTTAAATTTTTGATAATGCTCATGTTTCATCTAATGGATCAAAAGCAAAGTACTAGAGCAATTATAAAAAAATAAAAATAAATTTATACAATTGTATTAATTAATTTATCAAGAAAATTGTAATAATTAATTTTGATATTATACCATTTTCTTTATTAATATAATTATTACACGTAATTAAATTAATTGGATTAAACAATAACATAACAATATTAATTAATTATTATTATATAAAATACAAATTTTATTCGTTATAATTAAATACGATGTTTTAAATGAGATTTGGTATATTTTTCTTGATCTCATGTTTTGTAATTTCTTTATTTTTCGTGAAATTTATATTCATACATGTCACATCCCAACTTAATTTCTAAAAATAAAGAATGAATAATAATAATAATAATAATAATAATAATAATAATAATAATAATAATAATAATAATAAAAATGATGTATTGTTTGATTATTTCGGATTAAGTTTTATTGATATATATACTATTGAATTTTTTTATTGTCAAAACTTCATAAATTTATTTTTATTTTTTTATAATTTCTCCAGTACTTTACTTTTGAACCATTAGATGAAACATGGGCATTATGGAAAAATAAAATATATTTTTGATAATTTTGGATTTATTTTTGATAAAATCAAACGCAGAAGGAATCTAAAACGTTGGCAATGTTTATAAAAACGTTGTAACGATTTAGACTATCATAACTGCTAAAGAACAGTTGTATCTAATTCAAAATCAAGTTACAAACGTTATAACGTTTATAGAAACGTTGTAACGTTTTAATTAAATCTGAGTTTCAAAAATCATGTTTTTGATCAATATTTTTACAGTGCAAAACGTTATAGAAACGTTATACAATCGTTGTAACGTTTTGGATCGATTAGCTGAGCTGTCAAAAAATTGAAAACCTAAAATCGCATTTTGAGATAAAACGTTGCAACATTTTATCTCATTTAGCTCATTTTTGAACTGACTCTATAAATAGGTCTTTGGGCTTTCTTCCCAAAGTATCTTAGCCGATCCTAAACTTCTAAAAAGTGATTTTCTGAGAGCTTAGCTTGAGAGCTTAAAACTTCAAAATCCCCCAAACAACCTCAAACCCACTTCACTAATTTTGAGTTAGATTAGATTAGAGTGATTTATTGAGTGTTTCTCTTGAGTAGCTTGAACTAAGAGATCTTGTTCTCATCTCTTTGAGTTGGCCGTTTGACTTCCCGCTTGGTGTGTAAGGGCTCAACGGTTCACAAATTATAATCCTTTCGTATTGGATAATAGAAAGGCGCACCACTTGAGGTTGCGAAGCCCCGGAGACGTAGGCCTTGTTGAGGTTATGACGGTTCAAACCCATTGATTTAGCTTAAGGTGCGGAAAGAGTAAAACAATTTTTTTTACATCTACCTTAAGCTACGGATTAAATGAATCAAGAAGATCCGTTTAATCCTATTTACAGATCTACTCCATAATTGATTTTCTAAAGCTTTAAATCTATTTACCAATTAAATAGATTAATATAACAATTTATACCTTGTTTCCAAATCACAGTTGGAATGCAGACCGAGCGAGAAGAGCTACACCAGGGAAGAAATCGACTCGGAGTATCACACGTGTGATACCTCTATCGGTTATCCACCAGGACTAACTGGAGAGCGGTTTATTTCTTCTGCTAGAAATACCGTAAACCGCAGAATTCTGCAGAAACACTATCCACCAAAAAAGGGACAATTTAAATATATTTAAGACTCCAAGTTATTCCGTTTCACTTAAAAGCAAAACCAGAAATACCGCAGAGTTTGCAAAAATATATTATTTCCGAATTTCGTAATAATTGAAACCGGGGAAGAGAGAAATTCCGATTAACGAATTAATCAGATTAACATGTGAATTAGTAAGTTTTCTCTCTACCCTCACCCCTCTATTTATAGTGTTTTGAGGAGGTTCGCAAAAGATCGAAATACCCCTCAAAACAAATCTATTTACCAAAAATCCTTGACACCTCATCCTTTAATATGTGAAAATACCAAAATACCCCTTCCACACTCTTCTCCATGCTTCTACACCCTAAGGTGTCATGCAAGGTGGCATAGGTGTGAAATGACCATTTTGCCGTTGGCCCATTAAGGCATGAATAGTAAAAGGCTTTGATTTTGGGCTTTGACTTTGAGCTTTTAATTTTAATTAAGGCTTTGATTATTTTGGGCTTTTAATCCCATAATTCAAATCCATAATTAACAAATTAAAATCCAAATCAAATATATATAATTGTCATATACAATTATATTTCTTTTCGGTTGTTGTTCGGTAACTTTTATACAACGTAACGTGTACGTTTATAAATTAACCGTTGTTTCTGCTTGTCATTCTAAATGACATTTATAATTTAATTATATCACGTATAATTAATTATAACCATCTTAATATTAATTATAATCAATTTATAATTAATCAGTAAGATTCTCCGAGTAGCTCCTATATGGTGTGACCCAATAGGATCTGTGTTATGTTGGTAAACAGAGTTAAAACTGTTTTAACTTCTATAATCATGAGTGGTATCTAGCAACACATCATGACCATCCAATTACACAGATGATGCTGTACTGTACAATATCACGATCCAGTAAACTATTTACTTGTGTCAGTTCTTTTGTCTCATAGCTATCAGATTAGTTTCAAGGTAGATGTGTGTCATCCTTGCAAACTTAATCTTTTCTTGATCTTGAGCAGATTATCAAATATAATTACTCTTGTAATTATACCGCATGCAGATAATCTAACTCTACCAAGGGGCCCAGTGATGCTATAGCTCGTATAGAGATACGAGGGACAATAGTACTTTTGGTAAACCATCACTACCTCAGCTAAGCCATGTATACCGAAGAGCTACCGTTATAACTGCATTTTACCGACAGCGTTTGATAACAATCACACATATACATTTCTTAGTAGGAAAGATGAATACCTCATACTTTAGAACTTAACACTGAATGAAAACATTAATGACACGAACACAATTCTATTTAATTTTTCATTCGGGGTCTGTCAAATACCATGTTCCTAGAACATGTATCTATGTGATTAAAATGACATCTCATGTCAGGTGGTTTGTAAAACTTAATCATCTTTTAATCCACATACTAACCTTATCGCGGTAATTAGTGTTCCTGCTAATTACCTTGGTCAGTGACTATTTAAGAGTATATATCATCTATATTATGGAGTTTCACAATTTCAGTCATGAACTCGAAATGATCCATAAATGCAATAATACTCAAGGCAACAAAATGATAAACATTCAATTCATGAACAAAACTTTATGATAAATTATCGTATTATTGACTTCTAGATTATTACAAACTAACAGGCCTTTGTTTTGCCGAACTCCGTTAACACCCCGCGTGTCAAATTTCTCTAAACTCATCTATTTACTTTCAATTGCAATTTAATTTCTGTTTTTGAGCAATTAGAGGTGCACTAAGTGTAACAGCAAGGATGTCGTTTTGTTGAGTTGCATGCCTGGCCCGACTGCCGGGGCATGACAAAATGGTATCAGACCATTCGTTCCTCGGACTGTGTTTGGGTCCAAGCTTCATTTGTTATTATTGTTCTGTTTGAATTGAATTGAATTGAATCTTGATCAATCTTAACAAGTTTGACAAGTATCTTGACTTAAATCTGTATGATCCAAATTGAATTTGACATTATGAAAATTGATTCATGAAATTGTTCTAAGAATTATATTTGTGTTCTTATCATTTTGAATAATTCTGACAGCTTTCCGGACTTATCTGAATAGACATTATGGAATATTGATTCCTGAAATTTGAAAATTGATTGATTATTAATTTCGTAATATCTGTCATTCGTGGTATCATTTAATATATTGTTTGACTCACGTAGTATAGAATTTTAAGGCAAACGAATGAATGGAAATAAATTAATTTAGTTCAAGTTGATTATATTTGGTTTGTATATCATTTGTTTGAATTTTGAGGACAAAATTTTTTTTAAGGGGAAGAATTTGTAACACTTAGTATATATATTTTTAATTATTTTGGACCTATTTATAATATTAGAAAATTATAAGGTTTCAATTGCAAAATTAAAAAAACGAAAAAAAAAACCCATGTGGCACTAAGGCCACGTGGCTCCCACGCGTGAAAGAACCAAGCAACCCCCCCCCCCCCCCCCCCCCACAAATAAAATGAGAGTATACGATTGATCTGATTGAGGAGAGAGAAATGAAAAGGAAATTAGAAAAAAAGAAAGGAAAGGAAAATAAAAGAAAACAAGAGAAGAAAATTAGAAAAAAAGAATAGAAATATTTTGATGAGATGTCCGATTGGAATTCTGACTACGTTTATGTTGATTCTGAACAAGTGTTGCATTTTGAATTGGATTTCTAGATTGATCGGATATGTGTTTTCGATTTGAATAGTTGAATTGGATTTTGATTGGATATTGAATTGGGTTATCGGATTATGATAGTATATTTCACTGGAATATGAGGTCTAGATACTAAAATTGTTTTTAATGGACTGAAATACTGGGAATCGCATGTTTTCAGGAATTTGAACTGGAATTGAACTGTTATTAATGAAAACCTAGGCCCAATTGATATTATCAGTTAAATATGCATACGTAATTTGATCATTAATTGTGTAGATTGATCCAATCATATTGAAATGGTTGTTTATTGTTATTAAGCTAATTATAGAGAATCTGTGTCGTTAAATAATTGGTTACTCGGCTTTGTAGCTGACTATGTATTGTTTCTGTTTGTTATATGTGTTGCGACGTAGGTTGACATGACGACGGATAAATGCAAGAACGTCGTTCTATCGCATTGCCTGCCCGATCCGACCATCGGAGTGTGACAATTTTTTACAATACTTAAAGATTTAGTTATAAAAAGTGTTCAATAAGTTTCTTTAAAATAATAATGGACTTATTTATAAATCTCATAAACTTAAGGTTTTATTTACAAAATGTGAAAAAAGAACCTACGTGGCACTAAGGCCACGTGGTCTGTTTTGGCTCCTCAATTCCCTTCCGTAAATTTTTTTTTTTAAAAGCCATGATCTGCAAAAAAGCAAAAAAAAAAAACAAGTCGCAGTAATTTTCTGTGACTTGGAGCCGTTATTTCGAGTCTTACAAAATTCCTGCGACTAGAGTATTTTTAATAAAAATTCAAAATCTTAATTATTTTTAATAAAATAAATAAAATAATAGATATAAATAAAAATGTCGGATTTATTCGGCTTGACTCTCAGTTAATTAGTCCAAATTAAAATTTATTTATAATTTGATTTATACTTCAGAAGTGATCAAGTTACAACAAACATTTTCTACATTTGCAAAATTCAAATCGTCGATCCAAACCGTTAGATGTAATCTCTACAATAAAATGTGCTTGGAGACCAAATTTTACATATTTTGAAAAATTTTATTTACTATTTATCAAGATGGGTACAAAATTCAATGGTCTAAATTTGACTAGTTTTTGTACTCATCTTAATAAATAATAAAAAATTCCAAAAAATGTAAAATTTGGTCTTCAAGCACATTTTATAGTAGAGATCACATCTAACGGTTTGGATCGACGATTTGAACTTTGAAAATGTAGAAAATACTTGTTGTAACTCAAAAATTGTTGTAACTTGATCCCTCCTCTTTATACTTATATATTATGTTAACATTTTGTTTATCAATTAGCGGAGGAAAAAAAAATGGAGCCGTTTAGAGGCCCTTCCTTTCGTTCGTTATTGGTTTATGTTATATAATTATGAGATAAAATAATTCATAGTTAGAAATATTATGTTAAGACCCTCCCTTTTGCTCGTTCCAATGACTTCATGAGTCTAAAAAACCTTCCACCTTGTCTCGCCGTCTCACTGTTCCCCTCTCTATTTCTCTCTCTCCGCTTCATAACTTGCTCTTTCATTTTTCTCACTTCAATCCGGACGTTTCTCTTCGTCATATTCAGAGTCGTCATCTTAGGTTTCCGCTAAACTTTAAAAGTTTGAACTTTTCTCTTGTAACTACTATCCGATTTTTGACCTTCGGCTTTATTTTACACGGGCGCCCAAAAGCTTGGTGATTAGTAGTCTAAATTAAATCAAAGTATACAAAATATTTAGGAAGAATCTTTTGTCTAATTGAAATCTTTCTGATTTGATCCTACGGTAATTTATTTATAGACCTGCTAATTTGATAGATTTGTCCATGGATAACGGATCGAACAATAATTGGACAGCATTTAGGCCTGCTAATCGGATGAAATCAAACAGGCCCAAAGTTCAGTTCGGATCAGTTAAACCGGGCCGAACTTGAAGGGCCTTTGGACAACCCGTTTAACAGTTCGAACTCAGATCCGATCGATTTCTGTTCGAACACGAACAATCGAACTAAGTCATTCGACCTAACAGGCTAACACCGACTCAGCGCCTCTCTCACGCCTCTGCTTCGTCTCTTCCCCTCTCACGCCTCGCGCCGCTTCGTCTCTTTCCCTCTGTCACGCCTCACGCCGGCACTGCACAGTCTCACGGTGAACCCGCGAGCTCTTCCCTCTCCGTCGCGCCGCCTCCATTCTTGGTAAGTGCCCCTCTTCCTCTCTCTCCCTCGTTCTCTCAGATTAGTTAATGAATAGGTTTGGTGTTTAACACAAAATTTGGGCTAAATTTATAATCTACTATCCTTGTTTACTACTGAGAGATGAGAGAAAAGTTGGATTTTGAAGAGATACTGAATTTTTGAGTTTGTGCGATAATGGAAGTCCAGTAGGTGCTTACATTTTACTGGTAATAATTGGCACATAACTATATTGAAATAAAATCAGTACCAGTCGGCTACCCTGATTGAGAAGAAACGAACAACGAAAATTGCGTCTAAAAGGATTAAATGTTTTTTTATTGAATAGGGCCCGGAATTAAATGGACGGGCTGGACCTTTGGATGAAACAGACACTGTCCGAATATAAAACGAACAGGGCTCGGATTTTATCTTCCCCCATTCAATTTGAATAGGGCCCAATTATGTTATACAATTTATTGAACCAATTATAGGTTGGGCAAACGGTTGACCCATTAGCAGGCCTAACAGTGAAGTACAACATGAAGCCTGTTATCATCACTTATGTCATCACATCATTGGAATTGGGGCAGTCTGATTGGTATTGGACCAAATTTGGTCCAATATTCCACCAGAGCCGTTCGATCAATATTAAGATTCGTGAAATTTTTTTAACATCCGTGCGGATCAAATATGCACAATTTTTAATGCTGATGAAACAGTTCTTACCAACATTGGACCGTTATCATTCCAATCTTATACAGTAGCGGGTGGGGGGGTTAATTCTTATAAGAGGAGGGATCAAGTTACAACAAGTTACCACAACCATTTTCTACATTTTCAAAGTCCAAATCGTCGATCCAAATCGTTAGATGTGATCTCGACAATAAAATGTGCTTGGAGACCAAATTTTACATTTTTTGAAATTTGTTTACTATTTATTAAGATGGATACAAGAATTAGTTAAATTCAGACCATTGAATTTTGTACCCATCTTAATAAATAGTAAAAAAATTCCAAAAAATATAAAATTTGATTTGGAAGCAAATTTTATTGTGGAGATCATGTTGAACGGTTTGGATCGACGATTTGGACTTTGAAATGGCAGAAAATGGTTGTGGTAACTTATTGTAACTCAAAATTTTTTGTAACTTGATCTCTTCTTATAAATATCCTGTAAAATCCTCCATCTCTGTTAGACTAGCAGTGGGCATGGAACTATTTTTTATTTTTGACCCTTTTATGAATATCCTGTAAAAAACATTTGTGTCAGACAAGCATAGCCGAGAAGACAAGATGAGCATCCATAGCGGCAACGGTTGCGAGGATTTTGATGAGGGAGAGGTTTTCATAAGTGAAGATGATATCATACATGAATACGACATTGATGAAGAAGGTTTTTTTTTTTTTTTTTTTCTCTTAGCTCTATTCAATTATTTGTATTAATTCTCTTATTTTTATTTTTCTTGTTATAAAATTTGTAGTTCTCCTTGATCAAGATGATGATATGGAACCTGATGACAATTCTGGTGAGCTAGCATTGCTATTGTACTTTTACTTGGTTTATTCGTATTGCCTTCCAGTACTATATATAGTACCAGTTGGTGTCATTTTGAATTGTTGGTCTTTCATTTGTAGTTTTTTTTTTTCTTTTTAAAGCATGAAATAACTTTGGTGCTTATTCTTAGCAGAAGAAGAAGTAGAAGGAGAAGAAGAAGAAGAAGAAGAAGAAGGGATACAAGATGGAGCCATTGGTTCCATTTACAAATTCCAGAGGCATACTGGTAAGTATACTACTATCATGTATTGATGATAAATAAAATAATGCTCTTTTGTATATTCTGGAGAAAACAATATAATTATTTAAATAAATGAGTGTGAAAAGTTTTTTTGTATTGAATTAGGATAGAAATGTACTACTTATTAGTCTGTGGTTACTACAATTAGTTTTTGTGAACAAAATATCAATTATAAAATAGAAAGCATAGGCAAGCACAAAAAGAAGTTACATTGAAATTAGTATGGTTGCATTAAAATATCGTAATTGGAAGGTTTAAAGCTAGTACTGATTATGATTGTTATGGAATTAGTAATTGGAATACAAAACCTGACAATTTTTCACCAAAGATAAGTGGTTCAAGTTAGTCGCACAGCTAAAACTGTTTTTGTTGATATTCGTATGGTTTATTGAATACAGACGAAGTTTATACAGTGGCATGCAGTCCTGTAGATCCATTACTTGTGGCCACAGGTGGGAAGGATGAAAGAGCATATCTTTGGAAGATCGGAAACCCTGAAGCAGTACTTGAGCTTCAAGGTTAGTGTTTGTGGGTGTCAGTATGTGTGTTTATTTGTGCATTATAGAGGAAAAATGATGAGTATTGAATCATTTGGTGTGCATTATCTATGGACATTATTTCTGTTGATTATTTTATTTTAAGATTTATTTGGTGTTTTCTGGTTGGGATTGGATTTGTAGAGATATGTTAGTTACATATGTTGAAATTTCTGGTTTTAGAACATGACACAATATTGGATAAATAATATGATTTTTTTGCTATTCCAGCCTCTATTCTTTAATAACAAGACTCAAATATTTAGTAGTGGATTGTGGTACCTATTTTTCAATTTTTGTTGGTGTGGTAGAATACAAATATTTGATCTTTATGAGACATAAGCAATAACTCATGTAACTCCTCATTTTGAAATCCAATCAGGGCATACAGAAACCGTGACTAGTGTAGCCTTTAGCCATGATGGCCAACTACTCGCATCAGGAGGTTTTGATGGCTTGGTAAAGGTTTGGGACATTGCTTCGGGTACCCTAAAATTCACTCTCGAGGGCTCTGGTGAAGGATTTGAGGTAAAGTACCTAAATACAGGAACTTGCAGGTACTTGGAAAGGGTTATGATTAGACATTGTTTCTAGAATTGCTACAATCCTAAAAGCACATTAAAGCACACACCAAGTTAGAAAATGCTATTAATTAATGGATAATAGGCACAATGGTTAACAAATAAAAATATTCTAATTATACCAAGTAAAATTGGGTATATACTACATACTGTTACACTATCATTCCAGGCTTAACTTGTTTAATACCAGATATGTTAACCCTTGGTTCATATTTAACTCATGCACTTGATTTTAATTTTTTAAATTTGAAGTTTGTTAAATATTATAATTTGATTTGGATTTTTGACTTTGAAATAGTGGATAAAATGGCATCCCAAAGGGCACCTGATAATTGCTGGGTCTGAAGATTCTAGTGTTTACATGTGGAATGCTGATAAAGGAGCCTTTCTTAGTTCCTTCTCAGCCCATAGTGGTGTAGTCACTTGTGGTGGCTTTGACCCCGATGGTAACTTCATATCTCTTCTGAATTTATATCTATAATTGGATTTGACCGTATTATTCCTTGCATTATTCTCAAAATATTTACAATTATCCTCAAATATTCAATCAAGTGCAAGTTTAATATATGCAATCTAGCTTGAGTTTACTTAATTATTTGGTAGAATAATAGATTTCTGGTTCTTTTCTTATATTATATCTTTTAAAGATCCCAAAGTTATTCTATAGACTAAGATGTCTAGGAGATGTATGAGAAATATGCTGTAACCTTTATATGAGAGAGAAATTTGCAAATTCAAAATCTAAGTAAACTGCAAATAGATAACAAGTAAATATCTTAAAATATATATACAATTACCTCTGCATATGTTTCAGTTTATGTATTAGATTGAAATCTTTTTGCAGGTAAGATTTTATGTTCTGGTTCTGATGATAAAACAATGAGGATATGGAACCCTAAAACTGGGGAAAGCATTTATCGTATTTTAGGTAAAAAACAGAATTAGAGAATTTATTGTATTTATTGTTTCTTCACTTTTTTACCATAGCTATCACTATAATAAATATTTAATTGCTTGTGCTCAGTAATAGACATGTATGGGTTTCTTAGAATTTTTTTTTTATTTGGGGTGCTTACTTGAAGGCTATCTTATTTTATATATATTTTTTGTGTCTACTGTTGGAGGATTTATAGATAAGATATTTAGTTATGAAAATGTAGTGTATTGTTTTAGGCAGTACACAACAGTATTAGACCCACAAGTACCCCAAATTTGGAAATGTTGAAATCTAGATGTTCATAGTTAGTTTCAAATAATTCTCAATCATGCTGTTAAGCATCTGTCATATGCAAGACAAGAATCAATGAACTTAATAAATTGCACAAACTATAATTTGTTGTTGCTTCGTTGAATTAAATGCTTTTGTATAGGACATAATTACCATCAAGATAGTTTGACATGCATGGCGATAACTGCTGATTCAACTGTTGCTATTACTGGGGCACAAGATGGATCATTGCACATGGTCAACTTATCTACTGGGCAGGTCAAATCCTGAACTTCTTTTTATTAATTTGCATGTCCCTTTCAATTGTACCTCTATTAAATGGTATTATGTATCGGATTTTCTACTTCCATTTGTTTCATATGGCGCCTACCGTCCTTTTCTCTATATAAGCAGCAAGCAAGGGTAATTTGTGTATTTTGAAGAAATTTAGATTTAGGTATCTAGATGGTAATTTCCATATCATCTATGGTTTTATGAGATGTTTTATGTGCACACTAGTGAAATTATCCATTTCTTCATGTATTAACTATTCCCTCCATTTAAGGGCAGTTGAATTATATTGTAAACAAGAAGACATAATTGCAGACCTATATACACAATACACCAATCTGTTGTTTAGTTGTGGCTCAAATATCTTCTTTCTGATATTTCGTGGCTGCCCTTTTCTTAAACAGTACTGCACAAGTTCCTGTACAAAAAATATAATTTGTACAGTGTATGGTTAATATATGATTATAAGACTATTTTTCCTACCTGTTCCAGGTTAGGAGCTCATTAGTGGGCCATACTCTTTCGATTGAGTGCATTGGTATTTCTCCTAGGTAATTTACTGGTCAAGTATTCCATACTGCATTGTATGACATCATGTTTTATTGCTGAGCAGGTTTCCTTATTTTTTGGTGGTGGTTGTGGTTTTGAAATCAATTCACCATACTTAAGGAAGGTTTCTGAATCTTTTAGTCCAGTACTGGAAATTTGACTCTGCTGCAATGGCTACTATGAGACTGACATGCCATGGTCGTCGGATGAAAATCCGATGGATCAGGTCAGATCAACAAAACCCCCCTAAAAGATCGAGGTGTAATATATACCTTGATCAGATGGTCCACAAAAACTACAGCATATCAGTGTATAATATTATGGCAGCAGATGTTGACTCTGAAGAATAGTGCTTCACCAAAAATTTTGGCCGAGAATCCTCAGAGAAAGAAAATTATTGATTGAGAAAAGACAAAAAACTGTAAAAGGAGAAAAGACAAAAATAACAAATGGTTAAGTGGATTTATTATAACCATTATGACAACCTTTGTACTAATGTAAAAGGAGAAGATGAGGAAGAAGATACAGATATAACTAATGTATTATTAATCTACATAAAATGGATATGCAGCTTTGGATTTGTGGCAACTGGAGGGATGGATCAGAAGCTTATAATTTGGGAGCCCCAGCGTACCTCTTCTCGTTGCATTTGTGAACACGAGGTAAACTGTAAACACCTTGGGGATTCAGTTTGTTTTGTTTTTGGGTCAGTTGGGTTGAATTAAATTTGGTTTATATGAATGATTGAGTTTTGGTTATTCTTTAAACAATATTTCAATTGCACTGCCATTCCTTCTTGGGATCGGTAATATTGACAACAAACATGTTTCACCATCATGACAAAACAGACCAAACGGTTCATAAAATAAAAAATAAAAATTGCAAATATCCTCTCTATAGTTTAGATATGATAGGGATCAAATTTGGTGCAATTTGAAAACCAATCGTTCATCCATTAAGCAGTTTGAAAGAATAACAGTTTTAGTTTTATCGACACTTAATTGGTGATCAAGAAGTTTTCTAATTACACCAAGTTTAACAAGCAATCTATCTAGACTAGAGAGAACAGTATATATAGTTTGATCTTTTGTTTAATTTTGATAACTGTTTTATCCATTTGTCATGGTTGATATCGGATTATTTTTTTCCTGTATTTATTTATTTATTTTTCTTTGGGGGCTGGGGGTTGTATGTGTTGGGTTTTGGTTTTGATCAGAACTTCCTAACAATTATGTGTCCGTTTGGTTTTTGGTGACATTTGAGTTGGTTGGTCTGGTTTGCTGGAGCTTCATTGCACAATATAATGGTAAAATAGCATCCCTATGCCTATAGAACACAAAATCAAATATATCCCTCTAATAATAAAGTCCTGTCACTTCCCATCTTCTTGAAATAATTACAATACTGCTATTTTGTTACTCTTTTTGAGAAACAAGGTGATGAGGG
Organism: Carex rostrata; assembly: GCF_964058835.1. Lineage (NCBI taxonomy): Eukaryota > Viridiplantae > Streptophyta > Magnoliopsida > Poales > Cyperaceae > Carex > Carex rostrata. The sequence goes on along the minus strand of NC_135920.1, from coordinate 3,836,681 downwards.
GTGCAGTTATACTTCTGTTCAGCATATGAGTTTTCTGATTTTTGGGGACAGAGATGAACATTTTTGTTTTCCTTTTCGTCTTTTTTGTCACTAATGTAAAATGTTGGGGCAATTCGAACAATTTCACAGGAGGGAATAACATGTGTGGCATGGCTTGGCACAACCCAATATGTGGCAAGTGGTTGCATAGATGGAAAAGTGCGTATATGGGACAGTTTAACTGGAAATTGTGAAAGAACTTTCAAAGGCCGTGGTACAGTACAGTCCCTGGCCCTAACTGCTGATGGTACTTCCATTGTTTCAGTCTCAGATGATGGTATTGCCCGTGTATTTGGCCTCTAGATTTTAGAATGGGATTATTTATAGAATGTACTTTTGGCAGTACTTGGTGGTCAAGTTTGATGTATAATCTGCTTGTATTAGTTGTAACAGTTATTGCGAGGTTTTTGAATAGTTAAAATTAAGAGGACCTGTGTTAGTTTTCTGTATGGAATTGATGATGCTATGAAAATGATAATAGTATTCCAATTTATTGAAGGATGTATTGATGATACTATCAAAATGATAATGGTATCACTTTATATGAAAATGAAATCATTCATGTCCTCTTTATATGAAAATGAAATCATTCATGTCCTCTTTAATTCTAAGTTTCTAACTCAACTATTATTAGTCGCACCTCTGAGTATGTATTTTTGGATTAGTCAAATATTTGCCTGAATTTAGTTGAATATTAATGGGTTTACATTTTGTGCCACATGGTTTTCAATTTTTATTTTTTATTTTTTATTTTTTTATTATAAAAAGATGGAGTTTTCATATCATTTGCAATGTTTCATTTAAATATTCTCTTTTAGGGGACACATTATCATCTCCAGAATAGTTTTTAAATCTTTAAAATTTATGATAGTATCAGTTACTAAAGTCGCACATGTTGCTGTGTCTCGACTCTCAACTGGATGACAATGAGATTCGCACAAATGATGCGCTAACTGTAGTTTTTATCGTTGTTTAAATGTTATATGATTTAAGCTGGCACCAGATATACTGCGCAAACTGAAAAGACAGTAAGGAAACAATAAAGTTGACCCCTTTTTTACGAATTCAACCTACTGCGTCAATACACACCAACTTTATTTTGATAATCTTAACAATACAATTTTAAGTAAGTTCAAATATAATTGAAAATTAAAAAATAAATTAAAAAAAAGACTAATACATCCAACACCAACCTTCATGCTCATGGTACTTGCTACTAGGTAATCCATGGATACAAATGGTAAATTCAGCTCGAAACTATTGCTCCAATTGCATAAACAAAATGTAAACTTAATAACATAAACAAATAACCATACCACCTTTTTTACCGAAATTATAAAACCTTAATTTTGAATGCAAAGTGACGTCAGCGATGAACAGTGCGTTCCCCCTGATCTGCCCTATGATTTAGCAACGAAGGCTCATATTGTTTTCACCTTGCCTCACCTGGCGTTATGACCTCATTTCTGCTCAATTTCTCAATTTGGGCTATCGGTACGGCGTACACCCAAAAAAGAAATAAAAAGAAATAAAGGAAAATCAAACCGCCGCCTCAGCTTCTCACGATCGCACCTACGACCACACCTGGCTATCCCTTTCTCCCCCTGCGCTACACGTAGCACGACCTTGCCACTTGTTGTTCTCACTATCACCGCCTTCTTTGGTAGGCTTATAGGTGGTTGTTGTCTGCCTCTCGCTGTCATTCTCCTATTGCTAGCCCATTCTCCTCCTGACCCTAATCTGGGAGAAGGCCGCAATTCCCACTACCGTTGTTCCTCGTCGCTGCTCCGAGGTACGGTACCACTCTTCTGTATCATTGTTTCAAATTTCTCCAGGTTCGGGTACCAAATAATATATCCGTAGACTACCACTAGGTATTTGATCAAATTCGTACTTCCCTCCCTCATGAAGTTCATTACTTGCACTTTCTTGCTATTATTCGACCCTAAATTACTTAGTTACCCCGCCCTACCAGTAGTTTTTATTTGCACTTTTTGACCATTGAACCATATCAAGCTTCATGGAAAATTGAACTCCTATATTTTGCACTAATTAAAACCTACCTTATTTAAAATTTTCCCCTCTCCTTATTCCAAACAGATTTCACTTCCACATTTCAGGCAGCAGCTGCTCCTGTAAGCTTTCTCCTTTCCTGTTTCCCCCAATGTGTCTTTTTTATTTTCCCAAGAAATCTATGAGCTAACACTGACTAAAAATTGACCTCATTGTATGACTACTCCTCTTTCTTCCAGCTTCCCACTGAATAAGGCATTATTGGTCACTCTTACTGAGATACTTCCTTCCCGTCGCACCATGTATTAAGCCATAAATTAGCAATCTACATTTGACATTTAAGAAAATTAATATTACAATCACGGGTCACAAGCTCAAATCTTAATTTCAATTTGAATTTCTTCAGAATTTGGAAATTACAGGCTTCCACCTTGGTAATGTACTCCTTGATACAATGGTAATGTTAATATTGGGAATTTATTTGGTACTGGTACCAACAATGCACATATAGAAATTAGAATGAACAAACTAAGAATCCTAAGAAGCCTATAAAACACATGTTTCCTATACAAAAACATAAAAGGGGAGGGGTATGCCTGCTAATAAAGGAATGAATAGGAACCAGTGACCTTATTGCATAAATATTAAATACACAACCAAGGAATGCAAGGCCACTGTTTCATGCTTAATCCTTTACTGGTAAGGGTAACCAAGGACTCATTGGGGTTTACATCAGTTTCAGTGCTTGCATATAACCTAGACACTGTTCAGACAGTGTTTGGACATGAAATAAACAAGGCAAGTGCTGGTGACCAGTGCAAAACTCAATTGATACCTCTATTGTTCTAAAAAATGCCAGAAATGTCCTCTCTAAGAAAACAGACAAATCAGAGGGCATAGGCCACGTTTCTGTCAAATCCAAGTTCACAGACATAAAGAAGGCTCTTTTCCAAGCAGTTTAGACCCAAGTTTTGTATTATTTGAGTTTTTGTACTATTTTCTAAGAAATTTTGTATTATAGATGAATCATAGCCTGTGAGTCCTAAGGTACTTTTTTTCATTCTTATTAACTTGAGCTAATCAAATTAACAGATCTGAGAAAATGTGTCATATAACTTCCATACCAATATAGTCTTCCTGTATATTTTATTTAATCTTATTATCATTTTTGTTGTCCCTCTTTTTGGAAACACTGCACTTTCATTCGTAGTCTATCTTGGCTAAAACTGTAGCAATGTAGGCTTAAAAATTGAACTATGACAATATAAAAGTCTTATGATCTGATTAAAATAGAAAATTAAATGCTTCTAACAAGATTTTGTTATGTCAGGAATTGATTGCTATATTATATTAAGTTTGGATGAATCATATTTCTTTTCACAAATATGACCAGCATAATGTTACATTCTTAACAATATCATTTTGTTTTCCACTAAAAAAAAATAATCTTGATGATATGAGGTTCAGGCATTCTCTGGGTGTTTTACCAGGGCCCGTATTCTCTTGGTCGAGCAGCTCTGACAACTTTGGTGCTGACAAGAGTGAGGTGTGCAAAGAAATATGATTTCCAAAGAACATTACCCTAATGTCATGACCTACAACACTTATAACTTATAACTTCGTTGTGCAAAGAAGGTATACCTAAGAAGGCATTGGTTTTTCTAGATCTAATAACCCATGAAGAACACAAATCTAATATTGTGAAAGATAGGCTCTTATAATTCTGTTGTGCAACAAAGGTGAAACTCACAAAACATTGGATTTTGTAGTTATAATTTGCAAAGAGCTTGAGCTTAATATGATGATCTATGGCACTCTTATGATTACATGATTGTTGAAGGGCATGAGCCTAAAGTTGTGACCTATAGTACTCTGTAAATGGATTGTGCAAGAAAAGCGTAATTAGTAAGACATTGGAGTTTTTGTATGTCATAATTTACATATTGCATAATATTAATGTGATGACGTGTATCACTCTTATAATTGGGTTGTGCAAAATAGGTGAAGTTCAGAGGGCATTTGATTTTCTAAAAATTGTGAATATTTCTAAATTGTGTCACCCTTAAGTTGTCACATAACAACATTCTTATAGCTGGTATAGACAACGAAGATGAAATTTAGAAGGCATTGTATTTTTTTTGCATCTCATCGTTTGAACAAGACACATAATTTAGAGATTGAGAAACTTTTGAAGGGTTATGGGACACGTCCTCACTTACGATGCTGGTATTTTTAAAAAAATGTGCCACCTATGTACGCTAACAAGCATTTAAAAAAACACATCAAGAAAATGGTTGCGGCGGAGCCGTGACTAGTTTTTATTAATATAAAAAAAAAGAAATTCAAATTCAATCCACTTTTGCGCATGATTTCGAAAATTGTCAAAATTGGTAAAAATCTCACCAGTTTTAAGAAAACAAATTGGTGAGATTCTCACCGGTTTTTGTGTTTTTTTTTTTTTTTTTTTACAAAACATAAAATTTATAGTTTATTTATTTTTTGTATTGAAATATTAAAAATATTTAATATATTTCTTTGAAAATAGATAGAATACAATATAATTTGATTTATTAGAAATATTGTGACAAATAAATCGGATTAACATTTTTCAGGTCGGATTTTTTACAGCTGTAAAAAAAATTAATATATTTCTTTGTGTTACTGGAAAAAAAAATGCTTGGATTCTGAGTTATTGATCCTAGTTCAAAACTCACTTCTAAGTAAATACATAAAATATTGTGATCATTCTAGTACATTTAATTTCTAAAAAGTTATATCTATTTTTGAAAAAACAAAAACAAAAACTTTAAATTATTTAATGATTGTTATTAAAAATAGAAACAACTTTTTGGAAATTAAATGTACTAGAATGATTACAATATTTTTTGTATTACCTAGAAGTAACTTCTAAACCGCGATCAATAACTCAAATTCAAAACATTTTTTTTCTGATAACACAAAGAAATATATTAATTTTTTTTATAGCCGTGAAAAATCCGGCCTAAAAAATGTTGATTTGGGTTGTTTGTCACAATCTTTCTAATAAATCAAATTATATTGTATTCCATCTATTTTCAAAGAAATATATTAAACATTTATAATATTTCAATACAAAAAATAAATGAATTATAAAATTTTCTGTTTTGTAAAAAAAAAACAAAAAAACACACAGAAACACAAAAAACAGTGAGTATCTCACTGATTTGTTTTCTTGAAACCAACAAGAATCTCACCAGTTCCAATTCTTGAACCGATGAGGAAATAACCGGAAAAAAGTTAGAAAACCAGTGAGATTTTGATGGATTCGGATAATTTTCAAAGTCGTGTGCAAAAGTAGGTAGAATTTGAAATTTATTATTTTTTTTTATATTAATAAAAATTTCAGGAGAGAGAGAGAGAGGGATGAAAAAAAAAAGGTAAAAATTTACCTTGGCCCCTCCGTGAAACTTTCAAAAAAAGAAAATGTGAAGTTTTTAATTTAGCTTGACAAAAACATATTATCAAACTTCAAACATAATAATTTTATCAATTATACCTTTGCTTTTAAGATATATATATGAGTGATGCTTCTATGGACATAATGACCTATTTGTAAAATGAACATATTTTTATTTTCAAAGTTCAAATGATCGATCCAAACCGTTCATCTTGTTCTTCATATTAATATGTGCTTGGAGACCAAATTTTACATTTTTTGGAATTTTTTTACTATTTATTAAGATAAGTACAAAATTCAATGGTCTAAATTTGATATTTTTTTTACCCATCTTAATAAATAGTAAAAAAATTCCAGTAAAATTTGGTCTCCAAGCACATATTAATATGGAGAATAAGATGAACGGTTTGAATCGATCATTTGAACTTTGAAAATAAAAATATGTTCATTTTTACAAATAGGTCCTTATGTCCATAGAAGCCTTTGCCTATATATATATATATAGAGAGAGAGAGAGGGGGGGCTATTCTCAAATCGATTTTTACTAGGCTGTGGAGAAATAAACTTTTAAACCGTTCGATTTCTTTAAAATTCACGCAGATCAGATCTGAAAATTTTTGGAAAAATTTCAAATGCAGTGAATCACTTAACTGGACCCCTCCAGTAATGCCCCCTACGCGCGCTCTCTCTCACGACGCGAATCTCTCCTGATCGCCCTCCTCTCCTCTCTCGACGCGCACCGCACCGCTGCACCTCCCTTCAAAACCCTAACGAGCCTCTTCTCCTCTCACCGCACCGCTGCCCTCCTCTCGCTCTTCTCTCCTGATCGCCCTTCTCTCCGACCACATCAGACGCGCTCTCTCAGGCGTTTAAGGTTTGCTTTCCTGATTAAATGATTTAATGTTTTTGGAAGAGAAATCTAAAATCGCACCAAAATAATTCTCCATTTAGTCCCGTTCAAACAATGAAAATCAATATGGTAGAGATTTACTTGAAATCCAATTAGGTCAACTTTCTGAGAGATAAGTTACTGGTACGACACTAGTGAGAAATAAAAGCCATATTTGAAATGGAAGTCTCTAAAGCATATTACGCTGCATAATACTTTTGTATAATCTAATTTTCTTCCATCTGTTTGTGAAATATCTTTTATTTAATCTATAGCTGTATAATCCTCCAGAAATCGCAGCAAATGGGGCAAACTGTTTGAATATTTATTAGTTCCTAAGAGTCTTTCTTAAACATATATAATTGAGATGAACTTAACAAAAGAAATTAATTTGTTTACCTTTGCTTCTCAAAACTGCAGCACAAAGCACGGTTTGCCCATCAAAAGAATTTATTTGTTTACCTTTGCTTCTCAAAAGAATTTATATCTAATATTTTCTGAGCTAATTGTTCTATTTTGTATCAGGCTCTCTCCTTTTCGTTGCACCAGACCCCTTCTCCCCTCTGTCACTCCAGCCCCCTCTCTTCCAAAGCAGCAGGGTAACATGATTTTTATTTATTCAACTTTTCTAGGTTTTTCTCTAGAGTAAATTTTCAATTGAGTAGATAACAATTAAATTGTAGTGCTGACCTCTATGTGATATGACTTTAAATTTTCTAGTAAATGTAGATAACAATTCAAATTGTAGTGTTTTTTAATCTAATTTATAACTACTATATTTTTTTTTTAGATAAATGGATGATTTGGAAGTAGATGAAATAGAAGATATGATAATAAATGGAAAAAGAGAGGAAAGTATCGAGCCTCATGTAGGGATGGAGTTTGCTAGTGAAAAACATGCTTACAATTTTTACAACACGTATGGATACATTATTGGATTTAGTATCCGTAAGCAATCAAGGTACATAAATACAAAAGGGATAAAAACGAATTTGCGAATGGTTTGTTCGAAAGAAGGGAAATCCAGAAAAAAAAGAAAGCAAATGGAGGAGACGATTGGTGGGTTAATTGAAAAGACACCCGAAAAGGAAAGATCGATGCAGAGAAGTGAGTGCAAAGCTTATTGCCAGTTTCGAATGCATAAAGATGATGAAGATGAACCAAAACTGAAAGTTGTAAAGAAAGAGAATGATATGAAATTCAGCGATCCACCCGTTTCGCAATGTAAGGGCAGTAGAAAACCTACTCGATTTAAGGCTCCGGCTGACGTAAGAGATGCCAAAAAGATGAGGACTTGTAGTTATTGTCATAAAAAAGAGGGTCATAACATGAGGAAATGTCCAAAGGTAAACGATCTTCATAAAAAAAAATAGCTTGTTTTATGCCTTATCAGTATATATAACTGCACTATATACAAAGGCCAAGTACACTATTTTGCAAAATATGGCTAATTTCCCCTCTACTGCAATTGTTCCCTTTGCTCAATTCTCTCCAGACTACTACTCTTATTCATGTCAAATTCTGTTGCAAGGGATAGAAATGTATGGTCCCTTAAGTATGGTTTGGATTAGTATATATATTTGGAAGGGTCTGTCTGCTCATGACTGTTTGTGATTTTTTTTTTTTTCTTTAATCATTTGTGATTCTTGAGATGATAATTTCCATACAAGATGACAAGCGTAAAAGAAGAGAACCCATCTCCATACAAGATGCGAGTGAAGATGAATCTGAATTTATGAGTGAAGATGATGAAGATTATGTGCATGGCGAAGATCAAAGTGCATTTGAATCTGATGCAGTTTATGGGGATGAAGAAGACCTCTTTTGAGGGCATAGCATTAAAATTTAATATTAAGTGATTTTAAGAAACAATAGGGTTCATTTTGTAAAAGATGCAATACCCTATCTGTTGCAATTTTTGTGAAGTTTTTGAGTAAATAGTGAAAAAAGTGCTATTTGTTAAATGATATAAACAATAGAAATGAACAATTCTATGATATATGATATATTTGTGGTTATTTCTTATAATCTGTTATGGGCTTTATGCTTGAAAATTTGTATATTATTTATTGTCATTTTGATGAAGCTACTTGAAAATTTACATTATGGTGAGCTCTATTCATGCTAAATTTTAATAGCTTGTGGCTGCGTTAAATTTTGATGGAGCTGCTAAATTATAATATGTCTGTGACTATTGATGTATGCACTATTGCTGGAGCTCTGTCTGTGACTATTGCGCACGATTTTGATGCATAGCCACTCACTAAATTTTGATGGAGCTCTCTGTGACTATTGCTAAATTTTAATAGCTTGTGGTTGCTTGCTTTATGCAATATTAGTTATTGATGTATGCAATCTCATGACATTTCTTTTTGTACCAATGATACGTATGCCTCTTTTTTTTCAATAATATTTCATTTTTTATAATATATGCAACTCTTTGACATTTCTTTTTGTACCAGTGATACGTATGCCTCTTTTTTTTCCAATAATATTTCATTTTTTATGATATATGCAACTCTTTCTGTGATATAGATGCATCTCTTTTTGTGATATGATTTAAAAAAAAATAGGGTTCATTGTGTAAATTTCACAATACCTTGTCAGAACATACAAGTTTGGTTTGTTCATATAAGACATCATTTCATGACACAGAAATACGAATCAAAATTCTACAATTACCTTTATTTATCAAAATTCAAACAGTGACATAACCTAGCTATACATGCCATTTAAAAAAAAAAAAAACATAATTAGAAAACCGATTATCAAAATCATGCTATTTAACATCTCCTGCACAAGGACAATCACATCAGCACGACAATCGCATCAGCACCTTTGCTCCGAGCATAGTATATCTGCCACGCATCTACTATAAACTCCTTACACAAGAGAGGACACTGCATTATACCACCAAAATAAAAAAGAATTAAATAGAAACTAATAAAACAAAAGAAGGGCATGAGAACCTTAAACTGCAGCAAAGTTCAACAACAACTTAATTTGAGGTTACTATAGCAACAAAAGATGAATACGAAAGAGAAAAATTCAAAATGACCTTTATGCCAGCACTCCAAAAGGTTTTAATTGAGCAAAAAGTAATTCTATTGATTAATGAGTTGGCTTATATAAAGCCTTACACCTTTTACATAATAGACCCTAGATTTCTTTCATATTTCTAATTACCAATATATCCCTTTATTTGTTACAATTCTCAACACTCTCCCTCAAGATGGGCAAAAGATATCCACTAAGTCCATCTTGTCACACAATCTAGATAAATCTACTGAACTAAGTCCCTTGGTGAGGCAGTCAGCCACTTGATCTCCAGTAGCCACATGACTTAGTTCCAGTAGTCTGTCATTCAATTTTTCCTTGATGAAGAATCTATCAATCTCCACGTGCTTGGTTCTGTCGTGCTGCACCAGATTATTAGCAATGCTGATTGCCGACTTGTTGTCACACCACAACTTCATCTGGGCTCCTTGGTCCACCTTGAGCTCTACCAATAGGGCTCTCAACCACAGCATCTCGGCAACTCCTAAAGCCATGGCCCTGTACTCTGCCTCTGCAGTTGATCTCGAAACTACCGACTGCTTCTTGCTCTTCCAAGAGACTAAGTTGCCTCCTACAAACATGCAATACCCCGATGTAGACCTCCTGTCATCAGCACAACTTGCCCAGTCAGCATCGCAATATCCCTCAATGCCCAAGTGCCCATTCTTCCTGAAGATTAGCCCCTTCCCTGGTGCACTCTTCAGATATCGCAGAATTCGATACACCGCTTCCATGTGGCCCTTCCTCGGATCATGCATGTAGCGACTCACCACGCTTACTGCAAATGAGATGTCAGGACGAGTGTGACTCAGATAGATCAACCGGCCTACCAACCTCTGGTACCGTTCGCGATCAACTGGCTCTCCTGCTTCTGCACCCAACTTGAACTTCTGATCAATCGGAGAAGTAGTCGATTTGCATCCCAGCATGCCCGTCTCTTTGAGCAAATCTAACACATATTTTCTCTGGGATAGAACCACCCCCTCTTCTCCACGAGCTACTTCAATCCCAAGGAAGTATCTTAGCTGCCCTAGATCTTTCACCTCAAACTCCTTACCCAGTCTCGCCTTCAGCTGAGCAATCTCTCTCTCATCTTCACCAGTAATGATCATGTCATCCACATACACAGCAAGCATCGTGGTGTGACCCTCATGTTGTCGAAAGAACACTGTATGATCTGCGTTGATCTGCTGATAGCCCATGCTTACCATAGCTCTCCTGAACCTGTCAAACCAAGCTCGAGGAGACTGTTTCAATCCATACAGGGACTTCCTCAACCTACATACCTTGCCCATTGTTTGTTTTGTGCCGAAGCCTGAGGGTATCTCCATGTACACCTCCTCCAGTAAGTCCCCATGGAGAAATGCATTCTTTACATCCAGCTGGTGTAACTTCCATCCCCCATTTACAGCAAGGGAGACGAGGGTCCGGACTGTGCTCATCTTTGCCACTGGTGCAAAGGTCTCATCATAGTCGATGCCATATGTCTGACTGTACCCCTTTGCCACCAATCGTGCCTTGTAGCGGTCAATTTTTCCTTCTGGAGTCTGCTTCACTGTGAAGATCCATTTGCACCCAACTGCCTTCTTGCCTGCTGGTAATGGTACTATCTCCCATGTCTTGTTCTTATCAAGGGCCCCAAGCTCTTCATGCATAGCTGCCTTCCACTTTGGATTCTCCTTAGCAACCTGCCAAGACTTGGGTATAGAGACAATGTCCAAAGATGTAATGAATGCTCCGTGTACAGGTGATATGATGTTAGAGTATGAGACAAACTGAGCAATATCATGTGGAAAACCAAAACGGTCAGGAGGATGTCCCGCATTGCTGCGAGAGGTCCTCCTTAAAATCATGGGGTTAGAAGAAGGAAGATGAATCATATCACCTGTGTAATCTGAGTCTGAGGTGGATGGTGTAGGTGTCTCAGGAGTCGGAGTAGGCCGGGACAAGGGACTTGCGGGCATGACTGGCACTGCTGGCACCTCTACGTCATTCTGCCTCCTCCTCGTATACACCCTGAGCTCCCCTTGAGCTTGAGTCTCACCCCCTTCGGGTTCAATTTCCTCCTTATCTTCCGGTTCCTCAACTGATTCCTCCACCACAACAGTACAGGGTACATGTACCGGTGTCTCACAATCGCTACTACTACTCTCCCCCTCTCGCCTCATACCTGAAGTATCGGGCGAGTCACTAAAAGGTGAGGTCACCTCCAGGGTGTAGTATGGTTCGAATTCTCTAAATGTCACATCCATACTCACAAATAATCTCTTCTCAACTGGGCTCCAGCACACATACCCTTTCTGGGTAGCAGAATATCCCACAAAAACACACTTTACCGCCCTGGGATCCAACTTCCCTACCGATGGCCTGTTGTCCTTCACAAAGCATACACACCCAAACACCTTTAATGGAAGGATTCCACCATTATCTCCTTTCAGCATCTCACAAGGGGACTTCCACTCCAACACCCTTGAGGGCATCCTGTTGATCAATTGAGCGGCTGTCAAAATCGCCTGCCCCCACAAGTGATTTGGAACATTCATTGAGATCATCATACTGCGGGCTACCTCTAGCAGGTGTCTATTCTTCCTCTCTGCTACTCCGTTCTGTGCTGGTGTGTATGGACATGTAGTTTGGTGCTGTATCCCTTGAGCCGACAAGTATTCCCCAAACGCCTTGTTGGTATACTCCGTCCCATTATCGGACCTCAATACCTTCACTACTGCCCCGTATTGAGTCTGAATAGCCCTGTGAAAATCTTTGAAGCAGTTCAATACATCACTCTTATTTCTCATCAAATACAACCAAGTAACACGAGAGAAACAATCAATAAAAGGCACAAAATAACGATAACCATGCATAGAACTAACAGAACAAGGTCCCCAAACATCAGTGTATCAAATCAAAAACACTAGAACTCCTATTCCCAGAACTAACATAAGAGCTTCTAGTAAGCTTGCCAAACTCACAAGCATCACACACCAGTTTCTGTTTATTTGCCTTTTCATACAAAGACGGATACAAACGACTCAACAAACTAAAAGAAGAATGTCCCATGCGCCTGTGATGTAGTAGTAACACATCCTCCACACTCTGCCCAACTCCTCCTACTCCAGCACTCTCTACCATGGATGTCAAGGCTGAGTCCATCCCCTCTCTATCCAGGTACCACAGTCCGCTATGCCACGTGCCAGTCCCAAGTCTCCGGCCACTCCCCTTCTCCTGGAAGATCACCTTAGGAATATCAAAAGAAACAACACATTTTAGTTGGAGAATTATGGCACTGATGAATAAAAGATTTACTAGAAAAGAAGGAGCATGCAAAACATTAGACAAAGTCATAGAATCGGTACATCTCACAGTACCCTTACCAACCACAGGCTGTGCTGTACCATCAGCGGTCTGGATGCTCTCTGGCACCGCTAGATAAGTATAAGACGAGAACTCACTAGCAGTACCTGTCACATGTCGAGATGCACCAGAATCTACTATCCATTCTGGTGATCTTGAGGTGGATATAGAGGCAAGAGCATGTGTATCATGAGTACCTTTGGCTGAGTGAGCATAGGAAGCAATGTTACCCCTGGATGATGTGGATGTGGATGCATCTTCACTCACACCCTTCCTGTCTCCACCGACTGCCACTCTCTGCTTCCTCTTCAACATCTCCAGCAACTCGTGATCTTCATCAGTAAATACCACATCTGTCTCTCCCTCGTCATCTGCTACCATCAGATTTGCCCGGTAGCCTCCTCTTCCACCACCTCTGCGACCTCCATGCCCGCGACCACGACCTCCAGTCTGGCCGCGACCACCCGAGTTCCTCTCCTTCGGTGGCTTAGTGCATGCCTGCTTTAGGTGGCCTACCTCGCCGCAGTTGTAGCACTCACGAGTTTCAACCCTGACCCCTGTGTTTCCCAAGTTGGAGACAGCCAAAGCGGACTTCACTCCCGGAGGTCCACCTGTCCCCGCCTGCAGCTTAATGCGGCTCTCTTCCTGTATCATGGCTGATACTGCCTCCTCAAGTGAGGGAATCTTCGTCTGAGCTAACAACATCGCAGTCCTCTGCTCAAATGCTGGGGCCAACCCCTGAACCAATGCCTCTCTCTCTTTGCACTCAGGATCTTTGCAGCCTGCTCGAGGTGAGAAATGATCATGCTCTAACCACAAGCGCTCCAGCTCTATGGAATACTCCTGCATCGTCCTATCTCCCTGGACTGCAGCATAGATTTCCCTCTTGATCTGGAACACCCTCAGATTATTCCCCACCCCATCATAGGTCCTCCTCAACTTCTCCCAGACATCCTTTACCTTCTCAATACCATCCACGGTGGCAGCAATAGACGGGACCATCGAGTTCAGAAGCCAGATGTACACCAACATGTGTGTAGACTTCCACTCATCTCTCTCTGTAACACCCTCAACTGGCTCTACCCTGTCACCCGTCAGAAAACCCTCCAGATTTCTTCCTGCCAGAGTATACCTTACCCGATGTGACCAGCTCAAGTATGTGGCCGGCCCATCGAGTTTCAGATCAATAGATGGAAGCTCCACTTTCACAGACGGTGGCCTCGTGGCGCTTTCACCCATCGGCATCCTCATAAACTGCATTAAGGTCGCAAGGTCTGCAGGATCTAGCTTTTTCACGATCTCCTCCATCGGATTCTTGCTAGCCTCCATTAATCAGACTCGTATTCGGTTCCCTCACACCGATCCCACTCAATCACCCGTGTCTAGATCACAACCTTCCCCTTCTTCCTCTTCTTGACCCGATCTTGATTCTCCTCACATCATCCCTTCATCTCTACGCTTCCTTGGGATCCGTGGGGTATCGCCCCCCCACACGGGCTCTTTTCAATAGAAGATCAAAACTTGAGACGGTGGCCGACCTAGAGAGAGAGAACCGGTCGGGAGAGAGAAAGGGAAGACTCGGCCTAGGAAGAGGGAGGCTGCGCGGCTGAGAGGACGGCTGCGCTGGCTGGCTGGCTGGCGGTGGTGCGGTTGTGACAGCGGCGCTACAGTAGCGATTTTTTTTTTTTTTAAAGGTGGCTAACCCTAGATCTGTGGTGGCTCTGATACCAAAAAGGTTTTAATTGAGCAAAAAGTAATTCTATTGATTAATGAGTTGGCTTATATAAAGCCTTACACCTTTTACATAATAGACCCTAGATTTCTTTCATATTTCTAATTACCAATATATCCCTTTATTTGTTACAATTCTCAACAACTCCGAATAGCATGCAGGTTCTTAAAACTCCCTACATACCAAGAATAGCAAAAATATAAATTTCAAAAACAGATGAAAGGACCTTCCAGTGATGCTAGATCAAGTAAATAAGAAAAATAATCAGACCTCAAAGTTTTTGGTTGATTGCTAATTACATTTATGCCATTAACTAATTCACTAACTAATTATGTTATTGCCTTGATTGCTAATTACACTAAAGAGCCATCTAACTAACAGCACTCTAAGTCTAACTAACTAACAGCTTGAGTCTGCCATAGCACAGATGCTTCTGTGCTATGCGTTTGCTAAGCTGATGCTGTGCATTGCTGTCTATACTCTAATACTGCTGGTACTCAGTAGTTAATCTGCTGGCACTCGGTAACCCCGTGAAAAATATTAATCACAAATAAGATTAGTGAGGCTGAACTAGCCTACACATGCACACAGTATACAGGACAACAGCTCTGTCTCATGTGTGGACTATATCAGTACTAGTAATAATGGGGTAAACAAATTGGTATGAGCTTCACATGAGCTAGCTGTATCGATTGATTCCATCTACAATTTGGAATTTGGAAATGGATGGCAAATAAGTTGGTTCCTCCTCAGCAACAGTACCTAACTCAAGCAAATTGGAAACAGACGGATCATGAACCTGGTACGAATCTCAAAGAACAAATAATATCGGCTCATGTACTATCTCCGAATAGGTACCGTACGTGTTGAATTAATCTTCGTTTCAATTTGCTTGAGTCAGGTAACTGCGAGGATTCTGATTCGTTCAATCAAAAGTTGAAACAAATAAAAGAGCGCCATCTCCCATCTGTCTCTTGTTAAACTCTAATTACAATTAGAACCAGAGAAATTATATTTATCTGATAAAATTGAAGCACTATAATTTTCGTTGGGAATCCCTTTTCGCTAATTGTCAGACAACTTAAACATGCAAAGTATACCCGAATTTAATTCCATACCCCTGAATAACAAAGTTTCTCGTATCAAAAGAATTGTAACTTAAAAAAAATTAAGTTCTTACAAAAAAGGAGTACCTTAACAGATCTTCGGAGGAGAGCTGGAAAAGTGGAGCAAGGACGCGAGGTGGCTGGAGTCGCAATTTAGGTTAGGACGCGAGGTGGCGTTGGGGAAGAAAATGCGTGAGACAGAGGAGAGGAGCGGGAGGAGGCGGGGTTAGAGTTTACTGGTGGTGCAGCGGTGAGGTGCGCGCTGAGAGAGGAGAGGAGAGGAAGGCGGTGCGGTGCGCGCTGAGAAGGGCGATCGTGAGAGAGGGAGAGAAAGAGCGTAGCGCGTAGGGGGCTTTACTGGAGAGGTCCAGTTAAGTGATTCACTGCATTTGAAATTTTTCCGAAAATTTTCAGATCTGATCAATCTGATCTGCGCGAATTTTAAAGAAATCGAACGGTTTAGAAGTTTATTTCTCCACAGCCCAGGAAAAATCGATTTGAGCATAGCCCCTCTCTCTCTCTCTCTATATATATATATAGGAATATGCTAGCATGCTATGCATAGCATAGAGTCCCTCCGTGCAACGGCTTGGATTTTGAGTTTTCAAAATCCTAACGGTCGATCCGAACCATTCATCTTGTTCTCCATATTAATATGTGTTTGGAGACCAAATTTTACATTTTTTGGAATTTTTTTACTATTTCTTTAGATTTATTGAAAATCGTTGTTTTTTTATGGTCCAGATTTGCTGAAAACAGGGATTTTCAATAAATCTAAAGAAATAGTAAAAAAATTCCAAAAAATGTAAAATTTGGTCTCCAAACACATATTAATATGGAGAACAAGATGAACGGTTCGGATCGACCGTTAGGATTTTGAAAACTCGAAATCCGAGCCGTTGCACGGAGGGGTTCTATGCTATGCATATCATGCTAGCATATTCCATATATATATATATATATAGTGTGGCTAATTTGCTACCGGAAGCACTTCGACCGAGGTGCTTCCGGGGCTATATTAGCATATGCGATGTTCAATCTTAATAAATAGTAAAAAAATTCCAAAAAATATAAAATTTGGTCTCCAAGTAGATTTTAATATAGATTAAACATCTAACGGTTTGGATTTGTTGTTTGAACATCGCATATGCTAATATAGCACCGGAAGCACCTCGGTCGAAGTGCTTCCGGTAGCAAATTAGCCACACTCTATATATATATATATATAGGATTTGGCTAATATGCTATGGGTTGCATAAAGGCCTCCCGTGCTACGGCTCAATATTCGAGTTTTCAAAATCCTAACGGTCGATCCGAACCGTTCATCTTATTCTTCATATTAATATGTGTTTGGAGACCAAATTTTACATTTTTTGAAAAAAATTTACTATTTTTTTAGATTTATTGAACATCGTTGTTTTTTATGGTCCACATTTGTTTGAAAAATAACGATTTTCAATAAATCTAAAAAAATAGTAAACAATTTCAAAAAAATATAAAATTTGGTCTCCAAACACATATTAATATGGAGAACAAGATGAACGGTTCGAATCGACCGTTAGGATTTTGAAAACTCGAATATTGAGCCGTAGCACGGGAGGCCTCTATGCAACCCATAGCACCGTAGCCAAGTCCTATATATATATATATATATATAAAGAGAGAGAGAGAGAGAGAGAGAGAGAGGTAGGCTAATATACAATTCATTGTTCCTGAGGTCTCGTACAACCAAGTCATTTTCCGATTTTTAAAGTCCAAATGATCGATCCAAACCGTTCATCTTGTTCTCCATATTAATATGTGCTTGGAGACCAAATTTTATATTTTTCTGAATTTTTTTACTATTTATTAAGCCACTTTGAAAACCGCTGATCCAACGGTGGCTTAACAAAACAGTAAAATCAGAAGTCACTGTTGGATCAGCGATTTTCAAAGTGGCTTAATAAATAGTAAAAAAATTTAGAAAAATGTAAAATTTGGTCTCCAAGCACATATTAATATGAAGAACAAGATGAACGGTTTGGATCGATCATTTGGACTTTAAAAATCAGAAAATGACTTGGTTGTACGGGACCTCAGGAACAATCGATTGTATATTAGCCTACCTATATATATATATATATATATATATGAGTAGAACTAGGGTGCTCTTAAGCTCACCAAAGTTTTGGGAATTCAGATCGGCTGAAATTCGAAAGGGAATTTCAGCAAATCTGGGTCCAAGTTTTGGTGAGCTTAACTCTAAAACTCATCAAATTGATTTCAAATGATGAATCTGAATCATTGAAACCCGTTTACCTTACGTGTGATGCATCTACATGTGAAATTTTTAAACATTCGAATTAATTTAGTATAAAGTCAAGAGGTCAAAAAACGTTCAAAAAATGAATGCACTAAAATTAATTTATTAACCTTCTAATTTTGACCGCTTGACTTTATACTAAATTAATTCGAATGTTTAAAAATTTCACATGTAGATGCATCACACGTAAGGTAGGCGGGTTTCAACGGTTTAGATTCGTTATTTGAAATCGATTTGATGAGTTTTAGAGTTAAGCTCACCAAAACTTTTGTGAGCTTAAGAGCACCCTAGTTCTACTCTCTCTCTCTATATATATATTGGGCTATGGTGCATTGCAATGTATAGGTCCTATTATACATTGGACTATAAATCGTTGATTTCGACTTCAAAATAACTGATTCAAACCGTTCACCTTAATATCCATACCAAAATGTGCTTGGAGACCAAATTTTACATTTTTTGGAAATTTTTTGCTATTTTTTTTAAATCGCTGATTTTCTATGGTCCAGAAACTTCTGAAAAGCAGCGATTTTAAAAAATAGCAAAAAAATTCCGAAAAATGTAAAATTTGGTCTCCAAGCACATTTTGATATGGAGAACATGTTGAGACCTTTAGATCGACTATTTGAACTTTGAATCCATTGATTTGCAACCCAATGTACAAAAGGACATATACAATGCAATGCACCATAGCTCAACTCTCTCTCTCTCTCTCTCTATATATATATATAGGAGTAAGGCTAGGGTGTGATGTGCTCACCAAGAGGGTTTGGTGAGCACAACTCCAAAAATATATTAGATCGACTTTAAACTCCAAATCCAAATCGTTGAAATCCATGTACTTCATGAGTGATGTATGTACATATAAAATTTTGAAAGTTTCGAGTTTATTTGCTACACGGTCAAGCGGTCAAAGAAATGATAAAAATTGAATATATAAAACAACTTATAAATTAAGTTATAAAAAGTTCATTTCTTTGACCACTTGACTTTGTAAAAATAAACTCGAAACTTTCAAAAAATTTCATGTACATGCATCACTCATGAAGTACAAGGATTTCAACGGATTGGATTCGGCGTTTGAAGTCGATCCGATATACTTTTGGAGTTATGCTCACCAAACCCTCTTGGTGAGCACATCACACCCTAGCTTATATATAGAGTGTGACTAATATGCATTCGGTAGCACTTCGACCGAAGTGCTACCGATCCAAATTTTAAATTTTAAAATCCAAAAAGTCAATATGAACCATTAGATGTGATCTCTATATTGAAATGTGCTTAGAGACCAAATTTTACATTTTTCTGAATTTTTTTACCATTTATTAAGCCATTATGAAAATCGCTGATCCAATGGTGACTGATTTTACTGTTTTGTTAAGCCACCGTTGGATCAGCAATTTTCAAAGTGGCTTAATAAATAGTAAAAAAATTTAGAAAAATGTAAAATTTGGTCTTTAAGCACATTTCAATATAGAGATCACATCTAATGGTTTAGATCGACTTTTTGAATTTTGAAATTTAAAATTTGGACCGATAGCACTTCGGCCGAAGTGCTACCCAATGCATATTAGTCACACTATATATATATATATATATATATATATATATAGTAAGGCTACCATACATTGCAATGCATAGGCATCTTTGTGTTAGTTTGTAATAATCTAGAAGTCAATAATACGATAAATTATCATAAAACTTTGTTCATGAATTGAATGTTTATTTATATATCATTTTGTTGTCTTTAGTATTATTGAATTTATGGATCATTTCGAGTTCATGACTGAAATTGTGAAACTCCATAATATAGATGATATATACTCTTAAAAAGTCACTGACCAAGGTAATTAGTAGGAACACTAATTACCGCAATAAGGTTAGTATGTGGATTAAAAGATGCTTAAGTTTTACAAACCACCTGACACGAGATGTTATTTTAATCACATAGATACATGTTCTAGGAACATGGTATTTGACAGACCCCGAATGAAACATTAAATAGAATTGTGTTCGTGTCATTAATGTTTTCATTCAATGTCAGGTTCTACAGTATGAGGTATTTATCGTTCCCACTGAGAAATATGTATGTGTGATTGTTATCTAACGCTGTCTGTAAAAAGCAGTCATAATGGTAGCTTTTCCATATGTATAGCTTAGCTGAGGAAGTGATAGTTTACCAAGAATACTATTTGTCCCTTGTATTTTATACGAGCTATAGCATCACTGGGCCCCTTGATAGAGTAAGATTATCTGCTAGCGGTATAATTACAAGAGTAATTATATTTGATAATCTGCTCAAGATCAAGAAAAGATTCAGTTAGCAAGGATGACACACATCTACCTTGAAACTAATCTGATAGCTATGAGACAGAAGAACAAACACAAGTAAATAGTTTACTGGATCGTGATATTGTACAGTACAGCATCATCTGTGTAATTGGATGGTCATGATGTATACTGCCAGATACCGCTCATGATTATAGAAGTTAAAACAGTTTTAACTCTATTTACCAACATAACACAGATCCTATTGGGTCACACCATATAGGAGTTAATCGGAGAATCTTATTGTGATTGATTATAAATTGGTTGTGATCAATAGTAAGATGGTTATAATTAATTATACGTGTTATAATTAAATTATAAATGTTATGTAAAAATAACAAGCAAAAACATTGGTTAATTTATAAACGTGTGTGACACGTTGTATAAAAGTTAACCGGTTAATTTATAAATGTGCAGGACACATTGTATAAATTACCGAAACAACAACCGCAAGAAATATAATTGTTCATAAAAATTATACGAATATTATTTGTATTCGGGCCGAGGGCATTCGGGTCTTTTCAGATTCGTCCTTATCCGCATGACACATCATCGATCCTATCCAGATGACACGTCATCAATCCTATCCACATGACACCTCACCCCTAGGTGGCATGCCTTGTCATAGGGGTATTTTGGTCTTTTCACACCATTTTAGAGGCTATAAATAGAGGGGTGCATGGAGAGAATAAAATACTAATTCACTCATACCGTTTCGTGTCGAAACGAATCGGTATTTTCTCTCTTTCTCGGTTTCTCTCCCAAATAGTGTTTCGATTGAGAAAAGAAAGTTATACGTAGTTGACGTATAATCTTGCGGGTTGTTATGAAGTATATTTACGGGATCGATGAATAGTGTTTTCCCGAATTTCGCGGTATGTCAGTTTTGCTTATTGATGAAACTGAGTAACCGAAAATTCGTGTTTACGGGTTTTCGTCTTTTTCTTCGTGAATAGTGTTTTTGCAGAATTCTGCGGTTTATAGTATTCCTGGCAAAAGAAATAAACCGCTCTCTGGTTAGTCCTGGTGGATAACTGATAGAGGCACCATACGTTTGGTGCTCCGAGGAGAATCATTCCCGTGATGTAGCTCTACTCGCTTGGTCTGCATTCCAACTGTGATTTGGAAACAAGGTATAAATATGTTATATTAATCTATTTAATTGGTAAATAGATTAAAATTTTAGAAATCAATCATGGAGTAGATCTGTAAAAATGATTAAATTGAGTTTTGATGCCAAAGGAATACTGAAGGTGGACAGCCTTGGAAAGTTTCCTGACATACCCCGTTTAATCCTGAGCTTAAGTTGGTCGTAGAAATTTTGTTCTACGGTCATTCCGCAACTTAAGCCTAAACGAGTTTTGGTTACCCCGAAACCCAACACTTTGTGCATTTGGACTATAAATAACTGGATTCGAAGTCCAAATGACAGATCCAAACCGTTCGTCTCATTCTCTATATTAATATGTGCTTGGAGACCAAATTTTACATTTTTTGGAAATTTTTTACTATTTATTAAGCCACTTTGAAAATCGTTGATCCAACAGTAACAGTAAAATCAAAAGGCATCGTTGGATCAGCGATTTACAAAGTGGCTTATTTATATTGATGGTTATTTATGTTATGTTGTTTTTGTTCTTGAATTATACCAATTTGATAGAAGGGCATTTTGGTCATGAGTGGACATTTTTTTTGAAACATTGACAGCACCTGACCGTGTGATATACTGAATACACTCAATTTAGAGTCTTCCAATCCTTTACAATTGTGTTCTACATGTTGCAATTGTATTCCTAGTTTTTGTCCCATATGTTGCAATTTTATTCAAACTTTGAGTTTCGTTCATTTCTTAGCACTAGTTCAATGTCTTTTAATATTTTTCACGTCTATACATCATTTTGTATTAATTTCTTTTCAGTTTTTACATTGTATATTATGGTATCAAACATAGCAAACGTATGTGATATTTTGATCATTAAGATCTAACTTTGGCAATTTCATTAACTTCAAGGGGGCAATGTAAAGTTACTGTGTATATATATGTCAGCAAATATTTTTACATTTAGTTTCATATTCTTTTGTTTGTTTTAGTTTTATAACAATGTAGAGAAGAAATGGACTGCACTTGGAAACCTGGATCTGAGTTTACTGTACTTATTTTTTACTTTGTTAAGTACTGTTGCTTAAGTGAACAATTCTTCCATATTTACCCATTTGAAATATCATATTGTAATAAGTAGAATTTTGACATATATATGCACATATACAAATTTACACAACCCAACATCTCTTTTATATTACGCCAAATAAACATATACAAAGCTGACAAAAATATATTGAAGCAAGAAAAATCAATATAAAACTAAGATTCAGAAAGGTACAGTGTTCGAGCTAAATATTTCATCAATTACTCAATATGGTGCAATTTCACTATTCTTGAAAGGTACAGTGTTACAAGATTTCCTAATTACAAGCACACTTATCCAATTTATCCTAAAGATTACAAAAATTGTTGATTATATCCATCTTCCTTGACTGCTTCTCTGTGCTTCAGCCTAAATAATAGAAAGAGCTCTGCCAAATGTCTTTGAAATCTTCATGCTTTTCACCTAAAACAGATAACCATACAATTTACTTCTTTTAACTTTGTATAAGAAAGCATGAATTTGTAGAAATAAGAGCTAACTTCCGTATACACCTTTTGCAATTTGCATAAACTGAGATTGAATTAGTTAAATTAAGAATAAAATTAAACAATCAAGTGCATATTTAGGCTCAGTAGGGCAAATTGAGGCATATGCACTTTTAACTTTGTACAAGAAAGCATGATTCAATAGAAACAAGTGCTGACCCCGTATGGATCTTTTGCAATTTGCATAAGCTAAAGACTGAATTAATTTCATTAAGAATTAAATTGAGTGCTAATTTAGACTCAGTAGGGCAAATTGAGGCATACTCAGATATGCAATATTTGCAAAATTTAATGAGCCTTAAACTGAAATTAGCAAAATTCCAAATTAATGGGTCTAACTACTAAAATTTTAGAGTGGGATGCATATTCAACTTTTAGATAACCGACATTAAAATTGTCGGTACAACTGTGATGGTACCAGTGAAAATAGAGTGAAAATAGTATTAGTACAATACAAATACATGACACCAAAATTGATGAAAAAAATACAAAAACTCTTCCCTCGGATTTGATAATACCAGTACAATACAAATAAATGACATCACTCTGAACGATTATTGTTCTTCTTCTACTTTCCCTTCGATGGTTGAAATCACTTTCTGACAATTTCATCTTCTCAACGATGCGGTGGCTCGGAAAAGAAAAAGCTGGAAGAGCGAGAGGAGTTGAGAGATGGCTAAGCGGGTCGACAGATCGACGGATCGACGGATCGAGAGAGCGAGAGAGAACGAATGATAAGTTTCTAAAGAGGTCGACAGTGGTGAGGGAAAGAGCCAACAGGGAGAGAGGGGAACTGGAGAGGACAGGAGAGAACTCAACGAAATTATTTTTTTGCGGATCAGAAGTTAGATCCAGTACAAATCTTGACGCGAGATGTGCGGTTCAGATTGTGGCCTATTTTTGGATCACAAATTTTTCAGAGAGAGAGTATGACCAAATTGATACCGGTAGCACTTCGACCTAAGTGCTTACGGGGTCAAATTTTAGTATTTGATGTTTAAATAATAAATTCAAACCTTTAGATGTTCAATCTATATTAAAATGTGCTTGGAGACCAAATTTTACATTTTTTGAATTTTTTTTTTTACTATTTATTAAGCTGGTTTGAAAACTGTTGTTTTTATTAAATTTCTACAGTATTGAAAAACTGCAGTTTTCAAACTAGCTTAATATATAGTGAAAAAAAAATCCAAAAAATGTAAAATTTGGTCTCCAAGCACATTTTAATAGAGATTGAATATCTAACGGTTTGAATTTGTTGTTTGAACATCAAATACTAAAATTTGACCCCGTAAGCACTTAGGTCAAAGTCCGGTAGCAATTTAGCCATACTCTACAAAGAATTCTTTCATTCAGATTTAAAATATATTATCTCTCACACAGAAATCAATGTCTTTATCATCAGAAGCAGAACTAGAAAATAAATATTGGAGGGATAAAAAATCAAATATAGTGTAATTTCATTTTATAAAGGGAGCTAAAAGATATTAATGCATCTAAAAATTACAAAATTTAACGGACCAAACTATATAAATTTTCAAACTATAAGAAATGCTTAGCACTCTTTCCCCACCACTGTGTTCCACCCCTGTTTATCACTAGATTAAATACTAGTTTTCTTGTTTTAAATATTTTTATAAATAAGTCCTTATGTAAATTTGTTTAGGAGTTTCAATGCTAGGTGTGCCTTTAGACGTGTCATGCTGTAGTGTACTAAAATTCGTCAAAATAAACACAATACTCCTTACAACATAGCACATGCATGTCTTAACATGACACTCATAACACCGGGTGTTGTGTTCCTTCGTGTTCGATTACATCTCGTGTGGTCATAGCGTGACTATCGATGATGTGATCATTAATCACGTGTTCTCTGTTAATTTGTCACGTCACATATAAAATTTAAAATTTTGATCACTTGATTTGATCAAATTATAACGTGCTAATCGTTGCATCATGTCACATCATGTACATCGATCATATGATGTTTTTACATATCGCTGCCTGTTCCACATTACGTAGTCTGCACGATAACCTTTTCAGAAACTATTCCAGAAAGAACGGAGGATTCTGGTTAGATGGCTGGAACGGATCACCCATTAACTCGGTTGTGCAGAGCAATATTGCACCTGAATACCTGCATACTCGCTGGCAGAGTTGATACAAAACATGCAGATTATACCGCAAACCTATTCTATGCCGGTACTGCATCTAACTCAGAGGAAGGATAAACTTGTTTGGCGTTGGGACTCAAGTGGACTGTACTCGGCAAAATCTGCTTATCATGAGGTACTCACCAGTGGAGGTATGGTGGGTTGGCACTTTAAAACCACGTGGCAATATAAGGTACTGCCTACTATGAGAATTTTCTTATATCTCCTACTAAAGGATAGACTGCTGACGCATGAAAGGATGCATAAAAGAGGGTTCCACTGTGATTTGCATTGTAACACGTGATTGCGGAGTAGTTGAGTCGGCTATGCATCTTTTCTTCCAGTGTACTCATGCTAAACGGGTGTGGTACATTGTACATGGAATGATTGGAGTGCGTCTAATGCATACTGATGTAGATGTTCAAAGAACCTTCATTGTCTCAAACAGCAAGGCTCAACGGGCTGGACTGTCAACAAAGATGTGGAGTGTGTTCTTTGCTGCCACTTGCTGGGGGATTTGGAAGCAAAGAAGAAAGTTGCTTTTCGAAGTAAAAAGACCTAATTATAGATTACTCGTGGAGCAAGTGGTTCAGGAAGGATGGATGTGGTGGCGTTTCTGTTAAAGACAGTGATAGGATTGTGTTTTATTAATTTTTAAAATGATGTAATTTCTATTTACTTCCATTGTACACTTGACAGCCCCTGTGCAAGCTTTAAAAAAAGAAAAAAAAAAGAACAGAGGATTCTGAGGCACCTGATCGACGCTCCACGTGTATCTTGAATGAATCTGATGGCTATGAAGGCATTTAGCCGGAATTGCCTGGATTTTAACAAGACATTATGTGATTATTATGAAGTATAGATTTTCATCAGGAGGATTCATAGTTCAGCCACATCAGATAATAAAGACTGGCTCTCGGGGACACGTCAGTTTCTCCGTTTCTAGGACCCTCGTCCAACATATACAGAGTATCTCTTCTTTTCTAAAATAAACTTACCATAGCAAAAAGAAGCGCTGAGGCTGGAGCAATGAGTTAAATTCAAGGATTTTATATTATAATTTTGAGAAAAGAGGAATTATATTTATTTTTGTCCAAACAAAAAAGAACAGGAACTATATTGAATTGATTGATCTATTGAATATTTGTTCATACTTTACAATACCATAATCCTACTCTATTTATAAAGTTCAGGTCATATGGCCGTTACAATTAATTACAAGGAAGATTTAAAGGAGATTCTTGCTTTACAATGATTTTACTATAAAAGGAATGAAGCAGTGAAGAAGGAATACAGCCGGGAAGAAAGAGGAAATTGTAACGCCATGTAACAAGTTATGGTACAATTTTAACTATATTTAATTAAATGCATTAGTAGACCAAAAGAGACTTTAGTCCAATTAATTGCCTACCGTCCATACTTTTATAATATGCTTTCAGCCCAATTTAATTTCTAAAGCCCATAATTTTTTTTATTAAATCTCAGCCCAAAACTAACCACCCTGCCAAACCACGCAACTCTTTGATTCGCATCCCTTCCTGTTCATTCCTTATCATCTCATGTATGTAACCTTGTTATGCACCCTCGGAGAAATTGCCCTTCTTTAAAACCTGTTCGTCTTTCCTTCTGTTTAATTCCTCGGCCACATCTCACTAAAAACCGTTGCTACATATCCTTCAATTTTCTTTCCTGCACAATGGTCAAAAGGAAACGGGTTGCTGTCTCCTCTTTTGTGTTGAATTCTTGTCACACCTTAGATTTTTACCATCCAGAACGTGATTATATAAGTATCTTCACACTTTTCCTTGGCCCGTCAACCTACGTCGCCAACAAAAAGGAAAACAAAATAACAAAACGGAGTTAGCTACAAAACTCAGTAACCGGTTATTTAACGACGCGCTTCTCTACAATTAGCTTAATTTAACAACCATTCAAATAGACCAGATTAATCCACACAAATTCACATCAAATTATGCACGCAAATTCTTCTCAAAAGGGTGTGCAAGAAAAAGAAGAGATATAACTTGTTTGGATTCGGCAGAAAATTGATACGGAGAGATTGAAATTAGGGCGAGGCGCCAGCAAATAAACAAATGGAAACGGTTTCAAATAAAAATATAGATGGTTATAATTTATAGAAGGACGAAATTGTATCAGGAGTTGCCTTTTTATCTTATTGCAATTAATTCTTGGCGGTTACTATTAAAAAAAAGAACTGCTATGTATTTGTGGCAGTTATCAAATTAAAACATATATATAATATGTATATTATTGTTCATATTAAATTACTAATTAGACAAAATAAAATATATATCTTCATTTATCATACTTAAAATATGAGACATCATTTTTTATAAATTAACTGTTATATTAGTCAATAATCAAAATCTTTTTACATAGATGTATAAAATATATTCAATATTACATATAAAAATTTATATTCCAAAATAATATTAACTCAATTTTTTGGGATGTTACAATTCTTCATTTAAGGTAATTTAATAGTTTGATATATTATTTATAATAGTAGATCGTATTGTTCAATTAATTTTCGTCGTGTATCTTGATTTAACTTTCATTTATTCCAATAATTTCAAAAATGTGATCACTAATATTATAACCATTCTATTACGAAATATCTAATGTCTAATAAATTATGTCTTCTAGAATATTATTAACTTTCTGAAATATAGTCAAAACATCATACTAATTTAATTAGATTTATTTTATATATATATATATATATATACATATATTATATATACAATCTTATACACCGTCCTACATATATATTCACAAAAGCATTGTATCTTTTTTTTTTTTAATGAAAATGTGATTAAGAATATGAAATTATATTCGTTTATATTATTCCTATTAAATTTCATGACTGAATTTCATTTATTAAGATATGATAAAAATATTAATTATTTATATATGTTCATTAAAGTTTGAATTAAATAATTTAGGTTTGAATCTAGTGATTGAGGAACATGACAAACGTAAAGAGTACACTCGAGGAACTTACGAAATTCAAGGTGCGGTGTATTTCCTGGATAGTTGTTAAATTACTTTACCGTTTTTGTTAAATATTTATTTTTATAGTTATGTGATGAATGGTGCAATTGGAAATCTAAAGAAAGATGCTATGATTGTTTTTGAAATGAACGTGATATATGTGAATAGTTAAAGCAAAGAAACTTGACTATTTTAGTCAAATTTTCGAATTAAATGTTTTTGCTATTGAATGAAAAAAAAAATTAATTAAGGTATACAAATAATTAGACTTTGATGTATCAATAATGTAAGTAATATATTTAATCCTAGCAAATATACTTTCCTCTTATATCACCAAATATAATAAGATAAATAAATAATTTCCAACACAGCTATTATCAGCAAAGATACTTTTCTATTTATTTCATTTCCATGAGGCACAATACAGATTAGTTAGAATTTCACACATTGAAAGTTTAAAGTTTTTGAAAATAATCTCTTACTACATTAGTACACTTTGAATATTTGCTGAATGAACTCAAAAAAAAAAAAAAAAATTATTATGAATAATGAACATAGAATGAAGGTAGTATAGATTATCAGAAACAATGTCCCTCGTACAACCAGTTAAAAAAAAAAGAAAAAGAAAAGAAAATGCAATGTCAATTTTTGATATTAAGCCGACTGCGACTATAGATTTAATTTGAATGATTAGTCGATTAACTTCATCTAATCTAACTCCATACGATTTTCGTTAAATATCATTTTCAATAAATTTGTTGTCAAGATTTCATTCAAATTATTTTGAAATAATATGGTAATTTTATCAGAGTGGCGCAGCAGAAGCGTAGTGAAAGTATTTAAAGTTTTATACTTAAATTTTGCGGACAAAATTCTTTTTTAGAGGGGAATGATGTAATGTTCTATCACGTCATCTTTTTTTTAGTTTTTATCATAAATCATCTCGGAAAAAAAGAAGAAGAAGAAGAAGAACATAACAACTATTATAAGTATATGTAAAACTTCATCACGATTAGGTACATTTTATAACTTATGTAAATATGATTTTTATATATACAAACCAATATTAAAAAGTTTAAACACTTCGTAAAAGAAGAGTCCAAACGAGAAAACGTTCTAATATGCATCTTGAGTTAGAATCGCACATACGATTACCCATATAGAAAATGTCGTAAGAAATTTTGTAGAAAAATACAAATATTTTTGAAATAAATGTCTCTTTACTTAGCTACAACAATTAGGAGGTAAGTACTAATTAAATCTTTAAGTAAAACCTATATTTGAGCTAACCCTTATAAATTTAACTTCAGCCAGATTTTTCAGACGAACAACAGTTAGTATTCTCATCACAACTCACTCATATTAATTTAAAGTGGCATGGAATTTAATATCTGAGAAGTTAAAAGTCAATAAACAGTGTTGTTCAAAAACTATAGACCTTTGTCGATTATTTTAATTATCCTCCCTCACTGGAAATTTCGATTAAGTTTAAATCAGTCATGATTGAACCATAACAGAAAATCCTATAATTATTATGTAGTAAATTTTCTCAAGTTCCGAACCTTAAGTCAAGGTATGTTTATTTTTAAGAACAAAAATTAAACTGCAAAAAATAGAATTTTGTAAATAGCCCAAAATAGTAATGTTAATTAATTATGGTTCATTAAAAACCCAATTCAACCCAAAGTAGGGAATACCACTCGCGATCGATAGAAAAAGTACATAAATATCTGGAGACGACCCCTAGAATTCAAGACAGGAGATCACGTGCTACTAAATGGGTATCCACAAAGAAAAGTATGACGTTTCTGAGTTACAAGAAAGCGGAACCCTACATTATGTAGAATCTTTCGAAATATTAAAGCACATAGAAATCATTTGCCTGAGAGTCAGCATTGCTCCCAACTAGAATAAAGTACAGCTAGTCTTCTATGTCTCACAACTATAAATATATTGGAACCCATCTTACATCATCGACCACTCTAACTTAAGCTTAGACGACGAGACGTTCGTGTGTGAAAAATTTCTCATGAAAGTCTTAGACACCAAACAACCTAGACCTCGAAAGAAAAATTATTCGACAAATGTTAGTTCAATGGAGATGCCACTGAATCAAAGAAGCTACATGAGAGTTGAAAGACACCATACACACGAAGTATATAAAATTATTCAAGATGCTTAAGAATAGTTCTGTTCAGAGGACTGAACAAGATTTTTAAGAGGGAGAGGATGTAACGCCACGTAATTTAAAGAATGAACATTAAAATAAAGCTAAGCTTCTAAATCAATATAATTATTTATATAAAAACAAAATAAAAGAAATATTAATAAAGTTGCTATTTTTGTTTCTCTAAAGCACGAATATTTGATCTCATATTTTTATTTATCTATTATGATTGCAGATCAAACTTAAAATTTCATAATGATTGAATATTACTTCATTGTTAATTTTGTCTCATTAAACTTTACACTTAGTAAAATTCAGATTAATTATTTGACAAAATGAAAATATATCTAAGTTTTTAATTTGAGACGGAAACTTCTGGGCCTTCCTTAATTCTCCTCTAAATAAACTCTCTCCAATAATGTCAAAAGATTCTTTCCAAAATATAATGTAATATATTGCGTCACGTCGATTATTTTTATTTTTACTTTTATCTATTAATATAATTCTAGGAACAAATAGTATTTATACTTTGTATAAATATATATGATTAAGCATATATAAGAGAAATGCTATGGAAAGTAATAAATATTTATTAAGAAATTACTAACATAGAGATCAACAAATTTTACGTCATATGATTTTACAAATTCTAAGACATCATATTCAAATATTGTATCTAAGTAGAATAATTATGCGCCAAAATATTATGAAAGATTAATAATAACGGATGACTGGGAGTATTTTCCTCATAACTTTCTCATATTAACTAAATATATATAGAAATCAATTTAGAGACCTATGATTCTTTATATTTTGAGTTTTTCCATATTAGACGTATTCATTGATATGTGTATAAAAGACATGTCATTAATTCTGCTCCCAATTGCATATACAGTTATATATTCAAACTTGTTATATCTGTTTCAATTTATTTTTCTATATCCTCCTTTCCATAAAATTTGATACTCTTTCCTCTTTTATTTTCCCGCCTACGTGACCTTGCCCCTTTCCTTCGCCAGCTAGCACCAAGCCCCCTCTACCCCCTTTATGAAAAGCCCTTCCATATTCTAGTCTTGCACATTTGTAAGTTATAACCCTAGCTAGCAGCCCTCAGCCATCCACTTCTCTCTACATCCTTCCTCTAGAACCATGGCCACCGAGGCACACAAGGAGCCGACAAGAGAGCCGCTGCCGGTACATACCGTGCGCTGCTTTCCCTTCCCTCGCCTTGCACCACCAGCCACCGCCAGGGTAGACGACCACCCAGCAACCACTGCGGCCTATGCGCCGCCCCCTTATCTTTTCTCGCACGTGCCTTGCCTCCAAGGTACCCCTAAATCATAAATAATTATTGAACCAGTGTATGATAATAAATTAAGTCTATAACTAGTATACGTATGATGATTTTTCATTTCACTATTTTAAATCTACTAAACGTACCTTCTCATACTATTTTCCTTAATATCATTATATTTTTAAAATCATGTCATAAATATGTTTAGTTTGTTCAAACGTTTATAAATATCTCTCTCTCATCTATTTTGTCTTTAAACTTATAGTCTCATTAATTCACTTTTAAATCTTTGTTGAGATAACTATATTAATTTTTACAAAATATTCTAATTATATTGAACAATGATGATAAATAAAATCGCAACCACTAAATAGCTATATTTTAAAGGACTTAGTAAAATAAAGTTATAATGTATTATATAATATTCCTTTCTGGTTGCAACCAACCTTTAATTTTATTTTCGGTTCTTGTTTAACAAATAAATAAAATTACAATCTATATGTCTTCAAGTCTAATTTATTCACCTTTTTACTTTTTACTTTGTAAATGACTAAAGAATATTAAGTATTAATGATAAGTGCGGTCAAGCAATGTTAATTAGAGTCATGTTTATGTAATCTAGGTTCGAATTCCAAAGTGTTAGAAGAGTGGAGGAATGAATAGAAATGTACTACAATAACAAGTGCGGGCTTCCTAGACTTTATAAAACTATTTTACTTCTCTCTTGTCATTCAACTATTTATTATTATTGCATTAGTTGGATTTATGCATGTTGTTTTCGAACCATTCATATGACTTGTGTAGACATAAATAATTTGCATGAAATGATATGATTCATATATTGACCAATGAACTTGCATGAATAGGATGTGTTGAGCATGGCATGAGCTGTGTGATTGAATAAATGTGTTTTGAAAATGAACGAATATGATAATTGAACAGGGGCCAATATGCTTGCATATTGGGATGTATACATTGGGTCTAGTGTTCGACTGGACCCCTCGTTAACGTGACTGTAGGCGAAAGCGGTCCTGTCACGGGTCAAGATCTAGCGTCTGGCGGGAGTTTCGCGGTTAGTAAGACGGCCTCCCCCTGTTGGTTAGACTTCCCAGCGGGTTGGCGGCCTTTCCAATGTTGGTTGTGTTGGGTTTTGACAGTTCAGACTCATTGATTTGTTTATTTGAAAACGAAAACATAAAGAAAGCATAAAATCCTATTTTATCTTTCTCGGTCGGAAAACCGATCCAAGAAATGTAAACATTTACATTTCATAAGAAAGCATAAAGAAAGCGTAAATCTAATTTAACTTTCTTAGTCGGTAAAACCGAACCAAGAAAACTCATTTCTAATCGGTTTTGGACTTGTGCTGCAAATGTAAGAATTTAAACCGATACGGGGTATATGTACCTTATTTGCATAAGTTATAACTTTTAGAAAATCAATCAGCGGGAGAGCCATGTGCTCTGATACCACTGTTGGGTTTTGACAGTTCAGACCCATTGATTTGTTTGTTGGGGTTTTGACGGTTCAAACCCATTTATTTGCTTAAGGTGCGGAGAGAGTAAAACAA
Organism: Carex rostrata; assembly: GCF_964058835.1. NCBI lineage: Eukaryota > Viridiplantae > Streptophyta > Magnoliopsida > Poales > Cyperaceae > Carex > Carex rostrata. Next base: position 3,803,537 of record NC_135920.1, on the reverse strand, counting down.
AATTTTTTGCATTTACCTTAAGCTACGAATTAAATGAATCAAGAAGATCCGTTTAATCCTATTTACAGATCTACTTCATAATTGATTTCTAAAACATTAAATCTATTTATCAATTAAATAGATTAATATAACATGTTTATACCTCGTTTCCAAATCACAATTGGAATGCAGACCGAACGAGAAGAGCTACACCAGGGAAGGAATCGACTCGGAGTATCACACGTGTGATACCTCTATTGGTTATCCACCAGGACTAACCAGAGAGCGGTTTATTTCTTTTGCCAGAAATATTATAAACCACGGAATTCTGCAAAAACACTATTCACCAAAAATTTTCGCTTAATCAGATTCACTAATAAACCAAATCTGAAATACCGCGAAAATTCGGTAAAACACTATTCACCAATCGAAAAACCGTAAACAGAGAAAGAGAGAAATTCCAATTAACGAAGTAATCGGATTAACACGTGAATTAGTGAGTTTTCTCTTTCACCTATGCCCCTCTATTTATAGGCATTTGAGGAGGTTCGCAAAAGACCGAAATACCCCCGAAGTTGCCAAAATTACCAAAATGCCATTTTGGCATTCAAATTTGATTTTGCAACTTCATATTGGTTAGATTAGTTTAATGGATTCTAAACCCATTAACCCAAACCCATTATGAATAGTAAATATCCAAATCAAATATGTATAATTGTCATGTACAATTATATTCGTCTACGGTTTTCGTTTGGTAATTTTTATACAACATGTCAAACACGTTTATAAACTAACCAGTGTTTCTGTTTGTCATTCTAAATGACGTACAATTAATTATAATTAATTATACCAAGTATAACTAATTATAACCATTAGTTTTTGCTTTGTCATTTTTAACATGACAAATATACTTTAATTATAACACGTATAATTAATTATAACCATCTTAATATTAATTACAATCAATTTATAATTAATCAGTAAGATTCTCCGAATAGCTCCTATATGGTGTGACCCAATAAGATCTGTGTTATGTTGGTAAATAGAGTTAAAACTGTTTTAACTTCTATAATCATAGGAGGCATCTGGCAGTATACATTATGACCATCCAATTACACAGATGATGATGTACTGTACATTATCACGATCCAGTAAACAATTTACTTGTGTCAGTTCTTCTGTCTCATAGGTATCAGATCAGTTTCAAGGTAGATGTGTGTCATCCTTGCTAACTGTATCTTTTCTTGATCTTGAGTAGATTATCAAATATAATTACTCTTGTAATTATACCGCATGCAGATAATCTAACCCTATCAATGGGCCCAGTGATGCTATAGCTCGTATAGAGATACGAGGGACAAATAGTATTCTTGGCAGACTATCACTTCCTCAGCTAAGCTATACATATGGAAATGCTACCGTTATGACTGCTTTTTACGGACATCGTTAGATAACACTCACACATACATATTTCTTAGTAGGAACGATAAATACCTCATACTGTAGAACTTGACATTGAATGAAAACATAAATGACACGAACACAATTATATTTAATGTTTCATTCGGGGTCTGTCAAATACCATGTTCCTAGAACATGTATCTATGTGATTAAAATGACATCTCGTGTCAGGTGGTTTGTAAAACTTAACCATCTTTTAATCCACATGCTAACCTTATCGCGGTAATTAGTGTTCCTGCTAATTACCTTGGTCAGTGACTTTTAAGAGTATATATCATCTATATTATGGAGTTTCACAATTTCAGTCATGAACTCGAAATGATCCATAAATTCAATAATACTCAAGGCAACAAAATGATAAACATTCAATTCATGAACAAAGCTTTATGATAATTTATTGTATTATTGACTTCTAGATTATTACAAACTAACATGTTGGACTTCCCATTGGTTTGGCGAGTAAATGGTTAATTGCGGAAAGAGAAAAGATTATGAAAGTAAACGTAATAGCAATAGATGCATTGCATTAGGAACACATATGCATTTTATTTCTTATCATATTTGTGAATATAAGTAAAGATTTTATAAGCTCTGGGCTGGAACTAAATCCCGCACTGAGAGAAGGTTCGATCTCTCACCCGTTTCACTTTTATGTGGGTTCCAAGTAATGAAGAGGAAGGATTCGAGCAATGACAAGAGTGGGACTAAGCGAGAAGACATATTATTGATAGAATGCCACATGTTGTTTAGTTTTTGTTTCCATAATTCTATATTGATACATTGAGCAGGCATGACAGTGTCTGTGTTACTGGCCATGTCTGCCATGACCATTTGTGAAAACTCTTTTGTTTATGAAATAATATGTGGCTTTATTACGTTATTATTGATAATGTATGTGATGTGAATACGCTTTACGTAGAAATACGTGGCGGGTTGTCTTGGGGTGTGACAGTAGTCGAGCAGATTGCAAGTAAGAAAATATTATCCAAGTACACAGGTTGATACCAATCTGTAACTATATTACAACAATGTAGTCATAGACTCATAACATTAAGCTTACATGGGGTCTAACTGAGAAATGTTTACACATGGTTATTGCTTGTCATTTTCCTCCACCTTGTCAGAATCGAAGAGAGTCACTACCATTGTATCCTATTCAAGTATACAAAAAAATGCTTTAAACTATAGGCCCTTCTAAGTATAATTGTCTTTTTTTCTCTTTAAAATAAAAAATAATATTTTCTTCGATTCAAATTTCATTTTAAAATTATATTGCTAAACTTTTCTTCATTTTGAAACTATCATATTGAAATGAAAATCTCATTAGAAATGACTTATTATACAATTGTTTTCATCCTGTCACAAAAAGATCCCTATCCAGGGACTGTTTTCTAAAACAATTTTGTTTTCTGTCACAGTTCAGTCCTTGAATACTGTCAGACATTAAATTTTACACTACAAACCCTATTATTTACCAGAATTCACTCAGGGATGTATAGTATACTGGAAATTTACAGAAAAGGCCCTGGAAAGTTGCAGAATAATGCAGAATTGTGCATAATGCTGGAAAGTTACAGAATGCCCTAGAAAAAACCAAAATTTTCCAGTGTCACCACTAATCCTTGGGGTCAATTATCATGGAAGTAATTATCTTGTAGAGAAATTAAAAGATCCATGTTAAGATAGCAGTTGATTTTTCATGACCTGTCATAACCACACAAAATCATCTCAGTTGTTTTGCTAGACAAATGAACAGAAAGTTACATTCTACTTCAAAAATAAAATTTAAAATTATGTTGATAGTAGAAAAGAGTAACTATTACATCACCAACAGAAGCCAAGAGAAAGTGGAAGAGGCATGTCAAACAGCTCTCCTAGCTTCAATTCTCCTAGCTACATTAAAATTACAGGAATGAGAAGTTAACAAGATATTCAAATAGATTATTTTTTTTTGTTAAATCAGAAAATAAAGTCCTATGTAATTTTGTCAAAATGCTCATGCCACCTATGTTCGCCGCATATCCAGTAGGGTTATATCATAAATAATAAATATAGTCATAACAACTTATATGTCAACTGCGTTATGTGGTTATACATGAGCAAATTTTAGAAATAGAACTATGGAACATATTAGATGCTTATTTCAATTAATTGTAGGATTAAGTTTAGTTGAGAATTCAACGTGGTTTGATACTCTAACTTCATTCATGGTTATATGCTACTTGTGGGTCAGGATATCCTACAAAAGAAGAACGACACATTGTACTCTATTTATTTGTTATAATCATAAATCTATTTATTGCACATAAGGTGTTTGACTTCCTATCATAACTCGGGAGATTTTTAAGTAAAAGCTCCCATTAAGGCTCCAGAAATTCAGTAAAAGATCTCAAAAGTAAATATAAGTAGCAAAAGCATACCATCAGAAAGCCGTGTAGCCAACCTGAAATCGGCGAGCTTCATTCTGCCAGATTCCGTGAGTATAATATTCTCAGGCTTAATATCCCTGTGTACCACCCCCATTTCGTGACAGTACTTGACGATCCCCATCAACTCCTTGACCACTTCAGCTGCATTTCTCTCACAAAACTGAGCCTGCTCCTTCACCAAAAAATCTGACAGCCGACCACCAGAGCACAACTCCATGACTATGTAAAATTTATCTTTATCATCAAAAACTTCTTTGAGGGTTACAACACCAGGATGGCCTGAGAGGTGCTGCATTATCTCAACCTCTATGTGGGCCGTGTTCTCTTCACCAATATCCTTCAGAAGCTCCTTGCATGCAAAATGTTCACCAGTCAATTTACTGTAGCGACCGAGCTCTTCACCTAGTTGAAGAATAGAATTTTGTCAGAAGGTTTAGGAGAACCATTTAAAATCATATCATGCTCATTCAATCTGTAATTGACACTGCCCTATAAGAACATTGTGAAAGCATTATAACCCTAAGCAAGAATAACCTAATCCAAGTATGACAACAGCGAATTTGGTACCAGATGGTCAGGGCTAGTACAGCTATTCTGTTAAGCGTAAAACCTTAACAACAAGCACTATGGTAAAGTTTTTCCTTCAATTGGTCGCAGTTTCTTTCACTGAATTTCATTTTTGTTCCACGATTTATTCCATTAATTTGTTCCAATCAACTAAATCTACATACCTATCGAGTAGTACTGATCCAGATTCTTTTTTCTCCTGAACTGAGCAACCGCCTCAACGCACCCACTCTTCCGTTTGAGCCCACGGCAGGCTCCGTACGGCGACCCGTGTTGCGCCACTGGTGCCTGTTTCTTGCTCTTCTTAATCCGGCGATCAGTATCGCCGCGACTTCATACTCTCCATTGAGAGCCTGCTCCAATGCATCGTCATCTTTCAAACCATTTATAAGCAGATCACTTGCCTAGGGTTTGCTTGAGGAACAAAGGAGGGACGGCCTCTAAGTCTGACCCGTCAGGGAGGGAGACGATCAGAGAGAGAGCAAGGAGAGTGTTTGTGCTCAAAAGAGAGAGCAGAGGTTTGGGTTCGGTGCTCTACCGAGAGAGAGGACGAAGGAAATGGCGGAGGTTCTTTCTTCTTTTTTTGGAAGAAAGGAGCGGGGAAGTGATTGGGGAGGGAGATGGAAAAAAGAAATTGCTGGGAAAAGAGGCGCAGCTCCAGCGAAAAAAATAACACTCGTTGGATTTAATCTGCACGATTTTTGATTCAGATCCAACAGTGCAGAACAAAAAAATTTGTGACAAGATGTGTGGCTATACATGTAGCGGGTATAATTTTCACTAAATTTAGACTTCTACACAGAGAAAGGATGTATTTAATCAAAAAAAGGCAGATTATTTATTTAGATGGCTCAGATTCAATCAACAAAAAAACAGTAAATCAGAACCCTTGCAGGATCTAGACATTAAGCTCCTTAATAAGGAGGAGAGATAATGCATCATCAATATAAATTTGTATTCCTCCATGTAACAAGAAGTTGCTCTTCTGGAGCCTTCAATCAATTATGAGTTGTTGCACTGTCAGCTGCGCTTGTTTGACACAGATGTGAGGGTTTTACAAGATATCTATAGAAGGATCAAAAATAAAAAGTAGTTTCACACCCACCGCTAGTCTAATAGAGACAGTGTTACATGATATTTTTAAGAATTAACCACCCACCCGCCGTCGTAGAATATTGGAATGATGGTAGTCCGATGTCGGCAGGAACTGTTCCATTAGCATTAATAATTGTGCATATTTGATCTGCATTAATGTTAAAACTTTTTTACGAACCTTAATATTGATCAAAAGGCTCTGATAGAATATTTCCTTGTTAGCGCACGTGTTCGTGTAGATTATATATTTCAGGCAACCAAAAAGTTGATTGCAATCAATGTAATAAAATGCAGTCTAGCGGTCGCATATGGGTGTTCGATTGTAATTCACATATCTATATGCAATTAATATATGCAGTCGCATATTCGATCGCATATTATTACCGCATAATTAACTACATATTACCGTATACTTGTTTATATGATACCGTATATTACCGCATATTGATGCATATTACTGCATACTTGTTGAAATGTATATGAATTCTCATTTTAAAATTTGTATATATAAGTCCACATATGCGACCGCATACTGTATATGCGATATGCGGTAACCTTCCGCATAACGCATAGAAACTAAATTTAATAACACTGGTTGCAATAAATTGATTTTGCAATCAATATAATTGATTGCCGGTAGTTGTAATAGTTTTGGCAGTAATAAATTTAGAATTAAATCTTTGGTTAAAATAAGAAATTCATTGCAACCATAATTTTGGTTGCTATACCAACATAACGATAATGTTTGCAATCAAATAACTATATCTCAATAAAATAGTATTCACAACCAAAAAATAGTATTCACAACTAAAAAATGGTAGCAATAAAATAATATATCTCAATGAAATTCATGATTGCAATTGTACAATTATTACAACCAAATTTTAGTTGCTTGAAATTTGTAACAATAATCTATTGCAATCAAATAAATGTTACTATTGTGCATTTATCGCAATCGAAAAATGGTAGTATATCGCAATAAAATTCATAGCTGCAACTTAAGCAATTAGTGCAATCAAATTTAATTCTATTTTTTTTTTTGTAATTAGTGCAATTAGTGCAATTAGTAATATTATAATGTATCACAACAAAATGTATAGTTGCAACATGTATATTAAATACAACCAAATTAAATGCAACCAATATCATCTTTATAAAGGAGAATTACAAATTTTAGTTGCAATTAATAAATCTAATACAACCATAAATTATTCAAATTTACATTGAAAATAACAAAAAAATACATTGTCATATCCATATCAAGGGTTTATCTCACTCGGTCATAGATATAGGGCCTTGAACTATCCAATTCGATAAAAAAGAAAGTGAAGTGATGATCCCTTGAAGATATTAATAAGTACGATAAATTCACAAATAAATATTTGAGCCTTGTTATTTATCCAATATTGGGTTATGTTCTAAAATCACAAATTTCAAAGTATGTAATTAACATATCCCTACAAATCCAATCCCGATCAGAAAACATCGAACAAATCTTAAAATAAAATAAAAAGTCAACATAAATAATGTCCATAATTTAACATTGCATGTCCCACAACCAAATAACCCATCAAATTATCCAATACTCCCTCATCATTGTCCCTCAAGTACTGCATCAGGGTTTCTAATCTTTCAAAGATATGGTCTTTCATCCTTCCCACCTGTGCCCACAAGTAATGAATCTATAGGAGTGCATGCCACTGACAAAAATAGTTCTAGCCATGCAACTGACTTGACCAACTCATCCTTAGTGAAAAATTGTCAGGGTTTGTATTCCAATTACTAATTCCATAACAATCATATTTGGTACTAGCTTTAAACCTTCCAATTACGATATTTCAATCCAACTATACTAATTTTCTATTGACTTCCTTTTGTGCTTGCTTGTGTTTTTCATTAACTTTTCACACTCCATTTACTTAAATAATCATTTTTTTCTCTAGAAAATACAAAAAAACACTATTTTATTTATCATCAGTACTTGATAACAGTATACTTACCAGTGTGCCTCTGAAATTTATAAATGGAACAAATGGCTCCATCTTGTACCTCATCTTCTTCTTCTGCTAATAATAACAACTAGAGTTATTTCATGCTTTAAAAAAAAAACTACAACTGAAAGCTTACGTCATTAAATTTGACAAAACAAGGATCAATAATTCAAAAATAACACCAACTGGTATTATATATAGTAATGAAAAGCAGTATAAACAAACCAAGTAAAAGTGTAATAATAATGCTAGCTTACCAGGATTGTCATCAAATTCCTAATAAACATCTTGGTAAGGGAGAACTACAAATTTTACAGCAAGTAAAAATAAGAGAAAATTAATGAACATAATTGAATACAACTGAGAAAGACAAAAAAAAACTTCTTTGTCAGTGTCGTATTCATGTACGATATCATATTTGTTTATGAAAAACTCGCACTCGTTAGAATCTTCGCCACCATTGCTGCTATGGACACTCATCTAGTCTTTTCGGTTGCACTTGTCTGACACAGATGTCCGGGTTTTACAAGATATCTATAGAATACTCAAAAATAAAAAATAATTTCACACCCGCCATTAGTCTAATAGAGATGGAGGTTACACGATATTGTAAGAATTAATCACTTGCCGCTGTAAAATATTGAAATGAGGTAGTCTGATGTTGGCAGAAATGTTTCATCATCATTAAGAATTGTGCATATTTGATCTGCATGAATGTTAAATTTTTTTTGCAAGCCTTAATATTTGTTAAAAGGATCTAGTGGAATATTTCCTTATTAACACATGTATTCGTGTGAATTATGCGTTTTGGACAACTAAAAAGTTGGTTGCAATATATACTAATTTGTTACAATAAGTGTAAAAAAAATACAGTATATGTGGCCGCATATGCGTATTCGTTTGTAATTCACATATCTGTATGTTGTCAATATATGTTGTTCCTCATTTGCGGTCGCATTTTCGATCATATATTACGACCGCATATTATTACTACATATGCAGCTGCATATTACCGCATACTTATTTATATGATACCGCATATTATTGCATACTTGTTTAAATGTATATGAATTCTCATTTTAAAATTTGCATATACAAATTTGCATAAATTTTCACATATGCGAACGCATACTGTATATGCAATAAGTGATAACCTTCCGCATAATGCATATAAACTGTAATGATTGCAATATATTTATTTTGCAACCAAAATAACTGATTGTCGATAATTGCAATTATTTTGATAGTCATAAATTTACAACCAACTCTTTAGTTGAAATAAGTTGTTTATTGCAACTATAATTTTGGTTGCTATACCGACATAGCAATAATGTTTTGAATCAAATAAATGGTTGTTATTGTGTATTTATCGTAACAAAAATGGTATTAATAATATAGTATTCGCAACCAAAAAATAGTCACAATCAAATAATATATCGCAACGAAATTTATAATTGAAATTCGTAGCAACAATTTATTGAAACCAAAAAATGGTAGCAGTGAGATAGTATAGCGCAACAAAATTTATATTTGCAATGTGTGCAATTATTGCAACTAAATTATACTTGCATTAAATTCGTAGTAGTAAACTATTACAACTAAATAAGATGTTATTACGCATTTGTCACAACAAAAATGACAGTAAATTATAATGTATCATAACAAAACTCATAATTGCAACATTTAGATTAAATGCAAAAAAAATTTATAGCAAAAAAATAAAAATAAGAGAAAATTAATGTAAATAATTGACAATAGCTGAAATAGAGAGAACAAAAACACTCTTTGTCTGTGTCGTATTTATATACGATCTCATATTCGTTTATGAAAATCTCTCTCGTCAGAATCCTCAACATCACCACCGCTATAAATGCTCATCTTGTCTTGTTGATTGCTCTTGACTAACACAAATGTAATGATTTTACTGAATTTTATAAAAGGATCAAAAATACAGTGTAATTCAACATCTGCCACTAGTCTAATAGAGATGGAGGTTACACAATATTTGTAAAAATTAACTACACACCCATCGCCAAAGAATATTGGAATGATGGCAGTCCGATGTCGGTAGGAACTATTCCATTATCAATAAGAATTGTGCATAGTTGATAGACACGAATGTTAAAACTTTATGAGACTTAATATTGATCAAAAGGCTCTCATGGAATATTTTCTTCTCAGTACACATGTTCATGTGGATTATGTGTTTCGGGTAACCAAAAAGTTAGTTGCAATATGTATTAATTGGTTGCAATCAGTGTAATAAAATGCAGTCTATGCGGCTGCATATGAGTATTCGATTATAATTCATATATCTGTATGCTGTCAATATATATAGTTTCGCATATTTGACCACATATTATAACCGCATACTTAGCTGCATATTATCGCATACTTGTGTATATGATACCGCATATTGCCGCATACTGCATATTACTGCATACTTGTTTAAATATATATGAATTCTTATTTTAAAATCTGCATATATAAAGTTCACATAAATTTTCACATATGCGACCGCATACGATATATGCAGCATGTGCTAACTTTTCGAATAATTCATAGAAACTGTATTTAATAACATTGGTTGCAATTGATTAATTTTGCAATCAATATAATTGATTGTCGATAGTTGCAATAATTGTGGTAGTAATAAATTTACAACCAACTTTTTAGTTAAGATTAGTTGTTTATTGCAAATCTAATTTCAGTTGCTATTGTACGTTTATCGCAACAAAAATGGTAGCAATAATATAGTATTCACAATCAAAATATAGTAGCAAAATATAATATATCGTAACAAAATTCAAGTTGACATTCGTAGCAACAATCTATTGCAACTAAATAAATGGTTGCTATTGCGCATTTATCACAACCGAAAAATGGTAGTGGTATGATAGTATATTGAAATAAAATTCAAAGTTACAACCTGTGCAATTATTGCAACCAAATTTTATTTGCATCAAATTCGTAGTAATAAACTATTTGCAACTAAATAAACTGTTACTATTACATATTTGTCGCAACAAAAAATGATAGTAATATTATAATGTATCACAACAAAATTCATAGTTGCAACATGTAAATTAAATGCAACCAATATCATCTTTTTGATCAGGAAGAACTATAAATTTTATGACAAAAAATTAAAAATAAGAGAAAATTAATACAAATAATTGAATAGAGCTGAAAGTTATGAAAATCTCTCCCTCGTTAGAATCCTTGCTATCGCCACTGCTATGAATGCTAATCTCGTCTTCTTGGCTGCTTTTATCTAACATAGATGTGAAAGTTTTACTGGATATTTATAAAATGATAAAAAATAAAATAAAAGTTGTTTCACACCGGCCGCTAGTCTAACAGAGATGAAACTTACAATATATTTATAAGAATTAAACCAGCCCATGTTCGATTTTGAATTAGAGACGTTCAAAATGATCGAGCAACGTCGACTATAACCCCTAGCCTTCCAAGTTTCGTAGACAAAGCTGATTCGAACTCTCCAAGGCATCACTTGGATTCGTGTGAGCCTGGAGTTTGCTTCCAACAATATAATATAGATATTTCTTCCCTAAGATGCATATCCCACAAGCCTCTTTTTCATTCTCGTTCGATCACGGCGGGGGACTAAGTCCAAGTAGAACCCTGTAGAAGATTGAAATGTTGGCGGTTCGATGCCGACATGAAATGTTCCATCACCATTAAGAATTGTGCATATTTGATTCCAATAAATATTTAAACTTTATCGCGAATCTTAATGTTAATGGAACAGGTCTGGTGAAATATTTACTTATTAGTACATGTGTTCATGTAGATTATGTGTATTGAGCAACCAAAAAATTATGTATAGATTGATTTTGCTACCAAAATAAATTGATTGTTGGTGGTTGTTATACCAATGTAGCAATATGGTGTGCAACCAAATAAACAGTTGATATTGTGTATATATCACAACAAAAAAGGGATCAATAAGATAGTATATCGCAACGAAATTCATAGTTGCAATTATTGGAACCAAATTTCAGTTGCACGAAATGCATAGCAATAATTTATTACAACAAAATAAATGGTTGGAATTATACATATAATATATCGCAACAAAATTCAAAGTTGCAACTTGTGCGATTATTGTAACCAAATTTTACTTGCATCAAATTCGTAGTAATAAATTATTTGTAACTAAATAAACTGTTGTTATTACGCATCTGTCGCAACAAAAAATGATAGCAATATTATAATGTATCACAACAAAATTCAAAATTATAATATGTAAATTAAATGCAACCAATATTATCATTTTTATTAGAGAGAACTATAAATTTTCCGGCAAAAAAATAAGAGAAAATTAATGCAAATAATTGAATAAAGCTGAAAGAGAGAGAACAAAAATATTATTTATCAGTATCGTATTCATGTACGATATCATATGTGCTTATGAAAATCTCTCCCTCATTGGAATCCTCGCCATCACCAATGCTACGGATGCTTATCTCGTCTTCTTGGTTGCTCTTGTCTAACACAGATGTGAGGATTTTACTGGATATTTATAAAAGAAACGAAAATAAAAAATAGTTCTACACCTGCCGCTAGTCTAACAGAGATGGAACTTACAATATATTTATAAGAATTAACCCCTCACTTGTCGACATGAATTGTTCCATCAACATTAAGAATTGTGCATATTTGACTCGCATAGATATTTAAAGTTTGTCACGAACCTTAATATTGATCCAACAGCTCTAGTGAAATATTTATTTATTACCACATGTGTTCATGTAGATTATATGTTTTGGGCAACCAAAAAATTGTGTGCAATAGATTGATTTTGCTACCAAAATAATTGATTGGCGGTTGTTACTATACCGACGTAGCAATATGGTGTGCAACCAAATAAACAGTTAATATTTTATATTTATCGCAACAAAAAAATGTATAAATAAGATAGTATATTGCAACGAAATTTATAGTTGTAATTTGTGCAATTATTGGAATCAAATTTCAGTTCCACAAAATGCATAACAATAATATCTATTGTAATCAAACAAATTGTTGTTATTCTGCATTTATCGCAATCAAAAAAAGTAATAATAAGATAGTATACCACAACAAAATTCATTGTTGCAACTCGTGCAATTCTTGCAATCAAATATTACTTGCAACAAATTTGTAATAATAAACTATTGAAACTAAATAAATTGTTGTTATTATGCATTTATCACAACAAAAAGATAGTAATATTATATTGCATCACATAAAAACTCATAGTTGCAATATGTAAATTGAATACAACTAAAATTTAGTTGCAATTAATAAATCTAATGCAACCATAAATATTTTAATACAAAAAAATTAAATGCCGTTATAATTTCAAATGCAACCAAACTTTGATTGCAATTAATAAAATATAATGCAACAAAATTGGTATGTATACGTGATTCTAATATTTGTTGTAATTAGTCATTTTATTAATTCTCATTGAAAAAAAATACTCTTGAACTTATAATATAAACGATAATATAATATGAAGATAATAATTAATAAGAACTTTCATAATACATTAACATATATCATTCAAATTTACATTGAAAATAACAACAACAACAACGAAAAAACACGTCACTTAAAGAAAAAAGTAAAGAGGTGATCCCTTAAAGGTATTGATAAAAATAGATAACACAAATCCACTAATAAATATTTGAGCTTGGTTATTAAAGAATAGAACAACAAAAATTTCCTATTATTTATCGAATATTATATCATGTTCTAAAACAACAAATTTTAAAGTATGTAACTAACATATTTTTTAAAATGTAATCTCAACTAGAACATCAAACAAACCTTAAAATCAAATAAAAAAATCAACATAAATAATGTCCATAATTTAAATACTCCATCAAAGTATGTAACCAAATGCTCCATCAAATGATCCAATACTCCCTCATACTTTCCTATATAATGCGCAAATAAAACACACATACTTACACCCACAAACACTAACCTTGAAGCTCAAATATTGGATTAGGGTTTTTTATTTTCCAAAGATATGTTCTTTCATCCTTCCACCTACAACCACAAGTAATGCATCACATGCCCCTCTATAAACTTCGTCAATTAACAATAAACCACACCAATATCAACCAAAATAGTTATAGCCGTGCGACCGTCTTCTTGTTTACAATATAATTCAATTGTCCTTAAATGAAGGAGATGATAGTTAATACATGAAGAAATGAATAATTTCACTAATATGCACACAAAACATCTCATAAAACCCTAGATGATATGGAAATTACCATTTAGATACCTAAACTCTAATTTTCTTCAAAATACACAAACTACCCTTGCTTGCTGCTTATATATAAAAAAGGACAGTAGGCGCATATGAAACAAATGGAAGTAGATAATTCGATGCATAATACCATTTAATAGAGGTACAACTAAAAGGGACATGCAAATTAATAAAAAGAAGTTTAGAATTTGACATGCCCAGTAAATAAGTTGACCATGTGCAATGATTCATTTTGTGCCCCATTAATAGCAACAGTTGAATCAGTAGTTATTGCCATGCATGTCAAACTATCTTGATAGTAATTATGTCCTATACAAATCATTATAAAAGCATTTTATTCAACAAGGCAACAACTAATTATAGTTTGTCCAATTTTTTAAGTTCATTGATTTTTGTCTTGCATATGACAAATGCTTAACTGCATGGTTGAGAATTATTTGAAACTAAATATGAACATCTAGATTTCATCAGTTCCAAATGTGTGGTACTTGCATGTTCTGGGTCTAATACTACTGTGTATTGCCAAACACAATATACTACATTTTCATAACTAAATATCTTATCTATGAATCTTGCAACAGTAGACACAAAAAATATATACAAAATAAAATAGTCTTCAAGTAAGCACCCCAAACAAAAACAAAAAAAATTCTAAAAAAAACATACATGTCCATTACTGAGCACGAGCAATTAAATATTTATTATAGTGATAACTATGGTCAAAAAGTGAAGAAACAATAAATTCTCTAGTTCTGTTTTTTACCTAAAATATGATGAATTTTTTCCCCAGTTTTAGGGTTCTATTTCCTCATTGTTTTATCATCAGAACCAGAACATAATATCTTACCTACAAAAATATTTCAATATAATACATAAACTGAAACATATGTAGAGGTAATTGTATGTATATATTAAGATATTTATTTGGTTATCTATTTGCAGTTTACTTAGATTTTGAATTTGCAATCATATAGAGATTACAGCATATTTCTCATACATCTCTCAGATACATCTTAGTCTATAGAATAACTTTTGGATCTTTAAAAGACATAATATAATAAAAGAACCAAAAATTTAGTATTCTACCACATAATTAAGTACACTCAAGCTAGATTGGATATATTAAACTTGTGCTTGCTTTTATATTTGAGGATAATTGTAAAAAAAAATTATAACAATGCAAGGAATAATATGGTCAGATCCAATTATAGATATAAATTCATAAGAGATATGAAGTTACCATTGGGGTCAAAGCCACCACAAGTGACTACACCACTATGGGCAGAGAATGAACTAAGAAAAGCTTATTTATCAGCATTTCACATGTAAACACTAGGATCTTCGGACCCAGCAATTATCAAGTGCCTTTTTAGATGCCATTTTATCCACTATTTCAAAGTCAAAAATCCAAATCAAATTGTAATATTTCACAAACTTCAAATTTAAAAAAATTAAAATTAGGTGCATGAGTTAAATATAAACCAAAGGTTGACATATCTGGTATTAAACAAGTTAAGCCTGGTAATGATAGTGTTAGTGTAATAGTATGTAGTATATACCCAATTTTACTTGGTATAATTAGAGTATTTTTATTTTGTTAACCATTGTGCTTATTGTCCATTAATTAATAGCATTTTCTAACTTAATGTGTACTTTAATGTGCTTTTAGGGTTGTAGCAATTCCAGAAGCAGTGCCAAATCATAACCCCTTCCAAGTATCTACAAGTTCCCATATTTAGGTACTTTACCTCAAATCCTTCACCAGAGTCCTCGAGAGTGAATTTTAGGGTACCCGAAGCAACGTTCCAAACCTTTATCAAGCCATCAAAACCTCCTGATGTGAGTAGTTGGCCATCAGGGCTAAAGGCTATACTAGTGACCGTTCCTGTATGCCCTGATTGGATTTCAAAATGAGGAGTTACGGGAGTTATTGCTTATGTCTCAATAAAGAACAGATATTTGTATTTTACCACACCAACAAAAATCGAAAAATAGGTACCACAAATCCACTAGTAAATATTTGAGTCTGGTTATTAAAGAATACAGGCAAGAATAACAAAAAATTCCTATTATTTATCCAATATTGTGTCATGTTCTAAAACCAGAAATTTCAAAATATGTAACTAACATATCCTTACAAATCCAATCCCAGCAAGAAAACAACAAACAAATCTTAAAATAAAATAAAATAATCAACAAAAATAATGTCTATAGATAATGCACATCAAATGATCCAGTACTCCCTCAACATCTTTTCCTCTATAATGCACAAATAAACATACATACTGACACCTACAAACACTAACCTTGAAACTCAAGTGCTGCATTAGGGTTTTTGATCTTCCAAAGATATGGATCTATAGGACTACATGCCATTGTATAAACTTCGTCTACATATAATAAACCATACCAATATCAACAAAAATAGTTCTAGCCGTGCGACTGACTTGACCCACTTATCCTTGGTGAAAAATTGCTAGGTTTTGTATTCCAATTATTGATTCCATAACAATCATAATCAATACTAGCTTTAAACCTTCCAACTAAGATGTTTGAATGCAACCATACTAATTTTCTAGTGGCTTCTTTTTGTGCTTTCCATTTTATAATCAGTATTTTATTCACAAGAACTTATTGTATTAACCACAGACTAATAAGTAGTTTATTTTTATCCTAATTGAATACAAAAAAACTTTTCACATTCTATTTATTTAAATAATTATATTATTTTCTCTAGAAAATACAAAAGAGCACTATTTTATTCATCATCAGTACATGATAACAATATACTTACCAGTATGCCTCTGTGTCACACCCCCAATCCGGAGGTGTAACAATTCTACAACATCTATTTACCATTCAATATATATAACACAAGGCATGGATCTTTTGTATGCACTGCCAATAGCATATATTATTTTTGCCACATCCCAATTAAATGTACAAGAATTTTCTGACATTTTATAGTGGATGATGCTAGATATACATTCTTTGCACCATCTCAAACCCCATACCTTTTGGTGATCATGTTGTTAATTATAACTCCAAAAGTATATCTCTGTCTTCGTCTAATAAACATGTAAATCCCACAATGGGAAAGGGTGAGAAATTATAAATTATTCCTCAGTGCTGATTGCCACTCAGATTATTGGATTCAAAGAAAATCCATATTCATAATGAAATCTTCGCACGAGACACTAACAGTTCATTCCATAATGACGAATGCAAATGCTCAATAACAGTATCAAATTGAATAACAAAAATTATATAAATAAATTAGAACTCCTAGAATCTTATTAGAATAAATGGTTTGGGTCAAAATCTTTATAAATCATAAAGTCTGGTAATGTTTGGGACTTAATCTTTACAACCATTAAGTCTGATAACGTTTGGTTTCTCAACTTTATAATTTTTAGTCTGATAACACAAACATATACCATATCATGTATCTATCGTGTCAGGGCTTATATTGTTCTAACTATCCTAATAATTTGCTAACGGAACCAATATGAAAACAATATTACAATACTATCATTATCAGAAAGAAAATCAATGATAACATAGTTACCACAATTCATTAGTCGTACGGTCATAATAAATATTTATTCAATATCCCCTACCCAACCGGTACTGGGTTCAGTTGGGGCAATTCACCATATGCGTATAAGGGTCCTGGAGTAAAGTCTAGTAGCCAGCTAGACTTTGCAATATATTAAATTTTTTTCTCCACTATATGGAGGTTCAAGGATTACAATATTCAATATTCAATTAATTCAATCAGTGTGGTCTCAATCAATGATTTGCAATAAGAATAAACCAATCGATAAACAATATCAACCTAATAGTCAACAGACTTACCTGTAATTCAGTTTCAATTGTATTGGGCTATGCATATGATGCAACAGTTCAATCAATGCAGTCAATCAAATATTCAAAATGCATAGTGAGCTATGATTTAATTCCTAGTTATGAATTTCAGACTAATCCAATAAATCCACACCTAATATCATAAGACAACAAGTGAGGTTGCTAGCAATTTGTACGTTCCAAACATTCTGTCTCATCAGTCTCTTTATGCCTATGTCAAATAATATATATATATATATATATATATATATAGGAATATGCTAGCATGCTATGCATAGCATAGAGCCCCTCCATGCAACGCCTTGGATTTCGACTTTTCAAAATCCTAACGGTCGATCCGAACCGTTCATCTTGTTCTCCATATTAATATGTGTTTGGGGACCAAATTTTACATTTTTTGGAATTTTTTTACTATTTCTTTAGATTTATTGAAAATCGCTGTTTTCAGCAAATCTGGACCATAAAAAAACAGCGATTTTTAATAAATCTAAAGAAATAGTAAAAAAATTCCAAAAAATGTAAAATTTGGTCCCCAAACACATATTAATATGGAGAACAAGATGAATGGTTCGGATCGACCGTTAGGGTTTTGAAAAGTCAAAATCCAAGGCGTTGCATGGAGGGGCTCTATGCTATGCATAACATGCTAGCATATTCCTATATATATATATATATATATATATATATATATGAGCTAGGCTATGGTGAGTTGCGAAGTAAAGCGACTATTTTACTTCACGCTCATATTTTGCGATTTTAAAGTTCAAAACATCGATCCGAACCGTTCATCTTGTTCTTCATATTGAAATGTGCTTGGAGACCAAATTTTACATTTTTTGAAATTTTTTTACTATTTATTAAGCAATTTTGAAAGTCACTGATCTGATGGTCCAGAAAATTTTACTGTTTTTTACTGTTCACAGCAAAACAGCAATTTTAAAAAATGCTTAATAAATAGTAAAAAAATTTCAAAAAATGTAAAATTTGGTCTCCAAGCACATTTCAATATGGATTAAATATCTAACGGTTCGGATCGGTAATTTGGACTTTCAAAACAAAAATACAGCGTGAAGTAGAAACGTGTTTTACTTCGCAACTCACCGTAGACTACCTCTATATATATATATATATATATATATATAGAGATGGACTTGGGTGAGACGCGGTGTATATGCGTTTATACTTCACGCCGTATTTTCATTTTGAAAGTCCAAACGACCGATCCGAACCGTTAGATGTTTAATCCATATTGAAATGTGCTTGGAGACTAAATTTTACATTTTTTTGGAAATTTTTTATTATTTATTAAGCATTTTTGAAAATTTGAAAATCCGGGTGAACAGTAAAAAACAGTAAAAATTCTGAACCACCGGATCAGCGATTTTCAAAGTGGCTTAATAAATAGTAAAAAAATTTCAAAAAATGTAAAATTTGGTCTCCAAGCACATTTCAATATGGAGATCGTGTTGAGCGGTTCGGATCGGTTGTTTGAATTTTCAAAATGGCTAAACTGTACCATGGAGCACCAAACGCGTATACTTCGCGTCTCACCCAAGTCCATCTCTATATATATATATATATATATATATATATATATATATAGAGATAGGCTAATATCAAAACGTTTGCACCAAACCCTCCCGTGCAACCAAGTCATTTTCCGATTTGCAAAGTCCAAACGACCGATCCGAACCGTTAGATGTTTAATCCATATTGAAATGTGCTTGGAGACCAAATTTTATATTTTTTGGAATTTTTTTGCTATTTATTAAGATGGTTTGAAAATCGTTGTTTTTATTAAAATTCTGCACCACTGGAAAACAGCGATTTCAAACCATCTTAATAAATAGCAAACAAATTTAAAATTTGGTCTCCAAGCACATTTCAATATGGATTAAACATCTAACGGTTCGGATCGGTCGTTTGGACTTTGCAAATTGGAGAATTGAACCGTTTGTTCCTGAGGGTTGGAACAAACGTTTTGATATTAGCCACTCTATATATATATATATATATATATATATCTATGTCAAAATGTCATGCCCCGGCGGCCAGACTGGGCACCCTCGTATCCATCCGTCATCCTGTCAACCTACGTCGTAACAAAAATAATAAAGATAAACAATACAGAGTCAGCTACAAAGCCGAGTAACCAGTTATTTAATGATGCAGCTTCTCTATAATTGGCTTAATAATAGTAAACAACCATTTCAAAATGATTGGATTAATCCACATAATTGAATATCAAATTACATATGCATCTTTAACTGATAATATCAATTGGGTCTAGGTTTTCAATAACAACAGTTTCATTTCAATTGAAATCCCTAAAACATGTGATTCCCAGTATTCCAGTCTATTAAAAATAATTTAAGTATCTAGACCCCATATTCTAGTTAAATATACTATCATAATCTAATTACCTTATTCAGTACCCAATCAACTATACAAATCGACAACTCAGATTTTAGAGAAGTCTGATTACTTGATAACGATCAATTCAGAAATCCAATTCGAGATGTCTTGTTTGGAATAAATGCAACGTAGTCAGAATTCCAATCGAACATAAAATATTAATCAATATCTCAAATTTTTCATCAAAATGTTTATCTGCATCTTCTCAATTTTTCATTTTTGTTATTCTCTTCTCTTTATATTTGGTACATTTTATATTTTCATTTTGTTTTATGAATCGATAACAAAGAGAACTCAAATTAATTTATGACGTCAAAGGAAAATGTCATGTTGGAGGGTCTATGCATGGGAGCCACGTGGCTCTAATGACACATTGGCCATTTCTCTATTTTCTTTTTCTTTTTCTTTTTTTCAGGTTTGCCATTTTACATAATGAACCTTAAAATTTATAAATATTATATTTAAATCCAAAATAATATTTGAAAATTGTATAAAAATTTATCGGATGTCACACTCTGGAATTTGTGAATTGCCTTATTATCTTGCTATCTAGAGATATTACTAGAGTGCTCCAAATACCTTCAATTGGAGTGTTGTATTATAATTATAAATATCCTATTATCTTTCTATATAGAGTCACTACTAGAGTGCTATAAACACCTTCAATTGGAGTGTTGTATTAGAATTATAAATGTCATATTATCTTGCCATCTGGAGACACGACTAGAGTGCTACAAACACCATCAATTGGAGTGTTGTATTAGTATTGTAAATGCCTTATTATCTTGCCATCTTAAGGCACTACTACAGTACTCCAAACACCTTCAATTGGAGTGTTGTATTAGGGTTGTAAATGCTCTATTAACTAACCATCTAGAGACACTACTAGAGTGCTCCAAACACTTTCAATTAGAGTGTTGTATTAGGATTGTAAATGCCTTATTATCATGCCATATAGAGACACTTCTAGAGTGCTGCTCCAAACACCTTCAATTGGAGTGCTGTATTAGGGTGGCCACTAACCAATCATGTTGCCAGCTGGAGACCCTACTAAAATGCTGCAAAGACCTTCAATTAAAGTGTTGTATTAGAATTGCAACAATCCCATTTTCTTGCCATCGGGAGATATTATTGATGACCATGAATTATGTATATTTTTGTCTAGGGTTTTATATCAATAACTTGACCAATTTTCATGCATTTAGGTTAATTTAGTTTAGTTTATATTATTATTATACCAAGAATCAAGTTACTGCCGAAGTCTATTTAAATTTCAGGAAATTGAGCAAATTATAGATCTTCTCGCAAGCTTTCCGAAAAGTGGTAGAACACTGAAACTGGAGTTACGGATAATGAGTTATGCCCATTTGAAGTTTGGCTCATAACATAAACAGAGGCTGACGCAGGACGCGGACCACGCAGATTCCACACAGGTCGCGTCTGTTGTGATGCGGGTCGTGCAGAAAGCAGACAGAGCAGCTGCGCATATATGGAAATTCCAGCTTTCGACATCTTCTCGTATTTTGACCATATCTTGATCATACGAACTCCGTTTTAGGCAAATAAAAGCTTGTTGGAAAGAGGACAACGAGATCTACAATTCTATGAAGGTTATAAATCAGAATTTGTAATGTGAAAATCACAGAAATCATTTTAGAAAGGCATCAGCTGAATTTATTGCCATATCTCATGAGATCTTGATTGATTCACCTTCCATCCTTGGTTGCTTGCTTCCCAAGTCACAAAATAGCTATAAATAAGGGGGAGACAGCAGGAGAAAAGGCATCTCTCCCCTTGGAAAGCAATCTTTACACAACCACCATTATTCTCCACTTTGTTTTGAGGGTTTGGAAGTAGGAGGCTCGGCAGGAAGCTTGATCTCTCAGGATTTTATCATGATTTCTTATTCCCTTGTTTATCTTACTTGTTTTAGAACTATGTTTGAGTAGTTTATTTAGTTTCTAGGGTTACGATGTAGTCAGATACTCTGTTTTATTATGCATGTTGTTTGAATCTGTGTTGAATATTTGTGTTTATTTGTCTGAATATTATTTAATTGCTTAATTGAAATTGTTTGAATGATTCTTGTTGTCTACTGTTAGATGTCTATAGCATTTATTCTTGTAATTTGGCCTTGATATTTCTTTCAACTAAACTAAGTATCTGAGGTAAGATTTCGAGCCGTAAGGCGAGACCAAATAGTAACTGAGAGGTGGACTTTTCCATTTATTGAGAGATGGTGGATGCCTTTAGTAGACCTGACAAATAACTTAGGTTGAATACCAATAAACGAGAGTTTAGGATTAGAAACCTAAGATTTCGAGCCGTGAGGCGAGACCAAATAGTAATTGAGAGGTGAACTTTTCCATCTATCGAGAGATGGTGGATGCCTTTAGTAGACTTGAAAAATAACTTAGGTTGAATACCAATAAACGAGAGTTTAGGGTTGGAAACCTAAGAAGGTGAAATTGCATTTTCGTTACCAAGTTTATTAAGCCAACATATGATAGTTGATGTTTAGGAAGGGTCAGTAGTTCCTTACACAAAGAAACAATGCAGAAATAGATGCATGTTGTATTAACTTGAGGCCCATGCGCCCCGTGTCAGAAGTGACGCGGCCCGGGTTTGGTGCTGAGAGGCAGAGTTGAAGATGAAATCTGAAACCCTGTAAACGCCTTTTTATATCTAATTTAAAACCAAACTTTACTTTCTGTCATTTAATTATCTCTATTGAACTTAGGAAATTAAACAAACCAAATCAACCTTTTCAAACTTCTAGTACCTAATTATTTAAGTAGAGTCTAGTTTATATTTGAACCGTCCTGTGGATCGATACCTGATTTTACTATATGATAGGATTGTGCACTTACAGTCTTAATCGGAAGTTAACTCAAGGTTTAAAAGGTATAGCTTGCTGTACTGAAACTTTGTGATACACTTTTGTGCGAACAAATTTTTAGAGCCGTTGCCAGGGACGGCATCATTTATTTTTTGGATTTTTGTTTATTTTATTTAATCTAGATTTTAACTTGTATCTTTTCTTTATTTTTCTCTCCCTCGGGACCGTCTTTTGATGCCACTGTTCCTGCACAACCACCTCTCGACACGACCCGCATCCCAGTCGACGTAACCCGCGTGGAAGAGACAATGTCTGTACACTCAGAACACCCAAGCAGAAAGGCCGAACTGAGTCAAAATGGTGAAGAGAAGGACAGAGAGGAGATTCTAACTGATGTTGACTCAGATGATGACATGGACGAATTCGTGCCAAGGACCTTACACGAGTTGCGAGTTTAATGTGCCGAGAGCAGGAGATGTGAGAGGCGCAATCAGGCTGCCAAGGATAGTGGGACAGCAATCGAACTTCAATCCGGGAGTTGTCAACATTGTGCAGCATAACACTTTCCATGACATGGATCATGAGGATCCACATGCCTATCTCCAAACTTTTCTTGAGTGTTGCACTACCGTTAGAACAAATGGCGCAACCACAGATTATACCAAACTTGCATTGTTTCCTTTTACTCTTAGGGATAGGGCCAAGAAATGGTTAGGGTCATTACCAAAGGATTCAATAAGCACTTGGAGGGAATTATCAAAACTGTTTTTTACCATATTTTTTCCTCACAAAATAACTGCCAAGGTTAGGACCCAATTGACCAGTTTTAGACAAAAGTCTGATGAACCCCTAAATGAGGCATGAGAAAGGTTTAGGGAATTGCAACACTCTTGTCCACACCATGGTATACCTCACTGGTTGCTTATTTAAACTTTTTATGATGGTTTAATAGAAAGCACTCGCACATCTATTGATGCTGTTGCAGGTGGAGCCTTGATGGAAAGAGAACCTCATGAAGCGATGAACCTGATCGATAGCATGGCGCATAATCAACAGCGGTCCAGCCACAACAACACCCGAGCTGGAGATGGCGGCCGCTTTGAGGTCGATTAGATCATTACTCTCACTGCCAAGCTAGATGCCATGTAGAGGGCTGTCGACAAGCTAAGTGTGAAATCTGTTGCCAACCATAAACCTGAACCATGTGTCATGTGTGGAGATGAGAGGCATGTGTATGAGCAATGCCCACTGGCGCAAGATGATGGAGAGACCGAGCAAGTCAACTTTCTTAACAATGAACCATCCTATTTTCCAAAACCTCCATTCAACTGATCTTACTCCAAAGACCCGATTGAGCAACAGAGCTAGGGTGGAAACAGAACAACCTTGCGTCTTTCCATAATTCCTCAAACCCATCTTTCAACAACTCCTTTAACAACCTTTCTGGCAACAACAACAACATGAGCTTCTACCAGAATGCTTCCTTTCCCAGTCAGAACAACCGAGTGCCTTAATCCGGTCCTTCCAAGCCATATGTCACTCCTTTTGTGAGTAATTTCATACATGAGCAAGGAAAGATGAACCAGATGATGTTTGAGCAAATGAATCAAATTGTTGCTCTGCGTAAGTTGATGATGGAGCAAATGGCTGCCCAGGCCAAGTTGATGATGGAGCAAATGGGTCACCAAGCCACCTCACGCCAAACACCACCGGAAGGCTACCCAGCCAACCAGAAGTCAACCCTAGAGGAGAAGCTAAGACGATTCCTCTGCGGAGTGGGACCCATTATGAAGGACCAGTCAAGCCAACAGACAAGACCGCACAGCACGCGGGCTGCGTCACTGACACGCGCCCCGCGTCACCATCTGAAGAAGAGAGTACTGGCCGCGTTGAACCAACTCGACCCCAGTCAGCACTGAAGAGCCTGTGAACGTGAGCCGCATCCCTGACACGCGGGTCACATCAAATGAGTCTGAGAGTCAGAAAAAGAAGGAGGCCAAGAAACCACCACCATATTGGTCACCTGTACCCTTCCCACAAAGACTAGTTGAGACCAGATTGAATGCACAATTCACCAAATTCATCGATGTTCTCAAGAAATTGCACATCACCATCCCATTCACCGATGCCTTGACCCAAATACCAACCTACACCAAGTTCCTTAAAGACATCCTCATGAACAAGTGAAGCTTGGGGGGACGTGAGATGGTGAAACTCACAGAGTAGTGCAGCACAATCTTGAGTAGCGAGCTTCCGCCAAAACTAGAAGATCCTAGCAAATTCTTCATTCCTTGCAAAATCGAGAAAGCTATCATCAAGCGAGCACTATGTGACTTAGGGACCAGTCTGAGTCTTATGCCACACACCATCTTTAAGCGAATGGGAGTAGGCGAGCTCAGACCCACGCGCATGACTCTGCAGCTGGCTGACTCTTCTGTCAGGGTACCACTTGGTATAGTGGAGGATGTGCTGGTTCTGGTCAATAAGTTCTATGTACCTGTTGATTTTATGGTGATAGAGATGGAGGACAAGGAGATCCCAATCATTCTAGGATGGCCATTTTTAAAGACAGCTCGAACACTCATTCACGTGGAGAATGGGACTCTAACTCTGCGAATTGGAGATGAAAAAGTGGAGTTCAACCTCAACCAAGCTATGAAGTACCCATCTAAACCATTTGAATCAGAAACACGCTACGCGATCAACGTGGTTGATCAATTAGTCAAGGAACAAAGCCGTAAGGATTATGGTAAATCTTTTAAAACTACCCTGATTATTTATCTGAATTGCAGGAGAAGAAAATTGCCCTAGAGAAGACGTGTACAGCAGAAGCAAAATTTAACAACCTTGAGGAACTTGGACGTGGGCCAGATGGATCTCACCGGGCCGCGTGCCACAGTTCGAAGACCTGGAAAATAGAGAACGCAGGTCAGATGAAGCTGATGCAAGGTCTTCACGTGGGACGAGTGCACCTGACGCAGACCGCGTCAAAGCCCAAATAAAGCCACCGACTCTTGAGCTCAAGGCTTTTCCAGCTAATGCCAAGTATGAGTTCCCAGACCTAAATAAATCTTGTCTTATGATTTTAATTGCAGACCTCAACTCGGCTCACAACCTCAGATTCTTGGAGGATTTGGAAGCTTAGCAAATGGTGATTCGATGTATTGTAATGAAAGCTCGGCAAACTGTGATTGGGGACTTGTTCGAGAAGGTGACATGCACCAAACCAGCCACATGCAAGCTCGGGACTTTACCAGAAAACCAGCACACGGTCAGTACACCTCAGAAGTGGACGCTCCACCCAAATCCACCCGACCCACCTCTCACCAGTTAATGAGGGGCCCCCGCCTCACCCCTCACTCCATGTCTGGTTAGTTTCCATATTTTCTTCTATTTACTTTTTCTTGTGTGAATTCAAGCATTGAGGACAATGCTTCATTCAAGCTCGGGGGGTTGAATAGAAGAAAAATGTATCAGCATTTAGGTCATGTTTATTTTTTTTTAAATTGTATTTTTAGGTGATAAATTTGTGTGAGTGCTAGGATTAAGGACTTGTTTGGAAAATTTTGGTTGTGATTTGGATGACTTTGAAAAATTAGAAATAACCCCATGTTTGATCAAAGAATTGTATAGGATGAGATGTTTTGAGATTTAAAAAAAAATGAAAACTTGAATTATATCGAAAACCCATTTTGAAACTGAATTGTGTCTTTTAAACAAGAAAATGGAGATTTTAAATAAAGAAAGATTGGGATATCCATTGGTATGAATGAATACCATTGGATGTGTGTATTCATGGTGTATGCAAAAATAAATAAATAAAATAATAACAAAAAAGTGATGAAATAAATGAAAAGATGGAGAAAATAAGAGTACTGGCCATAAGTCCTATTGTGCGCCTTTGAGCTCGTCTCCCAAACTTAGAAAAGAAAAGAACTTTTGCATACACACACGAAGTCCGCGACTTTCTAACCTAAGCTTGTTCCAAGCTTGGGGGGGCGAAAAAGAAATAATCACCACAAACGAGGGCATAGTTTCAATGTAAGAATGAAAAATTGATCAATTTGAGTAATTAAGTTTTTGCAAATATTAATGCATCTTTGAATATTAAATTTGATTGATCGAACTGTGGGGTAAATTATAATTGATCAAGGAAAGTCCAAATTGTTATCCAAAAGGATTCTCGAGGTTTTAATAATGGCAAGATCATGCAAGTTTTTCAAATTTAGGAATTTAAATGGAACTTTGATAAGTTTAGATACTAGCTAGGTTTGAATTTTGCTTGAGGACAAGCAAGGTTTAAGCTTGGGGAAATTTGATGACTATGAATTATGTATACTTTTGCCTAGGGTTTTATATCAATAACTTGACCAATTTCCATGCAGTTAGGTTAATTTAGTTTAGTTTAGTTTAGAATTATACCAACAATCAAGTTACTGCCGAAGTCTATTTAAATTTCAGAAAATGGAGCAAATTATAGATCTTCTCGCAAGCTTTCTGAAAAGTGGTAGAACACTGAAAAATGAGTTACGGATAATGAGTTATGCTCATTTGAAGTTTGGCTCACAGCATAAACAGAGGCAGGGCGTGGGCCTTGCAGATTCCACGCGGGGTCGCGTCAGTTGTGATGTGGGTCACGCAGAAAGCAGACAGAGCGGCCACGCATATATGGAAATTCCAGCTTTCGACATCTTTTCATATTTTGACCATATCTTGATCATACGAACTCCGTTTTAGGCAAATAAAAGCTTGTTGGAAAGATGACAGCGAGATCTACAATTCTAGGAAGGTTATAAATCAGAATTTATAATGTGAAAATTTCAAAAATCATTTTAGAAAGGCATCAGCTGAATTTATTGCCATATCTCATGAGATCTTGATTGATTCACCTTCCATCATTGGTTGATTGCTCCCCAAGTCACAAAATAGCTATAAATAAGGGGGAGACAGCAGGAGGAAAGACATCTCTCCCCTTGGGAAGCAATCTTTACACAACCACCATTATTATCAACTTTGTTTCGAGGGTTTGGAAGTAGGAGGCTCGGCAGGAAGCTTGATCTCTCCTGGTTTTATCATGATTTCTTATTTCCTTGTTTATTTTACTTGTTTTAGAACTATGTTTGAGTAGTTTATTTAGTTTCTAGGGTTACGATGTAGTCGGATACTCTGTTTATTATGCATGTTGTTTGAATCTGTGTTGAATATTTGTGTTTATTTGTCTGAGTATTATTTAATTGCTTAATTGAAATTGTTTGAATGATTCTTGTTGTCTACTGTTAGATGTCTATAACATCTATTTTTGTAATTTGGCCTTGATGTTTCTCTCAAAACTAAGTATCTGAGGTATGATTTTGAGCGGTGAGGCGAAACCAAGTAATTGAGAGGTGAACTTTTCCATTTATCGAGAGATGGTGGATGCCTTTAGTAGACCTCACAAATAACTTAGGTTGAATACCAATAAACGAGAGTTTAGGGTTGGAAACCTAAAAAGGTGAAATTGCATTTCCGTCACCAAATTTATTAAGCCAGCATACGATAGTTGAGGTTTAGGAAGGGTCAGTAGATCCTTACACAAAGAAACAATGCAGAAACAGATGCATGTTGTATTAACTCGAGACCCATGCGCCCCCGCTTCAGAAGTGACGCGACCCGCGTATGGTGCTGAGAAGCAGTTGAAGATGAAATCTAAAACCCTGGAAACGCCTTTTTATATCTGATTTAAAACCAAACTTTACTTTCTGTCATTTAATTCTCTCAATTGAACTTAGGAAATTAAACAAACTAAATCAGCATTTTCAAACTTCTAGTACCTAATTAATTTAAGTAGAGTCCATTTTATATTTGAACCGTCCTATGGATCGATACCCGATTTTACTATACAATAGGATTGTGCACTTGTAGTCTTAATTGGAAGTTAACTCAAAGCTTAAAAGGTATAGCTTGTTGTACTGAAACTTTGTCATACACTTTTGTGCGAACAATTACTAGAATGCTCCAAACACCTTCAATTTGAGTGTTGTATTGGAGTTGTAAATACGCTATTATTTTGCCATCTGGAGACATTACTAGAGTGCTCCAAACACCTTCAACTGGAGTGTTGTATTAGGGTTGTAAATGTCATTTTATCTTGCCATATAAAGACATTACTAGACTGCACCAAACACCTTCAATTGGAGTGTTGTATTAGGGTTGTAAATGCCCTATTATCTTATCATTTGGAGACATTACTAGAGTGCTCCAAACACCTTCAATTCGAGTGTTGGTAGGGTTGTAAATGCCCTATTATCTAGCGATCTCGAGACACTCGTCGAGTACTGCGAACACCTTCAATTGGAGTGCTGTTTTTGGGTTATAAATGCCCTATTATCTTGTCATATAGAGACATTACTAGAGTGCTCCAAACACCTTCAATTGGAGTGTTGTATTAGGGTTGTAAATATTAGATTGCTCCAAACACCTTCAATTGGAGTGTTGTATTAGCATTGTAAACACCCTATTATCTTGTTATCTAGAGATACTACTCGAGTGCTCCAAACACCTTCTATTTGAGTGTTGTATTAGGGTTGTAAATATCCTATTATCTTCTTATATAGAGTCACTACTAGAGTGCTCCAAACACCTTCAATTGGAGTGTTGTATAACGGTTGTAAATGTCATATTATCTTGCCATCTGCAGACACTACTACAGTGCTTCAAACACCTTCAATTGAGGTGTCGTATTAGGGTTGTAAATGCCCTATTAGAGTCACTACTAGACTACTCCAAACACCTTCAATTGCAGCGCTGTATTAGGGTTGCAAATGCCCTATTATGTTGCTATATAGAGTCACCACTAAAGTGCTCCAAACACCTTCAATTGGAGTTTTTTTATTAGGATTATAAATGCCCTATTATATTGTTATATAGAGTCACTACTAGAGTGCTCCAAACACCTTCAATTAGAGTGTTGTATTAGTGTTAAAAATGCCCTTTTATCTTGATATCTGGAGACACTACTAGAGTGCTCCAAACACCTTCAATTGGAGTGTTGTATTAGGGTTGTAAATCCCTATTATCTTTATATATATAGTCACTATTAGAGTGCTACAAACACCTTCAATTAGAGTATTGTATTAGGGTTGTAAATGCCCTATTATCTTTCAATATAGAGTCACTACTAGATTGCTCCATAATCCTTCAATTGAAGTGTTGTATTAGGGTTGTTAATGCCCTATTATCTTGCCATCTAAAGACACTCGTCGAGTGCTACGAACACAATCAATTGAAGTGTTGCATTAGGGTTATAAATGTCATATTATCTTGCCATCTAGAGACATTACTAGAGTACTCCAAACACCATCAATTGGAGTGTTGTATTAGTGTTGTAAATGCCTTTCATCGGGCCATATAGTGACGCTACTAGAGTGCTCCAAATACCTTCAATTGGAGTGTCGTATTAGGGTTGTAAATGCCCTATTATCTTGCCATCTGGAGACATTACTACTCCAAACACTTTCAATTGGAGTGTTGAATTAGGGTTGTAAATTCTCTTTTATCTTGTAATACCGAGGCACTACTAGAGTGCTCCAAATACCTTCAATTGGAGTATTGCATTAGGGTTGCAAATACCCTATTATCTTGCCATCTTGAGACACTACTAGAGTGCTCTGGACACCTCCAATTGGAGTGTTGTATTAGGGTTGTAAATGTCCTACTATCTTGCCATATATAGACACTACTAGAGTGCTCCAAACACCTTCAATTGGAGTGTGGTTTTAGGATTGTAAATGCCCTATTGTCTTGCCATCTGGAGACACTACTAGAGTGTCCCAAACACCTTCAAATGGAGTGTTGCATTAGAGTTGTAAATACCTTATTTTCTTGCCATCCGGAGAAACTATAAGAGTGCTCCAAACACCTTCAATTGTTGTGTTGTATTAGGTTGTAAATGCCCTATTATCTTGTTATCTGGAGATACTACTAGAGTTCTCCAAACACATTCGATTGAAGTGTTGTATTTGGGTCGTAAATGTCCTATTATATTGCTATATAGTCACTAATAGAGTGCTTCAAACAATTTTAATTGGAGTGTTGTATTAGGTTTTAAATGCCCTTTTATTTTGACATATAGAGACCCTACTAGAATGCTCCAAACACATTCAATTGGAGTGTTGAATTAAGATTGTAAATTCCCTATTATCTTGCTATATAGTTAGCACTAGAGTGCTCCAGACACCTTCAATTGGAGTGTTCTGTTAGGATTGTCAATGCCCTATTTTATTGCCATATAGAGACACTATTAGAGTGCTCCAAATATCTTCAATTGGAGTGTTATATTATTCGTGTAAATACCCTATTATCTTGCTATATAGAGTCACTACTAGATTGCTACAAACACCTTCAATTGGAGTGTTGTATTAGGGTTATAAATGCCCTATTATCTTGCTATATAGAGTCACTAGAAGAGTGCTCGAAACACTTTCAATTGGAGTGATGTATTAGTGTAATAAATGCCCTTTTTATCTTGGTATCTGGAGACATTATTAGAATGCTACAAACACCTTCAATTGGAGTGTTGTATTAGGGTTGTAAATGCCCTATTATATTGTCATCTGAAGACATTACTAGAGTACTCCAAACACCTTCAATTGCTGTGTTGTATTAGTGTTGTAAATGCCCTTTTATCTTGCCATATGGAGACTACTAGAGTGCTCCAAATACCTTCAATTGGAGTGTTGTATTACGTTTGTAAATGCCCCATTATCTTGCCATATAGAGACTACAAGAGTGCTCCAAACACCTTCAATTGGAGTGTTGTATTAGGGTGGTAAATGCCCTATTATCTTGCTAGATAGAGTCTCTACAAGAGTGCTTCAAACACTACTAGAGTGCTCCAAACGCATTCAATTGAAGTGTTGTATTAGGGTTGTAAAAGCCCTATTATCTTCCCATATAGAGACACTACTAGAGTGCTCCAAACACATTCAATTGGAGTGTTGGACTAGGATTGTAAATGCCCTATTATCTTGCTATATATAACCAGCACTAGAGTGCTGCAAACACCTTTAATTGGAATATTCTGTTAAGATTGTAAATGCCCTATTTTCTTGCCATATTGAGACACTACTAGAGTGCTCCGAATATCTTCAATTGGAGTGTTGTATTAGGGGTGTAAATGTCGTCTTATCTTACTATATAAAGTAGAACTAGAGTGCTACAAACACCTTCAATTGGAGTGTTGCATTTGGGTTGTAAATGCCCTATTATCTTGCTAGATAGAGTCACTACAAGAGTGCTCGAAACACCTTCAATAGGAGTGTTGTATTAGGGTTGTAAATGTCATTTTATCTTGGTATCTAGAGACACTACTAGAGTGCTCAAAACACCTTCAATTAGAGTGTTCTATTAGAGTTGTAAATGCCCTATTATCTTGCTATATAGATTCACTATTAGAGTGCAACAAACACCTTCAATTGGGGTGTTGTATTAGGGTTATAAATGCCCTATTATCGTGCTATATAGAGTACTAGAGTGCTCCAGACTCCTTCAATTGAAGTGTTGAATTGTGGTTGTAAATGCCCTATTATCTTGTCATCTGGAGACATTAGTAAGGTGCTCCAAACACCATCAACTGGAGTGTTGTATTAGTGTTGTAAATACCTTTTTACCTTGCCATCTCGAGACACTACTAAAGTGCTCCAAATACGTTCAATTGGAGTGTAGTATTTGGGCTGTAAATGCCCATATTATCTTGCAATCTGGAGACACTACTAGAGTGCTCCAAACACCTTCAATTAGAGTATTATATTGTTGTAAATGCCCTTTTATCTTGCCATGTCGAGGCCCTCCTAGAGTGCTCTAGACACCTTCGACTGGAGTGTTGCACTAGGGTTGTAAATACCCTATTGTCTTGTCATCCGGAGAAACTAATAAAGTTTTACAAACACCTTCAATTGGTGTGTTGTATTAGTGTTGTAAATGTCATTTTATCTTGCCATTTGAAGACAATACTATATTCCTCCAAATACCTTTAATTGGAGTGTTGTGTCAGGATTGTAAATGCCCTATTATCTTGCCATTTGGAGACATTACTAGAGTTCTCCAAATACCTTCAATTAGAGTGTTGTATTAGGGTTGTAAATGCCGTATTATCTTGACATCTAGAGACATTATTAAAGTGCGCCAAACTCTTTTAATTGGAGTTTTGTATTAGGGTTGTAAATGTCGTTTTATCTTTCCATATTATGGCACTACTGGAGTGCTCCAAATACATTCAATTCGAGTGTTGCATAAGGGTTGTAAATGCCCTATTATCTTGTCATCTCGAGACACTACTAGAGTGCTCCAGACACCTCAAATTGGAGTGTTGTAAACACACTATTATCTTGCCATATAGAGACACTACTAGAGTGGAACAAACACCTTCAATTGGAGTGTTTTATTAGGATTGTAAATTCCCTATTATCTTGCTATTTGGAGACACTACTAGAGTGCCCCAAACACCTTCAATTGTAGTGTTGTATTAGGGTTAGAAATGCCCTATTGTCTTGCCCTCTAGAGAAACTAGTATTGTGCTCCAAACACCTTAAATTGTTGTGTCTATTAGGATTGTAAATGCCCTATTGTCTTGTCATCAGGAGACACTACTAGAGTGCCCCAAACACACTCAATTAAAGTGTTGTATTAGGGTTGTAAATGCCCTACTATTTTACTATACAGACACTACTAGAGTGCTCCAAACACATTCAATTGGAGTGTTGGATTAGGATTGTAAATACCCTATTATCTTGCTATATATTGTCAGCACTAGAGTGCTCCAAACACCTTCAATTAGAGTGCTCTCTTAGGATTGTAAATGCCCTATTTTCTTGCCACATAGAGACACTACTAAAGTGCTCCAGACATCTTCAATTGGAGTGTTGCATTAGGGGTGTAAAAGTTGTATTATCTTGCTATATAAAGTCATTACTAGAGTGCTACGAACACCTTTAGTTGGAGTGTTGTATTTGGGTTATAAATTCCCTATTATCTTGCTATATATATTCACTACAAGAGTGCTCGAAACACCTTCAATTTGGGTGTTGTATTAGGGTTGTAAATGCCCTTTCGTCTATCCATCTGGAGACACTACTAGAGTGCTCCATACACCTTCATTTGGAGTGTTGGATTAGAATTGTAAATGCCCTATTATCGTACCACATTGAGTCAGTACTAAAGTGCTCCAAAATCCTTCAATTGGAGTGTTGTATTAGGATTGTAAATGCCCTATTATCTTGCCATCTGGAGACACTCGTCGAGTGCTACGAACACCATCAAATGAAGTGTTGTATTAGAGTTGTAAATGCCCTATTATCTTATCATCTGGAGACACTACTGGAGTGCCCCAAACACCTTCAATTGGAGTGTTGTATTAGGGT
This sequence comes from Carex rostrata, assembly GCF_964058835.1. NCBI lineage: Eukaryota > Viridiplantae > Streptophyta > Magnoliopsida > Poales > Cyperaceae > Carex > Carex rostrata. The sequence continues at coordinate 3,769,209 of NC_135920.1, read as the reverse complement.
TGTAAATGTCATTTTATCTTGCCATATGGAGACACTACTGGAGTGCCCCAAATACCTGCAATTCGAGTGTTGTATTAGGGTTGTAAATGTCATTTTATCTTGCCATATGGAGACACTACTGGAGTGCTCCAAATACCTTCAATTGGAGTGTTATATTTGGGTTGTTAATGCCCTTTTATCTTGCCATATCGAGGCACTACTAGAGTGCTCCAAACACAATCAATTGAAGTGTTGTATTAGGGTTGTAAATGCCCTTTATCTTGCCATATCGAGGCAGAACTAGAGTGCTCCAAACACCTTCAATTGGAGTGTTATATTAGTGTTGTATATGCCCTTTTATCTTCCCATATGGAGACAGTACTAGAGTGCTCCAAATACCTTCAATTGGAGTGTTGTATTAGGGTTGTAAATGCCCTATTATCTTGCCATCTGGAGAGTGTTGTATTAGGATTGTAAATGCTCTATTATCTTGCCATCTTGAGACATTACTAGAGTGCTCCAAACACCTTCAATTGGTGTGTTGTATTAGTGTTGTAAATGCCCTTTTATCTTGCTATCTGAAGACAATACTAGATTGCTCCAAATACCTTTAATTGGAGTGTTGTGTTAGGATTGTAAATGCCCTATCATCTTGCCATCTGGAGACATTACTAGAGTGCTCCAAATACCTTCAATTAGAGTGTTGTAATAGGGTTGTTAATGCTCTTTTATCTTGCCATATTGTGCCACTACTAGAGTGCTTCAAACACCTTTAATTGGAGTGTTGTATTAGGGTTGTAAATGCCCTATTATCTTGCTATATAGAGACACTACAGTGCTCCAAACACATTCAATTCGAGTGTCGGATTAGGATTGTAAATGCCCTACTATCTTGCTATAGTCAGCACTAGAGTGCTCCAAACAACTTCAATTAGTGTGTTATGTTAGGATTGTAAATGCCATATTTTCTTGTCATATAGAGACACTATTAGAGTGCTCCAAACATCTTCAATTGCAGTGTTGTATTAGGGGTGTAAATGCATATCTTACTATATAAAGTCACTACTAGAGTGCTACAAACACCTTCAATTGGAGTGTTGGATTTGGGTTGCAAATGCCCTATTATCTTACTATATAGAGTCACTACAAGAGTGCTCGAAACACCTTCAATAGGAGTGTTGTATTAGGGTTGTAAATGTCATTTTATCTTGGCATCTGGGGACACTACTAGAGTGCTCCAAACACCTTCAATTGGAGTGTTGTATTAGGGTTGTAAATGCCCTATTATCTTGCTATAGAGTCACTACTGGAGTGCTCCATGCTCCTTCAATTGGAGTGTTATACTAGGGTTGTAAATGCCTTATTATCTTTCCATCTGGAGACACTATTAGATTGCTCCAAACACGTTCAATTGGTATGTTGTATTAGGGTTGTAAATGCTCTATTATCTTGTCATCTCGAGATACTACTCGAGTGCTCCAAACACCTTCTATTGGAGTGTTGTATTAGGGTTGTAAATGTCATATTATCTTGCTATATAGAGTCACTACTAGAGTGCTCCAAACACCTTCAATTGGAGTGTTGTATAAGGGTTGTAAATGCCTATTATCTTGTCATCTGGAGACACTACTAGGGTGCTCCAAACACCTTCAATTGGAGTGTCGTATCAGTGTTGTATATGTCATATTAGAGTCACTATTAGAGTGCTCCGGACACCTTCAACTGGAGCGTTGTATTAGGGTTGTAAATGCCCTATTATCTTGCTATATAAAGTCACTACTAGAGTGCTCCAAACACCTTCAATTGGAATGTTGTATTAGGGTTGTAAATGCCCTATTATCTTGCTATATAGAGTCACTACTAGCGTGCTCCAAATACCTTCAATTGGGGTGTTGTATTCGGGTTGTAAATGCCCTATTATCTTGCTATATAGAGTCACTACTAGAGTGCTACAAACACGTTCAATTGGAGTGTTGTATTAGGGTTCTAAATGTCATATTTTCTTGCCATCTGGAGACATGACTTCAGTGCTCCGAACTCCTTCAATTTGAGTGTTTTAGTATGGTTGTAAATGCCCTATTATCTTGCCATCTGGAGACACTACTCGAGTGCTCCAAACACCTTCAATTGGAGTGTTGTATTAGTGTAAATGCCTCATTATCTTGCTATCTAGAGAAATTACTAGAGTGCTCCAAGCACCTTCAATTGGAGTGTTGTATTAGTGTTGTAAATGTCCTTTTGATAAGTGCAAAAGTATATTTATATTTATTCCCTTATACTTATTCTTTTGTGCAGAATTTATGCCTAGTTTAGCTCACTAAATTGATATTTTGATTACAGGAGCAAATGAAGAAGTTTGGTGAAAAAAGAAATAAATCATGCAATCTGGACAACTATGGCAACGTTTGGTATTTTAGCCAGATCTTTTTCATTACAACTCTGAATTGGATGAAACAAAATTCGATGGAAAGCTAATAATGATTTCTGCAATTTTTATATTTTGAGTATCTTTGAATTCGGAACATATCCTGAGCAAATATTCATGAGTATGGCTAATATAACATCAGTGTCATTTCAGTTTATATAACACCAACTCCAAAACCTATCAAATCGAGTTCAAATGGTGAATCCAAACCGTTCAAACCGATAAACTTCATTAGTTGTGTTTACATGTAAAATTTATAAGTTTTTGAGTTTATTTGGTATCAAGTCAAGCGGTTAAATGTGTGAGTTTTTAAGTTAATTTAATACATTCATTTTTCAAATTTTTTTTCCGCTTGATTTGATACTAAAATAACTCGAAAATATAAAAAGTTTGCATGTAAACGCATCACTCATAAAATAAATTAGTTTGAACGGTTTGGATTCGCCATTTGAACTCGATTTGATAGGTTTTGAAGTTGGTGTTATATAGACTTAAATGACACTAATGTTATATTAGCCATACTCAATATTCATACAAAGAAGCATAATCTGAATTTTTGTGCTGGAGAAGAATTTGTAGATATCAGATATTTAGAGATTTTTGGAAGATAATTCTCTTGAGGGCAAATTACTTGATATCCAAGTATTTTGTAGCCTATAAAAAAGGGGTATGCTCAGGGGTAGAGAGAGGAGACAGAAAGACAAATATTTTATCTTTTCTTTGTAATGTGCTCTTTCACCATGCGAGGCTAGGCTTTTCTTTTCTAGTTCAAGGGGATGTTGAAATCTAAGATCTTGTCCATGCAATAATCAATTACTGTAATGTTATTTCTTACTCTTTTTAGGAATTGATTGTGTTATTCTGAGTTTAATGTTTATGATTTTTATATGCTTGATTTAGTTTTGGCCTGCTATTTCATTCATTTATTTATCAAATGCTAGATTTAGGACTTCAATCTGTAATTGTTGTTGCTCTTGATTCATAAGTAGTAAATTAGTGATCGTGCATCAGTAAGGATAACACAACCCAAGTTAAATAAATAAGGCGTCTGATTTTGTTGCTTAGACTAACCTATTTTCTCTGACCAATAATGCTATTGTTGCACTAAATCTATAAAACTTGTCTTAGATTGTCCAGCAGTTAGGTGTAATCCGAGCATCTCTTGGTTACATATTGGGAGAAATTGGGGTAACATAGCTTGTTGTTATCTACGGTTATTAATTCCATAAATAGAGTAGGAAGTGCGGTACAATTGATTAAGCAATCAAAATTTGGTGGAAACTGAACCAAGAACTAGAATCTTTTAAATTATTTGATATTTTATCAAATTTATTGTCATCTATTTGCTACAGTCAAAATTCCCTCTCAATTTTTATTTTAGTCAAGTTAAAAATAAATTAAAACTACTCTATGTGGATTCGACCCGTACTTGTTATTTTACAAAATCTTAATAAAAGTAAGGAACTTATTTTTGGTGCTTTCGGCACGCATCACCTTTTATCTTGTAATATGGAGACACTATTAGAGTGCTCCAAATACCTTCAACTGAAGTATTGTATTGGAATTGTAAATGCCCTGTTATCTTGCCGTCTGGAGACATTACTAGAGTGCTCCAAACACCTTCAATTGGAGTGTTGTATTAGGGTTGTAAATGCCATTTTATCTTGCCATATGGAGGCACTACTAGAGTGCTCCAAATGCCTTCAATTGGAGTGTTCAATTAGGGTTTGTAAATGCCCTATTATCTTACCATCTGGAGACTAGTAAAGTGCTCCAAACACCTTCAATGAGACGATGAAATTCTTCACAGTTTTCGCATAGTACGCATGCTACAACATTGGCTCTAAGAGAATGCGGGGTAGTGAGCTTGGTAAACATGTCGCATATGGCGTCAACCTTCGATACGATGAGGGCAATTTGGCTCGCTTGATTCTTTCACCCTTCTAGTATCATATGCTTGGTAAGAATAATATAGGCTTAGACACAAGCTGTCGATTATCCTTGTTGCTCCTTTGACACTCTGGTTGTTGAATGCTCCACCTGCGGACGTATCCAGTAACTGCTTCAGATGACGGAAGATACCATCATAGAAGGATTGTAGAACTAGCCATTTGCCAAATCCATGGTGGGAACACTGTCGTAAGAGGTCCTTATGGCGCTCTCATGCATCATTCAGAGATTCTCCATCTTGTTGTTACAAACCGATGATTCTTGATCGATAGTCAGCGGTCATCTTCGGTGGAAAGTACTTGGCAAGAAAGGCTATGGCGAACTCGTCCCAGGTTGTTCTTGACTTGGGATCTAGAGAGTCCAGCCATGCTTTCCGCCTTGGTCCAAGTGAGAAAGGAAATAGGCAGAGACGCATGTGGTCTTCCTCTATGCCTTCAAATCGATTCCTTTGTACTTCATGTATGTATGAAGTCTTGAGTTTGGTTTGAGCATTGGCGACGGGTATACCGATGCTGCTTCGGTTGTGCTCCCCAGTTGGCATGGAATAGTCCTTGATAGGTTCAGTCTCTTCTTCATTGACTTCCACTCGATTGGGTGGAACTCGATTGTTATGTTGTAGTGCCGCAGTGGAACTTCATCATGGGAAGACATCTCGGAAGGCTTGGGCAGAATTCCCTTAAAGGGGTCTTGCTTCCTTACGTACTTTCTCTTGGCTGAAGTTGAGAGAGGATGAGTTAACTTCTTGTTTGAGTTGAGAACTAGACTGGATCTCGTGTATCCAACTAGTGTATGCACCTACAAGAAGAAATAAGAGATTAAGAGAGATTAAAGAAAAGAGATTAAGAAAAGAAACTAAAAGACCTAGATTCAGTTTGGTAACTTAGACACCTTAATGACAATGTAAAAATTCGTGAGAATTTTACACCATCCCCGGCAACGGTGCCAAAAAGCTTGATAAGGTGGAAATTAATACTAATAATATTTATAACCCTAATGTCTACTTTACTGTCGATTCACAAGCGTATGAATCTATCGTATAGTATAAGATTGGGGTGTCGATCCGCAAGGATGGTGTATTAAGAGATCTAAGATGTAAACTAGGTCTAGGTTATCGGTTTCTTTAGGTTAGTTGGTTGTGTTATGGTTGATTGTTTATTGTTTATTGGTTGCTTGGTTGTAATGTTGGATTACAACAGAGGAGTAGTAGTAGATTAAGTGTTTAGAAGATGGGCTTCTAGGGAATCAGACATTCTATCATTCAAACTTGTTTAATCTAGGTTCTGGTTGTCATAACAATTACGCATGGTCTGTCACTAACCACATGCTACTATCACCAACCGCGTGCTACTATTAATACCTATCAATTGTAAAGTTACTCAGTAGCATGCGGCTCTGTCACCATTCGCACACGTTTGGGTAAGCCGTACAAAGTCTGGTTTCAACTCCAATCGGAACCGCACACGGTTTGGCCTGAACCGCATACACCCTGCACTGGTATCAATGCAATCTGATAGCTGCTAATCCTATTCTAATGTTGATCTCCTATCGATCTCACAACACCCTAACTGAATAAGTATTTTCAGGTACTTAGTACAATTGCATTAAGATTAATGATAAGTCCTAATTACTAGTATTTCACAATACTAATAATTAAGATTACTCCACTACTAGTTATGGAATGCGACATTCATCTACTAAACAACATCCTAATAGGTTCCTTAACTGTAGTTCGAATAGTCTATTCTACTTGTATCTAAGATAACTTATATTCTTTGGATATTGGTTAACCTCCCAAGGGTATGAGTGGATTACGTACTCCACACATACGAGATCACTTTAAGCACACAATAAACAAGAACATAATGCATAAAATCTCGGTAAGAATTCAGATCATAGTGCAAAGATAATATAAATAAACAACTAGATTAAACTCATAAGAATTTAAGATTACATATCTTCACCCTAGAGTAGGGTTGCTTAGCCGCTCATGGCGAGTTCAACAACAACAAAAACAAAGTACATAAAGAAAGAGAGCGATAAAGAGAGATAGAGGGAGAACACCTATGCTGCCCCTTATCTCATGCACGCCGTCTTTACGCCTTATTCCTTTCTCATCTTCTTGTAGAGACCTTGCATAGTCTCCACTAGAGTGAAACTCTAGTTCTAAGTGCTCTCTGATATGTGTATTCTTCTGTGGTTTGAGGGAGAGAGTTTCCCAGGCGTCTATATGGTTATATAGGCCTTAATTGGGAAGTTAGATCTGTAACTCTTGTTCTGGTAGCTACTACGTGCGGATGCCTGAATAGCATGCAGTTCGACTGAGATCCGCACGAGCAGCATAACCGTCTGCGATGGAACTCTGAATAGCATTGTAACACCATATAATTTTATGTACGTACGATCTAATTAAAAATTTCATTTGTAAAAATATAAATGATTATATAACACCACGTAATTGAAAATACTAAATTAAGGTACAACAGTGTATAAATTTGTTCATCCTTACATGTCAACTTTTCTTTTTAATTTATTTTTATTTAACAACTTCACAAATTACCCAAATTAAATTACCGTGACAAGAAACAAATAATTTCGATATAGATCTCTCAAATTATATAGTCCATATAAAATATCATTGGCAAATCATAATCTAATTATATATCTAGCAGAAGGTGTATTTATAAAAAGGTGCGAATCTAATTGAAATAACTAACTTCTCCAATAAACCAACCATAAATTGTATAATTATAACCACCCCTCTTAACCGCCCCCTCTGTTCAATCAAGGGTCGCCCGCTCGCGCCCCTATCCTGTTAATTGCCTTTTCTCTATTTTAATTCCAAAACCGCTTAAGTATTAATTGTGTTCCCTGACACATCTTTTTCTCCCTCTCCTTTTCTTCAAATTCAATATTTGACTCTATACCACTTGGATGAAATTCCGTGTATCAAACTTAGAGCAATTATATAGTAATCATCCATTGTGCAACTTCAAAATTTCATGGTTCAGTTTTATCTATCGGGATTTATAACAGCTACCGAAGGACTACCCAAAAATCTCTTCTCTTAGTCTTTTGGAAGTTTCTCATCAAGGTAACCCCAAATTACTATTTTCTCAATATTATTATACTTTGTAAATAGTATCATATAGTATGTTTATTTATGGTTCAAACGTTTATTAATGTCTATTAAATCTCATCTATTTTATATTTATTTGCTTGATGAAGATTCATGAAAATTATATAGTTTCTGAAAATTATTTATTTAATAAGATTTCTTTTATTTATTTATTTGATAAAATCTCTAGATCATATAATAGGTGGAAATTAAGAATGGTTTTGATTGTCAAAAATTTATAGAATTTCATAAATCGGAATATGCTAGCATGTTATGCATAGCATAGAGCCCCTCCATGCAACGTCTTGGATTTCGACTTTTCAAAATCCTAACGGTCGATCCAAACCGTTCATCTTGTTCTCCATATTAATATGTGTTTTGGGACCAAATTTTACATTTTTTGGAATTTTTTTACTATTTCTTTAGATTTATTGAAAATCGCTGTTTTCAGCAAATCTGGACCAGAAAAAAACAGCGATTTTCAATAAATCTAAAGAAATAGTAAAAAAATTCCAAAAAATGTAAAATTTGGTCCCCAAACACATATTAATATGGAGAACAAGATGAACGGTTCGGATCGACCGTTAGGATTTTGAAAAGTCGAAATCCAAGGCATTGCATGGAGGGGCTCTATGCTATGCATAACATGCTAGCATATTCCTTCATAAATCAGTATATTAAACAATAATAAAATATTATATGTATATATATTCGTATTTTGCCTGTTTTTACTTATTTCGAAATCGAGTAAGAATAGCTTTTAAATAAGTTTCAATTTTTACTTATTATCATTTGGACTCCTTTGCATAGCTTTTAAATAATTTATTTCGAAATCGAGTAACAAGATTTAGTCATTTTCATCTCATGTAACAGATGTTGTTTTCAGATATGAAGTTACTTTAATTTGTTTGATTCATAACTTAAAGTTGCTAATATAAATTATTAACCGAATAATACTCGCTCTAGTAACTTCAATTAGTTTGAGTCTCACCATAGTACGGGAATTGTATATATATTATTTTCAGTTAGTTTATAATTAAATGGTAAATTTTCACCGATAATCCTATAACTATTTTTATTACAAACAACTATTTTGATTCACATTTACTATTGTGTTTGATGAAAACTTTCACCGATAATCCTAGAGATTTATTCACTAATAACCTAGAACTATTTTATTTATTAAGAAAGAAGTATACTCTAAAACTTATAAATAATATATACTTCTTATCATGATGATAAAAACTTCGTTATATGTATGCTCTTAATCAACTTGAAAATATGTACAGACGTTCTGATCAATAAATTCTATTATATATAACTTTAATATATATCATGAGAAATAAATTTCATTATATTTATATACGTGTAGACGTACATATATTCTAATCAAAATCAATTTTAATATATGTATGATCTTAGGTTAAACTTTACTGCTTCACTAGTGGAGAACTTGAAATTAGTGTCGGCTGTTTATGGGTATTAGTGTCGGACATTAGGCGACACTAATCGGGCTGATACTAATACTTTGTAAAAAGCCGACACTAAAAGTAAGGCATTAGTGTCGGCTATTTATTAAAAAACCGACACTAATATTAGTGTCGGTTTTTTAATAAATAGCCGACACTAATGTTTTTTTTTTTAAATAAAAAATAAATTTCAAAAATTCACTATAAATCATAGAAAATTTCAAAAATGAAAATTTTTGTTCTGAGATGCTCATATATTTTTGTTGAACTATATATAAAACAAAGATATCAAATAATTCATCATAATTTATAAATAACACTCACTAAATAAAATATCATCCAAATTGCTCATTTATTCTTATAAATGGTTTGTGCAAGAAAGTTGAAATTGAGAAGGCAATGGATTATCTACCTGACATGATTTCTAAAGGGCATCAGCCTGATGTCGTAACCTATAACATTCTTATAGATGGATTATACAAGAATGGTGAAATTGAGACAGCAGTGGATTTTTTACATGACATGATGTGTAAAGGGTATGAACCTGATGTCGTGACCTTTAACACTCTTATAGATGGAGGTGATGTAGCGATGCCTGGTGTAGCGCTTCAGAGTCCACAGAGGCAACTTCATCTAGGCAACGTCTGGTGTCGCGAGAGAGAGGTGGTGTAGCGAGAGAGCACAGTTGACGAAATGAAACAGCACCATCTTCTGGTATTCGCCTAGAAGAAGCGGCTAGGTTTGAGAATATCAAATCGGAGAGAAGCGTGAAGCGAAGTGAAGGCTGTGTTTTAAACCCTAGGCGTGCGTTTGAAAGAGGTGCGCGGGACTTAAAATGAAATTTTTTCAGCTTTAGTGTCGGCTGTTTATAAATAGGCGACACTAGTAACTGAGAATTAGTGTCGGCTATTTATAAAAAAACGACACTAATGTATTAGTGTCGGCTGTTTATAAATAGCCGACACTAATTGTTAAGTATTAGTGTCGGTTGTTTATAAATAGCCGACACTAATACATTAGTGTCGCCTTTTTATAAACAGCCGACACTAATTCTCAGTTATTAGTGCCGCCTATTTATAAACAACCGACACTAATATTATTAGTGTCGGCTTTTTGTAAACGACCGATACTAAAGTATTAGTGTCAGTTTTTTAAGGCGACACTAATTGTATGTTCTCCACTAGTGCTTATATCTAGTTGCATATTCGGACCATATGTACTCTATAACTATCGGTCTAGTAATAGACGAATAAAAAAATAAAATGTAAAAATATTAATTTGCGAATCGTGTTACATGATCTAGGTCTGAGTTCAAAAGTAAAGAGTGACGAAGAAGCGGTAGCGAACTACACCACAATAGCAGGTACGGCTTTCCTAGATATTGTCAAATTGTTGCTTATCATTTTGTGTGCATTTTATTTATTTAGTTTTGAAATTATTCATGTTGAATCGAACGATCCCTTTGATTTCGGCCTTGGTCCAAGTGATAAGGGAAATAGGCGGAGACGCATGTGGTCTTGCTCTACTCTTTCTTGTCGGATGGAGTCACTGATGGTGAGGAAGTCAGAGATGTGGATCTGAGGGTTGTCTCTTGGCCAACCTTCAAATTGGTTTCTTTGTACTTCATGTATGTATAAAGTCTTGAGTTCGGTTTGAGCATTGGCAACTGGTATACGGATGTTGCTTCGGTTGTGCTCCCCAGTTGTCATGGAATAGTCCTTGATAGGTCCAGTCTCTTCTTCATTGACTTCCACTCGGTTAGGTGGAACTCGATTATTATGTTGTAGTGTGTTCAGTGGAACTTCATCATGGGAAGACATCTTGGAAGGCTTGGGCAGAATTTCCTTAGAGGGGTCTTGCTTCCTTACATACTTCCTCTTGGCTGAAGTTGAGAGAGGAGGAGTTAATTTCTTGTTTGAGTTGAGAACTATACTGGATCTCGTGTATCCAGCTAGTGTATGCACCTACAAGAAGAAATAAGAGATTAAGAGAGATTAAAGAAAAGAGATTAAGAAAAGAAACTAAAAAACCTAGATTCAGTTTGGTAACTTAGACACCTTAATGACAATGTAAAAATTCGTAAGAATTTTACACCATCTCCGGTAATGGCGCCAAAAAACTTGATAAGGTGAAAATCAATACTAATAATATTTATAATCCTAATGTCTACTTTACTGTCGATTCACAAGCATATGAATCTATCGTATAGTATAGATTGGGGTGTCAATCCGCAGGGATGGTGTATTAAGAGATCTAAGATATAAACTAGGTCTAGGTTATCGGTTCCTTTGGGTTAGTTGGTTGTGTTATGGTTGATTGTTTATTGGTTGCTCGGTTGTAATGTTGGATTACAACAGAGGAGTAGTAGTAGATTAAGTGTTTAGAAAATCGGCTTCTAGGAAATCAGACATTCTATCATTTAAACTTGTTTAATCTAGGGTCTAGTTGTCATAACAATAACGTACAGTCTGTCACCAACCGCATGCTATTGCTAATACATGTCAGTTGTAAAGTTACTCAATAGCATGCAGCTCTGTCACCATCCGCACATGTTTGGGTAAACCGTACACAGTCTGGTTTCCACTCAAGTCGGAATCGCACACGATTTGGCCTGAACTGTACATGCCCTGTACTAGTATCAATGCGATCTGAGAGGTGCTAATCCTATTCTAGTATTGATCTCCGGTCAGTCTCATAACAGCCTAACTGAGTAAGTACCTGTCGGGTACTTATCACAATTACATGTGGATTAATGATAAGTCCTAATTATTAATATTACAAAAGCATCAAGTTCACTTGGTTGGTCCTTCCTCCAGCCTTTGGTAATAGCAACAATTAAGATTACCCCACTATTAGTCATGGAATGCGACATTCGTCTGCTAAACCACTTCCCAATAAGTCCCTTAACTGTAGTTCGAATACAAGCGGTCAATCGGTCAGTCTATTCTACTTGTATCTAAGATAACTTATATTCTTTGGATATTGGTTAACCTCCCAAGGGTATGAGTGGATTACGTACTCCACACATACGATGTCACTTTAAGCACACAATAAACAAGAACATAATGCATAAAATCTCAGTAAGAATTCAGATCATTGTGCAAAGATAATTATAAATGAACAACTAGATTAAACTCATAAGAATTCAAGATTACATGTCATCACCCTAGAATAGGGTTGCTTAGCCGCTTATGGCGGGTTCAACAACAAAAGGAACAAAGTACATAAAGAAAGAGAGCAATAAAGAGAGATGGAAGGCGAACACCTATGCTACCCCTTATCTCATGCACGCCGTCTCTATGCATTGTTCCTTCCTCATCTTCTAATATAGACCTTGCTATTCCTTATTGATTCTCCTTTGCATAGCCTCCACTAGAGTGAAACCTTAGTTCTAAGTACTCTTTATTATGTGTATTTTTATGTGGTTCGAGAGAGAGATCTCTTTCCTAGGCGTCCATATGTTTATATAGGCCTTGATTGGGAAGTTAGATCTATAACTGTTGTTCTCGCAGTTTTTGCGTGCAGATGCCTGATTAGCATGCGATTTGGCTGAGATTCGTACGAGCGGCATAACCGTCTGCGATAGCTCTTCTGGGTAGCATGCAAATGAAGGCATCCATGCGGCTGAGGCTGAGATGTCAGAATTGCATGTTTTATAGCTGTTTTTGCCCCAATATAATTGAAAATCTGCAAAATCAAGTGAAATAACAAAAAGGAATCTGATTCTCTATAAAATAAGCAATTGTAACTCGATAAATGGCAATAATATTGGTTAAGTGATAGGGAAAATAATGACTTATTTGACTCCTATCATGCAGCTAAGACATTCAATTGGAGTGTTGTATTAGGGTCGAAACTATCCTCTTGTTTAGTCATATGGTGACACTCCTGGTGTGCTGTAAAGACCTTCAGTTGGAGTGTTATATTAGGGTTGCAACTGCCCTCTTATATTGTCAGTTGGAAAAATTACTAGTGTGCTAGAAATACATTCAATTGGGCGTTGTATTAGAGTTGCAACTACCCTCTTATAATGTCATTTGTAAACATTACTAGTGTGCTTCAAATACCTTCAATTGGAGTATTGTATTAGAGTTGCAACTACCTTCATCTCTTACCATTTAGAAACAGTACTAGTGTGTCACAAAGACTTTCAATTGAAGTGTTGTATTAGGATTTAGGGTTTAGAGTTTACAAAGACCTTTAATTGATGGGACTAAAGTTAGCGCTATTAATTTTATTCAAGCTCAAATTTTAAATTATCAGAAAAATATTTTGCTAAGAGGGGTATTACTTGGGGTACTATAAATCCATCTGTTTGTGCTGAGGGGAAGAAAGTCTCTGTATTGCAATTTATTTTTTCTTATTGCTAGAATTTTAAGTATGGTGCTAAAGTGTATCATTTTAGATGGAATTGATTAATGAGGACGATTCAAATGTCTCCATCATATCTTTATTTTTAAAAACTTTAATAACTCAAAATTTAAATTATATGTCAAAATAAAACCGTTAGATATGATCTATGTTATTCTCTATATATTCATAAAATATTATCACATTTAAATTTTATTTTTATGGAAATTAATAAGTTGAAAAATCAACGTCTAGAAATTATCCACATTAATAGATTTTTTACAATCTCTTGATGGCAATCAAAACAAAGTTGAAATATCGTAATATTTTATATGTGCAAAGTTAAAATGATGTAGATCATATCCATTGGTTTTATTTTGACTTTTAAGTTTCAAAATTTTAAGTTACTAAAGTTTTTAAAAATAGAGACACGATGAGGTATTTGAACCATTCTCATTAATTAATATTGTGAATGTTCTTTTCATGATACTACGAAAGCAAAAAAAAAAAATTGCATTGAAATCTCTGAACTACGATTTGGTTCGGGGTTGCATTTCTTTTCTTTTTTAATTGTAGGTGCTGCATTGTTGTAGTCACAAATTATTACGGCATTTTTGTATTACCATTTCAAATTGAGAATTAAATGACTGATGCACAAATTATTACACGTTACTAGCGGTTAGGGGTGGCAACGAATTGAACCGAATCGAATTTATCCTAGGTTTGAGTTTGGTTTGAATTAGATTCGAATCGAACCTGGTTTGATTTGTTTCGAATCGAACCCATTTCGAATCGAACTAATTGCGAACTATACATTTTTCGAATCCAACCCGAATCGAATCACGAACTAAATTATTTTTTAAGCAGCCCTAGTTATACCGGTAGTTTATATATTAATTTTTTCTCACGGGACAAAATTCACATGGCTTCCTTTTACCGGTATGAAATGAGTGTTTTTAAGTTGAAAACTTGTTCATGAAAAAATACATCACAACAAATAATCGTAAAAAGAGGATTAAATACAAGAATTGAAATATACAGTAAAACAAGTAATCGTACCTCGAGTGCTCACACGATCAAACCCTCGATCGGACCATCTAATGAAATGAGAATCTGAAAGGTAGAAAAGGCCGGAGAGACCGTCGAAGACAGAGGAGAGGCAGCCGTGATGGCCAGAGAGACAGCCAGTCGCCGAGAGCGTTGGCTAGGTTTTAGAGCGAGAGAGAACTAAGTTATTGAGATTTGAGAGTGATGGAGCGTCGGCTAAGTTAAATTATGGCTCTCTATCTTGGATTTTAATTTCATCAGGTAAATGAACAGCCGATGTTATTATGAGATTCGAATCACAAAAAAAATCACAAACCCATTTCGATCGAACCAGGCTAGGTTTGAGTTTGGTTTGAATTAATTCCGAACTGAACCTGATTTGGTTCGTTTCAATTCGAACCTATTTCGAATCAAATTAAACTCGAATCAAACCTCGAATTTTTTTGCCAACCCTACTAGTGGTGAATGCGTGTACAAAAATTGTAATTACTTAAATTGCATTATACAAGACGAGTGAGATAGAACTAGGGGTGAAAACGGGTCGGATATTATCCGACCGAATTCGGATTCGGATTCGGATTCGTATTCGAATTTTCGGATTCGGATAGTCGGATACGGATAATTTGCGGATACGAATACGGATACGGATATGATTTATCCGGATACGGATACGAATTCGGTTTTAATTTCGGAAGCGAATACGGATACGGATTCGGATAATTATCCGAATCCGGATACGTTGATTTTTCGGATATCCGAATTTTTCATTTTTCGGATATATTTTTCGGATAATCGGATAATTTTTCGGATATCCGAATTTTTGAATTTTTCGGATAATTTTTCGGATATTCGGATACAAGTGGGGTCCGCTTGTAATACAAATAGAGAGAGGAGAATTAAGAGGTGGGATCTATGTGGCCATCCGTGAGTGAGAAGTCCTGCCATGAGACCCCATCGTCATTCAAACAATATTTTAAATTTTTATTTCTCTCATTAAGTTAAATCTTAGGTTTAAAAATCCATAATAAATTTTCAAAAATACTAATAATCATTTTTTTAATTGTTTTCACATTTAATTAATTGAGTTTTGATGTAATTTATTGTTTATGATGGGTCATTTTATTTTTATTAAATAACACATTAGTTAATTAGTTTTGTTCTGATTTCAAATGTGGATACTTGTTGTTTTACAATTAAAAATTTTAATTCACTCCGCTGATATTATACAATCTTGTTGTAATATATATATCCGAATTAGAAATTCGATTTATATCCGTATTCGTATTTGTATTCGACTAATATTCGATTCGTATTCGTATTCGATTAATATCCGATCCGTATTCGTATCCGATTAATATCCGATTCGTATCCGTATCCGGAAAATAAAAACGGATACGAATATGGTTTTATCACTATCCGATCTGTATTCGATCCGTTTTCACCCCTAGATAGAACACGCCAACTCAGTCGCAATCGATAAATTATGTGTAGTTATGTTTATTTTTAGAGTTTTTAATTTTGTACAAATTTGTTTATTAATTACAAATTTTGTATGTAAATACATTTACTTTTAATGCAAATTAGATGGACGCTTCGAATTTATTGTCCGTGCTTTAAATTTAAAAATGTTAATAAAAATTTAAATGTGAGATAACATATGGCATTTTAAAGAACAAATCATAAGGGTACCTCTTTTGGAAAAAAAAACTTAAAATATCAGAAATACACATTGGATGTTTATCATAAATACTTGCTAACAAGCCAAGAATAAAGAGTTTTATCATAAAACATCAGTGTCACTTCAGCCTATGTAACACCAACTCTAAAATCTATCAAATTCACTTTGAACAACTAATTCAAACCGTTTAAACCGATTTACTTTATGAGTGATGTATTTACATACAATTTTTTTTATATTTTTAAGTTATTTTAGTATCAAATCAAGCAGTAAAAATATTGAAAAATTATTGTATGAAAATTAATTTAAAAACTCACACATTTAACCACTTGACTTGACACTAAATAAATTTGAAAAGTTATAAATTTTGTATGTAAATGCACAACTAATGAAGTAGATGTATTTGAAAGGTTTGGATTCACCGTTTGAAGTTGATTTAATAGGTTTTAGAGTTGGTGTTATATAAATTGAAATTACACTGATGTTATACTAATCAAACTCAGGAATAAACATCTAATTTTACTCACAAACGACATTCTCAAGAGAGAAAAAAAACTTCTTTTTTTTTATCAATCTGAAATTGGTAATGGTTCCAAGTAGACTAATACACGTGTTAGTAACATACAACGACCAACATTGGATGTTTAACAGTAAATAACAACACTTACCAGTCATAGCCAACAACTGACAGCTGCTTAGCTTCATTGACAAGCCCACATACTTCTTGCAGCTGCTTGGCAACCATCTGAGACAAACAGATACTACCCCCCTTCAAATCGTGCACAGCTGGTACCACACACTTCCTCTGGCACAAAATCCCCCTCAACTTCTCAATTACCAAATTTAATTTTCCTGATAACTCATCCAAAGCACTCCTCACCTGTTGTAGGGATTCCTCAAATAACCCAATCTCTTCATTTTTCAATTCCACCTCAAAAACCACCTCTTGATAATCAGGGAGCAGCTTCTCCATTTGATCTTTCACATGCCCTCCAGTAGAACCCATAACCCTTGTCTCCTCCACCATTCTTTCATGTTCCCGCACTAGGAGGGAACCGCTGCTCATCAGTACTTGAAGATCATTGATCTTTGACTCAACCGCTTCCCTTGACTTGGTCAAACTCACAATCTCCTTTCGCACAGTACCCATTTGCTCCCTCAGGCAATTCATCTCAACCACAAGCTTGTTTCTCTGCATTTCAGAGTTGAGGAGGTCAGAAGCTCTCAAATTGTTGTTGACTTCAAACAACACCTTCTCTGTCTCCTTTCTAAAATCATCAGCACTTTTCAGACTCGTTTTAAGGGTGTCAATTTTATTTCTTAGTTTAGATTCATTCTCACGTGCTTTTTTATAAGCTGAGTCTATTTCCTCCTTGCGGGTCTCTAGGCATCTGAGTTCTTTCTCTTTCTCATTAAGCTGTGCCTTTTTCTCAACTACCTTCTCCATAGCACAAGTTTCTCTCTGTTCCAAGTAACATGCTTTTGAATTGGAGATGTCCAATTGAGACACTAGAACTGAGAATAGGTTCTCCAACTCAGCTCTCTTCCCTTGTTTCTGGCATAGACCTAATCTGAGGGCTTTGAGGCTTTCTTCTTTTGGTTTAATACTTCTACGCACTGATTTTAACAGAGTTGATAACTCGTCTATCTCAGAGCTTGCATCCTCAATTAGTTGCATCTGCCCAACCGCCTTGTCAGTTGACAAAAGCTTATCCTGTACCAGATCCAACTTGGTTCCAACGAGTTGCAGTGTTTCCTTTGAGACGTTGATGCACATGTCAACATCTTCATCTACCACTTCTTTCAAATCATTTCTTTCAGACAAGCAACTCTTGTTTCTCTCCTCCATATCCTGTACCAGTCTTCTCAAGCTCTCTCTCTCATGCACAACACATTCCTCTCTCTCCTGCATCTCCCGTACCAGTATACCTAACTCATCTCTCTCGTGCATAGCATCCTCATATAAGCCCAAGAGCTTCTCATTCTCCTGGTGCAGTTCACGCAATTGAACCTCAAAGTTCTCAGGACCTCCTCTTCTGGAATCCTCCATAATTGCACTCAGCTGCAATTTGAGATCCTCATTCTCCTTGGCTAATGAGATTGTTGTTTCGTGGGCCTCAGCCTCTCTCTGACTAGCTGCAGATATTGCATGCACCATTGCCTTTAGCTCCATTTCAGGATCTGAGTCTTCCTGCTTTGAGGTCAATGAAGATTTTGCATCCTCCAGTTGAATTGTCAGTTCCTCAACGCACCTGCAATAATAAAAAAAAAGAGACAGAAATCAACAGTTTAGAATAGAAAAGAAAAAGAAACACAACTCAGAAATGTCCAAGGTGCCTATAAGGCGGTCAGGGGTGAATATATGTATAGCCAGCCCAGGGGGTGCTCAACACCCCTATAATTTCAAAAAAATTAACCATGTATATTGAAATTTAATTGAATTATTATTTTTCTTAAATTTTTATATAGTTTAGCCTAGTGGTTAGAATTCTAATTTGTTTTTGTAAAGACTTGGGTTCAAGCCCAGCCATGCATTATGCTTTTTAAATTTTAACCCCCCCCCCCCCCCCCAATCTAAATTTTCTAGTTGCACCCCTCACGGCAGTTACACTTTAAATACTTGAATTTGTACAGAAAAGAATTTGAGTGATTCTACGTAATTTTTTGAAATAACACAGCTAAAATGCTATGTTTTGAACAAATATGACATAAGAGAGAACCAAACAAAAATGTAGCAGATGTTAAAATAACATGCCAAAGTTTACAACTTAAAAATAATAAGACCATAAAAAAAAGCAGGAGATACCTCTCCTGATGTCCCTTCACTTCAAGTGCAAGATTTAACTTTTTGCGTAAAGACTCAATCTCGTGCTCATTTTGAATGGCCTTCAAAAGTAATTAAATTACAAATCAGGATACACAAGTGCATGATTAAGGTAATAATTGATAATAAGTGCATTTGAGAAATAGTAGCATCTTTATGTATCCAAACCTGTAAGCGAAGGAACTCGTTCTCCTCATTAACAGCTGACTCCAAAGAAAATGAATTGCTCTACATACAAGAAAATATTGGTTTTTAATAATTAGAAAATAGAGCTATATCTCATTTGAATAGTTTATAATTCTTGGGGCGCTTAAAAAACTTAATGCTAGAGCTCGCTTAAAAGTACCATGAATCGATGAAGTCAGTTGTGGTACAAGATATGAAAGCATTAAACCAAAAATTTCTAGAAATGAGTTCTGTTAAATTTAACCTGGCCAAAGAAGGGATCTTTGTCATGCATCAATTTCCAATCCAAAGCTTCCAGTAACTGAAAGACAATGACACTTCTTAAGTAGAGAAGATTAAGGTTCTATATATATATTATGGTTAGATCTAGTGTGCATAAGTGAAGACCTTGTCTTGTAACACAGTGATTTGCTCGTCCATTCTTTCTCTTTCTCCTTCATCAACAAAAGATTGTAACCTGAAATCACGACGTTTGGCAGTATTAACAAACAAAATTTCAAATAGAACTTTTGTTTCTTACAACAATTGCCGAACTTCATTCAAATATTTTACTTCTGTCACCATATTTCGAAGAAATAATCTTTTGAGCAAAATTTAGTTTTGATATTGCATGTGGAAGAAAACATACAGAAAATTTTGGAATAAAAAAGGATCAGGGTTGCTAATTTCAATGAACCAAGTATAATTTAACTTGCATTTACAAAATAATAATATTGAGAAATCAAGTGCTGATCATTTTTGTAGTGAAGATAACCAATCCAAGGCATTGCATAAAATGGGATAGCTTTCTCCAACATCAATGATTCCCAACAACCTTGGCTTCGAATAAAGTATAGAGAGGGGAAGTACAAAAACATAAAGTAAGAAAAAAATAAGAAAGAAAGCATGTCTACAGGAAAATAGTTACTATTAGTTGGGCGTTGGATTCAGCAATAAAATAATTTGTAGTTTCAGAAGTACATTCCTATCATGTACTTTTTGTTCACGTTACATAATAAACCATAACTTAGCAAAAAGCTATTAGTTGGCTATTTATAAGAAATAACAAATATAGGGCTTTGAATGTGATAAGCACATAACAGAATGAAAGGAATTTATACAAACCTTCTGAGCTCTTCTTTTAGATGCAAATTTTCCATTGCAAACCGAGTCACTTCAGGATTGCGGTCCAGCTGGTTCTTGAGAATTTCTATCTCTTTACGAAGCTCTTGATTCTCCATTAAGAAGTGAGACTCAGTAGATAACTTGGACGAAGCAACAGCTTGTAGTCTTTTAATGCCGTCTTCACGAAAGCGCAACCTCATCTTCAAACTTCTCACCTCCTCCATCCTTTGAGAAGCCTATACAAAGTACATTTACTATAAATGCATTCTGCACCAAATAATTCTACCTTAAAAAGAAATATTGATTGTAACAAACCAGATCCTCAGCAGTGTGCCTAGCGGCTTCCATGGCTCTAAGAGAAGCTTCCTTCTCTTGATCCCTTCGAATGGCAGCAACTAATGCAGCTTCACATTCCTTCTTCTAAAAATTTCATATAAGAGCAAGTAATATTTACAACTTAGATAAACCTGGGATTAATGCAAGACATGGTTTGGCTACAACATAGAAAGTCTATAACAATGTAATAGACAAAAACAGATTCAGGTTTGAATCCAAATTAAAAAAGGACAGACAAACAAAAGCAAGCAAAAAAAAAGAACCTGAGATAGACGTTTGTCAAATGTCAGAGGACTAAAATATCCCTGGTTTCCGTCCAATTTCAAAATTCCGGGAGACTCAAGCACAGAACTCGAGGAATCATTATTCAGCAAACCTCTTAGGTGTGTCAACTCTTTCTGCAAGAAAAATGGAAGGAGCTCAAGAAAATTAACCTTCTCCTAGACTCCTAGTTGATTCAAACTTCAAGAAATAAAATTAAAAAGTACAGGCAAAGGACTTTCAGAATGTATCTCCCTTATGATAGTTTCCTCTTTTCTTTTTTGCTTGACATATTTCATGCGCGATCCAGGAATTAATGGAGGGAAGCACATCTTAGCTCTTACCAAGAAGCACTGAGACTAAAGGCACTCAATTATTGGTACTATCATATCTACCCAATGGGCAACTTGCTGACAGTAACATTCTAAAGTAGTACATGTATGTTAATTCTATGTCCTATACCAGTGGTACAATATTTATTGATGATTTATGACAGTAACCTTCAACTGTTGAATTTGCAGTCTCATGCTTAGCACATCACCGGATGCATCTTCATTAACTATGGCCTGATATAAGCAAAAAATGAAATTCAAAACAGATGATGGCTAGAAGAAACAAATTAACAGAATAACCATGTTACAAAGTTCTAAAACTCACATTATTCTTAATATACTTGGCACGTTGTGCGAACTTCAAAGTGCTTACCGTCTCCAATGCACAGCTAAAACAAAAACCACTGTTATAAGGAAGATCAAAAAAAATTTCATCCCATGTAAAAGTGCATTTTCTTATAGCATTTTACCAATTAGAGGGACTTATGTTTGCAATCATAAGAGTTTTTGAGTTGCCTCCAAGCGAATCCTGGAAGAAAATGAAAATAGGAGTTAGTAACTTCAAAATAATTCACACATATAGCCAGCGGGAAAATGCAGAAAAGGCCACTGCTATATTATACTTTTCGCAAACAGTGAAAGCTTCTTCAAAACTTCATAATAATACTGCGGCTATATTTTTAACTTTTCCTTTGTATAAGCAACTAGCTTAATTTCATGACATTGAAGATTCCAACCCCAAATTTAATTTGAGAAACTAAGAACATTTTCCATTAATGGAAAAATTGCAAGTACCTGAAGAAGAAATGTCAATTTGGAATCTCTATAGGGAACATGAACAGACTTCTTATTTGAGACCAGATTCATAATTACGAGGCTGCAAATTTAAGTTGAAAAAACATTTTAGTAAAAATATACATATTTGCAAGAAATGAAAGAAAAATATTGCCATCAGAAAAAGAAAAAAAAAATCAATAAGCAAACCCTAATGTTGATAATGATTTGTTGATATTGGTAGCTTCTTTCAACCGCTCCCCTTCAGCTCCAGAACTCTTTTGTCTAAATATTAATTTAAACGGCAACATAATTAAGTTAATAGAAAATAAGGAATATTACATTAAATGCTTGTAAAGTCTAGTGCAGATACATTTAGTGTGAAATAATATGTATTAGTCAGGTCAAGCTTGTTCGTTGTTCCAATTTGGGATCAATTATTAAGTGTTCTAAATCCCAAGGATTAGATATTTTCTTACCTCTCTGAGCCGGCAAGATCAACAAGATTTAACCGGGCAAAACGATGATGTGTTATTCCTTGATTCTCCCACTGAATATGAAATTGTTAGATAGCCGTATATCAAAAAAAGTCTTTAACAACTAATAGCCACAAATAAAAAAACTTCTGGGCTTTTTTTTTTTTGTTTATACCTTGCTCTCTATTACGCACGTGAAAATACTATGGGATCGGCTACTCGCACGGTTCATATTCGTGGCGGCGACCTTCCGATTTGCTGCTCCCTATTGAAGATTAAATAAAACATAAATACAAAATAAAGTAAATGAGAATGCAGTAATTTGAACAAAAATTTAAAAAAAAAATCATCTACATTTTCATGAGGATGCATTTCACAACTACTAAAATTATTACAAAATTATACTGTAGTTTTTTTAATATCAGTAGACTTCTACGCTTTATTAATTGAAGAGAAATCCATAGAAGGACCTGAATAAGTCGTTGCATTGCATCACTTGCACTTGAAACTGTTACTTCAGTTAAGTTCTCAACATGAACTCCCTTCTTTGGATCTTCTCTTATCTGCAACACAAAAGGGTTATTTTGGAAATATTTTTTTCTAATAGCAAAACAATTGATAAAATTCTTTTTCTATGGTTTTGTGGAAATATGGCTTTGCAAGAAATCCAACCAAGCAAGCAACTGGGAACTCCAAATTAGTGACAAGAGTTGTCCCTGAGCTATAACAACTACTGATGCTGGTTATCAGCATATTTGTCTGTACGATATTTACACTCACACCAGTCAGTTCTCTTTTGTTCTTCTTCACAGAATGGTAGACTCATACAACAGTTAGGTCTCTAGATGAAATGATGTTGCATATTGATTGATTCTTAGTTTTCAATTTGGTTAATCATTTAATTTAATTTATTTTAGCTTTTATTAGATATCTGCTGTTTTTACTGCATACTGACTCTTAAGAAGTTGAACTGATTGAAAAAAAATTCCAAATAAATAAGCAAATAAAAGAAAGTTCATAAAATTAAGCATAAAATTGTAAATTTAATAAGTATTTGAGACATAGATCCAATTGTACCTGCAAATTGGTCAACACAGGATCCAGCAGATCAAAAATCTGTTCATTATAAATTTCCAGGAAAGAGCACTTGCATATAAACTGCAACTTCTCACCATTTCGAATTTCTTTTTCCTGCAATGTGCAATTTATTTCAAGAAAGAAAGCTAACTTAATACTATATCAGGATAGAATGGCATGGTATCTATACTATCCCATTTACCAAATTGCCAATTAGCAGGTTAGGCAAACCAATACTTAATTTATATGCTTTTATGCAAATGTGTGACCTAATAACATTGTTAAGGTTCAATTTGCAATTATTCTCCAATTTAATCCAATTCTCTTCTAACTCAATCTCAATTATGTAACCATGCCTCAAGAAAGGCTCCAAACACGCCTGAAATTGCTGAAAGATGGCCAACATAATAGCTGAAATAGTACCAATAAAACATCACCCACCACATACCATTACTAAACCAATCCAAATTGGTACCAAAATAAGAAATCATGTAGTCCTCAACTGAAGATGTTGGAACAACAAGCCGAACATGAAACAAGGAGTAAAATGTTACCTTTTGGATTCTATGAAAGAGATGCTCAAAAACACGAGGTGTCATGCCACAATTTGCATTGTGTCTTCTTGTTCCGTTCTCAATATCACCTAGCATTGTATGTGTCTTCCCACTTCCTGTCTGAAAAAATATAACACCAAAGTTCAGAATGTTGAGAAACTGTGTTAATTTAATTTAACTATCTTTCTGCACTTGTACCAATAATCTATGTCCAAACCTGATATTATGGTTTCTCATCATATAATTAATTAAAGGTAAACACCACACAAGGATGCAATTTAATTAATACCCAACAAAATTAAGACAAAAGAATAGAAAAAATAAAAACCAGGGCAACCCTGGATTACTAAAATCTGAGAGTGTTCATATTGACTTTATATTACTAAGAGGTAAGAATCAAGTATTTCAACTTCTAAAAAGTTAAGAACAAAACAGCTAAGAATTAAGAGAGCTATAACAACAACATTTACCTGACCATATGCAAATATACAACTATTATAGCCGGCCATGCAATTGTCAACCATTGGTATGCCAGCCACCTTAAATAACTTCTCCTGTAAAGTAGTCAACAACAAAAAAATTTAATTCAGCTGACTTCTCAAAAAGAAGGGAACTCATTTTTTTTTTATTGTGCGAAAAAAGTTAAGGGATAACAATGTTTTAAGATCATGTTGGGAACCCTAAAACTAAGAAAAGTTAATGTTTACTTACTACTAAACTTTGAATGCCATGTTTGATATAACAATATATTGGGATTGATGTAAAAGCTTCCTTGCTTCAATTACAAATTACTTAAGTTCCGGTTTTTAGGCTATCCAAGCCATCTCTAACATCTGAAAACCTAAACTGACTTAAATATTCTTTGGTCACAACAACAAATTAGTTCTTTCTTATAATTTTTTCTTTTAAAAGGTTTGTTGTCCTTCATAAGCAATGCTGACTAAAATTTCAAAGAAGTTAGGAACTATATTTCAAAAGAGCTCCTTGATTAAAAATAGCACAAAAATTACCTGTGTGATGTCTTCATCAGCAACTAGATCAAATGTGAAGCGAGACTCTGGATGCCCAATCCATGTGACCGACTGACCGCTATCCTGCCTGATGCATTTGCTATGGCCTTGTAGTGATATTTCACCGGTATTCAAAGGTCTAATCCTAATAATGACCTTTAATCAAATCAAACAAACAAACAAAAAAAGCAGACAGAGAATATTTATTAGAAGTGAAAATGCCGTCACCAGCCCAATTGCATAGGCAAATCAGCTGGAAGAAATCAGTAATAACAAGGAACCCAACCCCTCCCCCGAATTTCAGGACAAATCAGTCAATAATCATAAATTAATGAAGAAAGAAACAAATCCAGCGTACCTGTATGTTGTTTTCCTTCCAGAAGGAAGGATCTTCGTTCATATCAGTACCTGTACCTTCGTCCATTACCACCGGATTCAAGCTCTCCATCGTAATTGCGTCAAAATTTGGAAGCAGCTGGATCTAGGGTTTTAACGGGGGTTGGGGGAGTGACGGGAAAGAACGAAGAGCGATCTCAACGGGGCTTGGGGGAGAGAAACGGTGAGATAAGAGAGAGTGAGAGGAGCTGAGATAGCAATTTGGCAAACTTGGGAGAGTGGAGTTTCAAAACGAATTTTTATTCATTTGATTTGATCGGACGACCTAGTTCTCTCATTTCAAATTTTAGGACCGTTTCGAAACGCGAGCCGACCAAGCAAAGTTCTGGATGAACCTGGTGCATGGATTCGTTTCCGTTGTTGTAAGCCCATCATTGGCAACATGGCTGTGAACCGTCTTCATTTGGATCCTGTTTAAAACGGAAATTTTTTCATACGAGAAAGGAGTAGGTCCATTGAACCTACTTTTAGGTCCAGTGCAAATGTGCAATAACCGACCGAGTACAACGAGATCTTTCTCAAAAACAAAAAGTACGTACAAGATCTGGCATAAATTCCAAAACAGACCCCTACGTCTAAATAAATAAATAAAAACGTTTAAGTGAGAATTTTTTTATAAAATTGCAGTTTTTTAATAGTATAGATGAAATCTCAAAAAGCTTGGAATGAAACTTTGAAACCAATTTTTTTTCTCATTGAGTGGCCGGATTTTCTCTAAAACAAAAGAAGTGGGTAAGCTGAAAGAGTACAACGAGATTTTCCTCATTTGCTCTTCCTTACAAAAATTCACAGTTGGTGTGTCAAAACCTATCCGTAAGGAACTCGACCCTACTTATGGAACGCTATCCTCTGCGGATTTTTTCCGTGCGGAGCTTGTAATATGGTCCGTTCGTTTCGAGTTGAACGGACTGGATTAAGGGTTCATCAAATTTTGAGTTTTTTTAAAATTCGGGCAAGATCTGATCTGATCCGTCCGATTCGAAACGAACGGACCAGATTAAAAGCTCCGCACGGAAAAACTCCGCAGAGAATACTTTCCCCCCACTTATTCTCTTTGACTCGGTCAGGACTTAGGAGTAGACAAAATTTAAATTCAGAAGTAGACAGAATTCAAATTCAAACATGTTCAGTGGCGGTTTTCAAAATGCATGTGTGTGGTTGTGGCTCCGTCTTTGTATACCAAACACGTAAAAAATGTGCAACATTTAATTAATCTGATTTTATTTATTAGCCTGTTATGTTAATTTGACATGATGAGAAAGAGTGCTCATAAAAGTGTAATTATTAATAGTTATTGGTCATGCACATTATTTGGCTTATTATAATATAACTATTAGTGTCAGTATTCTGATTTTTCTTTTAATCAACTTCCTTCTTAAATTTAATTTACTTCTAAAATAATTCAGTTGTAAATAAATTCAGAGACGGTTCTAATAATTGACACAAGATTAATAAATGAAAAAAATACCTTATGTGTACAACAATACACCGATATATGTGTAATTAGCAACCTATGGTTCAATTACAGAAAAAAAAAATGAACCACTATATCTATCCAATAATGGGAACCTAGAACTGTACTTTTAATGGATCTAAACAGTTCTTTTAATTTTGCACGAATCTCAAAGCTCAATAATACTGGCCCATGTGCTAGCCCGAATCTCAAAGCAGCTGAGAGTAAATCTTAAACCGTAAAATAATGGGCCTCACCGTGGTGTACTACAAATGATACCGATCCCTAAAAGCAGGGGTACAAACAGATCATCAGTATCTGATATTTTGGAGATTCATTCCGATGAAGATACAAATATAGATATGAATACGCATACAATTCAGATATTCAGGTGAAGATACATATATAGATATGATTTATACAGATACGAATACACATGTGGTTTTAATTTCGGAAGCATATACAGATAATAAAGTCAGAAAACAAAAATGGTAATTTTATCGGAAATAAAAAGGTAGTTCTCTGTAGAAATTTCTTTTCCCTCAAATGAACTGTTAGAAATATAATTTCTGCTAAAAAAAATAGATTCCTAAATTTTAGAATATAAACAACTAGACCCATAGTTGAAAATTAAAAGTTCAAAAGCCCAAGTCCAAATCAGAGACACTATACTGGGCTTTTATACAATTGCAGGAGTAAAGAGTCTGAGATATGTGATTTATAAATCCAATTTCTATCATCTCTGAATTATAGTTGGTTTTGGAAATTTTTGTGAGGGGCCCAAACCCAAAAAGTATAATTTCTCAAATACTTTAATTATATGTTTCCGAATCTGTGGTCACGGATGTTGCAACCGTCTGACCAATTGAATTCACATGGATATCTCAAAATTTATATTAATTTTTGAAAAATCCGAACCGTTCAAATTTTAAATAATGACGAGTAGAACTAGGGTGTTCTTAAGTTCACCTCCTTGGTGAACTCAAGTATAAAACTTGTCAAATTGGCTTTAAATGACGAATTCGAACTGTTGAAACCCGCCTACCTTACGAGTGATGCGTCTACATGTGAAAATTTTAAACATTCAAATTAATTTAGTATAAAGTCAAGCGGTCAAAAAAGTTCAAAAAATGAATGCATTAAAATTAATTTATTAACCTTCTAATTTTGACTAATTTACTTATACTAAATTAATTCGAATATTTAAAATTTTTACATGTAGACGCATCACTCGTAAGGTATGCGGGTTTCCGTTCCTTGTCTTTAATGTAGGAGTTTCTATCCTTCTCTAAAACTTTCAGTATGGGAGAATATATATTTTTTTTTTATTAAAAATGCTGATACGCTATAATATCCTTTGTATGTTATTTTTAAAAATTAAAAGGCTCCGGTACTCTCTGATAACACTATTTACCAACTATTTTATTTTCACTATTCAAATATCACTATTTTTTAATGCACCATTCACCAACTATTCTATTTTCACCATTCGAATATCACTATTTTGAATGCTATTTGTTTGATTTTTCAAACTAATTCTAAATAAAAATCGACGGTATTGATCTTGTTACTATCATTCGGTAACAAATAATTATAGTAAATTACATAATTGGTCCTTATATATAATTTGTTTATCATTTTTATTCTTAAAGCGCTAACAATATCATTTCTATCTATAAGTTTTTTATTTATAGCACATCTGTTCTACTATTATTATCTGTCGAAATATTGCCATTTCACAATGATATTTGAGGGCGGTTAAAATGCCTTTATTTTTTATGCCTCTATTATGTCTTCATTATTAAAAGCGATAATAAATCAAAATTTAAATTATAAATGTCAAAATAAAACCGTTGGATGTGATCTATGTTATATTCTCTATGTGCTCATAAAAAAAATATCACATTTAAATTTTGTTTTTATGTCAATCAATCATTTAAAAAATCAACGTCTAGAAATTATTCACATTAGTATGTTTTTACAAGCTCTTGATGACAACCAAAACAAAGTTGAAACGTCATAATTCTTTACATGTGCGTAGATAAAATGATGTAGATCATATCAAACGGTTTTATTTTGACTTTTAAGTTTTAAATTTTGAGTTATTAAAATTCTTAAAAATGGAGGTAGGATAGACACAAAAAAGAAGGCATTTGAACCCTCCTCGTGATATTTATAATCGAGTACAACTAGGGTGCTCTTATGCTTACCAAGTTTTTTAGTGAGCTTAACTTCAAAACTTATCAAAATGATTATAAATAACGAAATCAAATCATTGAAATCGGTCTAATTCACAAGTAATGCACTGACATGTGAAATTTATAAATTTTCAATTTAATTAAGTATAAAGTCAAGCGGTTAAAAAAATAAGTTCACTGTTAATTTTAATGCGTTCATTTTTCATTATTTTTTGACCGTTTGACTTTATATTAATTAATTCAAAAATTTATAAATTTAACTTGTAAGCATAATACTTGTGAAGTAGATCGGTTTCAGAGGTTCGGATTCGTCGTTTAAAATCAATTCGATATGTTTTGAAATTTAGCTCACAAAGAGGTTGATGAGCTTAAGAGTACCCTAGTTATGCTCTTTATACTCATACGTGTATACATATTTTTGAGTAGATCTAGGGTGGTCTTATGCTTACCAAAGTTTTGGTGAGCTTAACTCTAAAACTCATCAAATCGATTTCAAACAACGAATCCGAACCATTGAAACCCGCCTATCTTACGTGTGATGCATCTACATGTGAAATTTTTAAACATTCGAATTAATTTAGTATAAAGTCAAGCGGTCAAAAACGTTCAAAAAATGAATGCACTAAAATTAATTTATTAACCTTCTAATTTTGACCGCTTGACTTTATACTAAATTAATTCGAATGTTTAAAAATTTCACATGTAGATGCATCACACGTAAGTTAGGCGGGTTTCAACGGTTCAGATTCTTCGTTTGAAATCGATTTGATGAGTTTTAGAGTTAAGCTCACCAAAACTTTGGTGAGCTTAAGAGCACCCTAGTTCTACTCAATATTTTTTAATGTATTTGTGATGATATGAACATAAATATCAATATTGATTAAAGTTTTATTTGATTTCACAAATAATTCTGTTATTTTCACGTTATTTGTATTGTTTGTGTTATTACGTCAATATTAGCTATAATGCTAAAAGCCGATGCCACTATAGATGATATGATTTTCTTAATGAATCTTCAGAGAAAGATTAATTTGAAATTAATTAAAAAAATATAAGGTGCAAACCGATATTTTGAAACGATAAATGGATGATATTACTCGATAAATAGAGACAGTACGAATTCAGATCCAGTCAGGGACGAGACCTGGTTAGAATGAGACTGGGACGTTTATTTCAATCTGGCACGAATCTCAAAGACGCCCCTCGCTAGAGTAGACCCCTTTGCTCGACAAATGGCTCTCCGCCTTCCCGAGTCGCCGCAGAAGAGTCTAGAATGGAATCATGACAGCAAATTAGTTTCGTCGCTTGGTGGCGCCGTGAAAACTAAAACCAAAGCAACATCCTTTTGAATAAAAAGAAAAGGAGAAACGATCTCAGAGAGAGAGAGAGAGATGGCGTTGTTGATGGAAGCGGGGGCAGACCCCGTGACAGAGAAGGAGAAGGTCGACATGGATGCCATCGCTGCTCTCAAAGAATCCTCTGCTCTCGAGTTCAAGGTTCTTCTACCTCTTCTTCTGTATTTTTTTTTTCTGAGTAATTTGTAAAAGATAATACTCGTCAATAGTTCTATGTGATGGTGGAAGAGGTCTGTTGTTGTGTCAAATATTTTAAGTCTGTCACTTACTCACACTGGAGTGAGCCTGATATTTTTTTTTCTTAAATCGAACTAAGCCAAGCTGTGTGAATGTCGATGGTGGGTGCCAATATTATATGAGCTAGTTTTGAATCAGTTTGTTTAAGCTTTGGGATAATGTTTAACACTTACGTGTAATTTAATCAGCTTTTGCATCGCTTAAGATTAGCTTGAGTGTGTTGGAGTCTTGGAGTGCCACTAACAGACCAACCAAAATTGTTGAGTGCTAATTGAAAATGATGAAATTTGGGGTGATTTGCGAAAACAATTTTTCTCTCTCTTTTTTTTTCTATAAGAAAAATAGATGAACTTCTTCAATTAAGGTTTTGTAGATGATTTTCTTTTCCTTGTTTAAATAATTCAGTGCTGTTCCTGCACAGGATATAACCAACCATATATTAGGTTTGCGGGGAAAGTTTAGGAATTGTTTGCCTGACTTAACCTCAGTTTAGCGGTCTGGTCTTCAGGTCTTGTTTACAAATTAGCTGGAAAATAATGCGGGGCAGTTACAAGTATTAATGTGTTAGTCATTTATTTATAAATGATAAGAAATTGGGAATTTCAAACAAGTTTTAATACTTATCCTAGAGTATAGTGATAAATTATTTCGGCCAAGTTATTTTCTTTTCTTTCTCGTGTTCATCAATTGGTTATCCTTATTGGTGATATAGAAAGTATTTGCTTGACGTAACTTTGAACAATTGGTTGTCCTTTTCAAATTGTCCCAAAATATTGTATCTTACTTTAAATTACAAATTTGAGAGGCGTTAGGTGGCTTTTGGGTAAAGTATCGGGCATGATTTTGCTAGTTACTTGTGCATTATGTATCATCCAGTGAAGTTTCTTGACAGGAGCAAGGCAATCAATTTGTAAAGAAGGGGAAGAAGCACTATTCAGATGCTATTGATTGTTACACAAAGGCAATAAATCAGAAGGCTTTAGGCAATTCTGAAAGTTCTGTTCTCTTTGCAAACCGGGCACATGTAAATTTGCTTTTGGGAAATTATCGGCGTGCGCTCACAGATGCTGAGGAGGCAATCAGGCTGTGTTCATCTAATGCCAAGGTATGTTTTTCAGTTTCATTTGTCATTTTTCACGTTCACATGCTTTAGACATTTACAATTCGAAGTCTGTTGCAGAGAAAATTTAATTTGAGGGGCATTTTGGTAAGTTGTATCTGTGGCATTTGTCATTTTCTTTTCAATGAATATGTTAGTTTGGAGAGGTTCTCAAAATATGCTCTTTTTAACAATAACAGAAAACTACCTACCAGCTTCCCCTTTTTCCTATATACATTTTCCCTCTAGTCTGTATCTGTGTTTCTTTCTTTGTCCACCTCATTGATATGATTGAATTTACTCTATTCAGGCGTATTATAGGGCTGCAAAGGCTGCATTGTCTTTGAATTTATTGGCCGAGGCTACATCTTTCTGTGAAAAAGGTCTTGAGCAATCTCCCTCCAATGAAGAAATTAAAAAATTGTTAACTCAAGTTAATTCAGTAAAGACGGAGCAAGAGCTTCGAAAAGCCAAAGTTTCACAAGCTTTGTTAACAGCAAAGGTACAAAAGACATCATTAAAATGGTTACTCAATGAAATATATCCTTTGCAACTTACACCCAAATGACTTCCAATTTTCCAAACAATTCACCCTTTTATATTTATCCTTTCTTATCTCACAGTACCATTAGTTGACCACATTAGAAACAAATTAATGCCAAAGCAAGGAAGAACAGATTGACCAAAATTCTGACTACTGGGAACTTGAGAAAAAAGAGGCTGGCAATTTCCTGATTTCTGAACCTCTGTGGGAATGACTTTAAATGCCTGTGACCTTTTTAAGAAGGGTGCTGATGTTAGTGCAATTTTTAGAGCCCATGTTTTGTTTGCCAAGCTATTCCTGTTTATACCGGTGGTTATACCTCTACTTCTAGTTACGTGCAAACCCTTGTTTTGGCTATACCTACTATGGGCTTGTGTGGCGATGTTGCGCTTGTTCTCACAATAAGCAAGAGTTTATAGAGATAGCCTGTAAAGTTTATAAGATTTTTAAAGTGCTTCTACCTTTTTGTCATTGGACCTAATACCTGACAATGTTTGAAATTCTTTATTTGAAAACAAAAACAAAACTATATTTCTATTATTCGATCAACTAGAAGAAAAGAGCTAAAGTAAAATCCTCCTAAGCTTGTGAATATACTAATGGATTCTACAAATTCATCATAGGGTCTTTTGTCTGCCATAGAAAAGAGGGGACTAAAGCTCGGGAAAGCACTCTACCAAGATCTAACTGGTCTGAGAAAGCCAACACTTGACAAGAGCGGGGTTCTTCACTGGCCTGTACTTTTTCTTTATGCCGAGGCGATGTCAAGTGATTTCATAGAGGATTTCGCTGAGACTGACATTTTTTCATTGCATCTTGATGTTATATCCTTCTCTATTGTTGCACTGATGTATATACACTTTGTAATGTGGTAGTCTCTTGGATACCCAATAAAACTAAGTATTATGTACGTGACTACTAACAAATAAGTCTTTGTGTGCTGCTATAATATCAAAATATCATGTACATTCCTTGTAAAATAAGATATCCCATATGTCCTCTGAAACTTTGAAACATTACCCCTAGTTTGTTCTTTGAAAAATGCTGAAATGTAACCCTACTTACTTTACCTAGTAAGTAACTGGGGGTTGAAACGGGTGTTTTGGGTGATCCTGAAAATTGTTGAATTGGGTCATTGAGGATAACTTTGTTATTTCTTGTTGGAGTATGGCTTGTGTCACTTTTTGTAGGATCATACAGGAAAACTTTGAGGTGTTAAGGGTGGTATGCAGAGAGCAGGAAATATATGTATATATATGTGTGTGTATATATATATATAGAGAGAGAGTGGCTAATATCAAAACGTTTGCACCACGCCTCCCGTGCAACCAAGTCACTTTCCGATTTTTAAAGTCCAAATGATAAATCTAAACCGTTAGATGTGTTCTCCATATTAAAATGTGCTTGGAGACCAAATTTTACATTTTTTGGAACGTTTTTTACTATTTATTAAGCCACTTTGAAAATCGCTGATCCAACGGTGGCTGTTTGGAACAGTAAAATCAGAAGCCACCGTTGGATCAGCGAT
Organism: Carex rostrata; assembly: GCF_964058835.1. Taxonomy (NCBI): domain Eukaryota; kingdom Viridiplantae; phylum Streptophyta; class Magnoliopsida; order Poales; family Cyperaceae; genus Carex; species Carex rostrata. Next base: position 3,735,452 of record NC_135920.1, on the reverse strand, counting down.
TTTCAAAGTGGCTTAATAAATGGTAAAAAAATTCCAAAAAATGTAAAATTTGGTCTCCAAGCACATTTTAATATGGAGAACACATCTAACGGTTTAGATTTATCATTTGGACTTTAAAAATCGAAAATTGACTTGGTTGTACGGGAGGCGTGGTGCAAACGTTTTGATATTAGCCACACTCTATATATATATATATATATATATATATATATATCAACATTCAGACAATGAATAAGCAATATCCTTAACATGCAAACATGTTTTCAGAAAGCTCGACTTTGCCTTGGGACAGCGGGCATGCTTATACACGGGAAGCTGTGGAACTGTACTATCAGGTGTACTTCTGTATTCAATAATTTATTGATTTTCAATTGATACAGAACAAGGGCAAAGAAAGAAGAAAAAGGTTATTTTGGTAGAATCTTCAATAAACCCTTCAATCTGCAAAACCCAACTGATTAGAATTAAATGGAAATGATTGAAAGGAGGTGAAAGGAGTGGTACTCAGACGTTAATCTAGACATTCCAGTGTCCTGTACTGATAGCAGGCTGCTATTTTCTGAAACCGCCTCTAGTTTCCTACTTTGCTATGGTAAACTGTGTTAATTGCCTTCTGAACTGTTGAGAGATGCCAGGCTGGTATGGGGAACATATTGCCAAAAAAGGAGGCCCTGAAGTATTTTCTTGAAGGTACTTTAGATTCAAGTGCACTCTCTAACATCCTTTCTGGAGAAATACATGAAGAGCATGATACTGATGATGGTTCAATGCCATCAAAAGGTATATCTTTCAAATCCTTTTTTTGTCACTCTTTCTATCCCGTTCTCTCTAATTCTGCATGTTAAACCTACATCTGCATATTGAAAAAACTTTCAAGAACTACAACTGTATGAATGCTACTGATGTTTGGAACTTGGCTAGAATATGGGCATCCTGTTACTACAGTAGGAACTTTTTTATTTGCCTTTTTATATATGAACTAAGAACTTACTGGTGTTGTGCATGTTTTAGACCCATGTTTACTTGCATCTTTATCATGTACACAACATTGCACATTGTATCTTTGTGTCATCTTATCTATATGTAGGCTTGGATCATGGGAAGTGGATCAAAGTAAATGAGAGAAAGACTCTTCTGGAAGTTCTTCAGCAAAAGGAGTACATAATTCCTGCTATCCCAGGTTACTTTTTCCCGTCTAGCTATAATGCTTTTGTTTAAAATATGACTAGACTATGAAAAACTCAAATTATTTGGCTTTTCTGTCTGGTGCAGTGTTCTTTGTAGTTTCAAAGAAATCAAGCTTCTACAAGGAGTTCACATCCGGGAAATGGTCTCCTCCATAAAACCTCATTTAAGTTTCAGGTTCTGGAGAGTTTATCTCATCTAGAATGGAATAACATTAATGTTGTTAGTTTAGCATTTGGGGTTGAAGGGAATATAGATAATGTAAGTTTTGAAGTTTAGGAGGGTGAAGTAGTAATTTGTTGTAAGAAAATTGTTGTATTTACTTGGAAGTTTGAAATTAGTTTTTATATTTGAGCGAACCTGGAATTATCGAAATTGCACTGTGAAGTTTGTAGGGGTGGTTTACTATTTTATTTTTACCTTTATTTTCTTTGGCATGATAACATTCCGAGTTTTTTATTAATAGAAAATAAATAAATAAAATATCAAAATACAGCATAACTTTTGGATTTTGTCAAAAACTGAGTAGAACGGGTTGTGTAAACCCGTCCCACCGGACGGGTCTAATTATCCCGTTCGAGTTATATCCTTAATTAACCGCAGTTAATCGGTTAAAACAACTTCGCAGTTAAAAAAAAAAGAATATATCCGAACGGGTTGTGTAATCCCGTCCCGACGCAAAAAAAAAAAAAATTACCCGGACAGATTCTGTAATCCCGTCTCGACGCAAAAAAAAAAAAAAAAAAAAAAAGCAAAGGCCGGACGGGAAAATAAAATCCGTCCGGATTTACATACATATAATATTATTATATTATATTATATTATTTTTTGTTTTTTATACTATATTAGTTTATTAATATACTTATAATATTATTATATTAATATATTAAAATTTTAAACGTTCGAATTAATTTAATATAAAGTCAAGCGGTAAAAAAACGTTCAAAAAATAAATGCACTAAAATTAATTTATTAACTTTTTAATTTTGACCGCTTGACTTTATACTAAATTAATCCGAACATTTAAAATTTTCACATGTAGATGCATCACTTGTAAGGTAGGCAGGTTTCAACGGTTCAAATTCGTCATTTGAAACTGATTTGATAGATTTTGGAGTTAAGCTCACCAAACACTTTGGTGAGCTTAAGAACACCCTGGTTCTACTCATAATATAACATAATAATATAATATAAAAAACAAAAATAATATAATATAATGAGTAAAGCTAGGGTGTGATGTGCTCGCCAAGAGGATTTGGTGAGCACAACTCCAAAAATATATCGGATCGACTTCAAACGTCGAATCCAAACCGTTGAAATCCTTGTACTTCATGAGTGATGCATGTACATATAAAATTTTACAAGTTTCGAGTTTATTTGCTACACGGTCAAGCGGTCAAAGAAATGATAAAAATTGAATATATAAAATAACTTATAAATTAAGTTATAAAAAGTTCATTTCTTTGACTGCTTGACCGTGTAGCAAATAAACTCGAAACTTTTAAAATTTTATATGTACATGCATCACTCATGAAGTACAAGGATTTCAACGGGTTAGATTCGGCGTTTGAAGTCGATCCGATATACTTTTGGAGTTGTGCTCACCAAACCCTCTTAGTGAGCACATCACACCCTAGCTTTACTCTAATATAATATATATAAAATTATAGTATAATGAGCAAAGCTAGGGTGTGATGTGCTCATCAAGAGGGTTTGGTGAGCACAACTTCAAAAGTATATCGAATCGAGTTCAAACGTCGAATCCGTACCGTTGGAATCCATGTAGTTCATGAGTGATGCATGTACATACAAAATTTTGAATGTTTCGAGTTTATTTGCTACAAGGTCAAACGGTAAAAAAAATTATAAAAATTGAATATATAAAACAACTTATAAATTAACTTATAAAAAGTTCTTTTCTTTGACCGCTTGACCTTGTAGCAAAGAAACTCGAAACTTTCAAAATTTTGTATGTGCATGCATCACTCATGAAATATATGGATTTCAACGGTTTGGATTCGATGTTTGAAGTCGATATGATATACTTTTGGAGTTGTGCTCACCAAACCTTCTTGGTGAGCACATCACACCCTAGCTTTGCCCTAGTATAATATAATATAATATAATAATATAATTAAAAATATATATATGTATATAATATAATATAATATAATAACTCATATAAGAGTAGAACTAGGGTGTTCTTAAGCTCACCAAAGTGTTTGGTGAACTTAACTCCAAAATCCATCAAATCGGTTTCAAATGACGAATTCGAACCGTTGAAACCCGCCTACCTTACGAGTGATGCATCTACATGTGAAAATTTTAAACATTTGAATTAATTTAGTATAAAGTCAATCGGTCAAAATTAAAAGATTAATAAATTAATTTTAGTGCATTTATTTTTTGAACTTTTTTTTACCGCTTGACTTTATACTAAATTAATTTGAACGTTTAAAATTTTAATATATTAATATAATAATATTATAAGTATATTAATATAATAATATAATATTGATAAGCTGAAATTGTATCTATTGAAACCTAGGGTTTGTTATGTAAATTAAGCCAAGTTTTGATTCGAATTAGGTTTAATTAGGTTAGAAATGTCCAAAAGTTCAAGTTACTGCCCTAGTTGTGTTTATTTTGTAGATAATCAAGTGCTTGGAGCTTAACGGAGTAAGACGGGTGATCTGGAGCAAGACAGCACGAAGCTGGAGTAGATTTCACATTTATTGCGGGCCGCAACCAACTCAGACAGAACCATCTTCAATACAGCATTTCCAGGACCTTTATTGCGGTCCGCAATAACCTTATTGCGGCCCGCAATAACTTCTCCAGCACAGCATTTTCATTCCAGCACATTCATTGCGGCCCGCAATAAAACTCATTGCGGCCCGCAATAACCTCTCCAGAATTTTCTGCGCAGTCTGTTAACTGCCTCCACTCATTGCGGCCCGCAATAAATCCATTGCGGCCCGCAATAAGTCGGTTCAGAGCCCGAATTTGCTATTTTTAGGGAGTTATTCTTAGTTTTTAGGAGGGGTATAAAAGGGGGACTTGTAGAATAGATTGTTAGTGTAATAATCTAGAAGTCAATAATACGATAATTTATCATAAAGCTTTGTTCATGAATTGGATGATTAATATCATTTTGTTGCCTTGAGTATTATTGCATTTATGGATCATTTCGAGTTCATGACTGAAATTGTGAAACTCCATAATATAGATGATATATACTCTTAAAAGGTCACTGACCAAGGTAATTAGCAGGAACACTAATTACCGCTGTAAGGTTAGTATGTGGATTAAATGATGGTCAAGTTTTACAGACCATAGACAAGGAGTTGTCATTTTAATCACATAGATATATGTTCCAGGAACATGATATCTGACAGACCCCGAATGAAACATTATATGGAATTGTGTTCGTGTCATTAATGCTTTCATTCAGTGTTAAGTTCTAGAGTATGAGGTATTCATCTTTCCTACTAAGAAATGTATATGTGTGATTGTTATCAAACGCTGTCGGTAAAATGCAGTTATAACGGTAGCTCTTCGGTATACATGGCTTAGCTGAGGTAGTGATGGTTTACCAAAAGTACTATTGTCCCCCGTATCTCTATACGAGCTATAGCATCACTGGGCCCCTTGATAGAGTAAGATTATCAGCGCGCGGTATGATTACAAGAGTAATCATATTTGATAATCTGCTCAAGATCAAGAAAAGATTAAGTTTACAAGGATGACACACACCTACCTTGAAACTAATCTGATAGCTATGTGACAAAAGAACTGACACAAGTAAATTGTTTACTGGATCGTGATATTGTACTGTACAGCATCATCTGTGTAATTGGATGGTCATGATGTGTTGCCAGATGCCGCTCATGATTATAGAAGTTAAAACAGTTTTAACTCTATTTATCAACATAACACAGATCCTATTGGGTCACACCATATAGGAGTTAATCGGAGAATCTTATTGTGATTGATTATAAATTGGTTATGATCAATAGTAAGATGGTTATAATTAATTATACGTGTTATAATTAAATTATAAATGTTATGTAAAAATAACAAGCAAAAACATTGGTTAATTTATAAACGTGTGTGACACGTTGTATAAAAGTTAACCGGTTAATTTATAAATGTGCAGGACACGTATAAATTACCGAAACAACAACCGCAAGAAAAATATATATAATTGTTCAGAATAATTATACAAATATTATTTGTGTTCGGGCCGAGGGCATTCGGGTCTTTTCAGATTCGTCCTTATCCGCATGACATGTCATTGATCCTATCCAGATGACACGTCATCGATACCGAAACAAACAACCGCAGAAAAATATATATAATTGTTCAGAATAATTATATGAACATTATTTGTGTTCGGGCCGAGGGCATTCGGGTCTTTTCAGATTCGTGCTTATCCGCATGACGTGTCATCGATCCTATCCAGATGACACGTCATCGATCTTATCCACATGTCATCATCCTTATCCATTCGATGGCATATCTTGTAAATAGGCCGAACTTGGAGGGCATTTTGGTCATTTGGCAACCGACCCTAAACCCTATAAATAGGGGTGGAGGGGTAGAGAGAAAAATCACTAATTCACTCATACCGTTTCGTGTCGAAACGGATCGGTATTTTCTCTATTTCTCGGTTTCTCTCCCAAATAGTGTTTCGGTTGAGAAAAGAAAGTTATACGTAGTTGACGTATAATCTTGCGGGTTGTTGTGGAGTATATTTACGGGATCGATGAATAGTGTTCTATCGAATTTCGCGGTATGTCAGTTTTGCATATTGATGAAACTGAGCAACCGAAAATTCGTGTTTACGGGTTTTCGTCTTTTCCCGTGAATAGTGTTTTTGCAGAATTCCGCGGTTTACGGTATTTCTGGCAGAAGAAATAAACCGCTCTCCGGTTAGTTCTGGTGGATAACCGATAGAGGCATCAGACGTCTGATGCTCCGCTCCGAGTCGATTCCTTCCCTGGTGAGGCTCTACTCGCTCGGTCTGCATTCCAACTGTGATTTGGAAACAAGGTATAAATATGTTATATTAATCTATTTAATTGGTAAGTAGATTAAAGTTTTAGAAATCAATCATGGAGTAGATCTGTAAAAGGATTAAATTGGGTTTTGATGCCAAAGGAATACTGAAGGTGGACCGCCTTGGAAAGTTTCCTGACATACCCCGTTTAATCCTGAGCTTAAGTTGGCTGTAGAAATTTTTGTTCTACGGTCATTCCGCACCTTAAGCCTAAACGGGTTTTGGTTACAGCACCGTCGAAACCCCAACATAGATAAGGGGACGTTTTTTAGGCAGAATTTCTAGGGTTTTAAACAAGGAAAAGCAAGGAAAAACAAGGAAGAGAGAAGGAGGAAGAAGAGAACACCATTGATCAACCGGTTTTATTGTTTTCTTTCCTTTGGAACTCTTTTATTCTTTTGATTTGTGCTTTAGCCATGACTGGCTAAGGGCTTTTCTAGGGTTGATTAGGGTTGTACTTGAAACTTTTGTTATGATTTAGTTGATTTTATTTTATATATTCTTGTTCTTTGTTATGATCTATTCTTTATTTTAATTGATTGTGAGGACTTAATCGAAATCACATGAAACCCTAGGATTTGGTATTTGCAATTGAGAAATTGAATATTAGGTCCAGACCATAAGGAATAGGGTATTTGATAGGCTAAGTACCGAGAGGTGACGCTTGTCTTATACGGGCTTCACCTAATAGTTTAAAAAATTGTGCCAAGTACCGAGAGGTGAAAGATAGTTTTCTAGATCAATTGGGACAACAAGAACTTAATGACTTTAGATTAGAGTAGCCAAGTACCGAGAGGTGACGTTTATTCTAATTGAAAGATGGTATTAATATAGAGATATCACTTTGTACCTACAACACCCAATTGTGCCTTCATAAACATAAGAACATAAATTTAAAAACCAATTAGTTGTGACATTAGTGGATAGGAACCCTAAGAAACCCTAATTTCTCATTCTTGTTAAAAACCTAATTTTGCTTTAAAGACTTAGTTTAATTCAACTAAATCGCAATCAAACCAACCAATTGAACAAACAAAAACCTCTTTACTTTCTTTTACTAAATTAAATTGTTAGGTTAGACTTAGATATTCCGACTTGTCCCTGTGGAGACGATCCCTAAATACTACTCGACAAGGTTGTACACTTGCAACCGAATTGAGCGTAAATTAGGATTTATTACTTGTGTTGTAATAATCTACATCAAATATAAAAAATAAAAAATAATATAATATAATATATATAAAATCATAATATAATATAAAAAACAAAAAATAATATAATATAATATAATAATAATATTATATTATATAATATAATAATAATATTATATTATATAATATAATAATAATATTATATTATATAATATAATAATAATATTATATTATATTATATAATAATAATATTATATTATATTATATAATATAATAATATTATATGTATATAAATCCGGACGGGTTTTATTTTCCCGTCTGGCCTTTGCTTTATTTTTTTTTTGCGTTGGGACGGGATTACACAACCTGTCCAGGTATTTTTTTTTTTTTTTTTTTTTTTAACCGTGAAGTCGTTTTAACCGATTAACTGCGGTTAATTAAGGATATAACCCGGACGGGATAATTAGACCCGTCCGGTGGGACGGGTTTACACAACCCGTTCTACTCAGTTTTCGACAAAATTCAAAAGTTATGCTGTATTTCGATATTTTTTTTTTTTTTTTTTTTATTAATAAAAAATTCGGTGATAACATTTCTAGAGCACGTGGATTTTGCTATGTACCATCCATGTGTGTTTGGATTAAAGTTAACTAGTCTACAAAACCACACTTGGTTTTAACTTGTTAATTTAAATTTGCGTTCGTGTATTTTCGTTAATTTGGTACTCGTTACTCGTACCCAAGTAAGAATTAAAATTCTGAATTCTGATAGTTTAACGGCAGTCGGCAGTCAAAAATACATCATGCAAGCATTAAACCCTCTACCACGCTCTAGAACTTGAGCTTGCAGTGCAATTGGACGGATTAGATTACCTATTGACCTTAACATTCGTACATTCATCGAAACTGTCTACTAAAACCAACGGCGCTCCTATATATAAACCGGGACACGTATCCTCTGCATTAACGTACCATTTGAGCTAATTTATGAACCGTACGATCAGAATTCGGGCCAATCCGGCTTAAGCCTATAACGCACGGGGCCCTTTAATATTAGTACAAATCTCAATCGGACGGTCCACATCTTAACTCAAAATTTGAGTTAATGCAGAGGATATGAATTCATATAAACCGAGGGCGCGAAGGCAAGCAGATAAGCATCGGGTATTCGGGTGGATCTATGATATATCCTCTTGAGGGAACCTTTGTTCTTATCTGTTGACATGCGGGAAATATCCAAAAACATCCGTACATCAAAAAATGGGCATACATGCATTAAATAACACAGTGTACCACCCTATTTAATACTCAGTGCTGATCTACTTTCCATACGTACTTTTTTATTTTTCTTCCCCCCTTTAATTATTCTAGTGAGAGCGAGAAGTCACTAGAACCTACGGAGTGCTGAGTAATGGAGGAAGCGAGCGACATGAGGGCCAAGGAAGAGGCAACAGTTGAACCAGAGGCAGCAGGAACGACGGCCGTTGAGAAGGTGTTGTTCAAAGTGGTGGTGGCGATCGATGACAGTGACATCAGCTACTACGCCTTGTCTTGGGCTATTGACTTCATTATCGCTAACCGCCGAGATGATTGCAAGCTAGTTGTGCTCCATGCGCAACACCCGATCGAAACCTTCATGTATCCCGTTGCCGGCCATGGTACGTAATTGCTCTTAATCGGGTATCTTTTTGTCTTCTTCTTTTTTTTATTTATTTTTATTTTTATAAGAGTGGATAAACCCACGGATTTCATAAAGAAATCATACTGGTTCTTACAAAGGGCGGTACCAACTACCAAGCATCTGGTACCTCAAATATAGTTACTAACAACTAAAAATATCGAAGTACTACAGTTTTTACTTTTTAGACTAATTAAGGCAGTTTACAAAAGTTAACATACAGTACAATCCATCCATCCATCAAATTACAAACATCATAATTACAAGTTTACAAGGGTAAATATTTTAACAGAACAGTTTTAACTTCATGCAGTGCACGGGCTATAGGATCAAAACTTTCTGTTAAAAACTTAAAATCATTACCTATAATTACAACAAAGGAAGACTGTTCAGAACTCATTCTATCAATTTCTGCTATCTCAGCTAAGTCTCTCTGAAAATCAGCTAAATCCTCCAGGTCTAGTCCGAACCAGGGTCTAGCTCCTGCAGGAAGCTTTCCCTTTTCTGCATTTCTGAGTCGAAAGATATTATTATCCTGCCTTTCTGAGTCAAATTTGTAACATTCAAAGGAAGAATTAGAGCATGTACAGTTGGCAATAATTTCTGGTTCAAGAAACTATGTACTCTTTGCTTTCATGATTGGGCTGTGCATGCATTTGCATCCTAATGATGTATTTCGTTTCCTGTACAACAACCAGCTGTTTATGCTCCGACCTTAGCGACGGATGCTGTCAAAAAGGCTAATGAGGAGAACTCCAAGCGCATTATGTCTAAAGCAATTAATATTTGCAAATCTAAAGAGGTAAGGGAAGGCTGTTTTTTACTTGATCAATATTAATTCCACTTGCAATGATCTCAATTAATTAATCACTTCTCTCCTTAGGTGGATGCCTTGACTGCTATTGCAGAAGGAGACCCCAAGGATGCGATATGTGAAGCAGCCGAGAAATTGCATGCTGATCTTCTCGTCGTAGGCAGCCGTGGTCTCGGCATGGTCAAGAGGTATTTGATTAATTATTATTATTCCAGCGCTTTCATTGATGAACGTTAGACTGCGTTTCATATGTTAATATTGAGTAATTAATGTAATTGGATTCTCATTTCTTTTGATGTATTTTAGGGCATTTTTGGGCAGTGTTAGCGATTACTTAACACATTATGCAAGATGTCCAGTCCTGATAGTTAAACCGCCTAAGGAAAGTCACAAATGATAGGAGGGATATGATATAATCTGCTTCAACATGTGCGACTTTGTAAATAGTCGTAGTTGCTATTAAATAAATGTAATATGATCTCATCTTATGACTTGTGCTTTATGGGATCAATGTGCTGATATGTGATATATCCAAACACTTGGGAGAGCAAATACTGAGATAAGTTGTATCTATGTTTGAGCAAGTACAGATTACCATATCTAAAAAAATAGATGCTAGAAGTTAGTTAATTGTTTATAAGTATAATGTTTTTGTTAAAAATAACAAGTTTAATGTTACAAGTTTCGGTCATATAGTCATATTTTTAATGATTATATATTAAAATATCTATTGTAGACTGTTCACTATTGGAAGGTAATTAGTTTTAAGTATTTACATCTACAAAACATTTTTTAAAAGAAACTAACTACATTCATTAGTGAATACAAGATGTGAAATTTACTTGTCCTCTCCTTGTACTGCTAAAAGCAACACGTGGCGGCCTGATTAAGATCCAACCAACTACAAACCTCTAGGAACACTACTGTTTATGGACAGTGATTGTAATGTTTGATTCGGCACTGCTAAAAGCAACACGTGGCGGCCTGATTAAGATCCAACCAACTACAAACCTCTAGGAACACTACTGTTATGCACACTGTTTATGGACAGTGATTGTAATGTTTGATTAGGCACTGCGAATTTAAAGAACTTGATTCTTAGACCATTGGATTGGATTGCGTGATTGCGTCAAGAAGCACTGTTGATATTTGGAAATCCAAAGAAGTACAATTTACTATGGAACTCGACCACTTTGTAGTGTTTTTGTAATAACTCTATTCCCTTTTATCATAGTAACAAATTAAAAGTTCAGGTTTAGTTCAGCGAGTTCAAAAATTTGTGATTTAGATATAATTCGGTATAATAAGTAAGCAGAAAAAAAAATCCAATGAAATTCCATCAATTTTTTTTTTTTTTTTGACATTTTTCTCACGAATAATACGTGACTTGCATTTTATATGTGTTTTATTCACGAATAAAATGTATTATACGTTTTTTGCGTTTTAATCGGAGTTTGATTCAGAAACGTCCAAAAAACGAATTAAACACAAATAATATGCGCCTTTTATAACAGGTTTTTGGTTGTTTTATTAAGTATATATTGGGTGTGGTAGGATTGAGCATATGGGGTAAAACCATCTAGGTTGGTACCAGTTTAACGCGGATGATGCAATTTCGCTCTCTCTTTTTCTTTTGTTTGTTTATACAATTTGAACGAACTTGTAGCTCCTTGAACGAAATGGGAGTTGCTGAAAGGCTTTCACTTTTTCAAAAAAAAAATAATAATAATAATTACGCTAACGACTGTAGCATATTTTCATGTTTTCAGAGGGGTGCACACGGATCGGATAGTGGTAAAATAATATCTGTATTTATTTTTTTTAAACGGATATAAATACGAATTGGATATTAAACAGATATAAATACGGATACGAATATAATTCGGATATTCAACCATTATGGTAAACAATATAATTTTATCATATTAAATTTGTGAAGGCATTACAAAATATTTATATAATTAACAAATTAATTAGTAACATATACTACAGAGACAGAATCCAATATACAAAAATTGCGATTCTGGCATTTTTTTTATGGATAAATTGGTTTTGAATAAATTTGTGAGATATAGTGTCAAACTTTTTTTTTTTATATAAAATGTTACTATTATGCAATTTAGTCTTTTTGACATAATATAATTACCAAGGTAATTAAGATAAATTTGCATCTCTCACCCTTTATATTCCTTTTTGTTGTACACAAGTTCCTGGAACAACCAACCAATATATCATATCAGTAAATAGTATTTGAGAGGGTTACAGAAATTCAATACCGGTTTTACATAATCACACAAAGGTATCAACAGAGAAACAGACAGCTATCCATTGGTATAGCAAGAACTTGAACTCGGTATCAGGAAAATTCTAGGGTTTTATGTTTTCAACCAAAACCAAAAATTAAATCAACCTAGAGGTCCTAAGCTTAGCTCACAAGAAACCAAATGTCAAAAGAAGCGAAATTTCAATCAATCATGATTTACAAAAAAAGTGATTTCTTACTTGGTCCTTTACAAGTTACCAAACCAAAAAAGAGAGAAAAATCAACATCAAGAAAGAACGGGAAGCTACCAGAAGCTTTTTTGAAAGAAAAAGAGCAATCCTGTCAACGAACTAAATCGCATTCTAAACCGCGATTTGGTTTACACAAAGAAAAAACCTAGCTCATTGATGAAGAAGAAAAGGAACAGTCGAATAGAGGAAGGGCGGTGAGAGAATTTAGCCAAGCAATTCGAATGACGACTAATTTATTTGATGGAAATTTCATGAAACTTTGCGAGAGAAAAGGTTTGAAACGACGGAAATTGGATTCGAGAGGAGGAAACTAATGGGTGGCAAACTTTTACCAATGCTAAACTGCCAACGGATATCCGTTTTATTAAATTTACGAATACGAGTAATTATCCATATCCGTCTCTGAAATTAAAACTGTATTCGTATCCGCAAACTATCTGTGCATTCAAACATCCTAATCCGCAAAAATCCGGATACAGATCCGAATTTTTCAGATAAAATTTGATCCGTTTACACTCCTAAGTTAGGAGTGGATCTGTGACGAATATAATCTAACATTCACATGCAGTGGGGTCACAGCGAAGATAGCTATGGAATAGAAAAAAAAAAAAAAAAAAACGAGACGATTTGGTTCTCAGTTGCAATTTTCACAAAAAATTATTTCATCCCGGACAATTTCGGCTCAGCCTCACCCGTTAATGAGGCACAGTCAAACGAGATCTGCTTGGGTCCGATGCCCATTGGATCCAAAGTGGTTCCAATGGGTTCAGTAACCATCGGATCTGCTTTAAGATTTGTGTATACGGATTTTAAAGCATACGTGAAATTACGAGCGCGAATCCTAAAGCAGATCCAACGGTTACCGAACCCATTAGAATCACTTTGGGTCCAATGGGCATCGGACCCAAGCTGCTTCCCAGTCAAACATGTACAAAAACTTGAATTTACAGGTTCTATAATAAGTAATAACAAAACCAAAGCACATAGTAGACCAATCTAATGAAACCTTCTTTCTGCCTGTAAACATTCTCTAGAAAATCAATGCATCCATCAAAGAAGGAAAAACAAAAACATGGTACTACCCTTATTCAGAGGCACCATCGGTAAAAATTCTCTCGGACATCTGAGTGGCAAGCAGAATTCAAAACGCATTTCCCTTTAATATTTGTAATAAAGTTATATACTAATACTAACCCTATCTATTTGCAAAGAAAATTTGGAGGCAGTATTACTGGAGGAATGGTAAATAACTTGAGCAATATGGAACAGGCGGAAGAGAACAAAAAGAGCCCATGAACAACGTCTACAACGAAAGCTTTAGAAACATCAACAGGCCCAACACCCTATCTACTCCTATGATATTCTTACACACACAAAAACGCAAAAACCAGCAACCATGCATATACCTCAATAACGGGTCATGTTCCTCCACTTGTCCTTCAAGTCAACCTGCGTTAATATATTTGTTATATTAAAAATATTTCATCCTTCATGATAGAAAATTTGACTTTAGTTTGAGAAAAAAAAAATATCATACTGCAGTTCGACCAGTAAATTCATCCGGGTAAGTATCCAAAATTTCCTTCCAGTTGCCTTTCCCAAACCTTGATTGCGAAATACAAAAATTATGTTAGAAATTACTAATTATATACCACCACAACAAAACAAGAGGGGCTTATTTGACCATATAGGATAAGGAATGTACCAAGCACCTTACATTAAAAAAATATAATCCGAAATTATTCTTTCACTCACTAATACAGAGAGGAGCAAGAAGAAAGAAGGAAACAATCAGGTATCTACTAACAATAAGAAGAAAACTGGGGTTATCAACTATTATCGATATACAAGGTATACAACTCTTTTATACAGCCTGCATAATAATCCCGTGTTTCATAGATGAGTGACTCGTCATGAGGTTTTAAAGGAACAATGAAATTATCTTGTCTGAAACATAGGAGGATGGGAAGTATTACCATGTAAATAATAACAGCCATACTTAAGGTCAGACAATCAGACAAGCAAGCATTAAAAGAATTCTTTTCTCAAAAAAGGATAAAAAATGGTCATACTCCTTTACGGCTTTTCTCAAGGCCTCTACCTCGTGAGGCTGCCATCTGAGCACCCGTCTTCTTTTAGGTATTTGACCTTTTTGATTTTGTATTTGCTGGGTTCTTTTACTCTGCATAACAGTCTGAGCATTCTCCATTTTGGGTGCATCATCTATCGAGTCATTCCACTTCAAATCACAAAAAGGAAGGAAAACCCTGGTTATAACATAGTCAAACTGAAAAGCATTTCACGGGAAAGATTTTCAATTTTGAAGTTTGTTTGTTTGTTTGTTTTTTAAATTAGTAGGCAAAATGCATTTTTGGATGATATTGTTGGTTGTCCCGTTTACACTGCCAAATTCAGATCTCACGCAAAATAATTCTATGAGAAAAAAAATAAAAGAAATAGAAGGTCGGTCATTAGCTCAACCAGCACCAGGCAAGACCACAACACGTTCAATATAGTACTGCTACAGTAAAGTCCACAAACCTCAAATGTATGGGCAGTTGAATTTCGATCCACAAATTTATGTACTGGCACATGACTAAAGCAATTATTCATTTTGACATTTGTGTTGTTTGCATGCGATGTAGAAGCATCATTTGCATTTCTTAGAGTCCCTTTGCCATTCTCTTTACTCCTAACTTGTTTTCTTTCATGATTCCCACAGGACTTTGTCGGGCTCTGCTGATTTTCCTCGCAAATATGGTTTCGTTTGACACCAGCAATACCATTTTTACTGGCACATGAGCTGGCACTGGTACAGGTGCCATCAGCTTGTCTAGCACCCTTTTTGGCTGGAGATGTTTCTGCTTGGTTTGCTCCTTTGTCAGACTTTTTACTTGGTGTAAAGTCACCGTCTACTTGTTTAGCACCAGGCTTGGTCGCCAATGTTTCTCTTTCATTTACTCGAGTTGAATTTTGGGTTACTACTCTGTCAGACCTTCTACTTGGGGTAAAGGTATCGTCGACTTGTTTATTGCCAGTTTCGATTGGAGATGTTTCTCTCTGAATTGCTTCAGTTTCTTTCTGAGTTGCTCCTTCGTCAGACTTTTTGCTTGGTGCCACACTTGCAACCTTTTGCTTCTCTGTCAGAAATTGTACAGTCAAACAAATAAGTTCCTAAATATTAAAATGAAGAAATTTTATCTCTTTGCTTGACTGTAATAAAGAAGAGAAAAATGAGGTTGATGTTTTCCTAAAGAGCACAGAAGAGACTGTTTATAACCTAGAAGTATAATGAAATTGAGAAAATAGGCATGAATTGCAATTTATGAGTGCACAACACAATTTATCAGTTTACTAGTATGTTATATCACAAATTTAGATTGCATTTTTTCAGGTTCATTCCAATTTTCCTTCAATGCATAGCAGGTAACAAACAATCATCTTTACAAGTTAATTACCTATTAAACATGGAGGGTTTGAAATTAGAATGCCAGTTTTAATCAATACAATAATCAATAAAATGCATGAGGCCAGATCCTCCTCATACGGTCAATATTTAAATTTAAACACCAACGAGACATAGGTATACAATTCTGCTTCCAAACCAAAACAGGCATACAATTGACAATTCCCATTTTATTAGGTCATTAACAGAAAACAGAAAAAAAAAATTAAATAACCTCTCCCCAATTCTTGGACCCTACGCAAAGGGAATGACGACTCCATGGCTCTAAGCTCTTCATCTACAAAATCTCTCAGAGCAAAAATCGCCTTGTCCCTAGCGCTCACCACACTATTGACCGGACAGTTCCTAATATTTTCTTGCTTCGCGATAATACGACGCCACGGCTCCAGCAGCTTTATAGAAAAACAGTAATTACTCAACCGAGACAGCGCAGCGGCTACCACTGGGGAGAAACCGGGAGCCGTGGAGAGATAGAAGAGATGGGAGGAGTACGCAGTGCATAGAGAAGGGGAAGGAGGGGAGGTTGGAGAAGGGAGGAGTCGCTCGAGGGTCTTGAGTGTGAGCGGAGAAAGGAGCCGGTGGGAGGCGGAGATGGAGAGGAGATGGCGGAGAAGGAGAAGGCGTTCGATGTGTTTGGGTGGCTTGGGGTTTACGGGGAATGGGAGGGAACGGATGAGATAGACTAGTAGGGGGTGAGAGACCTCGAGGTCGCGCGCAGCGGACTCCACTATCCACCAGAGTTTCTCGTCCTCCATTGATGCGTTCGAGAGACGGGTCAGTGGAAAGGATAGTCCGGGTGAACAGGTTTCCGGGGAGAGTCCGGATCCTCTTTACTCTCAGAAAATTTGTTTTTGCTCAAGGCGTTTCCTCTCTCACTTCCGTCTCGCTTATCTGGCGTGCCACGGACTCTTCTTATGTGTGCTAGTGACACTCAGTCTTTATCCATATTATACAAACAAAACACGTTGCTTGTCTTAAAATTAGTATTGGATATACCTAAATGCCAATAGAAAACCTAAACACTACTACTTACTTGATACGGATACGAATATAATTTTGAATTTTAATTAGAGGGAATTTCATGTATACAATTCAAAAATTACAAAATTAAGTATTTTTTTCTTCTAAATTTTGAAATTACATATCCCTTCTACACTTCAAAGACTCACAAATTTATTCATTTTATTATTTTTTTATATTAAAACTCATTCTAAATTTATAAAATATCCATTTTACCCTTTATTAAAAACTCAAATTTGATTTTGAAGAGTTCCTATACCGTCCGATCCGCGCACATCGTTTCAATATATGTACATGTTCGCTTCAAGATCTGCGTTGATCTAGGACGCACGAATATTAAAGCAATCCTGATCCACGCGCAACACATTAAATTTGTGCATGTTGCTTTAATATATGTGCGTGTTTGCTTCAAGATCTGTGCTGATCTAGCTAGTACGGATCTTAAAGCAGTTCGGACAAAGGAACCCTTTAGATTCAAATTTGTGTCAAATGGGCGTTTTATGCTTTTAATGAAACGATAAAATGGATATTTTATAAATTTAGAATGTGTTTTAACATAAAAAACAATAAAATGTGTTAATTTGTGAGTTTTTGAAATTTAGAGGGGGAATATGATATTTCAAAATTTAGAGGAGAAAATACCTAATTTTGAATTTTTTGAGGAGTATACATGAAATTCCCCCTAACTTTTAAGTTATCATATCTAAATAGTAGATATATTATTGTATCTGTTGTTTAGACGTAATTGAGAAACATAAATAGAACAAAAGGGTTCATAGTTGCTACCGTTGCTTGCGCGAATCCACATCGTATGCATTAACTCAAAAGAGCATCTTTTGAGTTAATAGATGTAGGCCGTCCGATTGTAAATGGAGCTTATCCGGCTTATGCTTAAAACATATGGGGTTTTCAATATTAATGCGGATTTAATTCGCATGAGTCTTGAAGCTGATCAGACGGTTTAGATGTATTAATTCAAAAAATTCCTTTTTGAGTTAATGCTGAGGGTACGAATTCTGCTTGCGCAAGGGAAGAAACAACTTCCACCACTCGTTGAAATTGAGTAACGGAAAATTTAACCATATAGTCAAGGCAATGTTTGCAAATCTTTCGCCACATTTTATTCATTACATAACACTAACAGCACAACTGCATCTTCATATACCATTACATATTTGTCCACCCAATAAAACATTTCAATGTCAACACTTCAAGCAACATAAAACAGCTAAGCTAGTAAACTCAAAACATATTGCACGTGGATGAAGAACTATAATCCTGGACCAAGCTTACCAATGCAGATCCTTAAATGTTAGTAATAAAATAAAAATGAAACATCATTTACCATGGTCGAGGTGAAAATGATATAGATAATATCCGATTTATATTTAAAAAATTAGATGTGAAAATCTAATATCTGTGTGGATAATATCCTGGACCAAGCTTACCAATGCAGATCCCTTAAATGTTAGTAATTAAAAAAAAAGAAATGAAACATCATTACCATGGATAGGGTTGAAAACAGTATGGATAATTTCCGATTTGTATTCGAAAAATTAGATGTGAATATCTAATATCTAAATATCCGTGTGAATATAAATACATATATAATTTTGTGTTTTAGTCATCAGTATTCAAATAGTATATACCATATAGTTTAATATATATTATGAAAAAAATATTTTATCCACCATTATAATTAGATAAATAAAATGGATTTTTAGTATTTTTTAATAAATATCTAATCCGATTCATATCCGTATCCGTTTAATTTAATATCTGATCTGTATCATTATCCGAAAATCGAGAAGGTATTGGTTTTTACCACTATCTGCTCCGTTTTCACCCAGGAGCCCATGGAGCTACTTACTGACAACCCAAATTTATCATAACACAAATCTCGTGGGATTAAACTACATTATCTGTTTACCCAATTAAATATTTCCAAAATTCCAGATAATGTTTTAAGCAACACTATCAAACAAAACACTAGTAACAATCTTGCATGTTGATGAAGAACTTCAAATCACGGTCCACACTCAAACAAAGCAAATCCCTTTTAATATGGATAAATGACTAAACACCACACCATAGATTCTACCTACCATCTACGGCATAATCCAAATTTATCTTAACAGAAATTGTGTGGGGCATAACTCAAAAAAATAGTTCAGACATTCACTTTAGAGTTGATTCCCAGCCGCCAAGTCTACTACAAGGATCGTAGTTGGTATAAAGTAGAAATTCATTTCCCAGCTTATTGGAATGTCGAGGCCGGAATAAGCAGGGTTGCACATTCAAAAGCTCTAATGCTCTCTCCTTCTGCACTTCTCCTGCTCCATATGTCAAACAAACAAAATTCAGCCTTTGCAAGAACAACAACTAAAAAATAAACCTAATTCAGCTCCCCATGTCCAAATAATACAAAAGAAGAAAAAAACAGGGGGAACTTCTTTGGGGGTCACTAGATATCAATTAGCGTCACAAATTAGTCACTGAAATTTAACTTGCCCTTCTAAATCTTGTGACTTCTGATTTGTGAAAGTCACTTTGTTTTTTTCTTTAAAGAAAATAACCAAGGGCTAATGTCGTTGTTGATGTCAGCAAAAAGTATGTGTAAAGCACGTCCATATCAGCACGAGAACTTCTCCAAGCTTGCAAAATATGATAATGTCATCACAAGTCAATGTTGCCTTGGTGGAGTGACTTGAGTGAAACAAATCAAATGTACAACAGCTTGAGGAGAAACTGACCAATTTGTGATGTAGGGTTAGGTTTAAGTGATCTTCAAAGAAATTTACCAAAAATAATAGAAGGAAATAAAAGAGGTCATATTCAGTAAGCTGGTGATCACGTGGATCGGACGGCTATGATTCTGTCAGTAGAGTGTAAATACTAACCCTAACCCCTAAATCGTAAATTAACGTTTAACCCCACCAGTGCGGCCAGCTTGTGGAGAAACTGACCAATTTGTGATGTAGGGTTAGGTTTAAGTGACCTTGAAAGAAATTCACCAAAAATAATAGAAGGAAATAAAAGAGGTCATATTCAGTAAGCCGGTGATCACGTGGATCGGACGGCTAAAATTCATTCAGTAGAGTGTAAATACTAACCCTAAACCCTAACCGCAAATTAACATTTAACCCCACCTGTGCGGCCAGTTATAACCTCCCAAAACAAGAACCTTTTAAGAGAATCTGTGGTTTGAAGGAAAGGAGAGGCAAAAATTAATTCAATCGGCAGCATTAGGTTGGAAAAGAGAGGCCCGGTGAAATTGCTTTTTTTGGGTTGGATCTGGCAAAAGTAGGAGCACAGGTGGAAGACGAGCCAATCCCCATCTTCTTCCCTGCTGTTCATTTAGAGGAGTAGAGCATCACTAGAGACAGGACCTACCAATTGCCAATGAGGCCCCAATCAGGTACCGCCGCCGCCCAATAAAAACCAAAAACCTAGGGTTTTAGTGTATTTTTAGGGAAAATTAGGAGAAAATAATGGGTATTTTCAAGTATTTCTCCCTACAAGTCTAATTCAAACTCGACTTTCCAGTCAAGAAATTCAATTCCAAATCATCGCTATTGATTTTTTTATTGATATCATTCAAACTCTAGATTTGGTTTCCATCAAAGACTACTTTTCATTAATATATTTTTCCTAATTCAAGTAAATAAAATCTTTAAACTACAACAGAAGTTATATTTAAATAAACGCTGTTGATCAATCTCCACAACAAAATCTTTAACCTATTACTTTTACACAGGAACAATACCTGTGAGTAAAAGTATGACGGACTGTTGAGGATTAGCTAAGAAGAAAATCGTTTTTGCCACTTTCTCCAAGCATTCCTTGCTCTGCAAAAGCATAAGTGTCAATACAAATTAACAAAAAACATTGTGATGAAGAAAGTTTCTGCAATCAAATTGAATATATAAACCAAAGAAAATAGAAGACATCATAAACATAAAGAAAGTTTTTAGTTTGTTCTCTATTTACCAAATATGGAACACTAACCAGGTATGGTGGATCCACTACAATAATTTTGTAACTGTGCTTTAATGACGAAGGAAGCTCTTCTGGCTGGTTATAGTCGTAAAATATGAAATCATCACCATATTGATCAAATCGTTTGTCAAATTCCAATATTTGAGCTGGGATGTCAGGCTCATTTTTCTGAAGAAGTTGCCCCAAAAAAGTGTAATTAATTGACAGAATTTCAGAAATCAGACTAGAAACATCTTGATGGAAGTATGCCAGTATAGTTATTATCAAGCTTTAATCAGCATAATAGTAACTTTCAACCTAACCTAGTGACTTAGTATCCCCAAGTTATCCTTGGTTAGGCTGGACTGCTGGAGCTGAAGGTGCACATGAGCAATTGGGTACAAAATTAATTTTATATTTCTTTTATGGTTTTCATTGTCTAGATCATTATCTTTGATTAGTAAAATACTCATTGATTCCACTAGTTGCTATCTTAATTCGAGGGTTAACTTCACCTAAATGTTAAACACAACAATCATTTACATAATCAAGAAGACAGTATGAAACTCTTTCAGATACAGGCAAAGAATCTGTGTTTCTAATAACACAGAGGCACACAGAATGACCTTGAGATAAGCATAAAGAGTTGGGCAAGCAATGCACGCCACGGAAGGAAGCGGAGAACCAGTGAATGAGGCGGAGAGGAAGCGAATCTCCTCCACCAGAGTCTCGGCGGTATGGCGGTCGTACCAGAACTGGCTGAGCCTCCAGTCCTCCGACACCAGCGCGACCTCCCCTTCCTCTCCGTTTTCCACCCTCTCTCTCTGCTCCGTTATGAACTCCTGCAGAGCTGCCAGTGCGTGTGCGCTTAGCGCAGGCGCATCGTCGTCGTCTTCTATTTTACTCGCCATGGAGAGTCTAGACACCGGGTCGCGAGAAAGGGTTTGACTAGTGTCTTCACTGTACTAGTGGACAAGAAAGGGCAATTATGGAAATTGTGGTCAAGTGGGCCGGGTTTGAATTCAAGCATCGAAAAGCTTGACTTGTACCCTAAACAAACGTTCTGGGCCATGATCTGATTCATTCGTGTTTTTCCTTTTTCCTTCTCCCTTTTTTTTTCCTCCTTTTACATTTGGATTTGCACAACAGAAGGGCACACTTAGGGCTGGCAAAAAAAATCGAGGTTCGTGACTCGATTCGGGTTTGATTCGAGTTTAATTCAATTCGAAATGGGTTCGAATTGAAACGAACCAAGCCAGGTTCGGTTCGAAATTAATTCAAACCAAACCCAAATCTAGCCTGGTTCGATCATTTACTTGATGAAATTAAAATTCCAGATAGAGAGTCATAATTTAACTTAGCCGACACTCCCTCGCTCTCAAATCTCAATAACCTAGTTCTCTCTCCACCTCTCCCTAACTCACTCTCTCTCTAGCTCTAAAATCTAGCCGACGCTCTCGGCGACTGGCTGTCTCTCCGGCTGTCACTCCTCTCTCTGGTCTAGGTGACTGTCTCTCCTTTCTCTTCGGTCGTCTCTCATAGTTCGTACCAGGAAAGCCGTCTCTGATGTATTTTTTCATGAACAATTTTTCAACTTAAAAACACTCATTTCATAGTTCATATCGGTAAAAGGAAGCCATGTGAATTGTCCCGTGAGAAAAAATTAATATATAAACTACCGGTATAACTAGGACTGCTAAAAAATAATTTAGTTCGTTATTTGATTCGGGTTTGATTCGAAAAATGTGTAGTTCGCAATTAATTCGATTCGAAATGGGTTCGGTTCGAAACGAATCAAATCAGGTTCGGTTCGAAATTAATTCAAACCAAACTCAAACCTAAGGTAAGTTCGGTTCGGTTCGGTTCGGTTCGTTGCCACCCTAGGCACACTTAACTGTTAAAAAAAAAAAAAAAAAACCTTTTGCGCATTTGTCTAGCCAATTGTTATGGCCGAACCCTAGAAGGAAAACCACCATTTTGAGCAATTACTTCTCTCATAAATCATAATAAATCCACCATATCTATTCTGATCATGACACTGTTGGCAAATTATTGCTTTCCCACTTCCAGTTGCTAATATATCACCGGTGATCGCTTTTATCTCAAATCTTCACATCGTCTCCTCCTCTGGGACTAGTACTAAAATGGTCATGAAAGAAAAAGAAATATACTAGGGAGGGCCCATCCTAGTGATAGTAGAAAGCCCAAATTTGTTTTGTCACTAGCTATTCCCGAAAACACCCCTACCTGGCTACCTAGTACCTCCTCCTTCCCTCTCAAGCTATCCTTCAATTCCTTCGTTCCGGGTCCGGCTGTTACCGCCGGCGCATTTGAGCACGGCCAGGGCACAACAATTGGATTTAATTTCTAGGGTTTGCTTTGCTCTCTTTCCGCGATCAATCTAGTCCTTTTCCTTCAAGCATTAATTTCGCGAATTTCTGTGAACCTTTGTTGAGGGACTAGTAGCCTTCAGCTGTAGAAGATCGACAATGAAGTGAGCGGGGGTTCTTTTAGAGCGTTTCTCCTGCCTGGCGCTTCATCCCTTATCGGAAAGTGTGCAATGGCGGATGACATAGTGTTGCAACTGTCATCCAAGTCAAATTCGAATCCGTCTGACCCGTCTTTACCCGCTAAGCTTGCCAAGCTGGAAGCGCGCATGGCTGGAAAGAGCTCTTCGTCTTCTCCTTCTCCATCAGTTCTGACCGGATGGCCGAGCCAGTCGGTGGTTGCACCACCACCTCCATCTGTCAGGTTCATGGAGCAGGAAGAGTTGCCCGAGTCTTCCTCTGACGATGATGACGTCAGCCCTACCTACATTTGTTCCTTTTACTTTTGTCTTTTGTACTGCAACTGTATAAATGCTTTCCATTCCTTTGTACCACGACTCTTTAAATTTGATGTATTTTTTTTTTTTTTTCAATTGTAGACCGGTGACGAGTTTTTGATACAGCATAACAAAAGAATCAAACTCCAAGAAAATGACACTGACAGGGCTCCTCAACAATCTGAGGTGCAATATTTTTTTAATAATGTACTCTCTTTAGATAGCATTGGTTAACTAGTAAAATACTGACAGGGTCCTCAACAATCTGGAGGCGCATTTTGTCTAATTTATTCTCTTTATTAATAGTATCATTTGAAATCAGATTCTTTGTACTGAATGCTTTATATTTCAAAATCTAGACCGAAATAGTGTTGATTGCTTTATGTTCCAATCAAATTAGGTTGTAGTTGACCTGAAGGTTTTGGAACCGGCTGACACCAGACCAAATTTGGAAGATTTAAGCAGGAAACGGCCAGGCCGAGGTAGAGGCCGCAGCTCATCAGGCAGGGGACGTTCAAAGAACTCTGATCAAACAAGATCTGTGTCTTCCACTTTGGTTGTCCCATCGAATGGGCATATGGACAAGCACTCTTTTGTGGTATTAACACGATGTGACTTCGCATGTTTACACTAGATTGCTGATTTTTTTTGTGTGTGTGTGTGTGGGGGGGGGGGGGGGGGGAGGCTAGTGAGGTTCAGTTCCATCCATTCTGTACCAAATGTATAAATGGGAGTTACCTGTAAAAACTAATTACCCTCTTTGCATATGGGAGAACTGGCATAAAGTAGATAAATTAAACCTATCCCTGCAAATGAATGATTTAATAATAGCTTTGGAGGTTGCAGACCTATTTTCAATGGGGTGTCCTTGTCAATATTCTTCTGATCCTTCATATAATATGTACAGCTCAAAAATCCCTATTCGAGGCAGGGTATTCCATAGGGTTGAAATGTATGTGGCCTATGATTTTTTCTTTCCGTGATTATTGAAAAAGCAGCTGTCAGAAATGAGTTAATCTCTATGCTGTCAACAGGAACAGATGGCCAAGGTACCACCTGCCAATAATGATACAACTGCTTACCAGGTATGAACTGTTGCTTGTTTGCATTTGTCTTCAGACAGATTTTTTTGTTTTAGTTCTGTATTCATCCATAATTGATGTGCTATTCATGTTGGGGAGGATCACTTGACAATTGTTTATCTTGACGATATTTTTCAAATCAATTGCACATAGCTTGAAAATTACAAAAAAAATTATTGATGTATTGTTGGATATATAGATAGTCTACCAACAAAATTTCATGCAATTTGAATATTGTTTGCCGATGCACCAAAACCCATTAATTTCATACCCATTAAAAGTTCAAGTCACTTGATGAACGGTTAAACATGCATCAAATGATCCCTCTCCGTCTATATTTCTCGAAGAACTTATTGGATTATCCATTTATCCTAAAATGCATGAATAATTTGATATCATGTTAAAAATTTAATCTCCAATTTCTATTTTTCAGTTGGAAGCACTAATATTAATCAGTCAGAACTTATAATTCATTATGAGGAATAGACTTTAGGCAAGACATGAACACGTTACTGCTATCTCAACTTTCCTTTGCACTGTCACAATGCAGTCCTTATCTGAAAAGTTGTATTGAGTTTCCAATATTAGCATTTATTAAATTTTTGTAGGAAGAGGTTCTTTCCTTGCGAGGTAGAGTTGCATCCCTTGAAGAGGAGTTAAAAAAGTTGCGGCAGGAAAAAGATGACTATCAACGTCTGTGTACTCAGTTAGAGAAGGTACCAGGTTGTTAAGATGCAATTTCGTGGCCAGCTTTAAGCTTTCTATAATTTCTTTAATTTGTTTGTCACACTTGGATAGGAGTTGAAGGACATCAAGGAGCATGACCAGCAGATAAATACAAAGGTTGTACTGCATGGCTTAGCTTTTATACACTTCTGATTTATCTTTATGATTTAGACATCTAGCAGTTTATCTTTCTAAATTCAGCTTAACCTGTGGGGGATTGAACAATTTTTTTTCCTATTGGTGCTTTAGTAAAAGATGTTACGGTTAGTGGTTTGCTAACGGGTTACCCGTTAGGGGTAACGGGTAGGCCGGGTACGGGTAAAACCCGTGACGGGTAGACGGGTAATTTTTCCAAAACCTCTATCCGGTCCGTTTATTACCCGTACCCGTTGCGGGTTGACGGGTACGGGTCCGGTCCGCCCGGTTTTTTTTTCAAAAAAATCAAAAAATTCAAAATTTTTTGAAGTGAAACGGGTCGGGTACGGGTAACGGGTACGGGTATGCGGGTAGACGGGTACGGGTAGGCGGGTAGACGGGTACAACGGGTTTTTTTTCAAATTAGGTTGTCCGGTCCGTTTATTACCCGTCTACCCGTTTGTACCCGGGCAAGGGGTACGGGTAACGGGTACGGGCCGGGCAAAACGGGTTGAACCCGTTAGGGGTTTAGCAAACCACTAGTTACGGTCATTATCGATAGAAAGTCACAACTTCGCAATTTTAGACAAGTTTGAGACAACCACGAAAATAGAAGAGAGAAATTTGTTACTTAACTACAAAAAAAACTAATAATCATTTTTAGTTTTGTATGCATGCAGAGGATCAAGATTGTTTCTGATTTGCTGATAGCGGTGTCAAAAGCTGAGAGACAAGAAGCAAGAATGAGAATAAGACAGGAATCTTTCAGGCTTGGAAATGTTGGCGTTATGAGGTTTGACTTTCTTTCTTTCTTTCTTTCATTGTTATGTACAATTCCTAGTATAAGATATTACAATAGAAGAGCATTGTTTTACTTGTTGAGCTCCATTAGTTGGCTGATTATGCTGCATAAACTAATAACAATTAGTTCTCAGAATTAGTTAAGTTGGACTGATTTCCATCATGATATCGTGTTTCCTTGGTTCTTCCATTTGGAGACTATGTAGACTGGCAATTTTCTGTAAATTATCTATTTAACTTCTGTAAATTTTTTGTATAAAGTCCTCTTGTGCTTGTGTTAAAATTACAGAGCTGGAACTGTCATATCTGAGGTTTGGGAGGATGGTCAAGCAATAAAGGACCTCAATTCTCATCTCGTAAGTTTTTCCATAACAAATGACAATACAAGTTTCTATTTTATTATTTAGTCCCTTCGATGTTTACCCATCAATCAGTTACTATTTGTGATTCTGTTTCTCTAGAAATCCTTATTGGAGACAAAGGAGGCTATTGAGAGGCATAGGAAATCACTTAAAAAGCGGCAATCATCTGGTGATGTTCCTATTTTTTTTTATCACATTATTTTTTAGCATTATTTAATGGTTATATAACATTCTGAGATTCTTGCCAAATTTGACTGTAAGTAAATTCCTTTGGTTGTTTTATTTAGAAAACAAAGGTGACGGGAGTGATGCTGAAGCTAGCACTTCTGAAGAAGATTTGATTTTGCAAGATGAGATTTGCAAATCTAGACTTGCAAGCATCAAACGGGTACAGTCCTTTCTTCCTAATGTTACAATGGATTATGCAAATTGCCTTGGTGCCAATTTTATTGAAGTGTATAACAACACCACAGTTCACTGTATGATTGATTATATTTGGTTCCCATTAAGGGCTGAAACCTATATGGTTCATGAAGATTTTTTTTTTACCCACGGAAAACCCTTTATTGGTTAAGTAGTTGATTCCCACAGATTGAAATTAAACTTCCTTCAGACAGCCAATTATATGTTACTGTATGGAATGGACTTGTCCATGAGTACAGCATAGGGGTTTTAAAGCTACATGCTATTATTTTGCTTCTCATTCATTACTTCTCTTAGGTTGTTTGTTGCTCAAATGTACAGTATAGATGTGAACATTAGGCAACATTGGTAGGTTGATGCTTAGTTGCTCAAGTGAGGTTCAATTGGGGCTTATCACAAACATTGTGAAAAGTGGCCCTATATTGTACCGATGAGGTATGTGCTGTGTTCTGGACTTCAAGCGCAGCTTATAGGCCCAAATTAATATTCTTTTGTGGAGTTCCAGATTTACGTTGTGATGATAGTTGTCTCATTTAATTAGGAGGAAGAAAACTACCTGAGAGAAAGGGATAGATATGAGTTGGAAAAGGGAAGGCTAATTCGTGAAATGAAGCGTATAAGAGATGAGGATGGGTCCCGGTTTAACAACTTTCAGATTCTCAATCACCGTTATGCTCTCTTAAATCTTCTAGGAAAGGGAGGCTTCAGTGAGGTTTATAAGGTGTGCTTCTTCTCTTCTCAGTACTTCAACAGACATCTTATATAAATCAGAAAGGAAAATGAGTGTTCCTGTGAACATTTGTAGTTTATTGGTATTGTGGAGAAGTTCAACATTTGTTGAGAAGTTGTTATGGAAATAATATGATCCTGTTAAATTTTAAATGTTTTGCCTTTATATATTGTGAGCCTGAATTGAACAGAAATCAAACCAAATGAACTAAGATTCTTATTTTCTCCAACTAGTATCAAACAGATTTTGTTGAAACAATAGAAATGAGGGACTAATTAAAAATGTGTTTGTTGAATCGGTCATTGTTTTATAGTTGATGTTATTTGAAAATGCATCAAAGTAGTTGACTATGAATTGCAAATAGGGTAAATCTTGAATTTCTTTTGCAATTTTGATTTAAAGTTGGATATAATTTTGCATAAATAAAACAAGAAACATGCCATGTCATGCATGAGGCAACTTTTCACACTATAGTTTTGGAGATTGAACTTTGTTCTAACACAGGCTTTCGATCTGATGGAATACAAGTATGTGGCATGCAAGCTTCATGGATTAAATGCTCAATGGAGTGAAGAAAAGAAACAAAGTTACATACGCCATGCTATTCGTGAATATAACATACACAAGACCTTGGTTCATCCAAATATTGTCAGGCTTTGGGACATTTTTGAGATTGACCATAACACCTTCTGTACCGTCCTTGAGTACTGCAGTGGTAAAATTTTCTGATTCTTTGCAATATTTGTTCTCATACTTCCATTTGGAGTCTGTGCCTAAATTTAAGGGCCTAGCACTAAGTTTACAACTCTGCATTGGCACAGTATTGAGATGCTGTACTGCAGTGCTTGCAAATCACTACAAGTGGAACTGTATTCTTAACTATTTTAATTGATTTATGATGTTTTGCTTTACTTGTATCTCATGACCAGGGAAAGATCTAGATGCTGTGCTGAAAGCTACTCCAGTTCTTCCTGAAAAGGAGGCCAGGATAATAATTGTCCAGATATTCCAGGGACTTGTTTATCTGAACAAACGATCCCAAAGGATAATACACTATGATCTGAAGCCAGGAAATGTGTTGTTTGATGAGGTGGGAGCCGCAAAAGTGACTGATTTTGGGCTTAGTAAGATTGTAGAAAATGATGTTGGCTCTCAGGGTATGGAACTAACCTCACAAGGTGCCGGAACTTACTGGTGAGATCCCTTATATTTTTTATTTGTTTACTTATTTATATTTATTGTTTTTGTTTAGTAGGATTTTAAAATCACCATGATCATACAATTTTTGAATGGAGGCATTTTATGAAACCAGAGTGAAATTGAATTACAAGTTTAAATCATATTTGCAGCATAATAACAAATATAATTAAGAAATGGTCCATGCTAAGATGTGAGAAAAAGAAAATGTTGACAAGAGAGCCAAGTTATGTTCTGACAAACCAATACAGAAACTAATGAATCTACCAGACCAGAATTATTAGGTCTGGACATCCTTCTGCTGTCATTGGGCTGACAACTAAAATTTGACTTCTACATTGATTGAATTGAATCGGTTTTTGAAGCATAGAGTTCAGGAAAAAAAAATCTGAAGCTAGATTAAAATTATGAACTCTCCTTTATTTCTAGGTACTTGCCTCCAGAATGTTTTGATCTTAGCAAGACACCTCTCATTTCTTCAAAGGTTAGCCATGGCAATATTAACTTTTCTTTTGTCAGTTAAATTAATATTTTCTTGGGTATAGTGATTTCATTAACAATTTTTATTTCTTGATTTGAGATGAAGTTGTCTTCTTCTTTTTTTTTTTTTTTAAACTTTGTTGGTAATAGGTGGACGTATGGTCTGTTGGGGTAATTTTGTACCAAATGCTCTTTGGGAAACGACCATTTGGTCATGACCAGACCCAGGAGAGAATTCTCCGTGAAGATACTATTATAAATGCACGGAGGGTTGAGTTTCCTTCAAAGCCAGCCGTCTCTAATGAAGCTAAGGTTTCTCCCACCTTTCTATGCTTAAGAATTATCATTTTGTGAGAGACTTAGTTTTAGATTCCCACAAAACCTCAGATTGTCATGTACATTGCTAGTGCCTCCCTTGAAAATTATAAATATCATGTATACTCCAACAGCACACAGAACATATAAGCATAAAAAGAAGTCATTATATATTATTTTTGAAGTAGCTAGAAGAGGGATCCAGGTGATTTCTGTAGAGTTATAGAAGGCTATGCATGTTATCTGTGGAATTTTCTTTTTGCTGTCCTATCAACCTTTCATATTGAGTTTTACTTCCTATTTTACGCGATAATTGCAATGTGTAGCTGAATTTGCCATTATCACCGTTGTTTGTTGTTTATAAGGGGCTCCATTTGAAAGTTTCAGTCCAACTTTTAATAGCTTACAAAAAGAAGCATTTTCTGATTTAATGGGGTTATCTGTTTTTTCAGGAGCTGATTCGTAAATGTTTGACATACAATCAAGCAGAGAGGCCTGATGTGTTAACCATTGCTCAAGATCCGTACCTCATTTATTCAAAGAAGTAAAAGAGGCAATTATATCACCTTATAGGGTTTAGTTTCTAATGGCAAGATTACCGCAAAGGTCACATACTTTGTACATGTTGTATGTTTTGCTATAGAGTTAATCATGTAACAACAAATTGCCTCTTTTTGTTATGATGCAAACGAGGCTATTCTTCAGTAATGAGTTGCATTGTAAGATCTGCACCTGTGTATGATGCGGTTATAATCAGTGTTTTGACTTTATTTTTTTGGTTCGGTCTTGATAGTGGCATTCTTTTAGTGATGCAAGGTAAACAATCTAAGATCAAGCTTGTATGATTTGGCATTTCACAGTCATGGCCTCCACAATCGACTGGGAAATTGGAAAATGAAATAGAACGGTTAATTTGTTTTAAAAGATTTAGTCCCCGTGTTTGACAAATCTAGAGCAGCATTGTGAAGATACAGCTAGCCGTTACAGTGACCAGTATTTTAAAATGCTTACTGCGGCTGCATGGGCTGCATATGCTTATGCAGTCGGTAGTCGTGCTCAAAATGGCCATGCGGTCCTCCCATGCAGTTTTGAGTATGCGGTTGCATATGCGGTCTGAATATGCGGATATGCGGATTGAAAACATGCATATATGAACTGAAAATGCGCATATGCAGTCTGAATTTGATAATTTGATTATATTTTAATTAGAATTTATGTGAAAAAATTATTGTTGGTTACGTGGAAATAAATTCAAATATGTGTGTGTGAATTTTTATTTTAAAATTCGCATATGCATCCGCATACTGCATATGCGGTATGCAGTGGTCTTTTGCATGCATGAACACTTTTGCATGCATGAACAAAACCGCATGAAAATAACATCATATCTTCGCAATAATATTAAACTTAAAATCGTATAGTTAATATTTTACAGAATGCTAGCAAACAACAACGAAACAAAATCGGCCCTCTTCTTTTGGTCTCTCCTATTAGACCTTAATCTTTCACCTCTCTCTCCTTTCTTCGAACTTGGTGCTGTACAAGAAATGAGCCCGAAAGGAAATAAAATGACGAAGTTCCAAATGGGCTAACCATTGAGCCTAAGTTGGTCAAGTGAGGGCTTTTACACATCTTTTTAAGAGGTGCAAAGTTTTTGAATCAGGACCGTTCTTTCATCGTGGCACAAATCTTAAAGCAGCTCATTATTTTAAATTGCACCTCAGGTACCTGGGCGGATATGCACTCCAAGTTTTTAGCCTCAAATCCTCTTCCTTCCCACTTATTAAACATTTCTGGTTTGACAAGTCAAAAGATAGCAGTGCAATTTACAATCTTAAAGCTGCCCTCGAATTAAGTTTGATTTGAATAGAATTAATCTGGACCGTTCATTATTTTAAATTTCACCTCAGGTACCTCGGATACGCAGTCAAGTTTTTAGCCTCAAATCCTCTTCCTTCCCACTTATTAAAACATTTATTGTTTGACAAGTCAAAAGATAGCAGTGCAATTTACGAGGGATATTTCTCCAGCAGTGCAGCTGAACACCACTTTGGTGGCACGCAGACGACCTTTTAATTTTGATTATTTTAAAAAATGCTACAACAAAAAATTCGGAGCAAGCAAGTAAAAAATGTACAATCTATTAAACAAAATAGATATATTGGTTTGCATGAGCTAAAAATGTTCCTTTTCTTTTACTTTTTTGTACTCTTCAATCTTTAAGGGATCATAAAAATCAACTGCAACTCAGTTGTAGCAAACAATAACTAAAGTAAATAAATAAAATAAATAGCTATAATAATAAATAATAAAAGGAACAAAAACATCCAAGACTGGGCTAAAAATCTAGCTCCTCCTACAACAATCCTAAAACTAAAACTAGTAACCAGTGGAGTTCGTCGTCAACCCAAAACCAAAGGGGTAAAGCGGATCGTAATTCGGGTCACCAACATTCATTGGCAACTGATCAACAGACTTGAACCATGTGCGAGGAAGCTTCCCGGTGAAACCATAATCCCCGAAAAGCACATCTGTGACACCCTGTCCTTCCGAGCCAGGCAACCACGCGGCCACGAGCGCATCCATTGTGCTCACATACGGCTCAATGACAACGGGTCGACCTGTTATGAGAACGACCACACATTTGGTTGCACCGCACACACTCTGGATCGTGCTGGGTCCGGGATCAGGGAGCGTCAGGTTCAGGCTATCTCCTGCTGTCTCAACGTAAGGGTGCTCTCCTACAACCACGATTGCATAGGAGAAATTGCCGTTCTTTACAAAGTCTGCATCCGGATTCTCTGCAAACACGATGCTTGTTGATGGGTCGACAGTGGCTCTGACAGCATCCAGTATTGTTGTTCCTGTAACATCACTTTTATTAATCCAACTAACATTTTGTAGCTGTATTTAAGGATAAAAATGGCAATTGTTGGAAGATATTTCAGAAATGAGGTAACCCAGTAAAGGAAAAAGAGGTACTACCTGAAGTGATCCGGCCACTTAGACCCTGCCATTCGATGGTCCAGCCACCACATTGGTAACCCAGGTTATCAGCATGAGTCCCAGCAATAAGTATCTTAGGAGCCTTCTTGGAAAGGGGCAATACTGGCTTGTCATTAGATGATTTGCCATTTTTCAATAGCACTAGTGACTTTCTCACGGCTTCCCTGGCCACGTCTCTGTGCTCCTGTGGTACATACAACCAACATTGTAAGAATTACAACCATCTTAAATTTTAACTTTCATTTTCATCAATTTCTTTTGAATACACTTCTAGCTACTATAAACTTTATTGATCCTTACAAATCAAAATAAATTAATCAAAGTATGTTCTGTTTCTAAATTTTTTCATTTCCTTTTAAATTACCTTCTTCCCAATCTGATCTGCCATGCTGAGATCGCCCAAGGGATTCTCAAATAGACCCATGACAAACTTGACCCTCAAAATTCTTCTCACTGCATCATTAATTCTTGCCATGGGAATCACATTCATGTTTACAAGATTCGTCAGGTCGTTGATAAAAATATCATAATTGTTCGGAACCATCACCTGCCATGGAACCCCAGATAATAAATAATTAGAGAAAATAAGTACTTGATCCATTTAACATCCACAGAACTCCGGAGAGAGGTACTCACCATGTCAATACCAGCAGTTATTGAAGCTTGAACCGAATATGTGTAATTTGACCCAGCAGGGTAGGTAATTCTGTCTATTCCTTCCCAATCTGAGATGGTAAATCCCTGACACCATGTAAAGGGAAGATAAGATTAATAAGTAAATAAAATTTAATATACAAAATTATAATTCTTATGAGGCTCCGAAATTGCTATACCTTAAACCGAAGCTGCTTTTTGAGGTACCCAGAAATCAACTCGCGATTTGCATGCATCTTCACACCATTCCAGCTTGAGTAGGAGATCATTATAGTGGACACACTCTTAGCCAATGAGTCGAGATAGGCTGGCATGTGGATGCTTTGGAGCCCCTCGCGGTCAAGGATTGTGTTGTTTTCATTTATGCCCTTTTGCGTGCCACCATCCCCGACAAAGTGCTTTGCACAAGCCACCACATTGTTCCTGTCAAATGAATTTGTGTGAGTTAAATTAAAGAAAAAAGACCAAATAGTACGGTTAAGTTTTTAATTTAGCAAAGATCGAGTGCCCTGGTTCTAATTACTAATTCTTACCCAGGTTCATTCTTACCAAAACTGAATAACTGGTTCTCATGCAAGACTCGCACATTAGTTTATACAACAACTCTTTTTTTTTCTCTTGTTTTTTTTTCCTTTTTTTATTTTCATTGAGGGGTGTGTTGGCAGGGTCAGGAAATGAAGAAATGTAGAGAAGGCCAAAATGAATATATTCTAGTCCTTACTTTCCCGCAACATAAGGGTAACCAACGGTGTAATTGGCTGGGACATCGCCTTGCAAACCAGGAATTATTTCTGTCATGGCCTGAACAATTTTGTGGTCCTCACTGTAGCTTTCATAGCACCGGCCCCACCTTGGATCTCTGCAAACCTGATTTACAGAAATAGCAATAACAGGCTGATGAGCATTCTAAACATAATAAAGTTGCTAACAATTTTTCAAATCAATCTTTATTCGGTGGTAATTTTTATTTTACCGCAATGCAGGGAGCAAAGGCATAGGGTATGCCGGTAGCTCTCACTTCAAGAGCAGTGGCAGCACCAATTCTTTTTACCAGGTCAGGATCCCTGTTGAAATGCAACTTAGAAGTTAGATAAATAAAGAAGAGAACTGAACAGTAAATTAACCAACAATTGTAAGTAGCACTTACAAAATTGAACCCCAAAATTATAAAGAAAAAGGGGTTTGAATAATACCCAAATTGCAACATTCTGGCTTATACATTCTAGTCAAATCAGTGGTGAGGTTAATTCAAAAACCATGTAAGCTAATATTCTAGAATATACTTGCCTTGTAGCACCGAGACCAACATTGTGAGGGAAAATTGTGGCATTGTACACATTATTATGCCCATGAACTGCATCAATGCCATAAATCATTGGGATCCCGAGACGGGTTGACAGGCATGCCTTTTGAAATTCATTCACCATGTTCACCCAATCGGCTGCTGTTGCTTGCTCCTTCGGAACACTTCCACCACCACTCAATATGCTTCCTAAAGGAATAATCCCAAATTCCCAATCAAGTTTTAGTTACCCTAAGCAGTATGTTTAATAATAGACCATGGAAGCATTGATTTTATATCAAACAAGCATCATACTGATTCTAATTAATTACTACTTACTAGAGTGCTTTAAATTATCATTGACAGTCAGGTGTAAACCAGGAAAATGAACACCACATATTCGAACCAGTGGTGGACTAGACTGACACTGGACCAACTGACAGAACAGGTAATCGACCAATACTACTTGCAAAGATCCATATTCAAACAATGTTTTGATGAGGCTCTGAAATAATGTATGACGAAATAAAAGATGCATGAAGGGAATGTACCTATGTAGTAGTTCTTTAAAACGTCAGTAGTCGCGACAACCCTTTCAATCTGCGTCATCTGACCAATCTTCTCGGCAAGCGTCATTCGACTTAATAAGTCTTTGACCCGTACCTCGACAGGCTTAGTAGCATCCTTATATGCCATGTAATCATCAGCCTCTCCAATCGAGGCAAATAGGAGGAGGAAGGGAATAAGTATTAACGGAGCCACCATTTTTTAAAAGAGGAGTAACCACTGGATCCAATTCGGCTCGCCTTTCCTGAAAAATTGTTTCAAAAATTCAACTACATATTTGTAATCAGAGAACTTTCCCATTGAGAACAAACTAAGAAAAGGACTACCATTTGGTTTTGTGGTAGCCATGAATGTTTTATATGTAATCAGTTGCATTTATTATGAATTATTAAATAACAACTTGACAGCAGGATACTATAATTTATTAGGATCCCGTGCTCAACCTTTCAGAAAGATTGAATCAATGTTTACAACTTGTGAAGTCCATACTGTTATAATTAATTGGGACCTTATAATGAAGAAGTGTACAAGTACCGGAATG
The DNA here is from genome assembly GCF_964058835.1 of Carex rostrata. Lineage (NCBI taxonomy): Eukaryota > Viridiplantae > Streptophyta > Magnoliopsida > Poales > Cyperaceae > Carex > Carex rostrata. The sequence goes on along the minus strand of NC_135920.1, from coordinate 3,699,460 downwards.
GAGAACACACAGTAACTATTCACCTCCACTATTAAACCTTTGTTGTTTTTTCTTGTGGTCCTATTTCTAATCTAAAATTACCTAAGCTTGTAAAGGCGAAACAGAGAAAAGAAATGAACATCTTAGAAACCATTTAAAACAAGTACCAATGGGAACTGTATGCATTTGAGGCACGACTTTCTTATGAGGTAGCTAATTTAGATAGCCTAATTAATCTGATCTACCTAGAGAAAAAACTTACGAAGGAAGAGAGAAAAAGGTTGCCTAAAGTTCACACCATTCAGTAAGTAGGTAAGAATTTGTCTACAAGTTTCGTGTGATTGGCCTCACACTTTTTGGTAAAATTGTCAAAAATGCAATCAAACGCCCCAATTAATTAACATTAACATAATAATAGAAAATTGCATTGTACAGTTTTGCCAAATGTATTTTATGAAGAAACACAGAAGCGACAAAAAAGCGAAAACAATGTGTTTTGACTAATGAGGTTGTGGGCTTAAGAAGTACAAAACCCCTCAAATTTAACCTCCTTTTAAGTTTTAAAACTTTAAATTAGTAATGAAAAAATAATCATCAATAGTTTTAAAAAGAATATCAAAAACCTTAACTGCTCCTAGTTTTGCCAATGCGAAAAGAAGAGATAAAGACAATTCAAATTCTAAGAAATTGAGGAACTCACCAAGCAAATTGAAGAGACTATCTCTTCTTTACTTCGCAAATCCGAGACCAACTCAAAGAAGAAAAGAAAGAGGATCGGAGAGAGTGGCCACTAAGCTGTTGGAACAAAAACGGTGCTCAATTTTGAAATATGAGATGTAACGACTCTCAAGAGATACTTATAGTCACAATTAATGAATAAAGTACAAGAGAGAGTTAACGTTCGGAAGAAATAATTTAATGTGGGGAAGAAGATGAATATAGTGCTATTTCCTGAAATTAATTAGCGGATCATCGTGGGTTGGGTAAGAAGAACGTGCATCTGCTAACGTGGCCAGGAGAAATACTCGCGATCGAACCGTTTTCTGGAAGCTGCATCTCTACCGTTCATTACATCAGATTATCCAATCCGGATCGTTCATGTAAACTGGCTATATCCAGGAACTTTGTAAGGGAGATGATTTTGCTCAACATGCAAAACGGGCCGGGTAGAGAAAAATAGGACAAGGGCAATTTGTCCGTTGTGTGTTTAACTGATTCGGTCGACAAAGGAACGTGGCGTAAAAGTTTTATCTGTTTTTAGAATATTATTATTTCGAAGAACCGTATTACTGACGAGTGGGGCATATACTTTTTATCAACGGTGTTTCAATGGTACGCGCATAGTTCGAGAGTATTTAACTTCTATTCTGGCCATTTGTTGGTACTTGGTAGTGGCTAGTGGGTAGGAAATATAGCCGTTAAAGGGGTCGAGGGACTTTTAGCCGTTTTCATGTACGGCTCACTGCTCATCAGGTGATCAGGGGCTTTTTGTGAGGTTTTTATTTTTTATTTTTTATAGAGCATATTATAAAATAATAAAAGAAAAGAGAAAGATTACCTTAATATAAAATATTTCATATTTTGCGTAATCGACGTGTCCGGTATCTATTCGGGAATGGCGAGGAGGCCAGTATTATTTGAGCTTTGAGATTCGTGTAGAATGTATTTTAACGGTTGAGAGTTTCCAAAAAGTCACCCAAAATATGAGATATTTTCTGATGCATAGAAAATTGGTGGAAAATTTTCTGATTTAAATTTTGGATCGGTATAATTCTTAACAACTCCAAATTAAATTGAAATTTTTTCGCCGATCTTTCTATGCATAGACAATTTAAAAAAAAAAAAGACAACAATCCGATTATACATAGATATTTATATTCAATTTTCAAAATTCAGAAGTAGACAATTGTTTATTCCTAATTTTAATGTGACTTTGCTGCTGGCTATAGTACTTTGTAATACGTGGATCAGTTTGTGCTATGAATTAATATCTTTGCTTTTAAAATCAAAACAGTTAATATGAACAGCTCAATATGATCTTCATATGAAAATTTACTTACAAACTAAAATTTACATTTATTATTATATCTTGCTATTTTTGAGATAGTAAAAAAAATCACTATTTTCGGATGGTTCAAAATCTTTTGATCAGGTGATTTGCTGCTACCTATTTAAAAGATCGTAAAAGAATTTAAAAAAAAAATATAAAATTTGATATTTAAATATATTTTGACATGAAAATCATATGAACGTTCAGATCGAATATTTTAAGTTTAAAAGTAAAATATAGATTGACAGCACAATCCTATATGCACATTGCAAACTAACATAACCTCACACCGAAAGTTTTTAACATAAATAAAATATAGTACAATAAGCAGCGGGACTTGTGGACTTAATTGAAAGGAACAGTAATCATATCCAAAAAAGCTTTATTTATTTTTGGTTATGTCAACTTTAGATAGAAATCCTATGGTGTTTTATTTGCTTTCCTTTAAAAAAATTACAATCATTATTTGTATAATTAATAATGTAATATGTTATCTAGCGCTCATATTATATATGGAATTATATTTCTGTTTTTAAAGTCTAAATAGTTAATCCGGATCGTTAATATATTATTAGAATTTTTGACTATATTTTAGATAAATAGAAAATCACTTGATTTAAAAAAAAAATTCAGATCATGCCTTCTGAAAGTATGATTTTCTACCTATTTAAAAAATATTAGAAAGATTCTAAACAACATAAAATTTGATTTCTAAATATATTTCATATAAAAAATATGTTTAAATGTATATATTGACTCCTTAAATTAAAAAAATGAAAATATAAATATATAACACGTACAGGTCGATCTCTAATAATATGCATATTACCATAGGAGTAGAACTAGGGTGTTAAGCTCACCAAAGTATTTGGTGAGCTTGACTCCAAAACCCGTCAAATCGATTTCAAATGACGAATCCGAACCGTTGGAACCCGTCTATTTTACGTGTGATGCGCCTACATGTGAAATTTTTTTAACTTTCAAATTAGTTTAGTATAAAGTCAATTGGTCAAAATTAGAAGGTTAATAAATTAATTTTAGTGCATTCATTTTTTGAACATGTTTTGACCGCTTGACTTTATACTAAACTAATTCGAAAGTTCCAAATTTCACATGTAAACGCATCACACGTAAAATAGACGGGTTCCAACGGTTCGGATTCGTCATTTGAAACTAATTTGATAGATTTTGGAGTCAAGCTCACCAAACACTTTGGTGAGCTTAAGAACACCCTAGTTCTACTCTTACCATAGCCCCACCCTTAATATATTTGTAAATTCATTTAGCATTTTGGCAGTTGTTTGATCTAGATTAAAAAAAATATATATATTATCCTAGTAATAACAATTTTTTTTTTAAAATTTCGAGTTGCTTCATTAATCATTATATATAGGAAACTGTCTGTCCACATCACCACCAAAAAAAAAAAAAAAAAAAAAAAAAAAAACAAAGCAGCAGAATATTCAAAAGATATACTTAATCAATTAAAGAAAAGTCTCTACTACAAAATTTTTAATAATCAAAAGATCAGCTAACTTCACGAAATAGATCTTGCACAAAGTAATGCAAAATATAGAAAACCATTAGTACTTGTCCTCATTTTAGCACTACCATGGCTCGGGGACTAAAAGCTATTGAATAGTCCTCTGACTAGCTATGAACTAGAGCCCAATTGGCCATCCTCAAATTTAAGTTTCTACAGGAACCATGAAAATTAAATAACTAAATTCACTTTTTAGGCTCAGTGGTAAGTCCGAAACCGAACGGGAAAAGCGGGTCATAGTGTTTATCTCCCACATTCATTGGCAGTTGATCCACCGACTTGAACCAGGTCCGTGGCAACTTGCCGGTGAATCCGTAATCACCAAACAAAACATCAGCCACACCCTGTCCCTCACTGCCTGGCAACCATGCGGCCACAAAAGCATCCATCATGTCAATGTACGGTTGGACCACTAAGGGCCGACCCGAGATCAAGATGACCACGCACTTGACCATCTTGCAGACCTTTTTGATTATGCGTGGACCGGGTGCGGGAAGTGTCAGGTTCAAGTTGTCACCGGCTGTTTCTGCATAGGGTAGTTCACCGACCACTACAATGGCGTAATCATAATTTTCTGCCTTCAACTCTGATGATTTTGGTTTCTCTGAGAAGACGACCTCGGTCGTGGGATGGACGGTGTCTTTTATCGCTTGAAGGATTGGTGTTCCTGTTTTTAATTGCAAATGGAAATAGATTTAGAGGGAAAAAAGAAAAAACAGAATGAAAAATGGGATATGGTGAGTTATGTTAATTCTTGTTGGGCATAATTGTCTTTACTGAATTAAGTATTTTGTTGCTTTGATTATGCAACTAATTGATCATACCAGCAGTGACATTGTTGCCACTGAGGCCTTGCCATGCTATTGTCCATCCTCCACACTGGTACCCCAAGTTGTTAGCATGAGTTCCAGCAACCAATATCTTTTTTGATTTCTTTGGAAGGGGTAAAACTGGCTCGTTTGGCGACTTTCCGTTTTTCAAAAGCACAAGAGATTTTCTAGCAGCTTCCCTAGCTATTTTTCTATGCTCCTGTTAACAGTTTGACAGAGAAATTATAGTCAAGAATATGATATAATTAGAAATGTAGCAAGCAATGAGACGTGAAGTTCTCAAAAGGATTAACCTGGCTTCCGAGTTGATCGACTAAACTACGATCAGCATAAGGTTTCTCAAAAAGACCCATTGAGAACTTGACACGAAGGATTCTACTCACGGCGTCATCTATACGACTCATGGGGATGAAGTTGTATTTCACTAGGAAGGTTAAATCTTTGATGAAGTCGGTGTAATTATAAGGGATCATTATCTGAAAAAAATCTAATACTTCAGAAGAAGTAATCATGTAAATAATAAATTGATTTATTTTAAATGAGACTGAAAAAAAAATGATAATGGAGCTAGTTGTTGAAGTTCATTTACCATGTCAATGCCAGCACTAACAGACGCCAAGACTGAATAAGTGTAGTTTTTATTGGGAGGAGAAGTGATCCTATCAATTCCTTGCCAATCAGAGATTACAAAACCCTGCTCGAAACAAACCACCAATTACATTAGAAAAAATACAAAACATCTTATGAAAATTAAGGTTTATTTTAATGTACTAACCCTGAAACGGAGTTTGTTCTTGAGGAAATCAGTGACAAGAAAGTGATTCGCATGCATCTTCTCACCATTCCAACTCGAGTAAGAAACCATGACAGTCGAGACACCCTTTCTGATAGCAGTGTAATATGGGGCCATATGGATGCTGAGTAGCCCATGAAAACTAATAATGGTATTATTCTCATCTATCCCATTATGCGTGCCACCATCACCAACGTAGTGCTTTGCGCATGCTGCAACATAATTCCTGTGATATTGCAGAAGAGTAAAAATTTAATTCCTATGTGATGGCAATTAATATAATTTGATCTAGGAAGTAGGAACTTAATTTTTGGGTAGCAACGTACCCTCCCGCGACATAAGGCACACCTTTTGGTGTATCTGGCGGCATATCTCCTTGCAAACCAGGGATAAGCTCTGTCATTTGGCGCACAACGTCTGTGTCCTCACTGTAACTCTCGTAACAGCGGCCCCATCTTGGGTCTCTACAAACCTGATTTATGTACAAGAATATATATAAGTTCAAGAAGGATTTGAAAGGAGATATAATTTTATTGAATGCAAGCAAATGGAAATAGTCAAACAAGCTTAGAAACAGAGATTACTTACTGCGACGCATGGAGCAAACACGTAAGGAATTCCTGTAGCCCGAGCTTCAAGCGCAGTGGCTTGTCCAATTCTCTTCACCAATTCTGGATCCCTAAACATGGAACAAAATCAAACTTATAGGGGAAAAAAAAACTTTATTTGAAATTATGGGTGTTATTTACTTCATGAGAATGAAATGATTTGTACCTGGTAGCACCGAGGCCAACGTTGTGGGGGAAAATGGTGGCATTGAGCACGTTGTTGTGACCATGAACCGCATCAATACCATAGATAATTGGAATACCAAGTCGGGTCGAAAGAGCTGCCTTTTGCATCTTATCTATGCGGTTGGCCCAGTCTTCTGCCATGGCATTTGGTGAAGGACTGCTGCCACCTCCACTCAATACACTACCTGCACCAAAAATTGAAACTCAATGAAAACAAATTACTACATAAAAATTACTCTAAAAAATCAACATTATTAGCAAGATTAGGATCTTGCCTATGAAATATTTTTTTAGTACGTCGTCTGTTGCATTTAGCCGCTCAATCTGGGACATTTGACCAATTTTTTCAGCAAGAGTCATCCTTTTCATTAGATCGCTGACACGAACCCTGATTGGTAACTTAGGGTTCTTGTACAATGCTCCCTTTGTGGATATAGAACAACAAAGTAGCAGAAACAGAAGTGTCATGACCTTGTTCATTAGCTCCATTTCTAAAAAAAAAAGAAAAATTATATGATTGACATTGTCTAAATATTGGGTAAATGCAATGTGCCTAGAACTGTCTGATGCAAAATATCTAAGCTTGAAATTGGTGCATTTCTGGTAAGAAGGACAAGCTGAACATACTGAGAATAAAAAGCTGATGACTGAAAGATCTGGATTGTTAGAGAGACCAGGGGTTTAATTTATAGAGTGATGGTCTCTGCTTTACCAATTTTAATAACCGAGCCTGTCGCCTAAAATTAGGGGTTTAATTTATGATCACTGCACCTGCACCTCAGCTATTTGAGGAATAAATTAACATGATGTGTTTTACACATCTCCTCAAAATCAACAATCAACTTAGGATTTGGAAAATTGTAAGTTTAAGCCATGTATTAATCTGGACTAATTAAGCTAATTGATCCTATCAGGATCAAATCCGTTAACTTCAACCAGTTGGGTCCATGTCAACAGACCTGGAAGCATAAGGTCAATTGATGCAAGCAAGACTTAGGCTTATGATTACAATTTACTACTTTATTTTTAAGGTGGTTGTGTTTCTGAAATTGTACTTGTCAGAACTAATACGGAAAATCAAAGTTTTGAATATAATCCATTTTTAGGTTCTAAATTTCTATTAGAAAATGACGCAAAAGATGGTCAACCAACAACCGCTATGATTTCGCTCAAATTAGATCTCCTAACCAAAAAAGGAAAAAAAAGCAAGCATAATATTTCATTACAAGCTCTGATAAAATTTGATCACGTTAAAAACCCAACACTAAGAACATCATAATAAAAGAAGATGGAATACATTCAGGACATATTATCCGTATTATTTAAGGTAAACCAATAGCTGAACAGTCTCAGTATACATATTATATGATGCTTGTGCTTGGGAGGATAAATAAACACAAACTAAAAAAGTGTGCATCAATGAAAACACAATTATAAGGCAATCGCAATACTCATGCTGCCCCGTATTTAACAAGAGAACATTTCTATGATCATTTCCTAGGCTCTGTGGTGAGCCCGAAGCCGAACGGGAAGAGCGGGTCATAATGTTTATCCCCAACATTCATTGGAAGTTGATCCACTGACTTGAACCATGTCCTTGCCAATTTTCCAGTGAACCCATAGTTGCCGTACAAAACATCAGCCACACCCTGGCCTTCTGTGCCGGGTAGCCAGGCAGCCACAAACGCATCAATCATTCCAATGTATGGTTGAATTACCAAAGGACGACCAGAGATCAAGACAACCACACACTTGACATTCTTGCAGACATTTTTAATTATGCTAGGACTGGGAGCAGGGATGGTCAGATTGGTGTTGTCACCGGCTGTCTCTGCATAGGGTCTTTCGCCAACTACTACTATCGCATAGTCATATTTGGCAGACCTCACATCTGCTGCTCTTGGGTGATTCGTGAAAACAACCTCGGTTGCTGGGTCGACAGTGGACTTGATAGCATTAAGGATTGTTGTCCCTGATCGATTCAAATATAATTTAAAATTAGTTTACAGAGGCAACTAATTGATTAAGAAGACAGTTGATTTGAGTTACTTTTCGATTAGACAACCTCTATAGGGGCTGAAATAGAAATATAAGCATTTTCAAAATGTACCGGCCGTTATATTGTTGCCACTTTCTCCTTGCCAGGATATGGTCCAGCCACCGCATTGGAAACCCAAATTATCGGCATGGGTCCCTGCAACTAGGATCTTGTTTGATTTCTTAGGGAGGGGCAATATTGGCTTAATTGGCAATTTGCCATTTTTCAATAGCACTAGGGATTTCCTTACAGCCTCTCTGGCTATTTCGCGGTGCTCCTGCATAGAATTTGCAACAGTAATTTTAGTCAACAATAATTTAACTTAAAAATAATCTAGGAGGAGAGTGAGAAGTGAAGTGCTCAAAAGACTAACCTCGGCTCCAATTTGATCAGCTAAGCTATCATCCGCATAAGGTTTCTCGAACAAACCCATGGTGAATTTGACACGAAGGATTCTACGCACAGCATCGTTAATGCGGCTTATGGGAATGGCTTTGTTTTCCACGAGGCTGGTTAAATCCGTTGCGAACAAAGGGTAGTTATATGGAATCATTATCTGCAAGGTACCAAGTACATTTGATGAATTTCCAGAATAAATTATTAATTCTATGCTAAAGAAATGAAGAGAAACACTTGTATGCTAGAGCGTTTACCATGTCAACACCAGCATTAATAGACGCCTGAATTGAGTATGTGTAGTTTCCGGGTGGAGGGGTGATCCTATCAATCCCTTGCCAATCAGAAATTACAAATCCCTGTTTTTGGGGGAAGGATTTAATTTATACTTTTTTAGAGCTTGCTCGTGGAGTAATTAACAATAATGCAAATAGTTTTATTATTCTAACCCTGAATCGTAGTTTGTTCTTGAGGAAATGAGTTACTAGGAAACGGTTTGCGTGCATTTTCACACCGTTCCAACTTGAGTAAGAAACCATGATGGTTGAGACCCCTTTTGCAATTGCATCATAATAAGGAGGCATGTGGATTTTAAGAAGCCCCCTAAAATCGATGATGGTATTATTCTCATTTATGCCATTATGTGTACCGCCATCACCAACATAGTGTTTTGCACATGCAGCGACATTTCTCCTGCAAATAATAGAAACAAACAAATTATTGATACTGAGCTATTGAAGTATGGTAACAGTAATAACATACAAGGAATTTTAATTAACATTTCTGATCAGATCGTACCCTCCTGCCACGTAAGGCACACCCATTCTAGCCTTCTTTGGAATATCACCTTGCAAACCAGGGATAATTTCTGTCATTTGCCTAACAATCACTGTGTCTTCACTGTAACTCTCATAACAACGGCCCCACCTAGGATCTCTACAAACCTGAGTTTGACGCAACAAGCAGTTTAAGAAACAGATTAAGCAAGATTTGTCATTATAGATTAAATAATGCAAGTCTAAATTAAGAAAATTATAAGCTGAAGTTACCGCAACACATGGAGCAAATACATAAGGAATTCCTGTAGCTCTAGCTTCAAGTGCAGTTGCTTGGCCAATTCTTTTTAACAAATTTGGATCCCTTTTACATAAATAAAAATTAAAATTTGTGAAAATTCAAAAGAGAAATCCTTCATTTGGATCACCAATTAAAACAAAAAAATAATCCTTTTAGCTTGTAAACTTTGTTCATATTTAATATTCATGAAATGTAGTTTTTTGTTTTTCTTTGTATCAGTTTATGTAAGCATATAAGTTCAAACCTGGTAACACCAAGGCCAACATTGTGGGGGAAAATGGTGGCCTTATAGACGTTGTTGTGCCCATGAACCGCATCGATTCCATATATAATCGGAATGCCAAGGCGGGTTGAAAGAGCAGCCTTTTGCATATTATTTATAGCTTTGGTCCATGTTTTAGCAGTTGCCATAGGAGAAGGTGTACTTCCTCCCCCGCTTAGCACACTACCTGCCAAATCAATTATTCATTTCAGCACATAAGCTGGCATATGCATTCTATTAACTTGATAATGGCTATCAGTAAAACTATTGCTAGAATATAGTTGCAGTACAACATTAATATGCCGAGCAAAAGAAACGCCACATTGGTGCTTTTATTACCAAAATAAGTTGTAGTAGGAACAGTATGTCGAGTAAGAAATGTTTCTAAAATTTTTAAGGATAAATGTGTATTGGGAGCAAAGATAATGCTGTAGCTGCTGCTTAACAGTTAAGGGGAAAAAAAAATTCTGGCCTTGAGAAGAATTTAGGAAATCGTACCTATGAAGTAGTTCTTGAGCACATCGGATGTTGCGTTGAGCCGCTCAATTTGCGACATCTGGCCAATCTTTTCTGCTAAAGTCATCCGGCGAAGAAGATCTTCGACACGAGCCTTGATTGGTAAATTCGGGTCTTTGTACTTCACGTACCCTGCTGCCTCAGTCAAAGCTGAGCAGCAGATTAGTAAAACTACGAAAGATGCGAATTTTTGCCAGACCTCCATATTTTAATGAGAAAAAGTATACCTGTACCAGAAAATAAATATAATGTAATTAAAAAAAATAAAGAATCAAGTAGTAAATTCTTTAATTAAACTCTGTTTTTCTTGAATGGATTGATGCACTATCCCTAAGCCACGTTAAAATGTACAATAGAGCTCTAACCTTAATTAGAAGAGAGAAAAGAAGATATGTTTGACAACAGAGGAGGGTTATTTTTATAGAGAAAAGATGTAAGAAATGCTTAACCTCCTCTTAACGATAATACCAGTCAGCTAGCTAATAAAATGCTGTATTACCGGTACCAATGCACCTGTCAGCAATATTGTAGGGAGCCTTCTAGGGAAAAAAAATAGTAAATTTAGTTTGAATTACTTGGTTGTGCTACCTCTTTGGGATAAGCTTGCCACATTAAGCTACATCATATTGCCGATTTGATTTGTCAGACTTAGTCTTCTTAATCTCGGTTCTGTTAAACATGTGTGTATTAGGTTAACAGCAATTGTTTTGAAATTCACCAGCCTTCTGTTAGAGTTTGCCAAATATAGTAGTACCATGACAAAAGTATGAATGTATGTGATTCATCAAAATGAGAAATATTAGGCAACTACATTTTGTTGTAATCTTAATTAAAACTAATTGTACGCGTTCGTAATGGTCAGACTTTTTCAGTTAATGAAGGATTGTGTTAAACTAGTTTACAAAACTGTCATTGATGAAGTATTTTTCATATATTGACCCATTTTTGTGGCTAATAATAGACAGCTTAGTTAAGTAGTGTGCAACATAACTTTTTTTAATATGCAACGTTGCCAAGCTACTGTGCAGCATTATGCGAACTAATATTGAGTATAATTATACTAATCAGTAATCACTAATCAGCACCATTGTTAATATCAAACTTTGTTAACATAGTATTTAGCATTAGAATATATTACACTAATTCAGAATCATGCAACCTAATTGAGATGTACAAAGCATTATTAATTTAATTGCCAATTTTGATGGTTTAATCACTTAAATGACTCAAGAATTAATTGAAAACATCTGTTATACACGCAAATTTTGTAAATATAGTACGGAAACAGACAATCATTTTTTATGTTAAAGTTTGTGTATGTTTTCGAAATTTCTTTAATAATTTTTGCATGTTTTTGATCTTATTTGAAGTGTAATGGTCAGTTTTGACAATTTAACTACTTTAAATTAATGCGTAAAGAAATTAAACGAAAGCATCTAGTATGCAAGTAATTTGCTTTAAATACATATTACTATTTTCTCTCTGTAATAAATTTATGTATTCTTTCGAAATTACTCTAACAATTATTTGCCCATTCTTAGTTAATACTTGTACTAAAATTGTCATTATTTGTGGGTTACTTTATTCTAATTGACTTCTTAATTACTCAAAAACATCAATTATGCATGCAAATTACTTTAAATGCTATATTAATTGTAGCAACGTTTTATGTGAAAAATATGATATATGATTTTGAAATTGCTCTAATATTAATTCATGCTTCTTTTACACATTATTTTTAGCATAACTGTCAGTTTTGGTGACTTTATTTATGCACTTTAGAGTATCCAATATTAAACAAAAATATCTATTATGCATATCTATATAGAGAGAGATGAGCTACGCTACTCCATGGAGTAAAACGCGTTGGTACTCCATGTCACTATATTTTTATTTTGAAAATCTAAACGACCGATACGAACCGCTCAACATGATCTCCATATTGAAATGTGCTTGGAGACCAAATTTTACATTTTTTGAAATTTTTTTACTATTTATTAAGCAATTTTAAAAATCGCTGATCCGATGGTCCAGAAATTTTTACTGTTTTTAGCGTAGCTCATGTCTCTCTCTCTCTCTCTCTCTATATATATATATATGAGGAGGGATCGGATGACACCGTGCATTTTCAAAGTCCAAACCGTTCAACTTGATGGATATGTTAAAATGTGCTTGCAGATCAAATTTTATATTTTTTTGAATTTTTTTTTACTAATTAAAGTGTATGAACTAATTGTAAGGGGTAAATAACAAAAAATCAATATATGTTTCTAAATTGCTCTACTAATAATTTGTGCATGTTTAAAATATAATTTAAAATATGATTGTCAGTTTTGACGATTTAATAATTTTAATTTTTTTCATGATTAAACAAAAACACATCTAATCTAGAAATTTTATTTAGTATTAATTAGATGTTAAATTGTTTATAAATAGTATAGCTAGGGTATGATGTGCTCACCAAGAGGGTTTGGTGAGCACAACTTCAAAAGTATATCGGATCAACTTCAGACGCCGAATCCAAACCATTGAAATCAATGTACTTCATGAGTGATATATGTACATGCAAAATTTTAAAAGTTTTGATTTTATTTACTACAAGGTCAAGCGGTTAAAGATATGATACAAATTGAATATATAAAACAGCTTATAAATTAACTTATAAAAGATTCATTCTTTTTTTACCGCTTGACCTTGTAGCAAATAAACTCAAAACATTTAAAATTTTGTGTGTACACGCATCACTACTCATGACGTACATGGATTTCAATGGTTTGAATTATGTATTTGAAGTCGATCTGACATACTTTTAGAGTTGTACTCATTAAACATTATTGATGAGCATATCACACCCTAGCTTTCCTCATCTATAAATACAAAATAAAATTTCTGGATTTGTTGGCAGTTGGCACTCAGACCGCACCTACGCATAAGACCAATTTGAAATTCTGAACATAAATTAAATAATAGTGTTATTTTTTGTGAAGAGATGCGAATTTGAGAAGACAAAATATATTTCTGTTTCTTGTTGCATTTTTTGTTACAAAAGAGGAGATGATTGTTTATACCATCTCTATCCTATTGTACCGTTGGTACTCATTTGGTATCTAACGGTAACTTCTATTTTATAATTTTACAATACTACCTTTTTTTCCTATTTTACAATTCTACCCTTCAATTATTTAATTATTCTCAACACTCCCCCTCAAGCTAGGATTATGGATATCGAGTAATCCTAGCATGCATGTAATTTTTTCAAATGGTTTTGGATCCAACCCTTTAGTAAAAACATCCGCTAGTTGATATTCACTTCGAACAAACGGTGTTTCTATTTCCTTGGCTTGAACCTTTTCTCTAATAAAATGACAATCGACTTTTATGTGTTTGGTCCGTTCGTGAAATACGGGATTTTGAGCAATGTGACGTGCGGAGTTGTTGTCACAATACATTTTCATGGGTTGATTAACGTTGATTCCCATGTCTTTGAGCAATTGCTTGAGCCATATCAATTCGCTTGCGGTTGATGCCATGGCTCGATATTCCGCTTCCGCGCTTGATCGTGCCACGACATTTTGCTTCTTGCTTTTCCATGTGACTAAATTTCCGCCTACAAATGTGCAAAAGCCGGTGGTGAATTTTCTATCAAAGCTACCGGCCCAGTCTGCATCGGAATAGCCACATATTGCATTAGAATTATTCTTCTTCATCCATATTCCCTTTCCGGGATTTCCTTTTAAATATCTCAAAATTCTATTTATGGCCTCTAAATGTGGTGTTCTTGGTGAATGCATAAATTTACTAATTTGGCTTACGGAAAAAGAAATATCCGGACGGGTTACCGTGAGGTAAATTAATTTTTCTACAAGTATTTGAAATTGGTTTATATTTTCTAAGGGCTCACCATCCTCGGTATTTAATTTATATTTATTATCTATTGGTGTAGAGGCCGGTTTACAACCTAACTTACCGGTTTCTTTTAACAAGTCTAAAGTATATTTTCTTTGTGAAATTAATAGGCCTTTGTTAGAAAATGCAACTTCTATTCCTAGGAAGTATTTTAAATATCCTAAATCTTTAATGTCAAATTTTTCTTTTAATTGGGATTTGATTTTTCTAATTTATTCTAAATTATTTCCGGTGATTATTAAATCATCTACATATACTAGCACAAGAGTTGTATTTTTTCCTTCACTTTTTGCAAACAATGAATGGTCGGCATTGCTAATTTTAAAATTGCAAGAAATTAAATATGAGCTAAGTTTGCCATACCATGCTCGTGGAGATTGCTTTAATCCATATATTGATTTGTTTAATCTACAAACAAGATTAACATTTTTTTCTTGTACATGACCCGGTGGTAGAGTCATATAAACCTCTTCCTCAAGTGTTCCTTGAAGGAATGCATTTTTCACGTCCATTTGGTATAGGTTCCATCCATTGTTTACGGCAATGGAAAATAAGACCCTAACGGTATTCATTTTTGCAACCGGTGCAAACGTTTCATTATAATCTATGCCATAGGTTTGTGTAAATCCTTTGGCTACTAATCTTGCTTTGTACCGTTCTATTGTACCATCACAATTATATTTGGTTTTGTAAACCCATTTGCAACCAACAAGTTTTTTATTTTTTGGTAATAGAACAATTACCCATGTTTCATTTTTTTCTAGAGCTTTTAGCTCTTCTTTCATGGCTTTATCCCAAGTTGGATTTTGAATGGCCTCTTGATAATTTTTTGGTTCTATTTCTTTTTCTATGGTTGTGAGAAATGCTTGGTATGAAGGCGAAATTCTATTGTATGAAACGAAATTTTGTATGGGATATTGAACGGTATAGGTCACATAATCTCTAAGTCTAGTAGACGGTTGTGATATTCTAGTTGTTCGTCTAGGTCCCGAATTATTTTCTACTTCGGTTTCATTTATGTTATCACTATTTTCATCTATTTCTTCTTCATGATCACTTGTATCATTTTCATTTTGAACAAGATCTTGGTTTTCAAAGTAGGGTATTATGGAGTTAATTTTTTCATTTTGACAAGACACTTGAATTCCTCCATCTTTTTTGAAATATGGCTCATTTTCAAAAAATACAACATTTCTAGAAATAAATAATTTTTTATTAATAGGATCATAGCATTTGTACCCTTTTTTAAAGGGTGAGTATCCTAAGAAAATAGTTTTTGTTGATACATAATCTAGTTTATCTTTTCTTTTAATATGTACAAAACTTGTACATCCAAATATTTTTAAGTGATCAAAAGTGATTTTTTGTTGGTAGAGAATTTCTAGTGGGATTTTATTTTCTAGCTTTGAACTTGGTAATCTATTAATCAAATGTGTAGCACAAAGTATGGCATCTGACCAATATATTTTAGAAACATTACTTTGAAACATCAATGTTCTTGTCATTTCTAGCAAATGCCTATTTTTTCGTTCCGACACTCCATTTTGCTCGGGTGTATTAACGCAAGTGGTTTGGTGTATAATTCCTTTTTCCTTAAAAAATGTGTCAAAATTTTTGTTTACAAATTCCGTTCCATTATCTGACCTAAATATTTTTAACTTAGCATTAAATTGGTTTTCTATGAAATAAAAAAATTCTTTGAAGTTGTTAAAAACTTCATCTTTTGATTTGAGTAAATATAACCAAGTGGTTCTTGAAAAATCGTCGATAAAAGTAACAAAATATTTAAAACCGTTATACGATTCAATTGGGACCGGTCCCCATACATCCGAATGAATCAAATCAAACATATCTTTACTTTTACTAATAGAACTAGAAAACAGAAGTTTTGTTTGTTTTGCTAATTTGCAAATTTCACAATTAGTACAATTTAAGTTTTTACAATCCAAAATATAATTTAAAATCTTATCGGAGGGATGCCTAAATCTTCTATGCCAAATATCAATATTAATAGATTTAGCGGAAGCACAAAGATTTATTTTTTGTAAATCCAAAATATAGTGTCCATTTTCAAGAAAACCTTCACAAATTTTCTTCCCGGTTTTCCGGTCTTGAAATACAATATTTTTACCCGAAAAAATAACGTTACAATTAAAGTCTTGTGTTAATTGTCTTACGAAAAGTAGATTTATAGGAAAGGTTTTTAAAAATAAAACTTTGTTAATTTTCTTATTGAAAAGGTTAATTTCACCGACATAATTAATTTTTTCTTTCATACCATTTGCTACTGACACATATTGGTTATGTTCGGACAATTTTAAATTGGTAAGAAATTTTTCATTTCCAAACATATAATCGGTAGCACCACTGTCAATAATTATTTGATCAAATAAATTAAGATTTTGAGAGTGAGATACAATACCACATGAGATGGACCTTTTATTTGGTATAACATATAAATTCTGGTTTGGACCTCCACTGTTTCGGGCTTGCATTAAATTTTGAGTATTAGAAGAACCTGAGATAAGCTCATAGGCCTGATTTAGAAGCCCACTTAGAGAGGAGAGAACTTTAACAGTTTCGGATCTGGTTATTGCTGCAGAGGCGGACCCGTTTGTTTTCTTTCCTTCACCCGATTCGCTGCCTTCGCTACGAAATCGCGTTTCTTCATTTGGTCCGCCAAGTTGAGCCGCCTCTACCCCTCTCTTCTTCTCCCCCTTGGGATTATTCGGCCGATCCTCATCGCCCTTCTCTTTCCACCATTTCGGCCGGAGATTGTGACGACCTCAAGCTCAGACAGGATCAATGAATAACAATTGGAATTAATAATACGAATTGGAAATAAGAAAAGCTTTGAATTTATTTAACTGGGTAATCTGGTTACAGCAGAAATTGAGAGAAAGAACTAAGAAATTGGAAATAACTGATTACAACATTCATGATCAGAATCAATATACTAGTCTCCTATATATAGACGATGGAAATCTAATTGAAATCAACCTGATCCGTTCTCCAGATTCTTCAATTGCTTGTTTGTCTGACACGTCAGTGCCCACGTGTATCAAGGAGGTTGATGTGTCGCAACATCCTGGACAGTGATCTCTTCAACGGTCGAATCTTGTTTAAGTAGCGAGGGTCCCACTAGCAGCCACTCATTCATTTTAATTTCTCTGCCCGTGACCTCTTCTGCATTGCCTGACTTGCCCTTAATCCCTTCTTCTCCTTGAAGTTCATTGACCGAGTCAAAATTAGATTGATTTTCTCCCAATTCATCTTCTGTTCGTGGCATTCGCCCCTCCTTCAAAGCGTTCTCGACCTCGAGGACGAAGTCTGGAAATTGTTGTGCAATGGAGTAATAATTCTCCCAGGTTGCGTCCTCAAGTGCTTGATTAGACCACTGAACAAGGATTTGAGCTTCCGCAATGTTGCGTTTCTTAATCATTCTCCGAGCTAAGATTGCGACAGGAATGGATTGTAGATTCCCATTAGGGCCTATTATTGGTAGATTAGGAGAAGTTGCTTGGGAGTCTCCTATTCGTTTCTTGAGCTGCGACACATGAAAGACGGGGTGTATTGCGGAACCAGCTGGTAAGTTGAGATGGTATGCACTAGTGCCTATTTTCCTTATTATCTCATATGGGCCATAAAACTTCGGACTCAACTTCTGATTTCTCAGGCCGGCCACTGTGATCTGACGGTAGGGTTGAAGCTTCAGGTATACCCAATCACCTACTGAGAAATGTCGCTCAATGCGATTAGCATCTGCATGTTGCTTCATTCGGTTTTGAGCTTTTGCTAAGTTGGATTTCAACTGTTGCAAGGTGGTTTGGCGGTCTCTTAGAATTGTATCAACTGCTGCGACTTGACTTCTGGGAGCGCTACCCAATCCTAATTGAGGAGGAGTATACCCGAATAAAGCCTCAAAAGGCGACATCTTGATCGCGCTGTGGTATGATGTATTGTACCACCATTCCGCCATGGTTAAGTACTTTATCCATCGTTTCTGCTTCTCAAATACCATGCATCGAAGGTAATTTTCTAAACACTGATTTACCCTTTCCGTTTGTCCATCTGTCTGAGGGTGGTAAGCTGTGCTGAGATGAAGTTTCACATCTAGTCTTGTCAATAGTTCTCTCCAAAACCGGCTTGTGAAAATTGGATCTCGATCCGATATGATGTTCTCAGGTAACCCATGATGTTTATAAACATGATTAAAATAATTTTCAGCTACATCAGAAGCTTTATATGGATGAGCCAACGCAATAAAATGCGCATACTTGGTAAAACGATCAACTACCACCATGATGACTTCCTTTCCTTCAGATTTTGGAAGCCCTGTAATAAAATCCAGCCCAACACTAACCCATGCATCTTTAGGTATTGGAAGGGGTTGCAGTAAACCAGGAGGATGTACATGTTCCGGTTTGTTCATTTGGCAAACTTCACATTTTCTGATGAATTCATGAACATCTTTTTTAAAATTTGGCCAATAGAATGACCTTTTTAATCTGTGATATGTAGCTGTTACTCCGGAGTGTCCTCCCTCATTAGATGCATGCATTTCTCTCAAAATTATCTGTCTCCAGTGTCCAGCATTGCCAACGCAGATTCTTCCTTTGTATCTCATCAGTTGCTGGTGTTGGGAATAGAGATTGTTTGTCTGGTCATCTGATTGCTGCCTCAACTTTTTTGTGATCTCTTCAATCCATTTGTCTCCTAGGTAACTGCTTTGAATGTCATCTACCCACTGTGGTCTTATCTCACTCAAGAAATGTATTCCTGCACCAAAAAAACAATCTCCATTTTGCCCCTCTTGTCTAGAGAGTGCGTCAGCCACTATATTTTCACTACCCTTTTTGTATTCAATGGTGTAATCTAAGCCTAATAACTTACTTAACCCTTTATATTGACTTGATGTGTTAATCCTTTGTTCTAAAAGATACTTTAGACTTATGTGGTCAATTTTAATTACAAAACTGCCCCCCATCAAGTAATGTCGCCATTTAGTGATTGCTGTCAATAATGCCAAAAATTCCTTTTCATACGTTGAGAGTAATTGGTTCTTAGTTCCTAGTTTCTTACTTAAGTATGCGATGGGTCTTTTGTTTTGGAGCAAAACTGCACCTATACCATCCTTACTGGCATCGGTTTCGACTACAAAATTTTGAGTAAAATCTGGTAGAGCAAGTACTGGTGCTTGAGTCATGGACAATTTAAGTGCTTCAAAAGCCAATTGTGCCTCACTGTTCCAGTGAAATGCATCTTTTTTTAATAATTCAGTCAAAGGTCTAGCAATTAAACCGTACCCCTTAATGAATTTTCTGTAATAACCTGTAAGGCCAAGGAATCCTCTTAAAGCTTTAACATTTTTTGGTGTTGGCCAATTAGTCATAGCTTCAATTTTCTTTGGGTCTGTAGACACACCATGTTTAGAGATAATATAGCCTAAGTATTCAATTTGCTCAACAGCAAAGTCACATTTGCTTCTTTTTAAGAACAATATGTTTTGTCTAAGTAATTCAAATACCTTTCTTACATGGTTCACATGAGATTGAATGTCAGAACTATAAATAAGGATATCATCAAAAAAAACAAGTACAAACTGCCTCAAGTGGGGTTTGAAAATTGAGTTCATTAAGGCTTGAAAAGAGGCAGGTGCATTGGTAAGACCAAATGGCATAACTCTAAACTCATAAAGACCATCATGAGTTTGAAATGCGGTTTTATAAATGTCATCCTCATGCATTCTAATTTGGTGATACCCAGATCTCAAATCTAATTTGGTAAAAATTGATGCATGGTTCAACTCATCAAGCAAATCATCAATTATAGGAATTGGGTATTTATTTTTGATAGTATTCTCATTTAATTTCCGGTAGTCAACACACATTCTCCAAGAGTTATCCTTCTTTTTTACTAGTAAAATAGGAGATGAATAGGGACTGCAAGACGGTTGGATAAACGAGTTCTTGAGCAATTCATCAATTATTTTGTCTATTTCTAATTTCTGGTAATGCGAAAATCTGTAAGGTCGTAGGTTAACTGGTTTTGAGTCTGGTTTTAGTGGAATCTTGTGGTCTATGTTCCTCTTTGGAGGTAACACAGTGGGCTCTACAAACAAATCTGAGAATTCATCCAAAACTGGTAGTAAAGAGGGATGCACCGGTTTTTCTACCTTATCATCAATGTTGAGAAGCTTTACCATGAGTATGTGACTCTCTTCATGTCCTTCTTTTAGTATGCTTTGCCCTTGTTCACTGATGGTTAACAATTTTAATTTAGCTTCTACATCTTCATCTTCTAATTTGATGAACTTGTCGTCTTTCCTCAATTTCATACTCCCTTTGTTCCAGTCAATGAGTGTTGGTCCCAACCTTGTCAGCCAATTCATGCCTAGTAGTAAGTCATGCCCTTGCACATCCAAAACTCTTAAATCTGCACTAAATTCATTATTCTGCAAAGAAAACTTGAGACCTTTACAAAGGCTGTCAGATTGCATCTTGTGACCATTAGCAACTCTTACTGTCAAGGGTTTGGATTGGCATACTTCTATACCTAAATTGTCAATTATATTAGGATGTATGAAGGAGTGTGTGCTTCCACTGTCCAAGAATGCACAGATTGGAACTGATCCTATTTTTCCTCTAAATTGCATGGAAGTATTATATTGACCATTACAAATATTAATCACAGCTACCTCTCCTTCCTCAAATTCAACATAGTCAGCAAATTCAGTTGGGACTGGTGCTTCACTGTGCCCTATTTGGTCTAAATTTGGCTTATCCTCTTCCTCAGCTTCTATGGTATGAAGGGACCTTGAATTACATTTATGCCCTTGTTGCCATTTTTCATCACATTTAAAACACAACCCTAGCATTCTCTTTTGATCTAAACTCAAGTTGTTGGTTGCTTTGTTCAAGATTCTAGGTACCTCAGGTTTTGGGTTTGGTCTTGATATCAACTGACCTTTATCTCTCCATCTGGTGTCAGTAGTGTGATTTTGAAATTGGGGTCTATTTTGGTACTGAGTTGGTTTCACTAGGGCACTAATTTTCTTCATAGTGCTATCTATGGACAGTTCAATTTGTCTAGCACACCTAATTGCATCATTCACAGTACTAGGATTAAACAATTCTATAGTATGCCTTATTTCATCTTTTAACCCACTAATAAACCCTTCAACATAGAAATCTTCACTAGTGATTTTTCTCTTGTATGTGAGTCTAGCCCTTGCTTGTAAGAAATTGGAGATGTAGTCTTCTAAATTTCCCGATTGATGCACCTTCTTGAACTCATCAACAGCATTGCCAGTGTTATGGGCAAAGTAATTCATCACTTCTTCGACTAGAATGGGCCATGGAGGTTGAGGGTTGGAAATCTTGAAGCACCTGTACCAATCATCTGCTGGTCCTGTGAAATGCATTACTGCCATCCTCGATTTGTACTCTTCAGGAACTTGGTACATGTCAAAGTAGAAATTGCAACATTCGACCCACGAGTTAGGTTTAATTCCGGCAAAAATTGGGAAGTCAACTCGAGGAAGGTTCACTTTTGCCGGGCTTTGCTCAGTTTGCCTTCTTTCTGTTCTTGGTGGGTCTTGCTCCAAATTCAGAGTCATGTGAATGTCAGTGTTACTGCCCTCTGGAGCATCCGGACCTTGACCACCATTTCTGACAGCAATCGCAGCCATAATTTCTCTGAATTGATGATCCATCTTCTTATCTAGCATCGCAACTGCATGGGTATTGTTGCTGGTGGCTTGAGTATTAGCGTTCAATTGCAGTCTTGTCGCTTTTGCCTGACTCTCTAGATGAGTTAAACGGTGGTTCAAGTCATTTTGCAAAGTCTCTGACTGTAATCTCGCTTGCTCCATTTGCAAGAACTTAGCTGTCAAGGTAGCTAAATCCATTGCCGCTTCTTCACTGCTTGTTGTACTGCGAGTCGAAATCGGCATTGGTGGTCGTCAACCTTTCTTGCTGCTACGAATCTTGATAACCCAGATGCGATCTTTATTGCTCTGATACCACCTTGTGACGACCTCAAGCTCAGACAGGATCAATGAATAACAATTGGAATTAAGAATACGAATTGGAAATAAGAAAAGCTTTCAATTTATTTAACTGGGTAATCTGGTTACAGCAGAAATTGAGAGAAAGAACTAAGAAATTGGAAATAACTGATTACAACATTCATGATCAGAATCAATATACTAGTCTCCTATATATAGACGATGGAAATCTAATTGAAATCAATCTGATCCGTTCTCCAGATTCTTCAATTGCTTGTTTGTCTGACACGTCAGTGCCCACGTGTATCAAGGAGGTTGATGTGTCGCAACATCCTGGACAGTGATCTCTTCAACGGTCGAATCTTGTTTAAGTAGCGAGGGTCCCACTAGCAGCCACTCATTCATTTTAATTTCTCTGCCCGTGACCTCTTCTGCATTGCCCGACTTGCCCTTAATCCCTTCTTCTCCTTGAAGTGCATTGACCGAGTCAAAATTAGATTGATTTTCTCCCAATTCATCTTCTGTTCGTGACAGAGATGAGGATGAAGAAACCAACACCGATCGAGTCTATGGCCTTCTTTCTTGCAATTGATGCATATTTCGGGTTCCATTTCAGAATTAGGTCTGAGGCGACAGCTGTGGTTCTAATTCTTTGCAATAATCTGGTTTGTGGTTTGGTATTTGCTTTTGGATCAGTTTTTTTTCTGTTTTTAGTTTGGACTTTGGTTTATGCTGTTTTTTTTTTTCTGGTATGATATTAAAAAACAGATACTGGTATTTGGTGGGTTTTTTCTGTTTTTCTTTGCTGGTTTGATATGAGGTTGGTATATATATATTTTTGCGTTTCTGTACCAGTTTTGCTGATTACTGGTTTTTTTATGAGGAGTTTTCTGGTATTGGCTGATACAGCACTGCTTTTTTTTTTGAAGTTTCTGATATAAATCAGATAAAATCAGATCTTGGGATTTTGTTGGGTGTTTCTCTTGGACCTGATAAGAACACGTACCAGTATGGGTATAGGTTATTGATATCTGATAAGAATAGATGATTACCAGGTCTATTGATCGTAATTACCAGGTTTACTGGTAAAACATGGAAGCTTGGATATTGTTATCGGTTTTTTCAGAATCGCTCTGATACCATGTTATTTTTTGTGAAGAGATGCGAATTTGAGAAGACAAAATATATTTCTGTTTCTTGTTGCATTTTTTGTTACAAAAGAGGAGATGATTATTTATACCATTTCTATCCTATTGTACCGTTGGTACTCATTTGGTATCTAACGGTAACTTCTATTTTATAATTTTACAATACTACCTTTTTTTCCTATTTTACAATTCTACCCTTCAATTATTTAATTATTCTCAACAAATAGTCATTATAAAATCTAATTTATAATGTTGTTATGTGTATCAACATTTTTTTAAGAGCGAACAAAAAAAATTAAATCTGGACCATCTCCTTTTTTTTTTAAGAGTGAACAAGAGAAAACATTTCTATGATCATTTCCTAGGCTCTGTGGTGAGCCCGAAGCCCAACGGGAAGAGCGGGTCATAGTGTTTATCCCCGACATTCATTGGAAGTTGATCAACTGACTTGAACCATGTCCTTGCCAATTTTCCAGTGAACCCATAGTTGCCGTACAAAACATCAGACACACCTTGTCCTTCTGTCCCGGGTAGCCAGGCAGCCACAAAAGCATCAATCATTCCAATGTATGGTTGAATTACCAAAGGACGACCGGAGATCAAGACGACCACACACTTGACATTCTTGCAGACATTTTTAAGTATGCTTGGACCGGGAGCAGGGATGGTCAGATTGGTGTTGTCACCAGCTGTCTCTGCATAGGGTCTTTCCCCAACTACTACTATTGCATAGTCATATTTGCCAGACCTCACATCTACTGCTCTTGGGTGATTCGTGAAAACAACCTCAATTGCTGGGTCGACAGTGGACTTGATAGCATTAAGGATTGTTGTCCCTGATCGATTCAAATATAATTTAAAATTAGTTTACAGAGGCAACGAATTAATTAAGATGATGAGTAAAGCTAGGGTGTGACATGCTCACCAAGAAAGTTTGGTGAGCATAACTCCAAAAGTATATCGGATCGACGTCAAATGACAAATTCAAACCGTTGAAATCCATGTACTTCATGAGTGATGCATATACATGCAAAATTTTGAAAGTTTCGAGTTTATTTGCTACACGGTCAAGTGGTCAAAGAAATAATAAAAATTGAATATATAAAATAACTTATAATAAAATGTTCATTTCTTTGACCACTTGACCGTGTAGCAAATAAAATCGAAACTTTCAAAATTTTGCATATATATGCATCACTTATGAAGTACATGGATTTCAACGGTTTGGATTTGATATTTGACGTCGATCCGATATACTTTTGGAGTTATGCTCACCAAACTTTCTTAGTGAGCATGTCACACGCTAGCTTTACTCTAAGATGATAGTTGATTTGAGTTACTTTTTGATTAGACGACCTAGGGGCTGAAATAGAAATATAAGCATTTTGAAATTGTACCGGCCGTTATATTGTTGCCACTTTCTCCTTGCCAGGATATGGTCCAGCCACCGCATTGGAAACCCAAATTATCGGCATGGGTCCCTGCAACTAGGATCTTGTTTGATTTCTTAGGGAGGGGCAATGTTGGCTTAATTGGCAATTTGCCATTTTTCAATAGCACTAGGGATTTCCTTACAGCCTCTCTGGCTATTTCGCGGTGCTCCTGCATAGAATTTGCAACAGTAATTTCAGTGAACAATAATTTAACTTAAAAATAATCTAGGAGGAGACTACGAAGTGAAGCGCTCAAAAGACTAACCTCGGTTCCAATTTGATTAGCTAAGCTATCATCTGCATAAGGTTTCTCGAACAAACCCATGGTGAATTTGACACGAAGGATTCTACGCACAGCATTGTTAATGCGGCTTATGGGAATGGCTTTGTTTTCCACGAGGCTGGTTAAATCCGTTGCGAACAAAGGGTAGTTATATGGAATCATTATCTGCAAGGTACCAAGTACATTTGATGAATTTCCAGAATAAATTATTAATTCTATGCTAAAGAAATGAAGAGAAACACTTGTATGCTAGAGCGTTTACCATGTCAACACCAGCATTAATAGATGCCTGAATTGAGTATGTGTAGTTTCCGGGTGGAGGGGTGATCCTATCAATCCCTTGCCAATCAGAAATTACAAATCCCTGTTTTTGGGGGAAGGATTTAATTTATACTTTTTTAGAGCTTGCTCGTGGAGTAATTAACAATAATGCAAATAGTTTTATTATTCTAACCCTGAATCGTAGTTTGTTCTTGAGGAAATGAGTTACTAGGAAACGGTTTGCGTGCATTTTCACACCGTTCCAACTTGAGTAAGAAACCATGATGGTTGAGACCCCTTTTGCAATTGCATCATATTAAGGAGGCATGTGGATTTTAAGAAGCCCCCTAAAATCGATGATGGTATTATTCTCATTTATGCCATTATGTGTACCGCCATCACCAACATAGTGTTTTGCACATGCAGCGACATTTCTCCTGTAAATAATAGAAACAAACAAATTATTGATATTGAGCTATTGAAGTATGGTAACAGTAATAACATACAAGGAATTTTAATTAACATTTCTGATCAGATCGTACCCTCCTGCCACGTAAGGCACACCCATTCTAGCCTTCTTTGGAATATCACCTTGCAAACCGGGGATAATTTCTGTCATTTGCCTAACAATCACCGTGTCTTCACTGTAACTCTCATAACAACGGCCCCACCTAGGATCTCTACATACCTGAGTTTGACCCAACAAGCAATTAAAGAAACAGATTAAGCAATGTCTGCCATTATAGATTTAATAATGTAAGTCTAACTTAAGAAAATTATAAGCTGAAGTTACCGCAACACATGGAGCAAAGACATAAGGAATTCCTGTAGCTCTAGCCTCAAGTGCAGTTGCTTGGCCAATTCTTTTTAACAAATTCGGATCCCTTTTACATAAATAAAAATAAAATTTTGTGAAAATCAGAAAAGATATCATTCATTTGGATCACCAATTAAAACAAAACATTAATCCTTTAGCTTGTAAACTTTTTTCATATTTAATATTCATGAAATGTAGTTTTTTGTTTTTCTTTGTGTCAGTTTATGTAAGCGTGATACAAGTTCAAACCTGGTAACACCAAGGCCAACATTGTGGGGGAAAATGGTGGCCTTATAGACGTTGTTGTGCCCATGAACCGCATCTATTCCATATATAATCGGAATGCCAAGGCGGGTTGAAAGAGCAGCCTTTTGCATATTATTTATAGCTTTGGTCCATGTTTTAGCAGTTGCCAAAGGAGAAGGTGTACTTCCTCCCCCGCTCAGCACACTACCTGCCAAATCAATTATTCATTTCAACACATAAGCCGGCATATGCATTCTATCAACTTGATAATGACTATCAGTAAAGCTATTGCTAAAATAAAGTTGCAGTACAACAATAATATACCGGGCAAAAGAAACGCCACATCACTAATTTTATTACCGAAATAAGTTGTAGTAGGAACAGTATGTTGAGTAAGAAATGTTTCTCAAAATTTTAAGGATAAATGTGCATTGGGAGCAAATATAATGCTGTAGCTGCTGCTTAAGAATTAGGGGAAAACAAAATTTGGCCTTGAGAAGAATTTAGGAAATTGTACCTATAAAGTAGTTCTTGACCACATCAGATGTTGCGTTGAGCCGCTCAATTTGCGACATCTGGCCAATCTTTTCTGCTAAAGTCATCCGGCGAAGAAGATCTTCGACACGAGCCTTGATCGGTACATTCGGGTCTTTGTACTTCACGTACCCTGCTGCCTCGGTCAGAGCTGAGCAATAGTGTAGTAAAACTACGAAAGATACGAATTTCTGCCAGACCTCCATATTTTAATGAGAAAAACTATAGCTGTACCAGAAAATAAATATAAGGTAATTAAAAATAAATAATCAAGTAGTAAATTCTTTAATAAAACTCTGTTTTTCTTGAATGGATTGATGCACCATCCCTATTCCACATTGAAAATGTATAATAGTGCTCTTAACCTTAATTCGAAGAGAGAAAAAAAAGATATGTTTGACAACAGAGGAGGGTTATTTTTATAGAGAAAAGATGTTAGAAATGCTTAACCTCCTCTTAACGATAGCACCAGTCAGCTAGCTAATAAAATGCTGTATTACCGGTACTAGCTAATAAGTAGACACATACGGATGCACCTGTCAGCAATATTATATTGTAGTGAACTATCTAGGGAAAAAAATAGTAAATTCAGTTTGCATTACTTGGTTGTGCTACCTCTTTGGGATAAGCTTGCCACATTAGGTTACATCATCTTGTCGATTTGATTTGTCAGAATTGTCTTCTTAATCTTGGTTCTGTTAAACATGTGTGTATTAGGTTAACAGCAATTGCTTTGAAATTCACCAGCTAGCCTTTTGTTAGAGTTTGCTAAATATAGTAGTACCATGACAAAAGTATGATTCATCAAAATGAGAAAATATTAGGCAACTACATTTTTGTTGTAATCTTAATCAAAACTAACTGTACGCATTCGTAATGGTCACACTTTTGCAGTTAATGAAGAATTGTGTTAAATTAGTTTACAAAACTGTCACTGATGAACTATTTTTCATATATTAATGACCCATTTTTGTGGCTAATAATAGACAGCTTAGTTAAGTAGTCTGCAACATAACTTTTTTTAATATGCAACGTTGCTAAGGTACTGTGCAGCATTATGCGAACTAATATTGAGTATAATTATACTAATCAGTAATCACTAATCAGCACCATTGTTAATATCAAACTTTGTTAACAGAGTATTTAGCATTAGAATATATTAAACTAATTCAGAATCATGCAACCTAATTGAGATGTACAAATAATTATTTAATTGCCAATTTTGATGGTTTAATCACTTAAATGACTCAAGATTAATTGAAAACATCTATTATGCATTTATATACACAAATTTTGTAAATATAGTATGAAAATCGACAATCATTTTTTGCATAAAATTTTTGTGTATGCTTTTGAAATTGCTGTAATAATAATTTGTGTATATTTTAAATATTATTTGAAGTGTAACTGTCAGTTTTGACAATTTGACTACTTTAAATTAATGCGTCCAGAAATTAAACAAAAGCATCTAGTATGCAAGTAATTTGCTTTAAATACATATTACTATTTTATCTGTGTAATAAATTTATGTATTCTTTGAAATTACTCTAATAATTATTTGTTCATTATAAGATAATATTGGTAGTGTAATTGTCATTATTTGTGGTTTATATTACTTTAATTGACTTCATAATTAATCAAAACATCAATTATGCATGCAAATTGTTGTAAATGCTATACAACAGCAATTTTTTGCGGAAAAATTGATATATACTTGAGAAATTAGTCTACTAATATTTGTTTCCATTTTTAGATGTAATTTGAAGCATAATTGTCAATTTTGTCGATTTAATTGCTCTAAATTTTGTCCAGAATTAAACAAAACATCAAATATAAATGTAATTTGCTATAAAGGCATTTTTAATTGAGGACGGTTCAAATGCACCCAAATTTTTGTGCACCCAAATGCACCCTATCATTTTTCTCTGTTTTGAAAGTCCAAATAGTCAATCTGAACCATTAGATGCGATATATATATTAAGATGTGCTTGGAGACCAAATTTTACATTTTTTAGAATTTTTTTACTATTTATTAAGCCACTTTGAAAATCGCTGATCCAATGGTCCAGAAAATGTAAAATCAGCGATTTTCAAAGTGGCTTAATAAATAGTAAAAAAATTCCAAAAAATGTAAAATTTGGTCTCCAAGCACATCTTAATATATAGATCGCAACTAACGGTTCGGATTGACTATTCGGACTTTGAAAACTGAGAAAAAAGATTTGAAAGATAGAGTGCATTTGGGTGCATTTGAACCCTCATAGCTTTTATTTGGTTAAAGATTGATCGTATTATTTTTCCCTAAGTTCCTCTTATATTCTTTGTGCATGTATTAGATAATAATTAATATGTTAATATCAATTTAAGTGAATTTACTTGCAGTGACTTCAAAATAAATTAAAAACATCTATTATGCGACGTGCTGTATTGAAGATAAGTTTTTGGCATAATGAATCATACACTCTCTCGAAATTACTCTAATTATAAATTGGGATCGACTAACCGTCCCCCTAGTTCAGTCCCCTATCTGTCTCCCGCACTAAAAGACAAAAAAAATAGTTAAAACGTGCTAACTACCACCAAAGAGCAAGATTAATGCTATTTTATTAATAGTCAAAACGTATAATATTCATACCTACGGATTTATAGTATTCATACTTATTATCAGAATCATTCGTCATATGTAAACACAAGTTGGAGGAGACCAGTAACGACCAGGGGGGGCCGCTGGCTGACGTCTTGTGACAGTCTGGATTGGGGACCGCAACCGCCTGAAAGCGACATTTGCCAAGATTGGAGACCACTACAGCGAATTTATATATTATTCATATCTAAATAAAGAAGTATTCATATCTAAACAAATGAAGTATTCATACTGGCGATTACGAAATATTCATACATGTTTGAAATAATTTATACAATTCAAAATTCAAAGTCAGATTCATCTCTCTCACCCCCACCTCTTCCAAGAAGTATTCATACTGACGATTACGAAGTATTCATACATGTTTGAAATAATATATAATTCAAAATTCAAAGTCAGATTCATCTCTCTCACCCCACCTCTTCCAAGAAGTATTCATACATGTTCAAAATAATTTATACAATTCAAAATTCAAAGTCAGATTCATCTCTCTCACCCCACCTCTTCCAAGAAGTATTCATACTGACGATTATGAAGTATTCATACATGTTCGAAATAATTTATACAATTCAAAATTCATTGTCAGATTCATCTCTCTCACCCCACCTCTTCCAAGAAGTATTCATATCTAACATGAAGTATGCATATCTAACAAATGAAGTATTCATATCTAACCAGGCTTCTAAATAGCTAGCTATAGCGGCGCTATAGCTACGCTATAGCTTTTCCGGACCATAAACGCTAAGCTACGAGATAAAATTGCGCTAACTCAGCTACGACCGCTATAGCTATAATAGCTGACCGCTATTACCGCTATATGAGACCCGCTATAGCTACCGCTATGCTACATGATTTTTTTTTTGCAAATTATATGGACTTCTGTATTTCTATTCTTATTTCTAATGTTACATGGTATTCTACGATAAGTATACTAAACTAAACTATATGCTTCTATTTTTATTTGTGATTTATTCTATCATTCTATATCGAGAAATATTCAAATACTAATTATTCATTTTGATTCCTCTTTTTATAGTATTCATTTGTAAAATTATTATCGTTCGTTTCAATTGAAAGCTGATTTTGATTATTATTATAATTATAAAATGTTTAAATATGTATATTGACTTTATTTACCTTATAAAATTAATTGCTCTTTGTCTATTATAATATGTAATACTATGAAGTATAAACTATTAAATAATGTTACTTTTTAGATTTTTTTTCATTCTTATTTGCGTAATTGATAAAAAGTATAAACTTAGATTAGTTGTCATTTAGTTGTTACATCAATTCTCTAATATTGATTATGTTGATAATTAGTAGAAATATAAAATATAAAGTTTGAAAAGGAAAAATCGCTATGTGTGATAGCTTCCGCTATAGCTACGCTATTCGCAATAGCTTTTTTTTTTGGTCTCCCCGCTATGCCGCTATAATCGCTATTTAGAACCTTGTATCTAACTAATAAAGTATTCATATGTTCCACTTTGACAACCTTCGCTGGGCTAGCATGGACCCCTCCAATGGTGCACCACGCTCTCCCGCCCGGATCTCGATGGTGCACCGCACTCTCCTCGCCTGATCTCGTCGAATCTCGATGGTGCATCACGCTCTCCTCGTCGAATCTCGAAGATGCACCACGCTATCCTCGCTAGATCTCGACGGTGCACCACCCTCTCCTCGCCGGATCTCGACGGTGCACCACGCCGAGAAAGAGACTCGGAGAAGGAAGCCGTGGAGAAGGAAAATTTGAAGTTCAGCAAGTTTAGCGAGGGATTTTCAATTATAGTTAGCGGGGAACTACTAATGATTGCATTAATTAACTACCATAAACCATTAATCGGGGGGGACAGATAGGGGACTGGAAAGGGGGGGACAGTATCTTTACTCTTATAAATTTGTGCATTTTTTTTATGGGCTTGATAATTGCCCCCCACTCTCATCCCCCATTATCCCCTTAATTTTATTTGTTCAATCTCGTCCACATTTCTCACGATCTATAAGAAATTTTGCGAATCTAAAACCACGAACGTCTTCTACGCAATTTTATTTTTCAAATGAGATCCATGATGACATACTTTCGAGCTCGTCGTCACACAAATATTTATACATCGTCAACTAAGTATTTATACCTAGTATTTTCCACATATGACACTGCTGACATTTAAAAGTATTAATATCAAGTATTATAAGTATTTATACCTATGCACTGAAGTATTTATACCTATGTGGTCAACTATTTTTGTTAGATAAATGTTGACGCAGGGACGATTGGGAAAGGTTAATCCGAAGATGATTAATAAAATGATTAATAAAAGTATTTTGGAAAATTAAGATAATATTAAATCATTATGAAGGCTTCAAATTAAGATATATTTTGGAAAATGATTAATAAAAGTATCATCTTGCCAAAGTAAGCTCTCATACCGGCGTTAATCATTTGCCAATTTATACACAGTAAATATACATATGATACTTGGTTATTGGACTGGCCCAAAGGAAAGACAATAATTAAGTGTTGTATGTGTATACTTGTGGTAATGAATAAGTAATAGTCATTAAGTTTTAGATGTAATTAGTTAATCGGCCAAAGGAAGGTTGACTAATCGAATATAACAGTCCATTTGATGTCAATTAGTCAACCTTCCTTTGGGCCGATTAACTAATTACATCTAAAACTTAATGACTATTACCTATTCATTACCACAAGTATACACATACAACACTTAATTATTGTCTTTCCTTTGGGCCAGTCCAATAACCAAGCATCATATGTATATTTACTGTGTATAAATTGACAAATGATTAACGCCGGTATGAGAGCTTACTTTGGCAAGATGATACTTTTATTAATCATTTTCCAAAATATATCTTAATTTGAAGCCTTCATAATGATTTAATATTATCTGAAAAAAATTTATCAAAATTTGACTTAACCGAATTATTACTCTGTTCTGGTTTGGCCAGTATAATGTCTTACGGAAATCAAAATTTATTACACCTTTTATCTAGCCGAAAGTTATACCTATGTTCTGGCCGAATAATTAACAACTCTGTTCTGGCTGAAATTCAATTGATTGGCCGAAAATCAATTATGCAGCGGAAACAAACAAAATAATTTAATTAAAAAATTCGGTCAATTGAATCAATTTTGACTCTGATACGAAATCATGAAATCACTTAATGATTTCGAAATCTTTAAATATTTTCATTGGCTTGGCCTTTGATAAAACAGAGTAACACAAAACAGTTAGATCCGAATAAAACAGAGTTACGATATCGACCGGAAATTAAACAGAATTAGGCACAACACTTTGAAACCAAAAAATTCAACCTTTCGGTCAAAACAGAGTAACGCACAAGCCAAATTAAAAACAGAGTTACGCCTCTGACTTCAAACCAAAAATTTCAAATAATTAATTTCTGAAATCTTTAACAAAATATATTTATACAGAAATTAATCGGTTCAACTAGAGTAGGCTCTGATACCACTTGTTGGATTTATTTCTATGCAGAACCGTATTGCATATATAAACCCTAAATTGCCATGATCCTCTAGTGAACCCTAATCTGAAATTTAAAGTTACCTTGATCGGTAGCCATGGTCTTCCAGAGATGCACAATCACCGTTGATTACTGGAAGCCCTTAGAATTCCAAGTAATCCCTCTCAAGTCCGATGGAGAGAGCGAGAGAGGCAGCAGCAGCAATGCTCTGTTCTGCACAAGGAGAGATACCCGAATTGCAAGTTCTTTACCGAAAGTTCCCTTCTCAATCACTCTAGATCAATCTCTAATTTTGTTTTCTGTAGAGAGAGACTAGAGAGAGAGAGATAGAGCCGTATGTATTCTGAATAATAATCAATAGGTGCTTACAGACCCATATATCATTAGGCAAAAGAATAGGCGCCTATTCAATTTCAATTAATCATGAATGATCTGCATCCTCTTTGATTATCATATAAAAGAGGCGCCCTTTGTTTAATTAATTAATTAATTAATTAATTAATTAATTAATCAATCTTATTTTTCTTATTGGATCTGTAGCCTATTTTTTATTGGATCCTTAGCGGGTCTGAATTCAGAACTTGCTTTATTGGGTATTTTCTTATTTACAGAACATTGTCATATTTGATTGTGTTCCCCAGAGACCAATAGCATAATTGTATTATTACCAAACTTTATATAATTTAGACCATCACTAAATCATAAAGTTATTAATACGCGTTCTACACATTAAAGGCCCCACTTCTCATGACACATATTGAACCCGATAAATAATACTTAATTTGATCACTTCATAACGGGTCTAATTTTGACAGTCTATTATTCAATATATATTTATATTACATATAAGCCCACATATGTTGTAATTAATTGAAATTAATTCCAACACCATGATGACATACTTTCGAGCTCGTCATCACACAAGTATTTATACCTCGTCATATAAGTATTTATACCTAGTATTTTCCACACATGACACTACTGACATTTAAAAGTATTAATATCAAGTATTACAAGTATTTATATCTATGCACTAAAGTATTTATACCTATGTGGTCAACTATTTTTGTTAGATAAATGTTGACGCATGAACGATTGGGGAAAATTGATGCGAAGATGCAGGGTCAACGATTGGAGATAAATACTTACAAGTATAGGTATAAATACTTGCATGATGAGGTATAAATATTTGTGTGACGATAAGCCCGAAAGTATGTCATCATGGATCTCATTTGAAAGATAAAATTGCGTAGAATACATTCGTGGTTTTAGATTCGCAAAATTTCTCATAGATTGTGAGAAATGTGAACGACATTAAAAAAAAAACACCTCTAAAAACGTGTATAATTTTTCTCCCCATGTAATTTGAGTAATTCCCCCATATAGTCATGTCAAGTTAGACATGCAAGTATTAATATCTTAGTTTGCAATTATTAATTTATTATCTTCCAAGTATTTATACCTATGAATTTAATTAAACTTGAAAGACCACAGTGTTTTGAATAAATTTAATTAAAATAGTTAGTTAAGTTAGTTTATGGAAGTTAAAATATGTTTAAGAGATGGGGGATGATGGGGAGATGCCGAGATGCGAGATTCACAATTGGGGATAAATACTTACAAGTATAGGTATAAATACTTGCATGATGAGGTATAAATACTTGTGTGACGATGAGTCCGAAAGTATGTCATTATGGATCTCATTTGAAAGATAAAATTGCGTAGAATACATTTGTGGTTTTAGATTTCACAAAATTCCTCATAGATCGTTAAAAATGTGGACGACATTAAAAAAAAATCACCTCTAAAATATATTTAAGAAATGGGTGATGATGGAGGGATGGGAGTGGGGGATTCATATAATTATTCTTTTTGTATACAACTTGCAATATTCTCTCAAAATTGTATAAATTTGCTATGATTTCTCTTTGAAATAATATGTATCATGCATAACATGCTATAAAAATTGAGATATATAACTATTAGATAATAGTTTAATTGAGATATTAAAATGCATAATTTTATGACAGTGACACGGATACGGCTAATCCAAACTTATGAGTTATGCCTCAGGGCCGAAAATTTGGACTGTCATGGGCTCTTTCTTTTGGAAGGACTTGCACAAAATCAACAGGATCGATCTTCGTCTGGAGTACTGAATGGTGCATTGGGAATGGTCTATCCATCTCTTTTTGGTTCGACAAATGGAATATGGCACACCTTTGAAACAGGCGGAGTTAAGGTTGACCTTCCAAAACATCTCCCTTGGATACGTGATACCGTTGTTGCAAGTGCTGGCACCAGATGAAATCCACACGACACATCACAATTTCTTACTACAACGGGATCGGATCAAATGGAGGTGGTCCACCATAGGAGAATACTACACATCAAGGTCCATCTATAACATCCTAATGTCAGGAGGAAGAACAGGTTGGCAATTCAACAACACATGGAAATATAACATCCCGGCATCGGTAATAATATTCATCTTTTTTTCTTCTGAATGACAGGATACCAACTAGAGACCTATTACATAGTGGAGGGATACCGTGTGCTATGAATTGTGAACTGTGCATGAGTGGTTCGGAGGAGACAGCATTCCATATCTGCTTTGAGTGCAACTTTGCGGTCAGGGTTTGGAACAGGATTGCTGGCACAGTAGGGAAGAGCTTCATGAGGTCTGGACAAACGGTACGTGCAAGACAGATGGGAGGACGAAACAATCCGTCTGGACAAATGGTGCAAGAAGTTTGAAGCATTGATATCTGCAGTTTGCTGGAATCTTTGGAAAGAAAGAAACTGCAGAGTATTCAATAGAAAGTGGGCAGATGATAAAGTGGTGGCTATGAAGGCTATGAATGATGCTAGGATGTGGAGCACATACTGTGGAGGATAATCGTAGGCAGTAGTTATTAGTGTAACAGGAATAGATGTATGTATGCTAGTACGTACTGTGGTTGTATCTTGATAGCTACTATCAAGCTTTCAAAAAAAAATTGCATAATTTTTTGTATTTATTAGATAATATTTGAGATATATATAACTATCAATTTTAATAGCTAATCATTCGAAATGACTACAAAATTAGTCGAAAACATCGATCTATTATGCATGCAAATTACTATAGATGCTATATTGTAGCAAAGTTTTATGTGAAAATATGATATATGGTTTTAAAATTGCTCTAATAATAATTTGGGCTTGTTATACACATTATTTTTAGCATAACTGGCAGTTTTGGTGACTTAATTATGCACTTTAATTAGAGTATCCAAAATTAAACAAAAATATCTATTATGCATATATGTAGTTTATTTTAAATGCAATTTATATTTTCTTTTCAAATTTCTTTAATAATTAATTGTTTGTGCAAATATTAGATATTATTTGAGGTATAGATGACAATTTCGAGGTCTAATCCTTTGAAATGACTTCAGAGTTAACCAAAAAAAATTATTACGAATGCAAATTTCTGTAAATACTTTACTGCAATGATTTTTTTTTGCAAAAATCTATATATGTTTCTAAATTGCTCTAATAATAATTTGAGCATCTTTAAAATATAATTTAAAATATGACTGTCAGTTTTGACGATTTAATGACTTTAATTTTGTCATAATTAAAAGAAAACATCTAATCTAGAAATTTTATTTAATATGCATAAGATGTTAAATTGTTTTGTAAATACAAAATACAATTTCTGGATTTGCTGGCACCCAGACAGCATCCGTACATAACAAGGCCAATTTGAAATTCTGAACTTAAATTAAATAATAGTCATGCTAATTATTTATAGGTACTTATCATCAATTTTCAAGAGCAAACCAAAAAATTAAATGTGGACCCTCGCGATCTAATTACTGGATCATCTAAATCCTCTCAAGCCTAGTTTTAACAATTAGTTGAACGACAAAATGTTAATCGAGTGAAAACAATGAATCTTTGGGAATTCTTTGACAGTGAACTTCAAATGTCATTATATCTAACAGCAGTAAGTAGAATTTCGGGATTCGCAACAAGGACCTGGCAGGTAGCATCCATATATAAAAGGACTAAATTGAACATTTGAACTAAAAATCAACTAATTGTTCAAACATTAAGACCCTATAAAACAACTATAAATCTGAAATCCACATTAGTAACCAAAATTTACATATTCTCAATCACTTCTTAATTTGTCAGACATTGTTAATTATGTAATGTTGATTTCCATGCATTGATTGCTCGAACGTTTCGCCATCGCCCCACACCGCATATGCATCCTCACCGTGCACCGAATCATCTCCAATCGTCATCTCTTCTATACTCAATCTTAACGGTACCAGTAGCCTAATACCCAAACAAATGATGCTAGTCATGACAACATTAAGCACCAAAATGAATGCCATTCCAGCAATCTGCATTCCAATCTGATGGAATCCGGCGGCACTCCGACCATTCTTGATGGCGTAGATGAGACCAACAAACTTGGGGTCGTCACCGAAGAAGAGACGGTTGAGGTTTGGTTCAGCAAAAATGCCTGTTAGGAGACCACCTAAGGTGCCGGCAACTGCGTGAGTGTGAAAAATGGCAAGTGTGTCGTCGATGTACTTCAGAAACTTGATTTTCTTGTGTAACACCATCATGGTGAACCAAGGGATGCTGCCAGAGAATACTCCCATGATCATGGCTGCCCATACTTGCACTAACCCTGCATTTTTATGTCGCTATTAATATCATATATATATTCATTAATTTAAAAATAATATTTATTATATGTAAGACATTAATGAAACATGTTGCAAAGCTACTTTTATTTACCAAAAAAAAAAAAAAAAATTATGATATTTAGCCTAATTGCCTCGCAACATGTCTCGCCTGATAGATTCGAAGTTTGGAACATACTATATGGTACTACTGTTCACAAATAGGGGTGTCAGTGACACCTATTTACCCTACTCGTTGAATAAGATGGGTATGGATAATTTTTTTTTTTTTTTCGTTAACTTGGATATAGATATGGGTAAGAATTTTATTTCGTTAGATAAACGGGTATGGGTACAGGTAATGTTATTTCGCACCCGTTAGGTAACGGGTAATTATATAAAATAAATTATAATATAAGAAGAATATTATGCTAAACATTTTACTTTTTTATTTGAATGTTTTATTATTTATTTAAGGAATTGAATTTGTTAGAAGAGATATTTATGATTTTGATTTTTTTTGTTTAATAAAAAACTATTACTTAGAATTAATTGCATATTTATATTTTAATTTTATATTAGTAATTGTGATTGCATACTTATGACATGATAAGTTTTGATGTTTTATTTGTAAAAATAATAAAACTATTATATTTGTATTATTCGTTATTTATCCACTACCGTTTCGTTATCCACTATTCTTAACGGGTATGGATAAGATAGAATAAGGCAAATTCTTAACGGATATGGGTAGGATATGGATAAAGTCAATTTTTTGTGAATATGAATATGAAAATAGTTCTACCCTATCCGTATCGTACCCATTGACACCCCTATTCACAAATAAATCATGAGCATCTCTCATCGCATGAGAACGCTTTAATGTTAGCAATGAGCATGTATTTAATATACTGCATATCCACACATGCAATTTGTCCGTATTCTAAAATCTCGCTCGTCCACAAGCATATTTCTTTTCATAGTTAACATTTTTAGCAAATATTTTCATAGATTTGAAAAATATATATGTTATTTAAATCTATTTTTATCTTGCTTCAAAATAGCTAATCTAATTCCTGCAAATTAACATTGAATTTCAATGAAAATAGGGGTAAAAAAAAATTCCATACCTGCTGCAGGAGTAATGCAAACAAGCCCAGTAATCATTCCTTGAACGGCGCCGATAACGGACGGCTTGCCAAACTTCATGAAATCGAGACATAGCCAGACCAGAAGGCTAGTGGCAGTGCAAAGGTGAGTGTTGTATATGGCCAGGGACGTGTCTGTATTTGCGGCATACGGTGCACCACCATTGAAGCCGGCCCAACCGATCCATAACAAGCCAGCTCCTACCAGAGTCAAGATGATGTTATTTGGAGGAAAGCTCTCTCTATCCTTTGCAGTTCTTGGTCCCACCTACATAAATGAAGACAACGAGATAAGAATTCATGATGAATTTACAAGTCTTTGAATTTTGGTAGTCTTTATAATTAGTTCCAAAATTCTTTGGAAAGTTTTTACTAGAGGA
This sequence comes from Carex rostrata, assembly GCF_964058835.1. NCBI lineage: Eukaryota > Viridiplantae > Streptophyta > Magnoliopsida > Poales > Cyperaceae > Carex > Carex rostrata. The sequence continues at coordinate 3,660,179 of NC_135920.1, read as the reverse complement.
AACTTGACAATATTCAAGCTGGCAAATTTATGATATTGGAAGAGGGACATGAATTACGGTAATTAATCCAACCAAACATGTTGAAAATAAAAACAAACCAAGGAAAATTTTGCAAAACAAATTAAGAAGCAAAACTTGAATGCTATATATATTAGGTAGAACGGAAGAAAGATTTACCCAAAAAGCAGCGGTGAAGCCGGCAACGCCGGAGGAGAGATGTATGACAAATCCACCAGCAAAATCCATTACACCAGCGTTAAAAAGAAATCCGTGCGGGCTCCATATACTAAAAGCGCCAACTGTGTAAGAGAAAGTAAGCCACAGCGGCACAAAAAGCATCCAGGCCTTAAAATTCATCCTTCCTAGCAAGGCGCCGGCTATGAGAACCAGCGTAATAGCCGCGAAAACAAATTGGAAGAATACAAGCGTGGCTGCAGGGTATTGCCCTGTAAACCCCTGTGCCAGCAGAAATTTTTGGGAGAGCACAGAGAAGTCTGGCCGGCCGACAACATTGAGGAACAAGGGATCACCAAAGGACATGCGAAAGCCCCAAAGACTCCAGAAAACCATGGTTGCCGCAAAGGCATAGAGCGCCATGAAGGCCGAGTTGACGGCCCATTTCTTCTTCACGATGCCACCGTAGATTATGACAAGACCAATTGACTGTAATGCGACGAAGGTTGATGCAGTAAGTTGCCATGCGTTGTCCCCCTTGTTTAGCCAGTCCGGGGTTGCCGTCGACATTTTTTAATGGAATCTCGATCTGTTTCTCTCTTTTAGGTACTCCTTTTAGCTAGAGAGAGAGAGATTCTTAGGAACCCTGGGATACACACCAACAATATATATAGAGATTCTAATATACAGGCATAGTCTAGCTGGAATCTTTTTGCTTCCAGGGGAGTATTGCTAAATTTAAACATTTGACAATTAGAACGGTGCTATTTTGAGAGCAGAGCACAGTTGAGTAATTGAGGCGGTGCTAAATTTTTATATTTTTGTATTGGGGTCTATACTAATTAAGATAGAATATTCTTCTTTGGGGTCTATATATACTCTATATATACTAATTGGAAAGCTATGCATGCCCCAAAGAACCGAAAATAGTCCTTGAATTATCTTTCTTTCCTTCTTTTTTTCGCCATAATATCCTTCATTTCTCCATTTATGTCCGTATTGTTGGGAACTTATATTTTAAATTTTTATTTTTAATTAGTCGGCACAAATTATTATCAACATCTACTTCACATGACCATAGCTTTAATTAGCTCGCTAAATTGATGATGACGAGAAATAGTATAACAAATTCTGACGCAAATTTTACAGAAGCATCGTCTCCTAAATACAAGTGTTTTTCTATTTCTATTTTATTATCATTTTGGAAATAGCTGGGCAACGGATCTGTTTCATTAACAGAAAGAAAAATATCTACATCACAGTTTTGTTAGCAAATAATATAATTTGTTTTAATTTTTTGGTGGGCTTTTTGTTTAACGATTTTGAACAAAATCTCATTTAATTAAAACTGGACTTACGAATCTCTCGATTTGTGTAAATTTGAACGGACAGTTTAAATTCACAGAATTATTTAGATTTATTAAGTTTAAATATGTTTGCATGAATCTCAACACAAATCAGAAATGAATGCCTTTTATATACTTAATTCATTTATGCATTCAATCTCTCGTTTTTTTAGTACGTACAGAGCCCGGGATCTAAAAATAATTAGGATGCTTTTCTTCATCCATAATAGGAAGAGAAAATTGAAACGAAAAGAATCTTAATTTTAGAAAATTTTCCACAATTTTTTAAATTTTTGCCCACTTGCAAAATAATTGTAAATATTGATGTGACAATTATATACATAAATCAATCAATAATAATGGAACAATTGCGTTTGCTAAATTAGTCTTTCTAGGTATGTCACATTACCATTTAATTTATAATTATTTTTAAGTGACAATTGTGAGATGTAAAATAATAAATTACATAAATGAATAAAGAAATGTTAATATATTCAATATGTCTCACAAAATTGAAATTAGAATGAAGTGAACATTATTTTATTGAATAAATTAGTCTTTCTTCCTTTAATTTGCAGAATATTTACTTACAAAATTATCTTAGCTTGAAGTGAACATTATTTTATTGAATGACAATAATTCACAAAAAAATAGCCGCAACAAATTTAACACACAAAATAATTATATATATATATATATATAAAAAAAAAAAAAAACTACTGCTGCTGTGTCAATTTCACCGTGACCTCACTTTTTCAGCAGAAGGAAAAAATGTTGATTGAACTTATAAACATGAATAATATCCTGCCACTGTGGTGCCTAGGCAAAGCAAACAACTTTCAAACATAAAAATATTTTTTTCAAGTTTTTTTTTCTATATTAAGCCCAATAGAGCGAGAACAATAAATCTTGTGATGAACTTATCATCGTCTAGATTCATCACGTTTTATAAACAAACAAACTTGGTTTAATAATCACCCATGTGCTTTTATTTTTTTTAAACAAAGTGAATTTTGATTCATCAATCTACATTTCTTTTCGGGAGCTTCAGAAACAAGGATTTTCAAATGCAATAAAAAAAAGAGAGAAAAAAAAAACAACGGAAAGATCCATCTTTGAAAATATAGTTTCAAGGAGAAAATCTGAAATACCTTGTTATTCATAGTCTTAGTAAAAGAACAATGTCATGTAATTAACATGTCATGACTTACAGCTTAGTTATATACCGTGTTCTGTTACATGATGAAAAAAAAATATAATATGATATGATTAAAATAGTAAAACGATCACATCATGCGATAGTCACATCACGTATAATCAAGTTGTGATCATACTTGACTTGAATGGTCACGTTCAACTATTTTTTTTTTTCAAAATTTAAGTAAATTTAATGAAAAAAATCATAAAAGATGCTACAAAGTGTGAAAAAGTTGCAAAATAAAAAGTAACAATGTTAGAAAAATTAATTATGTGACATGATATAATTATGTGCCATATCATTTTTTATTAATGAGAGACGTTAAGTGACATATGACTTCCATTACATGACCAATAAGCATAATCTGACGTGCTATGACGAAACCGATAAAGCAATAACAACATGACTATTTGTTGTTGGTAGCCTATAACGATTTTTTTAAAACCGTCATTAAATAAATAAATAAACGGAATAATTTGATTACAAAATCTTTTAGGAAATCTTCTTTATCAAAATTGAAATTCGGTATGCATTGTTGCACAAATAGTTACACGATTTTTTTTATAAACCATAAATAGAAAAAATGAAAATTAACAAACCAATTTGATGATTTTATTTTTTATAAAAACTGTAAGCACCAAAATGGAAATTTAGCCCGGACCAAATTTTTTTTGTGCCCAATAGGATCTCGGTCCCATGAAGTTTAGAAGTTGGTAGGCTACATGTCACAGAAAATTGAAATTTTTCTTTGTACCGAGATGGCAAGTCGGCCCTCTATTTTTTTTTTCTCTTGTGTCGAGATGGCAAGTCGGCCCTTTTTATTTTGCTGCCGAGATACCATTCTGCCATTATTGTCCCATTTCAGTCGGTTCATTTCGTCCCCTTTTTTGTTTGTGCCGAAATATCATTTCGGCGCCATTGGATTTTTGCATTTATTCCGAGATACTATTCCGGTCCCAACCATTTCAAAATCAATCCCTCCCTTTTTTCTCCTTTCTTTCTCCTCATTTCTTTCCACCCAAACAACTACCGTTTTTTTCCAACCTCATAATTCTTTATTCTATTCACATGTATTTGTATAGTTTTGAAAGGAGAGCAAGAGGAACTTCAGATTTACAAATTTCATTAGGTACGTGGTTAATTATTATTTTTGATAAATAACTCGAATTATATAAATTGTTTGTAGTATAAATAATTATTTGTAGAGTAATAGTTTTTTTTATTGTGTAATTTAGCTTTTTGTAGTCTAGTATAACTTTTTGTAGTGTAATTTAACTAATTGCATAATTATTTATTTTGCATGTAAAGTAATTTTTATTTTTGCATGTAATATAAATAATTAATTGCATGTAAAGTAATTTAACTTTTTTGTAGTGTAATTTAATTAAGAGGGAATGCCTTCATTTTTTGTGCCTCTATCATGTCTCTATTTTTTAAAACTTTAATAACTCAAAAATTGAAACTTAAAAGTCAAAATAAAACCGTTGGATATGATCTACATTATTTTATCTATTCACATGTAAAATATTACGACATTTCAACTTTGTTTTGGTTGTCATCAAGAGATTGTAAAAAAATGTACTAATGTGGATAATTTATAGACGTTGATTTTTCAACTTATTAATTCACATAAAAACAAAATTGAAATGTGATAATATTATGAGCCTATAGAGAAAATAACATAGATCACATCTAACGATTTTATTTTGATATTTATAATTTAAAATTTTGAGTTATTGAAGTTTTTAAAAATGGAGGCATGATAGAGACACAAAAAATGGAGGCATTTGAACCCTCATCTTTAATTAATTGTAGAATTATTTTTTTTGTATGTAGTTTTATTTTTTATTTTTTTCATGTACCATAATTAATGATAAATAATTTCATGTAGAGTAATTTGAATTTTTATTTATTTTGTGCATGTCAATATTTAATTGTGCAAATAAGGTTAGATAAATAATTTTATTGTGCAAATAATTTTAGGATTAAATGGCGTTATTGTGATTGCCTTCGGAGCAACACAACATGTGGATGTCGAATTATCAGGTATTTGTTTAATCTTGGTTTGAATTAATAATTTATTGATAAACTTGTAAGTTAGAATTAAATTTAGTGGTTATATTTATTTTGCATGACAATTATGTTCCAGTCATCATGTACATTGCTTACTAGTTCTCTCCAAAAGGGCATTCATTACCAATCTCAGATGGAAGAAGCTTTGATCAATTTAGGCTTGTACTAGATGGTCAATGTGACCCATTGTAATATAGATAAAGGGTTAATCAGTGCTCTCGTTGGGAGATGGAGCCCTGAGACGAATACTTTTCATCTTCCGTTTGGGAATTGCATAGTGACTTTACAAGATGTCAACTGTCTATGGGACTTACATGTTACTGGTACACATATTTTTACTACTAATTTTTATTTTTGTTAGTAATTTATATTTAATGTAAGTATATGTTGATCAAACATTTATGTTTACAGGATCGGTCATTTCTGGACATATCGATGACAATTGGACAGAATTAATTTACAAGTGCATAGGACATGAAGTGTATGAGGATTACGAATGCTTAGGATATGAAGTCGATAAAGATTACGAAGTTGATGAGAATGATGATCGTGATACTAATTTTTTATGCCATAGGTGGGACAACAAAGGCAAACCCAACGAGAAACTATCATTCTCACAATACCATTGTCAGCTTAAATGGTTGAAGACCAACTTGGATGGAGAATTGACAAAGTTAACCGACCAGCAGATAGTCGATCAATACACACGAGCATACTACATGGGCTTGTTTGGGATTGTAATATTTCCTGATTCGAATTCAAGTGGAGTCACAATAATGCACTTACAGTTTTTGGAGAATTTGGGACCTCGATCTGTAGACTACAATTGGGGAGGTGTTATGCTTGCCTGCCTATATCGGGAGTTGTCCTGTGCTTGTAGAAAATATGCGGCTTAGATTAATGGTCCATTACTACTGCTCTAGATGTGGTATTGGACTAGGTTTTATATAGGCCGGCCCAGACTGAGAAATGATATACCATTTGGCGACACCGATCTACTACGTAGAAATGTTTTTGGAGTGAGATGGACTATTTCGCATGAATAGGATGGTAACCTTCTCAAAGGTACATTGTACATTTTAATAATAAATATTTATTTTTCAATATAATGTTTGGCAGTATATAATTGTCATGTGTTTACAACTTAGGCACAAGACAATTTCGAAATCAGTTTGAGAAATTGAAGGTCAATATTGTCAATTGGAGGCCGTACATAAGTTACTACGATAATCTACCTTTTCGCGGGTTGAGAGACAAAGAAATGCTAATGTTTATATCTTGTGTGTGGTGCATCCATTTCTGGGATGTAGAGATTCACCATCTTGAAAGAGTTTTTCGATAGTTTGGATTATTTCAGATAGTGCCTCCGCTGGCTTCAGAGGGGTTTGAATTGCTTGAAGAGCTTCGCACATGGAACTATGGCAATAGTTTGCTCAGTAACAGGCACCATGTGGACTAGAGAAACCAATTTGAGGATCATATCAGTGCGGCCCCTGTTGTATATGCAGAGCAGATGCCTTACAATCCCGAGCGATACAATTAATTCTAAAAATTTATTTATAATTGATTTATAACTGATTTATAACTTATTTACAAATCCATACCTTCATCAAACCTCCAAGGTTTCATCTTACCCACAAATTTTTTGAATATATTTTTTTATCCTTTTATCCTTGCTCAACTTGAAAACATTTGACGCAATATGTTGAGAACATAGTCGATGAATTGTTTCATCGTTTTCCTCACACCACCTTAAATCAGATTGATCAAACACTGAACAGATTGCAACATGCTAATATGATATATCACATATACCACCAGGGCCGACAACATCTTTGCATAAAAATTGCATAAACCAGCCCCAATTAGATGAAGTCTCCTCTTATGCAATCCTGAATGTTGTTGGCAGCAATTGTTGTTCTGCATCATAAGCACATGCCATAAATAGTTTTCCTTTATACCTACCAGATAGGTGTCCGGCGTCTACACTTATAACTGGTCATAGATATGGCCAGGCTTGAATGAATAGACCGAAAGTCCATGCCACATAGGTGAAAATATGGACGCCCAATCTTGTAGATGGTTCATGCTCAATTCTGTATTTTGTACCTAGGTTAGACCTCTGGATTGCACCGAGTAAAGAAGGTAGCAGTTCGTAGGCTTTTTCCTAAGAACCAAATAAATCACCAATAGCCTTCTCCCCCCCCCCCCCCCCCCCCTCTCCAAATTTTATTGTATGAAGGCTGAATCGTTTTGTGCACATTTCTAACTGCAAATCGACATGTTTTTATTGGGATCTCCAGGTTCGACATGAGACCCGGTCTGATTGTATATGCAATCATCCTAGCAGTCATCTGACGACTGTCTACTATACAAGCAGTACTGTAACTGTGCTCGTATGGGCTTATTGCAATTGTCCAATTGTCTATCTCAGTGGTTTTTGCGTATAACCTCTATGGACACCCCTGTGCTTTACATATAACCACATAGACATTACAATTGCTTTGGGTTTGTTGTAATTCTAAGTTATGTGTCATGGCAAATCCACCCAACTCATATTTAAGATCGGCTTTGGAGTTGAACATCTGCCCCACCGAAAATGGGCCATCGAGTATGGGTGGATAATCAAAAAAATTTCATCATTGTACGGCATCGGCACATCGTCATTAAATGCCGGACAGGGATGCTGCAATCCCCGATTAATAAAGAAAATAGACATTTGCCACTCCTTCACTACCTCTTGAACCCTAATGTCATCTTCAATTTCGGCCATACCATCTTCCCCAACAAACGAATCACCAAGGTCTGAAAACATTACGGGGCCGAGATAACATTTCAGCACACACACAAAAAAATAATCCAGACCAAATTACCATCTCGGTACTTATGATTTTTGTAAAAAAAAATGAAACCATCAACTTAGTTTGTTAATTTTCTATTTTCTATTTATGGTTTATAAAAAAAATCCAATCCTACTCGTTCTAATTCATAAAAGTAAAAAAGACAAACTGAAGTTGAAGTTTATTTTCTTCTTTCTCATACGGAAGTTGAACTTCAGTTTTAATTTTTTTTTTTTATTGAATCCGAACATGAAGTTCAGTTTTCATTTTCTTTTTTGGGGTTTAATCTGAACTTCAAGTTTGGTTTTCATTCTTTTATTTTATTTTTTGTTGAATCCGAAATTCAAGTTCAGTTTTCCTCTTCTTCTTTTTCTTTGAGTTGAATCCGAACTCTAAATTCGATTTTTCTCTTTCTTTCTTTTGGTTGAATCTAAACTTCAACTAGCCAAAACCAAAGTCAAAGTTCGATTTCATTTTCTCTAGATTTTCTGTGACGTATGAGAGGATTCCTCAAAACCAGATTCAAAGTCTATACCGAACTTCAATTTTGGTTTTTAAAATTTCTTATCGAACTTCATTTTTCAAATTTCTCTAAAAACTTTATAATCAAATTGATATCCGATTTTTTTTTGTGATGATTTAAAAAAAAAAATCGTCTACAACATTCATCCAAACTATAGACCCAAGAGCCACATCAGTACCAGTCTACACCCATTGTTCAAAAAAGTGATCAACTAAAACAAATTAGGCACAGAGTTTGCCAATAGGAAAACAAACAAAAAAGAAAATTAGAATAGATAAACGGATCCGGATTATCCAATCTGAATCCGCTCTGTATCGGGTTGTAATCAGTATCCGTTTAATTCGGAGCGGATAATTTTCGGATACGAATTCGAATAATTTTTATAAATAAGACAAGAGTTGCGGATTCAGATTCGAATAATTTTGCATCTGCAAAAACGGAGCAGATATCCGATAATACCCGGATACCAAAAACTTATTACCGCTCTCTAACTTCGTTCACTTTAAAGGATACCCGGTATATAATGTTGGTTTAAATTAGTGTATATGTTGTGGGACTAACTAAACTAGATATCCGAATTTCGGACTTTTCATTCAAAATGGGCTTCTGCTTTCTCTGCTACTAGCGGCCCTTTGTTCAAACAGATGGACTAAGCCGCTGCGATACTTATAGTTAGAGCCACATGTTTATTGCTAGGGGTGCAAACGGATCTGATACGGATTGGATTGGATAGTAGTAAAATTATATCCGTATCTGTTTTTATTTTCCGGATAGGGATCGGATATTAAACGGATACGGATACGAATCGGATATTAACCAGATACGGATATCCGCTTTTTATAACATAAATTTTTTCATAACATATATTAAACTATATAGTATATATCTACTATTCGGATACGGATAATTGAAATTTAAAACCATATATGTATCCGTATCCGCACAGATACAGATAATTGAAATTTAAAACCATATCTACTATTCAGATACGCGGATAATTGAAATTTTCAGATACGACCGAATAATATCTAATACGTTTGCACCCCTATTTATTGCTATTACATTCAATGCAATAGTATAATTATTTTAGAGGGTCATTGTTTCTGTGACTATTCAATGCATTTGACCATCTCTATCTATTTATTGATGTAACTATTCAATACATTAGTATTATTTTTTAAAATAGCCATTATTGCTAATTTTTTTACAAATTATTAACTTAAATTATACATTTAAATACTTAAAATATTCATTCATTTTCATATTTGACTTTATTTAATTAGTATTTGCATTTTAAAGTGCATGTGACTCAATTATCTGACAATTATTCGTTTCGTATCCGTATTCGTAGATTATCCACTCTGTATCTGTATCTGTTTAAGGCGAATTTGACTTTGAATTTTGATATCCATTTACTATCCGTATCCGTAGTCATATATGCACACTGAAAGATGGATATGGATATGATATAAACATCATCCACTCCGAATCTGCTCCGTTTTCACCCCTATTGCCACAATCCTAAAATTTTGAAAAATGTAATATTTTTCAAAAGAAAGATGTTAAAAATTAATTAAGAGAACAATAATTTTGAAGTAAAAAGTTCTTTAAATTTTGATTTTTTTTTTTTCAAATTTTGAATCTATAAACTTTAAATATTGTTTAGAAAATGAGTGAGGCTGTGGTAATATGCATATTACGGGTCAATTCATGCTATGGACTTATATCTTCATTTTTAAAGTCAAACAGTCAATATGGATCGTTCAACATTGATCTTCATATGAAAATGTATCAAATTTTCATTTTCCTTTTTTGGATTTTTTTACTATTTGTTTAGATAGTTTGAAAAATCACTTTATTTACAAAGTCTGGATCATTCAAAAGTATATTTTTACCTATCTAAAAATAGTAAAAAGAATTTTAAAAATGTAAAATTTGATTTACATTTTTCTGGCTCGCACTAGGATTAGCTAGGTCTCCTGCTAATCGTAACATAACCATGTGTCCACCAGAGAAATGTACAAATAGAAGAATGCCAGCTCATCAAATTGGAGTAAAAATAAATATTTCAGCCTGTACTCATCAAAATTTCAATCATCCACATACAAGCATAGACTTTTAAACAATTAATTATGTATAACTATTTAATTATAGGAGGAATTTCATGTATCCCCCTCAAAAACCTTGAAATTACGTATTTTCCCTTCTAAAATTCATAATATCATATTTACTCTTCTAAAATTTAAAAACTCACCAATTTACCCAATTTAATTTATTGATATTTCCAATAAAACTCATTTTAACTGTATAAATTACCCATTTTACTCTTATCCCTCTCTTCTTTTCTCCTTACCCTTATCCTTCTTTTCGGCAATAGGTAGAATAGTGAAGGAATAGAGGAATTATGGAATTGAGAATTGGTCACTCTTCCAAAGTATTCCATTTACGTTCGCCAAACATGACAATTGGAATTGTAGAAATATAAAGTTATAAAATATGAATTAATAGAGAAATTACTATTATAGCCTTATTGACTTTTTGTATATATCTGTACTGCTTACCTAAAAAATTGTCAATGAAATGTAAACAAATAAAAAATTCCATCAAGAAATATAAAACCACGATTAAATCTTAGAGCAAACATCAATACAAATTAATTAAAATCCATAACAAAGTTGGCACCAATAAATTAATAAAAACTAATAAAAAAAACAAAATTAATCATCACATGATATTTCTTTTCAATTTTTGTTTAGCTAAAGGAACAAGAAAAAAAAATATAAAATTCGAAAAATAAATGAGATTAAACATGAAATGGAGTTGTCCATTGTTGAACAAATGGAGAGTCACACCTTTCTTCTCCAACAGCCTCAACATTCCCAGTGTAGATTTCTATACACCTGTCTAAGCATAATTTCAGTTCTCTCCAATAACTAAGGGTAATTTGTAACTTGTAATTAATAGCTGATTAGATTTCTATAAAAGTATCGCACTGTACACATATTAGAGAAGATGAAATATTAAAAAAAAAGGGAAAATTTCTCCTGTTCCCATCTAAAATGTTGAAATAGTCAATTTACCCATCAAAACACCATAATATCCAATATCTTCATACAAATTTAACATTCTTTCTTCTATTCCCTTTTATTTATTTTACTTTTTATTTAATTATTTTAAAAATTAAATTGACCATTATGCCCTTTCCTTTTGAATAGAGATGTCCAGTATTGTTCTTCTTCTTCTTCTTCATACACTACCTTCTAATTTGGTTTCCTCATATTCTACCGATATCTCCTAATTGCAAATGGACAGAAGCGATCTTAGTGCATCCCCTCCTCTGCCCTCCTCTACCAACACCCTCATCTCGCGCACCGAATCCATCTCACTCCCTAACACTTACACCTTCAACAATCATGAAAATTTACCGACATGCATTCTTGACTTCATAGAACAATACTGTGAAGTTTTATACAAAATCACAAAACAGATCGTGAGATATCAGCTCTCAAAAATTGCCCGAACTGCTGAAGGAGTACTTCTGAGCCCAAATTTGCATCTCTGATTAACATATCAAAACACCTTCAAAAATCATGAAAATTTACCGACATGCATTTTTGACTTCATAGAACAGGACTGTGAAGTTTCATACAATATGTCAGAACAGATCGTGAGATATCGGCTCTCAAAAATTGCCCGAACTGCTGAAGGAGTGCTTCTCAGCCCAAATTTGCACCTCTGATTAACATATCAAAACACATTCAAAAATCATGAAAATTTACCGACATGCATTCTTGACTTCATAGAATAAGACTGTGAAGTTTCATACAAAATCACAAAACAGATCGTGAGATATCGGTAAATCTCACGATCTGTTCTGAGATATTGTATGAAACTTCAATCTTGTTCTATGAAGTCAAGAATGCATGTCGGTAAATTTTCATAATTTTTTAAGGTGTTTTGATATGTTAATCAGAGGTGCAAATTTGGGCTCAGAAGCACTCCTTCAGCAGTTCAGGCAATTTTTGAGAGCCGATATCTCACGATCTGTTTTGTGATTTTGTATGAAACTTCACAGTCTTGTTCTATGAAGTCAAGAATGCATGTCGGTAAATTTTCATGATTTTTGAAGGTGTTTTGATATGTTAATCAGAGATGCAAATTTGGGCTCAGAAGTACTCCTTCAGCAGTTCGGGCAATTTTTGAGAGCTGATATCTCACGATCTGTTTTGTGATTTTGTATAAAACTTCACAGTATTGTTCTATGAAGTCAAGAATGAATTTCGGTAAATTTTCATGATTTTTGAAGGTGTTTTGATATGTTAATCAGATGTGCAAAGTTGGACTAAAAAAAAAAAAATCAAACCGTAAGGAATATATACTGTCCGAATTTTTAAATTAAAGAAAAAAAAATTCAAACCGTAAGGAATATTTGCGGTTTGAGTTTTTAATTCAAACCGTAAATAATCTGTACGGTTTGGGCAAAAATAAAATTTTGAGAAAAATGTGGTTATTTATAATAAAATATTTATAAATTTGGGTATTTTTAAAAAACTCGGCTTAATCATTGATCTGACTATTTCCGTTTCTCCCCCAGATTAATTACAAAATTACTCAACAATACCAATTGATTGATCATTGATGTGTTGTAATTTTAGTGGTTCATTTTGGACATATCAGACCGTAAATTACCTATAATGAGAAGACAGATTCTATTTTATACAACGAATTAAGCACCATCCTGAGCACAGCCCAATTACATACTTTTGTGAGCATGTACAACCTTTTAATTTTGTGACCTTCCGTACATAGAAATGTTCAAATGCTTTTAAAATTTTGCCTCCATCATTATTTTTCAATTTTCTAATAACACAAACTCTATTTTTTTTAATTAGTGACTTTAAATGCCTACTAATGACTTCATGGATAAAAATTCTAAAATTTATATGTAAAAATAAAATTGTTAGTTGTGATCTATATTATTTTTTCTACATGTACATAAAAAAATTATGAATTTTAGATTTTGATTTAAGATGAATCAATAAATTGAAAACCAATCTGAAATTTATCCACATCTGTGTTTTTTTGTAAGCTCTTGATACTAATCAAAACAAAATCAAAATGTTATTTATTTTTACTTATGTATAGAGTAAATCATATAGATCATATTTTGTTTTGACATTTAAGTTTTAAATTTGAAGTTATTGTAGTTCTAAAAATAGAGGTATAATGGAAGCGTAAAAAATAGAGACATTTCAACCCTCTTTTTTGTAATATTTGTAATATATATTGGTAGCAATTCCATAAGTACGTCTCACACGATATATAGAGACGGAATACGTCTAAAAAATGTAACATCACGATCTGGATGATATATATCATTTCAATTTAATTTCTTTTGAGTATCCGAATTGTTTGAATTTTTACTATAACATAAAACACAGGATGTATCTATCAGCTTTTTACAACAGTGAAATAGCTAGGATAAAAAGACTGGCACTTTTCGCGAGGATAAAAGGTGATTTTTAACGACGGAATACCGTTATAAACGTGTTTTTCTATTCGCGACGGTATTTTTTGCGACGGATTACTGTCATAAATGCGTTTTTTCTCTCGCAAAAAGTGCCTAGTTTGTTGTTGTATAGGTTAGGTTAGTTGATTTTGGCACGGGCATCGGACTGATTCGGACCTGCTCCGTTCTCCTGTTTTTATACTACTCGGATAGTTAATATGGCACCAATTTTATCTTGGAGCAGGGGCGGTTTAACAGGCACGGGAGCAATTTGGTAGTTATAATTCATGGCATAACTGTACGATCGAGATGCCTACTGGCTTTGAAAATTGAGAGAGAAAACTGTACTAGAGAGACTACGGGACCAAGGATTGAGATTGGGCTCATTGGGGGTCCATACTCTAGAAACAGACTGTCTTCTATGTCTTTTTTTTTCAAATACACACACATTTAGTTTTTTTAATAAAGGTTGGTTTTTCCGTTTCAGGTTTCAAGAGCAATATTTCTGCTATTAAATTAAAGGCTCGTTGTCGAATATATGCTTAGTCACCTATTATAGTGATAAAATGATTTGTTTTGACAATGTGTGTGTTCTGGTTTCTTCCTAATTTCAAGTGTGTATTATTAGAGGCGGAGGTAAAGAGAAGTATGGAGGTCAATTGATTCTCATTTTTTTTTTTTTTTAGTTTTCATACTTATGTGTGATTTTTTTATATAATTTAGAGAAAAATATAAAAAAAAAGTTTAAAATTGACTTTCATTTTTTCACACAAAATTTTTATATGATTAAGTCTCATATATATTTGACCCATATAGTTCGAAACTTTAGCTTTGTCCTGTGTATTATACTTGGGGCCTCTTCAATAAAAGATAAGCAGACAAGCAATAAAAGTAGAGAGCGGAAATTTTAATATTTGTACTTAAAAAGGAAAAATTGTGTAACAGAGGGCACTAATTAAATAGCTTGAGTTGTAACTTTTGTTTTTCTTTGAAATAGGTAAGAAATTATTTGTCGATATATAATACAATTAAAATAATTGAATCACCAGTAATGATACATAATAAGAGAAAATTAAATAAAGTCAAAAATTAATACAAAGTAAAATAAAATAAAATTTCAATCTATATTTTCAGTAATTACCTATCCATTTTTCAGTTTGTCTCTTTGTTCCTCTAATTCAAATCATTGTCAGCATTATCTTTGAGTATACTCTTCTTCTTTTATAACAAATGATAAAAAAAAAAAAACCCGACAATGACATAACATTAATTCAACGCAGCTTTTCGTGTTTTAGATGTGTTTATCAAATGTTAAACTATGCTTTGAGAATTAATGAGGGTGTTTTAATTTTCACTCATATCTTTATTTTCAAAGTTCAAATAGTCAATCCGAAATAAAAAACACTGATTTTCAAAAATACTAAAAAAAAATAGTAAAAAATTTTCAAAAAATGTAAAATTTTGTCTCCAAGCACATTTCAATATGAAGAAAATATTGAAAAGTTCGGATTGACTATTTAAACTTTAAAAATAGAGATATGAGTGGGAATTAAAAGACCTTCTTTAATTCCCAAAGCATGATAGCATCACTCATGTAATTATATTGAATATTTCATACTAAATTCAAAACCATATGTATATTTATTCTTATATATACATCACCCTCACTTTCTCCTTGAACAGAACTATGTGTTGATTAAGCCACCCTCCAAATTAAAAAAATAATAATTTAATTCTTTATATATTATATATTTTATAAATATTTATATCTTTAACCCTCTTGTAAAACAAAATTATACTACAATAACTTATTTAGCTCCCCCTCTAATCTCAATTTTCTTGCCCCTAAGTTTTCCTCCACACCAGTATTGTTCTCATACGACAAGTATCAAGTACCCCTTTATCATATTATGTGTGATTCAGTTTTATGTTATTGTAATTTTTGAATTAATTTAAGTTGAAAACTTATTTTGTAGTTATCACACCAAAAAACAAAAATCTCAAGGAACGCTTTAGCTTAATTTTCATAGTTTATGGTGACTAACTTAATCCCTTTTTTATTGTCTTTGTAGACAGCTTTGATGGTTAACTTTGAATTTTGAATCGTTCTGAATATTTAATTAAAATTGCTTTCTAACTTTTCAACTAACATAGATATTTATATCATATTTTACATATTTTTGTCACGCAACATCACAAAGTTTCTTTCTCATGATTTGCAATTGGGATTCAATTTGCATATTAGTCGTCAGAAATAAAAATAAATTGGAGATTCAAGAGGAAGGATCGAATTAGCAAACAGAGGAATGGGACCCAAGATGGTGCTGCCATTTCAAATTTTAAATACATTGAAAAGGAAATAATTAACAGCATTGATTTCTTTTTTCTTTGTTTTTTACTTTTTTTTTAAAAAAATTGACTTGGCAGTGGCTGCTATTTTTCTTTGCTTTCAGTGGACATTTTTGCCGTCGGCACCTCATCCTCAAACGTCTATTTTTATAATACCCAATACGACACCAATTTTTCGTGACCCAAAAGTTATCTCAATGCTTCATGAAATAAAAATATTTAAAAATGTTTTACTCGTGGATGGTAAGCTGGATTAGGATCTCAAGCAAATAAACAACGAACTAATATTTTATTTTGTAAAGACCATGATTCCTTTTTTTTTTTTTGAAAGATTGATAGCAGCTATCAATCGTAACAACAATTAAAGAGAAAAAAAAAAAACAGAAACAAAAACCACTATACGCAATATGTCCCTTCTCTAAACCGAACCATCATCCTCTGTACTGAATTGTTCACTCAACTGCACACATTAATTAACATCCTGCACACCATTTGCACATGCAATCCACATTTCTGCCTCCTGACAAATCTTATACACCACTGATTGCACTCTTTGATCTTTGTCTGAAAACACTTTCTCGTTTCTACTTTTCCATATCATCCAGGAAGTACACATCATTATTATCGAACCTATTTTCCTCCATATAGTAGGCCGTAAAGACCATGATTCTAATGTTCATCATTTGTGCCATCTATAAATGCGGCCATTTTTATTAATATCCCTTAAAAAAAAATTAATTTTAAAAATAACCCTGTGTACCATTTTTTTTTATTTCTGCCCTGACCGCTTGGGCTTCGGGCGGCCCAAAAACCCAAATGAGGCGCCAGAAGGACGGGCGGCCCATACAACATATGAGGCGCCCCGGGTTGTGACGGCCCAAACGTTGAGTGAAGCGCCCCAGGGACGGGCGCCCCACTACCCATGTCAATATACCCGTGAGCACCTTCTTCCCCCTCCTCTCTGCCTTCATCTAATCCGTAAAAAAACCAAAAAAAGTGAAAAAAAGAAGGAAGTCCTGCCGAGCCGACCCCTCTCTGCCTCGCACCACGATCGTCACTGCCTCGCGCCTCGATTCGCTTCTCTCTCGATCGAACAAGTGAGTTCTTTTTTTTTATTCGATTAGGGTTTAGGGTTTGGGTTAAATGTGATTAAATGGTGTAATGTGATTCGGTTTGGTTCGATTCGATGTTTAGGGTTAAATGTGAGTAATTAGTTGAATTGATTGAATTGGTCGAATTGGTACGATTGGATGCTTGAATTGTGGCAATGACATGCTTGAATTGGATGCTTGAATTAGATGGTTGAATTGCTTGATTGCTTGAATTGGATGCTTGAATTGCTTGAATTGCTTGAATTGGTTCAATTGCTCGAATTTAGGATTATGATTTATGGTAAAATTGCTTGAATGTCATATGGTTCAATTTAGGGTTTATAGTTGTGAATTGTGATTTTTTTTTTAAATTTAGGGTTTATAGTTAAATTTAGGGTTTATGTTTGTCAATTGTGAATTACTTACAAATTTAGGGTTTACGGTTCAATTTAGGGTTAGAATTTATGGTTCAAATGGTTGAACTGTTTAAGAATTTAGTTTTTGGGTTTATGATTTAAAAATATGCATATTTATTTTTTGAAAATTATTTTTGTGTTAGTTCATGAAAAACATGTATATATCAATACAAAATAATTTGAAGTAAAAGTAATTATTTTGAAGTATCAATATTTGTTTAAAAATGACATATATATTTTTTTATTGTCAGTAAATTGCATGTATATCTAATTTTTTTATTTTAAAATTTAGGACTGCAAATATTTTGTGCGGTTTAAAATTTCAAAGAATTGCATGTATATCAAAATTGTGGACCATGCAAAAACAGTGATTTTCAATAAATCTAAAAAAAGTAAACCCAAAATAATTGCATGTATATGATTTTCAATAAATCGGAAAAAAGTAAACCCAAAATTGTAAGTAAATTGCATGTATATGAACGGTTTGGATCAACCATTAGGATTTTGAAAACTCGAATATCGAGCCGTAGCACGGACCAACCCGTGATATGCATAGTACCATAGACTCACTATATTAATTATAATTATATATTCTGAATATATTAAATTTTATTAAAAAAAATATTATATAAATTGTATGTTTTGATTAATTTTTTTTTGTAAATGTAGTATGCCTAGAGTTAGACGGTGGGGAGTACGAGCTGAGCCTGCAGCAGGTCCGGCTGTAGCGGGTGCAGATGCTGAGCCGGGTGCAGATGCTGTGGATCCGACTGGAGCTGGCACGTCCTCGGTGGATCCGACTGGAGCGGATCCGTCGTCTCAGGCCGGTTTTCCAGATGGTGTGCATGATCCTGACACATTTAGTCCTCTTCTATGGACCCATCATGTTAAGCACCGCATCTCATTGACATCTGTTGAGGTACGTGATTTTTATACTTAAAAAATGACATCTGGCAGTGGCTGCTATTTTTCTTTGTTTTTACTTTTTTTTTTTTTTTAAATTGACTTGGCAGTGGCTGCTATTTTTCTTTGCTTTCAGTGGACATTTTTGCCGTCGGCACCTCATCCTCAAACGACTATTTTTATAGTACCCAATACGACACCAATTTTTCGTGACCCAAAAGTTATCTCAATGCTTCATGAAATAAAAATATTTAAAAATGTTTTACTCGTGGATGGTAAGCTGGATTAGGATCTCAAGCAAATAAACAACGAACTAATATTTTATTTTGTAAAGACCATGATTCTTTTTTTCTTTTTTTGAAAGATTGATAGCAGCTATCAATCGTAACAACAATTAAAGAGAAAAAAAAAAAAAAACAGAAACAAAAACCACTATACGCAATATGTCCCTTCTCTAAACCGAACCATCATCCTCTGTACTGAATTGTTCACTCAACTGCACACATTAATTAACATCCTGCACACCATTTGCACATGCAATTCACATCTCTGCCTCTTGACAAATCTTATACACCACTGATTGCACTCTTTGATCTTTGTCTGAAAACACTTTCTCGTTTCTACTTTTCCATATCATCCAGGAAGTACACATCATTATTATCGAGCCTAAATGTGTTGGGACTAAAGGCTTGGTTGTTGTTGTTGTTGTACATATTGAACAATATAGTGTTAAGCCTTCTTAGATTTCTTTTTGGATGACATAAAGAATAGAGCAAGAATAGAGCTAATCTTAAGTTTTGAGAATAGTAGCTAACTCAATTTTTGATTGGATTAGTATAATAGTGAGCTAACCCATATAAGACAAACAAATTAATAATAGTGAATTAGTGCTATTTTTGCTTTATTTAAACATCGAATAGCTCAAAAGAATAGTGTTATTCTCGGATTAGTGCTATTTTTGCTCCATCCAAACGCACCATAATAGTGTTTTAAGGAGACTTAGCCCAGGGAACATGCATGGCTTCCATTAATTATGAGGTTTTAACTTCTCTCCTTAAACCTTTTTTTCTCCACACGAGTAAAATTAACATTTTCTTCATTTAAATTCTGTTGCCCGGCAATCCAGCATGTTCTTCTTTGAAGGACATGCTAAGAGTGAAATATTTCAATTTTAAGGACTGCTAAAGATGTTACGTCCAACAACAAATTAAGTTTAAAATGATAAAAAAAAAAAATTGAAACCACATATATATTCAGAGTAATAAAATGCGGCCGCATATGCGTATTCGGTTGTAATTCGCATAGAAATATGTATGCGGTCAATATATACGGTTCTGCATATTCGGCCACATATTAATATTACCACATATTACAGCATACTTATTTGTATGATAATGCATATTACTGCAAATTATCACATATTACCGGATATTACCGCATACTTATACTTATATATAGGCTGTGGTTAATTTGCTGCCGGCAGCATTTCTGCCGACGGTGCTGCCACTGTTTTTTCTATTTTTTGTTGTTCAAATGACAAATCTAAACCGTTAGATGTTTAATCTATGTTATAATCTACTTGGAGACCAAATTTTACATTTTTTGGAATTTTTTTACTATATATTAAGCTGGTTTGAAAACCGCTGATTTCAATGCTGCAGAAATTTACTGAAATCAGCAGTTTTCAAACCAGCTTAATATATAGTAAAAAAATTCCAAAAAATGTAAAATTTGGTCTCCAAGTAGGTTATAATATAGATTAAACATCTAACGGTTTGGATTTGTTGTTTGGACATCACACGGCTAAATATAGCCCCGGCAGCACCTCTGCTGAAATGCTGCCAGCAGCAATTTAGACAGACCCCTTATATATATATATATAGAGAGAGAGAGAGAGAGGTTGGTTAAGATCAAAGTGGTAGTTCCTGAGCTTTGGTGCTACCAATTCGTTTTTCAATTTTCAAAGTTCAAAATGTCGATCTGAACGGTAGCTGCTGATTTTACTGTTTTGTTAAGCCACCGTTGGATCAACAATTTTGTAAAATACTTAATAAATAGTAAAAAAATTCAGAAAAATGTAAAATTTGGTCTCCAAGCACATATTAATATGGAGAACAAGATGAACAGTTCGGATCAATCGTTTGGATTTTGAAAAGTCGAATTTGGACCGTATGTATTTCTGCCCATATGCATTTGAATGCACATTAGTCACTCTCTCTCTCTCTCTCTCTCTATATATATATATATATAGAGGTTGGCTAAGATCAAAGTGGTAGTTCCTGAACTTTGGTGCTACCAATTCGTTTTTCAATTTTCAAAGTTCAAAACGCCGATCCGAACCATTCAAGTTTATCTCTATATTAAAATGTGCTTGGAGACCAAATTTTACATTTTTCTGAATTTTTTTACTATTTATTAAGCCACTTTGAAAATCGTTGATCCAACGGTGGCTTAACAAAACAATAAAATCAGAAGCCACCATTAGATCAGTGATTTTCAAAGTGCCTTAATAAATAGAAAAAAAATTCTAAAAAATGTAAAATTTGGTCTCCAAGCACATTTTAATATAGAAATCAACTTAAACGGTTCGGATCGACGTTTTGAACTTTGAAAATTAAAAAACAAATTGGTAGAACCAAAACTCAGAAACTACCATTTCGATCTAAGATCAAAGCATTGGTTCCTTAAAATGATAATATATATATATATATATATATATATATATATTAATTATGTCCTATGAAGAAGAACATGTTCAATAAAATTGAACTTAATTCCTTAAAATGATAATATATCGAAATTAGACTAATTATTAAGATCCATAAATGATAGTAATTCATAATTATTTCTTGAAGCAAAAATCATGATAACAACCCCGGCCTCCACCAACTTCTATAAGTACCAAGCATTGGTTCTCTTGTGAATCCACAAAAAAAAAATCTCAAACTCATACACAGTACACACCACCGTGCTTTACAGAACCTCACACCCGAGAATATTGGACAAACAGACCTTGAAATGGAGGCCTCAACGACCACCTACCTCTTTATCAACCCTTCACACAACATAATAAGAACAAAGAGATCACCTCTGCTCCTGGTATCTGCACTGCCGAATTCAAAATATCCCGCTCGACCTACTCCGACGAAGGTAGCAGCCCCGGAGAGAGCAAATGATGCTCGTTCAAGTTCAAGGACTACAGTTGCCACTAGACCTAGAACTAGATCAGAAATGCTGCCGGAAGCACCTCTGTCACTGCCGATGGCATTTTGTAATGCCCTTGAAGACATAATCAACACCTTCATTGATCCACCGGTGTTGCGTCCCTCTGTTGATCCTCGCAATGTCCTCTCTGATAACTTTGCTCCTGTTGACGAGCTCCCTCCGACACACTGCCCTGTCATTCGCGGCTCCATTCCCCCCTGCCTTGCTGGTGGCACCTACATCCGCAATGGACCCAACCCACAATACCTGCCCCGTGGACCCCACCACTTGTTTGACGGTGATGGAATGCTTCACTCCCTGCTCCTCTCTGCTGACGGAGACGCCACACTCTGCTCCCGTTATGTCCAAACCTACAAGTACCTTACCGAGCGTGATGCCGGTACTCCTGTGATGCCAAACGTCTTCTCTGGATTCCATGGCTTCGCTGGAATGGCACGTGGTGTTGTCACAGCAGCAAGAGTGCTCACCGGCCAGATAAACCCTATTCAAGGTTTTGGATTGGCTAATACAAGCCTTGTGTTCTTTGCAGGTCGCCTTTATGCCCTGGGTGAGCCAGACATGCCATATGCCGTGCACATTGACTCTTCCACAGGAGAGATCTCCACCATCGGAAGGTGTGATTTCGGTGGTCAATTGGTGATGGGGATGACTGCTCACCCCAAGAAGGACCCTGTAACAGGAGAGACCTTTGCCTTCCGCTACGGGCTTGTGCCTCCCTTCCTCACGTACTTCTACTTTGACCCGGCAGGCAATAAGTTGGCTGATGTCCCCATCTTTTCCGTGCAACAACCATCTTTCATGCATGATTTTGCAATCACGGAGAATTATGCGTTGTTTGCTGACATCCAAGTAGTGATGAAACCCATGGACATGGTAATGGGCAATAGCGCACTTGTAGGCTCTGATCGAGGTAAGGTGCCACGACTAGGAGTGCTTCCACGCTACGCAACAAACGAGTCTGAGATTAGATGGTTTGAAGTGCCAGGATTCAACATGATGCACTCGATCAATGCATGGGAAGAAGAGAATGCGAACGGCGAAAAGTATCTTGTGCTGGTGGCACCGAACGTGCTGTCTGTTGAGCACATGCTAGAGCAGCTGGATCTAGTCCACAACTGTGTGGAGATGGTCCGTATCAACCTCAATACAGGGGCAGTCTCAAGGAAACCTCTGTCTGCCTGCAACTTAGATTTAGGAGTGATCCACCCAGGCTACCTTGGCCGGCGAAACCGATATGCTTACCTAGCGGTGGGAGATCTCTTGTCCAAAGCTTCTGGGATTGTGAAGCTTGACTTCTCACTGATTGGCACAGGGAACTGTGTCATTGCAAGTCGTTATTTTGGCCCAGGATGCTTCGGAGGAGAGCCCTTCTTTGTACCAAATGAGGGCAGTGAGGAGGAAGATGATGGGTACTTGGTGTCCTATATCCATAATGAGGGGACCGGTGAGTCAAGATTTGTGGTAATGGATGCGCGTTCCGCAAATCTTGACATCGTGGCGGAGGTGCTTCTTCCACATCGTATACCGTATGGTTTCCATGGTCTCTTCGTCTCCAAAGCTGAGCTTCTTTCTCAGCGACATTTCTCATAAATTTTAATTCTATTGTCTATTCATGTATCATACAAAAATAAGTGATTCAACACAAGAATCAAAGTGCTAGCATGTAGCAAATAGAGCACAACCTTGACGCATTAGGTGATTTTCTACCTATATAAAAAAAAAATAAACAAATTTTAAATAATATAAAATTTGGTCTTCAAGCACATTTTTATATGAAGATCATGTTGAATTGTTCGGATGGATTGTTTGAATTTTGTAAACGGAGATCTTGATCCATAGCACGGACCATTCTGCACTTTGTAATGTCCCCTAAAATGAAGAACTAAAATGTTGCCAGCTTATATGTGAAATACATGAACTTGAATAGACTTTTAAACAAATAAACAATAGAAAAGTGGTAGCATCGTCACTTGGTCGTTAGATTCGACACAGCAACCTGAAACTTCCTTCTGGTCTTTATGCCAGCAAATTGACCAGCTCTTGCTACCTTACTAGAAGCCTCATTTAACCAGCTTGTACTGGCAGCTTATATGTGAAGAACTAAAATGTTGCCAGCTTATATGTGAAATACACGAAATTGAATAGACTTTTATACAAATAAACAATAGAAAAGTGGTAGCATTGTCACTTAACTTGGCCATCAGATTCGACACAGAAACCTGAAACTTTTATCTGGCCTTTATGCCTTAAAAAAACAGCTTGTACTGGCAGTCAAGTATCTAAGCTAGGGGTGTATACAGATCAGATATTATCCGATTTCTTCCAAATCCGAATCTAGAAAATTACCTAAATTATCCGATCCATATCCATATCCGAGACTATCCATATCCGAAAAATTATAACGGATAAGGATACGGTAAGACTTTTAACTATCCGTATCCGACCGTTTACACTTTTAAACTACAACAAATGTGCTATATGTTCTTAAATTGATTTATTAAATTGCATATTATATCAATAATTTATTAAATTGCATATAGATATATATTTTGATGAATAATATAACACTATGACATAATTAGTGACTAATATTTTAATAATATAATATATGTTTTGTAATCAACAAGCTAATTATAAAAAATATCCGTATGCGTCCGATATCCGATCCGTATCTGTATCCGAGACTATCCATATCTGCATCTGTATTCGAAAAATTATAACGAATACAAATACGGTAAGACCACTATCCAATCCGTATCCGACCGTTTACACCCCTATTCTAAGCAACGTAAAGTTAATTTATTATGTGTAGGATGCATAGTTATTGGTTTAAGTAGTTACATTACTATGATCTGGGGCTGCAAGTTCTCAGAGCAAATCCTTGAAAAGTTGAAAGCCTTGGTCCAAAAGCATTAAGGCTCAGTTCAAAAATTTACATTTTCCAGCTAGGCCGAAGGCCCAACCATTTAAATCCAATTCTCCATTTTAATTCCATTTTAAATTTCTAATCAAGCCAGAAAGTCCAATTCAATTCAGATTTCAATTCCTTTATAGGCCCTCAAATATTTGCATTAAGGCCCCTCTGACAAGCTTTAATTTCAAGCTTGTATGAATTTAACAGATTGTACCTCCAATACCATTTTCCCTTACAAATAAGTCCCTGAATCCATAACAGTATTACCAGTATCGCAAATTGGCTGAAATTATTTTATTTTTGTTGAGCCCAATCATGTGTGAAACTCTCATTATAATTATTCATATATGATAAAAAAAAAATAAAGCAAAATCTTCAGTCTGAATCAGAATTACCCTTTCTTTGTACTTGATTGTTATCCATCCGGCAGATCGAAATCAACGTGTATAATAAATTAATCAACATCAACAAAAAGTTTGATGAAAGGACTAATGTAGTCCCTTTTGAAAATTAAAGGGACTAATATGGTTCTTTTTTTTAAATTCAAGAACCAAGTTGATGCATATGAAAGTTCAAGGACCAACTTGGTTCTATTGAAAAAGTTTTCGACTAAAAGTTAAATTTTCCTATATATTTTAGTCTTCACTGTTTCTCAAAACAAAATAGTGGGTCACTCTGTCTCTGTGTTTTCATGGATGTGCGCCAGAGCATGTCCAAAAAATGAATAAAAAATTTGCACGGGGCAATTTACTATTGCCATTTGGAAATTAGTATGACTAGTAGCTTGTAGGTGTGCTTAGTTGCTTAGAACATGATTTGTGTTTCTTGTTTTCATAATTATGTATTGTATTGGAAATTGAAATTTTTTAAGTTGTCTTAATGTTCTTGTTTTGTTTTTTTTTTTTTTTTTTTTTTCAATAAGATCAATAGTGGTATGAACTGGTAACTTGCACCAATTGGTACACAGAGATATACTACAATACCCTATTAGATAAAAAATGTGGGATTATCTGCTAGATTTATCACATGGTATTTCAAATAGTAGGGAGATTTAGATGTGTGGATTTCGAGTTTTCGACCCTATTATTAGGTCACATTTCCATTATGGAACCTCTCTGTGCCAGAATAGGAGAAGGACCTAAGCAATGTGTACCCTATTAGATAAAGAATGTGGGATTATCTGCTAGATTCATCACATGGTATTTCAAACAGTAGGGAGATTTAGATGCGTGGATTTCGAGTTTTCTACCCTATTATTAGGTCACATTTCCATTATGGAACCTCTTTGTGCCGGAATAGGAGAAGGACCTAAGCAACGTAAAGTTAATTTATTATGTGTAGGATGCATAGTTATTGGTTTAAAGTAGTCACATTACTATGATCTGGGGCTGCAAGTTCTCAGAGCAAATCCTTGAAAAGTTGAAAGCCTTGGTCCAAAAGCATTAAGGCTCAGTTCAAAAATTTACATTTTCCAGCTAGGCCGAAGGCCCAACCATTTAAATCCAATTCTCCATTTTAATTCCATTTTAAATTTCTAATCAAGCCAGAAAGTCCAATTCAATTCAGATTTCAATTCCTTTATCGGCCCTCAAATATTTGTATTAAGGCCCCTCTGACAAGATTTAATTTCAAGCTTGTATGAATTTAACAGATTGTACCTCCAATACCATTTTCCCTTACAAATAAGTCCCTGAATCCATAACAGTATTACCAGTATCGCAAATTGGCTGAAATTATTTTATTTTTGTTGAGCCCAATCATATGTGAAACTCTTATTATAATTATTCATATATGATAAAAAAAAATAAAGCAAAATCTTCAGTCTGAATCAGAATTACCCTTTCTTTGTACTTGATTGTTATCCATCCGGCAGATCGAAATTAACGTGTATAATAAATTAATCAGCATCAACAAAAAGTTTGATGAAAGGACTAATGTAGTCCCTTTTGAAAATTAAAGGGACTAATATGGTTCTTTTTTTTAAATTCAAGAACCAAGTTGATGCATATGAAAGTTCAAGGACCAACTTGGTTCTATTGAAAAAGTTTTCGACTAAAAGTTAAATTTTCCTATATATTTTAGTCTTCACTGTTTCTCAAAACAAAATAGTGGGTCACTCTGTGTCTGTGTTTTCATGGATGTGCGCCAGAGCATGTCCAAAAAATGAATAAAAAATTTGCACGGGGCAATTTACTATTGCCATTTGGAAATTAGTATGACTAGTAGCTTGTAGGTGTGCTTAGTTGCTTAGAACAAGATTTGTGTTTCTTGTTTTCATAATTATGTATTGTATTGGAAATTGAAATTTTTTAAGTTGTCTTAATGTTCTTGTTTTTTTTTTTTTTTTTTTTTCAATAAGATCAATAGTGGTATGAACTGGTAACTTGCACCAATTGGTACACATAGATATACTACAATACCCTATTAGATAAAAAATGTGGGATTATCTGCTAGATTTATCACATGGTATTTCAAATAGTAGGGAGATTTAGATGTGTGGATTTCGAGTTTTCGACTCTATTATTAGGTCACATTTCCATTATGGAACCTCTCTGTGCCAGAATAGGAGAAGGACCTAAGCAATGTGTACGGTGTACCCTATTAGATAAAGAATGTGGGATTATCTGCTAGATTCATCACATGGTATTTCAAACAGTAGGGAGATTTAATTAGATGCCTTGGATTTCGAGTTTTTGACCCTATTATTTAGGTCACATTTTCAATATGGAACCTCTCCGTGGCATGAATAGGAGAAGATAAGGACCTAAGCAATGTGTAGTTGTCAAGAACAGAAACCATGGAACAATTATTAGTTAGGTGTTAGAATTCAGGCCCCATGAAGCTGACTGATCGAAGCCAACAAGTTTGATTCTTTGTAGAGATGTGCTAAATGTGGTGTTAATTTTCACTACATTATCTTTCTTAATATATTTAGTCAGAAAACTTTACAAATTTAGTAAACCTTGTGATGGTTTTTGCTTCTGCAATTGAATGTTAGTGGATATAACCAAAAACTTCAAATTTAGCAAAAACCTTGTGATGGTTTTTGCTTCTGCAATTGAATGTTATATCCAAAAACTTCAAATTTAGTAAACCTTGTCAATTCATCTAATTAATTTACCATGTTCTGCAGATGTTGGCCTTAATTATGTAATATATGGTGAATTAAGCTACCGCAAATATTGATTAATTTAATTATCCAGTGAAATCCAGGGCCAATGAGATCAAATCAATTGTGAAAATCAGTGGGATTGAATGATTGATTTTGTAAAGCAGTTCATCTTGTTTCCGAAAAATTGATTTTTTTTTATTTCTAAAAATAAATAAAAATTGCGCAGATCATTGTCGGACTGAGAAATTAATTTTGTGGCAACCGTGTATATCTCTGTCCGCCTTACTATTGCTTTGAAATTTGCATTATCTGACAAAGAAGATGTATGCGTGAACGGAGAGAGAAGAGTTGTACGTATTCAGTTTTAAGTTACTTTGGAACTTGTATGAAGTCCTCATTTTTCCCCTTCTTTTCAATAATATTTTTTTTTGTAAGTTTGGAGGTTGTTTATACTTTATTCATGATCGTTCAGTGGAACCTGAATATATGTCGATCATTCAGTGGGACCTGAGATAGGCATGTCGCTTGAGTGTGTGGCAAAAGCGATACTAGCGTAGAATATATTAACACAGCCAATATACAATTATCTAGTTACCCTTAATATAAGATACTGACAAATTAAGAGCTGATAGAAAATCACGCAAATACAAATAAATTAACAAAGAAATTAGATAGATCATTAGAAATTAATGATATCACGCTATTATATCTCTATTTCCGACCGAATTCTGTACCAAAACATGTACCCAAAACAGTAAAACCATGTTTATTCCATTAAATATCTATAGAATATGGTACTGCTACGCTTTTATTCTTATCTTGCAGGAAACGGGCAAAAATGGGAAGAAAATCTGTTTTCTGACTTTTCTGCACGGGTCGGACAAGCCTTGACACGGCCCTTGTCAGACAAATCTGTTTTCTGACTTTTCTACACGGGTCAAACAAGCCTTGACACGGCCCTTGTCAGACATCTGTTTTCTGACTTTTCTACACAGATCGGACAAGTTTTGACACAGGTCTTGTCAGACAAATCTGGCATAAAATCTAGAAATTGGGAAAGAAGTCTGAATGAAGGAAAGTCGGTCTTGGGTCTTTAAAAACGTGATTCCCTGCACCAGGGAGGGGATCTGGGCATGCTGGATCAACCTAAGGTTTGAGAGCGAGGGCTTGGCTTGGAGAACAAGTAGAGAGGCGAAAAATGAGAGTTTTGCGACGGATCTTCTTCGTTCCTCGAGTTTTGCCATGAGCTCTCTTATCATTATCTTTACTTGTTTTATTTGCTTTCTCTTCTTTTAGTTTCTAGGGTTAAGATATAATCGAATGTTTTGTTTTGCATGATAGTTATTTGATCCTTGTGTTAGAATTTGTGTTTGCTTGATTGTGTTTGATTTTAATTGCTTAGCAGAAATTGTTTGATTATTATTGGTTTGCCAATAGATGAATGGCCACGTCTGTAGCGCATTACAACCTTTATAATCTCTCAACCAAAGCTAAGTACATGAGGTAGGTTTAGTGATCCGAAAGGTGAACATTTTCTCTTATCGACAGATAAGAGGTTACCTTTAGTATACCAAACAAGCAACTAGGTAATTCGAACCGATATGAAAGTTGAGGTCTAGAATCCGACAAGGGTAAATATTGCAATTCCATACCAAGTCAATAAACCAATATACGACAGTTGAGGTTTAGAAACATTAGGTCTGGTCAGTTGAACCCTACACAAAGGAACAGCACAAAGAAACAGTAACTGGTGCATTAACTCGAAGTCAGTACGGGTCGGACAGGAAGATGTACGACCCGTATTACCTGATACGACCCGTGTCAGGGACTGAGAGGCAGAACTGAGATAAGTCTGAAACCCTGGAAACGCCTTTTTATTCTTATTAAACAAAACCCCAAAAATATTTTTTGTTTTGAATATTATTATTTATCTTTTTAAAACACCAAAATCACATTTGCAACTTCTAGAGTTTATTTAATTTAAATAAAGTCCAGTTAAGTTTCAACCGTCCCTGTGGATCGATACCTGATAATACTACGCGATTATGATTGTACACTTGCAATCTGAGTCGAAAGTGTAATCAAGATTAAAAGGTACAGCTTGCTGTACTGAAACTTTGTGCATACTTTTGTGTGAACAATTAACATTTTCTCTCATGGACATTTGCAATTAGAAAACAAGAAATACTATCCGAAAATCCTTATCAGCCAGATTGAACTTGCGATTTCCAAAATACAAGAAATCATTTTTTTTTTTTTTAAGGTTAGCCGACACGACGTCGGTAACACTAGTGATTAATTAATAAAGAAAATTTTATTTACAAAATTATAGTTCTAGACTCATCCTATATTACGGTATCACCCAATTACAACACTTATGATTAAATAGTGTGGCTATCAGCAAGGTATACAGGCTTGCATGATTTCCACTCCACCACCGAACACGCATACATCCGATGACAACTCTATCCACAAGAAACTATTTATATCGTTGTCATTACTGCCTAAATGTTATATGAATGTGATTTTCCTTGCTCTAGAAACAGAGAAAAAATTATTTGATCTACAATAAATGAATCAAATATAACATGAAAAAAAGTTCTTGAAGTATTATTGCCGGGCTGCCGACGCGATCATCTTTAATGTAGTGCAACGTCTTGAAAATGGAAAAGAAAATATGAAAAGGAAAGAAAGGAAGGAAGATCAGAAAAATCAAAGAAAATACTGAAGTCACAAGAATCAGGAGATCAAAGAAAAGTATTGAAGTGATTGAAACAATAGAGCTTGATATCATAAGAGGTGTGCTGGTTAACTGTAGTAACAATGGGTATGCGTCTTAACCGGATAATATTGTAATCAAATTTTTTTTTTTATTCTCTTTCCTTAGAAAGTTTAAACAATATATTTTTAGTACGGTGAGATCATATATATTAGTGTTCATAAATTTGCTTTATTCTATTTCTTATTCGGTGAGATTATGTAGTATTGGATCAAGGATCAAGAAAATCAAAGAAAAATTGAATGAGAACAAGAATAATAAGACATTAATAGTTTTTTCATTGTAGCACAGTTAATTTAAGTTTATTTAATTTTAATTCTAATCATATATTGTGTACAATACGTGTGAGGAGAATGTGTCCAAATAAATTAAGAATTTAAAACGTAAAAAAATTTGAAAAGATGTATTGAATCTAAAGAAGGCAAATTATTTAATTGGAAAACTGATATTCAATCCGAAATTTTACCTTTTAATCATAATTGTTGGTAGATCAAGACATCTACATGTTTAATATAAGAATGGAGAAATTGAGATATGATTGTTGGTGTTTTTTACAGCAGTGAAATATGTTACTTGATTTTGGCAAGTCTTCAATGGTTTTGGTCCGAAATTTTTAAAAATACTATACCCCAAAAAATAATAAACCAAATAATCATGTTTTCTGAAAAATTTGAATTTTGACACGGCCGCATCCCCTAAATGCGACCACCTTTCGCCAATCCGGTGGTCCAGAAACTTTTACTGTTTTTACTGTTCATCCATATTTTCAAAGTGGCTTAATAAATAGTAAAAAAAAATTCAAAAAATATAAAATTTGGTCTCCAAGCACATATTAATATGGAGAACAAGATTAACAGTTTGGATCGGTCATTTGGACTTTGAATCTGTGATTTATAGTCCAATGCACAAGAGTGCTCATGCATTGCAATGCACCATAGCCCATCTCTATAGATAGGAATATACTAGCATGCTACACGTAGCATAGATACCCTCCATGCAACGGCTCAATATTCGACTTTTCAAAATCCTAATGGTCGATCTGAACCGTTCATCGTGTTCTCCATATTAATATGTGTTTGGAGACCAAATTTACATTTTTTGGAACTTTTTTACTATTTTTTTAGATTTATTGAAAATCGTTGTTTTCAGCAAATCTGAACCATTAAAAAACAGCAATTTTCAATAAATCTAAAAAAATAGTAAAAAAATTCCAAAAAAATGTAAAATTTGGTCTCCAAATACATATTAATATGGAGAACAAGATGAACAGTTCGGATCGACCGTTAGGATTTTGAAAAGTCGAATATTGAGCCGTTGCATGGAGGGCCTCTATGCTACGCGTAGCACCGTAACAGGTTCCTATATATGAAACCAACATGATTACCTTTTTTTTACAAAAACTATAAGAACTGAAATGTCATTTCGGTCTGAAATTTTCTTTTTTTTTCGGGACCGAAATGGTAATTCGGTTCGAGGTATTTTCACAATTTTTCAACGTATTCTTTACTCGAAATCTGTGAAAACGACTAGGACCAAAATGACAATTCGGTCCAAAAAAAAAAATACGGGACCGAAATGGCTTCTCAGGTCTTATGATTTTTGTAAAAAACAAAGCAATCAAGTTAGTTTGATAAAATATATATTTTTATTTATGGTTTCTAAAAAAAATTTGTGATGAATGTGATAGCAATTATTGGAAAGAATAGAAAAAATCTATCAGAGATTCTGATACACGGCAAAAACATGAGTAGTGAGTGGAGTTTAGAAAATGAGATAGCAATAGAAGACAGGAGTGCTTACAGAATCTTAAGCATCGCCTCCAGTTCTGGTTTCCAACTTATTGTAACAGAAAACCGTTGGTTTATCCATTTCCAAAATAAAAATACACACATATCCACCACCTCATACTCGCATCCAGCACCTGAGGATTTGACGAATCACATCTCCTACAGTCCTACTCCTATGGATCTTGAATTGCTTAGATTAAATTGATCCAGATTTTAATCGGAAAATCCGGATTGAAATTCAAACCACACATTAGAGGATTCGATTTGAAATTCAAACAGTACATCACCTCAAAAATTGAGTTAAAACTCAATATTACATTACCTCAAAAATTGAGTTAAAACTCAAATATTACATTACCTGCATTTTGTGCCTCAGACTTAAGTTTCCTTATACCGGATATTTACAGAAAAAATAATATCAATATTTAGATCTATATTATCAGGTGTTAATATTGGACTTTTAGATATTTATAGTTATAATCGCAGTATATATAGGGTGCTCTTAAGCTCACCAAAACTTTGGTGAGCTTAACTCTAAAACTCATCAAATCGATTTCAAATGACGAATCTGAATCGTTGAAACCCACCTTCCTTACGTGTGATGCATCTACATGTGAAATTTTTAAACATTCGAATTAATCTAGTATAAGGTCAAGCGGTCAAAATTAGAAGGTTAATACATTAATTTTAGTCCATTCATATTTTGAATGTTTTTGACCGCTTGACTTTATACTAAATTAATTTGAATGTTTAAAAATTTTACATGTAGATGCATCACACATAAGGTAGGCGGGTTTCAACGGTTCGGATTCGTCATTTGAAATCGATTTGATGAGTTTTAGAGTTAAACTCACCAAAACTTTGGTAAGCTTAAGAGCACCCTATATATATATATAGTGGTTGAATAAAACCCGTTAAGGGTATACCCGCCCGTACCCGCCAGCTAGGGTACCCGTGCCCTAGCCCGGGTATGGGTCGGGTACTCGGGTACGCGGGTACGGGCAAAAACCGGACCGGACCCGTTATTTTAGACCAATACCCGAGTTTACCCTACCCGAGTTAACCCGTACCCGACTAAACCCGTACCCGACTACCCGAGTACCCATACCCGTATACCCGAGTACTGTTCATCACAGTTCAAAATTCAAAAAATTTAATTTTTCCCCCCAAAAAAATCAGAAAAAAACCAGAAAAATCAGGAAAAACCAGAAAAAACCAGAAAAAATCAGAAAAAACCAGAAAAAACCAGAAAAAAAAACAGCAAAAATAAAAAAAAATACCCGTACCCGCCATACCCGTACCCGTACCCGCCTTACCCGTCAAGGGTACACGGGTAAGGGTATAGGACGGGTAGGGTATGGGTTTTGAAAATTATACCCGCCATACCCGTACCCGAATACCCTTGTACCCGGGTATACCCGTACCCGAGACGGGTATACCCGGGGTACCCGTACCCGCCCGAGTTGCAAACCACTATATATATATGGCAAATGCTTTTATGGACCATATATACAAAAACTTGTATGTTTTAATAATTATATTAGCATTGTCCATTATTTAAACTTGTACATCTAGTTAAAGACTTGACTATTTGATGTTCTTATATACATACAACTCGATCAATAAGCTTATTGGTGCGGAATCTTTGTAACAACTATATATATTGAACACTAATTACACAAAAAGTTGCTAAAAAAAATGAGCAGAGAGAGGGACATGCTAATATCAAGCCGGAAGAGAAAAACAGACCAAAAGATTTCCACCAGAAAATTTAGATATTAGAAGTAGGGATCAAAAGATTTCCACCAGAAAATTTAGATATTAGAAGCAGGGATCAAAAGATTTCCACCAGAAAATTTGTTCTTAAGCAAGAACCATAACATTTGTGATGGGAATTTATTTAACCTTGGATTGGAAGATCTATTCCACAAGTTATATTACAGTTTATCCTTTAATTTGAATCATATCTAAGATATTTCCTAGTTTTAGCAATGCCTCGATTTTGTTGGAAGTAATAATTGATACCATCGCATTAAATTTATGAGAGAGACTGTGGGACAAAGGATTGTGATTGGGCCAATTGGGGGTCCATACTCTAAAATAATTGTTTATAGAATATACGCTTAGTTATTTATTAATGTGATAAAATAGTTGATTTCTTCTTAATTTTACGTATGTGTTATACTTGGAGGCCCCTCTTCAATAAAATATTTCGATTATATTTGTGCTTAGCAAGAGTGAGGAACTTTTGTTTTTTTTTACTTTAAAAGGAATTGTGTAGCTTGAGCATAAACTATTGTTTTTCTTTTAAGATAGGTAAGAAATAATTTGCCGACAATATATTTAAAAAAGTAATGATACATAATAAGAGAAAATAAGAGGAATTAAAAAAAATACAAAGTAAAAAAGAGTAAAAAATTTAAATTTTAAAATTTCAACTATATTTTCAGTAATTGTCTATCTATTTTTCAATGATAAAAAAAAAGACAATAATATAATATTTCAACGAGAAAGGAGAGATAGCACATTTGGTCAAAGATTGAGAATTTGCTTTTTCCTTATGATATTATATTGAATATTCCATATTAAATCAAACTAGCATGTATATTTATTCTTCTATATACAGTGCGCTCACTTTAACTTCTATATTTTATAATTTATAACCCCTCCAATTTTTTTCTAGTTCCACCCTTGAGTCTTTCATTATTGCTCCGTATCAGTATTATTGTCATATGACAAGTAATCTATTGTACCCCTTTATCACACATTATGCGTGACTCAGTTATAGATTATTGTAATTTTTGAATTAATTTAAGTTGAAAACTTATTTTGCTGTACACTAAAACTTTTATCTCAAGAAACGCTTTAGTCTTTCAGAGTTTATGGTGGAAACTAAATTCCTTTTTTATTGTCTTTTGTAGACAAATTTGATGGTTATCTTTGGATTTTTGAATCGTTCTAAATGTTTAAAATTGCTTTCTGAATTTTCAACTAACATAGATATTATATATCATATTTTCCATATTTTTGTCACTCAACATCACAAAATTTCTTTCTCCAGAGGACGGATCGAATTAGCAAACAGAAATGGGACCCAAGATGGTGGTGTCATTTCAAAATTTCAATGCATTGAAAAGGAAATAGCAGCATCGATCTTAGCTTTGCTTTAAGTGGACACTTTTGCCCTCGGCACCTTTGTCCTCAAACGTCTATTTTTACACTACCGGATAGTTAATACTTAATATAAATTCAGATCCTCCCCATATCTTAATAGAGAATCTTTTACAATTATCTGGACTGTTTTTTTTTTTTTAACTTGGCACGAATCTCAAAGCCCCATAATACTGTCCTCTGCATTAGCCCGAATCTCAAAACGGCTAGCAGTTAATCTCAAAGAAGGGAATCTTTTACAATAATGGAAAGGATACTTGTCTCCCATCAGGCTGAAAATTTATCAATAGTTTTATAGTTTGACAGTTTCGATAATTATCTAAAATAACTTATAATTTCAAAATCCGGTAAGTAAAATCCTTTTTTTAATACTTATAATTTTACATGTTCTATTTTATCCGCTCATTATGGGTTAAACAAAAGGGCAAAGTGGCCAAAATTCTCAACAAAATTAAAAATTGTGATAAGGCTTGTCAACACCATTTACCATTGGCCGATTGGGTGGGATATTGTAGGTCCCACCTCAAGCATTTCAGAATGCGTATCCTCTGCATTAACTCAAAAAAAAAAATTTGAATTAATGAATCTCAACTGTTTAATTTTAAACGGATAAAATCTGACTCTTGCCTATAATATGAGGACTCTTTAATATTTATACGGATATAGTCCATACGAATCTTAAAACAGATCGAATGATCAAGATTCATTAACTCAAAAGATTCCCTTTTGAGTTAATGCAGAGGATACGAATTCAGCATTTCAATTCATTTGATATCCCGGCACAGGCCAAAGAATCTACAGTATAAAATTTCTACGGCCATTGATTTTTTATGATATCTTTTATCCATGGAAATATCCGACTTACACTAATTATTACGGATGTTAATGAGCCCATTTATTTGTTTTTTTAGTTCTTTTATTGTATTTGATAAAATGGATATTGATTAAAAAAAAACATTATTTTAAATTAGAAGGATTCAAATGTCTTTATTTTTTATGCCTCCATTATGCCTCTAATTTTAAAAACTTAAATAACTCAAAGTTTAAAACTTAAACGTCAAAATAAAACCGTTAGATATAATCTATGTTATTTTCTCTATGTGCCCATAAAAAATTATCACATTTTGATTTTGCTTTTATGTGAAACAATAAGTTCAAAAATCAACGTCTAGAAATTATCTACATTAGTATACATTTTTACAAGCTCAAGATGACAACCAAAACAAAGTTGAAATGTCATAATTTTTTACACGTAAATAGATAAAATGATGTAGTTCATATCCAACGGTTTTATTTTGAATTTTAATATTTAAATTTTGAGTTATTAAAGTTTTTAAAAATGAAAATATGATAGAGGCATTTGAACCCTCCTTATCTTATATTATATGGATGCAAATATGAATACATTTAAGAGTTATTTATATCTGTTAATTATATAAGATAATTGATCAATATTAAATTATATATGATCATTTTTTATTTGTGTGTATAACTATATAGTTTCTATTTATTTTGATTAGATTGAGGAGGGTTTCAATGTCTCATATCTCTCATACCTCATATTTTATATCTTCGTTTTCAAAGTTTAAATTGTCGATCTGAACCATTCAACATGATATATATACTAAAATGATGAGGGTTCAAATGCCTCCATGTTTTTGTGCCTCCATCTCTCTCTATCATTTTCAAAGTTCAAACAGTCGATCCAAACCGTTCAACCTAACCTCCATACTAAAATATGTTTGGAGACTAAAATATTGTATTGAATATTCCCTTAAATCAAACTAGCATGTATATTTATTCTTCTATATACAGTGCGCTCACTTTAACTTTTATATTTTATAATTTATAACCCCTCTAATTTTTTCTAGTTCCACCCTTGAGTCCGTATCAGTATTATTGTCATATGACAAGTAATCTATTGTACCCCTTTATCACACATTATGCGTGACTCAGTTATAGATTATTGTAATTTTTGAATTAATTTAAGTTGAAAACTTATTTTGCTGTACACAAACTTTTATCTCAAGAAACGCTTTAGTCTTTCAGAGTTTATGGTGGAAACTAAATTCCTTTTTTATTGTCTTTTGTAGACAAATTTGATGGTTATCTTTGGATTTTTGAATCGTTCTAAATGTTTAAAATTGTTTTCTGAATTTTCAACTAACATAGATATTATATATCATATTTTCCATATTTTTGTCACGCAACATCACAAAATTTCCTTCTCATGGTTGGCAATTGGGATTCGATTTGGATTTTGATCGTTCTCAGAAATGAAAACAAATTGGAGATTCCAGAGGACGGATCGAATTAGCAAACAGAAATGGGACCCAAGATGGTGGTGTCATTTCAAAATTTCAATGCATTGAAAAGGAAATAGCAGCATCAATTTTGCTTTGCTTTCAGTAGACACTTTTGCCCTCGGCACCTTGTCCTCACAGAATTTTTTTTATAAACCATAATTAAAAAAAAAAATTATGAAATCAACATAATTACTTTTTTTTACAAAAATCATAAGAATTGAAATGCCATTTCGGTCCCGAAATTTATTTATTTTTGGGACCGAAATGGCAATTCGGTCCCAGGTATTTTTACAATTTTTCAATGTATTTTTTTCTCGAAATCTATGAAAACGGCTGGGACTGAAATGGCATTCGGTTTCACAAAAAAAAAAAAAAAAAAAAAGAGGGACTGAATGGCATCTCGGTTCTTATGATTTTTGGAAAAAAAAAAAAAAAAAGCAATCAAATTTGTTTGATAAAATTAATTATTTTATTTAAGGTTTATAAAAAAAAATCGTCTTCACACGTCCATTTTTATACTACCGGGATAGTTAATATGACACCATTTTTGCACGGAAGCAATTTCCATCTAATATCATGTCGGAGCCGACCGATCAGACTGGAAATTTATCAATAGTTTATAGTTTGACAGTTTCGATAATTATCTAAAATAACTTATAATTTCAAAATCCGGTAAGTAAAATCCTTTTTTAATACTTATAATTTTACATGTTCTATTTTTATCCGCTCATTATGGGTTTAACAAAAGGGCAAAGTGGCCAAATTTCTCAACAAAATTAAAAATTGTGATAAGGCTTGTCAACACCATTAACCATTGGCCGATTGGGTGGGATATTGTAGGACCCACCCCAAGCATTTCAGAATGCGTATCCTCTGCATTAACTCAAAAGAATTTTTTTGAATTAATAAATCCCAACTATTTGATTTTAAACGGATAAAATCTGACTCTTGCCTATAGTATGAGACTCTTTAATATTTTTACGGATATGGTCCACACAAATCTTAAAACAGATCGAATGATCAAGATTCCCTTTTGAGTTAATGCAGAGGATACGAATTCAGCATTTCAATTCATTTGATATCCCGGCACAGGCCAAAGAATCTGCAGTATAAAATTTCTACGGCCATTGATTTTTTATGATATCTTTTATCCATGGAAATATCCGACTTAGACTAATTATTACGGATGTTAATGAGCCCGTTTATTTGTTTTTTTAGTTTTTTTATTGTATTTGATAAAATGGATATTGATAAAAAAAAAATTAATTATTTTAAATGAGAAGGGTTCAAATGCCTTCATTTTTTGTGCCTCCGTTATATCTCCAATTTTGAAAACTTAAATAACTCAAAGTTTAAAACTTAAACATCAAAATAAAACCGTTAGATATGATCTATGTTATTTTCTCTATGTGCCCGTAAAAAATTATCACATTTTGATTTTGCTTTTATGTGAATCAATAAGTTAAAAAAAAAATCAACGTCTATAAATTATCTACATTAGTATACATTTTTACAAGCTCAAGATGACAACCAAAACAAAGTTGAAATGTCATAATTTTTTACACGTAAATAGATAAAATGATGTAGTTCATATCCAACGGTTTTATTTTGAATTTTAAGATTTAAATTTTGAGTTATTAAAGTTTTTAAAAATAAAGGCATGATGGGAGCATTTGAACCCTCCTTATCTTATATTATATGGATGCAAATATGAATACATTTAAGAGTTATTTATATCTGTTAATTATATAAGATAATTGATCAATATTAAATTATATATGATCATTTTTTATTTGTGTGTATAAATATATAATTTCTATTTATTTTGATTAGATTGAGGAGGGTTTCAATGCCTCATGTCTCTCATACCTCATATTTTATATTTTCGTTTTCAAAGTTTAAATTGTCGATCCGAACCATTCAACATGATATATATACTAAAATATAGTTACGGATGAAATTTTATAATTTTTGAAATTTTTTTACTATTTTTTAAGATGGATAGAAATTCATTGTTTTTTGAACGGTCCAAAAACAGTAATTTTGTACCTATCTTAAAAAATAGTAAAAAAATTTCAAAAATATAAAATTTCATCTCCATGCATATTTTAGTATAAATATTATGTTGAATGGTTCAGATCGACAATTTGAATTTTGAAAACGAAGATATAAAATGAGGTATGATGAAGTATGAAAAATATGAGGCATTGGAACCCTCCTCATATATATAACATTTTATATCATTTCTTTTATTTTCTATTTTATGATAAAAACTGATTTATCAAATTTATATTTTTTAACTAGTAATTTGGGGAAGTTTTATATTATTTTATTTAAATAATAATTATATTTTTTTAAGTAATGAAATAAAAATTATAATTTTTATATCTCATGATATCATCGTACAAGATGTGTTTTATATGTTTATGTATTTGTCATAGTTTTGAATTAAATTTCGTATAACGGACGATCCAGATTCAAACTCACTTCGTACATCTACTAACGACCTATCATAGATATTTTTTCGGTCAAATGCGCGCTTAAGGAACTTACATATATTCATAGATCTCTGTTATATAACAATGGCACGGGAGAATTAGTCTTTTTGGTATAGTAGCAAAAAAGCAACACCTCTGCATGGGAAATTATGGGTTCAAATCCGAACATAGAATTCTTTATGAAAAATTAAATAAAAACTGATAGACTAAATCTCAGAAAAAAAAGCAATGGCAAGGAATCTTAACCTCTCGTTAGTTATCTCATACAGTTATATAAAATCTCTAAAAAATCACATCACTTGGTACACCTTTAGGGCCTGTTCGGTCTCTAATTAGGAATAAGCATGGGCACAGGAATTGAACTAAAAAGTACTATTTTCGTAGAAAAAAAAAATTCAGTTGAATTGAATTTTTTTTTTCCACGGGAACAATAACGCAACCGAACAAGGCCTTAATGTGAATCTGACGGTTAAGTTTGTGTGTCATAATTGCACTGCCATTTGAGATGCTCTCCCTTTGAGGCATTGTACGGCTATTCGCAGGAGCGGATTCAGAATTTTGATCAGTAAGCACAAAATATTAACAAGAGTACATTTTTTTCTTGACGAATCAGAGTAGAGTAGTAGATAGGGATCTAAAAAATCGCGACACGACTAGATGCATCATGACAAGACACGATTCCGTCACGGCACATGTGATGGTTATGTGACGTGACTCACGTCATGTGTCATGACCATCTTTGGAAAATTTGGTACGACAGGGCACATCACACAATAGATTTGATTACGGCACGACACATGCGGTCACGTATAATTAGGACCATTAGATCTTACTCGAAGGGTGAATCTAGAATGAACTAACCTAAATTATGAAAAAAAAAGTTAAACGTGATAAAACATGACTGGTCATGTTTGGACACGTCGCGTGTGGTCACGGCGTGATTAACGTGTTATGACTATTTACATGACATGACTATTTTTCCAAATTTGATCACGATACAGCAGGACACGTAATCCAACTCCCAATACATATTTATTTCCTTAGTAGTTGACATATTTGTTCTCCTGACGAATCAACGATTCTTCAAAGTGGAGTAGTAAATTAAATTATGTTTTTCTTTCTTTCTTTCTTTTTTTCACACGAATCAATTTGGACTTTTTGTTCATACAATTTGTTTCTACTTGACCGTAGATTAAATTCAACAGTAGACATTATATAAATTCAGGTTAGTCACAAATATCAAATATACTACTGGATATATTCTACTGGCTATAATCCATTTGGGTCCCCCAATGGCTATTCATGGAGCTAATATGGTCTCACTACCACATAAACAAGTTCGATTGGGACTCGGAAATATTCAGAAATATTCTGTAGTTGTATGTTTTGTAATGTACGTAGTTATATGGTCTCATTAATTATTTCGCCTATATATTAAAAGTATAATATAAATAAAATTAATATTAACGGATTATATATAATAAAATACGAATAAGACTAGAATATAAATAAAATTAATATTAACGGATTATATATAATAAAATACGAATAAGACTAGTTATGAACATAAAAAATATCTTCGCCGAATTCCATCCGTACCGTATATCTATACCCCTCTGATCAATTATTAAGATTGATAAATGATAATAGTTCACAATTATTACATGTTGGAGCTATTACATCATGAGAAAAACACGCCACCAACTTTTATAAGTACCAGGGGACCGCATTAGTTCCCTTGTGAATTCACAGAGAAAAATCTCATCAAATTAAACTCGTACACAGTACACACCACCGTGGTTCCCAGAGTTAAAGCAAAGATCTTGAAATGAAGACCTTAACGACCTCCTACCTCTCCATCAACCCTTCAAACAACAAATTAATAACAAAGAGATCACCCCTCCTCCCCGTATCTGCTGTTTTAACCAAAGAAAAACCAGCTCCACCATCACAACCGCCACCATCAAATTCTAAATATCCCGCACAACCTACTCCGACGAAGGTAGCTGCCCCTGAGAGAACAAATGATGCTCGTTCAAGTTCAAGGACTCCAGTTGCCACTAGACCTAGATCTAAATCAGCAATGCTGCCAGCAG
The DNA here is from genome assembly GCF_964058835.1 of Carex rostrata. Lineage (NCBI taxonomy): Eukaryota > Viridiplantae > Streptophyta > Magnoliopsida > Poales > Cyperaceae > Carex > Carex rostrata. Next base: position 3,617,869 of record NC_135920.1, on the reverse strand, counting down.
CACCGCTGTCACTTCCGATGGCATTTTGTAATGCCCTCGAAGACATGATCAACACTTTCATTGATCCGCCCGCGCTGCGTCCCTCTGTTGACCCCCGCAACGTTCTCTTTGATAACTTTGCTCCTGTTGATGAGCTCCCTCCAACGCGTTGCCCCGTCATTCGTGGCTCCATCCCCCCCTGCCTCGCTGGTGGCACCTACATCCGCAATGGACCTAACCCACAATACCTGCCCCGTGGGCCCCACCACTTGTTTGACGGTGATGGCATGCTTCACTCCCTGCTCCTCTCTGCTGACGGAGATGCCACACTCTGCTCCCGTTATGTCCAAACCTACAAGTACCTTACCGAGCGTGATGCTGGTACTCCGGTGATGCCCAACGTCTTCTCTGGATTCCATGGCTTCGCTGGAATGGCGCGTGGTGCTGTCACGGCAGCAAGAGTGCTTACCGGCCAGATGAACCCTACTCAAGGTGTTGGTTTGGCTAACACGAGCCTTGTGTTCTTTGCGGGCCGCCTTTATGCCTTGGGTGAGTCAGACTTGCCGTATGCCGTGCAAGTTGACCCTGCCACAGGAGAGATTTCTACCATCGGAAGGTGTGATTTCGGTGGTCGATTGGTGATGGGGATGACTGCTCACCCCAAGAAAGACCCTGTAACAGGAGAAACCTTTGCCTTCCGCTACGGGCCTGTACCTCCCTTCCTCACATACTTCCGCTTTGACCCAGCAGGCAATAAGTTAGCTGATGTCCCTATCTTTTCCATGCAACAACCATCCTTCATGCATGATTTTGCAATCACCGAAAATTATGCGTTGTTTGCTGACATCCAAGTAGTGATGAAACCCATGGACATGGTAATGGGCAATAGCGCACCTGTAGGCTCTGATCGAGGTAAGGTGCCACGACTAGGAGTGCTTCCACGCTACGCAACAAACGAGTCTGAGATTAGATGGTTTGATGTGCCAGGATTCAACATGATGCACTCAATCAATGCATGGGAGGAAGAGAATGCGGCCGGCGAAAAGTATCTTGTGATGGTGGCACCAAACATTCTGTCTATCGAGCACATGCTTGAGAACCTGGATCTTGTGCACAGCTGTGTGGAGATGGTCCGGATCAACCTCAATACAGGGGCAGTTTCAAGAAAACCTCTGTCTGCCGGCAACTTAGACTTCGGAGTGATCCATCCAGGCTACTTGGGCAGGCGAAACCAGTATGCCTACCTAGCGATGGGAAATCCCATGCCCAAAATTTCCGGGGTTGTAAAGCTTGACTTCTCACTGACTGGCACAGGGAACTGTGTCGTTGCAAGTCGTGACTTTGGCCCGGGATGCTTCGGAGGAGAGCCTTTCTTTGTACCAAATGATGGCAGTGAGGAGGAAGACGACGGGTACTTGGTGTCATATGTGCATAATGAGGGAACAGGTGAGTCGAGGTTCTTGGTAATGGATGCGCGTTCCCCAAATCTTGACATTGTTGCTGAGGTGCTTCTTCCACATCGTGTACCGTATGGTTTCCATGGTCTCTTCGTCTCCAAAGCTGAGCTTCTTGCTCAGCGACCTTCCTCATAAATTTAGTTATACGGTATATACATGTATCATACAAAAATGTATACATCAACACAAGAATCAGCTGTAGAACGTAGCAATAGAACACAACCATACATGAAGCAGACAAAGATTCCTATTAGCAGGACCAAATTGGTTGGTCGTATACATTGTAACATAGTTACTGATAATATTTTATCTAGCAGAAAAAATACATCCTCTGAGACAGAATCAAAAAATTATTGGGCTCACGCTATCAAGTTTTACACGAAGTGAATTTGCCTTGTTACGGTGCAAATTCTTCTGTTGTTTATCTCCTCTAGTAAAAGCCCTTGCACTTAATTACAGCAATTAGTCCTACGCCTGTAGCATCCCATCCTAGAAAATCAGGTCACTATAATTGAAGAATTTCTGACGTAGGCTACTAAAATGGAAAAGTGATACGTTGTGAACCGGAACTTCTTTCAAAAACATTGAAATGGAAAGATTACAAGCCACAGAAGTTAGAAAGCGGAATAAATTTTATTGCCACCAATCTTTCGACTGCAGTGTAGGAAAATAAACGTAATTGTGTACGTGTTTATCATCATGTAATATACTTGTACACAGCGCATCAAACTTTATGCTATGAATTTCATTTCTACACGAAATGTACTTTTAACTTGACGCATGTTTCAAACCGCAAGCTTAGTGCAGTGCTCGTCTCTATTTCAAGAGGACACCAGTTAAATTCTCGAGAATAACATCTGAGATGTACCGGGCCCTTTAATCCAAAAAAAAAAAAACGCATGTTTCAGATGCAAGAACGCAACAAAAGTGTTCGTTTTTCATTTTGAACGAACTTCTATGTTGGTTGTCACTTGTGACAGCTGCAAACAATTTGGCAGATAATACAACCTATCACAAAAGTTTTAATCAACATGTGCAAGATTACTAAGGTTAGGCTAACAAAGTAGCAATACTTCAAAACATACACGAAGAATCGCAATGTACCATAATAATTATTTTGATAAAAATGCTGCCTCAGAATATTGGAGCATAAAGTGAATAATTCCAGAGAAAATAAATCAACATGTAATGTGCAGGTTAATTGTTCCTCAATCTCACAAAAGAACTTGCAGGATAGCCAAAACATCAACAAGTTTACAAATAAATTACAGAGTTTGAAACAGATTTTTACGGACAGCGGAAAAAAAATATAGTTAGCTTTCCACGTGGATACAGGCAGCAAAATAAGAATGACAGATTAATATTAGATATACATATCTTACTGAAGCAATGAAGGGCAATTTAACGTATCAACCAACTCCAAAACTTCCAATAAAAGACAACAGAGTATTCATTTAGTTATGAAGAATCCACTCGGGAAAAATAATATAGTTCCTTTAGACAACAAATTACTTTGATAACAACACTATTTCTCATTTTTGAGAAAAATAAATCATTGGCCACAACATTTTGACATACAAACAATTGAAAGAATGGTAAGTTGTCTAATTTTTCAGACATTTACACAAAACTGGCAAAACCACTTACTCAAACTGGGGGAGGGAGACAGATGGATAAATCACATTCGAAACAATATATTGACTGGAGGTTTCTTAAATCTTTTCCTGCAACTCAGATCCACCAAGCTCAGGCTGCAATAGGATCCTGGATAGGGAAAAGAGTCCAAATTAGAAATGATTAAAAAAAAAAAAAAGACTACTCTAAGAGCAGTGATGTGGTGCCAATGTAACACACTGCAGTATGTATTGACAACCACAAGCAGTGGACCTTAAAAACCTAACAGTAGAATACTCGGAGCAAAATAACAAAGCTGGTAAATTATGGATCAAAGCCAAGCCAACGACTCCCACCTTTACCATAGTTTATATTGAAATAAAGAAAAGCCAACCCAATTGCACAACCTGAAAGACCTAAGCACCATACCAGATCTGACCAGATTCACCAAACCCAACCCAATGAAGAACTAAAATGTTGCCAGCTTATATGTTAAATACATGAAATTGAATAGACTTTCAAACAAGTAACAATAGCAAAGTGATAGCATTGTCACTTACTTTGGCAGTCAGATTAGAAACAGCAACCTGAAACTTCTCTCTGGTCTTTGTGCCAGCAAATTGACCAGCTCTTGCTACCCTACTAAAAGCTCCATTTAACCAGCTTGTACTGGCGGTTACATATCTAAACAAGGTAAAGTTAATTTAGTATGTGTACTATGCATAGTTATTGGTACAAGAAATTACATGACTTGTGATGTAGCAAGGGGGATGGGTTTTGAACTTTTAACAATTATGCCAGAGCAAATCCTTGAAAAATTGTATACATTATAGCAGGAAACAAACATACAGGCACTGAGGCTGATCAATTCACAGCAATTTTTTTGTTCAGAACCTGCCATTTTCTTCCCTAATTCATGCAAAAACCCACAAAATATAACAGATACAAATAAAAGTAGCACAGAAGTTGAACAGACAACATAAGAAATTACCATTAAAAAACCAACCTGTTGCTTTTCACAGCCGTGCCAGTGTCAGTAAGTTTTCTCTCAGCAACGGTTATAGCAGCCATGGTTTTATCAGAGACTTGTAGCTTCTGATCAACAGACTTCACCTTCTCATTGACCACAGAAATGCCGATGTTGATTTTCTGTGACAGGCCTATGCGCTGGTCAAAGGACGAGACCTTTTCTGATGCACTGGCCCTTAGCCGGTGTTTTTCATTAAACGCCTTAGCTCGGTTCACGGCATCTTGGCCCAGTGTCGATCCCTTTTGTATCATAGTATGTACCACATCTTGTGCTTTACTTACATAAACTCTACCTGGGCTTAGCCCATCTTTACCCTACACAAGGAATGGACCGGTAGTTTAGCAAAAGGTATGCGTTAGAGATTTCTGCTACTGAATTTACTTGAAGAACAAAGTTATATTCATCGAACATGTGGACGCAATGCAATATTTGCTATATTAGCAACAAAAGCCAAAATTTGTTGAAATATTTGTGAGTGATGCTTTGCTAACTACTAGGCAATTGTCAAGGAATGTTTCATTAAATTGTTGATAATTTTGCACTAATTTGTAAGGATGAACTTGTAGTTTGTTGTAAGGTCTGTAGTAGATATGTTAGGGAACTGTGTAAGGAAAGACGCTGGTACCAGAGAGTTGGTACCAGTCTTCCGAACAATTTGTGGTTTCAACTTTCAAGTAATGAAATCGGTGGGGTATACCTACTTTTATTAAAAAAAATATATCTAGTGGCCCTTTCTCTGAGCACATGCAAGATAAATAAAAAAATTGTTCAAAAAGTTTACATGTATTAGTTGTGAGGAGAAGTGATTGGCTTAATATAACCTTGATTCAATGTGTCGATGCTATTTATAAACAACCCAAAAGTGGAATGGCAAATTTCAGAAAGATGGGCACACGTCACAAATGATCCAGAAATATAATGTGAACATTGCAGCAAGAAAGAAAGGTCATATTCAGTAAAAATACACTGGAATTTAAACCCACCTCAGTTCTTTGGGTCAAATTTACAGCCGAATCAGAATTTGTCTCCTGCCTTAACTCACTTTCTTCATGAACCACAACTTGCTGTATAATTTAGAATAGATGGGCATGAATATATGAATGGCGAACTATAAGTTGCTGAACAAATAGTAAAGAGATAAGTACCTGAGAAGTTAAAGGGATGTAAATGTAATTCTCAGCCGGGCTGATATCCACAATTTGATCTACAATTGTGGCTCCCTGCATGGGGCAAAATAAAGCTATGAATTATGTTGTTGCATCAACATCTATTTACAGCTAATGGTGTTGTGTACATTCTAATACTTCCAATTGGATGTGAATCTCTAAGGCTCAGACACCTTAATATCAGAGCAGAAGTTCAACCAATGGTTGCTTTAGTTGTAGTATTCTTGTTTCAATTAGCACGCAAGGAACTTATTTTATGATTTTAATAACAAAAATATCGCAAAATTTTATCAACTAATGGAGAAGAAAGGAATTTCATGTACCGATAGACGAAGAGCAATCTCAAGTGCTACTGGATCCTTAAAAGTAACAAACGCAACTCTCCGCGTACCTGATTCGTCACTGTTAAAAGAAAAAAAAATATTCATATATTAATTTCTAGAATTACATGAAATAGAGAGAAAATCGTTTAAAAGTTACGAAAATATAGAAAAGTGATTGCCTATTGAGGTCTATATGCTCGATCTCACCGGAGAAGGAGAAGAACTCGCGAATCTCCCTCTCCCTGGCCAGATCTGATACGTTCTTCACCTGAACCGTTCTTGTCTACCAAATAGAAAACAAAGTCATTAGAAATCTCCAACAAAAACGAAACAGCAGGAAAAGAGATTCGAAGCTTTGTCTCCTAATTACCTCCATTAATTTGAGAAACAAATATGAAAAAATGAAAAAGGATTCTGTTCTTCTCCGTTTTGGTCAGATTTCAGTCGCCGTCACTTTCCAACTGCTGCTGCTGCTGCTGCGTGAAGTGTTTTATTTGCTGGATAACTACTAGAAGCTTAGTAGCTTGTGGGAATTATTAAAAAATACCGAAAATACCCTCGATGTCTGCTGTGCTGTTTGCACATATGTAGAGGTCCTATTGGAGTGACTGTAGTCTTTTAGAAGTTCTAAGGGCGATTGAAGGAAAATGTATTTTGAAAAAAAAAAAAAGAGGGAATTTTTTCAAAGATAGAAAGAATTCTGAGAGCTTGGACAAAAAAGATTCTTACCCCCTTCGAGGCGAGGACCCGACTTACCTGTCTGTAAGTCGTCGCCTGGTTTTCCAAAAATGCCCCTTGTGCATCTAATTATTTATTTTACTTTTTCAGAGTTGTAAAGAATTTATTTTTCTTATACCGGTTCTGTCTTATTAGATACTTTTTATTTATTTATTAGTATTATGTCCGTAAATTGAAATGAAACATAATAAAAAATTATATATAATGACATACTTTTATAAAAAATAAATTAAATAACAAATAATATATTTTTTTAAATAACATATTAAATGACATCTACATGAAAATAACGTTCATTGAATGATATATTAAATAACATATATGTTTTTTATCTTTTTAATATATTTTCTTAACAAAATCTCATACAAAATAACATATTCACTAACAAATAATATTTTTTTAAATAAGTTTATAAGTACAACCTAATGTAAAATAACATGAGGGTCTAAATGCGTCCATTTTTTGTGTCTCCATCATGTCTTCATTTTTAAAAAATTTAATAACTCAAAATTTAGATTATAAAGGTCAAAATAAAACCATTAGATGTGATCTATGTTATTTTCTCTATATGCTTATAAAATATTATCACATTTTAATTTTGTTTTTATGTTAATTAATAAGTTGAAAAATCAACATTTAAAAATTATCCACATTAGTACATTTTTTTACAATCTCTTGATAACAATCAAAACAAAGTTGAAATGTCGTGACATTTTGCATATGCATAGATAAAATTATGAAGATCATATCCACCGTTTTGTTTTGACTTTTAAGTTTCAAATTTTGAGTTATTAAAGTTTTTAAAAATGGAGATATAATGAAGGCACAAAAAATTGAGGCATTTGAACGCTCGCCAAATAACATATTGCATATAAATTTAAGTGTGGACTTAAGGTGTTTAACAAAAATTCAAAACTTAGACGGTCGAATATCAACAATTATAGAAAAATAGAAATAGCAAACTATAAAAAAACTTACATGTAACACGGGTTAATTAAATCCTTCAAAAATGAAATGGAAAAAATAAAAAACATACTAAAATAGAAATATTCAGCATAAAAATTTAAATTTACCGAACTTATAAATTAAACTTAAGTGAAGTCTTGAACTATCAACAAATTTTGGCATGAATTAGCAATAAATGTCGTGTGGTATAGATGCCGCTAGTAGTCTCTAAAATTAATTTCTGGGCGTAGATTGAGAATGGAAAAAAATAAAAAATAAAAGAATTACAAAATTAGTACTCTTAATTTTTTTTTATTAAATAGTGCGTTAATTGCTCACAGAATCTTAGAAAATATACAAAGAATCCTTATCGGGATATAATTGGTAACAAATTTTCTCTTGCGCTCGATATCACAAATTCAGGCTTAAAATATTTTTTTTTTAAATCCATAATAGTGGTTACCAGAAGTAATTCAGGCTTAAAATATCATCCTCCTAAAAAACAACTTGGAAGGTAATTAGGTAAAGTTGTGTTTCAGATCCTCTATTACTATTTACTATAGACTAGTATCGTGTTGGTGAAGCTCCAGTGCTCCCTGAGGGCCTGATCGGCAGCCTAGTATGGAATAGGAATGGGTAAAGGAATTGAAAATTTTGAACTAGATTTTACTGTTTATGTGGGAAAAAAAAATTCAGTCTGAGTGCACAAAAATTTGGGTGCATTTGAACCCTCCTCATATAAATAATATTTTTAAAATGACATATTAAATAACATATTCAATGGCGTATATTTTCATAATAAAAATTCATACAAAATGACATATTAAAATATAACAAACAACATTCCTTAAATGATATAAAAAATAGAAAGAAATTAATACATGACTAATCAATCATCAATCAATTCAAAATTCTTTAAATAACATTTAAAAAATAGAAGGAAATTATGATTATTCATAAAGATGATATAATTTGCATGTGGATAGTACGTATAGCTAGTACGTGTCTAAATAAATTTAGATGTCTACACGTAAAAAAAAACATAAAATGGATGCATAGAATCATAATATTTGATATGAGGGTTAATATTCAATATGGAATTTCATCTTTTAATCAAAGCCGTTGGCGGAGCAGGACATCGACATACTTAATATAAGAACGGAGATGTATAAAGCAGAAATAATTTATCATATACAGGAAACAAATATGAATCTCAATTTTCTATCAATTCGTTTTAAATCCTATTTTTTAAAGACATTATAATATTCTATGAGCTCGTCATTTATTATGCAAATAAAATAGTAGATGTCATTTATCATCTACCTCGTATTTCAAAAGCCGCATATTATAATTTTTTTGCATTTGTGTGCTCTGTTCTTAATTTATCTTGTTCGTTCTATCGATATTCATAAATTATTCAGTTCAATATCCATATATGTATTTTGATTCTAACTATTCATATATGTTCAGTATAATTCGAGAATGATTCAGAATTATCTAGATCAGAGATCCCAATCCCACAAGGGAGCAAAAATAAAAAATAAAAACAAAAAAATATTATAGGAAAAAATAAAAAAAAGTTAAGGAATAATTCATAAAATTTATGAATTATTTACAAATAATTTGATCAAAGTTCGGTCAACTGAATAATTCAACGTTCGGTTCGTCATCACCAAAAAAATGAATAATTCGCGAATAATTTGCGAATCTTGCATGTGACTATGATTTCAAATGCTTAATTTGACTATCAAATTGAGATCATTTGATAGCAATCTAAAACACAACGTCACAGCATTTTAATTTCCCATTGACTTAAAAAACACATAACTTTACTTTTTTTGTTTAAATTAAATAATATCAAGTATCATATATTTCAGTATATTTTTCTGAGAAAGAAAAAAATAACATATGATTTCTTAAATAACGAAAATTGAAGCCACAACAGTTTAGTTGATAACGATAACAACGATTAATAGAAACATTCGTTATGTAATTGGACGGAAAAATATTCGTTTCTGATTTGAGGGCCCCACATATAGCCGGTCCAGAGACGAATTCGTATCCTGTGAGATATCTCAAAATTTACGTGACTTTATTGAAAATCCCAACCGTTTAAAAACGCTCTGCACGAATCTCAAAGCACACATAATACTGACCCCTACATCACCCCCGAATAGACACCGGACACGTTGGTCACGCAAAAGTTGAGATATCTCAGAGGATACGCACTCGTCCAGAGAGCCAGGGAGATTTAAGTATTCTCGTTAGTCACGTTTCATTTCACAGTTTCGGACTTTCAGTCTTTCAGCAGACAAGTCAAATAGGGAATAAACTCTGCTGCTTTTATAAAAGAAAAGCAGGGTCCTGCTTTTCAGATCCCAACCATTTAAATTTGTTGAGATTTGTGCACAGAAAAGTTTTTTTTATAGAGATACGTGAATAGAAAATTTTGAATGGTTAGGATCGGAAAAGCAGGATCCTGCTTTTCTTATAGAAAAGCAGCAGAGTCGGATCCGTCAAATAGAATGAAAAACTGCATGTGGCCGAATCAAATTGCTACGCGTACAATGAAGTTTCCCAATAAAAAGTGAGAACAGCCATAACTGATAAGTGATAACTGGTTTATTCCTTCCCTTCCATTTTTTTTTTTTTTTTTTTTTATGTTTTTTGCATATTAAACCAGAACAGTTCATCATTTCCGGAGATCTACGCTTTTGATATTCTGCACTCAAACTGAAGTCAACGGTACTCTCTACTGGAGATGAAACAGTTAATTATTTTTCAAAATTACACTTTGATAATTTACGCTAACAATAAAGTCAATTATATTCTTATTAGGATATGGTTAGAATCTCAAATTTTCAACATCTATGAGAGGATTTTCCGAAATTTTTATTATTATCCAAAAAAAATAATCAAATTTCAAAAAGTACTCTAGTTTTTGACAAAATTTCAAACATAACCAATTCTTTGGATAATAATTTTTTAATTTTTTTATATTGTTCTAATTTTAACTTGCAGTGACAATTAAATTTGCTTTTATATTGTTTGAATTTTAATTTATGATATTTATTGTTAGTGGTTTAATTAATGTCTTATTTGCTGAAACAATTTGATTATTATCTGCAATTCAATCTTCAATTGTGTACATCTTAATTCTCATTTAACAATTAGCTTAAACTACCAATATATTCAAATATTCAAACAATTTACAAATAAAACTTCACATAATATATTCAAACAATTAAAACATCTCAAAAAAAAATCCAAATCCGCTAAATTATCCAGCGGAAAAGTGTTTTCTAAATCCGCTGGATAATCCAGCTGATTGAATATTTTTGGAATTTTATTGAAAATTGAAATACGTTTTTAAAATTTAATTATTTTTTTGAATATTAATAAAAAGTTCGGCTCAATTCCAGTACGGTAACATTAAAATTTTTAAAGGCCGCCTCAAGCCCACAACTTCTATTACTCTTTCAAAATCTGACTTTATTCTTACTGTATTCTTCATAATGTACGCATAAAATTTTATAAAGCTTTTGAATTGTTACATATAAGATCGAGAACAATGAAAGCATCAGTACATTTGAATTTATTTTAATATAACATATGCATTTCGTACGTGATGGGCAATGTGTGTTGAGTAGAACTAGGGTGTTACTAAGCTCACTCAAAGGTTCCGTGATTTTTTTTTTTTTTGAAAATCCGACAGAAGCTATCAGGGTATATACAACTGACAACTGCTACCGGTACCATACAAAAGGTTCCGTGAACTTAACTTCAAACTCTAGCGGGTTGGATTCAAATATAATAAATTTAAACTATTGAAACTGATTTAAATGTGTTTTTATATAAAATTATAAATTTCCAATTTAATTTAGTATAAATAAAGTCAAGCAGTAAAAGAAAAATTATAAGTTAATTTCAATGCATTTATTTTTCATAATTTTTTTACCACTCGACTTATATAAATTAATTCAAAAAATTTAAATTTTGTATGTAAGCACATCACTCGTCAATTAGACCGATTTTAACCGTTTAAATTTATTGTTTGAAGTCAATTTGAGCTTAAGAGTACCCTAACTTTACTCATGGGTACTGATTCATTTCTAAATAGGTGTGTAACTAAAAAAAATAGATTGGAAGTGTTAAACCGTAAAATGCAAAAAATGTTCAATACGCGACAGGTAGAAATTAAATCCAAGTCTTCACAGTCACAATTTGAAATTTTAACTACAAACTACAAATACAAATTTGATATTTCTTATGAAGGTTGCACTATATAAAAACACAAAGCATAAAATATTTAATTAAATTTCAATATATATAACTAACAAAATTTAAATTATAAAGTGACTAAACACTCTTTGTGTCTGAATGCCTCGGTTTCTAAAGTACAACTCTACAATTATTAGTGTAATTTAATATCGTATAATGCACGCTTGTTATTATACAATACACAATTATTACAAGATGCACACTTGTCTTTATTTTTTCTTTCAAGTTGGCTGAAAACATTTGATGGTGTTTGAAATTGAAAATGAATAATTTGTTTTTTTTTTTAAAGACTTAGTTAGTGTTACCAAGCCGTAGAGAAAAAAAAAAAAAGAATCGAGGAGTTTGAAAACATATTATGGCGTCTGAAAATGAGTACTTGAAGTTTAAATTTTTGAGAAGTGTCAATACAAGATGTTTTTGGTTACTAGAGATGAAAACAAAGCAGATACGAAGTAGACAGTGGTAAAATTATAATTTTAAATTTTTTTGAATACATATACAGATTGGATAAAATATTTATTAAAAATAATATTAAAACATATTAAATAACACTAAAGTTTATAATATTTATTTAGTTATAATGATGAATAACAATATGTTTTCATAATATATAATAAAACATATAGAGATGGGTTACGGTGAGTTGCGAAGTAAAATACATTTCTACTTCACGCCATATTTTTATTTTGAAAGTTCAAACGACCTATCCAAACCGTTAGATGTTTAATCCATATTGAAATGTGCTTGGATACCAAATTTTATATTTTTTTGGAATTTTGTTACTATTTATTAAGTATTTTTGAAATTTGCTGTTTTGCTGTGAACAGTAAAACAGTAAAATTTTCTGGACCATCAGATCAGCGACTTTCAAAATTGCTTAATAAATAGTAAAAAAATTCCAAAAAATGTAAAATTTGGTCTCCAAGCACATTTCAATATGGAGAACAAGATGAACGGTTCGGATCGACGTTTTGAACTTTAAAATCGTAAAATATAAGCGTGAAGTAAAATAGTCGCTTTACTTCGCAATTCACCGTAGCCCATCTCAAACATATAATATATATTTACTAATCGGATATAAATAAATAAAATGTAAAATTATATTAGTATCCATTTCCATATAAATATTCGGATATCGAATCAGATATTACCGTTTTCACCCCTATTTTGGTATCACAAAATGTCGCAACATCACGTTTTCATTTATATTAAAAAAATTGAAATTCAGATGACAAATACAATTCTCTGATCTTTATTTTCACGAGATATACAAAATTTTATTATCTCTGAAGCTTTAATTTATATCAGACAAGTGGTTCAAAAATGAATTGAGCTAACTAGAGTAGATTAATTATAATAAATTTATATTTCGACCACTCGATCTTGTATAAATGGACTCTAAAAATTATAATTTTTATATGGATGCATTCAACATGAAAAACAGGGAAAATGTCAACCCAGTTGAATTTGTCATTAGATTTAAAATTTTGAAAAAATATGAAAAAATGAGATTGTGCCCTTATTTCATGTATGTTTTCTTGTGCGGATCATGAACATTTAGGAGTATTTGTTAATTTACAAATAAAATAATATAATAGAGGAGGGTTCAAATGTCTCAATTTTCCGTGCTTCCATGGTGCCTTCAACTTTAAAATATTAATAACTCAAAATTTAAAACATAAACATCAAAATAAAACCATAAAATGTGATATATGTTATTTTCTCTCTGTTCATAAAAAAATATCACATTACAATTTTTTTTTTTGTGTGAATCAATAAGTTAAAAAATCAATGTCTACAAATTATCCACATTAGTATATTTTTACAAGTTCTTGATGAAAATCAAAATAAAGTTGAAATGTCATAATATTTTACATGCGTATAGATAAAATGATGTAATTCATATCTAACGGTTTTATTTTTGATTAATTTATTAAAGTATCTAAAAATAAAGATACAATGAAGGTAAAAAAATAAATACATTTGAAACCTCCTCGTTATAATATGTTACAAAAGGAATGATCGGAATTAGTTTTTTAGAAAAAAAGAGAACCAACAACAAATTTTGGTGCAGAGCCCTTTCACGTGAAAAAAATTTCGGTGCCGATTTTTTTCCTCAGCTGCGGTGAAAAATATTAGTTACACAAATTTGAAAAAAATTCTTACGCTTCAAAATAAATTCGGTGCAGCCGCACCTTAAAAAAATTTCGGTAGGATCAGATCAAGGAATCCTTGATAGTTTCCCGATTTCTTTCTCTTTCTGAATTCGATTTTGATTTTTCTTTTCTCGTTCCTCTTCTCTCTCCACCTCATCCGCCCATGAGAAACCAAAGCTGCTCCCTTTTATTCTCTCCATTTGTCTCCACTCCTGTCTCCGTCCATGCCAGATAGCAGGGAGGCGAGAGGTGAAGGATCGTTGTTCCCACTTCCAAGTTCCAACAAGGAGGCGAGAGAGGCGAGAGAGAGGTGATGAGATCGGATCGGGTCGGAATTTAAGTTGTTCAACGGGCCTATCAAAACTCGTCTAAATATAATTCGAGTACGGGCCGAGCTTCGGACCCTACTATAACTTGGCCCGTTTCTCTCTCGCTGTTACATAGGCGCCGCACTCTGTCTAATTTCCCTGTTCAATAGACGAAGGCGGTGGTGCCTGCCAAATTTTCCTTTTTTTTCCCTCATATTCCGATTCTGGTTCCGCCCCCTGCTGGAAAGGCTTGCTTCTGACTTCCATCACCAATCTATCATGGGTAGGTGAAACCTTCGACAGGTTTTCTGCCTTTTGCAATGTTTTTGAGGATTCAATTGCACCTTTTGCCAACAGTCCCTGAGTTTAGAGAGATGGTACCAATGGTACCAGTTCTTGAATAAAAATTCTGACAAGTTCCTGTAATAAGTTGAAGTTCTGTTATGTTGCTTTGTGATTGTAAAAGGGAGTAGAGATTGAGTTTTGGGGCACCAAAATACCTGTGATGCAAAAGAACAAAAAATAAATGGGAAAATAAAGAGTCTTGACCCTACACAATTGTTGTGGCAGTTGTGTACTGGTGTCCAACTCTGTGTGTGTAGCTGAGTGGTGTCACAGTGGGTTTCTTAGTTGGGAATTAATTCCAGTTCATTAACTATTAAATGTAAGGATTATGTCGGTAATGCAATTGGGCTGATGCCTTTTTCTCAACAAAGTTGGACACATTTTTCATCACAAAGTTGGGCATTAATTCCAGTTCATTTTCTGCCTTTTGCATCATATAATTTCAATTCAAGTGCTTTTTTTGGTTTCAGATAAGAAGAAATCTCGGTTAAGGCACCAGAATGGTCCAAAGACGAAGTCCAGGAGCAAGTTCCAAGAGTTTCTTGAATTGGAGATGGGCAGTGGAACTACCACTGCAGAGGAGGATCTTGAACTAGAGAGGAGGCTTGCAAAAAAGCTCAAGGTGAAGAAAGGAAAGCTGGCTGGTCCTGATGATGGAATGAATACTCTATTTGAGGGCCTATTTTCTGATATAGACCCTGATAATGGAATGAATTATGAGTCAGATGGAGATTTACCAGTGAGAGCAGAAAGTCCTGTGCCAGATAAAAAGAAGAAACAAAAAAGAAAGCAAACTAAACTCCCAAGTGAAGACGGAAACACAACCGATGAAGGTAGTTCTGAGGCAGATAAGAAAAGAAAAAAGAAAAGAAAGCACAGTAAACTCCAAAATGAGGAGGGAAATACAGTTAATGAAGCAAGTACTTCTGAGGCTGGTAAGATGAAAAAACAAAAGAGAAAGAAAAAGGTTGTTGAAAAGGAGACTAAAGAAGGCGAAGAAACAAAACAGGGGAATGAGATGTCAGAAGATGAGCCTGTTGTGAACTTAAGTGTTAAGGCAAAGTATGTGGCACCTCATTTGCGTGCAACTGCAAATGTCGAATCCGAAGAGATTGCTCAAATTCGCCGCAGAGTGAGAGGTATGATTTTAGTTTTTTATTTTTTTTATTTTGCACTTTTTTTCTATCATATAATGAGTTTGTTTGATGAACTCAGATTTATTCCAGGTCTTTTAAATCGACTGTCTGAGTCTAATGTAGAGTCTATTACAGAGGAAATTGCTGCCATATTTTGGGTATTATATCTATATCTATATCTGCTATTATGTAGTTACTTTATAATTGTAGGAGCAATGGATTCCAGTACCTGCTATTGTATAGTTCTGGATCTGATTGTGCAGAATTGTATCAGATTTATCTCTTAGGTTCATATGAACTTTGGCCAACAGCTCATTTGTGGCTTATTAGGCATAGGGGTGTTCACAGGTCATATTTACTCGGCAACATTTGTATAAAAAAAAATCAGTACAACTTGACCCAACCTGCCATAGAATTCTAGTCTGGAACTGAACTGCTAAGCCAATGAGTTTGGCTGATTCAAATCTTGCTACAATTAATTTTCCTATACACGTTCTTCACATTCTTTATAATTATATTCTACAGTCAGTGCCTAGGAGTATTGGCTGTCAGGTAATTGGTGAGGAGGTGTTGGCATCATGTTCGAGAGGGCCCCGTGGCAATGAACAGTGAGCCACTTTCTCTTTTCTCTCGACCTTGTTTTCTTAATAGTCATGCGAATGGCATTGGAGTTGGTATAAATATGTTCTTTGCAGTGTCATATCAGTTGGTATAGAAGTATAGATATGCTTGTTGGTGTGTCATAGTTCCATTGACAAACCATCATGGCTTTACTATGTGATCCAATAATTTAATGGGGCACTTGCATTATCGCATTCAATTACTTTTGAGAAATTAATAATATTCATAGGTACAACGCATAATTTTATTATCTGTTTAGGTATGCTGCTGTGTTTGGAGCTTTTGTGGCTGGTATGGCTTGTCTAGTTGGAGTAGACTTCGGTGCAAAGCTTCTTGCTTCTCTTGCTAAAATATTTCAGGTACAACTTAATTGTTTGGATTTAGGATCAAATTATTCAAATCAGTGATTTTGGTTCCATTTTGGTCGAGGTTCACACCTATATGTACCTACTGGCATTTTGTTTAGGCTTCATTGAGACCTCTAGCTTCAAAGTTCAAAATATGGGGGCTAGGTAATATAAAATTGTCTAGAAGAGACGTGAAGAAATCTATTATATTAGCAAGGTCCTTTGAAAGCATATCCTAGATTAAATTGAAATCAGATCAATTTTATTAATTCCTTGAGGTATATAAGATCAGATTGACATTTTAATATGACTTCTAGTCTATCGTGCTTCCTGATCTACCTTAATCGCACATATTAGGCTATTACTGTCCGGGAATATACTTTTCCATATCTGCGGAAGCCTTTAATTTTCTGTAAATCATGTTATTTCTTTTCCCTTTCTCTCAGGATGAGTACTCAAAGGAAGACAGTCTCTCTCTTAGGAACCTGACCTTATTGTTGTGCTACTTGTGCATTTTTGGGGTCTTTTCCAGGTACATTATTTCATTTGCAAACTGACAGTCAATATACTTGGAACTGCTTGCAAAGAATAAGGATATATGTTTTGTTAAGTGTTAACTAATTTGCTCTTCCTCTAGTGAGCTTCTGTTGCTATGAATTTAGAGATTGGTTTTCAAATTTAATTATACTCAATTCAAGCAGGTTTAGAGATTAATTTTCAATTTTGTATGAATTTAAGTAACTTGGTTGTATAAAATATCTGAGGGCTAGTTTGGCCATTTCTGGACTTAACATCGGTCTTCAGTTATTTAAATTGTTGTCTGGGAAATACAAGTGCGGCAAATGTTGACTTTTATAGTACAGTAAAGTAGATATTATGCTAAAAAAGGTTCGAGTAGAAATATTTTTCAAACAGTAAATCTTAAGAATTTATGTTATTTTTATTTTATGAAAAAATTAAACAGTTTTAAATCCAAGCTGTTTCTGTTGATATTACTTATTGTACATTGCCTCTTTTTATGTGCAGTGAGTTGATGTATGATCTTCTGACTGAATTGAGCAAGCGGCTGACAGAATTGGATGTTGCCACTATCTTGACTACTCTACAGTGTACATACCATTCTGATTGTTTTACTGTATAAAGAGTTTAGGGATTCATTTTTAACACATTTTACATTTAAAGTACCTTAGTTTTTTTTACTTCATTTTGCATTTAGATATACCTTCTGAATTCTTAGGTTCATACCTACAATTATGGCATCAATTTTGTTCATTGTTACGAGTGACTGTCAGATTTCTATTTTGGCATTATTAACTGTTTTTACTCCTTGGAATTGCATAATTAAGGCCCAATTTAACCAAATTCGCCTCCTTGACCATTCATCTAAAAATTCTGATAAGACGGTAGGGAACAAGGGTTAAAAGGAGTGTCCTAATCTGTATTAGTACATACCAGCTGTGATGGTATAATGTTGGCAATAATATAATTATGTTCATATGTAATGGAAATTACTTTCAAAATGGCTAGGCTGTGGAATGAAGCTAAGAAGTGATGACCCAACTTCCATGAAAGATTTTGTGCTTGGTATCCAGCACAGAGTTAATGAGATTAAAACTAGCCCTAGTGGGACACAAGATGAGAATTCAAAGATAAATAGTAAAAGAGTGAGTTGACTATGCTTTTCTGTCTCTATCCCCCTAACAGGATCAAATTGGATATTTTCATACTTCTTTCCCACTGTTTATGTAGATGGAGTTTATGCTTGATACAATATGTGATATCAAAAACAACAAAAAAAGGACCAAAGAGGATCCAACACATCACACTCGTCTAAAGAAGTGGCTGCAAAAGGTAAACTATATTATCTTTTGGTTTTTCTGAGAACTCTGATTTTTCTATTATTGAACGTGGCCTGCATTGATGGTGGATATTTTATGTTCAATGTGATGAATATTTGTATTTCTGATGTTTGTCCATGTAATGTGTTAAAGTATCTTGTTTGTCTCTGTGAAATTGGAAATGCGGCATGTAGCCTATAAAGCAAGGGAAGTATTGCCAAAAGCCTCATTCTCCCTGATTTATGTAATGACTGAGTGTGCATAATCTCTAAGGTTTCGCAGGAGCAAACATGGAAATTTGGACTAATAGAATCTAATCACTGCATTTTTAATGAACTATCAATAACAGCTAAGAGCAGATGAGATACTCTTGCGGGGGCTCAAGTGGCGGAAACTACTTGATCCTGACAAGAAGGGGCAGTGGTGGTTATCAGGTGACCTGGCCAACATGTCAGAGAATGTAGAGTTTGTAGCCACTACATTCAGCACAGAGGATTTGGAGACACAAAAGCTTGTCCAACTGGCATCTTCTCAGAGGATGAACACTGACCTGAGGAGGGCTATATTTTGTATTATAATGAGTGGGGAGGATTATTTAGATGCCTTTGAGAAGCTTCTCCGACTTGACATTTCTGGCAAGCAGGTTTAATATATTTAATTTCTTTTCTTTGCTTTGTTTGCTTTCTATTGTGCTTCTGGAATTTTGTGCTTGTGGTAGTATGACTTGGTGCTTTTGTCTTTGTTTTTGATTAATCTTTTGTTCAGTTTTGTCCATGTTGGCAACTTGGCATTTAGGGATCTCTTTTTCCTTTTATGCTGCTTTTGTTGGCATCGGCATTTTTTATTTGAACCATTTGTTCAACAAGATGAGTTGGGCTATGGTAATATATATGCATATTACACTACGGTTTGCTATGGACTCATATCTCTGTTTTTAAAGTTGGAACAGTCAATCTGAACTGTTCAACATGATCTCATATCAAAATGTACTTGTAGACCAAATTTTATATTTCTTAGAAATTTTTTTACTATTTTTTATATAGGTAGAAAGTCAGCTGATTTGAAAATTCTGGACCATCCAAAAGTTGCGATTTTCTACCTATCTAAAAAAATAGTAAAATTTTGGTCTCCAAGTACATTTTGATATTAAGATTATGTTTAACATTTTGGATCAACTGTTCGAACTTCAAAAATAGAGATATGGATTTATAACACGGGTCTATCCGTAATATGCATATTACCATAGCCTCACTCCAACAAGATTTCCTATTTATGTGATAAAAGTCCAGCACTCAATTCATAAAAAAATGTTCAAGTCAAGGGTTAACAGGGCATGAGTGCTTTCTAGTTTTTAAACTTTTTGACAACTCTTCTTGTTTATCAACCATAGGATAGGGAAATCATGCGGGTCCTGGTTCACTGTTGCTTACAAGAGAAAATGTTCAACAAGTACTACACTGTCCTGGCCTCCAAGCTATGCAGCCATGACAAAAACCACAAGTTCAGCCTCCAGTACTGTTTGTGGGACCACTTTAAAGAGCTCGACTCTATGGAACTGATCCGGTCAATGAATTTGGCAAGATTCATGGCTGAGATGCTTGCTAATTTCTCCCTCTCCCTTGCAGTTTTAAAATCAGTTGATTTTGCTGATCCTGTGCAGCTAACCCCGAAGCGGGTTATGCATTTCAGGATGCTGTTTGAGTTTGTGTTTAACATGGAGGATTCATTGGTGTGGAATGTGTTTACAAGGATAGCAAATTTGCCTGAGCTTGAGATTTTGAGGAGTGGCATTCTGTTTTTTGTGAAGCAGTATGTTGTCGCCCCAAACAAGGGCTTTGTTGGGAAGTTTAAGATTGTGAAGAAGGCGCTGGATAATGCAGCTGGTGTTTTGAAATAATAATTTTCTTCTGATCATGATTTCTTTTTGTGGCGGCTGCAACTTTGCTTCTGCAAAACAAGATTAGGTTAGATTGATTATTATTTATTATTATTTTTTTGCCTTGAGAATTGAAAAGAATGCTGCCGCATCTGTTAATCCGGAAATATAAGAACCGATAGGATGGATTAACTTGTGCTGGTATTCTGGTACCACCGTACCAGCAGTTGGAGACCCGATTTTGATGAACTTAGCTTTAGTGCAATAATATTTTCATAACCAAGTTTTCTAAGTAATACAACATGTCATAAGATTACACTGTATATCATTGATTTTCCAGAGCTGCAGCCTGCAATATACAAGAAAATTTAATACTTAATTAAAAAAAAGAAGCTGGTTCAGACTTGCGACTGAGTTGCACCTATTGTTGATAAACGCGATGGTAACTTTCAAGGTTGGTATTCGTTGACAAATGATAAGATTGTCTTGACAATCGTCACAAATTACTTTAAAATTTGAAAATCTGACATTACAAACCTAATCTATATTTGTGTGTGCTTGCACACTTAAAAGTTGTAAACTATGATGTTAGTTTAATCATCCATAGTTCGAGTTCCGTTCATGACTTTGTAACATCT
Organism: Carex rostrata; assembly: GCF_964058835.1. Taxonomy (NCBI): domain Eukaryota; kingdom Viridiplantae; phylum Streptophyta; class Magnoliopsida; order Poales; family Cyperaceae; genus Carex; species Carex rostrata. Next base: position 3,597,071 of record NC_135920.1, on the reverse strand, counting down.
GTGAAGATTTAAAAAAAAAAAGGTTTAATCATTCATTAAACAACGTTGAAATTGATATACATTTGATGAAATGTTATATTCTGCTCATTATATGAAATTTGGTACATAGTTAATTGGCTTGATGACATATCTAAAATTCCTTTTTTCTATTTTTGAAATATTTTCGGCTTGATTTGAGAATTATCTTGCTGGCATGAAGAATTAGGTGCAGGTTTTTTTTTTCGAGATAAAAGATGAAGATCTACTCTTTTAAATTTCAAAATTCATAAAGAACCTTCCATTCTTATTTCAATCCTGCGAGTCCCACAGAAGATTTTGTTTTTTTATACCACTAAATCAAAAGTTAGCTCGCAAACTAGGTGTGTATTGTTTTGCATGTGTCCACATGCGAGTCCTAAGACCTTGTTTTGCGTGTTGTTAGTTCTCAAACTTGATGCATATTGTTTTGCATGTGCCCATCCCTGACACGTGGTCATTTACTACGATGATATACAGAAAATGAATGAAATCTAGTATTTTTTTTTAAATGTTAGAGGTTTAGTCACTCAATTATTTAATATTTACAAAAAAAATATTTTTTTTCAATTTTGAATCTGCGAAGCTGCAACCCCTCCCATACATAAAATATTACCTTTGTCATTAAATCAAGGAAAAATTGGTTATTTGCTACTCTAAAATCTTAAAATTTGAAAAATACCATCCCGAAATTAGAAATCATTCTAATTTCACTGTAAACTTAGTTAATTTTTTTATTTTGTCACTCCAAATAATTAATGACTAAAATACCCTCTCCATAACAAAACTTTGGTCTACTGGTCCTCTTCCTCTCCATCCGACTCTCTTCTTCTATCCCTCTGATGGCGAAAGAGTGTCACATTCAGCTATCCTCTTCCTCTCCTCAGACGCCACTATCTCAACCCCGGAATCCCCCAAATTCACACTTGAACTCGTCACATTCAGCTCATAGAGTGTCAGATCGAAGGCAACCATAGTCATGTAACCGATCAAAGAGATTTTCGAGGTTTTTTGTATGTCAGGCAGCTCCAGCGGCGTTATGGTCTTGACTGCTTTGTTTACCAAGAGATATTTCACGAAATCTATGCCTTTCGTGGAAATAATGGCGGAAATGTGGGAATAAGAGGAGGTGGTTGGATTGGAGAAGAGGAGAATGAGCGAGAAGAGGAGTAGAGGCGCCATGAAAATGGTGAGAATTGGAGGTTTGAAAAATAGAGAGGATATTTTAGTCATTAATTATTTGGAGTGACAAAAATTAAAAATTAATTAAGTTTAGAGTGGCATTAGAATAATTTCTAATTTCGAATTGGCATTTTTCAAATTTTAAAATTTTGAAGTGGCAAATAACCAATTTAATGTCCTGAGACCATAAGTTTACCTTTTCGAAAACATAGTGCCGTTTACACCAAAAGAGTCCAAAACAATAGAGTGGCACTGGTCGGGAAAAACTAAGAATTATTGCTAGTCAGGCCGCCAGGTAGTCAAGAGGTAACATAATATTTGATATGTTTGGATTCAGATTGATCAGTTTGAGGTGAAATGAACATAGTCACTTTAATATTTGTACGAATTCTGATCAGATGGTCTAAGATCTAAACAGAAATATTTTGTTACTTCTTACTTGGGTGATATGAATTCGATAGCCAACAGTCCATGGTGTTGGAAATCTCTCGTAAGTCAAACACTGTCAAGGTTAACTTCAATAGTTCATCCGTTTAACAAAAGTCTGTGCAGATTCTGTTGCAGAAATCTGTGGAAGTTTCAAATAGCGGCTTTTCTTTATGCTCACGACCGACGAGTCACGATCAAGTCGCGGGAGAATTTCAGATCCAATGCAATACTTGAGATCTGAATTGTCCGTTTTAATCTGGCGTGAATCTCAAAACGACTGAAATGGTTTTCGTTTGGTCGGGGTATTCTATGATTCTATACTGCGAAGAGCAACTGGAAAATAAGAGACGGGTCATTTGTAAACAGTATAAGGCCCAACCTGGTAAGTAATTTTTCGGCCCACTACGGCCTTCTCTTACAAACTTCATCGAGCAACATTGAAAGCGGGCCCAACAATCAACAGTACAAACTTTAAAGTCTGGCTATGTACCGTGCAAATACTCGACTACTTGAGGCTTGAGCTATTTACCTCGCTACTCCTGAGAGTGGTCATGCCTCCATAGGTGGAGTCATGCGACGCGCACTGGTGCTTCTCCTCAGAGTGGACAGGTCTCCTCCGGGTTCTTTCACTGGCTTGCTCTCCTCCATTTCTAACATCGCTGGAGATCTTCGGTCTCCATGCCGCGTCGGACGGAACCGCTCCTTGTGTGGCTACGCCGTCGATCAGTTCTCAGACGACGAGTACGAATGCGAGTTTGAAGATCACAAGGTAGGGGGTTTCTATCTTCCTAATTTTCAGAGACCGTCTCTTGTTTATAAGTTTGTTAGCTTAATCAATGGTTATTTCAATTATAGCCTTCTTCTTCGGTGGCAAATATTGACGAATGGAGGTGGAAACTTGACATGTTGTTGCGAAATGTTGAGGAGCAAGAGATTATCTCGAGAGATAAGAGAGATAGGAGAGATTATGAACAAATCTCTCACCTCGCTAGACGAATGGGTCTGTATAGGTAACTTGGCATTATTTTATTTCATTGTTTGTGATGTTTCTTTTTTCAATTTCTTGCTGGTCTAGGTGTTGATTTTTTATGTTCTCTCATCATCTGCATTTATGCAGTGAGATTTATGGCAAAGTGGTGGTAGCTAGTAAAGTTCCCTTGCCAAACTACCGGCCTGACCTTGATGACAAGCGACCACAAAGAGAGGCAAGTTCTAAAAGTCTGCTAAGCAGACTATGTTTCTTATTGCAGCTAAAGTGATCTAGATTTTCTACTGTTGTTATTAAAAACCGAACATTCAATTTCTACATGTACTTCTAACTTCTGAGCAATTAACTTCTCAGAATTAACTTTTTGGATTCGCTACTTATTTCTCTATGATTAATATCTATTAGCTCTACTTGATTAGTCTGCGCATCACAGACATTTTGTGGCTGAAAATTCAGAATTCTAGTGAGTTCCAAATTCAGAATCCTGAAAATTCAGGATTCGCTACTTATTTCTCTATGATTAATATCTAGTAGCTCTACTTGATTAGTCTGTGCATCACAGACATTTTGTGGCTGAAATTCAGAATTCTAGTAAGTTCCAAATTCAAAATCTGATTTCTAACTGCCAAAAATCCGAGAATTTTGGTGCAGCCTTTTTTCTTAAATTTTCCTAGAAGAAAAATTCTTATTCTTGCTTTATGTGGAACGTAGGTGGTTATTCCTCTTAGTTTGCAGAGGAGAGTAGAAAGTCTGGTTCAAGACCACCTTGACCGGGCCATGTTGAGATCTAATAAAGCAAATGATAACTCTATGAGCGAAGATTTAAAAGAAATCCAGCCGGATGCCAACCAAGGTTCTCTGATAGATGAGTGTGTCATGGAGAAGATTCTTCATAGAAAGAGCTTTCGCATGAAAAATTTGCAACGGACCTGGCAGGTATTGTTGTACTATTGAGCATGCATGGTACTTCCACTGCTTTTGAAAATTGAAGAATTTTCTTTTGTGCCCCAATTTTTTTTGAAATATTATGTAACCTTGCAAAATATGGTACAATCAGCTGCACCATTATTGTCCTTGTGATTAAAAACTGGAAAATATGTGCCCTTGCCCCATTTACAGAGAGACTGTTCAAAAGCATTTGTGGATCTATTGAAAAAAACCAACAAAAAGAGGGGTCTGGATGATGTGATTAAACCTCTGTACAGGGAAAAAGTGACATCTGATGCCTTGTGAATTTATGCAAGATATTTGGTGCTTTTTTACCCCCACTTATATGTTGATATTTTGCAGGAGCACAGTCAAAATTGATAAAAGATTAAGCCTTAATTTTGGGTTTCATTTTAATTTGAGTTCTGTTTTTCTTTGAAATAGGAATCACCAGAAGGCGTTAAGATGCTAAACTTCAGGAAGTCACTTCCAGCTTACAGGGAAAAAGAAAGGCTTTTATCTGCCATTGCTCACAATCAGGTCCCTTCTTGTTTTTGGGTTTTTGTTTCTTTTTGTTCCTGAACTTAGCTAAGTTAATTGTTTCCAAAAAAAAAAAAAAAATCATAAACTCCTTGTTGTTTATTTTCTCTAGTAGCATAGTAAAATATGCTCTGCTAATTGTGTCTTGTTGGATTCCCCCCCCCCCAAAAAAAAAAAAAAAAAAATGAAATAAAGAAAGAAATAACAACTAAATAAATGAATGAACAAACAATTTGGCAACTTCTTCTGAAATATGGCACCCATGAACAAACAATTTGGCACACCATGTTGATGTTGTATAAACTTCTGTATGTTTGCATTTAATTTACTATCCAGTCCTCTGAAATATGGCAACTTCTTCCGGATTGAACCCAAGTTTACCTGACTGTGGACTGTTATATACCAGCGCCATCTGATTCAATACCAACATGATAGGAGTTTCTTCGAATTTGTTCTAAATGAGATATTTTTCATGGCTCAATAAAGTGTTAGAAAATCTGTATACATACCTAGAAAAACACAAAGAAATTGATTATATCAAGAATAATAAAAAACTTAGATTGAATGCTTGATTGATCTCAGCAACAAGAGCCTGTGCATCAATTGAACATTTCATCCTTTTTTCTTTCTCCATTGAAAAGGATAGTTTGTCAGGTGATAGTTATTTCTGGAGAAACTGGCTGTGGGAAAACAACTCAGCTGCCTCAGTATATACTAGAATCAGAGATAGAGTCAGGTCGAGGGGCTTTTTGTAACATCATCTGCACCCAACCCCGAAGAATCTCTGCCATGACTGTTGCAGAAAGAGTTTCTACTGAAAGAGGACAAAAACTTGGCGAATCTGTAAGTCCACGATGGTTTTCTTTTAATTTTTTTTTTATATATTCTTGGACCTTTTCTGCAAATAAGCCCCCGTTTGCAAAACAAAACCTAACATATCTTTCTTGAGCAACTTGCCTATATCGGTATGGTATCTGCAGATTATTCCCCAACTGTTTATATTAAAGTGATGGAAAGCATACTTCTGGTCATTCTGGACAATTTTTCCCTCCACATTTATCTCATAAGATGGTACAAAATAAATCAAGTTTGTAGCAAAGTGATTTGGATGAATTCTTCAGATTCATGTAGCATGCTTAGTTATGATATGAATGATTTGTCAAACCAAATATTATAAAAATCAGGGGCTACATGGTCAATTTCCCCTCAACATCATTGTTCCTATGACTATTGGGTATTGGGTGTTATCTAAAGATATGCATAGAAGTGTAATGCCTTCATTTGTGGTCTGTTTGGTAAGATACCAGTGTAATTTGCAAAAGACCCCTTTACTTCATGAAACCATTACAGTAGTGCCCTTGAAGTTCTATTGTTCATTTGTAGGTTGGCTACAAAGTTCGGTTAGAGGGGATGAGAGGAAAAGACACACACCTTCTATTTTGTACGAGTGGTATTTTGCTGAGGAGGTTACTTGGAGACCGTAATTTGAATGGTGTAACACATGTTTTTGTGGATGAAATTCATGAAAGAGGCATGAATGAAGGTTGTTTTCTTAAACCTGTTTTGCAAACACACATTTTCAACCTGCATTTTTTTTAAATTCCGGTGCATAGTTTTACAATTTGTGCAAACCACACCCAATTTTTCTTGTATTTATAACTAACATCTGAAAACATTTTAATCATTTTGAAGGGATTGAACCTAGTTAACAGGTGTGACTATAGAGCCTCATTTTAAGTTGGTTTTTCATGTATGCTCTTTTTTCCAGATTTCTTGTTGATTGTCTTAAAAGACCTACTATTGCGCCGTAAAGACCTGAGGTTAATTTTGATGAGTGCCACACTAAATGCTGAATTGTTTTCGAGCTACTTTGGTGGGGCTCCTACCATTCATATACCGGTCAGCTTTTAACTAATCATGATATGATTATATTTGTTTCTCAATATATTCTGGTAAAATTGAATAATCTTAGCTATGCTACATTGTTAATGAGCTACTTATTTAAACAAGGATCTTGCTAACGACATTTAACATATCATTTGACTGGTATAACACTAACGAGTTCTTTACCAGTTTAGCCAGATTTTTGCCCTAGTTGGTTTATCTGCTTGTTTAATTTCACAATTGAGGGAAAATCATACATAACATTGGTACAATAATTGCAGACAGTTTGAAACACGGAAGCTGAAGTTTTAGCTCCCTGGCTGAAATTGTAAACCTTGATAATATTGTACTTAGTTACTGCATTCATTTGATGTTAGGGTTTTACATACCCTGTAATGGCACACTTTCTAGAAGATATACTGGAGAGAACTGGATACAAGCTGACATCATCAAACCAATTAGATGATTATGGCCAAGATAAACTTTGGAAAACCCAGAGGCAATTGACGGCCCGAAAGAGAAAAAACCAGATCACTTCTCTAGTCGAGGTACTGCTGTTGTTTGTTGCTGAATTGAACTAACAAACCAATTGATCTGATGGAAAAGTTGGTCAAGGAATTGGCCTGGGATATTGGTAAAGTACCTGTCTGGTTAGTACATATTCGATATTTTTTTCTTTACTGAAATAGGTGCCTGAATAAGCTCCTTTACAATTTCCTTTCTTTTCCCCTTAATATAGTTACTGTAATTTTAAAGATCAAATTTGTTGATTTTTTGCTTATCAGATGAGCCAAATTTGTTCATAGCTTCCTTGTGCACTTTGAAAATGAACATCGTTATTTTAACATTACATAACATTTGCATTGTACTGAGTTTGTTGTTTATTTTTGTTGAATTTTTTGTAATACTAGAAATTGGTTGATTTGAAAAAGAAAATATATTTCTATTATTTTAGTTTCTTTTGTGCTTTCTCTAGGAGATTTGAATGTATTGGGCTTAGAGGTGAAACTGGTGCAGACAAGTAAAATAACATCCCTATTTATATCTCATTTGACAAATATTAGTATGGATGCAGATGCATATATGGATAATAAGTGGTGGGACAAAACTGAAAAACTGTATACTCACTACCATGGATATGGATAAAATTTGGATTACAGATGGATACTGATTTGGACATGAACGGCTTAGTTAATGAATAGACATACAAATTACAATACCAGCATGGGAATTAACATTTTTTTGTAGAGAATGAATACCTATCAATTTGGTATTTATACTTGGGCAAAAATCTGTTCACATGCGCATTTCAAGTTAACAAAATTGTGCATCAATAATGCAACCACTTTTATATTTAATAACTATGCATGAAAATTAGAACATTGTTAAATAGATGTTTCTAATGAGTCTGCAGATATCCATGTCTGTATTCACATTTCAAAAATCCATATCTGTACCAGTATATCTTTATAGACTTTTAGGGTCAATGCCAACATGGATATCATATCCCATATCTGCATTTTGAGGGTCACACTATATCCATAACCGGACATATTTAGTTATTTACCATATCCAATCTATATCTGTTTATGTGTCTGCATTAACTTGTGCAATAAATTTTCCATATCCAAATCCATGCAGATCCGGATTGGGATATATGTGGATGATGTTTGCTTCTTTTTCAACACTAATTGGAGCTTAGTTTATACTGGTATGAACTGGTTGACGCAGTGCAGTTTCTTTTCTTGTGTTACCTTGTCCAATAATTACCCTTTCTGTGTATGTAGGATGCTCGTAAGAACTCGAGCTTTGAGTGCTATGGGTCAAGAACACGTGATTCTTTGTCCAACTGGAACCCAGATTGCATCGGCTTTAACCTCATAGAGGCTGTATTATGCCATATATGTAGGAAAGAGCGTCCAGGGGCAGTTTTGGTATTTATGACTGGGTGGGATGACATAAGCTGCTTGAGGGATCAGCTGAAAGCTCATCCTTTGCTTGGAGATCCTAACAGGGTTTCTCTCCTCACATGCCATGGCTCAATGGCTACTTCAGAGCAGGTAAGTGATAATTCATGCATATATTTTTTCTGAATTTCTTTTTTCTGAGCTTAAGCCATTTCTTGTAATATCCTTTCTTTAGGTGTAATTGGAAGTTTACCATTGTAGTATGTATTAGTTACATATGTGAATTTTGGTTTAAGAGTATAGCAAAGAGTGTTTACTAAGGCTAATATCCTGTCTTGTAATATCCTTCATTAGATCCCCATCAAGTCATTCAGTTGAGTTCGAAATTTTGTATCAGAAGTGCCTTGCTCAAGTTATGATAGAATGTTGCTTGGAATCTCAACTTTATCCAGTATCAATCTGACATAGTCTAATTTACTCACCTGTTAAATGCAAAGGACACCCAAACAAAAAGTTTGTTGCCAGAAAACTCAGTAATCAACTTTGACTTCCCTGTATTTGTTCATGTCAATAGAAGAGAAGGAACAGAATTTTAATTTTCTGATTATTGTAGAAACTAATATTTGAGAGGCCACCTCCGAATGTACGCAAAATAGTCCTTGCCACAAACATGGCAGAAGCAAGTATCACAATAAATGACATAGTTTTTGTGGTGGATTGTGGGAAAGCCAAGGAGACCACTTATGATGCTCTAAATAATACCCCATGCTTGCTCCCATCTTGGATTTCCAAAGCCTCTGCCCGTCAGGTAAAAGTTGCAATTTCATCCTTTACTTCCTTTTATCCTTTGATCATATAGTTGGTGTGTAATTAGTACCGTATTTCTTTTATTTTCTTGATCTACTGTATTTCTTCATTGTTCCTTTTTTACACAGTTTTGACTTAACAGGAGGACTAGCTTAGAGTCCATATAATGCTCAACTTTGGTACTATGGGTTGACCCCTTTTGTAAGTCAACTATTGGACAAAGCAGTATGTTTAAGTCTTTTCACAACTCGTCCAAATCCAGTAGCTTATTTGTTGAGTTTTGAATTTTGTGCCTTCGAATTTGTTTGCAAATTGCAACTTCATCTCAGTAGACCTCAATATCATTTATCGCTTGCTAATTATTATGATCCTCTTTTTCTTCGGTTGTCTTATTTCAGAGAAAAGGTAGAGCTGGACGCGTGCAACCAGGAGAGTGTTATCACCTCTATCCAAGATGTGTATATGAGGCCTTTTCTGAGTACCAGTTGCCGGAGTTGCTTAGAACACCGCTCAACTCACTATGCTTGCAAATTAAAAGCTTGCAACTTGGCAGCATTGGTGAATTTTTGTCGGCAGCTCTTCAGCCTCCTGAACCCCTTGCGGTATTCAATTCAAGGGTTTTTATGTTGGCTTGTTTTAGTATCAAATGAGGTTTGAGTGAGACTAACCTGACCATAAGACTTTTATTTTAGTTGAGGAGAAGTATAATAAACACTCTTTAAAATTGGTATGTTGTCCATTAAAGCAGCATATTCCTGGTCAGACATACTGCTATACTTGTTCAGGGACATATTTGTACAGTGATTCCTGATATAAATCACTTTTAGGGTTCCTTCATTGAAATGTGTATGACATGCAGGTCCAGAATGCAGTTGATTTCTTGAAGATGATTGGGGCATTGAACGAAAATGAAAGTCTCACTAATCTCGGTATGTTTATCAATGTATCTGGCACAGTTATGCTATGGTGAATTCCTTTTGCTTATTTTGATTCTCTCTTTCTTGCTTCATGGCACAGGGAGGTATCTATCTATGCTTCCTGTTGATCCCAAACTAGGAAAGATGTTAATAATGGGTGCTGTTTTTCGTTGCCTTGATCCGGTTTTGACTGTTGTCTCGGGACTAAGTGTTCGTGATCCTTTCCTTCTACCACAAGACAAGAAGGATGTAAGTTTACTATTTGCTCATTTATTAGTTTTGTCAAGGGTTCTTACTTGCTTTATGGACAACAGCGCATCTGGCCCCAGTTTGCTACCATGCTCTCACGCTATCAAAGCAATAGAGGAGAAATCTTTTGTATGATCAAATAAAGTCCTCCCAGTGCCAGAGAAATTTGAGAACAAGAACCTGCTATTAGTTATCCATTAAGTGTTTATAGTTTCAATTGCTATTAAAATGGGAGTAATGTACTAACTGAAATGAGAAAAATAAACTACATTATATTTAAACATGAATTCCAACTTGAAAACAACACCGAGGGGGTTTGAGAACAAGGATTAATGAGTTTACGAGAATTATTTCTGTTATTTTACAGTTTTGAACTTTGAACTTGTATTGTTGAAGAAGAGCTGACTGTAGTTACAACACAGCCCCTTGTTTGGAATTTCTCCAATAGTATGCGGCCTCCTTTTCAATTATTGGACATGATAGGCTTCTGTTGCTATTTCTTCATGCACAAAGTACCGTAAATTCTAGAAGGATTGATTAGTAAAAGATAACAGTTAATCGTTACTTGTAAATCATAAATGTACCAATACTGATCAGCAGCAAGCCATCAACTCTCTACACATCAGTGCAATTTTATTAGAAACATTCTGTAATCTGTCTTGTATGTTGAGTATTTTTGGCATCCTTTCCCAATGTAGATGGCTGGTACTGCAAAATCAAGATTTTCAGCAAAGGACTATAGTGACCACATGGCACTTGTGCGTGCATATGAGGGATGGAAAGATGCTGAGAGAGAAGGCTCAGCTTACGAGTATTGTTGGCGAAATTTTCTCTCAGCTCAGACTCTTCAAGCCATCCACTCTCTTAGAAAGCAGTTTAGCTATATCTTGAAAGATGCCGATCTGGTAGATCCAGATGCCAGGACATGCAACAACCTTAGCCATAACCAGTCCCTGGTTCGTGCCATCATTTGCTCTGGGCTTTTCCCTGGGATTTCTTCTGTCGTGGTACGTTATGTTAATGTTAGTAATAGAGTGATAAACACATAGAGGCTACCATTATTGTCAGTTTATGTTTTTTAGAGAATTGTAACATGGTATCAGGACATGTGTTGTTGAAATTTCAGCAATTTGGGGTTTTTGCAAATTATACACAATGTTCTATTGTATTTGCAAATCACACCCAACATTTTTCAAGTTGTTAAGAGTTACTTGGGTTATTATCAACTGACAATGAACCATTGGAAGGAACATGATTTTAAATAATGTGTTGTTTAAACAATCAAATCTGCAATTGGCTTTGATGAATTTGAGCACATTCCATTAAAAAGAAAATAGTTGAAGATTTCAGCCAAAAAGTTACTTTATTAATTAATGATTTGGGCTTATATAGAGCCTTACAAAGCACTATTACAAATAACCCTTAGACTATTTCATAATAGCCTATTTACCGATAGATCCCCCAAAACTATTCTAATACAATAAACGATAAACATACATAAATCTCAACACTCTCCCCTCAAGATGGGCAAAAGATATCCATCAAGCCCATCTTGTCACAAAATCTATTTAGATCTATTGAGCTAAGTCCTTTGGTGAGGCAGTCAGCTACTTGATCTCCAGTAGCTACATGTCTCAGCTCCAATAGTCTATTTTCTAGCTTTTCCTTTATGAAGAACCTATCGATCTCCACATGCTTGGTTCTGTCATGCTGCACAGGATTATTGGCAATGCTGATCGCTGACTTGCTATCGCACCACAATTTCATTTTAGCTCCATGATTCACCTTGAGCTCTTTCAACAACCTCTTCAGCCATACCATCTCCGCAACTCCCAATGCCATAGCCCTGTACTCGGCTTCTGCTGTCGATCTCGCAACAACTGGCTGCTTCTTGCTTTTCCAAGAGACCAAGTTGCCCCCTACGAACATGCAATAGCCAGCTGTGGACCTCCTGTCATCAATAGCCCTCAATGTTCATGTGCCCATTCTGCCTGAAAATCAAGTCATTCCCTGGTGCACTCTTCAGGTACCTCAGAATGTGATACACTGCGTTCATATGGCCCTTCCTAGGGTCATGCATGTAGCGGCTCACTACGCTCACTGCAAATGAGATATCGGGACGAGTATGTGTCAAATAGATCAATCTGCCTACCAGTCTCTGGTATCTCTCACGATCAACCTGTTCTCCTGCCTCTGCACTTATCTTGGCCTTCACATCAATTGGAGAAACTGTAGGCCTGCACCCCAACATGCCTGTCTCTGTAAGCAAGTCTAGGACATACTTCATCTGGGATAGAACAATCCCCTAGTCTAGGACATACTTCCTCTGGGATAGAACAATCCCCTCTGCTTCGCGAGCCACCTCAATCCGAAGGAAGTACCTAAGCTGTCCCAAATCCTTCACCTCGAATTCATTCCCCAATTTTGCTTTCAACTGTGCAATTCCCCCCTCATCATCCCAGGTAATGATCATATCATCAACATACACAGCCAGCATAGTAATGTGACCACCATGTTGTCGAGAAAACAGTGTGGTCAGCATTGATTTACTGATAGCCCATGCTTACCATAGCCTTCCTGAACCTATCAAACCAGGCCCGAGGAGATTGCTTCAACCCATAGAGCGACTTCTTGAGCCTGCACACCTTACCCACTGTCTGGTTTGTGACAAACCCTGGTGGAACCTCCATGTACACCTCCTCCAACAGATCACCATGAAGAAAAACATTATTCACATCGAGTTGGTGTAACTGCCATCCCTCATTCACTGCCATGGAAACCAGTGTCCTCACTGTGCTCATCTTCGCCACGGGCGCAAAGGTCTCATCATAGTCAATGCCATAGGTCTGACTGTACCCCTTCGCTACCAGCCGAGCCTTGTAGCGCTCAACCAGACCCTCTGGATTCTGCTTTACTGTGAGGACCCACTTGCATCCAACAGCCTTCTTGCCTGGTGGTAGTGACACAAGTTCTCAGGTTTTGTTCTTGCAAAGGGCACTGAGCTCTTCTAACATGGCTGCTTTCCACTTCGGATCTTCTTTAGCAACCTGCCAACACTTAGGGATAGAGACAGTGTTAATGATGCAATGAATGCTCTATGTACCGGTGATATGTGTGAGTAAGAGACAAACTGAGTAATCTCATGCAGAAAACCATATCGGTCAGGAGGAATGCATGCATTCTCGCGAGGAGTCCTTACTGAAAGAGGAGTGGGAGGAGTAGAGAGAGGAATCATAACACCTGTGTATTCTGAGTCTGAGGTGGATGATGTAAGTGTCTCAGGAGTCGGATTAGACAGGGACAAGGGACTTGGCACAGGTGGCACTGTAGGTACGGCTCCCTCACTCTGTTTATTTCTTCTCACATACACCTCACGATATCTCGACTCCCCCTGAGCCTGAGTTCTACCACCTTCAGGCCCATTCCTCTCAACTTTCAGCTCACCCACAGTCGAATCCTCCCTTTGCGGCTCAACCCTGGCCGAATCCTCATTTTTCGGCTCAACCCTAGCCGAATCCTCCTTTTCCGGCTCAATCCTAGTCGAATCCATCAGTGGGCAAGGAATACCACTCACACTCACCATCACTACTACTCTCTCCCTCTCGCCTCATACCTCCTGTATTGAGCGAGTCTCCAAAGGGTGATGTAGTTTCTGAGGAGTAGTAAGGTTCGAGCTCACGAAATGTAACATCCATACTCACAAACAATCTCCTCTCTACTGGACTGTTGTCTTTCACAAAGATGCATTTCACCGCCCTGGGATCCAACTTTCCCACTGTTGGTCTGTTATCTTTCACAAAACACACACAGCCAAATACCTTTGGAGAAAGAATACCCCCATTATCTCCTTTCAACATCATACACAGAGTCTGCCAATCCAACACTCTAGATGGCATTCTGTTGATCAATTGTGCGGCTGTCATGACTGCTTGTCCCCACAAATGTTTCGGAACATTCATGGAGATCATCATGCACCGGGCTACCTCCAACAAGTGTCTATTCTTCCTCTCTGCCACTCCATTTTGTGCTGGTGTGTAAGGGCACGTGGTCTGATGATGTATCCCATGAACTGACAAATACTTCTCGAATGCCTTGTTTGTATATTCGGTCCCATTATCAGATCTCAGTGCCTTCACCACAGCACCGAACTGAGTTTGAGCTGCCTTATGGAAATCCTTGAAGCAAGCAAGTACATCATTCTTGTTTTTCATCAAGTACAACCATGTGACACGTGAATAACAATCGATGAAAGTCACAAAAAATCTATACCCATTTATTGAAATTGTTGAGCAAGGCCCACATCCGAGTGTACCAGATCAAAGGCATGAGAACTCCTAATTCCTGAGCTTGCATACGAACTCCTTGTGTGCTTCCCAAACTCACATCCATCACACACAAGTTTCTGTTTGTCAGCTTTCTCATACTTTGATGGATACAAACGTTCCAGTAGGCTGAAGGAAGAGTGCCCCATCCGCCGATGAATCAGAAGCAACTCATCCTCCACACTCACCCCAGATCCTCCTGCCTCCACTCTATTGACCACAGATGTCAGCGCTGTATCCATACCTTTTCTATCCATGTACCACAACCCATCACGCCATGTGCCAGTTCCAAGTATTCGACCTGTCCCCTTCTCCTGAAAGACCATCTTTGGAATATCAAATGTCACAATGCATTTCTACTCACGAATAATAGCACTAATGGACACCAGGTTTACGGGAAAGGAAGGAGCATGCAACACATTTGTCAGTGTCACTGAATCGGTACATCTCATAGTACCCTTACCAACTACGGGCCGGACAGTACCATCGGCTATCTGAATGCTATCTGAGACTGCTAGGTGAGTATAGGAAGAAAACTTCCTAACAGCACCAGAGTCTACTATCCAATCTGGTGATCTAGTAGTGGGTTTAGAGGCAAGAGCAAGTGTGTCAGTGACCACACTCTTCCTCTCACTTGCTCCTTTCTGCCTCCTCCTGACTATCTCCATGATCAGATCCTCCTCGGATAATCCCACAATAGCTTCTTTCTCTTCCTTTGCAACTATCAGATTTGCCCAATTGCCTCCTCTTCCACCTCTTCGGCCCCCACGGCCACGTTCACAGTTCCCAGACTGCCCCCTACCACATGCATCTCTCTCATTTGGTGACTTAGGGCAAACCTTGATCAAATGACCTGTTTCCCCGCAGTTGTAACACCTATGAGTCTCCCCCTGGGCACCTGTCATACTTGATCTCGAGGCAGCCAAAGCTGATCGCGCACCTGAAGGTCCACTTGGCTCAGCATGCATCCTCATGTGACTCTCCTCCTGCATCATCTCAGCAATGGCATCATCATGAGGTGCCAAGGTATTGGTCGAGACAGATCACACGCGATTCCTTTCCTTTCTTGATCCGATCACTCGTATCTCTCGCAGAGACCCGATCGTGCTCCCTCAAGACCTGGATCCACCTCATCTCCTCGTCTCCCCATCTCCCCCTCTTCTTCTTTTTCTTGACCCGGTATTGATCTATCTCATCAAGATTCGAGTTCAAAAAACCCGATCAAACCTCTATCCAAACCCGCTTCTCGGGTATTGTGGGGTAGAGGCCCCCCACGCCGGCCAATCAACACAAAGAGACTACCTTTGGTGGTCGGCCAACTCTAGAAAAAGCGAAGACCGAGCGGCGAAAGAGAAGATAGGAGTGAGGCGGTACTGTAGCGACCTGGTTACTGTAGCGGTGAGGTACTGTAGCAGATAGGGTTAGGTTGTTTTTTTTTTAGGGCTCTGATACCACGAAGATTTCAGCAAAAAAGTTATTTTATTGAGTAATGATTTGGGCTTATATAGAGCCTTACAAAGTACTATTACAAATAACCCCTAGACTATTTCATAATAGCCTATTTACCGATAGACCCCCCCAAAACTATTCTAATACAATAAACGATAAACATACATAAATCTCAACAATAGTACTATATAGCATATCATTTACCATAGTATAAGATAACTTGCAAATTGGATAAACAAAATTGTCCGTCTTTATAATCATCTTTGGGCGCTGCTTTTTTTTATTATTAAATATTAACAAAAAGTTGACTTACTCTTCATGGCATTTTGTTTTATAGCATAGAGAGACCTCTATGTCTTTCAAGACCATGGATGATGGCCAAGTCCTCCTTTATGCAGTAAGTGTATTGTTGTCCCCCTTTGTTTTAAACAATGCATATGTTTTATACATAACAATTAAGTACATTTTCATTTTGGTATCTGAATTTTGCTCCAGAATTCAGTTAATGCCAGGTACCAGACAATCCCATATCCGTGGCTTGTATTTGGTGAGAAGGTGAAAATGAATGCAGTCTTCATACGGGATTCAACTGGTGTATCTGATTCCATAGTTATGCTTTTCGGTGGGGTTCTCATTAAAGGAGAAATGGTAATTGGGTTGTAATTACACTTATTTCCTCAATAAAAGTATTGTTGATATATTGTTACTCTCATGCGAACTTCTCATCTTTTCTTAATTCTCTATTTCTTTTCGGTTCTTCTTTTATAATTTTCTTAGGCGGGACACTTAAAGATGCTAAATGGATATATTGACTTGTTTATGGATCCCAGTCTTGCAGAGTGCTATGTTCAACTCAAAGAAGAATTGGACAAGCTTATACAAAAGAAGGTCAATTATTAAGTTTATTGTGGAATTTCTTTCATATACAGTCTGCAAGCATATATATGCTGTGTGTTGGAATGTTTTTTATGAGAAAGAAATTTCAACATAAGAAGGTTATCATACTATCATGTCTGGCTGGCTAAATAAAAAATCCAATCAATTGCATATTTTATTGTAACCATTTTACTTTCTACAAGGAGATGTCATTTAACAACAAATAGTATGTTTCCACGTGGCTAGGCATCCAACGGTATATTTCCATGCCAAAAGAAGGGTGGTGGCAACTTGGGGCAAAACAGTTGTGGCACTGGAAACCTCCTCTTTCTTATTTTTAATAATTTGTCATGGTAGTGTTTTTTTGGGCAAAATAAATAAGTCCTAGTTAAAAGCCTTGAACAAAGAATTTAGTAACTTTGAAACCATTTGAGTTATCTATCCTGACAGTACGGTTTCATGTTAATTACATTATTAGCTGGTCTAATGCGATTAGTAACTTTGTTTTGAAGTAATTGATATTTCTATCTGACAATTATCTACTTTAATTCAGCTCGAGGAACCCTCACTTGACATACACAAGGAAGGCAAGTACATCATGCTTGCTGTGCAGGAGCTGGTGGCTGGCGACCTGTGTGAAGGTCGCTTTGTGTTTGGCCGCAATACAACAAGACCACGATTAACAAAAATTGATAACAATAGCAATAAGAACAACAATCTAATCAAAGATGGGATGAACCCGAAGAGCCTTCTTCAGACCTTACTGATGCGAGCTGGTCACACTCCCCCAAAGTACAAAACAAAACACCTTAAGACAAACGAGTTTAGAGCTATAGTGGAGTTCAAGGGGATGCAATTTGTGGGTAAGCCAAAGAAGAACAAGCAATTGGCCGAGAGAGATGCAGCGATCGAGGCGTTGGGGTGGCTGACGCAAACTTCTGGGGATAATAGAAATAACCAGGATGAGCATGATGATGATTCACCGATCGACTTGACTGAGAATATGTTGAAGCTTCTTAGTAGGCCTAGACGCAAAACAAAGCGGCGATGAAGTTCTTGTTAGAGTATACCTCTCTTATGTGTGCCTATTAATGCCACAACCCGATTATGAAACGCAAGCACCTGATTATGAAACGTAAGCAGTTGGAGATGCAAATGGTTCAAGTTGCTGCTGAGATATATAACCGATTTTGACAGGGTTAAGTGGGGTAATTTGCTTATTTACATTACAAGTGGAAAATAAATGTTTGGGCTGCAAAACAAGCCGTCCGAGGAACTGCTCTTCAAATGTGCAAAAGGCACTTATACGGTATAAGAGCCGGGTTAGGCTCCTCTTCAATTATACGGAATTTGTTGGAGAGTTAAAAGTAAATGTAAGCAATGGATATCAATTGTAAATCTTTTATTTGAAATTCGGACGGACCAGACAGATCTATGATAATCTTTTTTATATTATATTTCATTATTTTTTTTCATATAGCGATTCTTTTCACCTTATGTTAACAAACTCGGTATTTGGCAAAAAAAAAAAAAA
This sequence comes from Carex rostrata, assembly GCF_964058835.1. NCBI lineage: Eukaryota > Viridiplantae > Streptophyta > Magnoliopsida > Poales > Cyperaceae > Carex > Carex rostrata. Next base: position 3,579,045 of record NC_135920.1, on the reverse strand, counting down.
TCGGTGTAAGAGCCATATAGCCCAACAGGCGTACTAAGCCCAAGCGACCTAAACTCCAGACCTCTTCCGCTCGCTCATCCAATATTCCAATCACCCAAAAAAAAAAAAGTCAAAAAGCGCAAGGCCTAATAAACAAATATAGCAAAACAAAGCCGAATTGCCTTCCGCTCCTTCTGCATGACCACCCTTACCTCATGTGGAAATCACAATAATTATTCGGACTCCCAAAACAGCAGGAAGAAACGAAAGCGCCGGATAACGCAATTCCCCGACCAGCTTGTAACCTCCAATCGCATCTCTCCCTATTCTCCTTGTAAGACGAAACTAAAATTGAGAGAGAGAGAGATCTTTTAAAAGAGAAGGTAAATTGTTCTGATTGCGCGTCGGAGATGTCAGAGAAGTTCTCGCCGGCGCTAAGGCTGGCGGATCTGAACGATTTCATTGCTCCTTCGCAGAATTGCATTGTTTCTCTAAACTCCTCTTCTCGTGTAAAGTCCGAGTCGCTTCGTGAGGTCAAAATAGACTCCTTTTTATCTTTAACTACGTGTTCCAGTGATTGATTCTGTTTAGTTTTATATTTAATGTGTGTATGTATTAAATTTTAAAATATGATGGCTTCAGATCGTATTCACAGCTGGTATCAGTGTTTTCGTTTTCGTTTGCATGCTGTTGCGCTCAATTCTAGATATAGTGTTTTTAGGTTTCCAATAAAAAAACCGATTAGATGGATATGTGTGAGGAAGGATGACATATAGGATAAATGCACAGCTAATTTCAGTATTTTTAAGATTTCTAGGCAACATCTTTCCGTTACATTTTATTGATACTCATATTTGTGCTCATGGATGGTGCTTGAACCCATTCATTAGTGACTCTTTTCCCCTCATGTTCACCTCATGGATGGTGCTTCAAAATTATTTCTGTGGCACATGTCTCATACAGTGAAGACCTGGGTTCAAATCCCAGCAGCAGCTGGATTGGGGGTTCTGGGAGGGGTAGTGTAGTGTAGTGTGTATGGACTTGTAATAAAAATGACTACTAAAACTAATCCTGAAAGATTGCTTATTGCTGATTTTCTATTCCATGAATTGTAGAAAAAAGACAAGGATAGCTATGTTGGCACAAAAGCACAAGATGAGAAGGTGACAATTTCTCTGAAAGACTGCTTGGCATGCAGGTACTTCTCTTATATATTCTCTTTTTTCTCCTGTTAACCTTACAGCTTCATCATGTTTACTTAAAAATTTGAAAATTTGAACTTGTAGTGGGTGTGTGACTTCTGCAGAGACTGTTATGCTTGAGAAACAGAGCTTGGATGAGTTTCTGTCTCATTGTAGAAATTCAGAGGAAAAAGTAATTGTTTCTGTTTCACCACAATCACGAGCATCTCTAGCTTCTTTCTTTGACCTATCTCCTACTCAGGTACTTGGTTCTACTAGAATTTTCTATATGATAGTTTTCTTTTACCTTTGAAATGTTTTTAAAAGCTTATGCTTCACATGTGCCCCTAAAAACATCAAGACATCAAGTTTGTATCTGCAAGATATCTCATTTATGTATTTGTGAAGCTACTAGCAATATTGACAGTGTTTATGGGGATTGAAATCGTCCCTACTTATCTTCAAGTTCTTTTAAGGATTGAAATCGTCCCTACTTATCTGTTATTTAAAAGTATGTAGTTCTTTATGGGGTATTCATGCATTATTTCCTGTGCTTTTGGGGATAGCATGACACTTGTTACATATATGATATTTTGAAGTTAAATGAGGTGACATAGAGAGCACACTTTACACTGTATTTTGCTGCCTTGTGTTTGCAGCGCAACCTTCTAACTAGTAGTGAACTCTACTGGTAGTTTAATGCCTAGATGGTTATTAAGGAAGATTATGGCAATAACTCCAGCAAGGTTGGAGTTGTAACTTATAACTTAGTTTGTCTATGGGACCACAAAATTGGTTGGTGCAGAGTTTGGTGAGGGTTGTGTTCAATAGATTAAGGACCTGTCCTTTATAAGAATTTGGAATTGATAAGAAATGTAGATATCTGTCAATTTACTGAGAATTAGTAAAACAGTGAGTAAAATGCACTCACCAACCTTTTTTTTTTCCATTTATCTTTAGGTTTTCAAGAAGCTGACTAGCTTGTTCAAGTCAGTTGGAGTTGAGGCTGTATATGACACAAGTTCTAGTCGAGATCTGTCTCTTATTGAGTCGTGTAATGAATTTGTTTCTCGGTACCGTAAATATGAGTCTTCTGGCGGTAAAGAGTGTGAATCCAACCTTCCTGTGCTCTCATCTGCATGCCCAGGTAAGCCAACTTAGATTCTTTCTTTAAAATTTAGAGATTGAGTGATTGTGAAGATGTTGAAAATGCAATATTCAGTCATATAACCTGTAAATAATATGCGAGATGGAGAAGGTAGAGTACTCAAAAAAATTATAGGGAACCAAAATATGGTTTTTTGGTGATTACCTCAACAGTGATTTTTCCTTGGAAAAAAAATAGGTTTGTTTGAATCTAACCTGTGTCAAGGCAATACCAGCCAACAATAGTTTCAGATAACAACAACAACAACCAATCCCTTAGTCCCTCACAAGTTGGTAGGCCAGAAATGAAACCCAACCGGAGTCACAAAACCAAGGTAGATAGTCAACAATAGTTTCAGATGGTGTATTTTTTTTTGTTTGTTTGGTTGTTTATGTTCGTACCAAATTTTTATGCGGTTTTTCTTGGCTTTTCAAGATTCCCAGTTAAGGCTTAGTCAAGTATTTAACGTTCATATGTCATTGACATCTTAAAAGAAAAAATTTACACCGGTTTTTATGCAAGTATTTTTGTGAATTGCACCAGGATGGATATGCTATGCAGAAAAGACTCTTGGCTCATTTATTCTGCCTTATATTTCCTCTGTGAAGAGCCCACAACAAGTAATTGGCTCAACTATCAAGCATCATATGGTTCAGAAACTTGGCTTCAAGTAAGTTCTTTTGTTGAATGTTTATGCAAAACTAGAGAGGTTCAGTTGAGGCTCAGGTACATAACTTCCAGTAGAAAACCACCAAAAAACATTTTATTTACATACTGCCCAGAACTAGTGGTTTGGTTGTTATTAGGGGTGCAAATGGATCAGATATTATCTGACCGGATCCGGATCCAAATATTAGATACAGATATCCAATATCTGAATATCCGTGTGGATACGGATACAGATATGGCTTTAAATTTTAATTATCCGTATTTGAATAGTAGATATATACCATAAAGTTTAATATATATTATAAACAAATTTATGTGATTCACTGTTATAAAAAAACGGATATCCGATCCGTATTCGTCTAATATCTGATCCGTATCCGAAAAATAAAAGTGGATACGGCTATGGTTTAACCACTATCCGATCCATATATGATCTGTTTGCACCCCTAGTTGTTCTGCTCCAACTGGACATTTGCTGGTATAACAACATTGTTATACAGGCAATTAAAGATAAGCAGATTTGGTTCATTCCTGAACTATCATTGTATTCTATGATAATTAATGAACATCTATCAAAGTTACATGGTGCTTCTTACAATATCAGGCCATCCAATGTATACCATGTGACGGTAATGCCGTGTTATGATAAGAAGCTTGAGGCTGTGAGGGATGACTTTACTTTCTCAATGGATCAAAAAAATATTGCCGAGGTAGATTCTGTTTTGACGACTGGCGAAGTGCTAGACTTGATTCAGGTAGATACAATATTTGATTACTATGAAGCTTTCTATTTTAAACTATATAGTTATGGGAGTACAATAACATTGGTGCATGTTACTATTGCAGTCAAAGTCAATTGATTTTGTGGCTTTGGAGGAAGCTCCACTAGACAGAATGTATGCCTTTTAGTTATCTATAGATTTTGTATATACCTAAAAGAAAAGGTGTATAAATGTGAACACAATTTTGTTTATATGGTCTGACACAGGTTAACAAATGTGAATGCAAAAGGACAACTTTATGGGGTGCCTGGTGGATCAGGCGGCTATGCCGAAACAGTTTTCAGGCATGCAGCAAAAGTGCTTTTTAACAGAGAAATAGACGGCCCTGTTCAATTTAGAACCCAGCGCAACTCTGATCATCGTGAGGTGGTGCTTGAGGTAAACACTGTTTATTTATTTCTTAATCATCCAAATTGCTAATTTTGATGATTGAACTATACAGACCTGCTTTTGTCATTTCCCTTTTGCATAAATACCTTTTTATTTTTAGCAAAGGAAAATTTGGATTTTGAGATCTGAGTAAGCTGTGTGATTTTGACACTAAGCAAGTCGCTGGCCCAGCATCTAGCTTTTTTGTATCTTTACTCTTTGGGTTTGCTGACTCTCACTGTAGCGCAGTAGGGTCGGGGCACAATAGCAGAAATTTGATAAATTTTATTACAGAGCATTTTGTTTTCCTTGCAAGAAATATATAGAAGCATACTTATACTGCTGGAGGGTTTTTTTTTTTCGCAGGTGGATGGTAAAGAAGTTCTAAAATTTGCACTGTGTTATGGATTTAGGAACTTGCAAAATATTGTAAGTAAAGTTAAAAGGGGAAAATGCGAGTACCATTTTATTGAAGTTATGGCTTGCCCTTCAGGTATTTCTTGGGAATATCAAAGCTAAATACTTTTAGTTTAGTTTATAGTTAAATAATCTTCAATTATTAAATAAATAAACTGGGTTCAATTTTGATAAATTCATGATGTCCCAGGCTGCTTGAATGGGGGAGGTCAGATAAAACCAAAGAAGAGCCAGTCTGGCAAGGAGCTGCTCCAACAGTTGGAGTCTCTTTATATGCAAGATGTGAGCTCTTATATTACAGTTTTGACATAGCAGATTTCTTTCTTTATTTTATTTTTTTATGTAGATTTCTTTATTTAGTGTTGCTCTGGTTCAGTATGTTAAATATTCTTTGGTTCATTCCCTGCAAATTCTATTGCAACGTGGATGTCTACCCAAGGTCGTGCCACTTAGTATTATTTAAAATATTGTAGGTACTGATAGCAAGCCCCTTTGATAACCCTATTGCAAAGACATTGTATGATGAATGGCTTGGACAACCTGGCCATGACAATGCAAAGAAGTTTCTCCACACCGAGTACCACCCTGTCGTGAAAAGCATTGCATCTCAGCTCCACAACTGGTGAAGGAATTTTGGTTTTAGTTGTGGTTTTTAAGGTTTCTGTAGTCTCTGTCAGGACAAATAATTTTGTAGACAACAGTAGAAGGATTAAACAAAGGTTATAATGTTGTTTGTTGTACAGTTTGTGTTATTGTAAAGTATGAATAGGAAATAGGCTAATTCTATGTTTTTTGTTGATTATAGCGATTTTGGGACTTTGGTTTTGTTATCTTGTCCAGGTAGCAATAATAAAAAACGTGAAAGAATGTATGCTTGGAACATTTTAAAATGCAGACTGACGATTTAGGTAAAATAGTGATTCTACTTTTTTGGGTGCTCTAGAAGAAATTGTTAATTTTTTTTTTTTATTCTAGAGATTTGCTAAGTTGGTAACCATCGTCAAAGATGTGGGCTCATTTAAGTTTGACTGGGCACCTTAATTATTGTTCGGGTTAATACTGCCAGGCAAATTTCACTAGGTTGGTCTAGGCATGGTCGCCAGTTTACACCGTTTTTGTTGGCGCTTATATATAGATGTTGATGTTTTATACAAACGATTAACCCTAAACCCTTAAATCGATGTTTGATTGTCTGAATTTGTGGGGGAAAGTTGAGAAAGCGAAAGGAAGGAGTAGAGGTGCTTCAAGATTTGAGCAGAGAATTAAGGTTTAGGCAAAAAGAGACTAAAAGGATATCTAAATCTGCACTAAAGAACGGGTGTTCGGTAGAATTAAGCGGTTAAGGATGTTAAAGGAAGTGGATTAAGTCTTAAGAAAGCTTAATTTCTTGTTGCCGAAATGTCCCATCTAGTGTTTTGGTTTTCATCCCGTACGGATCTTAACACAAAATTGATACCTGATATATCAAAACATACTAGATAAATGTACATCATAAAACACCATAACCTCACATGTATGTGGTAACCTGAATAATTTTTTTCCTAGCACGTAAAAATCTTTATTCCCCTTTTTAACCCTGTGGAAGTGGAACCTCTGTCATGTTTTTCCTTTCTTTCATCCCGTGAAACCTACTTTCTTTTTTTTTGGGGGGAAAGCCCTTGGCAAGATGTAAAACACCATCAAAAACCTTTGTTACATGCTGCGGTCGCATTTCAAGATGTCAGATTCGTGCACTTATCTTTTCTTACAATCAAAGGGAAGCAAATTGAGATTAAAAAGTTGCGGGCTTGCGGCTTAAGAATAGTTCAAACCATTTCATTACATATGCGACAACTGTAAGCAATATATTACGAGGCGAGCAACTATCTTTTTCAGTCAACAATAAATAAAAATGTCTTTACAAAAACTTGCAATTACATCAAATCAACATATTAATCACAAAGTATGAAAATTAAAATCAGATTAAGAGGAAACAAGTGTTGTAGATCCTTCCCAATACGACCCGAGAGATGATATTAGGTCTGGAAGCACCGCGAGAAAGTAAGAATATACGCCTGCAATAAAGAACATGAACGCAAAGACGAGCAAGACCTTCCCAAGATAGGTAACCATCCAAGAATAATCAATATCATTATTCTGCTTCTTTGAGGCCTGTAATTCGAGAAGTTCAATAAGAAACTCCACTTCAAAATAATATATGACAAAAGGAGGTAAAAATAAAAATAAATATTTCCACCTTTTGGAAGGATGCCTCCTTCATTGGTGTGTGGTCTTCTCCTGAAAAATATAAGAAGATTTAAATTATAAAAATAATAACTACTAGTTTATTTTAGAACTTATCAACTGTAACGAGCATCGAAAGAAATATTGCTATTCCACTACTTTGATTCAAGACCAAACTGGAACAGCATTTAATGTTTTTTTTTTTTTATTTAGTGTAACATATAAGATTACACTCTAACATAGGAAGACGAGAGACTTTGACCAAGTTAAATGCATCAAGGACGAGAATAATAGACTTTTGGTGAAAGACGACGAGATAAATAACAGATGGAGAGAATACTTCAACAAATTGTACAATGGAGAGAATGAGAGCACCACGATGGAGCTGGATGACTCCTCTGATGACATCAATAAACGATTTGTTCAGAGAATTCAAGTCTGAGATAAAACAGGTTTTAAAAAGGATAAAAGTAGGCAAGATATTGGGGTCTGATAACATCCCATCGAGGTGTGGAGGTGCCTTGGAGACGTCGCGATAGTGTGGCTAACTAAGTTGTTCAATAGCATTTTCCGATCAAATAAGATGACTGACGAGTAGAGAAGCATATTAGTATCAATTTTTAAGAATAAATGAGATATTCAAAACTGTACAAATTGCAGAGAAATTAAGCTTATGAGTCATACAATAAAGTTTTGGGAGAGTGATTGAGCATAGCTTAAGAAGGATGACAAGCGTTACGAAAAACCAAATTAGTTTTATGCCCGGGAGATCGACGACAAAACAGCTTATGGAGAGATATAGGGAGCACAAAAAAGATCTACACATGGTATTTATTGACTTTGGTTTTGTGACTTCAGTTGGGTTTCATTTCTAACCTATCCAACTTGTTTGGAACTAAAGACTTGATTATTGTTATATTAGTGTAACAAATATTGTTTAAGAACCTATTAAGGCTCAATTAGTGTTAGATTGAGATCAGAAGGTGCTTAAAACCTGTACTCTATGCACAAAATAAATTTGGTAAAAAAAAAAATAATAGAAATAAAATAAAAATCAGAAATTGAAGGTTTTGTATTACCATCATTGACAAGAGTCTCCAATTTCCAATCGTCACCATAGTTGGAAAGAGGCGCACTGGGCCCAAAAATGACAGGCTCCTCTCCTTCTTTAACAGCCGCAATGCAGAGTGCCAACGGGTCCCCAATCTCTAACTTACTGTTTATTATGCGAAGAGCGAAACTTGACTCAGTTCCTTGTGCAAAGCGCCTGATTTTACCAGAACTCCTGCAGTTAACCTCCAAAAACTGCACCAAATGACCGCAATGCAAATTTGGAAACATTGTATCAGATAGAAGCAAGTCAATAGGAGAACTAATCCAAATCAAAAGATTAAAATTTGACCCTATATTTCCAAATCAATTTAACCAATTGATTTTGTAATCAGTGACTATGAACTTAATCCAACACCAAAACCTGTTTGACATGGTGTTAGTCTATTTCTATTTTTCAAAAAATGGGCTAAATAGAAGAAAAGAAGAATTGTCAAAAAAAACAACGGAAGTAAAATTTCATGGTAGCCTATTCATTTGCAAATATCTTATAAATATATGCAAATTATAACAATATTAAAGAAATTTTGGTATTACATCTAACCAAATATTATTTGTGATTTTTAAAAGGCCCTTCATTAAACAATGGAATCAGAGCTTAACAATGACCAAGCACACCAAATTGGAGAAATTAGTTGAAAATAGGGGCTTGGTGGAACATGAACACTTGATCTCATACTGCCTAAACCCAAATTGCATCTGAGTGGATGACCTTTTTTTTCATATATTGTACTCTTTTGACTTTGTAAGAGAGAACACCCCAATTAGATGTGCAAATGGTAGAAACCATAAATACGGTTTCTATAATAGATGTGAAAATGGAAGGAACCATAAATATTCGTTTTAGAGTAATATTTCTTGGACTATAAACAGAACAGCAAATTGGTATTCATCATCGCCTCACCTATTTCAGAGTTTTTCCGATTACAGTACCTTTAACTCATAGTCAAACTGCGTAATTGTTCCTCAGCTCAACAAAATCAAAATCTTCTAGCGAGACAATTCACTACTAAGCGAGTTAACCATAACTCGTAATCATTATTCGTTACTGACATATTGGAAAAAAAAAAAGTTGTACCAAGGGATTAGATGACTCCGGTTTCTTCTTCTCTTCCTCTCCGCTGTCTGCCATCGTTGACATAATTTTGCTGAAAGGAAGTGCAGAAGCACATCTAAATTTTCATCTGAAGTTTACTGGCAATTTAAAAAGGAAAAAAAAAAGGTAGTTGACTGGTTATATGGGCTAAAGAGTAAGATATTGGGCCTAAGTATTGGGCCGTAAGAAAGTTAAAATTGATTAAGAACCCAGATATTTTAAACGATCGTGGTTTTATGGAGTGCGTATCCTCTGAGATATCTCATATTTTGCGTGACCTACGTGTCGGTGCCTATTCGGGGTGACGTAGGAGGGCAGTATTATTTGAGCTTTGAGATTCGCGCAGTACGTATTGAAACGGTTGAGATTTTCCAAAAAGTCACGCAAATTATGAGATATCTCAGACTTAGAGGATGCAAATTCGGTTTTGTGCAGGGAAAAAGTTAAAATTGACTTGCGTCAGATCAAGGCATCGCTGTTTCTCTGGGTTTGACACTTCTACTCGATGGCGGATAAAGAAAGCGGTTCGTCTGAAGTGGCACCGGTGAAGGTAGAGGAGAAGAAGTCGTGGGCGGATGTGGCGGAGGAGGAGTCTGAGGCTGAGTTGAAGAAGCTGGAGGAGCTCACTGTCTCTGACAGCAAAGGCGTTGATCCTGGTCTTCTTGAAGATCCTGATGATTCTCAGATCAAAGCTGTTGGTTTTTTCATTTTACATAATACTGAAGTATTTTTTTTAATTCATTGGGTTTTAATTTTGCACAGCTTAGTTTTGCTGTATCTAAGTTTGACTTCGGCTTGCAATCTACTCTGATTGGGAAATTACTTGGCCAAATTTGTGTGGTAAGAGGGTTATAGTCCCCACATGTTCTTTTTCTTAATCGATATTTTTGTTGAATTTGTCAATTCAATTGCATATGATCTTTTTCGCATGAAAGTAATATCTGAACTTGAAACACAATAAATCATATCACGACAAGTGAACTATTAAATCAGTAAACATTTGGTACTGGCTTGTTTATACAGACAGGTACTGAAAGCGAGTAGTAAATATATAAGAATTTTTAGGAGTTATTTTCAAACTCCACACTTATCTTCTGTGATTTGTAGAAGAGAACATTAATATGATTCTTATACAGGTTGTCTCTGGTGACACTGTATATACCTCGGCTCTTAAATTTGAAGACCTAAAGCTGTCTGACGACCTCATAAAGGGTCTGTATGTGGAAATGGGTTTCAGCCGGCCAAGCAAAATACAAGGCGTGACACTTCCCATGATTCTCACACCGCCTTATAAAGACTTGATTGCTCAAGCGCACAATGGCTCTGGAAAGACTACTTGTTTTGTTCTTGGGATGTTGAGTCGGGTGGACCCGAATTTGAAGGCACCTCAGGCTATCTGCATATGCCCAACTAGGGAGCTAGCCCAACAGGTTTGTTACTCTTCCTGTTTTGTAAATTCATATAGAATATATGGAAGATGGACAGATTTTACATATTGCATTTCCTTGCAACTGAGGCCAAGAAATGAAATAAAAATGCCATTGCATATTTTGCAGAAAATGTTGAATATTAGAAGATCTTAGTTTTGGATACTAATGCCGTCTTCGTGATGACCTGCCTATTGTTACCAGCATTTTTTTTTAGGGTTCTCATGATGATGAATTCTTCTTACACTAATTTTTCTGGAATCTCGTATATATTTTTCTTTATTGTATCTTTTTAACTGTCGCTCTCTCTCTTTTATTTTAAATTTATTTTCATTTGCTTTACCAAATTCATAGCACTGGTCTAGCTTTGAAATCACAGTATCTTCTAAATACCAATAGCAATATGAAACTGTTTAATTGTATTGACCTAATGATGCAGAACCAATCTGTGCTGCTAAGAATGGGAAAGTTCAGTGGAATAACCTCCATGTGTGCTATTCCATCAGAATCATCAAACTTCGTTCCGATTGCTAAACGGCCACCCGTGACGGAGCAAGTGGTGATAGGTACACCAGGAACAATAAAAAAATGGATGTCAGCTCGAAAGCTGTCCACCAGGGATGTCAAGATACTCGTATTTGATGAGGCTGATCACATGCTTGCTGAGGTATTTTTAATCTGAATGCACTATCGTGATGTTTCTTTTAGCATACTAGAAACTAATTGATCTTGTGTTCAAATTAGATATACCGAAAGCTCAAATAAATTGCAGAACCTACATTTTGTGTAGCTAGCACAGTTTTAGCTAGCAGTTCCTGGTGTTTATTGAACAGAGCTAGATGTCCTGATCCATGCAATAGACAGTAATAGAATTACAGGCTGAATCTGACTTTTCCATAATAAATCAATAATGCTGTACGTGTGGCAAAAACTTGCATTTTAATTACAGAACTCTTGACCTGTTTGTTGTTAATCTATATAATGAAAACCTTATGTCAATTGTCCATTCTCCGGTAGCCTTACTTTTGGTAGCTTTACATTTAAAGGATATTGTTATCTATCAATTCAACCCTGCAAATGTGCACTCCCCATGAGCATGTCAGGGCATACGGCTAAATGTCATTAAAACGGCATTTTATATCCTTCTGTCTCACTCTCTTAGAGAGAGAGAGAGAGGTCTTTGAAAAAGACAAAGTTTATGCATTAAACATTGTTGTGCACACTCTTATGTAGTTTCAGTTTCTTTGAAAAAAAATCCAAATAAAAGTTACTTGGTCATATTGCAGGATGGGTTCAGGGATGACTCAGAAAGGATCATGAAGGACATCCAAAGAAGCAGTGCACACTGTCAGGTTTGTCTTTTGTTCATTAATGCTACATTCTTTCTAAAACTGTAACTTTCAATAATCGATCATCATTAGATGGTATACATTCAAATGCTATCCAAAAAAAATATGTACTAAAATTTCCTTCTCATGGCAAAATTCTCGAGGAACGCTACTTGGAGTTTTAAAGATTATGCACTTCATGTTTTTCTGTTTTCACTTTTGTTTGTTGGAGGTCATACTTTTAATTGTACTCTCAGTTTACTTTGAAATTCAAATTTGTGACGAATAGGCTAAACATAGTAAATCTTTTCTGCAAATCAGGTTCTTCTATTCTCTGCTACGTTCAGTGAAACAGTGAAAGCCTTTGTTTCAAAAGTTGTCAAGGATGGAAACCAAATATTTGTCAAGAAAGAAGATCTAACTCTAGAAAAAGTAAAACAATATAAGGTGCGGTGCCCTGACGAGCTGGCCAAACTCGAAGTGATAAAAGACAAAATTTTTGAGTTTGGTCAGAAGATTGGGCAGACCATTATTTTTGTGCGTACACGTGATAGCACACAAAAGCTGCACAGTACTCTTGTCAAAGAGGGGTATGAGTGCACCTCTATCCAAGGTGCCTTGATGCAAGAAGATAGAGACAAGATCATCAGAGAATTTAAAGGTGGATTAACGAAGGTTCTTATTACTACCGACCTTCTTGCCCGAGGTTTTGATCAAGCACAGGTACAGAGTGTGCGTGCATGTGTGTGTGTGTGTGTGTGTGTACATACGCACTTTAATATGCTCTCATATATTTCAACAGTATCTAAACACCAAATGTAGCACCAAACAATACTAAAATGGAATGGAGCTCTTTTTAACTTCTAAGAGTATGGTTGCCTTACCTTGTAGCTGTCAAATATTCCCCAAACAGGTGATTTAGTCTTCTGAAGTACAAAATTATCTAATCTTGATACTAATTATGGCAATGAACTTGGATGAATACTTTAGCTTTCAGCATTTGTGTGTTTCGATAAGCCAACTACAGTGTTGTCAAGATCAACAGGGGGCTTGTGAGTATTTCACAAGCAATGTGCTTCACAAGACCCCTCTTCACAAGCAACTACAGTGTTGTCAAGATCAACAGGGTGCTTGTGAATACTTTAAAATGTTAGATTGGTTTTCAAACAATAAATTGAAATAGCTGATCCTTGATGTACTTCACTAGCAATGTATTTGCACATCGAAAATTTGTAAAAAAAAAACTGTTGTTTGTTTTGTACAAGAGTTAAGATGTTAAATGAATGTAGGTTGAGGTTTGTTTAATGCATTCATTTTTCAGTGTTTTTCTACCACTTGTACAAATCAAACTTGAGAGTTGACAAATTTGGGATGTACACGCATTGCCATCTGTAACACTTCAAAGGTTGAGCTAATCAACCCCATTGGTGAGCAGGAGCGGAACTAGAAAATCGAGATTGGAGGGCTGAAAAACCTGTGTAGTGTAGTTTCATTTTACAAGGGGACTAAAAGTATTGATGCATGCAAAAATTACAAAATTCAAAGGACAAATTTACAAATTTTCAATTTATAGGGGGGCTTAGCCCTCTATTCATTACACTACCATCCGCCCCTGTTTGTGAGGTCAGCGAATCACCACTGTAGTTGGACTCTGGTTTTAGTTAAGAGGGTTAGTTTGATTGTCAGTTATGCAAAGGTTCCACGTGTAATTTACCCTGTGCTGACTCTGTCATATATCTTTTTATGTACAAAAATTGGCAGGTCAACTTGGTTATAAACTATGATTTGCCTATGAAGTATGGTACATCAGAGCCTGATTGCGAGGTATACCTGCATAGGATTGGAAGAGCTGGACGCTTTGGTCGTAAAGGTAAGTATTCATTTCTCAATTTTTTTTTTTTTTTTTCGAAGTTTCTATCTTTTTGTTTCTTTACTCGCACAATTTTTTTGGAAACAGGAGCTGTGTTTAATTTAATATGCACGGATCGGGATCAGATGATTATGGAAAAGATAGAGCGTCACTTTGAGCACTACATTCCCGAGGTACTAATAATGCTATCTAATCTGTTATCTGTGCTTGTTCCTTGACCTTCTGTATCACATTGGTATGATTACAGTTGGCTACTTTTGAAATTTTATCTGAAACAGGTAATTTTTTTTTTTTTTTTGAAACAGGTAATTTGTTGATACTTGATAGTTGGTGAATTTAACTTGTAACAATGATCTTTTCTAAGCATTGCAAGAAGTGTCTAACTTGTATAAATAATTAGGTGCCAAACTGGAGGAGCGAAGAAGACTTTGAGAAGGCGCTCAAAGATGCAGGTCTTCTTTAAGCCGGACCTCTGGAGGACATTGTTGATACCTTTCAATGCGTCTGAGATTTGTTCAGAGGCTAACATGTGATTTCTGATATTTATTTGCACTTGAAAATATGGAAATGTGTGATGGGACGATTTGATTTCAGATCAAGTGTATATTAGAGAGAGATGAAACTACTATTGTTATTGTGATTTAATTTGTTTTCTTTCCTTGTACTGTAGTGTTCTTTATTTATTTTGTAGTGGAATACATTAATTTAATGAGAGAAGTGGTAGCAGGTTTGCCTGAAGGGGCGACCAGAACTAATGCAGCAGGATTTTCTGGTAGGACTGGAGTTGTTAAATTCCTGGTTTTGGGCGATGAATGCACAGAGGCGGCCCCAAACTTTTAAAAAAAAGAATTGATGAAATTGCTTTGTATTGTAGCCTCTCCTTTTTGTGTCATGTGTGTGACAGAATCAGCTCGTAAGACTAGACTTATTCACCAGTTCTGGATTCGTTGAGTTGGGATCTTTTCAGGTGCCTGATTAATCAATTTCCGATGCACATTATTGGTACAGCACACACAAACAGGTGCGGTGGCACAAGTGAAGTCTTTTGTATTATCTTCTGGTTGTGAGTTGGTTTTGTACTTTGATGTATGGATCATGGAAGACTTTATTTCTTAAACAATAAAAAATGGAAAAGAAAAGGACAATGTCGAATTGTCGATGGTCCTAATCATAACAGCAGAGCATTCAATAAAATCAGCTCAATAGAAAGTCCTAATAATAAGAGGAGGATGTATTTTATAAATTAATAAAAGAATTCAATATAATATATTAACTATACGTTCCAAATTAAATAAATAGAAATGTTTTGGTCCTCCATACCTCAATCCCCCATTTTGCTCCCAAACACTTTTTTTAAACTTTATATCTTTCTCTGTCATAAAAAAAAAGTAAAGATTTTTTTTTTCCTAATCACTCGTCCTTCTCTTCTTTTTCTTTTTTTTTTCCTTTGTTCAATCTCGTCTATATTTATAACAATCTTTGAGGAATCTTGTGAATTTAAAACTACAAATGTTGTGTACTCGATTTTCTCTTTCAAATAAGATTTGTATTGAAGTATTTTTTTTTTGTTTATATTTGCTTCTTTTTTCTTATTGATATGTTATATATAAAAACTTATGCTAGATATAAAAGCTTCATATGATATATATAAAAACTTGATATGTTATGTATCAACCTCTTTGGTGCAAGAAATCTCGCCTATATAGCTTTCTGGCCGACCTTCCTTCAATTAGCCTTATTTCCAAATTCTGGATCTGTTTCCGGAAATGCTTGACACGACCTATGTGAAATGCTACACGGGCCATATGCCTGTGTTTCTTCTGTGGTCGAGTCAACGGTCGTGTCAGTGGTCCAGTCAAGGTTGATACGGCCCGCATGAGATGGTACACGGTGTCGGGTTTTTGACGATTCAAACCCATTGATTTAGCTTAAGGTGCGGAAAGAGTAAAACAAAAATTTTTACATCTATCTTAAGCTACGGATTAAATGAATCAGGAAGATCCATTTAATCTTATTTACAGATCTACTCCATAATTGATTTTCTAAAGCTTTAAATCTATTTATCAATTAAATAGATTAATATAACATGTTTATACCTTGTTTCCAAATCACAGTTGGAATGCAGACCGAGCGAGAAGAGCTACACCAGGGAAGGAATTGACTCGGAGTATCACACGTGTAATACCTCTATCGGTTATCCACCAGGACTAACCGGAGAGCAGTTTATTTCTTCTGCCAGAAATACCGTAAACCGCGGAATTCTGCAGAAACACTATTCACCAAAAAGGGACAGATTAAATATATTTAAGACTCCAAGTTATTCTGTTTCACTTAAAAGCAAAACAAGAAATACCGCAGAGTTTGCAAAAATATATTTTTTCGAATCTCATAATAAACGAAACCGGGGAAGAGAGAAATTCCGATTAATGAATTAATCAGATTAACATGTGAATTAGTAAGTTTTCTCTCTACCCTCACCCCTCTATTTATAGTGTTTTGAGGAGGTTCGCAAAAGACCGAAATACCCCTCAAAACAAATCTATTTACCAAAATACCTTGACACCTCATGCTTTAATATGTGAAATGACCAAAATACCCCTTCCACACTCTTCTCCATGCTTCTACACCCTAAGGTGTCATGCAAGGTGGCATAGGTGTGAAATGACCATTTTGCCCTTGGCCCATTAAGGCATGAATAGTAAAAGGCTTTGATTTTGGGCTTTGACTTTGGGCTTTTAATTTTAATTAAGGCTTTGATTATTTTTGGGCTTTTAAACCCATAATTCAAATCCATAATTAACAAATTAAAATCCAAATCAAATATATATAATTGTCATATACAATTATATTTCTTTTCGGTTGTTGTTCGGTAACTTTTATACAACGTAACGTGTACGTTTATAAATTAACCGTTGTTTCTGCTTGTCATTCTAAATGACATTTATAATTTAATTATATCACATATAATTAATTATAACCATCTTAATATTAATTATAATCAATTTATAATTAATCAGTAAGATTCTCCGAGTAGCTCCTATATGGTGTGACCCAATAGGATCTGTGTTATGTTGGTAAATAGAGTTAAAACTGGTTTAACTTCTATAATCATGAGTGGTATCTGGCAACACATCATGACCATCCAATTACACAGATGATGTTGTACTGTACAATATCACGATCCAGTAAACTATTTACTTGTGTCTGTTCTTCTGTCTCATAGCTATCAGATCAGTTTCAAGGTAGATGTGTGTCATCCTTGCTTACTGAATCTTTTCTTGATCTTGAGTAGATTATCAAATATAATTACTCTTGTAATTATACCGCATGCAGATAATCTAACTCTACCAAGGGGCCCAATGATGCTATAGCTCGTATAGAGATACGAGGGACAAATAGTATTCTTGGCAGACTATCACTTCCTCAGCTAAGCTATACATATGAAAACGCTACCGTTATGACTGCTTTTTACGGACAGCGGTGGATAACAATCACACATACACATTTCTCAGTGGGAACGATAAATATCTCATACTGTAGAACGTGACACTGAATGAAAACATAAATGACACGAACACAATTCTATTTAATGTCTCATTCGGGGTCTGTCAAATACCATGTTCCTAGAACATGTATCTATGTGATTAAAATGATATCTTGTGTCAAGTGGTTTGTAAAACTTAACCATCTTTTAATCCACATACTAACCTTATAGCGGTAATTAGTGTTCCTGCTAATTACCTTGGTCAGTGACCTTTTAAGAGTATATATCATCTATATTATGGAGTTTCACAATTTCAGTCATGAACTCGAAATGATTCATAAATGCAATAATACTCAAGGCAACAAAATGATATAAACATTCAATTCATGAACAAAGTTTTATGATAATTTATTGTATTATTGACTTCTAGATTATTACAAACTAACACACGGGTCGTGTAAAGACTTCTAAATTCCATATTCTTCCTCGATTTCACCTGATTCCTGCAAAATAAGAACATACTTGCAGCAGTACCACATTCTATAGATATTTCAATGAAATACAACCGATTTAATGGTTTTAAACACAGGTTTTGGTACAAAATATGGGTCGGGATATAGATATGTTTGTGAGATATCACTGTTGTCCAAAAGAAAGGAAAAAAAAGGAGTTGTGCAGAAAAAAAAAATACAAAGCTATTGGCTGAAAACGGAGCTGCTGCTCTACTGTGCTCGGCTGACGGCGGAGCTAAGTCATCAATGGCGGAGCTAGGTCATCAATGGTAAAACCAACAGCGGTTCTGGCGGCTGTGCAGGAGAGGCGGAAGCAGCAGAGACAGACCTGCGGATCTAGGTCATCCGACCAGCAACAGCTAGGCGGAGCTCCGGCGATGCTCAAGCCCGACGATTCAACTGGGCGAAAGTTGGCGGCTCCTCTCTGCCTTGGATCGGATCAGATCTGTAGCTACAGTTACTACAGTAAAAAAAAAAAAAAAAAAAAAAAGGAGAGGAAAAAAAAAACAGCTAACCCTAGCTCTTCTTGATGCCAAGTGGAAATTTCAGAAAAATTGAATTGTATTTCTTCCTTGTTTTCTTTGAGTTTTTATAAGTACCAATCTTACATTCAAGTTCTTACGATTTTTATAATTTTTTTCTTATCAAAAAGTTCCTATAATTTCTATAAATACATAAACATACAAATCTCAACAGTACCAACTAACACTAGCTGTAAATTCACTAGCCAACTTCTAAAACGTGGTCCTGATAAAAAATCGCTAGTCAGAAGATTTGACCTATAAATGAGTGTCCCTTAAATAAAATCGAAATTAGTTATTGACAACGACTGCGTTATGTTGATATTCCATCAGGTACTGAAGGAAATAAATATGCTATGATTCCAAAGAATCGCAGGGAGACTGCGATTCAAAATCCCTCCCTTCATTTTATGGAATGCCCGGATCTCAAAAGAAGCTATTACTTATGCACGAATCTCAAGAAAAATGAATAGAGAGATTTGGAATCACAGGCTGCTACAATTCTTTGGAATCGCAGCAGATTTATTTCCGATACTGAAGACAGTTTATGAACTATGTTTCAGTGTCGTACAAATTCATGTATTTAAACATATCGATGGAGTACTGATTAATTAGCAATAATGCGGTTGATTAATTAAATGCTTATGATAATTTGATATTTCTTAATAACGCGTACAAGTATCCACGGTAAATTAAAAAAAGAGTAAGGCTACGGTGCTATGGGTTGTATAGAGGACTACAGAGCTACGGCTCAATATTTCAGTTTTTAAAATTCTAACGGTTAATCCAAACCGTTCATCTTGTTCTCCATATTAATATGTATTTGGAGACCAAATTTTATATTTTTTGAAAATTTATTACTATTTTTCTAGATAGGTAGAAAATTACTTGATCTAAAAAATTATGCACCATTCAGATATTATTTGATTTTCTACCTATCTAAAAATATAGTAAAAAATTTCTAAAAAAAATGTAAAATTTAGTCTCCAAACACATATTAATATGAAGAACAAGATGAACGGTTTGGATCGACCGTTAGGATTTTAAAAAATCGAATATTGAACCGTAGTACCGTAGCCCTCTATGCAACCCATAACACCGTAGCCTTACTCTTAAAAAAATATATATTAAAAGTTAAGATGCATTTGTTTTCCATGCCACCACTTTAAAATTAAATCTCTAGATGTGATATGTAAGATATTGGATATCAAAGGTTTTTAAAAAAATATGTAGATAAAGTATTGACATAAATTAAATATTTGACGATATGATTTTATGCTGATATTTTAATAAATTTTGAGTTATTAAATTTTTAAGCATTTTAACTCTCCGCGTCAAAAGTTTAAATAGTGTTTATCGCATCATAACATAACAGTTAAAAAAACAATGCTATGCCCATATAACGCCGTTATAGTGTAGAATAGTACGCTATAACGCCAAGTTGCCGATAGAGCTATAGCTTTTATAGTCCGAAAACGCTATAACGGTGCTATAGCGTCGTTATAGCGCGCTATTTAAAGTCTTGCTCTGCATTAAAAAAAAATAATTTGTTTACTTGCTGTGTGTGTGTGTTGATATACGAATAATGACAAATAGTTTATAAGAAATTTTCAAAAATTCCTTAGCACTATGTATCGTAGTTCATCGTTCAAAATAAAATTATGATGATTATGTCGATTGAAAGAAAATGGCCGACTTGTTAGAGCATCTACATTCCTAAAACTCAACAGGATTTCTAAATAACTATTAACTACTTTTTAAAAATTATGGTCTCTAAAGTTTTTAACTCTTACATACCTGAAACTCATTTTAGAGTTTCTATTAAGCCACGTCAGCAATAGATTAAAAAGGAAAAACAATTTGAGTCAATCATTTAACCAATATAGAGTTTATAAACAGTTTCTTAATAATAAATTTTCATGCATAGTTTCTAAATAAAAAACTGCCATGTCAGATTAAAAACTCTAATAGTTTCAGGGATGTAGATCTTCTTAGTCTTGATTCTTGAATACCAATTCCATATTCAAAATATAGTATCATTTTCATAATTTAAATTATACATTTTAATGATAATAAAACCCAACTAATTTATACATGAAATAGCCAATTAATCGAACCAACTAATTTGCCATCTCAACTGTTTTCTCCCAAAAGATCCAAAACCCAACTAATTGTTTTTATTGTTACGGTTTCACGGATCTTATCGCATCACGCACGAGCACTGCCATATAAGATCCGATTTAGGCAGCTCTGACGCCATGGAACTTGACTTGAAAAGGTTAAGCTTTTCCAGACTAGAGACAAATCAACGGATGTTACAACTCGTCTTCAGTCCACGATAGCCTCACCAATAGCATTTAAGACACTCCGTTTCGCTCTATTCTGGAATTAAACTTGAGTTTTGAGTATTGTGACATTTCCTCGAGCAGTTTCTTCTGTAATTCTGGTCAAACCGGTATAATTCGGGAAATTTTGTTCTTCCTCCCATTTTCTCCCCTTTTCTCTTACTAGGCGATGGGGAAAGGAGGGGGTTGTGTACCTAGCAAGAAAACGCACCATATCCTTACTTCGCCCCCTAGAAACCATACCTCGGCGCCTCCACCGATCCCCTACTCTGGCGATCTCAAGACCCTCGTCACCATCTCCGAGGAACATCCTCGGACACTTCGAATTTTCATCGTTTTTTACTCTATGTACGGTCACGTGGAGATCCTGGCTCGAACTATCAAGAAAGGAATTGAAAGTGTAGATGGAATTGAGGGGGTGCTGTTTCGTGTCCCCGAGACGCTCTCCAAAGAAGCACTGGAGCAGATGATAGTGCCAGATAAAGGGACTGAAATACCTGAAATACAGGTGGATATGCTTGAGGAGGCAGATGGCATTCTTTTTGGATTCCCGACCCGGTTCGGTGCTATGCCAGCTCAGATGAAAGCCCTTTTTGATTCAATGGGCGGGAAACTGTGGCACGAGCAGAGATTGGCCGGGAAGCCAGCTGGCTTCTTTGTCAGTACTGGGACCCAAGGTGGTGGCCAAGAGACTACTGCGTAAGAATTTCTTTGGTTATTGCCTCTGTTTTTATCTCCTAACTGTTTGTTTGATATGTGTTTTCCAATGTGTGGTGGTGATTGGATTGCTAACAGATGTGCATTTAGTTTTTAACGTAGAAAGGAGAATTCTTTATAGTGATAAGCCATCGGTGTCGATTTTGTTAATAAGATAGAATTTGTCTGTGAATTAGAAAGGCGGAAGGTTATATATTTTAGGTATATCAGCTAATTTGGAGAATAAATTGTGAAGATTGGAGTTCTGTCTGACTTATTTACTATAAACAGCATTTGCCGATTTCAAGCTCAGGTTTGATGTACTTTTTGAGCAAATGGACACTGCTCAATAGAACATGCTATCCTAGATTAGAGAATTACTGTAATTTAGATGCATACTATGCCTTCTCCTATGTTTTGGGCAATGGAGCCTGAATTGCAAATACATTCAAAGTTTGACATAGATGTATCAACAAAAAGAGGAGAGTCAAGCTATTAATTGCACCACTTAATTATGTCAAAATGATTCAAAATCAGGTCAAAGTTTTATGTAAAGGGCACGGATGTTATTGGTGTTCAAATATGTAGATAGCTCTAGCCACTAGGTATGGTAACAGTACCAAGATTATTACATTGGCAGACATAAGGCTAAATTAAACAAGAGACAATGTAACCTAAGATTCGGAGTCGTGGTAAGTTTGGGTTTCTTAGCCATGTTCTTGTGGCGTCCAATCTCTACACAAATTTTGGTATAATACGCAAGATTGTATAAATTAGCAACTGTCTGCTAAAATACTGGTACCTCATTTGGAAATCCTTATAGGAATTAGGGAATAGCATTGAAAAACACTATACTATTTGAATTAATATCCCGGTTTCAGATGTAACCTTTCAAGCAAGCTATCTCTGTTGGCTATTGTATATTTGCAAGTGTCTCATTTGTAAATACATCGGTCTGCATTTGCTTATAATTTGTTCCTTGAAAGGCTGGCGTAGTGACATGTGCATGTTTTCTTGTCAAACAGATGGACAGCAATAACACAGTTGGTGCACCACGGGATGATATATGTACCCATTGGGTACACATTTGGGGATGGCATGCACCAATTGGATGAGATTAGAGGTGGTTCACCGTACGGTGCTGGAGTTGTGTCTGCTGATGGGTCTCGGCCCCCATCCAAGACAGAGTTAGCTCTTGCCGAACATCACGGCAAGTACATGGCCTCTATTGTCAGGCGAATGGCGCAATAACTTGTTGTATAAATTGTAATTGTTCCCCTCCTTTTTTTTCAATTATTTTTGTTGTCCTTGTTATTTTGTTATTTATCATGGTATTTTTGTTTTCTAGTGTATCTCAATCATTTTTTGCTTACTGGTAAGAGCTTTTCATTTAATTTTATAAACATGGTCTCAGTACTAAAATCTTGAGCATGCTTTGGTTGATTTATGAAAGCAAACATCTAGGCTGAGTGCTGCTGTGCTGGCGTCCAGAGAATATGTGAATTGTGTATAACATGTAGATAGATATATATTGCAATGTAAATGTTAGCATTGATGCGCTTTTTGTGACTCGGTTGTTTTGCCAAAACTTCATAGTGGGCCTCATTTTTGTGCTTGACTTTAATAATATAGATATACATCTGAAGTGCAA
The DNA here is from genome assembly GCF_964058835.1 of Carex rostrata. Lineage (NCBI taxonomy): Eukaryota > Viridiplantae > Streptophyta > Magnoliopsida > Poales > Cyperaceae > Carex > Carex rostrata. The sequence continues at coordinate 3,556,238 of NC_135920.1, read as the reverse complement.
TACAAATCCTAAATTATGTCATAGTTTAGTATTATTATTATTATTATTATTACCACAAGCAAAGAAATCCACCCATCGAAATGTTTCTTAAAAGAATCTGAAGAATGCTCGGCGTTCTACAAAAAAAAAAGAATACATCCACAATCCATAAGAGGTACACTCTTAGCAGCCCCATGATAATCAAACCGCGCCAGAACCTAAAAACTACCAAATCTAAACCACATTTACCATAATCTAATTCTTCTCAAATCAGAAGTTTATCACCCAAACTACCCAAATAAACAAACTTAACAAAAACATCTCTTATACTACCTAGATGAGAGAACAATTGATGGATTTGATTGAGTGTCATTCGCAACTACTTTAGACGAACTGTCAATGGCAATATTGCCGAGCTCAACTGCCATTGCATCTCTCTCTTCTTTCTCTTTCCTCTGCTTATCAGACTCACCATCATTCATTGAAATGAGTTCTTGCTTTGGAGGTTGGGCAGGCTCACGTGTGAAGGGCCCTGCATTGAGCCAGGGATGCTGGAGCAACTGAGCTGCAGTTGGTCGTTTCTCTGGTACAAAATCTAGAATTGGTACTAGAAAATCAGCCAAGTCATTTGCATCCCTTTCATTGAAGTCGTACTTTTCAACTAGAACCTTATTTAGTGGCCAGAACCGCAACCGCCGAATGTGCCTCAAGTCACCATACCGGTTGAAGAACTCTCGTGAGTACCGACCCCCCAAGGCAATCTACAGAAGACAAGATATGACATGCTTAAGTCAAATATCCTAATAATGACAGCTATTTAAGTATAGTGCAAGGAATATGACTTGACACAGTACAGAACAGAATCTACCAGTACTGAACTGGTTCCAAATGGCTTGGTACTAATATAAGGTTACTGCTTTGCTTTTTTTTGGGGCCAACATCAAGAATGAGAAATGCATGTCTATGCTAACATATAAATATAAACCTAAGAAAAAAGCCATGAGTTTCTCAGTAAAATGCTTTGTAAACAGGTACAGTTTCCATACCGGACAATACATGCTTGCAGTTTCTCAGTAACATGAAACCTAGCCAGTATGTTATTCGAATACAGAGATATGACCTTGGAAAAATGCATGAATGTATTGTTCGTACCTTTCGTGGCATCATACCGAGAAGCTCCATCATCAGAGCAAGAAGATCCTGTATAAATGAAATTAGTATTAGATAGCATTTGATACTGCAATTTCAAAATATTATTTTACGCCATACAAAAATGTAACAATTGATACACTGACTCTTTACAATAACAAAAAGACAAGCCACCAGGATGAAACGGATTAACTAACAAGGTAAGTTTTCTTCCACTGTATAATGTGCAAAATGGTTCCACTGTAAAAAGTTTCCATAAAGTAGCTATGAAACGAAATAGATTGCGCCTTATGATAATGATAATTTTGAAGTTTCAAGATCTTTGACTTGATCCAAGTCTGATTGGAAACTTATGGACTCTTCTAAAATAAATAAGACCCATAGTCTAAGATACCCAACTAACCTAGAGCTGATTGGCATTACCTGAACCAACATAGAAGGACACTGGAACCCCCCAATCTCAAAAAAAAAAAATTGACCTAGCAAGATCCCAAATATTCTTAAAGCAGATCCAAACCCAATAAATCCAAAATATAACTGGCTGGTCCATAATCTGAAAACAAATCAAACCAAAGCTCAAGTGATGCAAACAAAAAACTAAACCAGATTGCTCCCATCTCGAACTAGAATAACTGAATATACCTCGAACCCCAAAAATCTGAGTCAAAACTTTTGACTTTATACCCAAAACAGCCCAGCCAGAACCGATTGACTCCTGAGTAAACCTAAATCCAACATGACTTGAATGGTTGAACCAGACTCTGAGATAACCCTAATGCACCCTGATCTGCCACCTTCAGAAGTGGCCATTACTGCAAGAATTGGATATGAGTATTTTACAAAGTTCCAAAAACTTCATGACCTAATCATACATGAATTCCTATAACACCATCAAAGCTTAACAAAGCAAATCCAAAAAAGCACAAATAATCGAAAAATGGATAGCTGACCTCATCACGGTCGAAATTGTCCCCACTGTGCGGATCGAAAAGCACATCTCCAGTGGCAAGCTCAAAACAGATGCATGCAAACGACCACACATCAGCCGACGTAGAGTATTTTGACCCCAGAATTACCTCAGGACACCTGTACTGTCTCGTCTGGATATCACTAGTGAACTGCTTGTACGTCCAGCATGCATTACCAAAGTCCACCAACTTGCACCTATAAAAAAATAAATTTTCTTTATTAGCCGAATACAGACAGTTACAACACTGCATGTACACCACACCTGTTCAGAATTAGATTTATCTGCCATGCCTACAAAAATGGAAGTTTGACCTCCATCTATTCCCTTCAATTTTTTTAAAATCTACCCAAACTGCCAATTGTGTTACGTATAAAGAAATAATGAAGCATGATAATTTGGGCATAGGTATGATGTGAGGTTTAAATCATCGGTAATGGCATGTTCCTTTATGCATTGTGTATTTTGTTTTGCAGAGAAAGTACTTGCATTTTGTAAATTTTAAGGTATGCATGTATGATTGTGCATAACATCTCCGTAACCAAATTAAAAAAATATATAAAAAACTTTTGGGCAATCTGAAGCATTTTTCTTCCATTCATTTACAATAATATACACTAGTGTGCAGGCAATCTAAATCCAACAACCGAGGAAAAGCAAGAACAACAATAGCCGTCTGTTATACCATAACAAAAATAAAACCAAATGTATTAACATTGGCAACTATCATCCAGCTTTTCTCGTGTTCATGCAAAAAAACAGCACATCCTCTAATTAATGTACAAGAAGAGCAAACTGTTTGTTAAAATCTTGACAATGTTGCAACTTAGCTACAGGGTATTCAATACCACAAGAGGTTTAGTTACTTAATATCGAATAGCTAGAGGCAACATAGGAACTTTTTCTTTTTCCCTGGTCTCACCTTGGAATTGAATGTTATTTGCCAGTAATGTAACAAGTTTGATGTTAACTAAAATTATGACAAAATTGTCCAACAAAGTGCTTTCTCTATCCACTTGCAGTTCTAAGATAATGAATTGTTTAGGTTTACCTCAAATCGGCCTCCATTGCCATTCTCTTTCTTGTCCCCTTACTCCCTCTTCTATTCTCTTTACCCTTTCCCTCTACACTACCTGCATCAGAATCCGCATCCCCCTTCTCTGACGACTCTTCAGCACCATCAGCACCAGTTGCTGACGTGGCCGCTGCAGCCTTCTTTGCCTTCCTCTTGATCTTCTTCTTCTGATTCTTTGTCAGCCCACCATTTGATGAAGAAGCTACGATAACAACCTGCTTCGTAACTGCTGCATCATCGGCTTGATTTGTTTTTGGTAAAATAAGCTCTGCAGCCGTCCTTCTCGGATCTTTTGATGAATCAATAGACGACAACAACAAAATGTTTTCGGGTTTTAAATCTGTATGAATGATGGAGAGTTCTCGGTGGAGGTAATCTAGACCAATTAAAACATGGCGACAAATTTCTCTAACCATGTTAAGAGGGATACCACGGTAGTCTGTATATTTGATAAGAGTTAGGAGGTTATCGCCTAAAAATTCAAAGACCATGCACACGTGGGACCCGTTGGGGCCAGAGTGCTTAAAGTGATCCAGTAGTTTGACCACACATTTTGTGTCACTTGGGTCACCTTCAGCAACTTGTTTTAGGATCTTTATTTCATCCATGGCTGCCTCAGCGTAGTGCTGTGCACTCTTTTGCACCTTTAATGCGACATATCGCTGGAAAGAAAAGGGGAAATTTTAAGGGATCTGTTGGGTACTTCATTCAGACATTTTATGATTGTTACAGGATGGTATTAATTGGTTTAAGGGTTTGGTGGGTACAAAGGTAAGGATAGCCATTACCTACTGAAGATTGTTTTGATTTTGGCAATAGGAAAGCTAAAGCTTCCTACTTAAAATTATTAGAGACCAACCCAGAGATACAAACTACTGGAGTCAGCTTTATCCTATTAAATTAATACCGTCTACCAACAACATTAAAAGTTGAAAACAGACAACAAGTCCCCCTAAATTATTTGTATTTTTTTCTTTTCCGAAGCAAACACAAAGATGAGAAGTTAAAAGGGTTCTATCTCTTATTGAGGGAGAATGATGTGAGCGTTCTCCATCAAATTTGATTTAATCTCACAATCTAGTTGTTCCAATAAACATGCCCAACTGGTTCGAACTCCAGTTCACTGTTTGGTTAGGAAATTTGGGGGGAATAAGAACGGTACTCAGGCATTGTTACTACCCCAAACACCAATTTGATTATGAAAACAGGGGGCTGTTCCTTTGTTTAATTCTCCCTCTAGAATAACTACTTCTAAGTAAGAACAGACAAGTTAACAGTCTGCATAGATAAAGTGAACGACGACAAGAATACCGAACCTTTCATTTAAGTAATCACTGAAATTTAATTCCAAAAATGAACTGAATGGATGTCAGAAATCATTATACTTTATATATTCTTCTTGGAATTAAGTCACAAATCTCCATTTTGGATTTCATAACCAAACACAAACAGCTAATAGCAGCTACCTTGCATTGGAACTGCCCGAACTAATAAAAGTAAAACCAAATTATAAGCACCGAATATAAGGAATAGGTTGTTACCGAGTGAGAGGTGTCCCAAGCGAGCCAGACAGTAGAAAAATGTCCCCACCCGAGCTTTGCTTGTACGACATAGGTGCCCTGTTTGAATGTATCTCCGATCCGTACGGCGTGGTAGCCTCCCCGGCGATAATCCTCCGTCCCTTCATCCTCCGACGTGTCGTAGCTACTCTCGCTCCTCCCCTCTTCCTCCTCCTTCACTCCCGCCATTGGAGAGAGAGAGAGAGAAGTAGATGTCTTAAATGCGTTTATCTATTTATTGGTTCGTTAAATGGGATTTGGAGAGAATTTGGGATGGATGGAGCTAGGGTTTGCTTCTCTACTTGCCCTTGTCTGCCCTTCTTTCTTCCCATTTCTATTTCACAAATCTAGAGCGCCGTCCCAGACTGGTCCGGATCAAATCCAACCTTCAAGTGTACAATTGGAGGATTAAAAGAGATATGAACCGTTTATCTTGACTTCTACGGACCATATTTCTCATTGCTAGTGAGCATACCAATAATTAGGATCTAAAACAGACGATCCAGATCATCGTACGATGCTCCAACTGTGCCCTTGCAAAGATGCAACTGGAATAGTCGAACACTTCTCGAACCAACCCAAAGGTGGAGATGTTACGATTTCATTAAATTTTGTTAGAATTTTTTTTATAAACCATAATTATAAAAATTATTTTTACTAAATCAGTATGACAGTATGATTATTTTATTTTTTATTTTTTTTTTAGAAAAATCATAAAGACTGAATAAGCTATTCGGTCTGAAAATTTTACTTGTTTTGAGACCGAATAGCCTATTTGGTCCCAAGCTATTTCACAACTTTTCACACCAAATCCTGCGGCCATTGGTGTGGTTGGTGTGGTGATGTATTTTAATTCTGTTTTTTATTGGGACCAAATTATGTCCGTTGGTACAAGGTAAAACCGTCAACCTGGGTCCCTTATTAAATTAATTACTACTCTAACTAATTTTAGAAATTCATTAGAATTTATCCTTTCAATTTAGAACTCGAGTCGAGGCTTCGTAAGATTTTATAATTAAATTCGTACGAATATTTCGAATGTTTTTTTTTCAATTTAGGATCCGAATAATTTGATATCAATTTATATATACAAATATATCTAATTAAATCTCTATAATTCTCTAATAAACGAGATTTGTAAATACATCATTTCAAATTATGAATTTATTCGTACGAATTATGAATAATTCATATACTTACATTTCAAATTTTAGAACTCAGTTTATTTAATCACCAATACATGTTAATTTAAAATAACCATATTTTCAATAATCTAACAGGAATCGTATCTAATTTTTAAATTACGAACCTTTTGAAAAATTAGAACTAATTTATAAATCTTATAGTTTAGTTTTAAATCTTAATTCAATATGTATTAATTTCATAACTCAATTATATCTCGGAATTTTTAGTTTCATTTTAATTTAATCAGGTATAATATGAATGATCATTTAATTAAATAAAAGTTTAATTTGAGCGAAATTTTTAATTTAGCATATTAATTTGATTTAAAATTTCGGGATATAACACAAACTCTGACCTTGATTAATCTTAATATATATATTACATCCTAATTATATGTTTGTTGGTTCAACTTGCAATGAAATATATTAATTGGGTGCAATTTATAGTGAACGGAGGATAAACCAAAATAACCAAAATAACAAGATATCGGAAGGGTAAGTGAGACGAATATAAAGGGGACCGAATGACCTGCTCAGTCTGTGCAACGGGGACAAATGCCTTACTCGGTCGGGGTATTTTCCAAATTTTCTGTGGACGCTGCCACAAAAAACTGTGAAGTAGCATGGGACCGAATAGGCTATTCAGTCGGTCCCAAAAAAGTAAAATTTTCCGACTGAATAGTCTATTCGGTCTTTATGGTTTTTCTAAAAAAAAAAAGTAATCATACTGGTTTAGCAAAAATGATTTTCTTAATTATGGTTTATAAAAAAAATTCATTTTGTTATGCTAAATATTATACGTCGAGAAAAAAAAATCTCAGAAAAATGAAACAATCATATCAGTTTTTTTGAAAAATTAATAAAAGAAATTATAGTCTTTATAGTAATATTACTTCTTACGAGATAAATTAATTCGTCTGTGGTAACCAAAAGACAACTTATTATTGATATTATTATTATTATTATTATTATTATTAATATTTAACAAAAGCGGACGTGCCCACCGATTTTCATTAACATGAAAACCATATAAAAGACATGTCTTACTGGTATCACCATTGATATCAGCCTACAACAGTAACAACATTCACAATTATCCATACAATATATTATAAAAAAAATACTTACACATAGCAACCACAAAAGAACAACATCTATAGAACAATATTATTAACTAATTAATTTAACAAAACTATAAAGATTGCAGTGATGTATTATAATTAATTCTTATCATATAATATAGAAAATGAAGTAATCATGCTAGTTTTTTTAAATATTTTTTAGTTATAAAAATAAAATGAAGGTTAAGAAGGCACAATTTGTGTCTTTCCTTTTAATTATACAACTCGTGTAAAAAAAATTGTAAATACATAATCGTATTATATTTATCTCCGTATTTACTTCTTTTATGGAAATCTATCTTCGTATTTACTTGTATTGACGTCTTATTAGTTATTTGTATAGATAGCAAGAGATGATCATAAGATGCCCTTGGTATTTGATCGAGCAAATTTTATATAAAATAAACTTAATATTTATTAAATGTTGTAAATTTGTAATGTAATCTCAACAAATAGTACAATACAAATAAAGTAGAACTAGGGTGTTCTTAAGTTCACCAAGCTCTTTGGTGAACTCAAGTCTAAAACCGGTTAAATCGGCTTTAAATGACGAATCCAAACCATTAAAACCCGCCTACTTTATAAGTGATGCATCTACGTGTGAAAAGTTATTACATGTATACATTAATTTAGTATAAAATCAAGCGGTCAAAAAATGTTTAAAAAATAAATGCATTAAAATTAATTTATTATCCTTCTAATTTTGACCGATTTACTTTATACGGAATTAATTTGAATGTTTAAAATTTTTACATGTAGAAACACCACTCGTAAGGTGGGAGAGTTTCAACGGTTCGAATTCGTCATTTAAAACTGATCGTAAGTCTTTTAAAATTTATCACAATTGCAATGAATTATATTTATTAAATGTATTCGTGGATTGTGTAAATGTATAGAATTGGTATTAAGTTGTCACAACCTTTTTTATAATATTTGGAAGTCCAAAATTCATTTATCACAAGATTCCTGTGCTCCATGACACTGATCGCCGGTCTTTGTTATTTTCTACATTAATTAATTTGGTACAGATCAGGGAATTTGGACTGGTTCTTGAAAAACAAAAGAAGATAATTCTGACTCGAAAAAATATTATCATTTTGTTCTTATGACCAAATATACATCTTGACTAATTTTTCACATTTATTTTTCTGTACATACCAGAAATTTACGCAAATAGAAGCCAACATATCAAATTTCAATATCGACACATTATAACACGTTTTTTTTTAAGTAAAAGCATAGGTCAAACCATTTAACTGTTTAATATTCACGAATAATTATTTTTTCTAGATTTCGACATACGACCTCCCACACAAATAATATTGTCTTTATCACTAGTTTATCAATAAATTATAATACTTGATGCTGCGAACTGCACAAAAAAAGTTTCACGAGCAGGTTACAATATATTATTATCATTTTGGGCTTTCGCTATGTGTGTGTGTGAGGTTGGTTAATGTCAAATTGATTGTTTTTGAGATTCCATGCAACTAAGTCTTTTGTAATTTTTAAAGTCTAAAAAATCAATCCAAACAGTTAGATGTGATTTTTATATTAAAATGTGCTTGGAGACCAAATTTTATATTTTTTGGAACTTTTTTACTACTTATTAAGCCACTTTGAAAATTACTGATCCAACGATGGCTTCTGATTTTACTGTTTTGTTAAGCCACCGTTGGATCAGTAATTTTCAAAGTGACTTAATAAATAGTAAAAAAATTTAGAAAAATGTAAAATTTGGTCTCCAAGCACATATTAATATGGAGAACAAGTTGAACGGTTCAGATCGACTTTTTGGATTTTGAAATTTCAAATTTGGACCAATAACACTTCGGCCTATATGCTACCGAAAGCATATTAGTCTCTCTCTCTCTCTCTATATATATAGAGAGAGAGAGAGAAAGAGAGGTTGGCTACTCTACTTCCATAAGCATATGAGGGTATATGCTTATAAGTCATTTTTTCGTTTTCAAAATTCAAAAAGCAAATCTGAACCGTTAGATGTGATCTCTATATTGAAATGTGCTTGGAGACCAAATTTTACATTTTTCTGAATTTTTTTTACTATTTATTAATCCACTTTGAAAATCGCTGATCCAACGGTGGCTTAACAAAATAGTAAAATCAGAAGCCACCGTTGGATCAGCGATTTTCAAAGTAGCTTAATAAATAGTAAAAAATTCAGAAAAATGTAAAATTTGGTCTCCAAGCACATCTTAATATATAGATCGCATCTAATGGTTCAGATTGACTATTTGGACTTTGAAAACAGAGAAAAAGAATTTGAAAGATAGAGTGCATTTGGGTGCATTTAAACCCTCCTATATATATATATATATATATATATATATATATATATATATTTTCCTTTTGCATGTTGGAAAGCAAAAGGTTGACCTAATAATTAACGTACCGGGAGGAGGCATGCTGGCATGGTAAGGGGTGGTTCATCAGAGAAAGCAAAATAATAATGGCTGGAAAAAGATACGAACTGGACCACCCCCGCAGGCACAGCCCTTTTAGTAGTGACGTGTCAGGATCTTATCAATTTCACTTTAATTTTCAACTTTTTTTAAGATTTGCATCGTCCCAACAATGCACAGTGTACAGCGAATGGAATTGTAGCTGAATTGGAAGGAAGAACGAGAAAAAAATGGAAATAATCAGTCGAAGTAGTCTAAGTTAGCAGGCTAAAATCAAGAAGTGGAAGGCATATTTTCTTTTTTTAAATAAGATAAAAAAAGTCAAACCTCTAATTTTATATTTTATTGATAAATTAAAAATACAATGAATAAGGCTTAGATGCTATGGATAGTATAAGGCCTTCCGTACTACGGACTCAAAAATCTATCGTATAAACTTCAAACTTTGTTCTAAGTAGCTCAGTAAATTAGTTATATAATAAACTTGTAGAATGCCAACTTTTACTATTTTTGAAAAAAATTTACTACTTTTTATGATTTATGAAATATGGTAAAAAATAACTTAAAAATAAAAGAAAATTGCCAATGTTTTAAGCCATTTTTTTATCATTTTTTATAAATCATAAAAAATAAAAATAATAAAAATTGATATTTTATTATATAACCAATTTACTAAGCTACTTAGATTAAAGTTTGAAATTTATACGATAAATTTTTAAAACTATAGCATGGAAAGCCTTTTGTAATCCATAGCTAATAAGCAAATACAATATAGTCAAAAAGTATGAACTTGCTAAAAAAGTATTGAGCAGAAAAAAAAAAATAGAAATTACATCTCTTGTAACCAACTCAAAATATAAACACGAGATATAAATTGAACCGTTTCAACGATCTAGGGTATGTTTGGTTTGAATTGAAAATAGACTATTTTTGAAATTAAGCTATTCGGAATAGCTTATTTGGTGTTTGGTTGGATTAAAAAAACTAGAACAGTGAATCCAAACCTTTTGTCTTATTAAAATAGACTATTCTTAAGAATTTTAAGATTTAACTATTCTAATAAGACAAACTGTAGCTATTCTTGATTTGACTATTCTAGCTATTCTTATTTTGCGATCATCTGTGCATGAAAATTGGGTGCACAATAAGAAATTTGACGATTTGACAATCTCCACAACATGAGAAGGGGGAAGTAGCACCTAGTTAATCAAAAGTTGAAAGTTCAATTCCCTCACAAATTTGCAGGTTTTTCAAAAAAAGGGAAAAAAAGGGACAATCTCAACAACATAAAAGCTGGCACTGGAAGTTTGGAACATCTTACAAATGATAATTGCTACTTGGATTTTCTGAGTTACAACATTGAAAAGATTTGTCAACACACAGCTTGTAAATTCACAATTATTTACATATCTAGTTAAGAGAAACCACATCAGAAAAAAAAGTTGCCTGAATACTACATGCTGTTGGAATAACAATACATGCCTTGATCACAGCAAGGATAGCAATTAATAGCCGAAGAAAGAACAAAAGGAATAACCAATACAAGTTTTTCCTTACAAGCAAGCGGTTGAAATCAATCGTTCCTGTCTCTGCATGTGGGACAATACCACTTCCCCTTGAATCTTGTCTCCGGCGTAAGACCGACACATGAATAATGAAACCATTCACCACCTTCACACTGTAGATGAATGATACACATTACCAGCACATAAATATACAAAGTACATCCATTTTAGATTTACAAAAACTCTGGGTTTCTGAGAAAATAATCCATGAAAAGCATATCAGTCAAATATCTTCCCTCGAGGATAATTACCTTGCTCAATACAGACCACACTTGTACATTCCCCTCAGGTAACTTAGGTGGGCAACATCTTGACCACTGTGGATGTACGGGCAGCTTTGAGATATGGAACAGACAATCAAGTACTGACTACCCAAGTTAGGTACCTGAGGGGTGTGAAGTAACTGGTACATGCCTTGGCAGGTATGGTATCGAACTATCATAAAATAAAAAATTATGGTGTTCTACTGGCCACACTTGATTATAAGACTTGATCAACTATCCAGTATCAGTCACGTTCATTGACGTACAATTAAGTGGAAAACCAAATCAACAAAAGCAGCAATGATGCAACAGTTATCATCTGATCCAACCAGAATGCATACTAACCCTAATACTGGTATAAAGCAGTACAAAATGCAACCGGCATAATGTCAGCATAATACACACCCAATCAGTAAATCATCAGTATTAAGGTGTGCCTTGGATCTAGTTCATAAATCATAGACAAGTAAGATAACTTACATTCTCATTGTCGCAAGCGATCATGTCACCATATGACACCTGGAAAGGAACAACATCTCAGTAATCCAAAATTCTCAATATAAATCAACTAAAATAAAATAGACAAGGATGAATAAAATAACACATCCTTTGCAAGGTACCTGATGGCAGATGCAGTAGGTCGGCTCATTTGGGTCAATTGGCTGGTCGGGCTCGACATAGGTGGCAGTGCTGTTCTTCTTGTTGCTTCCAGGAGGAGGCATGAGGTCCACGTCCCATTCCCTCTCGTGCTTCAACCGCTTCGAGGATTGTGGAGTGATATAACCGCCATTCCCCCCTTTACGCCTTTCTTCCCTTGATGCAACGGGGAGTGGAGGCAGTACTGCTGGTTCGTCCGGAGGTAATTTCCCCTCTGTCAAAAGTTAAAATTAACCAGGGATTATTCCTGTTGATATACCAAACACTGATACATTCTTTAGTTATACTAAATTTTTATATTATGACGTCATGGCTTATCAAGAAATATTTGAGCACAACATTATATTTTTTTATAAAGAATACATGAAAACAGCCTATAGGATCGGTCTTAAAACACTCAGGTAATGTACCAGTCCAGGTCTTGCAATGGTGTGCAAGGTACATCCTGTGTAGTATTCTGGATCCAAAAGAGAACCAATAGCCTCAATTGAATGAGGGTAGCATGGAGGGGCCGTTCGGCAACAAGGGATTAAGAGCCTAAGGAGCGCTAAGGAACCAATGTTCGGTTGTCTTAATCTGTGGATGAAAGGTAAGGAAGCTAAATGAAGGGGCAAAGGTGCCTTAAGGTTCGGGCAGAGGATTAAGATCCGGGCAAAAGGAGGCTAAAGGAGGTGATCTTAATCCGCGCTAAGGAACCGGTGTTCAGCCGGATTAAGCGACTAAAGAAGTTAAAGGAAGTGGATTAAGTCTTAAGGAGGCTTAATCCTTTGTTGCCGAACGGCCCCGGAGTGATTTAAGATCTGTACTTTTTGCTTGGTTCTAGCATCATGCATTGGTATTTGCCGTACCACAAGGTAAGTACGAGGTTTTACTCCAAGCATCCCAACGATTCCTCTATTTATCTTAATCATTTTTCAGTTTTGATTTTATCTATTCTCCTACTTTAATGTGCTTAGTTTCACATCACAAAACAGGAAATGATTCTGGTACTTTTTCAGAGACCAGCTTTAGTTCTCATATGATAGTTGGCTTAACCTATATTTTCATAAAACTTTCATTTCCCTCTTACGGTACAAACTTATATGTCACATTATGCATGTGTTTTTACAAGATTACAACAGCACCTTGCTTTAGATCGTCAGCAAACTGTTCCAAATCCTCTGTGAGCCGCTTTACATGGCTCTCAATCTGTAATCTTTCTCATAAATTAATAGTGATGCAATAGATGTATATATTTGAGTAAATTAAGCTGTGTAAAAACTTACTAGATCATACGCTTGCCGCGCCAGCAAGACTTTCTCTGTACAAAGGCCAAGTGCATTTTCCTGACTAGCTTCAATCTCTTTTTTCAATTTATCCAGAGCAGATTCATCTTCAAATTCATGATTTAAGCTGTGAGAAGATTTTGCCACGTAGTATTTCGTTTGATCTTTTGTCTGACCAATAATACCTGTATAATATCATAAATTAAAGCAGTAAACAATAGATGCAATTAATAAGACCAATGTGCATCATATCTCATTCAAAGTGCACACTGCACACCGTAAAGCAAATTGACCAACAGCAATGTAAAGGAGACAATTAAAAATACCAATGTAACATTCACTGGTTCAATGAATAAGTGTAGATGTCTAAAGGAAAAATTCACCTTGAGCTCTTTCATCAAGCTCTCTCATTGTAAAAAGAATCCTCTGCAGATCTCCAGCCAATGTGCTTGAATCTATTACAAAAAAATTAGATTCTAATGTAAGAAGTAAATAAAAGGAGTTTTTGCATTTATACACTGGCAAAGTAAACATTGTAGCATTGCTGTACAGGCTGTAAAATAAATATTAATTGTCAATTTGCACATAAAGTTTTCCTTTTGCCCAGATGAGGTAAATTGATACTCTGATAGTAAATAACATTTTGCAAGGATTTATATGTAAATAATGGTACCAACGAACACATGCAAAACGACTAAACAAACAAACAAACAACAGACTTACACTCAAGATAGTCATCAATGTAAACTCCTGTTCTCGCGATGGCCATGAATGGAGCTTCGAGCTAGGGTTAGGGTTTCAGCGAGACCTGGATCAGAATCCGGTCGATTGATTGGCAGGCTCAACGACAAGGGCAATTTAGTAAATTAGAAGCAGATTGAATTTTATTCCCTTCTTCTCAGAATGGCCCAGAATTGGAAAATGAAATACAGGCTTTGGGCTTTAACCCCATCTATACATTATTATTATTTTGGGCACTTGAGAGCCTGTTTGGTTCTGTTATTCCCATCTCAATCAAAGTTTTTCATGCGCGAATCTCAATGAAGAAACTTTTTTCATACACGAATCTCAACGAAGTTGAATGGTTGGGATCGGAATAACATGATATAATACGAAAGCTTATTAGTTACGGTGATAGATCATGTAGCTTAATTCTGCTGATGGCACAATTGGGCAACATGTCATCTAAACCATGATTGAGTTCGACAGTTGGATTTGATAAAGGCCCGCAGCTGTTATAACATTGGAATATCTGCATTGAGTTAAAACAGATTAGATAGTTCAGATTAAAGAATAAACATAAAATCAACAGTTCGGGTTAGATAAGAGGCGCAACCACTGTTATAGTTATAGACAGGCGGTAGACTGTACTGATGCACAATTTAAAGCCAGGAGAACAAAAAAGTAGCTCTGGATGCTGACATCGAGCATTTCACTAACACAGCAACCCATTGTCCATGAGACGAATATATTTAGACAAACTAGAAAATTCACGAGTATTCAATAAAACAAATATATGTACAACAATCCAGACAATTTATAAGCAGCAGTGAGCCTCAGATGATTTTAGAAGCAATATTTTGCCAGTACGGCTCAGGTATAACTTTACAAGGGCTGATAACTTGGGGAAACTGACCGTAACTGCAAAATTTTTGCATGTACATTGAAGGGTGCATACTCCAGTTTATGTAAAAAACGAGATCACTATTCAGAGGCGGAGAGAGTAAAAGTCAATCAGAGTTAATTGATTCTCATTTTTTTTTTCAAATTTTTTGTATATATACACAGCTTTCTATATAATCTAGAGTAAAATGATCCTCATTCGCAACATAAAAAATTTATATGATTGATCCTAATTCATGACCCCCATAGTCAGAAAGTCCAGCTCCACCCCCGTCACTATTAAAAAACATCTAAATATATATGCTGAACAACGAAAGCGTACAAATTATATATTATATATTATATATTAATAAAAAGAGCCTTGTAATTTGAATAACATGAAGATGAAGTTTTTTCCTTTCTTATTAAATTTTCTTTTTGATAAAAGTGGGATAGGCACTACTATTTAATTGGAAGTTGAAACAAATTTATGTTTTTGTGCGGTACCAAATCACTGGTACCTGTAGACAACTGCACTGCTGTTCCTATTTTATTAAATATAAATTGTTAAATATAATATACATCCAGAACATCTGCTGATACTTGGGACTACCTTTGAAAGCCCCTTTTTTTACCAATTACTGGAAAGATAAACGCCGTTTAACTAGAAACATAAAGTCACAATTCACTAGTTCTCCTATACGCAAAAGAGCAAGAGAACCATACATGCCAGCAAATTTATAATCTTCATAGCTTCTCAATCACATGAAAAGAGCAAGATTGCGTAAATTAATTTTTCTTGATGCCTGATCCCCAATAACTACTAGCTAAGGCCAACCAGACAAAAACAATCGTCTGAGCAGAGAACCATACATGACAGATAGATTTCCACTTATCAACTTATGCCAGAAAACTATGATGACACTAGCAAGTTGTGAAATAGTGAAAAACAAAATAACTCATGCAAAGATAAATTAATTTATAAGAGAAACGAATGGGACATAATTTGTGCAAGTCTCACTAGTAGGAACCCTCCCATTCAATACCCAAATCAACATTATGACATCACAATCACCAATCTCCCACCTGCAATTCCTACGCCATGCCATTTGTGACCCGGATGGTACTTTTAAGAACTTTAAAAAGAAATTCACACAATATACACAGGGGTTTATCTTTTTTTTCACAAATTTCAATCCCCGCCACCCCAATTGAGAGATGCTGAACTGTCCATAGTAGCAAGCAAATGAAGTTGACTTCTAAGAAACTATCTGTTTTTCTTCCCTAACCCGCAATCATACATCATATCTTATCAATCTTATCAGCCTTCACGACCGGATTTCCTTTGGCAATTGCCGCACGACCTGTGGATTTGTAATCAAAGGAACATTCATGAATATCAGAATACCGGTGCAGAGAGCAGAATGTGCCACCACACCGGCACTGGAAGCCTGTGAGACCGACTTTCTTCCTGCAAAAGAAACAGCGGTTCGCTGGCATGTTCATCTTCAGATCCTCAGTGGCATTCACCTCTGCAGCAACTGTGGATGCCTCAGCAGCGGCTGGTTCAGACAGGAGAGATGACGATGAGCCCATGCTATGTGATTTCTCAGCAGGTCGGGTGGGTTGGGAGAGGAGCGGTTGTTGCTTGATGAACTCGCGATAGCACTTTGAACACATGTTGTTTGTAACTGAACTACCATAGAAACCACAGTTGTTGGCACAGAGAATCGGAGCATCTGGTGCTCGTAACTCGGTCTCTTCTGTTTCCTGCTTCCAGCTCTCTTGTGCCATTTAATTTTCAGAAGCTAGTACAATAGCAAAGGAAATATTGATTTATTACAAGTTTGCAACTATTAAAGTTTTCAAGAAGCGGGTTGCATAAGGAGGGATCATTTGATAGTATGGTGTGTTATTTGGTATTATATAAGACAGTTTGTATTATGTATCCGAGATTAAATTACAGAAAAACAAAGTATCTATTAGTTATCAAACTATGGAATATGTAAAGAAAAGGTAGAAACTTTAGTAAGGGAAAGGTTATGCATACTAAAACAATATAATTTAAATAATTTCCATGAAAAGGCCTTCTGAATATTCATAGCTCCGTACCAGATAGCAAAAATTCTATTCAAATTTTCCTCAAAGAAAATTATATTGAAATTTTCTCAATGGACAATAATTTGATGAACAAAGCTACTCAAGATAGGCAATTATATTAGTGAAATCCTTACATAAACTCGTATTATTATTATTGTTATAAATTTAAGAACAATCTGCATAACATAGCGATAACATAAAATTCAACTGCAACAACGTCGGAGGTTATTCGAAACAAAGCACTTTTATTTCATAGTACGGGGCTTAATCAATAAAGAAAAACCAAGAAATTCAAGGAACATAATTTTCTTTGTTTGCATGAGAAATAGAACAGATCGAGGACGAAAAGTGCCAAAAAAGATAGAATTACCTATACGTGCTCTTCAATTGATCCGTATTCTTTTCGTCCAAGAATTGAGAATTTCTGGAAGGCGAGAGATAAAGCTAGGGTTTCTAAGTTTATTACAAAAAAATCGGGTCGCGAAGCCCCCCAATTTGCCATTATCTTGCTTCTAAAGCAGGTAGGTGAGCTCAGGAACTTAGCATGAACGTGGTCTGCATATACCAAGCAAATATTACGCTTTTCAATTTAAAACCGGTGTATTGCCCAGGTTCTTTCAATAATTTGAACCGTCTTTGCTCATCTGATCGATGCGTTCTAAATAAGATCTACTATTTTCGGTACAATCAGTTATAGAATCAGCAGATCACTATTTTCTCAGAAACTGACCCGTTACAGGAAAAACTATAGTTGAATGGACGGAGGATGCTTGTTCAAAATAATGTGAACAGGCCAATCTGACCGAATATGTAGGCAATCGGTTTGGATCGGCGTAACGTGACAACAAACAAAATGCAAGTTGATTTGACTCGGACAGCGCAAATCGGCAAATTGAACTGTGACATCAAGTGTCAATGATGCAGCGCAAAAGGCAAGTTGATTTTTTATTTTTATTTTTGCTCAAGAAAAACGACATCAAGTGGGGCCCTCATGTCAAGGATGCAGCTAGGAGTGGTAACGAGCTAGTTCGATCCGAGCTAGGTTTTAGCTCAGCTTGTTAAATTATGGACCGAGCTACAACCAAACGAGCTGGACCTAGGGCATCAGAGCTAAAACCTTAGCTTGAGATCGTAACAAACCAGCCCGAGCAGACTCGCTGGGTATGGCTGGATCTTGTTTTAAGAAGAAAATAAATTCTACAAACTTTTTGGATCGAGCTATACAGTATAAAATACACACAAATTCATACAAAGTCACAAATTGATGCCTAGCCAAGCTAGCTTGTGAGCAGGTAATCAAACTAAGCCCCAGCTTGAACTCGTTAATCCTGGACTGAGCTAGTGACTAGTTAGCTCGTTAACAGCTCGATCCAGTAATGAACGAGTTAGGTGCGAATCATGACCGAGCTACGAGCTACGAGCTTTTTTGCCACCCCTAGATGCACCTACTATTAATGGCATCTTTAAACGACCCAACCCGAATCAGTACCCGACTGGATACACTTGCGTAACCGGATCTGAATAGGTGACTCAGTCAATGGTATCGATCAAGAGTTTTTTTCAAGGAACAAGGCATTATGAACTTAATTTTTTTTAATAACATATAAAATAATTAAATTGAACAGATTAATTAGTTTTAATCAATTTTCAAAAACAATATTTTTGTTTGATATTTCAGTTAAGATTCACGGTAATTATGCTGGATTATTCAACGTAATTGGATTCAACTTCTGCAATTTTCAATTTATTTGTAATTTTGTAATTTTGCTAATCGGTTGTTTATCCCATTTTTACCACTACCAACTAATCAGTCGTTTATCCCATTTTTTACGACACTGAAAAACAAAGTGGTAAGCATTCTGTACCGGCTAGTGAGAACCTTCTTACTGGTGACAATATCTGACATAGGGAGAACCTTTGCTAATATGATATTGATATGTAACACAATACAAAATCCATTAAAAGTATCAATTCAATTTCAAATAAAAAAGGAACGGCTGAAATAGGAAAATTACAAATACATCCCTCAAGAAAGCAATAATCTGATCTCAAACATATTTATATTCGAGTTAGGCTGGGGTGCTATGGATAGCATAGTGGCCTCTATGCTACGGCTCAATATTTGAGTTTTCAAAATTCAAACGGTCGATCCGAACCGTTCATCTTATTCTCCATATTAATATCTGCTTGGAGACCAAATTTTACATTTTTCTGAATTTTTTTACTATTTATTAAGTATTTTACAAAATTGTTGATCCAACGGTGGCTGCACAAAACAGTAAAACCGTTGGATTAGCGATTTTCAAAGTGACTTAATAAATAGTAAAAAAATTCGGAAAATTATAAAATTTGGTCTCCAAGCAAATATTAATATGGAGAATAAGATGAACGGTTCGGATCGACCGTTTGGATTTTGAAAACTCAAATATTGAGCCGTAGCATAGAGGCCACTATGCTATCCATAGCACCCCAGCCTAACTCTTTATATTCTTTCTATAAGAAACTATCTGGTACTTGCCTTTCGCATTTACCACTGCCAGTGCCAGTCAGACCACATTACTCCAATTTACACTCAGCAGCAGACCGTAATTCCGTATGATGCCACTGTCAATTAAAACCCTTCTCTCCAATTACCAATGCGTTAATCCCGTAAGAGTTTGAAGTTTTAAATTGCCATCAAGATTGAGAATGATTCAAAGGCACATAGTAATTATGTGAGAAATCATGCATTCAAAATTCAGATGAGAGAAATTATTTGTTGTCATAAATAGAGATATTTAATAGTTTGATAGCTTGACTTCTAACATTTATTAAAAAAAAAAGAGTGAGTCTATGGTACTATGCATATCACGGGTTGTTACCGTGCTACGGCTCTATATTCGAGTTTTCAAATCCTAACGGTTGATCCGAACCGTTCATCTTGTTCTCCATATTAATATGTGTTTGGAGACCAAATTTTACATTTTTTGAAAAAATTTTACTATTTTTTTAGATATTTAGAAAATCACTTGATCTGAAAATTCTGGACCATCCAAAAACAGTGATTTTCAATAAATCTAAAAAAATAGTAAAAAAATTTCAAAAAATGTAACATTTGGTCTCCAAACACATATTAATATGGAGAACAAGATGAACGGTTCGGATCGACCGTTAGGATTTGAAAACTCGAATATAGAGCTATGGCATGGTGCCAAATCGTAATATGCATAGTACCATAGACCCACTAAAAAAAAATGCCATTAAAATCTTGACGTTAGCAACTTGCTACATAGAGCAGCAGTTCGTCTGGCTACAATAAATCCAAGTGACCTGACTTTTGCTCCCCGACTCGCCTGACAATGTACTGCACCGATGCACGACTGAATTCATATCCTCCGTCATCTCAAAAAAAAATAATAAAAAAAAATTCATATCCTCCGAGATATCTCAAATTTCGAGTTCTGTGAAATTTCCAGACCATTCAGATTTCTAAAACACCAATCTTAAAGTAGCCCAATTTCTATTAATATTGTTGCGTGACTTCTATAAAGGCTCGGTTTTGGATAAACTAAAAAATTAAGTCATTTCATAAGATAATCTATGTTCCCTGTCAGATAACTCAAGAGTTTATCTGAAACTGGGCCATACTATTGATGGTAACTGAAATCCTAATCTGTCCATTAGGCCTAAATTTCATTTTGGGCCTTTTGGCCTGTTTATAAAAATTTAATCCTAGCCTGCGGGAGATGCATACAAAACTTTATTCAGGATACAAATCCGGAGTTATGTTGGATGAAGTCGACGCTAATTCAGAACAGCAAGAATAGCTCACTAATTCGCGTTAGGAGCTATTTTATGATTTAAACAGATTAGTTAAAAAATAAAAATTGCTCACTAATTCGAATTAGTATTGTCAATTCACATGTGTATGTTTGGTTGGAGTAAGAATATGTTATTTTTAGAAAAGCTATTTGAAATAGCTTGTTCTTTGTTTGAATGTGGTTGAATAAGCTAGAGTAGTGAATTAAACTCTTTTATCTTATTAGAATAGTCTATTTTTACTAAAAGTTAAATTTAACTATTGTAATAAGACAAATGTCAAAAGAGCTATTCTAGTTATTTTTATTTTACAACCAAATTTGAGTTAGAATGCTATTCACATTTCATCCAAACATACCAGGATACCATGCTATTTTCGCTTCATTCAAACCTGAGTTAGCAATTTAGCGTGCTATTCTCACTTCATCCAAACATACCAAGATACCATGCTATCTAGAGAGAGAAAGAGAAAGAAAACGAGGAAAAGAGAGGAATTGTAGCAGATTTGAACTCCTTTATTCAACCGGTGAAATTATTAATTCGATTAATCAGAATTATGGCTTTATTTATACAATATTTTTTTATCTAAAAACTTTATTTATTAAAATTAATAAGTCAACTATTTAGGATAATTTCTCACATCCTTATTGACGCTTGAGAATACAATATTAACAGTTTAACACTTCATCGAATTCAAATTTGATGTCTAAAGTTAATATTTAAAAAATATAATAGACTATACGAAAAAAATAAGGATAATAATGAGATACTCAAGCATATCATTTCCCATTAAATTGCATATAAATAAATTTCTCAGTCAAGTAATACTTTATATCTAATACCCGAAAAAATTAATCTATTCCATTGTCACATCGAGTACATGCATGGACTATTCCTAACATTTAACTTACAAGCACCGAAAAACATTGGCTACTATCTTAACAAATTGAAACTTAACCAAACTAAAGATCCCATTAATTCCACCTCAAATCAAATCACAATCTAATAAGAAAAGGATAGTGCTAATTAAATAAAAAGAAAAAGTAGATCGATGGCTCGGTGCAAATCAATTAACCCTTTAATAACCTAGACGTTGCCACCATTGCAACGTACAACTTGGGCATTGACCCACCCCCCGGCATCACTGACGAGGAATCCAACAAGCTGTGCGATATCCTCAGGCTGCCCCAGCCGGCCAAGCGGCACTTCCGCTATGATATTCGATTGGTCCTCTTCTGATTTACCTGTTACAGAAAAAATATAGATACATATTAAACAACTCTATTAGGATGATTAAACAGAGTGAACATGACAATGTAGTTAGAATGCACTAATTATGAATTTTACATCCATAATTAGAGTTCTAAATAGCTGCGCTTAGCTTTTTTCGGACCTTGAAAGCTATAACCTTACAACCTTTTTCGGCGCAATAGCTAACTATAGCTACTTTTTAGCCTTTCCGTGTTGACACGATAATTGCAATTTAAAGCCTTGTCCATAAAATATACCAAATTGTTGTAAAAGTTCTTTTGTACTGAGAGGTTTTAAGCACCAATTACAGCGATATTGATAGAATATTTAATACAATTTCTTTGGTTAAGAATTTAATTAGATGCTGTGCCAAGACTTTGTCCTCAATTACATGATTTTTTTTAAAGTCTTGCAAGTTAAGGCATTACTTATGCATACACCCCGGAAAAAGATTATAATTAAAGAAATAAACAGTTACCATTGTAAAACATTGGAGTTGCGGTCGGTCCTGGCGCAACTGCGTTCGCAGTTATCCCAGTTCCGCGCAGCTCCCTTGCCATTATCTTGGTCATCGTCTCAATTGCACTCTTAGAGGCTGCATAGATGGAAAACCCGGGTCGAAGGGACCCAATAACTGAAGTGGAGAATGTGACAATCCGTCCCTTCCCGTTCCGAATCAACCGGTTAGCCGCCTCGCGGCAGCAGAGAAAAGTCCCCTTCGTGTTTGTGTTAAACATGTAGTCATACGTTTCTTCGCTCGTCTCGGCAAGTTTTGGGTAATCATAATCAAGAACCGCTGCAGTGGTGACCAATATATGGATGTCGGGGCCAAAGGTCGAGGCAGCGGTATCAAAAAGCAATTTCACATCAGAATCCTTCGACACGTCGCACGACACAGCGATAGCGCGTGGAGATGAAGCAGTGGAGTTTATGGCAGTAACAAGCTTTTGCACGGGGCCGGAATCGCCAATGTAAGCAATCACCACCTTGGCACCAAGAGACGCGAGGTGTGAGGAGACAGCTGAGCCGATGCCACCGGCACCGCCGGTCACAATAGCAACACGGCCTTCAAGAGGGAGAGATGGGGGGAGATACAATTGTTGCTCCGCTAAAGCTCCGTTGTTGGATGATGCCGCCATTGTTTTCTGGAACTCGTGTTTTGAGATGATTCGATTTCACAAACGGCTGTATGCTATGTGGTCGGAATATAAGTGCATCCGATTTATTTTTTTATACTATCTTTCTTACAAAAATAAACACATATTTTTAGAAAAATCCTATTTTTATTAGACTCAGCTCTGAATAGAGACGCAGATTAAATCAGCACTTCCTAAACAACAGTGATATTTCTGACTACTTCTAAAAAACAATCGTAGATTTAATCTGCATCCCTATTTCGAGTCGAGCGCAGATCAAATTTACATCTCTAGTAAAAATAAAATTTTGTTTCTTAATTCCTGATATTTATTTTTAAATTCTATTTTTATAATTAGGCTCCACCTCAAATAGAAACGCAGATTAAATCTGCACTTCCTAAAAATAGCAATGATATTTCTGACTACTACTTAAAAGATAGTCATAGATTTAATCTGCATCTCTATTTCAGGTGGCCGATTTGTTATTAATATCGATAATTAAATAGAAAAATATAGAAATGTCCACCACTTTTGAAAACATTTAAAATTATCCATACTGCTGAGATTCTCGATATTTTAGTCATTATATCATTTTTTTGTGATTTGACAATCAGCCGAATGTTTTACATTTGATTTCTGATTTTTTTTTAATTAGAAGATTTTATGATATTTTATTTTTTTCTATTAAAATATTAGAAATTTTTTATATTTTTTTAAAAATAAATGAAATACTATAGAATTGAATTTACCAAAAAGACTGCGACAAATAATTTGGATCAATATTTTTCTATTGAGATTTTTTGTAGTTGTATGAAAAATTAAAATATTTTCTCTGTGTTACTGAAAGGAAAATAAAAAAAATTAAATCTGAGTTATTGATCCCGGTTCAAAAGTCACTTATGTGTAAATAAAGAAATTATCGTGGTTCTTCTATTACATTCAAATTTTAAGGTACTCCATCTATTTCCTTAAAAGTTATTTTATGAAAATATTAAAAATATAACATAGCTTTTAGGAAAAATAGGTGGAGTACTTTAGAATTTAAATATACTAGAAGGACCATGATAATTTATTTATTTACTCAGAAGTGACTTTTGAACGTGATCAATAACTCATATCGAAATTTTTTTTTTCACTAACACAGAGAAATATTTTAATTTTTCTTATGACTGTAAAAAAACTCCGACCGAAAAATGTTGATACAGGTTATTTGTCGCAGTCTTTCTAGTAAATTCAATTATGTAGTATTTTATCTATTTTGAAAGAAAAATAAAAATATTTGAAAAAAAATAAAAAAATCACAAATCGAATATCAAATCAGAAACAAATATGTCAAATAAAAAAAATGATATTATGCTCAAACCGTCGAGAATTTTGGCGTTCCATTTTTTTTTTTGGACTGCCGAGAATCCTGACGGTCCAAAAATAAAGTCGACCGTCTAGAGATTTTTTGTTTTAAAAAATCGGAAATCGTAAATATTTCTGTATTTTTCTATTTAATCATGGATATTAATAAAAAAAATCGGTTCTGGTGTACTGCAGATTAAATCTGCATAAAAATAGTTTTTTTTTTTTTTGGAAGATAGTAAGAAAAAAAAATTGATAAGTACACTTGCTTATTTTTTGCGAAGAATTATGTTCCCCGTTTGGCTTGTAGCAAAAATATAATAAAGGAGAAAAAAAAAAAAAAAAAAAACTATAGGGAGTGGGAGGAGAGAGAAATTTGTTGTTCGGGCATGTGCGGGCATGTGCGTTCAAGTAGTCAGGACTAGGTACGCCTAAGGCCTAAGGGCTTTCACCTAAAAAAAAAAATAGTAGTCAGGACTAGGGTATGCTCGTCTGACACGAATCATGTTTCCTGAACAGAACATCAATTTTATTTTTCAACCATGTGAGTCCCATCACCCATGTACTGAGATTTGAAGGTTATTTTTTTTAATGATTGTACTATTACTGTAAATGAGCCGAGTTTGAGCGAGTTACCTCCAACTCGAACTCGGCTCGTTTAATAAACAAGCAAGTCAACTCGAGTTGAGATGATAATAACGAGTTGTAGAGCCAACTCGAACTCAGCTCGTTATCAACTCGAGTTGGCTCACAACTCGTTTATAACTCGTTTAACCAGTGATAGTATTACAACACAAATTCAAACTCAGCTAGCTATCAACTCGAGTTGGCTCACAACTTGTTTGTAACTCGTTTAACCAATGATAGTATTACAATACAAGTTCAAACATACTTTACACGAATCTCAAAGCACAAATAACAGTCTAGATATTCGGGTTTGATTATTTTGAGATTTATTGTGACCAAAACTATGTAACTTTATGTAACTCGAGTTATAAATGAGCGCTTTGGGGCCAACTCGAACTCAGCTCATTTATTAAACGAGTTGGCCAACTCGAGTTGTAAATGAGCTGAGTTGTAAATGAGCCGAGTTAAACGAGCTATAAATGAGCGAGTTACGAGCGAGTTATGAGTTCGAGTTTTTTTGCCTAGCCCTAGATTATAGCGATCCTCCGCCTGTGATTTCAAAAAGGAAAAAAAAAAAAAAAAAAAAACAGAGCATTTTAGCTATTCTATAGTATATTTTTCTTCTTTCTAGGCAAGTGGTTAATTTATGAAGTTATGAAGTTGTGAATTGTGAACTATGTTGCATAGATACTGATATGAGTATCGTACCAAATACAATACGGACATAACGATATGAAAATTAAGAAGGCGTGAATTCGATTCACGAGAGCAATCAAAATTCAATTATTTTCAAAGGGACTTGGAGTAAGGAAAATAAAAATAATTATAAATGCTGTGGCCCGTGGGCCAATCCAGAGGTGTACTGGCGGTGCAGGAACAAAAATCGGTGAACTCCGCACAGCGGACAAAATAATTAATGTATCCCGTCATATCTCATACAGACAGCCGTATCATATCACACAGTAATAATTCCGTATCTAGTTTCAACGGATAAGCTACATAAGTCGATACATCAGCTAGCGTCTCGAACACGTATCAATATTCGATACGAGTACGAGATCTTATATGAAGTATTCGAGTAACATAGCTTGTGACTGGGTGCTACTGGTAAATAAAAGAGGTTTCATTTGTATACATATGGTTTTAATAAAATAACACAAAGTTAAAGAAAAATTCTACAAATAAAAAATGTATTACTCTTCTGAAAAATAAAAAAATAAGTATAGAATAGTGATATAATATTATGTGAATAATAAAAGTAAAATAATAGATAAATAATATTGTTTGGATAGGAATTAAATAGTGTTATTTTTGTACTATCTAAAAGGTTGAGAACAAAAAATAATGGTTAATAAATTATTAGTCAATATAGTGAATTGATGAATTATATCATAATAACCAGAACACGTATTAAATAATTGATTAATACGTATCATATATGGACACAATTGTTTGGATTGTGCCTACGACATTCTCTCCCAAAAAAAAAAAAAAAGTTTGGATAGGAAACGGCGGTTGAGATGTAACTTGATTTCTTCTTCTAGCGTGATATTGAGATGTAAGCTAGAGACAGTGAGGTGATATTTACTGTAAAGGAGTCACCGTAGTGCGCTCACACAGACACATTTTTTCCAAGAGTTCGCATACACAAAAGAGCAGCATATCAGGCGTTCAATTGTAAACAGAGTTCATCCCATCTCCATTTAAAATATAGAGAGGTCTTTAATATTAGTTCGGATTTGATTGCATGAATCTTAAAGCTGAAAATTTTGTCTAGAGTCAATTATGTATATCTTTTACTATCAGATATTATCATATTAAGTTGGTACAAATTAAGTTCATATATAATTTATACTTGTGACTATTTTGCACATTATAATCCACGTGCTAGAATGTAATACTTTTTGTATGAAAAATTATGAGTTTGGAATTTAAATAAAAAATTATTTATGAACAATAAAAATAAAATACAGGGGCGGACCTACATACTTTTTTTTGGGGGGGGGGGGGGGGGGGGGCTATGGATTTTGAGTTTTATGGTGATCTATCGGTTTTGATCGACTTTGCTCTCCTGAAATTTTATTGTCCTCCTCTGAATACTTGACTTGTAATTCAGATTAAATTTAGTGTTAAAAATCAAAATATTTTTTTTGAATTATGATTGATAATTAGAATTATAAGTTAGCGCATCAGAAATTACAAGTCAGAGTATTAAAAAGTATAAATCAGAGCATTGTTTTTTTTTTTATCAAGTATTCAATTAGTTAATGAGTTTAAATCCGATTAACTGTTAAAATCCAATTCGATATTTTTTTGCCCTCCGAGAATATTAAAATTTAAAAAACTTGCTTCAATCTTTTTCTAAAAAAATATTCATGTGGTATGTAATATTCAGTGGCATAGCTAGGATTTTCATTAGGGGTAGGCAAAATAAATTATTATTATATTAATAATAATTATTATTTTATTTAAATAATTTTCATTGAAAGCGGAATCGGTAATTAACCATGAATTAAAATCGAGAAAATTGGTAGAAATCCACTGAATTAGATCGAAAACTCAATTTTTTTGAAAGTTTACTTTGAAGCATAGTTCACAAGACTCTTTTATTAAAATTCAGCTCATTTTGAATAGTTAAACATAATAAAAATATTTTAATGCATTACATTAAATTTCAGTATATTACTTTATAAAACATTTTAGTCCATTCCTTTCACGAAAAATAACAAATTTATTGTGATACCACGATCATACCATTCTTATTAACATTCTTCTTATCGGAATATTTCAAAATAGATTGATGAAAGACTATCAAAATTGTAATGACTCGGCCAATTTCACTAATTGAGAGTTTTGACTCAGTCAGGAGTAGACAAAACTCAAATCTAGAGGTAGACAAAACCTAAATCCAAACCAACTATATACGAATTTGGTACCGTATTTCAAAATCCAGGGGTAGGCGGCTGCCTACCCCTGGATACAAGTGGCTCCGCCACTGGTAATATTTATGCTTGTACATCAAAATCCGCACCAGTGTTTGGTAGGCATTGGTCGATAGCCACCGTTGTCAAATAAATCTATCAAATGAGGTCTCGGTGGCATACGGTGGACCGCACGCAAGGGCACATCTCACTGGTGGTCCTGCTCCTTGTATTTATATTTCCTCACTTTAATTTTTCATCTATTAACAAAATCTCCCAAATATTATGTGCAGTGCTATGTACAGAGAGCACAACAAGAAAAGGACAGAATGCAGAAGCTCTAACACATTGGAAGGCAGCAGAGGCAGTAGCACGTGTCACCCCTGCGTAGCGCAGTTGGTAAAGACACCCCACTCTTCTTCGAAAGATGTGGATTCGATCTCAGTCAAAGGCTGAAAGATGTGTGAGTGTACCGGATTGTACCATCAGGTACAGCACAGGGTTAGAATTCAACAAATCCTCAGGGAGGCAGTACAAGAAGCTCAACGTGTGGCAAACTGGGTGAGAAGATCAAAGAGGGTGTTCACAGGGTACCCAAGCACAGAATTTGTCTGAATATACAAGAAAGAATCAATGATCAGCGTTTTACTACAATATGAGAGAAGAGAATCACTGGGTCAACAAGACTAGTGAAAGATCAGTAGAATTTAGTCAGCTTCAATAATTTCAATAATTTCGTTATCTTTAGGTAGCTTTAATTTTCCTCTAAAAGGATTATTCCTGTATAAGTAGCTAGTAGTCGTTTTTTATTTCAAGAATCTTTAATTTTAGTACCGGTGTGTAGAGTATTAATAATACCCGGGTCGGGTATACCTGATCATACCCGCCCGTGCCCGCCGCCCGGGGTACCCGTGCCCGAGCCCGGGTATGGGTCGGGTACTCGGGTACGCGGGTACGGGCAAAAACCGGACCGGACTCGTTTTTTTGGACCAATACCCGACCATACCCGTACCCGATATCCGACCACTGTTCATTGTAATTCAAAATTCAAAAATTCGGTTTTTCCCTCCCACAAAAAAACCACAAAAAAACCACAAAAAAACCACAAAAAAACCAGAAAAAAAACAGCAAAAAAAAAACCAACAAAAAAACAGAAAAAAAAAAACCAGAAAAAAAAAAAAAATACCCGTACCCGCCCTACCCGTCAAGGATACACGGGTACGGATATAGGACGGATAGGGTATGGTTTTTGAAAAATATACCCGACTATACCCTTGTACCCGTCCCGGGTATACCGGGGTACCCGTACCCGCCCGCCCATGAAACCCCTACCGGTGTGTAAGAATTTCTTATCAATCAATGCATGCCTACGGGTTTTTAATCAAAAAAAAAACACAGAGTGATTGAAGTGGCCTCCTAGGAATTTGAATGGACCAATACCGAGAGCGATAGGCTGTTAATAGGACGGAAAACTACAAAAGTTGTAATAAAAATTAGTTTTGAGCCTTTAGATGACGTGTAAATATATTGACACAGAAGTTTTGAGCCTTTCGTACAGCTTATGAGCCTTTATATGATTTGTGCGTTGCATGGAGCAAAAATTATTCTGTTAATATTTTTATCTGTTTTGACGAACATTCGAATTATAGTGTGTTATTTTACATTGGAGTTTTGTATCAGTGTTATTTCAGTCTATATAACAGTAATTTTAAAATTTATTAAATCAACTTTAAATGATAAATTTAAACTGTTCAAACTAATATACTTCATTAGTTGTGCATTTGCATGTAATTTTTTTTATAATTTATTTAATATTAAGACAAGTGGTCATAAGAGTTTTTAATTTAATTTTAATAAATTTATTTTCTTAATATATTTTACTGTTTGACTTGATACTAAAATAACTAAAATAAATATTTTTTTGCATGTAAACGCATTACTCGTAAAATAAATCAGTTTGAACAGTTTGAATTAGTCATTTGAAGTTTATCCAATTAGTTTTGGAGTTGATATCGTATTAGCGAGACTCTTTATGAGTATTGTGGCATTGTGCTTATTTATATTTTACAAAACATTATCTATTTATTTTTAATTAAATTTTTTAATTCTATTAGTTGAATAAGATACATGTCAAATTTGAATTACTTCATTAAATAATTTGATATTATACTGTATTTATTTTCTGTTACTTGAATTTATTACCTTGTCTCCCAACTATTCAGCTGTCTGCAGCGCAGAGCATTTCAAGAACATAGTGACAAGGAAAACCACAACAGATGTATGGAAAACCTCTGTATATTTATTGAGTGTGCTATTTATAGAACAAGAATGATGTTTGCAAATAGCAAAATCTTTCCGAAATTTTTATTGATATCCAAATTTATTTCAAAATTTACAAATATGCACCCAAAGTCAACTTATTTTCAGATCTGGCCAAATATCCGATAAATTATTTCTCAGATCCAGTCCCAATATCTGAAAAATAATTTTCCGGATTCAGAGAGTCTCTTTGGGTAAAATTATTTTCCGGATTTGAAGTTCCGGAAAATAATTCTAAGGATGGGGGGGGGGGGGGGGGGGGTGTTGGGTTTTTCAATTAAATAGAAATATTATGATTTATTTATTTTTTGTATTGAAATATTAAAAATATTTTTTATATTTCTTTGAAAATAGATGAAATACTATATAATTGAATTTATTAGAAAGATTGTGACATATAACCCAGATCATTATTTTTCAAGCTGGATTTTTTGTCGCTGTAAGAAAAATTAAAAATATTTCTTTGCGTGTTATTGAAAAAAAAATTGGATCTGAGTTATTGATCCCAGTTCAAAAGTAATCTCTGAGTAAATAAAGAAAATATCGTGGTCCTTCTAGTACATTCAAATTCTAAGATACTACATCTATTTTGAAAAAAATTGATATAAAATAATTTCGGTTTGTCAAAATGTCAGATCAAATTGTTTTTTTTTTAAAATATAAGACCACGATATTTTCTTTATTTACATAAAAGAGAATTTTGAATCGAGATCAATAACTTAGATCCAAAATATTTTTATTTTTTTCATTAACACAAAAAAAAATTTGAATTATTCTTATAATCGCAAAAAATCCGGCCTTAAAAATATTAATTCTTATTATTTATCGCAGTCTTTTTAATAAATTCAATTATATATATTTTCAAAGAAATATAAAAATATTTCTAATATTTGAATACAAAAAAATAAATAAATCATAACACTTTCTATTTAATTAAAAAATATCAAAAAATCCCAATACCAGGAGATTATTTTTCAAAACCCTAAATCCGGAAAATAATTTTCCGAAAAGAGACTCACTGGTTCCAAAAAATTATTTTATGGATATAGAAGCTGGATCCGAGAAATAATTTCTCAGTTTGGACAGATATGGAAATAAGTTGAATTTAGATGCATATTTGTAAATCTTAATTTTTTTTTTTTGGATATTAATAAAAATTTCGAAAATCTTTGCCGATTCTGCATCTGTGCAGGCAACGACTATAAATAAGAAAAATGATTGAAATGTTTTTATTTTATTTTTATATCGTCATCGTGTCTTTATTTTTCAAAATCTAATAACTATAATGATAAAACTTGAATGACAAAATAAAACCATCGCACGTGATAGATTTTTTGACATGAACATAAAAATTTATAGCTTTTGAATTTTAATTTTAGGGAAATTTTTTTTATGTCACTCTAAAATATGGAATTTAGAAATTTGCCACTCCAAAACTTTAAATTAGCTAATTGTCACCCCAAAATTATTATATTTAGCAAATTGTCACAATTATACATATAATTCAGATATTTAATTAAAATTTGCTAAAAAGTAGTGTATAATAAAATATATTTTGATATTTTCAAAATTACCCTTCAATTGAACCCCTTAAATCCAACTGGTCTCTCCAGTCTCCTCTTAAAACCTTCTCCGTCGAGCCCTTCCTGAATTATATATTTGATAGAAAAAGACAAACGGTGCACAACCCGTAAACATAGAATGCAATCAGGGACAATAATACAAAATAGGAGAATAGGACAGCGCGGTGTCCAATAGAGCCCTTCCTGCAAAATTTATTTGTTCTAGTTTCATATAAAAGCCTTGTTTATTTGTTCTCTCAAGGTTAAAGATATGCATGTATCAAGTTATATTAAAGTACCTAGAACCGGGGGGACTTTCCCCTTGTTTCTGATAAGGAAACCGAACCACTAGAACACCGGTACCAGTGTACCAGTAGGCAAACTGGTACGAGGTGGATACTGGTACCAATTTTGTTTCATTTCCCATACTTTCGTTTTAATTTCGTTTTAATTAATTAAACATTAAGACAAGGCATTAAGCATAATTAAGTTGAGAAATGTTGTTTTACTTTTATTCAACTTTGACTTAAGAAAATGACTTGGTAGAAGTCAATTAATGGCAAAACTTCAAATAGTCAATAGCTTATACAATTTTGATTATAAATAAAGTTTGGTTCAAATCAGAAGCGGAGCTATGTTATCAGTTAGGGATGGATAAACAAATTTGAGTTTGGCTGAGGTGGTATGAATAGCATAAGATGTCTGGCGCCATATATTGTGTTGAAAATCTCTAATGAAGGTTAAATTTTTATCTTTTTTTATGCTAAAGGAGAACATTTTAATGCATGATGTCATGCATAGAAGAAACTGAAATTGCGATGTTAAATGTGTTCTATGACTCCGAATCAGACGGTTCAGTCGGTTTGGGACACGTCTTTGGGTGAGATGCGTAAAAGAGCTCTCTGCATACACAAGAGACAGACACTTGGAGAAATTGGAAACTGACAAAGGTTTCCAAGGAAACAAACGGTACCAATCGGTACACGAACAGGCAAGGAGCAGACAGCAGTTCTAACTGGTAAATTTGAACCCGGGCAGAGAGTATTCATAGTTTACTTGTATTTCAGAGGGGCTGTCAGAAGACTACGGAAAAATCACATTTAGATCCCCATCTTCAGCGGGGTATTTTGGTCACTATTGAAATTTGTTGAATTTTCAGAAAAAAATTTAATCAAATATCTAAATTATATGTATAATTGTGGCAATTTGTTAAATATAATGATTTTGAAGTGGCAATTAGTTAATTTAAGGTTTTGAGGTGGCAAATTCCTAAATTCCATGTTTTGGAGTGGCATAAAAAAAAATTTCCCTTATTTTTATGTTAATCAATAAGTTAAAAATTAATATCTAGAAATTATTTACACCATATCCGGAAAGATATCTTGAATAATTTTAGTAGATGGTTCGGATGTTTTCATTTTTTGTGTTTTTAATATGATTTTATTATTAAATAACAAAAAATGTAAAATTTATTTGTCAAAAATATAACAGTTAGAAGTGATTTAAATTATTGTTTATATGCATGTGAAATATTATCATTTTTTATTTTATTTTATATGAATCTGTAAGTTGAAAAATCAATTCAACGTTCAAAAATTATTCATATTAGTTTATTTACAAGCTCGATAATAATCAAAACAAAATTAAGATATCATGATCTTTTTAAATGTGCAGAGAAAATAGGATAGATATACATAACAACTTTATTTTAACATTTAAGTTAAAAAATTTTAGTTACTAAAGTTTAAAAATGAAGATATTATAGAGGCAAAAAAGAGAGGTATATGAGATTATTTTGAATGCTTCAGTTGTACATGTAAAATTATTTGGAATAATGATATATTATTTTTACATATAATATATCATTATTATATAAAAAATGGAGGTACCGAGCTCACAAATTGTCCATGTTCTTCACGGGAAGGAAATGGCAATTAGAGGGATTTTGGAGAATTTTGATAATATGTGGGTAATCTGATGCAAGAGACATCATGTTGATTACAATAATTAAATGAATATTAATTTGTAGCTATATAGCTAATTTTTTCGACTTGATACACTCATACACTGATTATTCCAGACCCATTACTACTTATTTATCTCTCATATATTATAATTACAATTAAATTCTAAGACATTACACGACCGGTAGGATTGAGGAGGGAGAGCACAACAAAGGATTTTTTTGATAAACCATAATTAAGAAAATGTTTTTTACTGATCCAGCATGATTGTTTTTTTTTTTTTCAAAAACCAGAAGGACCGGAGGAGCCCTCCGGTCTTAAAATTTTTCTTTACTCAAGACCGGAGGAGCCCTCCGGTCTCCCAAACTTTTAATCGGTTTTCTCCGCTACAATTGCATTACAATTCATGTTTCACAGAAGATCCAAAAAATCCTAAACAAATTAAGACCGGATGGCCGGTCCGGTCTCTCCAAAAATTAATAACCAAGACCGGATGGCCGGTCGGTCTTAAATAATTTTTTTTGACGTGGTCGCAAGGAATTGAATGAATCAGTTCAGGTTTGTCTTTTCTCAAAAAAGAAGAAGAAAAAAACAAACTTTGGTCCCCTCCGTTAGCTGATACGCGTCAGGAGGTTATTGATTGAATTGATAAAAAATGGACCAATAGAATAGGATGATTTGCTTATCTTTTTTTCTTTTTTTTGTTGAGGTGAATGATTTGCTTATCTCGTCTCCTAAATCTGTGCGCCTGTATTCTTCTCATTAAATTATTTTCATACTAAATTATCTATGAAATTGAAAGGTATAAATATCTCCATTTTTTTTTAACAACTTCGATATAAAAACTAAATATTAAACTAGAATTTGTAGGAATAATTTACATTATATTTGCCAAGTCCACATAACCAAGTTGCATCATTTCGAGTTTGTTTCATGATAATTTAAAATACTTGTAAAAATATTATGTGTTATGATTTTTCAAATTATTTAAATCTATCAAATAAGTTCCAATATCTTTTGTTATGTGTATGTAAAAATAATAATATTAAATTACATCTAACAATATCTTTTGTTCTGTTTTTTGGTGAGAAAAAAAAAGGTGAAAAAAAGAAAAAAAAATGAGTCGCTGCACGATCCGCCGCACCACTATCAGTCAAAAAGGTGAGGAAAAATTAAAAAATTGTTAAGACCGGAGGGCTCCTCCGGTCTTGAGAAAAGGCAAAATTTGAGACCGGAGGGCTCCTCCGGTCCTTCTGGTTTTTGAAAAAAAAAAAGCAATCATGTTGGATCAGTAAAAATTATTTTCTTAATTATGGTTTATCAAAAAAATTCCACAAAGAAGGTATATAGGAAGCGTCAGGAATCCGTATCCTCCCATGTACCTGACTGAATTTGACTGAAACAGAAGGTCACTGACTGAGAGTAAATCTGGACCGTCCGTTTCAGTCATATTTAATCAGGTATCCTGAAAGGATACGGATTCAAGCGTCAGAGGACGAGGAAATATCATTTTGGAGGCGGGATGTTTTTGAGCTTCTCATTTTCCTTCAAAACTAAAAAAAATGTGGTGACAAAGAGACCGGGAAGGATTGAAATTCGGATTTAATTTGGACAGGCGAAGTAGGTTTAATTCGGATTCGATCATATCTGTTAATCAAAGTGAAAAATTAAAATCAAATGGCGTACACTGGTCATCAAACGAGTTTGGTCCGATTAGTTTCTATCCATGGGCGCCCCGCTCCATCGATCTTTCTCCCACTCAACTGATTTTATACGTGAAAGCCTCCGCTTCTGCAAGGTTGCCCCTATGCATGGACACCCCGCTTCGTCAATTTTTTGCGTGGTAGCCTCTGTTTTCTGCGGGGTAACCTCCACGCATGAATGCCTCGCACAACCGATTTTTTGCCCTCCCCCCTCACAAACACTAAAGACATTGTGTTTTTAGAAAGAAAGATTATAAAAGCTTCTTTAATATACTCAACACACTCACATGCGTACCGTATTTATATTAATAACAAAATCAACAGTTACATTTACCGTGTTTATATTAATTAAAAAATTATTATTCAAAATAACACATTCGTTTGGAAAAACTGTATTGGTTGTATAGTAGAAAAACAGAGTGGGGCGGTTCGACACTTAGCCAACAAGCTGTTCAATCCGAATCAAGATTAATGTGCACTTGATCCGTACGAATTTTAAAAAATTTCGTGAGAATCTTGATGTCAATAGAATAATTCTGACCTGAACATTATGTTGAATTTGATCTGATGATCATCGGACCGCCTCCTATTTCATCTATTCCTTCCAGTACACATCATAATTTGTTTGGTGACTAAATAGAAAAATCAATGAACTATAAACTTCTGTTATGGGTCATAGTATTCATTTTGATGACCAAGTAGTGTGCAGAAGAAAAGAGAATTTGACAAATTGTCAAGCATAATTTTGATAATTTTGGTTCATGATATGTGTTAGGATCAGGCCCAAACAGGCCCATTTATGGACCGAAGCGTGACAAGGACTTGTTTTGGATCGACCATCTTCTCTTTCTTTACAAAATTCACTGAGCAAATATGCTATATTTATAATGAGAGAAAAAGTAAAAAAAAAAAAAAAAAAATGATAAGATAAAGAAGAGATATAATTGGAAGTAGCCCTAATTAACTAATTTAATTTAAACCAAAAATGCAATTGCTCTATAATGTCTTGACCAGATAATGCTATCTTCTTATAATTTTATTTCTTGTCACATAGTTGTGGAGAATTTATAGTTGAGATTCTGTGACAGTATGTAAGGTATCACTGAAGATTAAACAAAACAGCCATAGCACTGTAACCTTTTAGATACGGATAAAAAAGCAAAGGATAATACGCTGTTCTTTTTTTTTTTAATTGTCAGAAAATGAAGATTAAACCGTACAAGACTAAAATTATCAAGTTGTATAATTATTTCTCCCATAATAGGAGATCACGTGGTTGTCAAACCTTTTTAAATTCTATTTTTGACTCGGATAACAAATCAGATTATCTCCGCAAATCCTGAACAACTTTTTTTAACCGCTCGTTTGTTCATGTTTAACTGTACAGAATTCTGAAGTTGTAGTCATCCCTTCTAATTTCTATTTAAACCTTATCCTCATTGTTAAATCAAACACAGATAATGTTTTTTTTAGCTTTGATGCCATAAACATATATAAAAAAACGTAACAAGAATTAGAAGAACTATATACCAAGGAGAGATGGAAAAAAGGGCAGTCTATACAGCAGTTACAGTCGCAGCGGTGGCATGCATGGTGGCAGTATTGATCATTCGCAAGCGATCGAAGGGAATCAAATGGGGAAAGGTAAAAGAGATGTTTGCCGAAATACAGTCCAAATGTGCATTACCCACGGAAAAATTGAAACAAATCGCAAGTGCAATGGAAACCGAAATGCACGCAGGCCTTGCCTCAGATGGAGGCAGCAAGCTCAAGATGCTTCTTAGCTATGTCGACAAACTTCCGACCGGGGACGAGAAAGGTATGTTTTACGCGCTGGATCTCGGTGGGACGAACTTTCGTGTTTTACGTGTCCAGCTAGGCGGGAAGAAAGGACGTGTGGTTGACCAAGACCACCTTGAGGTTTCGATTCCTCCTCACCTCATGATCGGCTCGTGTCAGGACCTCTTTGACTTCATTGCAGAAGCTCTGTCCAGATTTGTTGCCTCGGAAAGTGAGGAGCACAAGCCACCGAAGGGGAAGCAGAGAGAGCTCGGCTTCACATTCTCATTTCCTGTGAAACAGTTGTCTCTCTCTTCAGGTACTCTTATCAAGTGGACAAAGGGGTTTTCCATAGAGGAGGCTATAGGTAAGGATGTTGTAGCAGAGTTAACCAAGGCCATGGAAAGACAAGGACTAGACATGAAGGTCACAGCATTGGTTAATGACACGGTAGGTACATTAGTGGGTGGGAGGTACGATGACAGCGATGTAATGGCCGGCGTTATTTTGGGTACCGGTTCAAATGCTGCTTATGTAGAACGTGCAAGTACGATCTCAAAATGGCATGGTGATCTTCCCCAGTCAGGAGAGATGGTGATCAACATGGAATGGGGGAATTTCAAGTCGCCACATCTCCCAATAACCGAATTTGATGAGGCCATGGATTTTGAAAGCTTGAATCCCGGCGAACAGATATTTGAGAAATTGGTTTCTGGCATGTATTTAGGAGAGGTTGTCCGAAGGGTGCTTTTAAAGGTTGCACAAGAATACCCCATTTTCGGAGATATTGTTCCTCCTAAGCTCGAGACTCCGTTTATACTACGCACACCACAAATGTCGAAAATCCATCATGATTCGTCTCCTGATCTCAAAGATGTGGGGACAAAGCTAAAGGAGGTTTTGGGTATACATAACACCTCACTTAAGACTAGAAAGTTTGTGGTGGATGTCTGTGACATGGTTGCCAACCGAGCTGCCAGGCTAGCGGCTTCTGGAATTTATGGGATCATCAAAAAGATCGGGCGTGACACCGACCCCAAACAGAGGACAGTTATTGCCATAGATGGAGGCCTTTTTGAGCACTACACCATCTTTAGTAAATGCCTTGATGACACTCTTAAAGAGTTGCTTGGAGAAGAGATGAAGAATTCGGTTGTGATCACACATGCAAATGATGGATCTGGTGTTGGGGCAGCACTAATAGCAGCCTCTCACTCAGATAACTGATGCCAAGTAGAAATTTCTGATGAAGCTCACATAAACTAAACCATTTTGTTAAGTTTACTTTAGTGAATTATTATGATATGGAGGTCGACATAATAAAATTAGAGAAGAGAGTTGTGAAGGATTTGCATATATTGTTTTGTATTGTCATAGGAGGGAGATGCATATTTATGATGTCTCAACCTATAATTTTTTTAACTGTTAAGTTTTGTTTGTTATTAATTTGTTTTTTGAAGAAAGAGGGTCAGGTCAGACCAGTTATTTTCTATCATATAATTTTTTGTGTGTTTTTTCCTCTCTTTTTGGTCTCTGTGAAAATCTCTGTCGCCACTCCAATCATTCTAATTTGACCTTCAAAATATATACTACCAGGTGTGCATATTTGTAGGGAAAAAAAAAATAACTTTCACTTTTTTGGGAAATTGTTTACTCTCCCTGTGATAAGAATCTATTAAACCAGTCAAAACAGGATCAGATCTGTACCAACTCATCTCAAGCCTGCACCAGCCACTCAACTGGTGTTTACCAGAAAATCACCCTCTCCGTATTGGTAATATACTAATATCACAGACAGCTTGTGTACAGCAGAAAAACAGTCCTGTACCAGTACTGGTACCAGCACCAATTTCAGCAAGAAACAGTGACTAAAGGCAAGGGGGACAAACACAAAATGATCTCAAATTGGTGACTATTTAATTGACGAATAATTAAGTTTTTATTCTTTCAACCATGCACAGCACAAACTAAATAATCCATCAATGGATTTAGAAAAAGAGATGTCAAACTAGAATAGGAGAAAAAGAATCGAAGAAGGAAGCAACAAACCAACTATCATAGTCAGATTCAACAGCCATCAATTCTGCGGTGAAGTCTCGCAGATCAAGTACAGACCTTAGCCAAGCATGTACCGGTCTCAATATTTAACCTCTATACTCTCTTCTTTGCTTTTCTTTCTCTGCTCTCTCTCTAACAGTAGGTGCAGCTCTCAAGCTTGTAGAAAATGGTTACACACAAGGAAATGGGGAAACACAACAAGCAGCTCAATTTTTTACTATGTTCACATTTCATACTGGTACAGATCTGTCAGTAACCCTTTTCCTCGAAATAGACCACAGTTGAAGATATATTTTTTCGATAACAAAATTTTATTGAATTTAGTGATGATATATCTAACGATTATTAAATTAAATTTCTCACAATAAATGAATCTAACCAAATTTTCCCTATAAGGATGGTAAATCCCAATTTTTTTTCGTTTGTAACGTAGGAGAAGAAACACAAAAATTAGGGCATAGTTGAAAGAGATACAATTGCTCTGCAAATATTTGTCGGTAAAGTCCAACTATTTCGGCAACCGAGAGATTCGCTACGAATGAGATCAAAGAACAAACCTGAGCAACAGCTGGAATTACCTGTTTTCCCATTTTTGTCCCAAGGAATCCGACTCAATCTCCAATGGAAATACAGCATCTACTGACAGCAATGGCGGATCCAGAATTTCTGTCAAAAGTAAAGCACTAATTAAATTTAACAGCTAATCGAATTCAAACTCATTAAAATTAACTTATTGGGTACACAATTGCAACTCAATTCCTATAACTATGTTTATTAAAAATATATTATAATCATAAAATCGATTGAACCGTATTGAAATATTTTTTCTTTGCTAATTAAAAATTTGTTTGGCACAGTTTAAAGTAGAACTCTTCTTAGCAAATTGAAATTAAAACTTAGATAAAAATTTAATCAAAATATATGTATTAAATAATAAAATGTTCAAAAAGTTACGCCAATCCATTTCCTTAAAATTGTAGTAATAGATTTCATCGTCAAACATTTATTGTTCTCTTCTTCTCCCGCTTTATATTTACGAAATATAGCATCACAGTCATAAAAAAACGAAGGAAGCAGCTAACAGTCCCCGGCTCTCAGTCTTCCGAAAATCTCCGGACTTTTTACACTAATCCTATAAACAAATTTATTAGATCCAATAATACTATGAAAACAATCATATAAACAAGTTCAATGGATGTTCTGCAGATGAAACCGCGTGGTCCCAGATGAAAACGCGTGGTCAACGAACAAAGTACAATCGGCAGTTAAACTGGGGACCACCTTTTGTGAACATACACATATTATCCTGTGAACATACAAATATTATCTTGTGAACATACACATATTATCCTATGAACATACACATATTATCCTATTAACATACAAATATTATCCTGTGAACATACACATATTATCCTGTGAACATACAAATATTATTTTGTGAACATACATATTGTACTTGAAATTATGGCAGTTGAAAGCGTGTTGTTGCTGGTTATGGCAGTTGAAAGCGCGTGGCCGAAAAAGTACTTCTTCCGTTACCAGCGGTTGAAAGCGCGTCGGAACTAAGCTAAAAAGAAAAGGTTTTTATATGAGGGAATTTTTGGGGGACTGTAGCTCGGAGACGTTACCTTTTCTCAAAAAGAAAATATGCAAAATCGAACAAAGCATGGAAGGAATCAGTTCAAGAATCAGATTAACTCAGATCAGGGATAGACACTACATCGTTACAGAGGTAGACACACTGAACAATTAATACTGGATAAAAATAAAAATTCAAATTCAGAGATAGACACTTGTCTACATCAATTCCTTCTTGAGTTCGCCCATGACTGACAGTGTATGAAGCCCTTCATCAATGCCAATCCTACCACCACCTCACTAGTTCGTTAGAAATGGAAGATCTTGTAACTCAACTAATAATATTTCTGACAACGAAGATTTTGGAACTCGATGCACATTCCACATTTGGCTAGGAATTTTGTCAGTATGTTTGGGACTCTATCCACATTAAAAAAAAATGCATTTGATTAGTCTTTACTACTGCAATAGTGCAGTATAGAAACTTACCCCAAAAAGGCACCAATAAATTGTTGTATTGCGCATCCATATGTATATATCATACATATGAAGGTTCTAAATAGTGATTATCGCGATGACGTGGAAGGCTAAAAAAATAGCTATTACGAATAGCGTAGTTATAACGAAAGCTATCTTATATAGTGTTTTTTGTTTAAAAAATTATATTTTATATTTTTACTAATTATCAACATTATCTAAAATCTCATAGAGCAATAAGTAATACAAATTTTATTAAAGAATTAGAATATTCATATTGAACCAGTACAAAATTCAAATTACTATTCAAAATAACTCTAATAATACCGTAAATTATCTATTTTTTTCTATTCAAAATAACATAAACATCATGACATAAACTATTTATCATTTTCTATTAAAAAGAAACTCAAGCATCATAGCATAAACTATTTATCTTTTTTTATTTAAAAACAAAAGCAATTTGAATCTTGAAAAACATTGATCCTTGAAATAAATTTTCAGTTTGAACCTTTAAATAAAAACCTATGTAGCATAGCGTGCAGCACAAATAGCAGACCGTTATTACTACTATAGCGGTCGTAATTGAAATAGTGCACTTTTATTCCATAGCTTAGCGTTTAAGGTCCGAAAACGCATCGCTATAGCGCGCTATTTAAATATCTGGTATATATATGCAATAAAAGTGTTTATATATATACACACACAGCAGCTGTCAAGGATATACAAATTAAAAGTTACGCACCAGATTTTTGACCAGGTGAAAAGCTAGATTTTTGGGGAGGAAAAGTTTGGAACAAACATATGGTTGTTTCTTATGGTTGTTTGGTTGCAACTTTTGTATAGCGAATGACAATGTTTATCAAGCTATAGTTAGAAACAATATTTTTTTTTCCTTTTTTAAACCAGTAGCGCGAATTCTTTCAACGGATACATATATCTTAAAAATATTATTCAGATTAAAAAATAATATTGTAGATGTGTTATCAATTATTTAGATAGAAGGTGTATTAAATGTGAATTAATTTAATATTTGTTTAGTCACTTATTTTAAAGTGAATTAAATTTTGTGGTTAATTTTTTAAAATTATTTGATGAAAATATATCTTTCAAATCATTCCAACTTCATTAATATGAATAATATTTGTCAAATATATAATTCTAAAAGAGTTGGATATAATATGAAAATGACAATTAGATGTATACTAGAATCCTTACGGTTCAATAGATTTGTTGCACATTTCTTCACGAAATGTCTAGCATAGTAAATTAAATGGCAAAGATGACGAGCATATAACTTGTCCAGGGAAAACAAAGGAAGTCCGGCCATTTAGGCGTCTCAGTCATCCGACTTGGACATTGAATATTGTGTTGACTAATCCATAAGCAAATCAGCCAATTTGAATATATATATATATATTTTTTTAATTAATCAGATTTTGATTTCATGGGCATCACACCCCTCTTCTAAACAGGAGATTCGCTTTGGAAAAAGTACAGGAGATCACGTTTGATTTACGTTTCAGAGCAGTTTCTCTATTTCTGATGTAAACATATTAGGTAGAATCCAAAAAAGTTGGAGGCTGTAAAACTTTCTAATCCAGCTGCTCGTTCAAAATATAGTCAACTCATTTTTCTTTATTGGGTCAAATTACTTGAAGAGCACATTAATTGACCACGATAAAGATTTTCCAGCTGCTTCCTCTGCCGTTACTAATCTTAGTTGTTAGGAGTTTAAATACATAAAAGTTGAGCTGATCCGAAAGGAATAATACTATTATAAACTACATACAATTCAAACATATTAAACTAAGCCTCAACTTTGCAAATTTGCATAAATCCCCGCTTATGTATTCAAACTTAGAAAATCAAACTTGTGCTTTCTACAGCACAAAATTAGCACTCTTCTATCACTAGTCACCGCTAAATTAGACCTACACAGCATTATTCTTGCACCATTACTTGAGCATCGCAGCTAGTTTTTAACAAATTTCTACTACGCCTGTGCGATGCTTGAGTGTTCAAAACTGATTTACCCGTACCATGTAATGCCAAAATTGGAATCTCTGCTAATAGATCGTAAACTTTCAAATTCGATGTTGTACCAACCAAAACGATTATTGCTTCCTAAATATTCCAGTATAAGTACACAAGTTGCTATTATTATTCTCTGCGACAGTTTCTGATTGTTTGAAACACGACCTAAAATTTACAGCAACCATGAAGTGCATCAAAGAAAACAGGAAAATGACATAATTAAAGAGAACAACCTTGTCAGAACAAAGGACTATTACTCACTATAAGCCCCACAGCCAATCTACTTTAAAGACTAATACACACTCACAAACAGGCAAAAACCCATTAATTTAACAAACTGGAGGTTCAACCCAAACTTCGATTAAAATAAACCCAAACGCACGCACACCACACACCCAACTCTGTTACTATGACCTAATCAAACTTTGCATAAATCCCCGCTCCACAGCACATATAAACCTCCTATATTTCTGATTTGCCTATAGAAACCTTGCATTTCTCTGAAAACCTAAAGCATTCAAGGCTATAGGCAGCATGGCATCCAAACCTAACAGCCTTCCCCTAGACCATTCGTAACTATACCATTTGCATTTCTTTTGTCAGTAGGTGGCTTGAGAATCTTCACAGAATCAGCCACAATAGCTGCTGCACCATTCTCAGTCACACCGTTGCCATTGGCTACCACTTCTTTGTTGGTAGAGATTGGCACAGAAACTAATGGCTTCAGTATTTTAGGCTTGGGAACTGCTCCTTCATTCTCTTTCTCCCCTGAAGGGTCTTTCTTCTCATCCCAGACCTGAGGTTTATTAAAAAACTCTTTAACTATGTAATCTCGTAACCAATAATAACAGCATAGAAAAAAGAAGATTCAATCATAATACCTGGCTTTGAAGTTGTTGCTTTGCCTTCTTCTCCTGCATCAACTTCTGGCGGTTCTCATAGAACAAGAAATCATCAAGAATACAAGTCTTGCTCAAATGATCCTTGAAAATCTTGATCATCTCAAGGCCTTGCTCAAGCTTTACCTAAAAATTATTCAACCAGTGAAGTTATATACAAGGTTTCTCACTTGGTATCGCCATAACACATCCACACAAAGTAAATGAAAACATTTTTTAAGTACCTCTTGGGTGTCACGACTGTTAGTCACAGGTTTGTTGTCATTGTTTTCAAGAATGATGTGCTTAAGCATGCTGTTTGGCACGTCCT
This sequence comes from Carex rostrata, assembly GCF_964058835.1. Classification (NCBI taxonomy): domain Eukaryota; kingdom Viridiplantae; phylum Streptophyta; class Magnoliopsida; order Poales; family Cyperaceae; genus Carex; species Carex rostrata. The sequence continues at coordinate 3,511,560 of NC_135920.1, read as the reverse complement.
TCACAATGTGCCACTTCACAGGGAAGCAGCCATTCCACTTGTCCTGCTGCCAGTATTCTACTGTCTTCTCAAAGTCCACCGGTCCCATCATCTCAGCCACCCCGACAAATTGACCGCTTGTATTAACCTATATCATTGGATAAGATAAAAAAAATGTTCTCATTTAATTCAATTCCAACATGAAGTTCCAACAGAGATCCATTATGATCACCAACCTAGACGAAAATCCAGCCTCTCCATTATTAATTAGTTGTTATAGAAGTATAATTATGAACACCAATCCAGACGAAGAACATATTCCAACATGCTAATAATAGTTCAACTAAAAATGTCATAAGCCAGTAAATAATCAACTATTGCAATATTGGATAGAATTTTACCGAAAAGAACAAAAATACAGGGCAGCCACCACTTTTCTCCTGGGCTTCCCTATACCCAGCATCAAGCTTCTTGTTTCCATTAGGCGTACTAGCCCACACATTATATTTGACACTCTTGTGCACATCATCCTCACTGTACGACTTGATAATGAAAAACTTTGCATCTGTGTAAGTTACAGGGAAATCTGCCTTGTTGTACTGCTCCTTATCAGGGACTGCACTTGCATCTTGTTTCCCCAGAGTGGGAAGAGCCTGTCCTTTGACAGCAAGAGTGATTGGGTTGGTGGGTCCCAATGGTTTTGGGCTCTTGAACCCACCCGATCTAGGCCCCCGGTTAAGCTCGCTGAATCCATCTTGGCTTTCATTGCCGAAACCGTAAAGCATGGGCCCACCACGGCCTCTGGGCTTGTACTTGTCATTGACAAGGCCCCAACGACCATTTGTTCTTGAGTTGTAAACATTTGACCCAAAACCCAAACCCGGTTTCAACGGATTGCTGTACTGCCCATAGAACCGGCTGTCCGGGTACATGCGGTTCAAAAAGTTTGGTGCAGTTGGTCCCATTCCTGATGCAGGTCTTTGCATTCCCTAAAGAATTAAAAAAAATAACAAATAAGAATTTTATTTTTCAAAATTACTTTTTGATTCGATATATAGTTTTATAAGACCATACCAGAAGATGTGGGGAGGAGCTGCGCTGGTTCTGATTTCTAGATGCACCATTGGAAGCATGAGATACAGAAGAAGAAACCGAGCTAGTATTGGGTCTATGTTGCCCATTGGAGTACAATGAACCGTCGAACCAAGGCATAGGAGATTGCACCCCGTTGAATCCATAACGCATGTCCTGATACCCATTTTGCATCGCTCCCCTGTACGACCCGTTTGCATTAACTGACCCACTTTGTTGGTTCTGCTTCAGCTGAGTGTAGGGGGCACTATTACCATTTATACCTCCATTGGAAACTCCATCTGAAGCAGGTTTAGAAGCATCAATTGAGACGACAGGCTTGTCAGCAGTGATTGAGCTAGGTAAGTCAGCTTTGGAACCGGTGTTTCCTATGGTTTGATTTGGCACATGGTTTGATGGGTTGTTAGGTGTTGTAGGTGTTGGTGGTTGGAAAAATGGTGTAGGGTACTGATAATGCTGCGGAGCATACATCTGACCGTCATGGCCCACAGTTGGGACTGGGGAACCGGGTGAAGGATAAGGCCCGTAAGGGGCATACCCATATCCATGATACATATCTCCGTAAACTCCCTGTTGGAACAATTAAGAAAATCTTGGTATCAGTACAAGAATACAATTTTAATAACTAGAGCAATTTTAGATGAATTATGTCGAATATATACCGGGGACACCTCCACACCATCACGATTAGCATACCTAGAGTCCCACTCGCCCATGGATCCATCATACCCTATATCAAAAAAATAATTTGATTGGATTGAAAAATTTGACAAAGGTTGATGAAAAATGAAGCTTTTATTGGGTACCTCCATAGTAATAAGCCGAATATGCATTAGGAAATAAGCACATGCTCGGATCCATGTATTCCGGAATGAGAGGAGTCAGTGATCTGTCTGCAACAGGCACAGTTTGTGTGTCCCCACCATTCGCAGATCCATAAGGAACTGAAGACTGGATTTAGAAACAAAAAATAATTAGCAATTACAAAGGTCAATATGTGACTTGTTAGTCACAAGAAGTCACAAGAAATTCAGTAGTAAAATTATTTACCTTCTTGGTGGCCTCAACAGCATCATCCTTCTTAGGCTGAGAGTCTAGCGAAAGTTTTTGCAACAAATCCGACGCTTCTGTAATTTGCTGATTAAGGAATAAACAAAAGGCTATCCAACTAATACAAATCAGAATCAGAATAAAAATTAGCACAACAGTAAATCAAATGAAATTTTACATGCCGAAGTGATAACGTCGTGCAAAAAAAAGTTCGTACAAGCAATCTATAAAAACGGAAAGGACTTGGGTATAACTTGCTGAAAAAGCAAATAGAACGCAAGCCTTATCACTACCAGTAAATTATAAGACAGCGAGATCAATATTAAAGGCGTAGACAAGTAGAATTCTGTTTATTGGAATACATAAACCACCATAAAACCCTGCTTAAATCCCGAAAAAAAAAAAACCAAACCAGAGATACTTAAAATCCCTGAAATCACAAACGCGCAAATTAAAATTGAATTCCACAGATAAAAAAAATAGCGAAGGATACGATCAGCTGGAGCAGGAGACACAGTCGCCATGGATCAGGAGAGCGGCGATCTACTATGATAGGCAGAAGATGGATCCAAAAAACCCTAACCGTGGGTAACGGAGTAAGGGAATAAGGGCGGAGCAGATACAGAAACCCTAGGAGAGAGAAAAATTGGGTGTAATCGAGAGAGCCGCCACGGGACAGGAAACAGAAAGAGAGGGTTTTGGGAGATCGAAAAGCGGTGATTCAAATAGCACCACGGCTTCGCTCCATCTGCACCGCATATCGCATATTCACATTTGTTTAAAATATCTCGGGTATTTTTCTTTAATGAAAGCCATCCCCTCTGGGACTCTTGCTCGTGAAGCAAAACCCTAAGCCATATTTTGGGCTAACGTGTTGCTTTGGAACTCCTTTGCACGGTTCTTTTGGGCCGGTTCTCAAAATGGGCTTTTGTTCTAGAAACAGCTTTTATTTTGTCTTTTTGCCTTTGAAAGTGTGAATGCTCCAGTCAGTGCCTCAGTGGGACCTCTCGCGTTATTTTTTTGTTGATTCTTCTCTTCTTCCAGAAATCTCTTGTATAAAAATTTCTCTGTAATTTTTTCATAGATGGTAAACATGTGCATCCAGTTGGGAGGTCGGAAATTTTTCAAGAAATAGACAAACATAAATAGTTGCAAATAAAAAAATTCAACAATTCAAACAATTCATACATTTGAGAACCTTTTTTTTTTAAAAAAGAGGCACAAAGCCATCCATTTATAAAAAAAAAAGGAAAAACTTACAAGTACTACTACCGACTGACTGAAACATGCATCAGTCACTAGCATCAAAATTCAGTACCAAAACATAAAATCTCTTACTCCTACAAATTGAAACAAGCATCAGTACCATCAGATTAGTATAATGAGTCAGCCAATATCAGACTGGGCATGTCTCACCAAACTAAAAACAATTCATAAGAGTAACAGTAAAACAGTGGGAAGGTCCATCTTTGTTTTAAAATCCCTCAAGCAGCAATGGAGCCCGAATGAAGCTAGTACTAGTAGCACTGGGAAGCAAGCCTATAGGGCTGGGCGATAGCGTCTGAAGGGGAATCATATCCAAATCAGCAGGGAACCAATTGTGCTAACTGCTGCTTCACTTTGCACCTTTTATTCCCTATCCAATAGTCCAACATAGAGCAAGTTAGTAAGGTAATATGTCTAATGGAAGGAAGGGGTTTATCTTCAAAACACAACGTATTTCTACATTTTCAAATACACCAGCAAATAGCACTAACAGCTATTAGCATAGCTTGCCTTTGAGACAAAGGCAAGAGCATAGCATGGGTAAGAATATCTTTCAAAGAGGACCATGAGCAAGACAACTGTTGAAAATTACCCATCCAAAACCAAACTTGAGAAATATATGGACAATGCAAACAAATGTACTGCAGTTTCTCTTGTTCCCACATTGCTACAAAATAAACACTCTATTGGGCCTTTCCAACCTCTTCGGCTTAATACAGCTTTGGTCAAAATTTTATTGTGAAAAAACAACCACATAAATATTTTGACTTTATGAGGTACTGGAACCTGCCACCAAGCCATTGCCTCTTTTATACCCACCCCCCAAATGCTAGGAAATTATATAAAGAACAAGTAGAAAACAGAAATTTTGTGTCCCATCTCCACAAAGGGAGATCAGGAGAATTGATGGGTGTGTATGCATGAATGATCTTAAGAATCTCTTGCCATTAAGCAAGCAAAATGCCATGTAAAATCATGTTAAATCTGATATTAGTTCCTCTATATGCAAAAAACAACATGTATAGAAATAAAGGGGTTAGTGCACACTTCAAAAACACAAGGAAATGTAGTATTGGGGATGCCAAATATCATAAGGAAATACACTTAAAAAAAATAGCTAAAGAATCAATTGGAAGGCCAAATATCCAACCAAAATCTAATCTCAATCCCACAACCAAGTTGATAAGAACAACTTAGTTCACATAGTGTTTGGAATTTCATTATCTCTCTCCAAAAAGGAGACATTTGAGCTAAAGGAGTGTGTGTATTGTATTTTAATTGAATTATTTGTTTCCACAACCCTGAATATTAGGGATGCTTCCATTTCCACCACCATTTGACAAGGAAGGCGCCATTCATAAGAGTAAGTTTTTTTACCCCCATATTCTTTTGGAGAACAAACAGTGACCCACTTAATTAAGGAATATTTTTTTTCTAGGACCTGAGTTACCTTGCCACAAAAATCTACGTCGTACTTGATCAATTTGCTTAATTATTGTAGCAGGTACCTTGTAGAGAGACAACATATAGAGGGGGACTGTTGTTAAAACTGAATTTAGTAAAGTCAGCTGTCTCCCTATTGACAGCAAATTACCCACCTATCCTTGCAGTTTTTCATTGATCTTATCAATTACAAACCCCCAATCTGAGATACTAAGTTGCTGATCACTGAGAGGCACCCCTAAATACTTAAGGGGTAGATTAGACACCTTACACCAAAAAATAGAAGCTAATTTTTGTCCATCGGATATAGACAATTGGAGTGGAATTAGTTCAGTTTTTTGAAAATCAACTTTTATACCTGATAGTGTTAGTGTAATAATCTAGAAGTCAATAATACGATAATTTATCATAAAGCTTTGTTCATGAATTGGATGATTAATATCATTTTGTTGCCTTGAGTATTATTGAATTTATGGATCATTTCGAGTTCATGACTGAAATTGTGAAACTCCATAATATAGATAATATATACTCTTAAAAAGTTACTGACCAAGAAAATTAGCAGGAACACTAATTACCGCGATAAGGTTAGTATGTGGATTAAAAGATGGTTAAGTTTTACAAACCACCTGACACGAGATGTCATTTTAATCACATAGATACATGTTCTAGGAACATGGTATTTGACAGACCCCGAATGAAACATTAAATAGAATTGTGTTCGTGTCATTTATGTTTTCATTCAGTGTCAAGTTCTACAGTATAAGGTATTCATCTTTCCTACTAAGAAATGTATATGTGTGATTGTTATCAAACGCTGTCGGTAAAATGCAGTTATAACGGTAGCTCTTCGGTATACATGTTAGCTGAGGTAGTGATGGTTTACCAAGAATATTATTTGTCCCTCGTATCTCTATACGAGCTATAGCATCACTGGGCCCCTTGATAGAGTAAGATTATCTGCTAGCAGTATAATTACAAGAGTAATTATATTTGATAATCTGCTCAAGATCAAGAAAAGATTCAGTTAGCAAGGATGACACACATTTACCTTGAAACTAATCTGATAGCTATGAGACAGAAGAACAGACACAAGTAAATTGTTTACTGGATCGTGATATTGTACTGTACAGCATCATCTGTGTAATTGGATGGTCATGATGTGTTGCTAGATGCCGCTCATGATTATAGAAGTTAAAACAGTTTTAACTCTGTTTACCAACATAACACAGATCCTATTGGGTCACACCATATAGGAGTTAATCGGAGAATCTTATTGTGATTGATTATAAATTGGTTATGATCAATAGTAAGATGGTTATAATTAATTATACGTGTTATAATTAAATTATAAAGGTTATGTAAAAATAACAAGCAAAAACATTGGTTAATTTATAAACGTGCGTGACACGTTGTATAAAAGTTAACCGGTTAATTTATAAATGTGCAGGACACATTGTATAAATTACCGAAACAAACAACCGCAAGAAAAATATATATAATTGTTCAGAATAATTATACGAATATTATTTGTATTCGGGCCGAGGGCATTCGGGTCTTTTCAGATTCGTTCTTATCCGCATGACATGTCATCGATCCTATCCAGATGACACGTCATCGATACCGAAACAAACAACCGCAAGAAAAATATATATAATTGTTCAGAATAATTATACGAGCATTATTTGTGTTCGGGCCGAGGGCATTCGGGTCTTTTTAGATTCGTCCTTATCTGCATGACATGTCATCGATCCTATCCAGATGACACGTCATCGATCTTATCCACATGACATGTCATCCTTATCCATTCAATGGCATATCTTGTAAATTGGTCGAACTTGGAGGGCATTTTGGTCTTTTGGCAACCGACCCTAAACCCTATAAATAGGGGTGGAGGGGTAGAGAGAAAAATCGCTAATTCACTCATACCGTTTCGTGTCGAAACGGATCGGTATTTTCTCTCTTTCTCGGTTTCTCTCCCAAATAGTGTTTCGGTTAAGAAAAGAAAGTTATACGTAGTTGACGTATAATCTTGCGAGTTGTTGTGAAGTATATTTACGGGATCGATGAATAGTGTTTTACCGAATTTCGCAGTATGTCAGTTTTGCATATTGATGAAACTGAGCAACCGAAAATTCGTGTTTACGGGTTTTCGTCTTTTTCCCGTGAATAGTGTTTTTGCAGAATTCCACGGTTTACGGTATTTCTGGCAGAAGAAATAAACCGCTCTCCGGTTAGTCCTGGTGGATAACCGATAGAGGTATCACACGTGTGATACTCCGAGTCGATTCCTTCCCTGGTGAGGCTCTACTCGCTCGGTCTGCATTCCAACTGTGATTTGGAAACAAGGTATAAATATGCTATATTAATCTATTTAATTGGTAAGTAGATTAAAGTTTTAGAAATCAATCATGGAGTAGATCTGTAAAAAGGATTAAATTGGGTTTTGATGCCAAAGAAATACTGAAGGTGGACCGCCTTGGAAAGTTTCCTGACATACCCCGTTTAATCCTGAGCTTAAGTTGGCCGTAGAAATTTTTGTTCTACGGTCATTCCGCAACTTAAGCCTAAACGAGTTTTTGGTTATAGCACCCCGAAACCCCAACAGATAGAGCTTCAAAGCTTAACATTGTCCATAAGGCATAATCTACATTTTCATGAGCAGGGTTGAGAAATAAAATGGAATCGTCGGCATAATAGCAGTTGGTGACTTTACTACCATTATCTAAAGTAGGTCCCAGCCCGTGAAGCAACCCAGCTGCTCTTCCCCTATTGAACATTTTACACAAAACATCGCCTACCAATAGAAATAAAAAGGGGGGCAGGGGGTCTCCCTATCGCAAACTCCTCTTACAAGTGAAATAAGGAGACAATACCCCATTAACATTAATACAAGTACTACTACTAGTCATTAGTATATGAATCCAAGATATTCATTGAGGACTCAACCTGCGAGTACGTAACACATCAAGTACAAATTGCCAATTTACCTTATCGTAAGCTTTCTCTAAATCAATCTTAATAACTACACCTTGCTTATTATTTTTCTTACAATAATGCAACAGTTCCTGCCCTAAAACTACATTATCTAAGATAAATCTATCTTTGACAAAAGCAGCTCGTGTAATATCGGTAAGTCTATCCATAACATTTTCTAATCGCAAAGTAAGCATTTTAGTAATGATTTTCATGCTACAATTAACCAGACTGATAGGCCGATATTGTTTAATGGTTTGGACATCCTTGTCTTTAAGAATTAAGCAAACTACAGCCATATTTAGGTATTCAGCCGATAGTGTGTTATCAAAAAATCCAGCAACTAGTGTATGTAAATCCTCTTTCACAACTTCCCAAAAATGTTGGTAGAAACTAAAAGGAATGCCATCAGGGCCAGGAGCCCCTGATTGATCATATGAAAAGACTGCATTTTTAATTTCATATTCGGAAATGAAAACTATTACATTTGAGAACCTATCAAAATGCTCTTAAAGCCTTAATTAATTGAATTTAAAAAATTAATTAGTCCTCATTTAAACAATTCAAGTATTACTGTCACTAAATTTCACATGAAAATACATATTGAAATTACATGCCAGTATCTTTCCAGTTTCAAGAATAACTAGCTAAGAAGGGTCATTTAACTTCTACCAGCAGGAATTAGATGTAATACAGAACAGTAAAAAAACTTTACTATGCCCAGTTTAATAAAATGAAACATAATTAATACCCAATTAAGACAAGAATGCATTAACTCCGACAAAGACTTGTGAATTTGTTTTAAGGGTAAAGGTAAATTGTCTCTTACTGTAACCAGCTATGCATCTAACACGCACGAAATAATTCGTTTGTCCAATGAAGTTAAGAAAAAGATATCGGACGGCTGGCTAATGGCTATTAGCAATGCAGATTTGTTCTCTAATAAGTGGCATCACCTTCCTTTTTGTTACAGCAGAGGATCTAAAAACATAATTCATGCTTGAGGAGTGCTAAAAACTTAAAATTACAACCACTGATTAGATCGACGCTGAATTAAATTTCAGTCCATAGCAGAATTTACAAATTTTTAAACGATTATTATTGGTAAATCAACTGAGCCTTCTCGAGTTTATGCACACTAAGTTAAATTATAAAAGCAAACTTTGCCCATCCATCTTATAATAAAAACCTGACAGTAAAGCAAATACGCCCAAGGATCCATCTTATGCTCGAGTTACTTATAAATTATTCTCAATTGTATTTGCTTGTAAAGTTATTTGTAAAGTTATTGATTCAACTGAGCCTCCGGGGCTCACATGTCCCTCTTGATTTCCTTGCCAATTAAGGAAGCCGAATTTTTTTTGTTACCAACCTACTAAATCAAAATTAATTGATTATCACCGTTTGTCCATTTCTCGTTTCCTACCACCCACGCGGACTAGAAGCACGCAGGGATCCTAATCGGTTCGCGAAAATAAATTTGCTGTGATTCGCAGAATCTCAAATCCATCCATTTATCTATCTAAAGATTCGTGCATAAAAAAATAAGTGTTGTTGAAATTTGTGCATTCCAAAAAGTGAAAGGTTAGATTTTGAATCACAGGGTCCTGCGATCCCTTTAGAATCACAGTAGATTTATTTCCATCGGTTTGCAGATTGAGAAGGCACACCATTCAATGCACATATTGAGCGTGCACACAAATTTTTATTTTATTTTTGAGTACAGATACAATGAGACGTTGTAATTGATGCATCTTTTACATAAAAAAAGTAATTGATGAATCTTTTATCATTTAATGAGTAAGGCTAGGTGTTATGGGTTGCATAGAGGGCTACAGTGCTACGGCTCAATATTTGAGTTTTCAAAATTCTAACTGTCGATCCGAACAGTTTATCTTGTTCTCCATATTAATATGTGTTTGGAGACCAAATTTTTCATTTTTTGAAAATTTTTTACTATTTTTTCAGATAGGTAGAAAATCACTTGATCTAAAAAATTCTGCACCATTTAGATATTTAATTTGTGAAACACCTTTAATTGTATTATGTTCTGTGAAACACCTTTTTGTACACTCCTTTTAATATTGAAAGCGTCTAATTGTCCATAGAGTTTTGTCCACTATTTGTCCACATAATTGACTTACGCGAATACTGTAAAATTACTTCTACATGTTGTATAAGTATACAATATATCATATAAAATATATCAGTTAATCATACAACATCCAGCAACTATTTAAAGTGGTCCCAAGATAGTTAGAAAAAAGATTGCAACTTGCACAACAGGACAAAAAAAATACTTTCGGAAATTGCAGTTACAGGAATTTATTGGCAGTTAGTGTTAGTTATTAGTGGTTATTCTGACAAAAAAACGTGATAAAAAAGGCAAAATTATATTTTATTTCGACTTACGCGAATACTGTAAAATTGAGCACTATAACTATAAAAATAATATGTACAAACTATAAAATTACAGACATGCAAAATAGACAAATGAAAACGATAAAATAACAATTTTTAATAGTGTAAAAAATATCAAGATAAACTTTGAAATCAAAAGGTAAAAAATATAAAATTACATAATTGTAAAATTAGCACATTAAATAAAAACTAAAAAATGTCAATTTTTAATACTGTAAAATTGTAAACATAAACTATGAAAATAAAAAGTATAAACTATAAATTTACAACAATGTAAAATTAGCAAACTGTGAAAACTTAACGTAAAAACTATAAAATTACAATTTAAAAAATGTAAATTTGCAATACTGTAAAATTATTAAGTTAAATTGTGAAAACAAAACGTAAAAACTATAAAATTTCAATACTGTAAAATAAACATATGAAAATGATAAAATAAAATGTAAAAAAAATACAACAATCCAGCTTAAACAACAACATGCAAAGAATCATGAATACTGTAAACTTTCTACTTCTAAACCATAAAATAATACCATGTATACTATAAAACATCTAAAACTATATATCCATTCATCATATGTTCAACAAAACAATATTCATCACACACGACAACTGTTCAAAACAAACAATAATATTCACTACAAAATAAAAAACTATACCATTCAACATTCAGACTAAAAACTTCCGGTGTGCATTGTTGGGATGAGTAAGAAGCCTTGTCACAAGAACCACACGTTCTTTTGAGATATCATCCTGCATAACAATAAAATAAACAGTGAAACAAAACAAATTGCATTTATTACAAATAAGAATTACAAAATAATCTTACAAGTTATTTACCCGAGTAAAAATCATAGGACTGTTTGTGATAATATTGTACACAAAACGCAACAGGAAGATAGCACAATCCTTTGAATTCTCTCCTTGTTTTGGGCAATCCTTAGAATCCACACGAACATCTACCCAGTTAGGTTTGGCTGAAAGGTAAATTAATATCAGCAATTAATAAAACTTTAATTCTTAAACCTGCAGTTAATTGCCACAATAAAGGAAAACTAGTACATCAATACTGTAAAATTTTAGAAGAAGAAAGTATAATAAAATAAAAAACACTCACAAGTTCTCCATGCAAGAATAGTCTTGAGCCAACTGATAGTGTGCCAATGAAATTCCATATAAGCCCTATCTTCACCAGCAGATGTGTAATAGTGGATTTCCATGGCAGGAACATCCACTGCATAAAGAACCTAGTGATTTTTCTTGCAAATGGGAACAAAAAGTCATCTTATTGTATCAAACTGAGGTCCAAACAACTGAGGGAGGGCCTCAAAGGCGGCATACGTAGTGTAATCATGCATACAAACCTGTATCATATAAATAAAACGCATTAAAGAGTACTCAAGTATTTCAACAGCAAAAATAAAAAGATTAAATTAATAAAATAAAAAAGCAAAAAAAAAAAACTTACAGACAAATAAGGATTAATGAAGAATCATTTATCCCTGACAGTCTCAAATTGCATGACACTCAGAACTGTTTCAACCAACTACAAAATTTAAAAAAAAGTCAAAAACCTTCTTAGGATATACTGTAAAATTACTTCATATATCCAGTAATGTTAATTAATGTGTTCTCTCATGTCATTTTCATTTATTAGAAATAACATATCAAAACCATGCAAATAACTTCTAGAAACTTTCATAACAGATTGCAAAATGCACAACTTCGCAAAACTAACAGTGCAATATGAAAACATTTCAATCTGCACCAATACTATAAAATTCATCATTCAATGTTGTAACTTAAATAACAAATCTTATAAAAAACGTAATTCACAATTTCAAACATCCAGAAACTCTCATAACAGTTTGCAACATTCACATCTTCCCAAAACTAACAGAAACATTTCAATATGCCATATACTGTAACATATAACATATATCGTGTAATACAGATATTTATATATACTGTAAAAAAGAATAATATAAAATTCAGCGAACTTATAACAAATTCAATCGTTACTCCGCTCCAATGCTGAACGTCCCATTGCGATCATGTATAAAAAACGAGATCGAGTCAGTAATCTCAAATAAATTCGTAATTGCAAAAAGAAAAAGGAATGAGAAAAGGTAAATATAAAAAAAACGTTCCATATCTTGTAAAATGTGACATATATATTGTAATTCAACTATATATGTACCGTAAAAAAACAGAAAATATAAAATCAGACTAAATTACAATATACGAATAATATTCATATAAAAATTTAGTCAAAATGATAAATCCGTTACTGTATACAATGAAAAACACAAATTCAACATAAAAACTTACTAGATTTGAATATTGCCGTCTTCTATCCGATCGAAATACACTCTTTCGTCACGATCATGTTTAAACGACGAGATCGAGTCAGTAATCTAAAAAAAAATCGTCATTGTGAATTAAAAATGAATGACATAAGCAAAATACAACAAAAATCACATAAATTATGATTTCGTTTGAATAAAAGTCAGTACCGAGGAAATGAAGAACAGCTTGACTGAACTCGTGGTGAAATATGGAAGAGAAATTCAAAAGATCAAAATCACGCCTGAAACTAGTTCGATTCACACCTGAAATTAGTTTCGAACTAGGAACGAGAACTCGCGATTCGTTTGAATGAAATTTACGGCTAAATGATGCGACTCAATGAAAGAGGAATGAAATCGCCAAATGCGGAGTAAATTTGATCGGATTTGGAAATTTGGGAAATGAAATTCAAAAAAAGGAAAGTTTCGTCGTCGGCCAACCTGTTTAAATAGGAAGACGAGACCGTTAGAGTGTGGGGACCGAAGGCAGTTAAAAGGACAGTTGAACTGGAGTTGGATAAGGTTGTGAACAGATGGTGGACAAAACATAATGGACATGAACCTTTTCTCTTTAATTTTATATGTGCACATCTCATAAATGGGCACAGAAAATTCGAATGCTCTTGTTACATCACAAATTAACACTCTGGATTTAGAGACAATACTTGTGTAATTATAAGCACTCTTCTTCATTTTTTTCAATGACTAGAGATGCCTATCGCTCATTGATTCTGCTGCATTTGTGAATAGAGAGACACACGTATTACTAAACTTGAGAGGATATTTAGAAACAATGAATCCTTAATTTTACAATATTATTTTACGAATTGAAATGGTGCGAACACTTAGTATGCGCACGAAATGGTGTTCCTCTCCATATGCGTACCAAATTGGTGTGCATCCTCAGTCTGCGCACCGGTTTAATTTGGTGCACGAACTGAGTACGCGTGGGTTTTGAAATTTGACCAATTGGATGCTAATCAACTAATTTTGATTTATTAGGATGGTAACAAATTTTTTTTTGGATTCTTGGGCGGACAAAATGCTCGGTTTAAATTATTGATTCATATTAAAATAAAACTGAAGAAAGATATTTCTTATGAATTATGTAAAAAAAATTCCATAACTCACATGATCATATCTAATGATTGTATTTTTAATATTTAAAATTTAAAATTTATTATTAAAAATTAAAAGTAAAAATATTTAAATATTGAACCTTTTTTTTAAACTCCTTTAAATTCTTTAGTCCTCGACTCAGAATATAGCAGAGATAAACTTTTTAAGCGGTTCCTCTCTCCATGGGACCGGATATTTTATTAATCGAAAATAAATAAATAAAATATCGATTAGTTGGAAATTCGATCTAGGTAAAACGGATTAGTTTGTTGAGTCTCATCGAACAAGACATTTTATCCCGTCCCATCTAATTCAACTCCGTCGTCCACTAATCAAATTAACTTTAAACAGAAAAAACTAGGGACTTTATATCTATATTCGTTCTCGACCGCTCCTTAATGCTTTGGAATGATACTTCGTCCCCTAGTTTGTAACTGAGATAAATTTCTGAGGTTTGAGGTCCCTTGTGAAATGATTTTGCTATGCGATTTATCTAAAACTTTGTTGTATTGATTATTTATAACTTGATTTATAACTCTGTTAATTCCGTGAAGTATCATTCCAACACATAAATATGCAATTAATTCGTTCAGCTCCTTGGATGGGACAATCTAGCTACACCGTCCCAGGAATTTTTTTTTGTCGTCGGACGAGAATGGATTTACCGTTCCTGGTTTAAATTTTTTTAAGCAAATTTACGGATAGACAGAAACGAATTAGCGGGACGGGTTAAAATTGCCTGTCTCGTGGGACGGAATAAAACAATCCTTTACCTACATATTGAATTTCTGCCGAAACCATCCCGTTTTGCGACATTTTTTTAATTTATTTTCAATTAATAAAAAAATCGGTCCCTGGGATCTATATTCTCCCATGTACCTGACTGAAGCAAATTGAAAGGACGGTCTAGATTTACTCTCAGCCGGTGTCTGTTAGGAGATTGCGCAGGGCGGCAGGGGCCAGTATTATTTGTGCTTTAAGATTCGTACCAAGTTAAAAGAACGATCCTAAACTGTCCGTTTCAATTGTTTTTTTTTTTTTTTTTTGGTTCACAGCCCGTAGGCTCGTTTCAATTGTTCTCAGTCCGGTAACCCGAAGGGATGTGAATTCCTCTCGCTTCACGTAGTTCTGTAGCAGTCTTAATTACCAGAACTACGCGCCAGATAGACCCGACCCGTTTTTCCCCACTCGGCCGCTCCCGCCCTTCCCGTGCTCTATCTCCCGCCTTTACAAAATCTCTCCACTCCAACTACTCTCTCTCTCCCCCTTTCCCCATCCCCTCCCCCCTCCCCCCGCCAACTAACACCGCGCGGCGATCCACAAGCTTACAAGACAAAATGGCAGGCTCAGAGCAAGCGTCGGTAGCTTTAGTACAACTCAGGGAGCGCCTCTGTAGCCGCACCTTTGCTCATTCCCTCCTTCAATCCTCCTCCGACAGCAACTTCAGGCACTTTCCCCCTCTCTCTGTCAGGGTTTTTTTTTCTGATCCGTAATAATTTCCGAAAGAACAAAAAAGTGTAATATTTGCTATTTTTTCAGGAAACTGAAGTTCCACATTTCTAGCTCCATCTCATCGGCCTGCAGCAAAGTTTTACTTCTACGTGGAGACAAGGGATCTGGTAAAGCTGCGGTAATACAGCGTCATTCTATAATGTTGTCACTCTATAGACTATGAATAAGCATTTAGTTAATTTAGGTTTAATTGGAACAAGAAAGGCCCCCTTTCTGTTTTGGTAGCCGATCTTTTTTCTATTTTTTGGATATATGGGTATTTCATGGTTTCCCACACAGAATAGCATCAATTTTAAAGCAAAAGCAATACTAGTTCTTCTTGTTACACGGCAGACTGATACTGAAATGTGAACCTTATCCTTTTGTTTTTCTCTTGCTATATAGGTTGTCGAATTGGTTTTGAAAGATCTACAGGCTGATCATCCTAATGCTATCTCCGTTGTATGGTTATGTGATTGATAATTTGCCTCCATTAATTTATTTAATCCTTGGTTTGTATGATTTTGGGGCCAATTTCATTCCCTATTGCAGGTTAAATTGTACGGTTTGCTTCATAGTGACGATGATAACAGTGCTCTTGAGGTTGTTGAAATACACTTTTCTAGTACATTCGATGGGTTGTTAAATACCATAATCTCTAGCATGATCCAACTAACTATTTATTTTTGGGTTTTCAAGGAAATTGCAAGACAACTATGCTCAGGACACGAGTTTTCATTTTGCAAAACAGTAGGTGCCTTATTTATGTGCATGTTTTTTGTCACAGAGAAATGAGTTCAAATCTTTCTTTTTTTGCGCCAATGAAATATTCTGACCAACTTGACCTAGGTGGCATTAAAAAAAAGAAGAGAAAGGGTTCTGATAATTATTCTTTGGTGATATCTAATCGATTAGGTAACTTAGGCTTACTTTGACCTTGATTACCAACCTAAAAAAACATATATAAAAACATCATCTCATACCACTGGTACCACCACGTATTGAAAAGGCACAAGATCAATATCTTGTTATTAACTTGCTGGGGGTTCAGAAACAACCAAATTTGTAAGAATTCGTTGTTCTAAATGTTGTACTTGACTATTTATACTATTTATTGTAGGCTTCATTGGAGGAAAATAAAGAGTTCCTCATGGACATGCTCAAGTAAGTTAAAATTTGCATTGATTGCCACATCTATCTATTCTCTTATATTAAGCACACAGATGTCCTAATCCATCAACTATTGTGATTAAAAGATGAAATTTTGGATTGAATATCAGCTCTCCGATTGAAAAGTTTGTCTTTTTTTATTCTATGCATCTTTTTATGTATTCTTACGTGTAGAAGTCTAAATTTATTTAAACACGTACTCGCCACATGCAAATTGTATAATCTTTCTGATTGATCATTATTTCCTTCCAATTTTTAAATGTCATTTAAGGAATTTTTGGATTGATTGGTCTTGTCTTCATTTGTTTTGAGATTTTTATATCATTTAAGAAATATTATTTGTCATTTTTTTATGAAAATATGTCAAAAATATATAAAAAAAACATACATGTTATCTAATCAAATATGTCATTCAAGGAATGTTATTCATGTATAGATGTCATTTAACAAGTCATTTAAGAAATGTTATTTGTTATTTAGTCTTAATTATTTTATTTGTATGAGATTTTTTTTCCTCTTGTAATATGTTCCCGTTGCAACGCACGGGTACGATACTAGTTAATATTCATTGTCAATATGGAACAATTATGCTTGTTTGACTTCAAACTTCATCTCTTGATTGGTTGCATTTTTCTTATTGGTAGGGAGTATGGGTTAGCTCGTAAAACAGTAGTTTTTGTGTTAGATGAGTTCCACCTATTCACTCAGGTATATTTTATTTTGTTCGTTATATTTACAGCTTCAACCCTTACAAATATACTTTCAAGAATATGACCAAAAGTGTTTGATCATATAATATTACAGGGAAAACAGTGGTTGCTTTATACCTTATTTGATGCAATGGAAACTTTCACATCACAGTCTATTATAATTGTTGGTTTGAGTTGTCTGGAGGTATAACTTTTCTCTTCCTAGAAGCTGTTCCTTTTTTGTTTGATTATGATTTGGGAACTAATTCACAATTATTGGTTTTGAGTTACTGTTGTCATATTATAACTTCATCAGTTACTATTATTATTTTTGGAAAACCAAGGGCACTGCATACTACAATGAAAGCTGTACCTGACTAAAGTTTTGGCATGCAGAAATCTTTATACATATATTAAATTGTTGTTAATGTAGGGTTCAGAGCAGCAGTTAGAAAAAAGGGTCAGGTCACGTTTCTCTTCTTGCACCCTTTTGTTCGGTCCTCCTTCAGAAGAAGACGGGAGAAGGTAGTTTGGCCTTTTTAACTTCTCTTTTTCACCAAAACCTTATCCAGAATCATAAATTAATAAATTAATAAAGATAACAGTAACAATAAATATCATAGTACTTTTGACAATGTTGAAAGCAGGTTGTTGGAGCAGCTGCTTCATCTACAGAAAGATTCGAGTCTCCCTTCTAAGTATGTTGTAGAGTTTAATTCAAGACTTGATGTATCCTTTTGCTATGATTCAGCTTAGCTTTCCATATTAGGATTAACAGTCCTGCCAATTGATTAAAGGGCGAGAGAGATTGAGGAAGTTATAGAAGAGCTTTTTCAAAAATATATTTTCAAGAGAAATTAGGACAGAGGCAGTGAAAATGATTAAATTGGGAAAATGTGAACAATGAAAGGAGGTTATTTGCCATAAATAACATTTCTTTTGATTAGTTTTGTACTGGCATAACTCAGTCAAATATTAAGTAGAAGTTTCCCTTAGCATACATATTTATAGAAAATTTTTGGCGATAAGAAGTTCAAAGAAATTCTCAGTTCTTTCACCTGTGCAGACGGGTCAATAAATCATCTGTTGAGATTCTTGTAAGTTCCCTACGTTCTGTGATCTTCCTTTTTAATTGAAGTTATGACATAAGGTCCTGGTGATATTATTGGTATCTATGCCATTGTTGGGAATATATTTGTTCTGAATACATTCAATTTCAGATTTGTAGCTTCATCTTATATGGATATGGAAACTGGATATCTATCTTTACAAAGCTTTGAGAGTGCATATTCATTGATGAAGAGGCAGCCTAAGTTTGACAGCCTGCATGGTCTCTCTCTCTCTCTCTCTCTCTCTCTCATGTGTGTGTGTGCGCGCGCGCATATTTTAATTTCAACTTTGGTGTTTTTGTGATTGCCTCTCAAAATTTCTGAACAGATTTATCTATTTTGGAGCTTTATTTTCTGGTCTGCATGCACAGACTGCAATGCAAAGAGGAAACATCATACAATTTTAATTCTGTAATGAAAGGTAAGGTCAATCCACCTTCTACCAGGGTCTTTTCTATTATTTTGATTTATATTTAAAAACTTGATTATTTTTTGTCTCAGAGTATAAAGCTATACAGGATGCATACAGAACTTCTGATAACTATTCGCATGCTGTATGCTTGCGGGTCAGTACTATAGCAATTTCCAGCTATTTTTTCCTTCTGAAAATGTTTTAGCTGGCAAGATTAATATTATATTCCAAAGCAGGCTTTTGAGCACCTTTTGGAAAGTGAATTAATCAGCTTCACAGATGCTAAAGGAAGAAATGATTCTATTAGGTTCCGGCCTGTTAAACTTCTTGTTTCTTCCCGGGAACTACATGATTCTCTCAAGTCAAATCCGAGTTGCCCAGTGAGTTATATATGATACTTGCAGATTTTAGGAAATGGGGAAAATGAAAATTCATAGAATCTTTACCTTGTAGGTTTATACTACATACACATAAATTTAATCATATTTGACAAAAGAAATATAATTTTCATTTGGAAAGAATTGCAAGCATTGAGATACTTTTTAGAAATTATTATGTACATATTAAATTGGTAAAGATGGATTAAAAAGAGCAATTGCAGGAAAAAAATGAAAAATAAATAAAGGGATGGAAATATAAAAATCTGGTTTTATGTTTTGAAAAATTATGTCATAAATAGTGTAGTCCCACAAGGGGTCTAAAAGACACACTCCTCCAGTAGTTTCTATAGTCCGAGTCTAGACCCACTAGTGTTTTTATTGCCTGAGTGCTACCTTAGGGATTGCTTTTGGTGCAATCCCTATGCTGGAAGCAAGTGCATATACATATCAGTGTATTGTTGGCTGTATCAATCTATGTTTTGTAAAATATAATGATAGGCCAGCTGGCGTCTCTGATATGTAACATCACGTATCTGTATGTTTATCTATTCCTGATACCTATTAGGTATGGGCTATGATACCTATTAGTTGTGTCTGGGTAATGTAGATTGACAGGAACCCCACCGTCTGTTTCATGATCACTTGATCCACTTGCTGGTGATTTGCATCAGCATGAGTCTTTTTGGAAATTAGATGCAACCAAACTTGACATATTGTCACCTTGTATGGTTGGTTTAGTGAATCAGTTTATAGTTGTGTGACCTTGCATATTCTAGTTACCCATTGAACCTGTATTGTAGTTTCGCCATACAATTTGCTTATCAGTTTCATCTCAAGTTTCTCCTTTTTTGTTACCCGTAGGCTAAGTATTTCCTTGTTGTTGTTGTTGTTGTTGTTGTTTAGTTAATTGACTTTTTCCTTGTTTGTCACCATTTCACATGTTCTGTTTTTGTGCTTGTTTACTGAAACGGAAAAATCTTATTAATTTGCAGGCTATTCTCCAGAAATTGCTTGACCATGAAAGCTACATGTGATGAGCTGCATATTTTGTTCCCCCTTTTTTGATGCTGAAAGTAATTTTCGATGATAATTATAGCTTGTCACAAAATTAATCATGCATCCTTTGCCTGCTCTACTATTAGGCATGCTGCTGGTCTCTTTGTTATTTATAAAATCTTTATTCACATGTGAAATCCAATTGCCGATTGTATCATGGCTTCAAATAATTTTTTTTTATGGGATAAACGCACAGTTTCAGCAAATTATAGACCTCTCTAAGCAAGCTATTTGGTTCATTGCACTGAGCGGGGGGTTGAACCCTCCTCTTAGAGAGGAATACCCCCATAAAAACCATAAATTTGATATTTATCCATTCAAACTCAAAAACTTTGTCAATATCTCCATTTCTAATTAATTGATTTATAGTTTTATGCTTGTTGGAAGTCATAGTTAATTCATTAGTTTTAAAAGCAAATGTCCTTTATGGCATTATCCCTTGTTGCTCTTCTTGAACTAGAGGGTTATCTTTGAGGTAATGTTTGAAGTAATACGGAGCTCTACAAAACAGTTTGTTTTCCTATTTTATGGCCACCTTGAATGAGGTTGGTAGGGAGTCATATTTTATAGATTTCGCCTTGGTCGTGTGGCATGCTGAGGGCTTAATTTGGTCTTGTGCCAACCAAGCTCTTCCTATTCAACAAACGAGATTTCAATGCACAATTCACAAGCTTCATAGTTAGTTAATCAGGGTACATATAGAACTAACAAGCTGCTATTTACTAGAGAAATCAACAACTCTGTGTTGTTGATCTTAATCTATAAATGTAATAGCTCATACATAACTAACAAGCTGCTATTTACCTTAAAATGCCTTGTATGATATTCCATCTGATTTGGCTGTGGCAAACAAAATAAATATTAATACGAAGCACTGAATTAAATTAACCATGAATTTGGGCTTGTTCTCAGAAGCACTACTCACCAGTTCCCTACTATCTCAGAAGCCAAGGCAAATGCATGTACCGGCTGAGGAGCCATTACAGACACCAGAGATACTAGTTTGGTGGCTGGTACTCGAGCAGTACCAATTTGATCCAGCACTTGCTAAGCACCACAAACAGGCCTGATGAGATATACTGAAGATTCATTGTCATTCAGATCAAGCAACACTTTTTTATCAAAAAGAAAGCTTGAATTTCATTTGCACCCCATATTATGCCAGCTTTGCAAATAGCACCCAATTTTTTTTTTTTTCCTGATATTTGTACATGATTGCAACTTGTGGGTTAACCGCAACAACCTAGAAATCCATGACTTAATCCAATTGAAAAGGAAATAATTAAGTCCTCAGTAATGGCAAATACATATATTTGTTTGCGAACTAGGAAAAATGTCTTTGTAATTTGCATACCTGAAAGAACCTTGAAAAATTTAACAAAAGCAATCCACAGCGAAACATCTATTCTAGCAAGATAATCCACTATTATCCACTCTGGTATGTCGAATGTCAGGTTATTTTGGACGTTTGAATCCGGAATAAAGTTCTGTTTTGGGAAATTTCACTTGACGAGGAGAGTACAAATACTTTTATTTTTTTGTATTTTTGTTATATTTTTAATTTTTTAAATATTAATAATTTAAAGTTTAAATTATAAATGAAAATAAAATTATTAGATGTGATATATATTATTTTATTTATATTCTTATAAAAATTTATTATATTTCAGTTTTGTTTTTATGTGAATTAATAAATTAAAAAATAACGTTTAAAAATTATTTATATTAGTACGTTTTTACAAACTTTTAATAATAATTAAAATAAAGTTGAAATGTTATAATTTTTTACAAGTGCACAAATAAAATGATGTAGATTATATTCAACAGTTTTATTAACTTTTAAATTTCAAACTTTGAGTTATTAAAGTTTTTAAAATAAAAATATAATGGAGATATCAAAATGAAGATATTTGAATCCTCTTTCACATATACTCCTTACAATTTGTTTTGTACCGGAATGAACATATAGAAAGTACAAGACAAAAAAAAGGAAGAGAAGCCATTTTTTTTTATTGATGGCGGCTCTCACAGACGTTGGTTTACTAATAAATTGATATTTAAAATAGTGAGTAAAACCAGAGTGTTCATAAGCTCACCCAGAAATTTGATGAATTTCGCTTAAAAAATTATCGAATTGACTTTATATTATGAATTTAAATAGTTGAAACTGATCTGCATCATGAGCAGTGTAATAAAATGCGGTCTATGCGGCCGCATATGCGTATTCGATTGTAATCTGCATAAAAATCTGTATGCGATCAATACATACGGTTCCGCATATGCGGTCGCATATTTGACCGCATATTATTATCATATATTCAGCCACATATTACCGCATATTTGTTTGTATGATACTGAATATTACTGCATATAACCGCATATTACCGCATACAGCATATGACTGCATACTTGTTTATATATATATATATAAATTCTCATTTTAAAAGAGGAGGGATCAAGTTACAACAAGTTAACACAGCCATTTTCTACATTTTCAAATTTCAAATTGTCGATCCAAACCGTTAGATGTCATCTCTACGGTAAAATGTGCTTGGAGACCAAATTTTATATTTTTTAGAATTTTTTTATTATTTATTAAGATGGGTATAAAAACTAGTCAAATTCAGACCATTGAATTTTGTACCCATCTTAATAAATAGTAAAAAAATTCCAAAAAATATAAAATTTGATATGGAAGCACATTTTATTGTGGAGATCATGTTGAACGGTTTGGATCAATGATTTGGACTTTGAAAATGTAGAAAATGATTGTGGTAACTTGTTGTAACTTGATCCTCCTCCATTTTAAAATCCGCATATATATGTCCGCATAAAAATCCGCATATGCAGTAGCGTTCCGCATACCGCATTTAATAACATTGATCACGAGCAATGCATTTACATGCAAAAAATATAAATTTTGGAACTAATTTAGCATAAAGTAAAACAGTAATAATTATAATGTTTATGAATTAATTTTAATACATTTATTTTTTTGAATATCTTTTAACTGCTTGACTTTGTACTAAATTATTTTAAAATTTTGAACAAAAACTCTTTGCACGTGGAGTAGGTTTCAACGGTCTTAATTCATATTTTGAAGCTAATTTGATAAGTTTCATAGCTAAGTTCACCTCGGTGAGCTTAAGAACATCCAGTTTTACTCTAATGTGTAAGTATTATTATATGAGTATGGTAATATGCATATTATATAACAGCCCACGAACTTATATATTCATTTTTTAATTCCAAACTGTTAATCTAATTATATAATATGAATATACTTGCAAGTCCAATTTTATATTTTAGTTTTTTTATTATCAGTTTAGGTAGGTAGAAAATTACTTAATTTGAAAATTATAGAGCATAAAAAAATTATCTATCTAAAAAATTAGTAAAAAGATTCTAAATAAATATAAAATTTGCTCTCTATGTACATTTTCATATAAAGATTATATTTAACAGTTTTAATAGACTGTTTGTACTTTAAAAATATAGATACGGGTCGATTAATAAAATACATATTACCATAACCTCACTCTTATTATATTGTATAATTAAAAATAATGCTAATAATATCAAAATTTAATATTTTTATACATTTTTAACATTTACAAATAAACAATTGAGACAGATAAGAATTAAGCTTCTCGAATTTAAATATTAATTGGATTTCGAACGTGCTATTTAAGAAGAGACTCGATTCGTTGTTCCATGGAATTATTGAGTTTACAAATACACTTGGAGAAGTTGTTTTAGTGTTATTTCGGAAAATGTTGAAGCAATTCTCTCTCGTCCGAACATACTCAGAATTTCTAAGTCATACATACGGTCGTATATCGTATGCCGAAATTTTTATTAATACCATAAAAAAAACATTTTTTTTTTCAGAATTCGAAAAATACCACGACCGCAATGACATTTGGCGGTTCTATTCTTAGAAATCGCCATGTGCCGTTGCGGTCTCAAGAATGAAGCCGCCATGTGTCATTGTGCCCCTCATCCCCTCTTTTTTTATATAAACATAAATTGTATTATTATATTTTGTTATATAGTTTATTTATTATGTTTAATTGTTATTTTATTTTAAATGTTGTTTATTGGATATGTCGTTCATTTTTAAAACATCGTTCGTTTGTCGGATTAAAATTTTGATTATGTCGTTTATTTGTAAAATATCGATTGTTTGAAATGTGGTTTGTATACGAAAAAATAATACTATAATTAACAAAATAAATAAATAACAAAGCAATAAAATAAATAAGTCACAATATCTAACCAAACACCTAATAAGTCACATTTAAGGTTTAAGGATACGTTTGAGTTTTAGTCTTTTGCATTCGTTTTCGATTTAATTGGCAGATTTGAAAAACACTCTGTTCATACTAAGTAGATGATTTTTTGTGTGTGTGTGTTTTGAATAGTCGAGTTAGAGATATAAAGTGATGAATTATTAGATAAATTATTAGAGTTGTAAAAGAAATTCATAATTCGTTCGAACCGTTTAAGAAAAAGTTTAGAATTAGTTTTTCTCGATTTAGTTCTGAGCTGTTAATAATCTGATTTGTTTGACTCGTTAGTCAGGAAGCATATCTTCTGATGTATTGCACGGTGAAATAAATTTCCAACCAAATCAAAATGAGAGCTTATTTCAATTATAAAGAATTAGGGGTTACGAATAATATCCGATCTGTATTAAAAAATTTAGATGTAAAAGATACTAATATGATTTTATGTTTCAATTATGTATTTCCGAATAGTAGATATATATCATGAGGTGGGCTACGGTGAGTTGCGAAGTAAAACGCGTTTCTACTTCACGCCGTATTTTTATTTTGAAAGTCCAAACGACCGATCCGAACCGTTAGATGTTTAATCCATATTGAAATGTGCTTGGAGATCAAATTTTACATTTTTTGGAATTTTTTTACCATTTATTAAGCATTTTTGAAAATTGCTGTTTTGCTGTGAACAGTAAAATTTTCTGGACCATCAGATCAGCGACTTTCAAAATTGCTTAATAAATAGTAAAAAATTTCCAAAAAATGTAAAATTTGGTCTCCAAGCACATTTCAATATGAAGAACAAGATGAGCGGTTCGGATCGACGTTTTAAACTTTAAAATCGCAAAATATGAGCGTGAAATAAAATAGTTGCTTTACTTCGCAACTCACCATATCCTAGCTCTATATATCATATACTTTAATATATATTATGAAATTAAATATTACGAATTTTAATATTTTTTATATTATTTTTATAAATATCTGATCTGATCCGAATTCGTATGATATCTGCTTCATATCCGTATCCAAAAAATGAAAAAAAGAAAAGAAATATAAATATGATTTTACCCGTTTCCACCCCTATAAAAAATTCATTTTAAAATTCACACAAGGACAATGCAAATCTCATTTTACACGGTAGGGTACCGCACTGGATCTGAATTTGTTAGCTCACGAGTTGAGTTCGAGCTCCATTCGTGCCGAGTCAATTCAATAACGAGCTGAGATCATGATCAATCTCAACCGTTAATCGTGGATATGTTAGATATGCTAGGGTTATAGTCACGCGCACGCGAGTCAGCCTCACTCCCTCACGCCGCACCCCCGACCCCCGCTGTCTTCCCTGGCGCCATCCCTGCCTTTCTCCCTCGTGTGTACCGTGCGTGGCAATTCCTTCCTACATCGTCGCAGCTAAGCAGCTGGTGAGTAAGATGCTTTGCGGTTTTAATAATTTCCCGTCTTTCTGTGATGCTAATTAATGGGTGGGTGGGGGAAGGGGTTTGTGATACAAATGTTTCTAGGGTTTAAGGTTTAAGATAAATGAAAGATAATTAAAAGTTGTTTTAGGATTTGTTATTTTGTTTCTCAATGTTTAAATTTATTAGTATTGCTTTATATCTCTTGATTAGGTGATAAGGGTAGCTCCTGATTCGTCACTGCTGTTTAGCATTTTGTTAATTAGCCTTAACTGTTAAAGTGTTGGATTGACTGATGTAGTTTTATTTAACAGAAGATGGATAGGGAAAGGCTAATCAAGATGGCCGGTGCTGTCAGAACCGGTGGAAAGGGTAGCATGCGCAGGTTTGTCTTTTATTCCAACAGTTTTTCTCGTAGGATTTTTATCTTTGCTGCCTAATGTCGCCAAAATATTTATCTTGAACTTTTGGCCTGCTTCATATTATCATTTCAATAAGATGATACTCATGCTAAAAACTTTCGGAAAAATTCATTAAATAATGCACTTTTAATGCACCTCAAGCATTGCAGAAACAACCTAATAGATATGCATAGTATCGTGCCAATAATTTTTGTAGTATTACTTTCGAAATCTTTGTTGGTACATCTGTTTAGATCAACCCTGATAGGTTTTTGGATTGCTTGCCAGAAAGAAGAAGGCAGTGCACAAAACAGCCACGACTGATGACAAGAGGCTCCAGAGCACTCTAAAGAGAGTAGGGGTCAACACCATACCTGCCATAGAAGAAGTCAACATTTTCAAGGATGATGTTGTTATCCAGTTCCAGAACCCTAAAGGTAAGAATTCTTCAAAATATTGTACTTATTTTTGTATATGTTAGTTATTTATGCTGAAATATGAGTATGACTTGGTTTGTTTGTGTGATGAATGTGCAGTGCAAGCATCTATTGCGGCCAACACTTGGGTTGTTAGTGGAACACCTCAAACCAAAAGTATGTTTTCCCTTTTGGAACCATTTTCACTTGGAATAAAAATTACTTTTGAGCTGTTTTTTTTTACTTGTGCATTGGCCCCTAGGACTTCATAAAGTCAGATGTGGGCCTGTGCTGTTTAGATATCCGGCTATTGTCAAATTTAAACTAGCTACATCAATCATGAACATTTTTTTTTTTATGATAATTGCAATTTGACATGAAAGAAAATATTTTTGCAAATTAAGTTTTCAAGGTGAATTCTAAACTTTTTAATGATTTCTTTATTTTTGTTGCTACAGAGCTTCAGGAGCTGCTGCCTTCAATTATCAACCAACTGGGTATGTTGTTTCTTGCTGAAGATGTTGTTCGATTAATACTTGTTTCAGAACATGAGTGGGTCTTTCTTCCAAATGTGTTGATCATAGCTAAAATATATTTGTTCCCCTCTGTTGTAATGTTTCAGGTCCAGATAACTTAGACAACCTGAGGAGATTGGCTGAGCAGTTTCAGAAACAGGCTGCTGAAGCCGGTGGTGCTGATGTGGCAGCCAGCGGTGTACCTCCTACAATTCTAGAAGAGGACGATGATGATGTCCCCGATCTTGTGCCTGGGGAGACTTTTGAAGAGATCGCTGAGGAGAAAAAGGAACAGGAATCATCTTAATAAAGGCTTCTCTTTTTTGTCTTGGCTGTCCTCTGCTTCTCTTTTGGTCTTTTTCTTGGAGTCTGTTGTTGTCTCGTCTTCTTTTTGGTATAACGTTGAAACCCTAGGTGTAGCATCTGTTTTGATCATTGTTGCGGTTTTTTGGATCAATTAAACGGCTGGTATCATATGGTTTTGTCCATATTGTTCTGTTGTTGTGTAACTTAATTAATTGTGTGCGCATCTTTAGAATTGAATCCAATCTCTTTTCTGCCCTTTTGAGCCCCAGCATGAAAAATTTATTTAGTAGCATAGTAGTAGTCTTTTAGTATGAAAATCTACAACAAAATCTTACTAGCCAGTAGTCTCACGCTGGCATGCAGTACATTGTACAATGTACATTATGACAAGTTAAACTTACTGTTCTATCATAATCTTTGCGAGGGCAAAATCACCGAAAGAAATAAAAAATCTGTACCAGACAAATTCTCATAGAGATCAGTAAGAGGCGAAAGTGCATACTATATGTGAGCAAACTCTTATGCACAAATCGTCCCAGCACAACAGAATTGAACAAATAATCCCAAAAACAAGAAATTAAGGCAACTAAGAAACCCTAGTTTGTTTAAAGTTGCAAAAGGCTGGTTTTGTGGATTGCGGAATTTCAATTATATTGACAAATGATAAGTATGTTCAGATCTGAATAGACCACGGACCTTTTGTGCAGCAGTGGTTGAATTTCAATACCAGATATAAGGCAGGTATTACCAGATGTGCACTTGGTATGGCGATATTTGTCGAGGAGAGAACTTGAATATAAACAGAAGATGTTAGAGAATCTAGGATTAGAAGCACATTAAGCTCACGTAGGTTTTTTTATGAAAATAATTTTTGGCAGTGAACCAATAAAATGTTCAGGACAAGATTGAATGTGTCATATCAGCATTTGATCCAGGGACCAGGCTGAAGATGTGTTTGATCCAGACTGATTTAGCGGCCTTGTTGATACAGTATAATCCCTACGAGGAATCCGTATCACCCTAGGTACCTGAGGTGCAAGCTGAAAATTTCAACCGTTCTTTTAGCTTGACACAAATCTCAAAGCAACCCCCTATAGTCAAAACAGTACCGGATTGAGTTTGATCTGGATACAATTAATCTACACCGTTCGTTCTTTTAAATTGTACCTCAGGTACCTGGGGGGATGCGGACTCCCCTGCAAGCCGGTGTGGTTGGTAACTATCTTGCCTTGGTGGATCGTAGTGGTCATTCGCAATTGTATCTCAGAATTTAGGTCATTTTTTTTAATTCTATAACTTGTTTAGCATGGATAAGTGTTGTAATATTTTTTGCTAATTATCTGAGATAAGCATTATAAAAGCTCAGTTTCACACTATTAAAAAAAATATAATGGATTTTAATGTATATATGGAGCATCCTATGTAATGAATTTTTGTGGGGATAATATTTACTGCATTCAGCTTCCCCTTGAGCATTGCCCATGGAAAGTTGATGACATAGAGAAATGCACTCGACAATTACGGTTTTGGCGGATCTCTCTCTCTCACCAGATCCAATGTTATTTAAATTAATCCTCAGTTCATCAGTGTGCCTATCAATTCAATTTTGACCAAGTTTTGTATCAAATTTACCCTTCTTGTGCAGTTGAACTTCTCTTAACTATAATTTGTGGTACCAAGCCCCAATCTCTCTTGGTTGCGCAATGAAACCAGATGATGAAGGCTTGTTGTACAAACATCATATTCAGACAACTTCATGCAACATGAAAATATGCCTTGCAAATGCACTAAAGAAAGCTAGGTGTGATTGAAACTTATGTTGGGATGTTTATTCTCTAGGAGATGTTGGGTCAATCCTCTGTATCTACCTTTCCTGGCATCACCTGACAGTATGGCTCATTCAGTCTTGTCTTGATGATCTGAATATTGGCAACACCATATGACTCATTCAACCTAGTCCTAATGTACGATGTACTGCATGCCAGTGGGACTACTGGCTAGTGAAATTTTGTTGCAGATTCTTATACTTTTAGTATTAAGTAGTACTATGTTTCAAAATAAAATTTTCAAGCTAGGGCTCGGGAGGGCAGAAAATAGATTGGAGTCAAGTCTAAAGATGCACACTCAATTCATAAGTTACACAACAACGGAAAAATATGCGCAAAACCATATAATACCGGTTATTTAATTGCTTAAAAAAACGCAAAAGTAATCAAGACAGATACTACACCCAGGGTTTCAATGTTTTACCAATGAGAAAAAAAAATAAGGTGAGACAACAACAGACTCTGAGAAAAAGACCGAAAGAAAACTAAGAGGAAACCAAGACAAAAATGAAGCTTTGTTTAAGATGATTCCTGTTCCTTTTTCTCCTCCGCGACCTCTTCAAAAGTCTCCCCAGGCACAAGATCAGGGACATCATCATCGTCCTCTTCTGGAATTGTAGGAGGTACACCGCTGGCTGCCACATCAGCACCACCGGCTACAGCAGCCTGTTTCTGAAACTGCTCAGCCAATCTCCTCAGGTTGTCTAAGTTATCTGGACCTGAAACATTACAACAGAGGGGAACAAATATATTTTAGCTATGATCAACACATTTGGAAGAAAGACCCACTCATGTTTTGAAACAAGTATTAATCGAACAACATCTTCAGCGAGAAACAACATACCCAGTTGGTTGATAATTGAAGGCAGCAGCTCCTGAAGCTCTGTAGCAACAAAAATAAAGAAATCATTAAAAAGTTTAGAATTCACCTTGAAAACTTGATTCACAGATATATTTTCTTTTATGTCAAATTGCAATTTTTGTCAAAAAAATGTTCATGATCAATGTAGCTAGTTTAATTTTGACAATAGCCGGATATCTAAACAGCCACAAGGTTCAGAAAGATGGCCACAGGCCCACATCTGACTTTATCACGTACTAGGAGCTCACACACAAGTAAAAAAAAAAAAAATCTCAAAAGTAATTATATTCCAAGTGAAAATGATTGCAAAAAAGGAAAACATACTTTTGGTTTGAGGTGTTCCACTAACAACCCAAGTGTTGGCCGCAATAGATGCTTGCACTGCACATTCATCACACAAACAAACCTCATACTCATAATTCAGCATCAATAACTACCATATACAAAAATAAGTACAATATTTTGTAGAATTCTTACCTTTAGGGTTCTGGAACTGGATAACAACATCATCCTTGAAAATGTTGACTTCTTCTATGGCAGGTATGGTGTTGACCCCTACTCTCTTTAGAGTGCTTTGAAGCCTCTTATCATCAGTCGTGGCTGTTTTGTGCACTGCCTTCTTCTTTCTGGCAAGCAATCCAGAAAACTATTAGAGTTGATCTAAACAGAGGTACCAATTAAGATTTTGTAAGTGGTACTGCAATGGTTGAGGTGCATTAAATGTGCATTATTTAAATGTATTTTAATGAAAGTTTTAAGCATGGGTATCTGGCATCTTATTAAAATGATATCAGGCAGCAAAGATCAAAATCATACCAGAAAAAATGTAGGAACAAAAGACAAACCTGCGCATGCTGCCCTTTCCACCGGTTCTGACAGCACCAGCCATCTTCATGAGCCTTTCCCTATCCATCTTCTGTTAAATAAAACTATCAGTCAATCTGAGACTGGAAGTGTAAAGTCTACTCGATAAAATATCTCAATAGCAGTAGCGGATCAGGACATACCCTAACCTTATTGCTTTTCACTTCACTAGAGCTATGTTATGTACACACATTATAATCAAGAGATATAAAGCAACACTAATTACTTTAAAATTTAAGAAGCAAAATTGAAAATCCTAACAAAAATTATAGTTTACCCTTGTCTCCTGTTTCTATCATCTTTCAATTAGCTTAAACCTTAAACCTTTGAAATATTTCTATCCCAACCGGAAGGAACTTCATACTATTGACTAATGAGCCGAGCCAGCTCGTTAACAGTTCGCCAGCTCCCAAACCCCTTTTCTCCCCTCTCACGCTCACCACTTCCCCACCAGCCTCTCCACGCATTGCCTCTGAATGTAGCAGCAACTAATAGCATCAAACCATGGACTAGGACTGGTACTGAGCAGTACCAATCAAGAATCACACGAAATCCAAATTTAAACTAATCTCCAATTAATCTTGCAAATAACTTTGAATTCGACAATTCCAGGCAAGGCAAAGAAAGACTGACCATCAGTGGCGGTCATCATCACAAACCGATAAAGAGGAAAGGAAATGAGAGCAAGATATCAATACATTTCAGAAATCTTTCTCTATTAATTCTTTAAGCAAAAAAATCACCATCTCTCAAGCACGCACCAGAAAGAGAAGCGATAAAACCCTAAATTGGGTTGGAGAAGAGAAAGGAGAGGAAAAAAAAAATAACCGAGAGATAGCAGACATAATAAACCCCCAGAGCATCTTACTCACCAACTGCTTAGCTGCGGCGATGTAAGGGGAATTGCCACGCTGGAGCGCACGAGAGAGAAAGGTAGGAAAGGTGCCACGCAAGACTGCGGGGGTCGGGGATCAGGAGAGAGGGAGGCAGGCGACTCGCGCGCGCGTTTCTGTAGGCGTAGGAGAAAGGAGAGGGAGGTGATAAGGACTAACGAAAGGCTATTTATCCAAAGGAGGAGAGGGAGGCGCTTCCTCTTTTAGGGCTTTAGGACGAGAGAATCTCCACCTTCCGATGAGTCTAACGAGCGATCACGGATTTATACGAAGGAAAAATCAACTTTCAGCGATGGAATACAGTTACTAGAGTGGGAAAAATGTAAGGCGTAACCGGCTCCATCACATAATAACACGGTTATAGTACAAAATGGCACGGCATGCGTGTTAATTATGTGTAATAACCGTACAAAACGGCACGGCATGCGTGTTGATTATATGTCGTGACTTGCGTGTTTCGTATTGTGATTATTCGTGTACTGTGTTTATCTTTTGAAAACTTGATACGGCACGGCACGTCATGCGAAAGATCTAGTCACGACACGACACAATACGTGATTATGCCAGTAACGTGTAATTAGGACCATTAGATCATGATTAAATGATGAATCTTAAATAAATTAATATAAATTATGATCAAATGGTCATGTGAGTCACATTTGGTCACGGCACATTTAGACACGACGTGACTCACGTGGCGTGACTATATCTTGACATTTTGGTCATGATACAGCACGTGAAAAATTAACTTGGTCACAACACGGTACGAAACCAAAGTCACGACGTGTTAGTCACGTCACGATACGGCACAACACGTTTTTTCCACTTCATTAGTGAGTTTGGATGAAAATTTGAATCAATGAGAAACTGAGAATAGTCGTTAATTCAAAGATTAAGAATTGCCACTGATTTAACGTTTGGATCGTGCAAGGATTAGTGCAAAAATAGCGATTTTTGGGTTAGTAGTTGAGAATAGCGCTAACCCAAGAAATTCAAGGATAGCACTAACTTTGACTATTCCGGATTAGTAGAAATGTTGTTTGGATTGTATGTTTAAAATAGCAATGGAGGGAAGGAATATAATAATGATTTATTTGTTTTTATATTTTCAACTAATTTTTATATTTATAATGGCTTGTTAAATATATATGAAGCATCATATTTTTCAATAATACTTCAATTGTTTTTAACCGATAGAAAATATTTCTTATTATCTCATTTAATACCAATCTAATCACAGTTAAAATATAATTAATTAATATCACCTTTTAATAACAAATTTCGAAATAATTTTTTTACTATTTAATAACAAATTTCAAAATAAATCACAAATATAATTAAACTACTGTCCACCGTCTCGTTTACATCTGTTGCCACCGTTTGATCGCTCACCAACTGATCTGAGAAAATGTAAAAAAAAATAGAAATTACATTAGACCTTAAACAGAAGTTACATTAGCAACTGGCTGCCAAGTTACTTTAGTTTGTTTGGTTAAAATCATATAAAATTATATCCAACCCAGCCATATGAAAGAGAACGGTTGATAATGAATAAAATAATATGGGTAGGGTATTATTTTATTAATATCGCTAACCCGAGAAATTTGCTAACCCACTTTTTCGTTGGAATAGCAAAATAGCACATTTCTTGAGCTATTCTTATTTTCTGTTTTACGTTTGGATCACACAATTTAAGAACATCATATTTATTTACTAAAAATAAACAAAAAGTAGTCTCTAATTGTTAATTTAAATATATTCAAAAATAAAATAGTAGTGCGGAATAATCATCAATTTGAATTATCACTATTTTTTTGTCTCATTCAAATGCCACCCAGATTTAAATTATCGGACTCTTATTCAGACCAATCTGATTGAAAACTAAAGAGAGATTCATCTTTAAATGATTGTATTATGTCG
Organism: Carex rostrata; assembly: GCF_964058835.1. NCBI lineage: Eukaryota > Viridiplantae > Streptophyta > Magnoliopsida > Poales > Cyperaceae > Carex > Carex rostrata. Next base: position 3,477,855 of record NC_135920.1, on the reverse strand, counting down.
GCTCAAAGACATGCATATTAACATGCATATTAACATACGAGTTCAATTGATCATCACTTTATTTTCAAGATATATTCATCTTCGATTTGGAAATAAGGAACAAGTACTCTTTCAAATATTGTAAACTGAAACTTACAATTTAAAGTTCAAATTTACTCTTGAGGATATAACCTAATCCGATGTCTATTGAAGATGTATGGATAGAAGAATCGTGACTGGTTAAAAAGAACGGTATGGATCCACTAATTCTATTGAAGACTTTATTTTTTTAGAGAGCTACAATGAGTGTGAATCGTCTCATAAGTGAAACGAGTTATCATGCATTCACATCAAGAGCTGAGTTAGACTTTCAAATTACGAGGGTTAAATATAAATAGAGGTCAATTATATAAAATTTTTATACTATGAATGGGATCAGTTTACAGTATGTATCTACTGCATTTTATTGTATATTATATAAAAAAATACATATAAATATAAAAAAAAAATTGAAAAAAAAATGGGGGTCATCACTCTGGTGCTAGTTCCGTTGAAATTTTTATAGCAAAAAGTAAAATTATTATTCCAGTTACTGGTAACAATTTGCTATTATAATTTTACTTTTTGCTTTGCTATGGTTGATTTGGGTCTCTCTTTTGTTTAGCTGTTGGAACTTTGTCAGCTTTATCAGCTTTATCTTATGTGCTTTTATTGAATATTAGGTACTATGATGCATAGTATCAGTTTTTGTAACTAGACTATTGTTGTTTCGTAATGGACAGGTGGAAACAATCCACTTTTACCAAACATTTTTTTAAAATAAATAGAGATTTTACATAGGTTTTGAGTTTGAATGAATAAATATCAAATTTTGTAATTTTGATGATGATATATCTAATAGAGGAGGGTTAAAAACTTCGAAAGTCTCATGTCTTTTGTGTATCATTATGGTTCATATTCTTTATTTATGTTTTTAAAGTTCAAATAGTCAATCTGAACTGTTTAACATGATATACATAATATTCATATTAAAATATGCTTATAGATCAAGAAAAAGTCGAAGGAAGTACATCAGTCAGAAACTTCAATTTTCCTTTGAGAGACTTTACTGAGAGACTTTGTGTTTCCCACGAAATGAATTTGTCAGAGAGACAATCTCTACCTAAAGTCTTGCTCTAATTTATGAGAAAAAGAGTGAGAGGCAAGGATTGAGTCAGATGGAAAGGCACCAGTCTATATATCCCTGGAGTGAGAGAGAGAGAGAGAGGTGGATGCAAAGTCGCGATAAAAAAAGGGAGCCATGGCGGAGACAAAATTATAAAAGGAGAAAGAGCTCCTCCATTTAAAACTTTAATTGTGACTAATGAAGGTGCGGATTTTGATGTAGATTCAACGTTTCATGTATTGAAGTGCACTAGAGGGTGTACTATGCGTACCGTAGCCTCACTCAACTTAAAATTTGAAAAAATATATATATATATATATATATATATAGAGAGAGAGAGAGAGAGACATGACCAACGTAATTAATCGTGACTAATTATGTCTAGAGACGGATTTAGAATTTTCATCAAGAGGCAAAAAAATATCAAATCGAGTTTAAACACATTAATTAATTAAATATTCGATAAAAAAAACAATACTTTAACTTATCTCAATTGAAACAATGGGTAGTGGATGGAACGTGCATCTATCCCATTTGATGATCCTCTACATATAAAATCAAGGGGGTCATCGACCACTAAGAGAAGTTTGAAAAAAATATAATGCTCCGACTTGTAATTTTTTATGCTCCATCTTATAATTTTAACTACAAATAAAAATTCAAAGAATTTATTTTAATTTTAATCCTAAATTTAACTCCAATTATATATCAAACATTTAGAGGGGCGTAAAAAAATTTCAAGATGAGCAAAGTCGATCGAGACCAGTAGATCTTTACTAAATTTCAAAATCCAAGAGAGACAACTGTACTCCCTGAAATCATGTGGGTCCTCTCCTGATTACGTCACGCTTGATCACAACGTGTGTTATGTGGTGTGGTGAAGACATAACCAATGTTCATGATTATTTAAATGCCACGGTAATTTTTTGTAATTAAAAACGACACATAAAATCTCAATTTTAACCACAACATCACTAACTCAAAACGATTCAACACGAATTTACGTGAATGGGGAAGTACGTAAGACAACGATACTCCAATCAACGGCCAATTCATCAATTCGAAAAAAAATATACAAAGGTAAAAACATAAACATAGGGATGTTTAAATAAAGAGGTGCTAAACATCCTTAAGAAATTATTTTTTTCATTTTATCCTTTAAATATTTTAATTTTTATAAAAATTAATACTATTAATTTTCCTCATAAAATAAATTTACTGGATCTATTTTCTATTGTCTGATTCCGTCCGTAGTTAAAATAGACCATATCAATTTTAAAATGCTGTACTATAAAAATAGTAGTCTTATTTTACTGGATCTCTATTTTCTATTTTTCTGATTCCCTCCGTAGTTAAAAACTTAAAATAGCTGGGAAATCGCTTCATTGCTTTTCTAAGCAGTGCGAGCTATGGAGAAATTTCAGGCGATATTCCAGCCGAAAAACAAGAAAAAAAGAGAGAGAGATCAGACGAGGTGATGGCAGGTCGTTTCAAACGATATCCAGCCGAAAAAAAGAAATTTCAGGCGATGTTGCGGGTTGTTTCAAACGATCGGCTCTCTACTTTTTGTCAATTGGTGATGGCAGCGCGAGGTGCTTCCGTTTAGCGGATTTTGTCACTGTTATTCAGTGCTTCAGCCTAGTGGATCTAGTCACTGCGTTTTCTTTCGGTTTTTGGAATTTTTATTCAATAAGCGGTTCGTTTTTTCTTCTCTTCTTCCCCTCTTTGGCAATAGAAGAGTGGGTGGAACGAGCTGTGCATATAGTTATCTACTTTCTATGTTGTTGTATGTTTTGACTTATGTCGGTGTTTGTTGTGTGTTCTCTTTCTTTTGCTCCTCTTCTCCCTCTCTTCTTTCTGGCTTCCACACTGGCAGCTCTACACTGAGACCTTTGAGTGGTGACTGTCCCTGTCCGGTTGATTCAGTTTCTAGTCAGGCTTGATTCAGTACCTTCATTGGGTCTTCAGAGTGGTGATTGTCCCGGTCTGGTTGATTTAGTTCCCGATCCAATTTGATTCAGTGCCATTCACGATAAAGTGACAAATTGCGCGTATAGAGGAAACAATCGGTAGGGTTCTATCATTTTCATCAAGCAAGGATGGCCACATTTGTGTCCACATGATACACATATCTTTATGCGTTTTTAGTTTGTTGACAGCTGTATACTTTTTAATTAGGGTGTGTTTGGATGAAGATTTGGGTTAGTGAGAATAGTGAGCTAGCTCAAATTTGAAATAGTGAGTTAACCCAACTTTTAGTTGAGTTAGTAGAATAGCATGCTAATCCACAAAAGACAAACAAAGAATAGTCCCTTTTTGCTAACCCAAACACATCTAAACGTAAAATAGTAGTTCGAAATAGTAGCTAATCCAGATTAGCACTATTCTTTGCCTCATCCAAACACCCTCTAAGACACTTATTGTCTCATCTTATTTAACAGCTACTTTGTAACTCTTTTAATAAATGAAATTGTCTATGCATTTTACACCCAAAAAAAAAAAAAAACTTAAAATAGCTCATATCAATTTGAAAATATTCTACAATAAAAATAGTAGCCTGTAGGTAAAGCGGATTCATTTGAGTTGGTCGGCTGGACAGCTGAATTCACATCCCCTCAGGTTACCGGACTGAGTACAATTCAATCAGACGGTCCAAAATTGTTCTATTTAACTTGGCACGAATCTCAAAGCACAAAATAATCCTGCCCCCCTGTCATCCCGAATCCCGACCGGATGAGAGTAAATCTGAACCGTTCATTTCAATTGTGTTGAGTCAGGTACCTGGAAAGATACGGATGCTGGACCACTTGGGACGGTTGATTGGACAATCATATCTTCCCGTGTCGGCGTGTCGATGTTAGATTAAAAAATAATAATAATAAACAAGGGAGATCGAAAGATTTGGGGATTCATATCCTCCCAGGTACTGTAGATTAAATCTCAACCGGTTTTGGATTCGGACCATTGCGGGGGCAGTATTATTGAGCTTTGAGATTCGTGCCAAGTTAAAAGAAACGGTCCGGACCCACTAATTGTAAAAGATTCCCTTTTCGGGTAATGGAGAGGATGTGAATTCAAGATTGGTCTGTCGTAGCATCCGCCGTCCATTCCGAACCAACCAATACGATTGTCTCACAAAAATCGCAAATGGTTTTTTCTTCGATTAGAGCGTAGGGAATAGCACTCAGAGTGCGAGAGGCAGTCGAGCACTAGTGGGTGCGAAAGCTGGATGTGTTCCTTCTCCTTCTCCACAGCCGCCGCATGCTCTCCTCCCCTCATCCAGTACTCTGTTGATCTAGGAGGAGGTGGAGGCGGCGTTACTTTTCTTCCTTCTCTTTACTCAACGCTCTTTTCTTGAAAAGAAACAAGCAACAAGATTGTGTCTTTATCAGCGCGAGTAAGGAGGAGAAGATGCTGAAGCCCGGTTCGTCTACGTCTGCGAGGAGCACTCTTACTGCCTCTAGATCCAATCCAATCAATTTGGAGGCATCGTCTTCCAGTTCCATCAAAAAAACCACATCACAGCTTTCCAAGGACGCCAAGCCCCCTCCAGGTCTCTCTCTCTTTCTCAGGGATGCTTTTATTTAACTGAGACTGAAGCTTGTCCGCCTTCGACAGTTTCAATCGGATCTTCATTTTGTTCAACTTTTTTAATGCAGTTTATGAACACATTTGTTTCAATTATCCAATTAGGAAATTTATATCCTTTCTATTTAATCTGCTGAAGTTCAGTTGATATCAATTTTTCTGCAATGGATACCCATTCAATTGAGTAAATAAAAACACAGTCAATAAGACAATACTGCTATTTGCTTGTTTGAGTTATAACTGTGGATTCTAATCTAGCATGTGAGTACTGTACACTTCTAGTTCTGCAACTGCTGTCTAATCAGTTCCTTCTAATTAGCCATAACTACTCATAACTTAAAAGACCTGATAGTAGCTCAGAACTCCCTACTGATAAAATGGGGGTCATCACTCTGGTGCTAGTTCAGTTCATTTCTGTTTTTCTTTAAGTTTTGTCTAGCATATGATATCCAATCAGATGATTAGTCCAGCACAATGCATGCTTATCTTCTCTATTAATGAACCAATTCAGTATTCCATCCCTTAAACTATTAGCATAACTAATGTGTGCCAATAAATAAAAATGATATGCAAGGTACTTGTCATTTTGTTAACTTGGGCTAACCATGGACCTTAAAATGTCATATTCACATCCTGCCCTTTTTAATCGAGAATGTATTTATTTTTTTTAATTAGCAATACTAAATCCAACTGTCTATGTGCATGGATGTAGCCACAATATCTGAAACGGGAAGTGAGGAGACAGAACTGAGCACCTCAGAAGGGGATGATGATGCATCATGGATCAAATGGTTTTGTGGTTTGAGAGGAAATGAGCTGTTGTGTGAGGTGGATGAGGAATTCATACAAGATGACTTCAACTTGTGTGGCCTTCAAGCCCAGGTTCCTCATTATGACCATGCTCTTGACATGATTCTTGATAGTGACTCCTTCAGTGGTATTTTGTACTTCCTTTTTTTTTCCTTTCCTTTTATTTTTGATTAAAAAAAGGTACACAATACCTCCTGTGTCATTGATTTGTGACACCTTGTTTTGCAATATCTATGCCTAACGGATTATGCACACGTATTCATATTGAAAATAAGCCCCCTAAAACAAACCTTTTAATGGATCATCCTTTCTTGGGGGGTTTGGGGGGTTTGGGGGGGGGGGGGGGGGGGGGGGGGGGAGGGGGGGAAGGGGGGGATGGAATGGGAACAGCTTTCCTGACTTACACAGGCTCCCTTCCAAACTGTGAGGAACCAAGTGCTAGTCTCATCTTAAAATCCATCATTGATTATTTATCCGGGTTCCCCACCAAACAAAAGCCTAAAAGAAAAGAAAATTAACAAATAGCACTACATCTTTTACTCAAAAACTTGTATCAACAATTTTTTTTTCCTCTTTTCTGTTTGTTATGTATTTGTTGTTTCTTTTATTAGTCCTTTTGTTGCCATCTACTCATTTAGAAGTAGGAAAGTTGGATTTCTTTTGTGAATGTGACCTTTGTCTGCTTGGGCATCTGTAATTACACAAGTCTGAAAGGAAGCTTGGAAATAAATAACCAAATAGCATGAAATAACCCTCTTTGTGATGCTCTCTCTATGAAGTTTATCGCAATGTCCTTCTCTAAGTAGGTGAGCTGGATGATGAAGAGCACAGTGGGATTGAAAATGCTGCAGAGATGTTGTATGGTCTTATACATGCACGTTACATCTTAACCAGCAAAGGGATCAATGCTATGGTAAATTCTGAATAACAAATTTTGTCTTACTTACAAGAATCTCTCTCTTCTCTCCTCTCTCTCTCACTCTCTCTCTCTCAGTGAAATCCTCGATTATACTAATTCACTATCCCATTTTGCTGCCTTTTCTTTGCCTTTTATTTTAGCATGAGAAGTACAAGAGAGTGGAGTTTGGACGCTGCCCTAGGGTTTTCTGTGAGGGGCAGCCTTGCTTGCCTCTAGGTACATCTGACATTCCATGTAATTCAGCTGTCAAGATTTACTGCCCCAAGTGCGAGGATATTTACTTCCCTAGATGCAAATACCAGAGCAGTATCCTTTTTCTAAGTTTCGATATAATAGTATTTAAACTTTTAGTGTGGCAATATTTGTTTTCTCCTTGACGCCCTTTGGGTACAGATATGGATGGAGCTTACATTGGCACCACATTTCCGCATCTTTACTTGATGAGTTATCCCTCTTCTAAACCTGCAAAGGCCTCTGAGAAGTATGTGCCAAGGGTTTTTGGGTTCAAGTTGCACAAAGATTCTAAATGATGTTGATTTGTTAGGAGGGATTTTAACATCTTATCTTGGCCTGTGAGTGTTGTAACCAGCATTAGTTTATGTCATCAGACTGCTAACTAGGTTTATTGCTGATGGCAAAAAAGTAGGCGCATAAGAAATGTTTATGTAGAATTTAAGATGTTTGTCTTTTCAGAAATGTATTTGTGTGATTTCATAGTTTGCAAGATTACTCCCTCCCTGTCGTATTTGCTTATAGCATCATACATGCAACTCTTTACTTCTTGGAAGGAATGATACTACTCTTCCTGGAGGAACGAGTAACTCAGATGTATTGAAACTGAAAATTCTATCTGTATGCTGAGGTTTTCTGTACTGATGAAAGTTAGTGGAAACGGATCAATGACAGCTTTTATCTGTGAAATATCAGATTTTTTTGGTATTCATAATTCAAATTTTAAATTTTAAATGACAAAAAAAATGCCTATTTTGTCGCATATTATGAGCAATATGTTTTTTTAATAGAAAATTATAATATTTGAAATTTCACTTGGTACACTGAGAGGTAACTCAACACAATTAATTCTGGCCAACTCTTGATTTTCTTTGTTTTTTTTATTATGTACTTAAATTAACACTATAGTTCGTAATTTTTTATTTTCTTTCCATAACATAAACAGGATCGAGAATTCAGTCTCGTATTTGACATTTGATCAAATCATTAACGCAATCATTGTTGTCGGATGACTAAAAAATGGTTATAATTAGATCTCGTGGGCCTTTGGAATTCTATAAAACCGACAGACAAAAACTTCTCTCTGACTCCGGTATTAAGTTGAAACACAAGCCAACAGCTTTGTATTTGCGCATTTAAAATATCGGCCTAACATGAATTGTTATCAATAAATTACTACCAGAAATCAACAAATACTTCCCCCAATCATCCACAGTGCGCAGCTAAATCTTGACATGCAAAAGAAATGAACTCACTGCACTCCTAAGACGGGAAATTATAATCAAAGAATTCACCTTCTTTTATCTAAGAAACTCTATTTACACCTGAGCTTGTCAGGATCTATACAGGGATAAATGTAATCCTGCCGACCAAAAGCATTATTAGGCCGTGAAATGAATTATACATGAGAAAAGAATTAGAGACATATGAGATCTCTTTTCAGTGCGTGGATGCCGGGTCTGCCAACTGAACAGTCTGATTAGGCAGGTGGCTAACAAAAGGACTACCTGAAGAATTGACATCAATCAAAAGAGTATCGCCCGGCTTATAGTTTCCAGAAAGAATGGCTTCACTCGAAACATCTTCAATAAATTGAGTTACAGCTCGCCGTAGTGGTCGAGCGCCATAGCTACGGTCATAACCTTTTTGGCACACCAAATCTCTAAGAGCGTCTGTTATCTCCAGAGAATACCCTAGGGAGTGAACCCTTTCCTTCACTTCTTGTAGCATTATCTTTAGGATTTCCAGCATCTGTCACATATGGATATCAACTAGATAAGTATGACTGCCAACAACATATTTTATATCAATACCAACAAAGAAATCACTCAACTAACTTGCTATGGACCTAATTGATGGTACTGTTCTTGGTCCTCCAAAAAAGCCCAATTATTATACTTGCAGATAACACCATTATTTCAATTGGCACCTGACCGTTTTGAGGTATTTGCAATTAGCACCCAATAATTAACTTAATGTGTAATGGAAATGCATATCAGTTAGATATTGAAAAGCCTGCCACTGTATTAACTAAATATTTTGTTTCTTATATTTTTATCCCACAAAGTACAAACAGAAAATTAAACAAGCAAAACGGATTAACATATTTCGTTCCAAATTTACATTAAATTTAATATGACGCAGCGGAAGGTAATCTAGTCATTCTTTGCTCAACTTACCTTGGTTATTTTGGTGAGGTGTATCCAAATAACCCAGTTAATAATGAGCAGTGTTTTAAAATGGGCCGCATGGGCCGCATATGCGGTCGGCAGCCGTGCTCAGAATGCCCATGCGGTCCTCCCATGCGGTTTTGACCATGTGGCCGCATATGCAGTCATGCGGAATAAAAAAGCACATATGCGGATTAAAAATGCGGCCATGCGGACTGAAATATGCAGCCATGCAGTCCTCCCATGCGGTTTTGATAATATGATTGTATTTTAATTAAAATTTATGTGAAAAAGGTAAAAAAACTATCGTTGGTTATGTCATTACGTGGAAATAAATTCAAATATATGAATATGAATATGAATATATATATATATATATATATATATATATATATATATACGTGAATTTTTATTTTAAAATCCGCATATGCGGCATACCGCATATGCGGTATGCAGTGGCCTTCCGCATGCATGAACAAAACCGCATTTTAAAACACTGATAATGAGTGTACATTTGCAAATATGAGAAATACCAAATATTGATGCAACTTCAACAAATTGCTACATCTAATTTGCAAGACAGCTGTTGCATACTTGCATTTTGAGCACAGGAGGACACTATATTTCTTAAATATTTTATGTAGCAATTGTCAAATTTTATCATTTCTGGAACATGGAAGGCCATTAAGGATGCCAAAAAGACAGACCCAATAGAAATATAAATATAAGATAAAAATAAACCTGAGCTTTCTCAAGAGGGCGGAACACAACCATCTCGTCAATTCTGTTGAGTAACTCAGGGCGGAAATATTCCTTCAACTCTTCCATCACAAGTGATTTGAGTGCAGCATAGCCACTGGATTCCTTTTCTTTAGACGAGATGAAACCCAAGCTCTGCTTTCCCGAGCAAATTGATGTGGACCCCACATTTGAGGTCATTACAATCAATGTGTTCTTGAATGAAACTTTGCGCCCCTGGACAACATGCAACACATATCATCATACATCACAAACCTGACAAGAGAAGAAGAACAGCATTTAAATGAGATTGAGAAAGAAACCTGAGAGTCAGTGAGGTGGCCATCTTCAAAAACTTGGAGGAGGATGTTGAATATATCAGGATGAGCCTTCTCTATCTCATCAAGCAAAAGCACCGTGAAAGGTTTACTCCTGACAGCTTCTGTCAAAGTACCTCCCCCACCGTAGCCCACATAGCCTGGAGGAGACCCTATTAGCTTGCTCACTGTATGTCTTTCCATGTACTCGCTCATATCTAACCGTAGCATTGCTTCCTCCTGTCCCCACAAAAAAAAAAAATGTATATATATATGTTCATTTCATGGAAAAAGAGTTTATCAAGTATAAAACACAAGATGCACATTTTTCACTTACGGATCCAAAATAAGTAGCTGCAAGAGCTTTCGTGAGCTCGGTTTTTCCAACTCCCGTGGGCCCACAAAAAAGCATTGTCGCAATGGGGCGGTCAGGATCATTGAGCCCGACACGTGATCTCTTGACGGCCCGGGAAATGGCCATGACAGCATCCTCCTGACCAATAACCCTCTTTCTGAGCTCCCCATCTAATCTAACCAAAATCTCTGTCTCATCTGCTGTCAGCTGCTGGACTGGAATGCGTGACCACAAGGAGGCCACCTTTGCTATTTCTTCTGGTCCCACTATCATTTCTCTACATCTCAACAAATAAGCAATTAATTAATAAATGGTGAAATGAAAAATACTGTCAGCCATGACTCTTTCATGCAGTGAGGAATATCACAAATAATTGATGATATAATTTCAGAAATATTGTAAGTCTTGAACGTTTATAATGGTCCTAATAAACACATATGATAGTTAAGTGCTATTTGACAATGATACAATTTAAAAGGCATTAAATGCAACATTTCTTCTGAAGGAAAGAACCTATTTCTGACAGAGATTTGATGCAAACCAGTCTTTCAAGATTATATAATATGAAATGTTAACTGGAAAAAATATGCATACAAAAGAATACGGAAGTGGTAAAAAGTAAGAAATTTTACTCGTCGTCAAAGGATACTAAAGCAGATGTTAGGGCTTTATTTTGAGTGTCTTCTGGTCCAGCACTAATATTCTTCTCCAAGTTGATCTTATCCTTGGAATATTTCAGTGTTTTTGCCAGTTCCTGAGGTTGAGCAAAGCAACTAAAGTCAAGCTTGTATCTCAACTCCAAAGGAATAAATGAGGTGATACCATGTACATAATTTCAAGAAAAAGATATACCGCTTCATGCATTGCCTGGACAGCTCGAATTTCTTGCCAATACTCATCAGGTGATTTTGACAGAATAGAGGTCTTCCCTTGTTTCTTTCTCTTAAATGCCTCAATACGTGCGCTACTACCAGCTTCATCAATTAGATCAATTGCTTTATCAGGTAGATGCCTATCTGGTATATATCTAGCAGACAAGTAAACCGCAGCATTTATTGCTTCCAAAGTGTACTTGCACTTATGATAGGACTCATATCTGTCACACAACCCCAGTAGTATCTGCACAGCATCCTCCTACAAAAATAAATCATAGACAGATGAAATCAAAGGGTCCGATAAGTCCATACCCAACTATTTCCAGAAAATTACAGGAACTAGTGGTACCTGACTAGGTTCATTGATTAATACAGGCTGAAACCTGCGGGCCAAAGCTTTGTCCTTTTCAAAATGTGTCCTGTGCTCACTGATGGTTGTTGATGCGATGCACTGACCATGGAAAATTAGTTACATACTGTGGGTGTGAGCATGGGAAAAATAAGGAAGAAATAGAATCTCTTTTTCAGTATTGCATTTACCTGCAATTCACCCCTACCAAGTGCAGGCTTTAGCAAGTTGGCAATATCAAGACCAGAACCTTTGTTTCCTTTGCCAACTGTCCCTGAGCCTATAAGATTGTGAACCTCATCTATAAATAAAATCACATCACCTGCATGCAAGCAAGAAACAACATTTTAGACTTAGCTGCTATTTGCAGAAAATATGCACACATGATCTTAAAACAAAGAATCAATTGTCAAAGATGAACATCAAACAACCTGATTTTTTCACTTCAGATATAAGACTAGTTACCCTGGTTTCCAATTCACCTCTTTCCTTTGCACCGGCCATCAGTAAACCAACATCAAGTGACATTATACGCTTTGACATAAGGAAAAAAGGGACATCTGCATTGGCAATACGAAGAGCTAACCCTTCAGCCATTGCAGTCTTGCCGACACCTGGATCCCCCAAAAGAATAGGATTGTTCTTTGTTCGTCTGCATAAAATCTGCACCATTCTTTGAATTTCGGTGGCACGTCCTATCACAGGATCTATGTGTCCTTCACTTGCTCGAGCAGTTAAGTCCACACAAAACTGAGATAATGCACTATTCTCTGGTATAAAAAATTATTGAGTCAGCATTCACACTTAGATAGTGGCTGTGCAGTTACCAGTTACAGCTACAATATTTCAAAATGTGAACATAACAAAATATTAAAAAAATAAATGAAAAAGCAGATGAGGTAGGATATAGTTGCTACCTTTCTTTTTCTCTGAAAATTTGACAATTGCTCCGTTTCTGGGGGCTGACTTTTGACGAAAATTGAAGGGAGAAGCTGATGTTGGTTCTCTGCCGTCTTTTGCAAGCTCTCCATGGATTCTCGCAAGTGCCACTGATGCTAACTGATTCAGGTCTGCCCTTAAGCTACAGATAGAAGTGATGGGAAGAAACCATTCAGCTTGCTAGAGTACCAGAATCAATCAGACAAAACACATCAATGAATTTGAAAAAAATAGAAAGAAAATACATAATTGTATGGTACCTTTTAAGAACCTGGATAGCACTGCCATCATCAGCAGCAAAAAGTCCGAGCGCAATATGCTCAGGCGCAATGAAATTGCAACCCATGTTTCTAGAGGCTTCAGCTGCAGCCTCAAAGACATTTTTGCAGCTCATCGAAAAGGGCACATCACTGGCCAGCCTCGATCCGGATTCCTTAGGAGGGGATTCAGTGGATTCCTTCCAGATGGCTCTGATAGCCTTCCTTGCAACTTCGATTGTGATGCCAGAACCGAGGAATCCGACAGGTGACTTCTCTTCTGCTACCAGTCCCAGCAGTAGATGCTGTGTAAAAACCATGTCACTGCCCAGAGCTCTGGCCTCCCGCTGGGAAAACACCACTGACTTGATTGCCCTCTCTGTGAACCGCTCGAATACCGCCCTGATCGGCTTTAATTTTGCTTTCTGATGCTGGTGGAGATGGCGGTGGCGTCGGGGTGGAGAAAATACAGGGAGGAAGGAGCTTCCATGGAGAAGGGGATGCGCCAAAAGGATCACCCCTCGGTGGGTTGTTGTCGAGCGCCACAACGATGACGAGCACTTTAGAGGGACCACGCGCCGGCCTACGTGGCGACTATTTGTCAACGATCTAACAGCCCCCGTTGAAACTGAGGAGCTGCAACACGCCTCCATTAATTTCGGTTTTCGTGGCTTGATCGAGAGGGAAATGAGGGAGAGAGTTAGAGAGGTGGAGGTGGTTTTGATTGATCTAAAGAATATAGAGTTGGGGTTGCTTATCGGGAAAGGTGTTCCTTCCTCTTCCTCAACTCGATCTAGGGAGGAAAGAAGACTGCGTTGCGTGGGTTAACTTTATACTAATTTGAGACGAAAGAAAAATCCATATGCGTTTCTTCCACCCTACCGGCTACTAATTCTGCTTGCTTAACAATCTCAGCCAGATATTTTTTTTTCTCTTGAGATATAATACACAATTTACCCGCCAACATGGAGTTTTATTTTTTTATTTGACTAAAATTTGTTTTTACGCTGAAGTTCATAGCATAACAACGGATACGGAAATGTAAGAATAGGGATTGCCGGGAAGCAAGGTATTGTGGGAACTCGCACGCCATCTCTAGGGTCGTGGGGATCTCCAATTAGACACGTGGCGCTTCCAAGTGGTGCGATGGCCGACTTGATTCATCCCTGGCTGATTTTAGACCGTCAGATCAAAAAGGACAGTTTGTCGTTTGATATGTTTACAAAATTAATTTCGTTTGATATGCAGAATATGTTGAGACGGTTCAAATCGACGGTTTGAACTTTGGACTTTAAAATCAAATATACTGAGTTGAATAGTATATTACCATATTTTACTCTTATATCATGTGATTCTGATGTTGAATACGTGAGGAATTGGAAATTAGAAGGGCGCGGGTAGAGATTGTATAAAGTGGGGAACATGAAAAAGGACGAACGGAGGTGGGGCCCGGTGGGACCCCCATGAAAAAGGAAATCCGTTAGTTATTAACTTAATTCTAATTTTTTTTTTTTTCTAAGCCCGGATCTAGTTATAGTTCTCCTTTTTTTTGGGGACCAGTGGGGTATTCGGGGGGAGAAGCGAAGCTTCTACTATGTGTTTGATTACGCTTGATTTTGTTTGGAATAGATTGACTTTAAAAGCAATGTTCTAAACAGCAATTATCGCTATAGTTTGTAAAGTCCTTAAAAGGCAATCATAACTAGCTATTTAGTATTATAATAAAAAAAAATGGTTGATAATGTTATAGTTTTTGATATCCGAAAAAAAGTTATAGCACAACTATAACTAGTTATTTAAAATTATTATAAAAAAATAGTTAATAATATTATAACTTTTGAGGTTCGAAAAAACTATAACTCAACTATTGCATAACTATAACTAGTTATTTAGAACCTTGTTTTAAAATAATGAAACTATGCCCTTCTATTGAATTAGTTTGCATATTTGATTGGTAGATAGAAGAGTAGGCCTACTTTAAAAAAAAAAATCTATAAAGAACTAGTTCAACAAAACTAATTCAATGATTGGTTCAGACTTCAGAGAATCATAATAGATTGAAATATTAATTGACTATTAAGTTTTTCAAATAGATGTGAAAAATAAAATTTATGTCAACAAGATCTATAAAAATAAAACACTTACAATTTCAAAGAATGTGGTGCAGGAAAGGGTTTTTACTTTTGAGATGGGAAGGAAACAGATTCAGGTTTATTTTATTTGTAGAATGTAAATTGAAGATAGAACCAATATGATATTTTAACTCGTCAATAGGGCTCACTAAACATAACCTAGAAATTCTTATATTTATTGTAATAACAATTTATACAGTTGATTTTAATTTACATCACAATTCACAAGTCATGTATTTACATTAAATTTATTTTTTCAATTTTTTTTATGGTTAAGAGATCCAAAACTAAATCAACAATATTTTTTTTTATCAAATATAAAAAACTTACAATAAAAAAAACGAAATAAAAATCAACGACTTAAAGATTGATATTTTTTAACAACCTCACATTTTTTTTAAATGTATGGACCTAGGTTTTAATTTCTGGTGCAGTGTTTTAAAAACCAGAATGAAGAAGCTCCAGTGAATCAAGACTTGGCAGAATGTAAGGGTAAATATTTTAACAGAGCAGTTTTAACTTCATGCAGCGCACAAACCATACACAGAGCTGTTTTGATTCTATAGTCCATGTGCTGCATGAAGCTAAAACTGATCTGTTAAAATATTTACCCGAATGTAACTTGCCTGCTGTGGATTTAGGTATAATTAACAAAGTAACTATGTTAGAAAAAATAAGAATTTGTAAGTATTGGAAATTAATAATTTGCTTCTAACAGTGCTACTTCAGTGCCTCTATATGTTCCTCTCTCTTAATTGTTGAAAGCTTGTCAATCCAGTCATTAGGGTAAATATATTGACAGAGCAATTTGACTTCATAGAAAGCACAAATAATATAACCAAAATGAAAAAGTATACAACTGGTGCGTTGTATGAAGTCAAACTAACTCTGTAAATATCTTTACCCAATTATTTAGCATAGAATTTGGAATCTTGAAAGGAATATTCAGGCGTAAAAGAAAAGAAAATTGAGTGTATACTTATTTTAAATATTTTTCCATTCAGACGTCAAATTTACATATCACCCATAAATTATTTAATCCCAATTAATCTAACTTAAATATTAATTAAATTTAATTGACAAAATGACCTTACTACAACTTCAGAAATTCATATTAATCAACTGGTCAAGATAATTTCCTTGATTCCTTTTCCTTTTCATCACAGATGTAATTTTTCTGAAAACTTTTGTCGATACCGATTGATTGATACCTAATTCAAAAATGTACTGCAGCTACTATATCTCTCTTTTTCATAAGCATAGTTATTTAGTTGCACTGCTCCGCGAAAACTTTAAATTAGTTGCCAAGTCCGGATCCAGACGAATACCTTTCCTTTTCTTTCTCATGCCAAAGAAAATGGGTGCGAAACTTCTTCAAACGGTAATTTAATTCTCATTTAATGAAGTAATAAATGCTTTCCATTTTTTGTAAATCCAAACCTGCATCATGTTATTTAAAATCCCCATTACCCTTAAAATAGAGGCATCCATTACCTTCTCAATTGTTCTATTTCGTACAAACTATTGTGCCTAATTTAAATGCTCTTTTTTGTAATTATTAATGGTAATAATTACTAATTACTAATAGGAACAATAATTTATTTCACAATCTGTAATTATTAGTATTAATAATTAAATTTATCCATAATAGAAGAAAAAATTAATATTATATAGAAAAATTATTAATTCACAAAACTAAAATTGTTATTTATTTAATATTAAACTATGTTGTTTTTTAGTTTGCATTTTTTATGAAAATAATTGCTTCCATCTGTTTGTACAAAATAAAGGACTTGAGAAGGTAATGGCGACCTCCATTTTTTGGGGGTAAATGGAGATTTTAAATAACACGTTGCACGTTGGAAAATGCTTTGACAAAATGGAAATATTTTACTACCTTTAATTGCAATTTAACTACCATTTAAATTGATCAGATGGTGAGTTCCGCACCAATCCAGATAGGGGTGAAAACGGATCGGACAGTGGTAAAACTATAGGACGCTGATAACAATCCCCGCAGCCTCCACTCCGCATTTATCTCCGCAGATATTGCCAAAAAAAAATATGGGGGGACTGCTCAATCATTAATAAGCGTTTAAAAAACTGCGGATATTTAACTTGAAACATCAAAATATTTACCTTGAATTTGTCAGGTATTAAACCCTATGCAATGATCTCTATTTATAAAAGAAAAAATCAATCCATTAATTTTTTTTTTTTTTTTTGAAATATCAGCAGTAGTTGCGATATAGCATATATGTAAAGAGTTTTGCCTAAGACATTACATCAGAAATCAACAGGAGGTACCCATCGACCCAAAATACAACATACATTTTAGTTTATGCAAAACTACCCCTATCTAATTATGATTTACATCAGTCTGGTTCCGGCAGTAGATTTGTGCCCATTGCCCTTCTAGTACCAGTGTTACAGTATTTCAACCACAGCTTTCCTTCCACCAGAATCCTATCAACTAACATTCTAGATGTGATAGACCTCCTAGAGAAAATTCTGTCATTTCGTCTCTTCCAAATGTTCCAGCAGACACACATGAATATAGCCCCTCCCTCATTCACACTAGAAGCATTTGATATGCGCAGCCCTTCAATTGAGCTAATCCAAACATCTTCCACCGTATGCCCTGACCCCATTAGTGTGTACCCTAGCTTGATAGAAATTTCGTCCCAAACTTCAGTAGCCGCATCACAAAGGAACAGCAGGTGTAATGCGGATTCAGTGGCACTGTTCCGACACATGCAACAGCCTCCATCTACTCCCATATTTCTTCTCTGCATCATATCTTGAGTCAAAATTCTTTCGTTGAGCAGCAGGTACGCGAATACCCTAACCTTGGGTGGTATTGGAAGCTTCCATACTGTCCTTCCAATTAAAGCAATTCTTCTTCCCCCCACTATCGTGCGGTATGTCGATGCCGCTAAATAGCTCTGAGAAGCTGTCCAATTCCAAAGCATCCGATCCGTGTCCTGCGTGAATTCAATGTCAGTAAAAATTACCTCTTCTGTGTGTAGGGAGAACCGAATTGGATATGCATCCCTCAAGGAAATTTTTGAGTGTCTCGGCCTTTCTCCCTGCTGTAGCGTGTTTACCATAGGACTTTCATTCCAAACATCAAACCAGTACGAAATTCGTTCACCATCACCAATATTCCAACTGGTACAAAACTGAAACATTGGTATCAGAGTTCTCAATTTCGTCCAAAAAAAGGACCCGCCTATCATCCAAATCCTGGGTCCCTCTATATTATTACCAATTAGTCTAATTTTGAGACAGACCGTGGTCCACAGACTGGTTGGTGATACATATGGCCTCCACCACCATCTTAGTAGCAGGGAAACATTTTGGAGCTCCAAGTTTTGAACCTCCATACCACCCCATTGGTACGGCAAGCACACAGATTCCCAATTTATTAATGAGATACTTCTTTTGTTGTTTCCATCCCTACCCCAAAGGAATGATCGTCTGATGTGGTCAATTCGCTTCAACACCCACTTGGGTAATAGAAAGCAGGTCATGAAATAAATGGGAATGGATGAGAGTACAGATTTAACTAGCTGGAGTCTCCCCCCGCGTGAAATCATTTTTCCTTTCCATCCTTGCATCCTTCTCTCAATTTTCTCAATCAACGGCAAGAAAGCCGACCGATTAGGCGACTTGATTGTCATTGGCATTCCCAAGTAGAGGATAGGGAAGTCCGACTGTGTAAAACCAAAAATTGTTCTTGCATTAGTTAAATCTCCCGTGGTCAGATTAATCGGGACGAAGTTACTTTTTGCAACAATCCATTAATTGTCCCCGCACAAACTTTCTTTTTTTTTGAATCGTCCCCGCACAACTGGGGACCATTAAACATGGGGGGATCACTCAATCATTAATGAGAGTTTAAAAAACTGCGGGTATTTAACTTGAAGCATCAAAGTATTTAACTTGAATTTGTTAGGTATTAAACCATATGCAATGATCTCTATTTATGAAAGAATAAATCAATCCATTAATTGTCTCTGCAGAAATTTTTTTTTTTTTTTTTTGAATCGTCCCCGCACAACTGGAGACCATTAAATAAACAATCCCCTCACCCAATGATAAATACTCTGAGACATAATGATAAATACTTTATGTTACATAAGTAAATACTTTACATTATATGGATAAATACTTTATGTTACATGGATAAATACTTCTCAGGCATACTTGCAACTTTCAGTAAAACATCAATGATAAATACTCTCAGACATAATGATAAATACTCTATGTTGTTGGGTTTTGACGGTTCAAACCCATTGATTTGCTTAAGCTGCGGAAAGAGTAAAACAAAAATTTTTACATCTAACTTAAGCTACGGATTAAATGAATCAAGAAGATCCGTTTAATCCTATTTACAGATCTATTCCATAATTGATTTTCTAAAGCTTTAATCTATTTACCAATTAAATAGATTAATATAACAATTTATACCTTGTTTCTAAATCACAGTTGGAATGCAGACCGAGCGATAAGAGCTACATCACGGGAATGATTCTCCTCGGAGCACCAAACGTATGGTGCCTCTATAGGTTATCCACCAGGACTAACCAGAGAGCGGTTTATTTCTTTTGCCAGAAATACTATAAACTGCGGAATTCTGCAAAAAACACTATTCACAGAGAAAAAGACGAAAACCCGTAAACATGAATTTTCGGTTACTTAGTTTCACAAATAAGCAAAACTGACATACCGCGAAATTCAGGAAAACACTATTCATCGATCCCGTAAATATACTTCACAACAACCCGCAAGATTATACGTCAACTACGTATAACTTTCTTTTCTCAACCGAAACACTATTTGGGAGAGAAACCGAAAAAGAGAGAAAATATCGATTTGTTTCGACACGAAATGATACGAGTGAATTAGTAGTTTTTCTCTCTACCCCTCCACCCCTATTTATAGGGTTTAGGGTCGGTTGCCAAAAGACCGAAATACCCTCGGGTGGATAAGGATGATGACATGTCATGATGACGTGTCATCTGGATAAGGATGATGACGTGTCATGCGGATAAGGATGACATGTGAAAAGACAAAAATGCCATTGGCCGAAATCAATATCCATATAATTATTCTGAACAATTATATTTCTTGCGGTTGTTGTTTCGGTAACTTTTATACAACGTAACGTGTACGTTTATAAATTAACCGTTGTTTCTGCTTGTCATTTTTATATGACATTTATAATTTAATTATATCACGTATAATTAATTATAACCATCTTACTATTGATCATTACCAATTTATAATCAATCACAATAAGATTCTCCGATTAACTCCTATATGTGTGACCCAATAGGATCTGTGTTATGTTAGTAAATAGAATTAAAACTGTTTTAACTTCTATAATCATGAGCGGCATCTGGCAGAATACATCATGACCATCCAATTACACAGATGATGCTGTACTGTACAATATCACGATCCAGTAAACAATTTACTTGTGTCAGTTCTTCTGTCTCATAGCTATCAGATCAGTTTCAAGGTAGATGTGTGTCATCCTTGCTAACTGAATCTTTTCTTGATCTTGAGCAGATTATCAAATATAATTACTCTTGTAATTATACCGCATGCAGATAATCTAACTCTACCAAGGGGCCCAGTGATGCTATAGCTCGTATAGAGATACGAGGGACAAATAGTATTCTTGGTAAACTATCACTTCCTCAGCTAAGTTATACATATGGAAAAGCTATCGTTATGACTGCTTTTTACGGACAACGTTAGATAACAATCACACATACATATTTCTCAGTGGGAACGATAAATACCTCATACTTTAGAACCAGTCACTGAATGAAAACATAAATGACACGAACACAATTCTATTTAATGTTTCATTCGGGGTCTGTCAAATACCATGTTCCTAGAACATGTATCTATGTGATTAAAATGACATCTCGTGTCAAGTGGTTTGTAAAACTTAACCATCTTTTAATCCACATACTAACCTTACAGCGGTAATTAGTGTTCCTGCTAATTACCTTGGTCAGTGACCTTTTAAGAGTATATATCATCTATATTATGGAGTTTCACAATTTCAGTCATGAACTCGAAATGATCCATAAATGCAATAATACTCAAGGCAACAAAATAATATAAACATTCAATTCATAAACAAAGCTTTATGATAATTTATCGTATCATTGATTTCTAGATTATTACAAACTAACATATGTTACATGGATAAATACTCTATGTTACAAGGGTAAATACTTCTCAGAAATAATGATAAATATTTTTTTGAACATCAATTAACAGATAAACATTTATTAACATGAATTGTTATTAGATAACAGTATAATTAATGCGGAGATTATTTTTAAAGGAATAATTAATGCGGGAATTGTTATTAGAGGAATGCATAATTAATGCGGGAATTGGTATTAAATGACAGTCTAATTTAATGCGGAGATAAAAGGAAACTTTTAACAAAATTAGTGGGGGGATATATGACAGTTAAGGAAGAGAGAGAGAGTGCGGAAAAAATGGGGAGATGGGAGTGAAGGGTTTCATATAATTATTCAAAACTATATCATATCTGGTTTTATTTATTATTAAATATGAATATGGATATGATCGAATACTTATTAAAAAATATCAAAAATCACAATATTATCTAATTATAATAGTGAAAACATAAACTATTTTTAATTTGAATACATATAATTAAAATTTAAAATCATATTGTATCCGTATCTGCATGAATATTCAAATATTAGATATAAATATTTAATTTTCAAATACATACCCGATATTATCTATCCCTATAACCAGATATCAACTTGCCAATGTTAGGCCTTTCTATTCCTCAAAATTCTTCAAGAAATTCCTAAAGATTTAATTTCAAAATTATTTTGATCGGATAAAAATTGAGTTGTTACAAAGTAGCATCCGGCATCCGGTATTTAAGATGATCATACGAAACATAATTTTATTTAACTTGAATAATAA
This sequence comes from Carex rostrata, assembly GCF_964058835.1. Classification (NCBI taxonomy): domain Eukaryota; kingdom Viridiplantae; phylum Streptophyta; class Magnoliopsida; order Poales; family Cyperaceae; genus Carex; species Carex rostrata. The sequence goes on along the minus strand of NC_135920.1, from coordinate 3,456,034 downwards.
ATTATCATGTTCGGAATACAAAGCTAGTTCCTCGTGTACAAACTTGCTCATCATCAAAAGTTCCGCACAACAATCATTTTTAAAATGCAGCTATGAACAGATATATCAAGCTAGTTCTATAAAGCACAACAAATGGATTCTGACCAATGAACGGGCCCGTATTTGACAGAGAGAAAGCAGGTATGCATCTGATCATGTATTGGATGGGAATCATGGGATGGCGTTAACAATCAGCAAGTGCAATGAGTTGATCCACAACACCGGGATCAGCAAGGGTACTGGTATCCCCCAATTCGTTAAGCTGTCTGGATGCAATTTTGCGCAGGATCCTCCTCATAATTTTCCCACTTCTTGTTTTTGGAAGCCCTGGTGCCCAGTGTATCTTGTCCGGAGCCGCAAATGCACCAATCTACCAACGTCACAATTTATATGAGCAATTTAATAGAAGTGGTTGACAGGTTTCGGTAGGATTGGGTCGAATCTGGTTAGTTAAGGTCACTTCAGGTTCAGGTTCAGGTTGTTTCGGATTCAAAATTTCAGTTCAAAGTTCTTTCCAGGTTCACAATTTTACATCTAGAAATTCTAGGGTGGGTAGGGTACATTTCACAAACTATCACCTCACTGATCATTTATGGGTTACTTGAAATTTGATGTTCGCTAATCCTCGTGGCATGTATGGTTCAGGTCTTATCACAATTCTCGGGTTTGTTCAGGTCCAAGTTTGAGTGAGTTGATCAGGTCTTCTGAGTCAAATTAATTTTAGCAGCTACAGACTTAACTATTGAGAAGTTATTAAGCAACTTCTGAGAAATGCTCAAAAAAAGCTGAAAAATTGAAGTACCTGGTTACGAACAGTTAAAATTAGGCTTTTGCGAAGTTCTTCACTGTAAGGAACTCCTTCCTTCAATGTCACAAAAGCATATATCCCTTGGCCTTTCACCTAAATCATGCAGTACAATCAAGTTTTCCAATAAACAAAATATTAAGACAGTATAAATTTGAGGGATAACGAGTTGTTGTGAGCCCTCTGAAATAGAAAAATGAAAGAAAGAAAAAATATAGAACCTCATGCTCAACCCCAACCACGGCAGCCTCAGCACATTGTGGGTGTGAAACAAGCGCTGACTCTACCTCAGCTGTCCCTATACGATGCCCGCTGCATTGTCCAAATAATAAAATATAAGAATATAAATATATAAAGCATTTCAAAAACAAACAAAGCAGTCCAAGGACCACCCCTTTAAGATCAGGTACCAGACAAACTGACTAGTATGGTAATCCTTGATAGAAGGAATGATTATAGAAAAAAAAAATTCAAATTACCTGACATTGATAACATCATCAACTCTACCAGTAAGCCAATAGTACCCATCCTTGTCCCTGACATAGCAACAATATCAATTATAATCTATTTCAATCAGCTTTAATTAAACTTGGACATAACTAGGGATGGCAATTCACCAAAGTTTCTATTTCTTTTGTTAAAATAAAAAAAAAGAACTTCAAAATTAACATATTAGAACTATACTAAAGAAATTTCTAGTGTTTATCAAAGAGCCCTTTTTTTTGTTTGACAATTGGGTAATGACTCTCTTGGTCAGCCTCTGCCAGGATTTCGAAAAAAAGACAATTGGGTAATGACAACTCAAAGAGCCAACCCATCTTGCTTCAAAGTACAATAAGAATTGCCAGGCAGCCCCAACCAATAACCCCTAAGTTTGATACAGTAGTACAAAAGAAAACACAAGAATGTGGGATAATAAATCCACTGAAGCAAGTGGTTGTATACCTACCTGCTACAGCCATCACCAGTGAAATAATAACCGGCGAAAGGCTTGAAATAAGTGGTCTCATATCTCTCATGATCTCCAAAAAGAGTCCTAAATGCACCAGGCCAGGACCTCTTAATGCAAAGGTATCCACTGCACTCTCCTTCTATCTCCTTTCCTTTCTCATCCACAATAGCTGGCTGCATGAGAGTATACATGTCTCCTTTTTCTTATTATTGAACATTGAAAATGGTTTTCAAAGAGAAAAAACAGTGAAAATATCAAAAACCTCAAAGTTTTCAAAATTAACTGCAGTGTAAAACTACCTGAACACCAAAGAAGGGAAATGTTGCAGAGCCGGGTTTCTGTGGCCAGGCACCGGGTATTGGCAAGATCTGTATTTACAGAACGATTGTAACATCATTTTGTATTAATTTGGCAAACAACTTATAAGAGTAACTTTTTGACGTGTAGCTTTGGGGCCCAAATAAATTATTGACTAGTAAGGTGACCAAACAAACCTACAACATCATTTCTATTTATTTTCTGTTAGTTAGAAATAAATTGCTGACAAAACAAGCCAACAAAAGAGGGAAAAATATGCACAAAAATTAATTTATGACTAGTAAGGTGTCACAATCCAGTATGAAAATGGTTGGTACTAACCATGAAACCACCAGTTTCCGTTTGCCACCATGTGTCTGAAATGGGACACCGCGAGTCACCAACAACATTAAAGAACCACCTGTAATGTTAGTAAAGTATGAGGCAAGTTTCTAAATTTCATGCAAAAAGGAAAAAAGAAATAGGAAGCAAAAAAAAAAAGACTAGAAAATAAATGAGAATCAGAAAAACATAATGAACCTCCAAGCAGTTGGGTTGATGGGCTCTCCAACACTTCCTAAAACACGGAGTGATTTGCGAGAGTAGCGCTTGACGAACTGCATAAAAAGTCAAATACCAGCCAATTTAATTTATTTATCAGTGATGAATAATGATAGCGTACTGGATTGCACCTCAGATAAACATCAATAACCAAATGGGAAGAACATAAGGGAGAGAACACGCACTTCATCACCTTCACGCATGAGGGAACGAACCAGTGTTGGTGCTGTGTAGAAAATTGTCACCTTGTACTTATCCACTATGTCCCAGCACCTACCCGCATCTGGATAGTTTGGAGCCTACAAGTGAATCACAGAGGTGCCCCATTGTTATTTCTTGTCTACCGATAATTCTATAAGAAAATAAATGAAACTTAGACAGCTTATAGATGGTTACCCCTTCGAAAACCAACACAGATGCTCCATTTACAAGAGGCCCGTAAGTGACATAACTGTGCCCTGTTATCCAGCCACAGTCAGCAGTACACCTGGTAATAAAACAAGTGAGATATACATTTGCATTACCAATGAAAGAGGAAAAGTTTACAAAAATATGCTATCAGAAAGGAATAAGTATTATTTATACCAGTATATGTCGGATGGCTTGTAGTCAAAAGCATACTTGAATGTAGTGGCAGTGTACACCATATAACCCCCAGTTGTGTGTAACACACCCTGTTTGCCAGTTTCACTTAAATAAAACACTATAGTTGGGATAGAATTAAAGAAAAAAAATAAAAGTTAACAAAGAGAAAAAGCACCTTTGGCTTTCCAGTACTGCCACTGGTGTATAAAAGAAATAGAGGATCTTCAGCATCAACCCATTCCACATCACATTTGGTAGGGAAGTTAGGCACAACATCCTGCCACCAAACATCTCTTCCGTCCTGCCACTTTGTTTCTTCCCTTTTCATTGCCGTTGTATTCTCATATGTCAAACAGATATCTGTTCACACCAAAATTACATAATTACATTACCTGCATTTCCACGGGAACTAGATTATTAATAAAAGGCTTCTATTTGTAATGCTTTATATAGGTTCTTAAAACTCACCTACAGAGACATTGTTCTTAGCACTCTCGGTTAGAGCAGTATCGACTATATCTTTAAGAAAAATAACCTTGGGACCCCTCCTGACTGCATTGCATGTGATCACAATCTTTGGCTTACAATCAATTATCCTTTGTGCAAGAGATTCAGCAGAAAAACCAGCAAACACAACCTGGAAAAGTGCACTCCATTAACACCAACTCTTATTTAAATATTAATAGTACTTAGAACCAAATTGAGTTCAAAAATTAAGGGATGTGCATACTGAGTGGACAGCTCCTATACGGGCGCAAGCTAACATGGCAATAGGTAGTTCCATCAACATGGGCAAATATATGATCACTGCATCACCCTTTCTCACACCAACTTCCTTCAAGTAATTGGCCAGCTGCAACCAAAATTCAACCACAACCCAATAAAAAACCAAAATTTGGATAAGCAGTTATAAAAAAAAAATTAAAGATAAATTAATCTGATATTGTGTGCACAGACCTGGCAAACGCTGTCCAAGAGCTGGGAATAGGTGAGCTGTCCATCTTGATCGGGTTCATTTCCCTCCCAATAGATAGCAACCTTATCTCCATTCCCTGCTGATACATGCAGATCGACAGCATTGTAGCATATATTTGTTGATGCTCCTTTGAACCACTGTCCAGAATATATCAGACATGTACAAAAACAAAATATTTAAAACTCAGAATACCTCAATATGTACTTTGTTATAGTCAAAAGGGGGCAGGCAACTATGTCCTCAAAAATTGTAATATAAGAAAAGGAGGAAATTGAATACTGACCTCTATGCTAACTTGACCCTTGGTGACATCAAGGTTCTCCTTACAAACCTCATTTGGGTTCCATTTCTCCTTCCAGTAAAATTCAGAAGCAATCTCTGCCCAGAAACCAGCTGGATCCTCAACCGACTTCTTGTACATCTTTTCATACTGATACATTCCCACAAAATAAAACAGAGTTTCAGATTAAAATAAAAATTCTGAAGACATAAATAATCAAATCAAATTGAACCAGGGCAGAGGGAGAGGGAGAAGGAGAAGAACTCAGACCTGTTGTTGTGAAGAAATGAGAGCGCTCTGAGAGAACTTTGCGCTGGGAAGGATGAGATCATCCTCTTCAGAGGCAAGCGAATCTCCAAGAATAACGGCGTTGAGCTTGTTTATCTTCCCAGCACCCGAAGGGGTGTGCGACATCGACTCAACGTGGCGGAGATCGCTCGGTCCCAACTCGGTCGTCCCCATGGCACCACCACCTGATATTTTGTTTTTCTGAGAGAGAAAGCTCTTGGTGTACTTGATGTTCAGCCAAGGGGGAGAAGAGAAGGGAGAGAAGGATGAGTTTGACAATGCAGAGGTGCGTCGCAACGACCAGATCTGTGAGCACTGCTGGTATAAGTGCACCTGCCTCATTTTTATAACCTCCTCCTGTTGACTGTCTATTTTCTTCACTGGACCTAGGGGTGTCAATGGCACCCTTTTATCCGTTTACCCGATCCGTACCATATTTGATAAAATGAGTATGAGTAAAACAAAAAAAATTTGTAAATTTTTTTTTTCCGTTATCAAAACAGATAAAGTTTATTTCGTACCCGTTATTCGATCGAGTAATTATATAAAAAAAATTATATATGTTATATATTTTAATGAGCATTGAATTATTATCTATCTCTAATATTTTAAACAACTACTCTTAATCTTGGAAAACAAAATTTATTAAATTTTCTAACTTGACCATTTATGTAACTGTGTTAAACATAATTCACCATTAAAGCATTTCAACAATTGATTATCTTACTTTTATTTGCATGCCTGATTTTTTTTAATTGAAGAACAGAGATATTTGTGTTTTTGAATTTGTGTTTTGATAAAAAAAATAATTTAGTTGGAATTAATTTTCATATTAGTAATGTGATTATATATGTGACAAATAAATGTGTCTCAGTGTTTTATTTAATAAATAATAAAAATAATTATTATACAAGTATTAACTGTTATTTATCCGCTACCGTTTTGTTATCCGATAACTACAACGGGTAAGAGTAGGGTATGGATAAGACAATTTGTAACGGGTAATGTTAGAGTACGAATAAGAATAATTTGTAACGGGTATGGGTATGAAAATGTTTCTACCCGACCCTTACCGTACCTGTTGACACCCCTAACTGGACCCCAATTTTTTCCTTAATTATTATTTACACGTCAATAATTTCCCCATGAGACATGCGTACTTCCTTTCTCTCTCGCTCCCTGCTCTCTTCGCTCATGCTATCCTTCACCATTTCTCCTCTCTATTTCCTTCAGCAAACGAGACGGAAGCTACATCGGACACGCCTCTCTGTTTTGTGAGATTTTTGCTAAGAAAATATCCCCTGAATAAGGGGGAATTTCATGTATATCCCTCAAAAATTTCAATATTACGTATTTATTTCTCTAAAATCTATAATTACATATTTATTCTTAAAAATTATAAAAACTCACATATTTATCCAATCTAACTCTATTATATATCAAATATCTCCAAATATAATTAAATAATATTTTTTAAACATTAAAATTTATTTTACAATATTAATTAATCTGTTGAGTGTTGGCAGTGCCAAAACCTCCCGCCTCTTACCTCTAGACTATATATCACCCGCCATGCTCAATTTGATGAAATGTATTGCACATAGAATTGGATGAAAAATATAAGAGAGCCCGCTTTACTGGCCATGTTGTCACTGTTATGGTTGGAACTTGACTTGTTTAAGGGTCTAATTATGTATGCTGCAAAATGTTAAGCAAGCTTTATTACTATAATAAAAGTGCATTGACGTTTTGTTATTATTTCACTAACTGAGCTGAGGAACCAATGGTTATCTAGAAGATAATTGGAGATAAAAAATTCATGGACCTTTGATCTATTGTGAATTTCGCTGTTTTTGAAATATACTGTTATTTTTTCTTTATGCAATCAAGGTGTTTAATACAGCAAAAAATTCATGGTACTGGTACAATACAGTTCAGTGCTAGTGCTAGTGCCGGTACTGGTACAGTACGGCTATGGATTGGTACTGGTACAATTTAATACTGTTTTCTAGTACACTGGTCTTAGAAGGGAAAATAAAAGAAGGGTAAAATGGGAATAATAGAAAATTAATGTTAAATATAATGGATTGGACAAATATGTGAGTTTCTATAATTTTTAAAGATAAATATGTAATTATAGATTTTAGAGGAATAAATACGTAATATTAAAACTTTTGAGAAATATACATGAAATTCCCCCTATAAATAAAGATACCTTATCTAATTAGTCAGTTCAACCACAGCCCACAGCTTTTATCGACACAGAAATAATTAATTAATTGGTGGAGCTTTTGGAATTTCAGACTTTAACCACGGTTAACTCTGTTTATATTTTGCAAAAAATAATTGGAATTTTGGATTATCCTTCTATTATGGACAACATACAATTGTTTTTATCTTCTTCTTTTTTTTTACAGTTCTGTGGGCAATCCTTGCCGTTACCTTGTTTTTCCTCAACAAATTTTAGCCATGAATATTTTATGTACTTGCCCACTGATTATTTGTCAGTTGCTTTTGACTTTTCAAAGAGCTTTGGACAAAGCTTGATTCAAAATCAAGCTTAAACGTTTAATTTGTATTGAGATTTGTACAAATATATTTAAAACTTAATAAATTTAAATAGTTCCTTAAATCTAAATATTTGTACGAATTTTGATACAGATCTGACTTTGTCCAAAACTCAAAACTCCCACCCAGTAAAATTGGTTTCATTAACCGACTTGTACAAAACATGGCGCTTATGAGCATAATAGTAAAGGCTGTTTGCAGATCAAAAATTGAACTTCTCAACATTTGCCACCAGAAAAATTATTATTATTACTATTTTTATTTTTTTTTACAAATAGAATTGGACGATTTCGTTACAGTCTCCACGTATTACAAATTTGGATTTGCTGACTCGGCAAAGAAATAGATGTCAACAATAGGCATAAACTATATATTTTAAAACCCTTAATCTGATCCAAATATATATATTGATACAGCAAGAGCCGCTTATTCCTTGTTCCGAATTTTGAATATATTTACAAGTCAAAATCACCGCATTCAAAAAAAAAGGTCGAATCCAAATTTGATTAAATAACAGTTTTTTAACGGATTTGGATGTAATTCATATCTTATTTTTTGTTTTAATATATTAACTACGTGCATACATAAACAAAAAAAAAATTAGTTGATTTAAATTGGTTGTCAATTTTAAATATTATCGAGATTATAATTCAAGTCCAATAAAATATTACTTTATTTTTAATATTCATGGATCAATTTAAAAGAACACTATTTCAAATTTATACCGGAAGAATATATATTCCATAAAGGACCTCAAATTAATGGATAGAGACTCATTTTAGATTTGATTCTCAATGGCGCTTGTTTTTTCTTACGTGAAATAGTGAAAATGACGTCATTTTTTTCAAAACAAAATCTATTTCTTTTTCTAAAAAATATTACTTTTTTCAAAATTTCAAATTAGCTTTCTTTTGATACATATCTTAAAAAAAAATCCTCGCTCTCTTTACGTGCATTATCTTCAATTTCGGAATTAGTTGTCATTGATTGAACTGTCTCAAAGGCAGAGTTAGACTTTCGAACTATAGAAGTCAAACAAAAAAAATTCTACAAAAAATGAGGATCAATTTGATAATACTAAGTCATTTTACTGAAAATTATATAGAAAATCATACGTAAATACAAAAAATCTAAAAAAAAATGAGGGTCAATTTGACCCCATTCTATTTTCTTCCCTCTGCCATTGAATCGTTTATTATAGGGTGAATAAAAAAACAGCAATGAGATTACTCAAGCCTTAAATTTCTATGTTCTCTCAAGTAATATTCTCTCGAATATTTGACAAAATTTTAATCATTTATGTAGAATTGAGATGTTGATCACTCTAGTATTTTAATTGCCATCTCGCTTTACGATTGGATTCGCTCTTTCGACCGTCGCCACGCTCTAATGATGATTGGATCTACTCATCGCTATGCTCCAATCGAGATGAGAATTCTACGCTCCGAACTCCGACGATACCACACTCTCAGCTCTGATTTCTCTCCTCTCCACTCGAGAAGATAGAACCAAGAGAAGGGGGAGTGTTGCGTCGGAATGAGGACTACAATAAGTGAAAATAATAGAGTTGGGTAGTGAGTGGGAGGAGCGGCTATTTAAAACCCTAGGTTTTCTTGAATTGCTAATTCACTTTAAGAGCAAAAGAACTATTAAGTTGAAATCTTTACAATAGCTCTATTTTAAAGTCCAAACAATCAGTATAAACCATTTAACATATATGATTCGCATGAAATTATACATGTCAATCAATTTTACAATTTTTTATTTCTACATTTCAGATAAGTAGAACATCACTTGATCCAAAAATTCTAAATCATACAAAAGTATTGATTTTTACATATATAAAAACATAGTAAGAAATTCTAAAAAAATACAAAATTTAATATTCAAGTACATTTTTATATGAAAATCATGTTGAATAATTTATAAATACTATTTGTATTTTAAAAAACAAAAATAATCAATCCATAATACAGACTATTCTATAGGGGAGTGCTATACTGAGGGGCATCATTTGAGATTTTAAGAGCTGAGAGAAATTTTTCATTTCAAATACCGATCTTGACCCTAATTAATAAAAGAACTAATAAAAGGAAAGAAATGTTCCTTCCATGAGAAAAATAACACCAATAGATCTTTCCTACTGTAAGAAAAATCAAACCCCAAAAATCCTTCCCTCCTTGATTCTAAATCCTCAAGAATCATTCTCTCCATGGTTCTCTTTCTCCTTCATTTTTTTTTTAATTTGGAGTTGTTGTTCAACTTGTACCTAAAATTGAAAATGAATCACACCATATCAATTAAAGGGGAACTTAGTAAAGAAATCAAATTATGTAATTCTCATATATGCTGAATTTCTCAACACAAGCAAGATTAAAAAGTTTATACTTCAAGTGAGAGAGACTGACTAAAAACGAGCTCTACTGTTACCCATGAATTCTCGAACAGAAGGTTAGAAAATAAGCTATATGTCGTAATTAGGGCATCTGGGATGGGTTTAGCATTATATATTAATTTGCTCATCACGGTTTCAAGTATCAAAATGATTTGTGCAAATTCCATGATGAGTACCAAGAATTTTGGAAGGACTGCAATGTGGCATATTAGCAATTTTTTTTTGTTTATGTAAAGTCCCAACTAAATTAAAAAGATATATTTTTGTAAGAATAAATTGATCAATGATAACGAAAGAGCTGCCTTGTATGATTTTCTTCCTTGTTGCTCATTTTATAGGGTAATAATTGGATTTTGTCGTACTCATTATAATCGGGAGAGAGAGAGATATTGAGTTGTTACTGATATTGCTATATCCGACCTATTGTTTTGACCAATTTCGGTACCAAAACATGAATCTTGAGCCATTAAATAACATCTATTATAATGATTATGCGTAGAATTGGTACTGCTGTGCTTTCATTCTTATCTTGTAGGAAAATTGGTGAAATCAAGCAAATTACTGAAGTTAAGAGACCTTGATGCGACCCTCATCAGGCTTGACGCGAGGCGCATCAACCACTCAGAGCCGCACCAGCAGGTCGCAGCACCACTGCATGCGAGGCGCATTCATCACACTCTGATGCGGGTCGCTTCAGTGGTGATGCGGGTCGCATCGCGAGCTTCCAGAGCAGACAGCAAAGGCCCAGAATTGAAGCAAATGTTTTGAAAAGTCTATAAATAGCCCGCCTCGGTCACCAGAGAGGGAGTTCCGAAATTTGAAGATTCAAAGCCTCAAGAATTGGAGTGTTGATCAAGAAAGAGAGAAAGGAGGGAAGATCCTTGCAAGATTGCTTCAATTGGTTCTATCATGATCCTATCTCTTCTCTCTTCTTTTATGATGTTGTTTGAGTAGATCCTTCTTTGTCTCTAGGGTTGATGTAGTCTAAAGCTTTGATTGTGTATATTTCACTTGAATTTGAGTTGTTCTTGTGATCAATTGATTGTGTATCTTTCTTTTAAAGCTTGATTGAGATTGTGTGATTGCATTTTGTTGACTATTGTTGAATGAATCTTTCATCTCTTCTAATATCTTGATCTAGATCTTTCTTGCAATTTAATCAAGCACTTGAGGTAGATTAGAAATCTGAAAAAATAGATCAATTGAACCGAAAGGTGAGATTTCCATTTATTGAGAGATAGTGGATACCTTTAGCAAACCGATCAATTGACTTAGATTGAATACAAATAAACGAGAGTTGAAAGTTGTAGATCTAAGAAGGTGAAATTGCAATTCCCTACTAGGTTACTGGTGCTAATAAACGAGAGTTGAAGCTCAGGAATCGTGGGTAGGGTCAGTAGAACCTTGCACAATCGAATAACTCAGAAACAGGTGAAATGCTGCATTCACTCGATGGCCATGCGAGTCGCATGGGAGACCATGCGGGTCGCATCACTAGGGTCGCATCAGAGATGATGCGAGTCGAGTGAAGGTCCAGAGAGGCAAAGCTGAGGATGAAATCTGAAACCCTGGAAACGTCATTTTAAACTTGACTGAAACAAACATTTACTTTCTTTTGCAATCTTTTGTTATTGAATTGAGAAATTAAAACGAATTCAAACCAAACCTTTCACACTTCTAGTACTTAACTCGGATTTGTAGAAATTTAGAATCGAATTAAACCGTCCCTGAGGATCGATACCTTATTATGCTATACGGATAGGGTTGTGCACTTGCAACCTTAGACGAGAGTAGATTCAAGGTTTAAACTGGTACAACTTGTTGTACCTGAGACTTTGTAGCATACCTTTGTAAGCGAACAGTTACCAAAATTACAATATATTTTTCTCCGTATATAGAGAGAGATGATGAGTAATTACCAAAATTACAATATATTTCTTTGTTAATATTTTTCTTTATTGACTGTGAGATAATTAATGATGACAGATAAGAGAAAAAGAATATGAGGATAAAATCGGTAAGAAAAAGTTTATCTCAGTTCTCAAAATTTCAAATGTTGCTCTCAGTATAGCACTTCCCATTCTATATTATGCAGAGTCCCATAATCCCTCTAGGGGGGATTTCACGTATATACCCCTCAAAAACTTCAAAATTACGTATTACCCCCTCTAAAGTTTGAAATTACGTATTTCTCCCTCTACACTTCAAAAACTCACAAATTTACCCATTTTATTGTATTTTATATTAAAACTCATTCTAAAATCTTAAAATAGTCATTTTACCTTTTATTAAAAGCATATAAAGCCCATCAAACTCAAATTTAAATCTAAAGAGTTCCTCTACCGTTTGATTCGTGTGCATCGCATTAAGATCTGTGCATAGTGCTTCAATTTCGTGTTGATCTAGCATGCACGGATCTTAAAGCAATATTGATTGGTGCACATCACATCAATATACGTGCGTGTTCGCATCAAGATTCTTGCTGATCTTGCGCACACATATTTAAAAGCAGTTTGGACGGTAGAAAAACTGTTTAGATTCAAATTTGAATTTGATGGGCTTTATATGCTTTTAATAAAAGGGTAAAATGGGTATTTTATAAATTTAGAACGAGTTTTAATATAAAAGACAATAAAATAGGTAAATTTGTGAGTATTTGAAGTTTAGAGGGGGAAATATGTAATTTTAAAGTTTTTGAGAGGTATACGTGAAATTCCCCCATCTCTCTAATAACTTGCGAAGTGGATTGCATGAGGTTGATTTTGTAGTCCGCCGCTCAGTTAAAACAAAAATGCTATGATCAGTTAAATCACATTGTTAGCGTAATGTTGCTTTCATTATACATGTATTTTTTGCTTGTTTCAAATATAAAATTGTAGTGCGGCTTGCCATTCCTTGACATGCGTCTCATTTGTCACCGTAGGACATGACTTGTTGTAGTTTAATCTTAGTCAAAAGTTCTTGAGACTAATGAGCGCAACGAGGAAAATATTTAATTATATTTCCACTACTTTGATTTAATTTCCATATGCGCATCCCATTTCTTCGCTGTCCTTCCCAATATTTTGCTGACTAAAGTATTGTTCAAAGTGCAAACAAATGCTCATCGGCTCATGTCTCCTAATTAATTAATTAAACCCATCTAATCATCTTTTGCCATCGCTTAAAGCATTACCTTAGTTGTGATAATGTTATGTTATCTGCTCTCCTCATTTCCAATTTATACATATAAAATTAAGTTGAGACTTTTCTGGAATCGTACAACTAAGGTATCTCTCACCCTTGAATTCACAGGGTTTTTTTATGACACCAGCTTTTACAAAATATAAATCTCTTTAAATTGTCATCTGTCCGATTTAATAATTTTTTAGCGCCAAAAAAGAAGCAAAATCTTATTCGACATTAATAGACTGCGCCAAATAAATTACTCGTGTAGGATTGGCAAAAAAACTCGTGACTTGTTTGAAATTGGTTTGAAATTTTTTTATAATTAGATCACTCGATTTTAGTTCGGCTCGTTATTAGCGAGTTCAATCTTAACTCATCTCGGCTCGTTGAGCGAAATAAAAAGAACTATTTCTTGACATTTTTATTATCTCTTTTGTGCCTATCATGAGAGGACGCAGAGTCTTGAAAGATGTAAAATTATTTTTTAATTCGCAATTTATATCATAGCACAAAATTTGTTAACAAACTGGCTCGATTCGACTAAAATCAAGTTCGGCTCAACTCGTACTAAGATACGACTCGAATTCAAGCTTTACCTAACTCAGACTCGTTAAATTCTACTTATTTCGTACAAAAACATTCAAGTTTATTTTAAAATTTTCAAATACTGTACTATAAAAAAATATTATTATAATTTTTTTCACATGCAGCTTATGAAAATTATATGTATGCTTTCTGTATCCAAATTAAAATTTTATAAAATGCAGTGAATAATATCAAAAACTTTCAAAAATTGTAAAATTATTAACTCAGTTTTATTGAATAATTAATGTTTATTATGAAAAGTATAAATGATTTAGATCGGATCCGAGTTGACCAAGAATATAATAGAATATAAGAATCTCAATTTTTAGATCTGATGGCAAAAGCCGGACAAGCTAAATCTAAAATTTGAGTCGAAGTATCAGATCTAAAACTTGGGTCGAAGTATCAGATCTAAAACTTGGATCAGACAGATTATTTGACATGTCATGATGCCAATTTGGATAGAGTTATCCGAAGACGTAGGCGTTAGTGTTAGTGTCGAACTCTGTAAATATTTTAATAATTATTTTTCATGTTCTACTGACTATTTTTCATATTATACTAATTGTCGAACTCTATAAATATTATAGTAGTTGTTTTTTATGTTCTACCAACTATCTTTCATATTATACTAAGAGTGAGTCTATGGTACTATGCATATTACGATTTGTTACCGTCCTACGGCTCTATATTCGAGTTTTCAAATCCTAACGGTCGATCCGAACCATTCACTTGTTCTCCATATTAATATGTGTTTGGAGACCAAATTTTACATTTTTTGAAATTTTTTTACTATTTTTTTAGATTTATTGAAAATCACTGTTTTTGGATGGTCCAGAATTTTCAGATCAAGTGATTTTATAAATATCTAAAAAAATAGTAATTTTTTTTTCAAAAATGTACAATTTGGTCTCCAAACACATATTAATATGGAGAACAAGATGAACGGTTCGGATCGACCGTTAGGATTTGAAAACTCGAATATAGAGCCGTAGCACGGTAACAACTCGTGATATGCATAGTACCATAGATTCACTCTTATACTAGTTATCTTCCGTCTACTATATGTTATATTTCATTTTCTTATAATTGTACGTATTTCATATTCTTCTAGTTGTATTTCATCTTATTTTAGTTGTCTTTCATGTTCAATTGCTATATTTTATTTTTTTTCTAGTTGTTTTTATTTTCTACTGGTTATTTTTCATGTTTTACTAGTTGTCTTTCATCTACCACTAGTTGTTTTTTATCTTGTACTAGTTGTCTTTCATCTTGTACAAATCATCTTTCATGTTCTACCAGTTGTCTTTCATTTACTACTGATTGTATTTTAACTTCTTCTGGTTGTATTTTCATCTTATTATAATTGTATTTCATTTTGTAGTGGTTGTCTTTCATTTTCTATTAGTCATTTTTCATCTTCTTCTAGTTGTTTTTCGTTTTGTACTGATACTTTTTCATTTTGTACAAGTTGTCTTTTCTCTACTACTGGTTGTATTAAATCTTCTTTAAATTGTATTTCATACTCTTCTAATTGTCTTTCATCTTGTATTGGTTGTTTTTCATGTTTACTGGTTGTCTTTTATCTTCTTGTAGTTGTCATTTACACAAATAATAAAGGTACTCTATGCACTCTTCCTCACATCCTCTTGAGCCAAATTGTGATTGGACGGTTCAGATTTAAACTCAAAATTTAGAATTACCTCATCATATCCAAACTTGCAGCAAATCAAAAACGTGGAACTAATTGTAGACAACGATAAATTTTTTTTTAGCATCGGATAGGGCTGCTATTGAGCCGAGTCATGAACAAGTTGGGGATAACTCATGAGCTAAGTCAACTTGAGTTGCTAACCAAGTTAAAAATTCAACTAAGAATCAACACTTGAGTCAACTCGTAGCTCGTGAACTAACTCACTGAAATTAATTATTTTGATTTTCAGACAAACTAACAGCTCAAAATAAATATTTTACAAATTACTCTAACAATCCACAGATAATAGACAAAATACAAAGTCGTTGTTTTGAGAGTCGGTACGAAACCCTAGCTGATCGCCTCCCCCGCCCCACTCCACCCCCTCAACCCCCCATTTTTTTCTTTTTCGGCTACCACGTCGCCTACGTCCGCCTCCACCTTCCTCTCTTCTGTCTCCTTGTTACACCAAAAAGGTATAGTCCAAAGTTTCAATACAATCAAGATGTACCTTTTATCCCTAAATACACTTTTTGGTTCAGATTGCAAGTATACAATCCTACCGTGTAGTATATTGTCGGGTATCGATCTACAGGGAGTGTGTTTAATTACTATGCTTAAAATTTAGTAATAAATTTCAGAAAATAAAATAAAGTAAAGTGCAATAAAAATAAATTGGGGGGTTTAGTTCTAAGTAAATCCGAAGTTGGGTTCAATACCCGAAGAAAGGAGTTTTAAAACAATAAAAGTAAATGAATGAAAGAAAAATTGGTTTGCTTTCAAGTAAAGGAGATCTAGGGGTATTCGGCCTACAATCACTTGCTAACTCTATCTATTCGGTATTTGTTTAAGTTCATGTATGATTTAATGAGGTTTCTAACCTAATATGTTATTAAGGGTCACTTTCGTGAATTAATAATGTGTCTAAGTAATTCGAACTTCACAATTAAGTCCTTCATCCTAGCTACCTAGACCATACGCTCTTGTTAGTCTCTCATCTCCTCAAATATTGATATTTCATGATTAAGTCCATCATACCAATACCCGATTTGATTTGAGATGTCCTAATTAGGGTTTGGCTTCACGGTTAGGTCCTTCACCAAGTTCCTAACCTTAATTTTTGTAGTTTCGGCTTAGATTACAAATTGGTTAAATCATAATCCAAACCTAGGATATTTGCATTCATAATTTGGTACTCTCCTCTCATCCTAACTTCTTTGGATCCTTTCCATAACAAAAAGATACCAAAGCGGGACTACTTCGATTTCAAGTACTAAACTATGTAATTAACACAAATGATAAATCACATAAATTAACATCAAATCTCATAAAACAATCATAAAAAAAACAAATAGCCAAATAAGATATAATTAAACAAGTTCATGCATTGACCTAAACCTCTAGAGAGATATCTACTCTCTTATGGAGAGATCCATTACAAAAAATTGGCAAAGTAAGAAGAAATGATTACACCCTTTATTGAATTAAGAACCTCTATCTTGCCGAATCTTGCTCAGGAAACCCTTCTTCTCCTTGCTTAAAAGCTTTCCTTACTTCAGAATTTATCGCTAAGTATTGTGTGTGTGGAGAGAGAGAATGAGATTCGATGATCTTTGCGAAGAGATGCCTTCAATGGATAATGAACCCCCTCTTTTATAACTAAAAGACCATGTCCAATTTAGAGGCTAGGAAGTGGAGTTAGTGGGTGCTATATTTGGATTGTTTCTCAGGATAGCTTGTCCAAGTTTAGCTGTAAAAATGTGTCCTTGGTGCGCCAAAAATAGAAACCATGTTGAAAACGTGTAATTTTGGTTGTCTGCGAGTTTAGTGCATCCGAATGACTCCAAATTTCCCTTTTTAGTTACTTATGTTGTAGATCTTCTTCCTAGCTTTCCAAAAAGTGGTCGTATGCCCAAAATGGAGTTACGAGTCAAAAGTTATGGCTATTTTAAGTTCAGGCTCTAGTTATGCGTTCTGCTACAGTGCGGTCAGGCCACCCGCACTGGGCTCGGATTTTTCCTGTGCGTCCAGATTTCATCTGCATCGATATCCGTGCATCCGCACGGATTTTGACGAATAGATTATTATACCATTTTAAAATTGGCGCGCATCCAGAAATCCATCTAAGTACTTAGTGCGTCCATATCGTAAACCGTGCGTTCGCACTGGGCATTTTTCTTCGGTTTTTCTTCGTTTTTCTCCATTTTCTGCAAATTAAAACTAAACAAACGCAGTAACTTGATCCTATATGTATTTTATTCACTTTATATTCAAAATACAAGATATTTGATGTTATTTTGTAATAAAAATCAGATCGAATATGTATATAATTTAGGTCTATCACTCCTCAAGCCTCCCCTCTTCTCTGAGATCTTCGCCTCCATTGTCTTCTATCTGCCAATCCCTTTGCTTTCGCCGCTCTGTCGTTCGCCACTCCGCCTCCCATCACAATGGCTCGCGAGTGAAACTCCTCTTTTCTGTTAATCTTTGTAAATTAGGTATTATATTTTTTTAGTTTTGTTTTGGGTGATGAAAGTAGTGTTTTTAGTGATGTTGTTGTTGATCTCTTTCTTCTCCTGCCTCTCCTCTTCTCTCTCTATCTCCTCCTCGCTCTATTTCTCTTTTATCTGAGTTTGGTTATGGAATAATGGTATGTGACTGGTACCGATCTTTATTTGCTGCTTTTGAATCTGGTACTGGCTCTTCTTTTTTGGTTGTCTTCGAAACTACGAATATTGGTATGCAACTAGTACTATCTACTCGTGCTACGACACTAGTACTGGTCCTCCCTTTGTTAATGTTATGCTGGAAGGATAACACTGAGACCCGTCTTCCTGTAATTTGGGCATGTCAGCAAGACTTATACTAATATGCTAGCTTTCAACTTAACCAGTAACATCATGCAGCAGCCTGCGAGTGCTCTGTTCTCTATAATTTGTGCAGTGTCTTGTTTTAATTAATGTACACTAGGGTACAGTAGAATTCAAAACTGACACACTGCATGTACTCAGTAATCTTGTAACTCGCTTGTTATGCTTATATATATAATATGCCTACAGGCTTTGAATAAAAAAATAAAAAAAACAATCCACATAATAAAAATTAATTGCTAAATTAGCAATTATGAAAATTTTAAAAATTAAGCAATCCACTCTTACATTGGTGCAATCAACCAAACAATTGAGAATTAAACATTTGACCAATAAGAATTAAACATTTGGCCAACTCATCTTTAGAAAATGATTTCTTATTAAGCAATTATTTTCAACAATTGCTAAATAAGCAATAGCCATACAATCCAGCAATTACAAAAACAATTGACACATCAGCATAAGCAATCCATAAACAATCACTGTTAGAGATGCTCTATAATCAAATTATCAAAACAATTCACAGTTTACTAATGATAAAATAGACTTGTTCGTTCGATCTGATCTGCGCTAAAATATTTTGGACTCGGTAATCGGCAGACGTACGAATTCATACGAATTAGAGTCACCGCTGACGTGGCCTTCTTGTATGCCATCGGTTCTTCTGTGGCACTGAACCAGGCATATTAAAAGAAACTTTTATCTGTCAATATTTTCTCCCAATCGCCTACACAATACTAGTCGATAATTAATTATTTATATTTTTAGAATGAAATTTCATACGGAGAGTGCTATTCTAAAAGTACAAATTAAAATTTTGAGTGCTGAGAGAAAATTTTGTTAATAAATACCTAATTTACCCCTCCTCTCTCATATTAACTAATTAAGAAATATAGCTAATAAAAAAAGTGAGAGAGAATTCTACCTTTAAGTGATTACCAAATTAAACAAGGCTCAAAATTCTACCGGCCACTAAATATTATATTCTTATTTCTTTACTGATTTTATGTGCTGAATTTTTTTACTGATTTAAAGCCTAAGGGCATTTGAATAAAAAAAATATTATATGATTTAAAACAAATTTGTGGCAAAAATTTGTTGAGACACTAATAGCGGCTGGTAGCATTTAAATTTTTTTGTAACATATTAGACACAGATACGGATACAATTATCCGTATCTATATTATTTTTCTCTATTTCTTTCAGAATTATATATGTTTAGATAGAAATATTTATTTTTGTTCATATCTTTTGATTAGAAATATGATTGTGTTGGTGAATTTTTTTTTTGTTAATGAGAGATATATTTTGTAAACATAAAAAATTATTTAGTTCACCGTAATTACTAAATATCCGAATTATATTTGTATTTTATGTTACTTTATTTTCAAACAAAAAAATAATTTATTGAATAATATGTTAATTAGATATTTGAATATATATGTATCTGTTTAATATTCAATCTGTATTTGTATCCATATTCGTTTAATATTTAATTTGTATTAATATTCATTTAATATTCAATCTGTATATGTATCTGTATCAAAAAAGAAAAGATATGAATAATATGGTTTTACCACTATCCGATCTGTATCCAGTCAGTTTTCAATCCTATAAACCGTAGAGGCACAGGAAGTGCTAAATGTTAGGAAAAAAAAAAGATCAGCTATAAATGGAGATGCGTCGATGATGAAAATGTTCGACCAGACAAACAATCTAGAATGGTACTTATTAATTATTATATCATATTCTTTTGATCTACATTGAATTTTCTATGATGCCTTGATCTCCATTCAAATAGAAAAGTATTCAATATTGTTCACATCTCTCATATGATTCCACACAAATAAATCATATAATAATCATCTCCAAACAGAAAAGTATCCTATATTGATCAAATATCAGTGTCTTTATAATATGTTAAAAAAAAAAAAATCCGCGCCATTAGTATCTGTACAAATTTCTGCCATAGACTTCCTTTAAATCATATATAATCATTTTTGTACTTGTTCAAAGTCAAGAGTACACGGAATCAATGAGGACATTGCTCTTTATTTGATGAAGAAAATATTTTTTATAATGTTACCTATGCACGTTGCCCACTCTATGGACAAAACTACAATGCTTATTTTAGTAGCTGATATAATTATTTATCTGACTTATTTGATAATAATTTAATTTTTCTCTCACTTCTTTTATTAGTTGTATTTCTTAAATGCTTAATATGAGAAAAAAAAGAATAAAATAGACAAAGTTTTCTCTCAACAATCAAAACTTTAATTTGTACTCTTAGAATAGCATTTCCCCCAAGTACCACTTTCAGCGACACATGCACCCGTGTCATCACAACTTAGGCAAATTTAGGATAACTACCTAGGTAGGTGTATATGAAAAGCAAATATTTTAATAGATCCATTAGTTGATAAGCTTGTTTATTAATTAATCTAGTGATAGAGGAGGTTGGAATGCACTGTTTTTTTTTTATTATTATTGAAAGCCTGTAAGCAATTGTATTGATTGAAATAGTTACAAATTAACTATTACACAAGATGAGATAACGAGTGTTTGTGAAAATATACAGTTGTTAACAAGTAAAAACGTACGAGGGTATATGTGCATCTAGTGGACACACAATTGGATTATTCTTGCTTAATTGGAGTGATATGAGCCTAGTGATTGTTGCCTATGTATGCATATCACAGCTAAAAAGGCACTAAATTCAAACTGGACCGAGAACTGAATCGATCGGACCAAAACAGTCACTAATCTGCCAGGAAGGCACTGGATAAAACTAAATCGGAAACTGAATCAACCTGTCTAGGACAATCACCTCTAAGCAGAGAGAGAAGAGAAGAGACAGGAGAAGAGGAGGTAGAAAGCAACACAAACATACAAACTAAAAATGGAAGGTATACCTACTGTACACAAAAGAGAGACCACTCATCCTTCTATTACCAAAGAGGACAAAGCACCTGCGACTAATCTGTTACTTCAGTCCAACACTTAACGATGAGACGAGCTCAGGAAGAAGCGCCATGCTTTTTTCCATGTTGATTTCGCCTCTATTCGCATGGCAGGTCGCACCGCTCAAGCTGCTGCTTTTTATTTCTTATTCGGTGGTTGGAATGCACTGTTGTTACTTTTAAAATAAAGAAGTAATATAATGAGAGTAATTAATATTTGAAATTTTGAGAGCTAAGAGAAATTTTTTCTCTATATATCATTTTTAGTAGCTCAAAGTAATGTTTATTTTAGTTGGAAAATGTTTATCTGAGTTTCGTTTTGAAAAATATTTATCATGCTTTTGCTTAAAAAATAATGAATTTTGTGTATTTGAAGAATAAATCTCTACATGAATTTTAAAGTAAAAAACTAAGCTCTATATCAAACGAAAGATTGCAAAAAATATTGAATGCCAGTTAATTTTTCCTTTTAGAGAAGACAATTAGTATTTCCTTTAAGAGCATGTGCACTGATTTTTCTTTTTAATTTCTACAAGTACGCTTGACACTTTATTCAACTTTTTTTTTTAAATGTAACATAATTTTTAGTTTAGAAAGATTTTTTTTTAAATCAGTTTTTAATTGTTTCCATTGACTCTCTTTTTCTCTTCCATAATAATACTTGTTGACATAGTTATTAAAAACAAATTAATACTTAATTACATGAGTGAGAAAGTTTAAAAATTAAAATCAGTTTAATTGGTATTTACTGCTTGACAATTGTTTTTATATTTCTTCTTGATTTATCCTATGTAAATGCATTAATTGATTGTAAGACCTGATGATGTGAGGCTTTTGTGTTAAAAGATATATTCTAATTTTTTTGTTCATAATTATTTTTTTTAGACTTGATAGCGCTACCAAGTATAACAGTAAATAAATTACATCAACTTCTCTGTCGTCATGCTATCACTCAATTACACAATTGAAAAATTATTCCCTGCTTCCATGTACCCTATAAGACACTCGTGAATCGAGTGGCCCATATCCGCTTACTCTCGAACACGTATCCTCTGCATTAACTCAAAAGGGAATCTTGTGAGTTAATGTATTTTAACTGTCTGATTTTAAACGGAGTCAATCCGAACGTCTGATTTTAACACAGAATTTTTCAATATTAGTGTGGTCTCGTTCACACGAATTTTAAAGCAGATCGGATGGTTCAGATTCTTTAACTCAAAAGATTTCCTTTTGAGTTACTGCAGATGATACAAATTCCTTACTCTCTAGTCTCTAGCATCAGGAATTCGCATCCTCTGAGATATCTCATATTTTGCGTGACTTTTTGGAATATCTTAACGGTTGAAAGACGTTCTGCACGAATCTTATAGCTAAAACAATACTGGCCCCCGCGCTATCTCCGAATAGGCACCGGACACGTAGGTCACGCAAACTATGAGATATCTCAGGGGATGCGAACTCTAGCATCAGATGTTTGTTCCTTACCCAAGATCCTTCCCAAGTTCCATTCATATTGTGTCAGCCTTGATAATGAGTTGCCCCATACAGTTCCAAACTTGACCCGCATACCGATATTGAACGAAAACATGGTAAATTGTTTTTATTGGACAGTCAGAACAGAAAGCACACTCAGCCTCACAGTACATTCCCCGTGTCAGCATGTTGTCATGTGTAAGGATTCGATTTTGAAGCAAGAGATAAGTAAAAAACTTGACCTTCAAAGATGCAAAGCTGCGTCACAGATGGCAGTAACTCCATTTAACCTTCATAATTCTTATTATTGAGTATTTCTCTGGAAACAAAACACATGTCGAGCATTGACCCGCTCACTGAGCTAAAAGCATGTCGAGCTCTAAATTTGGACAGCTCGAATCTAACTATTTGACAACTGAATCAAATACTTAATATTTTTTTTTTTTTGGTAAAAGTGGAAATATTCCGCCTGTTGCATTGCGGAACAACAAAGTTCATACAAAATTAGTGCAAAGCACCGAATATAGATCCAACTAGTGAAACATCAACCACTAGTAACTACCATCCACAAAACACAAAATATAAGAATATAAAATAATATCCCCGAGATACAATACTAGCATAAGAGCAAAGAACACAAGAAAATCCACTAAATGCCACTAATATCACTAATATCACTAATATTAGAAGAAGATGGCAAAACAGGAGAGAGTAAACCAGCTACCGCACAATGGCATCAAATACTGCCCTGTCACTCAGAAGGGACGACCCTTCTAAATCAAGAGAAGTGTCCACGTCTGAATCCAATAGAGGGCTAGATCTGTTCTGTGAGTCCGGGTCTGATAGAACTATCATGGTGCTTATCTAAATCAAAGAAGAAACATCAAAAGACAAAATTAACGATAACTTAAAATATGAATTATATAGGTTGTGATTATCACTCGTCCAATATTTTCTTTTTTATTTGACCACTTGGCCAAAATTTTAATTCCTCTTATACAACCTTGTATCTACCGTGACATAAATAATAGACATGCTAAATGATGCTTGCTTGTTTTATATCATGATGAGATGTTCTATGTTACTTTCTATTTAAAATGGTATAGTTTATATTTTAAAGAAAAAATAATATTTAAACATGAGCATTGATTTCTCACCTCTAAAGGTGCTCAACCGTGAATCATATGCTTCTCACTTACGGTAATAGAGCTCATTTCTCTACAGAGAGACGTAGTTCAATTTTTCCCAAGAAATAATTAAAAAATATTCATATTAATCTTGAATTCCTGATTTATGAAAATCCTTAATTCTAAAAAAGAATGTTCAACCGTGAACTAACAAGAAGTGAATTTTCTACAATAAAAAAACGATCAAACTATATAATTTTTTTAACTTTAATGAATAGAAACAAGAACTTTCTGAGATGAAATCCAACCACTTGATTTGATACTAAAATAATTAGAAAAAATATAAATTTTACATGTAAACGTATCACTCATAGAGTAAATTGGTTTGAACAATTTGAATTTGTCGTTTGAAGTCTATTCAATAAATTTTAAAATTGAGGTTATATGCCATCAATGTCAAAAAAAAATAAGAAAGAAGGAACTTCCGAAATATCAAATCAAAAATCGATTCATTCACATTAAATATTAATGCAAATTAAACGGTTTCAACCTGTCCAAAAGAAAAACCGCCTGGAAGGCTGGAAAGCCACTTGCTTAATCACGTAACGGGTGAGCCTTTTTGGGCCCGTATATAAGAGAGGTGGCAAAAACTAGAAACTGAAAAAATAAAATGTAATTTGGACTTTGAAAAAAAAAAACAGAAGACAAAACCCATCCCAGGCTTGGACCATTTGAGCCTGTTTCGTCTAACTTCCTCTCGGCTCCGAGAAATTGAGAGCGGAGGGCATTCAAATGTAGGACCTAAATTCATTGGATGTTCTGTTCAAGGCTTTGAGTAATCTTATCTGCGTTAAGATTTGTGTTAGTAAATTTTAACACTTAAATTTAATTTGACGTCTGGTCGGACCGTTCGATCGGTTTTACAATTCTCATGTAGACAACCTCACATATTCGTGCAGATCCAAATTTTAATGCAAATCATGAAGAATATCTGATCAAATTTGATCAGACTCCGAGGTTCCGTGTCTACGTGCATAGTTACAAGTAGAAATTGTCCAGTCAAGCAAAAGGATAAAAAGCTTGCCTAATGCTTACAATACATGAACTATATTTCTACCTATCTCGTTTTTGTTCAGACTGAAACGCACGCCACCAAACTGGTATTACGTGCCACTCGCCGGACATGCATGCACATGCTACGTGGCATTCTCTCCTCTTCTAGCCTCTATCTTCGCATCCACCAAATATATATATAATCTCCAACTCTCCTCTAACAAATAACACATGATCAGTCGTAAACTAAGGTACTAATTAAACCATGCTTGCCAACTTTACTTCAGCTATATTCACCTCTCTCCTCCTTTTTTCAACCCCGCCTAAATCCGGATCAGAAAACAAGCTATGGGTCAGGGGCAAAAACCCTTTTCTACCCCAATCAGACATTGATCTGATGGAATTCCCGCTAAATCTCGAGTTTCTCGAAGCAGAGTTCTTTCTGTGGGGATCAGTGGGTTGTGGCCTTGACAAGGTGGCACCAAGCCTTGCTGAGGGTGGCCCACCACCCATCGGCGGCAGGAAGGCCAATCTGGATCCTCTGATTCGTGACATCGTCATGCAATTCGCCTACCAAGAAGTCGGCCATATCAGGTTGGTTATTGATTTAATATATGTTACAAATCACATAAAATAACTTGTGATCATATATGTGGTTAAATTTACAAACACTAAATTGTAGAGCCATAAAGAAGACTATAAAGGGATTTCCAAGGCCACTACTAGATATCAGCTCAGGCAATTTTGCAAAAATTATGGACATGGCATTTAAGCGCAAATTGAATCCACCGTTTGATCCCTATGCAAATGGACTCAACTATTTGCTCGCTGCATACGTCATCCCTTATGTCGGCCTCACTGGATACGTCGGTGCAAACCCTAAACTCCAGAGCCCTCAAGCTAAAAGGGTAATTAACAAGCATTTGTTTTTTATTCATGCATAGTTAATTTTATTATAAAAAATCTGACAGAAAAAAAAAAAAACGATTGTAGCTCGTAGCAGGACTTCTCGGGGTGGAATCAGCCCAAGATGCGGTGATACGGGGACTGTTGTATGAGCGAGCGCTACAAAAGGTGCACCCATATGACATAACGGTGGCTGAGTTCACGGGCCGCATCTCCGATCTGAGAAACAAGATAGGCAAGAAGGGGGTGAAGGACGAAGGCTTAGTTGTGCCCCCAGTTATGGGGCCCGAAGGGCGGACTCCCGGCAATATCATAGCCGGCGACGAGGACTCCTTGGCCTGCGACCGGACGCCAGAGGAGATACTGAGGATTGTGTATGGCACCGGAAGCGAGAATATTCCCGGGGGATTCTTCCCCAAGGGTGCCGATGGCCGCATTGCTCGCTCTTATTGTCACCAGAGAGATTAATTTAATGTTTCTGATTATGTATGTGTATCTGTTTTAATTTCTGTGTGCCTGAATAAAATGACATCATATGCTATGGCCAGTTCTTTTCATGTTTTTCTATCCTTTTCTTCTCATAATATTTTCAAGATCAGTTTTTTCTGTTTAATTATTTCATGAACGGTGCATTAGCAATTTAGCATACAACAAAGTAAGCCTAGAAACGAGGCCCGAAATAAGGGAAATAGAGGAAAGACGACTATCCTCTTTACCAGTACAAATTATCCCTAAACGGCCTGTAGAATACTATAATGCTCGTCTGTTGCAAAGAATTGTAAAATTGATTCCATATTGGGTCGAGGGCCCAATATTGTGGGCCGCAAGTAGAGAGCAATTTGGATAACTTTTTAGCCCAAACTTGCTCCTCAAACCTTATTCTGTTTGTAATTTTATTTATCTAATCAAAGTCTTCACTACTAAGAAAGTGCCTGTCTCTAAGTAACCCAACTCTGGTAAAAGTATCTGAAAAGAACAGAGAACAAGTTGTGTTTTTCTCAAGTTCAGTAAAAGTGCAGAAGGATTTGATATTTGTTTGGCTGAAGAAAGAACAAAAAGGAAGAAATATTTGCTACCGACAAGCACGCAAATTAATATCTTATAATTAATGTAGTTCATAATCAGTTCTTAGAAAGCATTAAATCTTCGTCAGCCAATTTAATTTTCTAGTATAGAAAAGTCTCTCCATTTACTACCGAATACCAATTTGTGAACCAAAGTACTTCTGCAGTATTACTGCTTGCGGGGTGTTTCATTTTCAAATTTAGACTTTATAATCAAATAAAAGACTTAAGACATTTCATTCAGTTGACTTGGCTATTTTATTTTTTAGGAAACAGTGATAGATTGATAGCCACAAAATTTATCTGAATAAGTAAAAAAAAAAAAAAATGTGGTGTATGCTCCAATATATTATCATTTCCTTTTCTTTCTTTTTTTTGTTTCGGGAACATATACTATCATTTCACAAAATGTTCTTACATAAAATTAATATTTATTAGATTTTTGAACCGATTGTTGCCACAAGAAACCGGTTTTTAAATGATGTTATTATGTAAGGGAGGAAATTTTTAAAAAGTGTTAATTAGAATAAATAATCAATAATTTTTTTTGTACTCTAATTAAAATAAAACAAAGAAGAAACATTTAAAATTATTATAACTAAAATAAAAATCCATTGTTGTTTCTTAGAGACTAAAAAAAGTTGAACTAGTCCTCTACTGGTTTCTCTGTCACTGTCAAATAGTTAATGACAAGTGTTTGTTTCGTGATAGGGTCTGCTCCATGAAAAATTGAAAAGTAATATCTGACATGGGCCCACTGTGATTGACCAGGTTTACAAACCATGCTTGACCTCTTAATATAATCAGATGCGGAATATTAGTCAAGATTTGTACATGGATTGTTAATTTTTAATTAATTTGTAAACATGTTTTTAGCTGAACATATACTGAGTACCAACTTGTACTGGCAACCGAGAACTAACCTTTGGTCTAGTGGCAAAGACGTATAGTTTTTATGTAAGAAGTCATGAGTTCGAAAACCAGATAGAAGAAATCTTTTATTATAATAACAAGGGTATTAATTAGTTGGGTGGTTTGACCTCCAATCTTTACTAAAAAAAAACTTATACTGGCAACCAGACCTGGGATATTTGTGGAATATTAGTCAAGATTTGTACATGGATTATTAATTTTTAATTAATTTGTAAACATGTTTTTAGCTGAACATATACTGAGTACCAACTTATACTGGTAACCAGACCTGAGGTATTTAGGTTGACCTTGGTGATGATTCATAGATGATTAACTGCTGAAGTTTTGTAATTTTTTTTGTTAAGGTGCTATGGATAGAATAAAGTCATTTGTTATAGTCTTAAATACTTATCATATAAATTTTAAGCTTCGATCTAAGTAGCTCAGTGAATTAGTTATATAATAAATTTGTAGAATACCAATTTTTATTATTTTTGGAACTTTTTTACTATTTTTTATTATTTATGAAAGATGGTAAAAAATAACTTAACAAAAAAAGAAAATTGTCAATATTTTAGGCTTTTTTTGTTTTTTTCATAAATCATAAAGAATAGTAAAAAAAAATCTAAAAAAAATAGTAGCTCAGATCGAGATTTGAAATTTATACGATTGGTATTTGAAGCCATAGCACGGATGGCCTTACTTTTTTTTTATTATTTAAAGGTTGAAGATCAAGTCGCAACACACTTTCAAACTTTTATGTATGTTATAAATGATTTATTTACTTTGTAGGTTTCAAACTCATCACATTTCATATGGAAGTCATGTGTCTTTACCATTAGATTAAAGACATGTTTTTAAAGTTTTGTATTTTGGTACTAATTAGAATAAAACATGAAAATATTACAGATAAAATGATTTTATTCATTTGTTGGTTGGTTAGTTTACTCGAAAGTTCCTAAAGTTACGTGTTTCTAAAGAGTTAGGCTAATATGACACTAGTGTTACATCAAACTAAATAACACCACATCTTAAACCCTTAGATCTGCTTTAAGATTCGTACTATCCGCTTTTACTGTTCAAACACTTTATTTTGTACGAATCTTAAAGCAGATCTAAGGGTTTAAGATGTGGTGTTATTTAGTTTGATATAACACTAGTGTCATATTAGCCTAACTCGTTTCTAAATTCTTCCATAAAATGTTTGTTTGTACATGATAGCTTTGTGGGTTAATTAGATCCAGATTCTGATTTTCTTTTACTGGTTGGTTGTGATCAGATTAGATCCGTCGTTTTGTCCACTGAAACACCTGGCTTTGTGTCTTCTACACGCAATTAATCTAATAGTAACACATGTACACATAAGATAGGATCTTAGCTTACCTTTGAGAAAAAATGGTACATCTAGGAATAAAAAATGAGTCCGACTCTGCTGCTCTCTAAATAGGAGAGCAGGACCCTGTTATTTTAAATCAGACCGTTGAATTTTTTTATGCACAGATCTCAACACAGATAAATAGTTTGATTTAGAATAACAGAGTCCTGCTCTCCTATTTGGAGAGCAGCAGAGTTGGTTCCATAAAAAATTGGCACTATATAATAATTGCTACTCTGAAGATCAACCTAATGCAACATGTTAATTTCAAAGAATTTCTGACCTTTGCCCAACCCCTTGTCTGCTACTGCTACTGTATCTATCATGCATGTCCTATGTAAGAGGGACAGCATGTGGAGATCATGGTTTAGGTTTATCATAGTGCCTGACGCTAATTACTTAATTAATTGCACAAACATTTAGAAACAAACCATCTCATTTTGCTAAAGGCTAATTTTCCTGTTGGGCTAAAGAAGGCATCAAATCACAGGTCAGACGATAATCTTAAATAATTTTTGTCTATATTTATGAGAATGATTTTTTTTATATAGGATAATTATAAATTGAGGAGGTTCAAATGTTTTCAAGTTTTATTGTGCCTTTTTCATCTCTGTTTCAAAGTCTAAACAGTCGATACGAACCGTTTAACATTATCTTTATATTAAAATATGCTTCCATACAATTTTGTATTTTTTTTGCAATTATTTACTATTTTTCGAGAGAGAAGTACAAAATTACTATTTTAGGACCATCCAAAAACAATGATTTTGTAACCATTTAATAAAATAATAAAGATTTTTCAAAAAAAAAAATATAAATTTGGTCTTCAGGTACAATTTAATTTAAAGATCGTGTTTACTGATTCAAATCGATTGTTTGAAATTCAAAAATAAAGATAAAGAGTGCGAGACACGATGATGTATAAAAGATATGAGACATTTGAACTCTCTCATCTTGTACATTTTATACAAAACTAAATGTAAACTCTACAGAAAATTTGAATTTTGTATAATTTAGATTTATAGTAAATTTACATTTTATAAACATAAATGCAAGAAAATGCCCACGTCCTTTTTTTTTTGTACCATAATACGTTTTTCATCGCAGGAAAAAAAATCACAAACAATTTAAATGTCTTTTAGGAGGCAATTAATTTGTTCTTTGAAAAGTGATTCTCTGTGTTTGACAAATATAATAAGAAAATGAATATGGTAATTTATGATTCTCTCTGTAATTACAATTTAAAATTAATATTTATCACGTTAATCTCAAAAAAATACATTCTTTTAATTTCCGTTTGTGGATTCACTTCATCTTACTTGCTTTCTAAGCTAGACCCATTTATTTGGAAGCGGGTGTGTTACAAACCAATTTGATGAACTTGATCAGAAATTAAATTAGATTTTCGAACTATGAAGATTAATTATATAAAAATTTTGTACACGGAATGAATATCAATTTTACAGTTTCTCGACATTTTACTTCAAGTTATATAAAAAATTATACACATATATAAAAAAAAAAAAAAAAATAGGCCCCCGTATCACCACTTTAGCTCCGCCTCTGATCTGTTACTTGGCGGTCGCAAATCACAGCCGCTCAAAATATGCGGTGGACCAGTTACCAGCCAGTGATGCGGTTGGTATTAGGTACTTGTAATTATTTAATTGTTGCAACAGAAAATCCGAGGCGAGTCGTTACAGATTGATACGTGTTAAGATATCCCAAGTCACGTGCAAGTCACACGACGGCCAGTAGTTGGGAAATGAGCAGGGTGGACCCCTGTCTTGCTTTAGCATTTTAGTCCCTCAACTGGCCTCGGAATTTTTTTATGAAAAACGAGTAAATTTCTCCGAAGGTCCTTTAGCCTTGCTTAATATTACAAGGTGGCCACTAAATTTTAACTTGTTTACAACAAATTTTAATTATTTGAGATTAGATCCCTCCAACATTTTCTTCGTCCATAAACTAATGTTATGCTAATTTTGCTGTTGATGTGAGAAGAAAAATTGTTCACATAAAAGATAAATTCCATAGCTCCTCTTTGCAGCGTTTGGGGGAGGATATGCTTCTTCTTTGGATATTTTATTTTGGTAAAATTTCCAGTGAAGCCATCTAAAATTTTAAAATAGTCAATATCCCCATTAAAATGTCATAATATCCAATATCCCCATCAAAATGTCATATTCTTTCCTTTATCCCCATTTATTATTAAAATTTGTATTTAATTATTTAAAAACTTATATTGACCCATATGCCCTTACAAAATTGAATGAACATGTCCTGTCTCTTCCTCTCCTATCCTCACGTCTAATAGTTCTTGTTGAAAGAGATTGAACAGAAAAAAAAAAAAAAAAAAATAGCTCCAGGTCCTCCCTCCTGTGTGTGCCAACGAAATTGATAAAAATTCAAAGATAAAGCAGCTTTGCTTGAATTTTGTTTGAACTAATCAAAGGTTCTCCTCTCTTAGCCTCAGGTTCTTCGTCACCTTTATTCTTCATATTTTGTGATTTTGATCTCGTTTGAACTAATCAAAGGTCTGATAAGACAACTGTCCAAACTAGATACAAAAATCTGATCGATTCCACCTATTTATTCATTTAATTTTTGGGCAGGTCAGAGGGAACAAAGGCTGGTATGGTAATGACTATTTTTCTTAATAGTAACCTGAATTTTAGAGGTGCTTTAATCACCTACGACAGCTCTAGCATTTCTTTGAACCCCTCCTCGTATAAAAAAAAGTAGCATTATATGATCATTGAAATCCGTAAAAACTCTAATTGGATAAAATGGTCATTACTATACTCGTCTTTATTCCCTCTATCTTGCCCAAAAATTAAACAAATAATTAATTGAATTTATCAGAACTCCAAATCTAGTTTAAACAATACACGATCAGACATTTGATTAGTTTAAACGAGATCAATATCACAAAACCTAAAAAACAAAGATGACGAAGAACTTGAAGCTGAGAGAGGAGAACCTTTGATTAATTCATACGAAATTCAAATTCAGTCGCTTTAGTTTCGAATTTTACTAGTTTCGTTGAGGGAGGCACACACAGGAGGGAGAACCTGGAGCTAAAATATTTTTTCCGTTCAATCTCTTTCAACAGAAAAGCATGAGGATAGAAGAGAAGAAACAGGACATGTCCATTCAATTTTGTAAGGGCATATGGGTCAATATAATTTTTAAAATAATTAAACAAAAAGGTTGATAATAAAATGGGGATAAAGAAAAGAATATGATATTTTGATGAGGATATTGGATATTATGGCATTTTGATGGAGATATTAACTATTTCAAGATTTTAAATGGATACACTGGAAATTTTTCATTTTATTTTATTCTTGTTTTAAAAAAGAGTGTTCCAAATAAAAATTAGAACGGAAAAGATTCACAATTATTATAACTCGGGAAGAGATATCTATCTACTTCTAACTTAAGTTTTTTTATATGTTTTTTTGTTAAGTTTTATCAAAAAAAAAAATTATATAAAAATATACTTTGCGTTTAAAATAATTATATAATATGTGTTGATATATATCATGTTATCATGTCGACGCTTCTAGATTAGTTTGGTGTTGTATGCACTCAGCCTATTTGAATTCATGCGCGCCTACATTTCACCTGGCCTGACAGGGACCCGTCGGCCCACAAGCGACAGTTACATTATTGTTTACTTAGATCTAAATAAATTATCTATTTGCAAATAAAGAAGAGAGAGAAGACGTACTTTGGTTTGGATCGAGAAAGAGATAAAGGTCATGTTTGGTTGTGGAGTAAAGTTAAACCGGATTAAATTTCTTACTCTAAGCTAAACCGGAGTAAGTTAATCATGTTTGGTGGAGTAAGCTAAACCACCTCTCTAGGTGGTGTAAGTTACTCCGGTTTAACTCAAATCTCACTCCATCTTAAACCGCCTATGTTACTCCTCGTTTGGCTCTTTAAGCGTGAAGTAAGAGGTTTACTCCACCTCTTACTCCACAACCAAACATGGCCAAAAAGAATATAATTTGAGTAGGCTACGGCTCAATATTTGAGTTTTTTAAATTTTAACGGTCAATTCGAATTGTTCATCTTGCTATTCATATTAATATGTGTTTAGAGATTAAATTTTACATTTTTTTTAAAACTTTTTACTATTTTTTTAGATAAGTAGAAAATTTACTTGATCTAAAAAATTATGCACTATTCAAATATTTGATTTTTTACCGATCTAAAAAAATAGTAAAAAAATTTCAAAAAAATGTAAAATTTGGTCTCCAAATACATATTAATATGGAGAACAAGATGAACAGTTCGGATTGACCGTTAGAATTTTGAAAACTCGAATATTGAGCCGTAGCACCGTAGCCCTCTATATAACCCATAGCACCGTAGCTTTACTCATATAATTTAGTATTTTCTAATTTGAAAATATTTTAATTACCGTGTGGTTTCTTTTACCCATTAACCACACTTTAGCAACTGAGCTCATTGAATTTGCAGATGACTAATTAATTGTGTGATTAAGATAGTGCATTATGTTATCTTGTACCTGCCATTTAGGACTCCTTACGAGCCGGCTCGGTCCGAGTTAGACTAAGTTCATGGCTCACTCGTTTTAGCAATGAGCAAGTCATGAGCAAGCTAATATTCGGATTCGAGCTAAAAAAGTGGCTTGTGGCTCGTTTGTTTTGACAACAGGCAAGTCGAGCCAGCTCGTGAAAGCTCATGGGCTAAAAATCCAAATGTATTAGATAATGTATTATAAAGTCAACTACCATAAATTAAGTTTATAACTAAATTCATACATACTAAAATACTAAATATTCAAATTCATATAAACATATAGTTCACAAAATAAATTCATGCGTACTAAATTCACACAAATTCATACTTGGACCGAGCTGGCTCACCAGCTCGCAAGCAAACTAGGCACCAACTCAAACTTGTTAATTATGAGTCGAGCTAGTGATGAGTTGACTCGTTAATAGCTCGGTCCACTAACAAATGAGTTATTAGTGAGTGAGTGAGTCAGATACAAATCACGATCGATCCACAAGCTACGAGCTTTTTTGCCACCCCTACTGCCATTAAGGCCACTATATTTTAGATAAACTAATGACACAATTAATACCGTCATGTCAAAATAAATAATAACGACTCATTATTTTATTTAAAAAACTATAAACTATAACACTTTATGTATTAGGAGGATTAAAGAAATGGATAAGGAGATTGCTTTTATCATTAATATTATATTTGACATGGAGATATAAAGTTGATGAATAAAAATGTATTATTTTTTACTTTCTTATTCCCCATCTTATCCTTCTATTTAAAATAACCCAACACGTTAATAACATCTAACAAAATATCATTCTAAACGTAATTAAATGTATCTATTGCTTGTACATTGATATTTTTTTTGTTAATTGTTAAAATATAAATAAACAGAAGCATGAGAATCAAATGCAAGATATTTTTGGATAAGAAGGAGCTCCCTCATAGTCATAGCCTCATAGGGCCAGAGAAGCTAATTAAGACATATAGTGGGACCTTACAAAGAACCAAAAAAGGAACAAAAATGTGATGTAATAAGAACTTACTGGATGCTTATCCACTGAACTAGTGAACTTGGATGGAAGGAGAGAAAAAACAAAATTGGTTGGATCTCTTGGATCTACACGTGGCTTGGTTAACCGATGTTGTCGAGAGCAGTAAAAAATCTTCATGGTACAATTAGAATAGAAGAAAAAATATAATTGAAAAAAAAAAAAATACATATCATAATAATTTAAGTTTTTAGGATTATTTTTTTAAATAGCATCAAATTTAACTGTTGAAACGAAGAATTTGATTGTTATGAAAAACAGCTCTATTGATCAACATGTAGAAACTTTTTTGCTCCATCATACTTACTATTTGAATAGTAAATTGTCTCATAAAAATCAAATTCAGCGTACTTATTTCGTTAAAGTATTTAAATTTGATTCTATTTATAAAATGAAATATAGTTTTAACGTAAAATAATTAATTTTAAAGTTTTCAATTCTAAAAAATTAAAATTACTTTACCCGCAATAAGCACATAATATCTAAAACTTTTTCTTAACTAATTGTAGTACTTTTTCAAGACCATCGTCTCAAATTTAGCATAATTTATATTTAGATCCGACACATCCTCAATAGCTAAAAAGGGAGACATTTATTTTCTTCAATATATTATTTATCATTTTAGATTGTCGTTTTACATGTCATAGGTTGATCATCTTCTATCTCTCATTAGAAACCAGTTCGAATAAAACCTGTCTATATGGAAAGCGTTTCGTCGGAAGCTTTTGTTTAGATAGAAAATTAAATATTTACATTCTTAAAATGCTATATCTTAACTCAAAATTGCTGCAAAGTATTTTACTTTTCTTTGACTTATCCGAGCAAGAAAAAAGATAATTGCAAGTAATATTTAATTCTTTGGCCTCAATGGCCCCTTAGTTACACAAGTAATTGATTTAATTTTTTTTAATAGTCACTTTTTATTCTTGTTTTTTGAACTAGAAATAAGGGCTTTTGTCTTTCACTTATTCTGTCAAATTCAAATGTGAATTAATTAAACCGAAATAAGATGAAATAAGTTGATCTTTAGACTAATTTAAATTGGTCTACACTAACCACCTCTCCAGATAGTTTAATTTTATCTGAATACGAGACATAACTCTTTATTATTTTTATTGTTTTTAAGGAATATAACACAAGCAATTAATTTTATAAGTATAAAAAATAATCAACATTTTTTTAAAATAACATAAATTTCTAAATTAACAAAATATGCAATCTAGAAAATTATTAAATAGAATATTTTCTAAAATTTTACTACAAATAAATATTTTTCTGTTCAACAACCCAACATATTTCTGACAAAATAAAGTGGCATACATATAAGTTAAATTAAACAAGATTTACTAAATGCAACGTGCATCTCTGAAATATATAATTAATTTGTACATAACTCATTTTTTTTACAATTTCTTTTAATCATAATGAATAAAAAAATACGGAGAATAATTTTATTATTGATAGTAAAAAATATTTAATTGATCAAGTGATTTTCTAATTATCTCAAAAATAGTAAAAATAATTCCAAAAATATAAAATTTAATCTCCAAATATATTTTCATATAATAATAATATTGAACATTTCAAATTAACTATTTATATTTTAAAAACGAAAATATAAATCCAATGCAAAGAAGGATCCCACAGCCGATTAACATAGCCTCACTCTTTTAAGCTATTCGCATTCAAAAAAATAAACAAATAGATACCCGAACCGTTTGCATCACAATCAGCGGCCTACTATTTTATACTTGTACTGGGTTTCTGACACGGCAGCAAATAATCATAGCCAAACCCTTTACCTTTCAGTAAATTTTATAACAATTGAAATCCATCCCCAGTTCCCCACCCACATCATCTCAAATAAAATAAAAAAATCCCCACCCACAGCTTTCTTTCGGATCAAAAAATAATGGAGAATTTGCGCTTACTCGCCCACAGACACCCAACCGTAGCCCACCATTTAATTTCGGATCAGGCCAGCGCCCACCGGACCCCAAGAGGACAAGATGTTAAATTACCCTTTTGCCCCCTCCATCTTTCAGAATTCACATCGTGTTTGAGCCCACAGCCCCACACAGACCTACAGCACCTATCTTTTATCTCTAAAAAGTAACCGACTTCACGGGATAATTCCAGAAGATTTGCTGTACGGTGTCCACTCGTTGAATTATTGGATCCAGTATGTTAAAAATCTTTCAAAATTTTTTTTTTTTGATAAATAAAAATTAAAAGTTAAGCCACTAGACTGTTTAATATCTACTAAATATTGTTCTTTTTAGATTTCAAACATGCGACCTCATATACAGAGAGCATTGTCTTTGTCACTAAATAAAAAACTAATTATCTGAATATTTCAAATGTGTGTCCATCATTTGCAAAACAAATGAAAATAAAAAATAGTAAAATGAATATTTTGTATATTTAATTATAGATAAAATAGATAATTTGTAAATTTAAAATGAGTTGTAATAGAAAAGTGAATAAATTAAGTAAGTTTGTGAGTTCTTGTGATTTAGAAGAGTAAATATGATATTGTGAATTTTAGAGGGATACGTAATTTTGAAATTTTGAGGAATATACATGAAATTCCCTCTTATTTTGTTATAAATCTCTGTTATGGAACTTGAAATGTACAGTTTGGTCGGATATACAAATTTTATAGAACAAACTAAAATAGTAAAAATGAACTTTTACTTGTACGGATTTACATCTGGATGATGTTACCATTTCATATGATCATTATTCACATCAAATCATTTTTGACATCTTTGGGTATAGTAATAAATTTTTATTTTTTATTTTTAATTTTTTTTTTTGGATTCTATTTTTATTTGCCATATATGAACAATTGCATGGACTTAGAAGTGATTTTAGTTAGGCATCGCAAAAAGTAATGACAATCTTCACGACTTTGTACGAAATGTTGCTTTGGCAATAATGGACATCCGTATGAGGAGAAATTATGCTTGCATAACCAAAAAAAAAAAAAAAAAAAAAACATTGATAGATACCTTTAGAAAAATTTACAAACTTATTTCTAGTTTAAGGAGTAAATTTTACAAACTTCTTTTTTTTTAGTCAGCTTTTTATGAGTAAAATTATCATGGTATACTAGTTGATGTTGATCTACTTGAAAAATTAATATTTCATTTTTTTTCACAAATAATATTTGTGTATAGATAGTCTAATTCTTTTTTGTATTTATTGTCTGTCAATGAACCATGGACGGATCTAAGATTTTCGTCAGAGTAAGGCACTAATTTCGTTCAAACTCATTAACTATTCGGCTATTAGATGAAAACCAATGAACAATGAACAATCAACATGTGTGCGCGAGTTTTTTTTTTTTTCCTCCGATTCTGAGCATGCGCAACTTCTTTTTTCTTTCTTTAGATCGCAAACGAAGTACCTTTTTTTGAAAAACTTTGAAATTTGAAACATTTGAAAATTTGGAAATTCCATGACAATAATAGCTGGTTTATTTCCAAATTTGAAAATTTTTTCATATTAAAGCATCAACAATTGGTGGCCTCGTAACTTTGGGCGTCCATTTTTCTCTTGTCAACTCCACTGATTCTTCCTCCCCCATTAAAAGTCTCACTACCTATCAATTTCAATCTTTTTACGCTTCAATTTAATTTAATGAGATGATAATTAATTTCTTAATAAATATGTGTTTGTAGACAAAAGTTTTTGTAACTTTTGAAGTGTCATTAGTAACTAATTGTTAAAATCATTCGACAAAGTTAATTTACATGTCAATTTTCTCATTCGGTTTTGCATATAGTACAACTAAAAGACACTCCATTTTTTTTTTCATTTTTGATCCCTTCTACTATCTATAACAATAACAATGAATAAATAGTTATTTTAAAAGTATAAACACCAAATTTAGTGGTATATATATTGGGTTAAATTCCTATTTAAAAGTATAAATAGTTGTTTTAATTACGAAATACGCACTCTTCTAAAAATAAGTAAAAAAATAAATAATGATAATTAGAGAAAAAAAATTATCATAAAAAAAAAAAATACAGTGAGCCGAAAATAAAAGGGCAAAAAATAGAAGTACGGTCACGCCAAAAAAAGAAAAAGAAAGACATATCCAATAGATTTTTAGGAAGTACTAATCAGACATAGGGCTAACCGTAAAAAAATCGTAGAAATGGTAGGTGCGTTAGGGCTGTAGGGAGTTTTTTCCTTTGAAGTAAAGTTTCTCTTTCGTTACACGTGGGACAGTGGTGGGACCGAGTTGAGATCTAGTGAAGTAACTCAATTTTTGGGTTTTGGATCTGGACCGTCCGATTCTAATCCGTAATAATCCATCCGAAGTGGAGCGCAGACATCCCAACTAACGAATTCGAATCCCGAAGTGATATCAAGGGACAGATTCGAATCAGACGGTCATGATCGAAAACCCAAAAGTTGGGTTACTTTAGGGGATTCGGACCCGGTGGGACCTAGGTGGGTGGGATGGAATCCTGGGCAGCTGAAGAAAGATTGCCCTAAGTGCCCGCGGGCAGAACCCCGCTATAAATTAAGGTGCTCAACTAGTGGAACGCAGTTTGCCGCTCCAGCGTCCCACCTTCTCAGAAGGTAGATTTCTATTTTTTTTTCCTATCTTGTTCTATTCTCTCTCTGTTTTTTTATTTTTTTCCCCTTAAATTAGTACATGCTTTAATGAAATCCTGTCTAAGTCAATACCTTTCGGAAACCACATACTGAGATTTTTTTTTTGAAGCATCCATCGTCGTTGCTGTTGCAATAATTACTATTCTATGGATTAAAAAGGCTCATTGTCCCCTTTGACTGTTGTCAGATTATTGATTAATGATAATGTATCAGACAGTTTAATTGCTAAACAAGATTAAAATTTATATCAGTTAGATATTTTCAATCGTTTTGTTCCTCTTTTTTCTTTAAGAGATAATACGACAAGCAAAATTTAGAAATCAATTTGTATTTTCAAGCTTAGAGATCTGTTAATTGATGTATTTATTGTTTTCTTTATTTGTGTAGATCTTTGAATTTCCGAGAGATGGCATCAAATTACGTTGAAGGTGAAACAGAAGGAAAATTCGACCGGCACCATTTGTCCCCTCGGCAAGCACCGTCCCCACGCACAATGAGTAAATCGTGGTCGGGCAACTCCTCGACGTACAGTCATGGCAGTAGTGCGGCACCGAAGTGCGTGTGTGCACCGGCCACTCACGCCAATTCATTCAAGTGCCGTCTCCACCGCACCCCTTCCGGTCCCCCCTCTCCGACCGCTCATCATTCAAAGCCGCCTCCAGCTGTCTCTAACAACAATGCGCATCGGACTGTTGAGGCTCAGTGATCGGATCGTGCCGATCCAAATTGTTAATGATAAAATTGTGGGATTTGTTGAGGGAAATATTTTTTTTGTTTCCCTCTCTAATGTATTAGAGATTGGAGGATATGTTTTTTTGTTATTCTCTTTTATCCTTCTCTTTCCCTGCTATTTTACCCTTTTTTATTTTTTTTTTACCATTTTCTGTTGCTTATTAGATGTACTGGCTATATGGTTAAAAAAAAAGGCCCCTGTATTGGCCTCTTTTGGTGTAATTACTAATTTCATCAATCTTGGTTGAAGAGATTCAGATTTCAGAGTGATTGAATGAATAGTTGTGTTATATAGATTTTATTCCTCACAGTTCTTCTTTCTCTGTCTTTTACAAGGCAAATTTATGTTAAGAATCATGCTTTTGTGTGATTTTTAATATTCTTGAACTAGATAGGTATTGATTGGTTGGAGGGAGACGGTATCATCAAATTTCCAAATCATTATCTACAAACTACAATGAGGAATCTTGACAAGAAAGTAGCGTCAGTAATTGTCAACTTGTCGTTAGCAATTAAAGTAAATTTTCTGACAATAATTGATTTGACTTTGATGTGCAATATTATGTCGACTACTTCTTGTTTTTATTTATTTTTCGTCTACTTTTCAGCAATTTGCGTTCTGCAAAGTGCTAACATCATCAAATTCCAAACAATTTCGATGATTTAATTCGAGATTTCTCATCTTGCATCGTTCTTTCATGGAGATTTTTTTTTCTAGAAATAATAAAAAGACGAAGAGATAGAAATAGTGCATATTGTTTTCATCAGTAGAAATATTTTCTAACTCAGTTGTCAGTTTTTTTTTTTTTTTTTTCAAAAATATTAGGATCAATACTAGTCCCACCATCCTACGAGCTTTTCCTCAAGAAAAAAAAAATAACTCTGTTATAATTTTTGTTTTTGTTTTTTCTACTGAAATATAAAAAGTTTTTAAGAATATAGAAATAATCCATCAATTATATTAAAATTTTAAAAAATATTTTTTCTTACCTTTTTATATTTTAGTAGAAAAAACAACAACTGAGTTAAGAGGATTTGTGGGACTTCCACCGATTCTAATATTAAGTTGTTTTAATTATTAATATTATATTTTTTTAATTAGTAAAATTAGTATGATCTTTCTATCTATAAAAAATAATATGTACTTTTTCTATTTTTTTTTGTTTACAGAAAAAGGTTCTGTTTTTCATCCTGACTGCAATAACTGTCAAATATTGATTTTCTTTTTGTACTAGAGATATTTGCTACGTTTTTTGTATGAGAATTTATTTTATTTTAAAAATGTTAATAATTTTAAAAATAAATGAAGTAGAGTTCAAAACCTAACACATGATGTATTTATAAAATAATGAGCTGCGATAAGATGTCATTTTACAGCCGCATAATATCAAAACAAGCAATAATTAGGGTAGAGGTGTTATTAGGTCGAGTCGGGTCTCGATATTATTATATTTGAACTCGTATTCTAAAAGTGTTCGGATTTGAATTTCGATCCATATACTTATTAGTTTCAAATCGGATCGGGTCCGGATACCTATCTATCCGTAGATATTTTGGATTCAATATTTCGGTTCTAAATAGATAGACATCCATGACTTGTTTGTGGATTATTGGGTCTGGTTTAGATTCAGGATGGATCCGGATCCGGAGCGGATACATGTCGCAAGTCACAAATATTTGAGAAATCTTTTACACTTAAATATAATTATAATTTCTTAAACATCTCAATAATATATCATTATAATATAAATTAAAATATGCTCCAAAATAATGAAGGTGAGATAATTTTAGAGAGTAAAATATTGGAGATGGTGATTTCATTATATGGTTTTAAAAATCCATAATAGAGTATTATACCAATTTGTTTCAATCAGCGAAGAGACCAATAAATTTCAATGATATGTATAGAAAGACATATATATGGTAGACAGAGATCAAGAAAATAATTAATTAGCTTCGAAAATTTATAGACAAAAAGAGTAATAAATTGCATTCAAAAAATTAAATAATCTGTACGAAAAGAGTGATAAATTGCATTCAAAAAATTAAAAAATATTACAAATGATTGTCTTTTCATAGTTATTAATATATATTTTTATATTAAATAATTATAAAGAAATAGTGTTATTATTTATTGGGTATTTATATGAGTATCGGGTCGCGTTCTCGGTTATGGGTCCGATAATTAAATCAAACTTATATCCTATCCTTTATAGTATCGATTTCAGTTCGAATTCAGATTGAATAT
Organism: Carex rostrata; assembly: GCF_964058835.1. Classification (NCBI taxonomy): domain Eukaryota; kingdom Viridiplantae; phylum Streptophyta; class Magnoliopsida; order Poales; family Cyperaceae; genus Carex; species Carex rostrata. The sequence continues at coordinate 3,413,884 of NC_135920.1, read as the reverse complement.
TAAATTATTAATTTGTAACCGTACTTATAATTTAACCGCTTGTATTTTTTCAAATGATACTCTATTCAAATTAATCAAATTTGAGTCATTTTCAGATCAGATTCGGATAATTGAATAAAAGTAGCACCTCTAAATTGGGAGGAAAGTAAGTATCGCCACGAAGCCAAGGAGCAATGTGGACCTCAACAGATGCTGTGCAGCAAGTTGTATAGCTTATGATATAGCTAGTTAGTGGATCACAATATAATATTAAATGAAATTGCTTTTACGGCAAATAAAAAAATCATCTCAAGTATAACAAGTTCACAACTACGTAAATTTAATATTGATTACAAATTAAGAGTGAGTCTATGGTACTATGCATATTACGATTTGGCCTATAATACGGTTTAATATTCGACTTTTCAAAATTCTAACGGTCGATCCGAACCGTTCATCTTGCTATCCATATTAATATGTATTTGGAGACCAAATTTTATATTTTTTGAAATTTTTTTACTATTTTTTTAGATTTATTGAAAATCACTGTTTTTGGATGGTCCAGAATTTTCAGATCAAGTGATTTTCTAAATATCTAAAAAAATAGTAAAAAAATTCCAAAAAATGTAAAATTTGGTCTCCAAACACATATTAATATGGAGAACAAGATGAACGGTTCGGATCGACCGTTAGGATTTGAAAACTCGAATATAGAGCCATAGCATAGTAACAATCCGTGATATGCATAGTACCATAGACTCACTCTTATAATAGCTTTCTATTAGGATACATATTTCAACTTTTATACGAATTTTTCCCAGAAAGATAACGGTTTTTATAGTTCGTATTCGTCCCTAACATTGTAAATTTTAGATAGACGCCATCCATAGCTCAGTTATAACTTATAACATGGTAAATTTTGGTGAGTAATTTGTTTTAACGGGGGTAAATAAAGTGGTCACTGGGCACATGTGGTGCTTCATTGCTTCCTGTCACTTGCTCTACGTCTAGTCTCTAGTCTCTACCTTATCTTATCCAACTATAATGGACCTAATGGTTATCTTGGGATTTTGTGTAGCAAGGCTTCTATATTAATTTACTTCATTTTATTTTTACAATTTGAGAAGAAATATCCTAAAAAAATGACCCCAAAGCCTCTTTAAGCGACCCTTGGAGCCATCCAAATGCTACATGTATACATCTCTGTTATTTTCTTTCTAATCGGATGGGTTTCAACTTGAAGTCGAAATGCGCACGTATTGCTCACCAAAGTCCACCAACTCTTTGTGAAAAGGATGAGTCGTACGAAGATAATAATTATAATTCGGAAGAGGATAATTGTGTAGGAAACGCATAGATAGATAAAGACTCCACCTCCTATGAAATTCAGATCCTCTCCGGTATTGTAATAAATAATTTTTTATAATTATTGGATCTGGATTGTTCTTTTTAACTTGACACGAATCTCAAAGCCCAATAATACTGACCCCTATGCTAGTCCGAATCCCAAAAAGACTGGGAATTAATCTCAAACCGTAAAATAAAGGGAAGCAACATTCGAATTGAGAGTCCAAAATTTAAATCTTGTTTGTTTCTAAACTTTTATATGCAAAATAAAACAACAGATGAAATAGATCAATGTAAAAAACCCTCAAATAATACAAGCGAGTTATTTGACTAGTGCATTTTAAATCGGATGTTTTGATTCCAAAAGATAGGACTCAAATTTCTAGAAGAAAACAAACGTGATATGGACATCTAGAAAATGTGGCAAATTTTTGTTTGGAGCGAATGTGGAAGATAAGACTTAAAAAGGACTTTGGATCAATTTGGCAAATGGAAATTCTCATAGAAACGGAATAGCGCACTATTTTAATTTAAACGAGGCAAATTATAAGGAGTATGGTCTTTCTATTGGTTAATTTTTTTTAATAGGAAATATTTACTTGCGACCAGAGATGAAACCAGAAATTTACTATAATGGGGTTGAATTAAAAATATATATTCAACAAGATATATTCTAGAACAAGAAATATTGGTTGCTTTAATTAAATAAATTCTACAATAATAGAGAAAACAAACTATAGAATTTTATTAAAAATAACATAAATTACACATGAAATATATAACTTTTTTGAACTATAGAAAACTTAGCCATCCTAGGCCCCTTTTAACCCGCTTGATTTTGATTTCACATGTATGTTTTTTTTCCCCACTGGAATTTTAAAAAATGCTGAGCAAGTTTCAGATTCAACTTTAAACCATAGCATATTTGCTGTCCTAATTAATTAATATGTTGAATAATTATTGCTTGTGACCTTTTGTTGAACTACTGACTATATTTAATTAAGGTTGCCGACATTATTCTCAATTGTTCTCATTTTAAAGGCTAGATTTGCTTATGCAGAGCTTCTGCAGAAGAAAATATTTTCTTAGCTGGGTTGTTCTTTGTTTTATGGCTAAGAAAAATATTTTTTGTAATTTTAATTTGTTGATTAAAAAAAGGTATTCTGTATCTCGAGCATTTGGCAATAAATGGAGAGCGCTATTTTGAACGTAAGAATTTTATTACTGAGAGCTAAGAATTTTTTTTCTCTCCTTTTTACCAACGTTGCTCTCAAGAAAATTTTCTTCCAATCTTTATTTTAAATTAAGTTACTAACAAAGGAAACATTTAATTTGGAAATATTTCTCCATCCATTATTCTCAATGAAATTGTAATTCGTTTAAATTGCAACCTGAAAATTGAGACAAGCCCAAATCTGACTATATGTCATTTTTTTTTCTGAAAATTTTCCTTGACAGCAGCTGTCAGGAGAAATCTGACTATATGTCGTCACATATATTCTCGAAATTTTTAAATATACCATAACCCAAAAAAGATAAACCAAACTACCACGTTTTTTGAAAATTTCGAATTTTGACACGACCGCATCGCATAGATGGGGCCACTTTTCTGCGGACCGCATCTAGAGGATGCGGCCATTTTTTTTTGTCTTTTTCTTGTGTGGCAGTTCAATCTGAACGAAAAAAAGGTGACCGCACTTTGGAGATGCGACCGTGTCAAAATTCAAATTTTTCAAAAAACATAGTGGTTTGGTTTATCTTTTTTGAGATATGGTGCATTTAAATATTTCGGCATATATTCAACAAATAAACACCAGAGAGAGTGCTCATGTCACGTTCTTTACAAAAAATTTCAAATGCTTAACAATACAAATGACAGATTTTGTATATTTATGAAAATTATAAATAAGAAATGCAATTATTTTTATTTTTATCATATGCTCATGATTACAATATCAACCAAGTTACTTTATGTTAAAGATTAATATCTTACTATTAAAATATAATAAACGATCTCCCCAAAAATGAAACTATCTGTTTTAATTCACAGATGAAATACTTAGAAATTTACAAAATGTTTATTAAATTTTGAATATTAGTCAATGACTCCTCAATTAAAAGGTTCCAAAATTTAACATGTTATATTTTTTTCATAATTTTAATTGCACATATTGGAACTAACAAAATTTGACCATCTTTTTTAATACAAATAATTTCCGTTGGATCAAATAGAGATGAATTTGTTGTGCCATTATTTTTTGGCTAATCTCATCGAATTACCCCCATCAATTAATTATTTAGAAAATTTATTTCTATATAGAATGAGCAACTTTGTTAGGCAGGAATTATTTAAATAAAAACCTTTTGGTGGCATGAATTCCCCTTCCATAATTGATAGCAGAAATTAATTAAAAGCAAAATAAGAAATTATTTAATAAGGAGTAAAATTGGACTTAAAATAAAAGAATTCTCTTCCGCACTCAAAACTAGAATTCATGCTTTTAGAGTAGCACTCTCCGCAATAAATTGATGTAATCGATTTTAGCATAAACTAAATTGATGTCGTTTGAAAGGGAATTATCAGCATGCATTTATTACTATCCAAGGAAAGCTTGTATGAAATTTCTCGTTACATGGAAATTTTGTTGTCATGTCTCTATCACTGTGATTTTGACAATAAAAGGAACGATACTTGGTAGCTTCTACTAAGATTTAAAAAAAAAAGACAATAAAAGGAACGAAAAACCAGGAAAGAGGTATCTAAGAATGTTCATGTGGCATAAAGCTTTGCCATGGAGCTGATAAAATTTTGATTTTGAATTTTAAAAGTTTACTGGGCCATTAGCTAAACAGGCTTTATGTTTGGAGTTCAAATAATATTGCATCTTCAGTTTGGAAGTTTTAATAAGGGCCCAAAATCACCTCTTCTAATTTTCTTTTTTTTTTAGAAAATATCTTTTATAGCCCCAAAAGAAAATTCTGGTATTGGCCCAGTAGAAAGTTGTAATGTAGCAAGTTATATTGTTTGGAGACCAAATTTTACATTTTTTGAAAATTTTTTTTACTATTTTTTTAGATATTTAGAAAATCACTTGATCTGAAAATTCTGGATCATAAAAAAACAGTGATTTTCAATAAATCTAAAAAAATAGTAAAAAAATTTCAAAAAATGTAAAATTTGGTCTCCAAACACATTAATATGGAGAACAAGATGAACGGTTCGGATCAACCGTTAGAATTTGAAAACTCGAATATAGAACCGTAGCACGGTAACAAATCGTGATATGCATAGTACCATAGACTCACTCTTAAATGATTATCTCGTTTGCACGCTTACATGCTAAGATTCAAGTATGAGAATTGTACAAAATGCAATGATTTTTGTGAGATTGACGGAGAAAAAAAAAAGGTTCAAGAATCATAGCATTGACCTTCGTTTATTTTTAATATAAAATTTGATATTGTCTACAGAATTTGGCTGAGAATCAGTCTTCAATTTAGTAGCAAAAATAATATCTTTCAAGCGGAGGTCATAAATTTAAAATTCAGATAAAAGAATCCCTTGTAGATGTTAAATAGTAAGCAGGGGCGGAACTCGACTTTGAGTATAGGGGGGGCTGACTGACTAAACATCATATATTAAAAATATTTTTTAATAAAAAACAATATCTATATAACACAAAATAATATAATTCTTCACTATTTGATTGTATAGAATTTATAATAAATAAGTAAAACCAATAAATAATATGTTTATCGAAATAGAAAAAACATAATAAATTCATATTCATATATTTTTTTTAATTTAAATTTTAATATGATTTTCTAAAAGAGAAAATTCTATAATAATCTCATTTAAACTAATCTTATTAGCTATTTCTTTCTCGATATAAACAGGTATGTAATCTTTTTCTTAAACATAATTTTACCTGTGTACACATAACTTATAAAAAAAAAAAAAAACTCTTCTACAATTCCATGCACTAATAATGTTTGACATAATTTAATTTTTTATGCAAAAAATTAAAAATTTAACAGACATTTGCGAATACAATAAATATCATATTAGTGATTTAATATGAAAGTAAAATACTAAAATTAGCATTCATCACAGATCCATTAGCGAGAAGCAATATGTTGGTTAATTAACTCAAACTTTGAAATATTGAATAAATTAATCTAATAATTATTAAAAAGTTCCTTTCCCACAAAAGAACTCATATCAACTTAAGGTAACAAAATATTTCTCTTTGGATCTGGATCGTCCAATCAGAATCTACACAACTATTAAAGCTGCCCCGTGCATTCCACTTGCCGGCTTGGCTAGAATTCCGATCGGCTGGCCATGGTCCAAACAAAAATATTATGTTACCTCAGAGGATATGGATTAATTCTTTTCCTGTTATACGTTTTACTTTTCTATATTTCAACAAATTTTCAATCAAAGATTATGTGCATGTTTTCTTGAGTTGAGGGGTTAAGTGTTCTTGTTGTTTTTTATTTCGCTTGGATTATGTGTGCATGTTTTATAAGGTGTTTTTGGTTCTAGTGCAAATCTCTCTGCTGTTAATTTGGGTACACCCGTCCTCAAGTTTCTTAATGTAATGTAGTGATGTCTGTTTGTAAAAACTTTGTTTAGTTGAATTAAATGCCTACATGCTTTAATAATAATAAAAAAAATCAAGTCAAAGATGGTTTTATTTATTTTTTTACATGATTTTGGTAAGTTGGAAATCCAAAAGACATGTCATTCTTCTATACAAGCCTTCACTTTTTTTGTATTATCATAGAGGGGGCTAATACATATAAAATAAAAAAATTCTATGTATATAATAATAAATTTTGAAAACCATGGGGTTTACTTAGCCACCCCTGCAATGTACTACCTTCCGCCCCTGATAGTAAGGTGATTGTTGGTAAGGGTAAACTTCACTATGTTAAAATAATAATAATAATTAGTTAGCTTGATTTTCAACCTTTATTCAAAATTAATTTAATATCTACACGAGTAGGAACAATGCCAAAGTTTCAAGTTATGAGGATTAAAATACGAATAAGGATCAATTATATATAAATTTCTTGCTATAAATGGAGTCAATTTTACACTATGCATAATATTTTACTATAAATTATATAAAAAATGAGGTAGAAATACAAAAATTAAAAATAAAAATAAAGCTCAATTGATCCCATTTCTTGTTGCTCCGCCATTGTACTACGAGATCTCCGATTTCAAACCTGCGACTTCTTCCAATATTTGTTGGTTTGTCTCGTCTTATAAGCTCACCTGTTTTGTTTGAGCTTCTTTCTTTTATTTTAAACTACAGTTACAAGTAATATAATTACAAAAGAGGTTGATCCTTATTTTTTTTCTTAAAAAAACATTGCCAATATATTAATAAGAATTACATGTGGCCTGCCATTTATAAAGGCGAATAAAATTTCAATACGCATTAGAAAAATAATGTAACGCGATGGGTCGGTGGTGCGGAGGGGGTGGGCCCAGGCCACGTAATGTATTTGAACCATATATATATATATATATATATGAGTATATAAATATATAAATATATAAATATATAAATATATAAATATATAAATATATAAATATATAAATATATAAATATATAAATATATAAATATATAAATATATAAATATATAAATATATAAATATATAAATATATAAATATATAAATATATAAATATATAAATATATATAGAGTACGGCTAACGCGCTTCCTCTAGCATATGGGCCGAAATACTTCCGGTGGAAAGTTGAAATTTCAAAATTCAAAATGTCGATCTGAACCGTTCATCTTCTTCTCCATATTAATATCTGCTTGGAGACCAAATTTTACATTTTTCTGAAATTTTTTACTATTTATTAAGCCATTTTGAAAATCGCTGATCCAACGGTAGCTTCTGATTTTTACTGTTTGGTAAACCACCATTGGATCAGTGATTTTCAAAATGGCTTAATAAATAGTAAAAAATTTCATAAAAATGTAAAATTTGGTCTCCAAGCAGATATTAATATGGAGAAGAAGATGAACGGTTCAGATCGACTTTTTGGATTTTGAAATTTTAACTTTCCACCGGAAGCATTTCGGCCCATATGCTAGAGGAAGCGCGTTAGCCGTACTCAATATATATATATATATATATATATATATATATATATACTAAATAAAGGATAATGATAGTTATATCAGAAAATGCAAGTCTTAGTGCCTTGTCAAGGTAATAGTAGCCGGTTTTAAGGTTTGAGATAAAACCATTCAATTATTTTAATATTTATCATGAATTCTCATTTGAATTTTGAACCATCGATTTTCCACACAGAAAAATTACTTATGCAAACCACTACACTATAAAATACCTTTTCAAATTCAAAACTTGAAGCATTTATGTTAAGTAACTACCCTTTAAATTAACAAATTATCCATTTACAGTGTTTTAGTACCATGCGTCCATTGGTGCTGATATTCACACCACAAAAATTACTATTAACACAACAAGCTTTAATAAATAGACAACTTTATCTCTCAATTTATTTCTCAATCAAGCAGTCATTTCTTTTTAAATTAACAAGTTTCTTAAATATCAATTTCTAAATTTGTTATCCTTCATTTATGTATCTTTTGATTGTATACTATACAATGAAAAGAAGAAAAAAAGAATTGGCATGTTCCCCAATCAAATTCTGAAATAATATGTCTCAATTGCTACTTAGATTTTCTTTTTCTATAGATGTAATTGCTTCCTACTTTTAATTATGTTACTCAATTGATTGAAAATTTTATAACTGCCACTTAGATTTTTTTTTCCTTATTCTATAGATGTTGACAGTATTTTTTTTGTTAATTGTAAATTATATAATTTAACTAAATCTTATATCATTTTATCTTTATATCTGATCATTTCAATTAATAAAATCTACAATTTATTATATGTTAATTTAAGTATAAGTTTTCTTTTTTGTTGATGGGTAAATTGATTTTTCAGCTCGTTAATTATGAGTTTTAAATTTTAATTATTAACTTTCATTCTTTAGGAAAGAAATGCATCTAGAGAGAAATATTTTGATTTTGGATATAAAATAAATCATAAACATTCAAATTAAAAAAAGTGTTGATTGCATAATCAAATAAGACAAGTTATACTAACAATAAAAGAGAAACAAAGTTATCTATGTACATAAAAAATTTGGACTTGTGTTAATAAAAAAATAGTTGTGTTAATATCAGCACCCTGCGTCCATGCCTTCCTTTCCTTATTTGGAGCCTATGAAACAAAATTACTAAAAACGTCCTTTCCGGACTTGAAAGATCATATATACAAAGATAAAAGAAAGCAAAAATGGTGTTATCACAACTGATTTGAGTGCAACTTATTTGGTGCACTATTGACGTTGCACTTTTTTTTTTATTATTACAAATGCTTACATTTCCCACTTGCCAAAGTAAAATCTTTACAATTGTTGGTCATCATCATGATAATATAAACTAAGATAATTGCAATTAGTTCTTGATAATTATCCTTTATCTTTAATGAACAAAATTTAATTAGAACTTGCTACATTATAAAAAACATCCGCTTGGCCACTTGCCACTTATTTATTTAGTGAAGTCTGTATGCACCAACATAAATTGTCTGTATGAATAGTAGCCTAGTGCAGAGATGGAATAGGATAGGAATAAGAATTTGAGTTATGTAATAATAATGTATAACTGTAGGTGAAGTAGTCTAGTGCATGCTTGTTGTAAGTGCAGGAAGTTGTTTTTCTATACTTCTTGGTAGTCATTACCAAGAATCTAAAAAAAAAAAAATTGTAGCCTACTAGAAAAAAAAGAAAGAAAGCAAAATTAAATCGAGAATAAATTTCGATGATTGTATTATTAGAGCATATGCATCCCTGAAACTATTAAAGTTTCTAATCTGACGTTGCAGTTTCTAATCCAGTTCCAGAGATGTGGGAGAGTTTTTTATTTAGAAACTATGCAGGAAAGTTTCTTATTAATAAACTGTTTATAAACTCTATGTTGGTCAAATGATTGGCTCAAATTGTTTCTTCTTTTTAATTTGTTGCTGACGTGGCTTAATAGAAACTCTAAAATGAGTTTAAGAGATGTAAGAGTTAGAAACTTTAGAGATCATAATTTCTAAAAAGTAGTTAATAATTATTTAGAAATCCTGTTAAATTTTAGAGATGTAGATGCTCTTAGGACCATGCTCCACAAACAACTGTGCGTCAGAAAGGGATTGGAAGGGAAGGGATGAGAGACCCGAGAGAGTTCACATCCTCTACATTACGAATCAGGTGTGATGAGGCTCCACTTTTATCTCTCCTTCTTTTTCTTTAATGTAAGGCGTTGTGGAGCACTTGATGCTTTGCCACATTGTGGGCAATGGCGGATCCAAGAAGTAATTGGAATCATAGTGACAAATGAATTATTCGGGTTTAATTCGGCGATGTCAAAAATTCGTAATTCGGAAATAATTTGGGTATAATTTGGAATTATCTGGACTTGAGATCTCAGTTCTGCAAGAGAGAAAAAAAAATAAAAAAAATGTTCTGAAAAAAATTCGCTAATTATTCGGGTTTAATTTGGTCAAAGTTTGGTCAACCGAATAATTCGGCGTTCGGTTCGGCATCACTAAAAAAACGAATTATTCGGGTATAATTCGCGAATCCTATGACTATGATTGGGATAGGCAAGTGCGTACTCCTAGATTTTAATTTGTCTTTTCGATCCAATACTAATTGTTTAGTGTGCCTGCCCTTGACCTGAGCTAGTCTGATTCTTGAACCAATTCCTTCCAAGCTTTGGTCGATTTTGTGTATTTTATCTTTTTCGGATCTGCAATGCTCTATTTCGTAAATAGAACGAAGGAGAAGAAGAGAACAAGAAAGGTCTGACAGTGAAATCTATCATTATAATTCTAAGAAAATGGGTCAGCCGAACTTTTTGGACCTTTATTATTCAATACATATATTTTCTTTAAATTTTTATTTAAACTTTGACTTCAATTTGCTAATTTGCTAGAACAGTCTCACTTTGAACTGTGCCAATTCAATACTGTATCAATCGATTTTATGTTTATAATAGATTTTTTAATAAACATAGTTATAGGGACTGAGTTGCAATTGTGTAGTCGATAAATTAATAGATTTGAACCCGATTAGTGCTCTATCCTAACAGAAATTCTGAATTCGCCCCTTATTGTAAGGGCAAAAATAAGCAGTTGCGGACATCTGGATTTTGAAAATTAAGCCTACACCCATATTTATGTGGGCTTTTGCCTACCTCAGAGTTCAATTTTTGTCTACTTCAGAATTTAACTTGACGTCTTATTTTTGCACAATTTAGTCTTTAATTTTAATTTACACTGAATTTTTGTCTACCTCTAAATCAATTTTTGGCTACGCCCTGTGGTACACAGTCCAAATCTTTCAAAATTTTACATAAGAAACTTCACAAATGCTTGAAATTGATTGATTGATTGATTGATATGTATCTAATCAAGATCTATAAGACCAAATGTAGGGTTTCCATTACATCTATGGATTTCCTCCACTATCTCCAAAATAGTAAACATAGCAAATAATTACTTTGGAGATGCTGGTAAGTGGTGACGGAGCCATCCTCCAAAATAAAATAAATAAACATATTATAAAATAGCTGTTATTTGTTTGGATCAGTGAATATTTGGTGTGACAGCTAACAATGATTTTAAATATAATTTGTCGTTAGTTCGGATCTAATTATCTAATTATAATGCTGGGTTTGATGGTTTCGCAACTAAAATTAATTTAGGCAAGACTAATATTAATATGAGAACTGGCACAGCGTATAATATAGGTAGAACCAATGATATATGCTTAACATGAGATTTTACCAGAATTTGAGGATTTTTTTTCATTGGTACCGGTACATGAATTGATGCATGTCTGTGCTACTTCATAATTAAAAAAAATACCAGTTAGTGCGCATCAGACAATGAGATCTGGTACTATTCTTAATCACAGTGACAAATGAATAGTTCGGGTTCGGATTTGGTTCGGCGGGATAAAAAGTTCGTGATTCAGGAATAATTTGGATATAATTCGGGAATGATTCGGAATTATTCGGACCAGAGATCTTAATCTTACAAGGAAGCAAAAAAAAATGTTATAGGAAAAATTTGTGAATTATTCGGGAATAATTCTTTCAAAGTTCAGACAACCGAATAATTTGGCATTCGGTTCGTCATCACCAAAAAAAACAAATTATTCGCAAATAATTCACGAATCTTGTGAATTAGACTGAATGAATTTCTTTTGTTTTGCTGAATATTGAGTTTGTACCAGGCAGGTATAATGTATTATGTATTTATGTGAGAGAGTGAGCATTAGTGGAATTTTTGTATAGGTAGATTGGCAGTAGCTAGACTGGCATTAATTATAAAGTAACAGTAATATATAATTTGTTTTAACAAAATGGGGACCGCATATATTTAAATTTGTAATTTTTTTAAAAATAAAGATATAGCTAGTTGACAGAGATGAGAGAAGATAAAATTAGTCTTGATAAAGAACTCTAGAGGACAGCACCAGAGCATGATTTAATTGACCCCAAAAAAGCTCTTAAAATTATATAATTCTTCAGTTATATTCCAAGAAAATATTTTAAAGTTCTTGTATTTGACATCAGAGGGTGGATTATAAATTTATAATCAGCTGATTGTACCAGGGACGGATTCAGAATTTTTGTTAAGGAGGGACAAAAAAATAACGATTCGGATTTAAATAGTTAATTGAGTTCAAACCTATTATCTAATCGGGTATTTGATAAAAAAAACAATGCTCTAGTTTCTAATTTTTAGTGCTTTGACTTATAATTTTTAATACTCTGACTTCTAATCCTAATTACCTATTAGAATTCAAGTAATTATAATAATTTTAACTCCAAAAATTCCGAGGAGGGCAAATAAAATTCCAGAAGGGGACAAAATCAAACCAAACTTATAAATTTGTATAAAACTTCAAAATTCAGGAAAGACAAACTACATTGGATCCGCCCCCGGATTGTACATTTTGTCAATACAATCAACTGATTGATGGAATCAGCATTCCACTGGTTTTACCATTTTATTGATATAATTAACCAATTTATGAGATTAGCATTACCATTTATAGGGTAAATATATATCTTATTTTATTGATTCTGTCCAAATCTTGCTAAATCGGAGACATGGACTACTAGCTGGGATTATTAGTCAACTGCTGCATTGTCAGGGGCTGGGGATGCCATATTAAGCAATTATATAATTAATTAAGTATTCGATGACGCAATTAGAGATAAACCTGACTGTTTATCATTGTTTTTTCTATCCTTTTCCTTTGATTGTGATTGGTTGCATACATTGAACTAGTTAAGAGTTCTTGTCTGAGCTTATAGGCTAGGTGTTTGACTTTTTCTGGAAGCCGTGGCCATTCAAAATTACCAAGTTGGCCAGTAGTTTCAGTTTGCCTCTAAAAAAAGAAAACTGCCTAAGAAAAATTACTTGGTCAGATTTTCAGATACTCTTCCTGTGTGTTCATTGAGTACCTCTGTTCTATTCTTGCTTTATTCCTTGTTTCATTGAGTACCTTTATTCTATTCTTGCTTTATTACTTGGTCAGATTTTCAGATAGCTTGTATATTTTAACAGAAATAACAGATGGAGTTTTTCTCTTTCTCAATTGACTTTTCTTGTGTAAACAATTGGATAAGAGAAAGGGAAAGATAAGGAGACTATTTTGAAATATCTATTTTAGGAGAATTTCAAGTATATTCCTTAAAAAGGTTGAAATTACTTATTTTTCGATCTAAAATTTATAATATCATATTTACCCTTTTAAATTTCAAAAAATCACAAACTTATTCAATTAATTATCTCTTCAATTAAAATTCATTTTAAATTTATAAAATATCTATTTTACCATTTATAAGTAAATAAGTCATCTTTATGACATCAGCAAAACATCAACTGCAACTATGAGTCTATGATCATATCTCCATCTAAGGTTGTTCATGAACCGAGTTGAGTCTGAGTTGCTAATTTAGTTTCGAGTCAAAAACTCCAACTTGAGTCAACTCGAGTCCACTCGTGACTTGTAAAACAATACATAGTTTATCAAATTAAAAATTACCAAAACAAAGTCTAACAAAATAAATAGTACATAATTTATCAAAATAGTACACAATTTAAAACTTTACATAATAAAACAGTGACAAATACATAATTAAATAATACAAACTTTACTAAATAGTACAAAGTCTAACAAAACATTATATAGTTATCAAGTTAATGAGTCAACCGAGTTGATTTCGAAGTGAGTTGGGTGTAACTTATATTCAACTCATGAGACAACCGAATCAATAAATTCGAGTCAGTCTCAACTCGAATTGTTAATGAGTTAAAACCAAATTAATTCCGAACAAATTACGAGTCGTGATTTTTTTTTCACACCCCATCTCCATCAGTGCTGGTATGAGTTGCGGTACACCCCAAATTACGAGTCATGATTCCGAATTGTGGTACCACCTTCTGTCTCTCTCTTCATCTTCAAGATTATCAATTGACCTTATTCATTGAATTGTACTAGCATCTCAATCTCGGTAGCAAATACTCCAAGAATGTTCAGTAGGTCAGTTTGAGGGGAATAAATATGTTGTTATTTGTCGGGAATAACCAGAATCTTTTATTCCGATCTCAATCGTTAATTTTAGTTAAGATTCATGCCTGAAAAACTTACTTCACTGAGATTTGTGTATGAAAAAATTTGAATGGTTGAGATCAGAATAATAGATTCCTGTTATTTCCAAAATATAACATCTGATTCATTTCCCAGATCTAGTACTGCATAAAAACAATTGTGTAGTGCTAAAAAAAATTGTTAGACATGATGGGACAGTGCACATTAGCTGTAAAGATGTATAGAGAGATGGACATAACACCGCAAATGAGGATACAACCCATTGAAGCCATACTCGAAATTAACAACAACAAGAAAGCAAGAGGAACTCTTCTAGTGGCAATGTTTGTCATCCGGAGAGAAAGGTGTGCACGAATTTCAGAGACTCAAACAAAACAACCCAAGAATTGATAGAGGAAATGGCGCAACTTACCACCGCTGTGTTAGCACAGTTGGAAGTGGTATAGCCCTTCATTCAGAAGGGCATAGGTTCGATCCCTGCTAGTGCAGGGAATTAGGGAGTGAGTGTGGGTGTGTGTGTAAGCCTACGGGTAGTGATAAAAAAAAAAAAGTGGCGCAACTTCTACAAGGCGCCACCCAACAAGCGGGAGAAGATTGACAAGCCAACGAATAAATCTTTTATCTTTTCTTTTTTGGCATTTTTAGAAACTTGCACGTTGCTTTTATCTTCTTCCTCTTTTCTTTATCCTTATCTTCTTCGTCTTACTTTAGCTTAAATGTTTTGAGCAACTCGTGTTTCTCTTTCATTTTGCAACTACAAAATTTTTGTAACCGCAATTATCAATCAAATACGAACTAGACCTCTATTTTTCCTATAAAAAAAAAATTGTTCGAAAAAAAAAATTTATTTCCCAATTCCCAAACACTCTAACAAAGAGAACTAAAGAAAAGTTTGTTTTTAATAATTGGCCAATGACAAAACATATACAAGTATCAAGTATGTCTTCAAAGAAACTCACGGTTGATAAAAATTCTGACATGCTCCCATTCAAAATCACATTTGTTGCACAAAAGGACATAATAGAAATAAGTGTTTTCTGGTGAAACACTGATGTTGGCATTACTATGCAACATGCATTGTGTGCCGACAGTTTTATTAATATCCACTTTTATTTAAGTGTTTGGATTTTTTTTTTAAATATCCAAACCGTAATATTATTTTGCAAATTGAAATAAAAATTTCAAACTGCAAGATTATTTTGTGGTTTGATTTTTTTTTTAAATAATATTCTAATCTGCTAAATAATCTTGTGGATTGGAATTTTTTTTTAGGACCAAATAAGATAAATTTAAAGTTTTAGATATATATTATTTTATTTTATGGTTATTTTTCACTTAAGGCCTTGAAAGTTTAACCGCTGATAGCTGTAAATTATTTTTTATTACAAAGAAGTCCAATTACATTTATTTTATTTTATTTTGTGGTTATTTTTCACCGAAGACCCTGGAAGTTTAATCGCCGATAGCCCTAAATTAATTTTTATTACAAAGAAGTCCACCAAGAAAATAAAATAAATAACACACTTGTTTAGTTTAGCGTAATTTAGAGTAATTAGCATAATTTAGCATCTTTAGCGTAATTTAGCGTAATTAAAGCGTAGTTAGCATAATTAGCATAATTTAGTGTAGTTAGCGTATTTTAGTATAATTAGCGTAATTTAGTGTAGTTAGCGTATTTTAGCATAATTCAACGTTATTTAATATAATTAGCGCAATTTAGCGTAGTTAAGCGTAATTTTACGTAGTTAACGTATTTTAGTGTAATTCAATGTATTTTAGTATAATGAGCGTCATTTAACATAATTAGCACAATTTAGCATAATTAGCATGATTTAGGGCTATCAATGATTAAACTTCCAGGGTCTTCGGTGAAAAATAACCACAAAATAAAATAAAATATATCTAACCAAATTGGACTTCTTTGTAATAAAAAATAATTTAAGGCTATCAGCGATTAAATTTCTAGAGTCTTCTGTGAAAAATAACCACAAAATAAAATAAAACATATGTATTTGAACTTCTTTGTAATAAAAATTAATTTAGGGCTATCAACGATTAAACTTTCAGAGATCTTTGATAAAAAAATAACCATAAAATAAAATAATATATATCTAAAACTTTGAATTTATCTCATTGGTCCTAAAAAATATATATTTCCACAAGATTATTTAGCAGTTTGGAAATTTTTTCTTTTTCTTTTTAAAAAAAATCAAATCTGATTTGAATATTTTTTAAAAAAATCTAAAAATTTAAACAAAAGTGGATATTTATATTTAAAGTTCGATATTAATAAAAATGTCGGCATTGTGTCTTCTAACTATTCAATCTCTGTCAGATTTTCTTTAATAGGAGTTTTGTTTTTAGATAATAATCACATAGATATTTTGATTTTACGAGGGATTTTAATATCTCACCACATAATTCCATTTTGCACTTTCATTCTGTTGGAGTTGTACTACAATAACTCAAATTGTTTTAGCTGAATTTAATACTTAAATTATGGATTAAATTTTATTGGACTGCATTGTTAATAGGTCAAAGAGGATCTGTTTTCTGAAGAGACTCAACTGAATTGGTGCGACCGATTGGTGCTATTGGACAAGTTCAAATGAACTAGTGCCTATTATCTATATATAATTATATATGCAATAGTATCTGGATAAGGCTACGGTGCTATGAACTAGTGCATATTATCTATATATAATTATATATGCAATAGTATTTGGATAAGGCTACGGTGCTATGAACTAGTGCATATTATCTATATCTATATATATATATATATATATATGCAATAGTATTTGGATAAGGCTACGGTGCTATGGGTTGTATAGAGGACTACGGTGCTATAGCTAAATATTCGAGTTTTCAAAATTTTTACGGTCGATCTGAACCGTTCATCTTGTTCTCCATATTAATATGTATTTAGAGACCAACTTTTACGTTTTTTTAGATAGGTAGAAAATCAAATATCTGAATGGTGTAGAGTTTTTTAGATCAACTGATTTTCTACCTATCTAAAAAAATAGTAAATTTTTTTCTAAAAAAATGTAAAATTTGGTCTCCAAACACATATTAATATGGAGAACAAGATGTACGGTTCGGATTGACCGTTAGAATTTTGAAAACTCGAATATTGAGCCGTAGCACCGTAGCCCTCTATGCAACCCATAGTATTTTGTATTTAGATTATCCACTTTGTTAGCACAACTTCATAAACCGAGAGAGAGAATGAAAGAGAAAAAGAAAAAAAAAAGGAATTTCAGTTGGTGTTAGCACTCCGATTCGTAATTGTTTGTCAACATGTTCATGTAAATACTAGTAAAGACGTGGCTGCAATTGTTATTGTGTACACATCTGACACGAAAAGAAGAGAAGACTACTACTCATACAACTAGACGAAAACTTATCGTTATGCATTTAGTAATAAATTCTATCTTGAATTTAATTTTTAAATATGAACAATTACTAAATTGAATTGAATTGTTATATCTATAATCTATCCGAATTTCCAACGCATTCATCTAAAAGTTAGAAATTTGTATGTGGATCGAGTAATAAAATATCTTCTTAGTTCTCTTCTTCGTAACTTGCAGTCTCTCTTCTTCTCCGGTATGATGGATCTAAATAAATTCACATAATTGTGCTTAAAACTTTGGTCAAATGTATTTACAATTGTGGGTGACCGTATGTGTCGTTTTCTCTACTTGCAGCTAAGGGTGTTTAAACGGTCGGTTCGGTTCAAACTAAAATAAAATGATTAAATCAATTTTTTTTTGTTTTTAAATAGAATCGAATTGATTAAACCAATCAATCGATTTAGAATCGAACTGAATAAACCAAAGTAAACTTTGGTTTGTTCAATTCAAACCGAAGTAAATCTATTGGTACTATTATTAATGAAAATAATACATTGTCATATACAACAAATGAAGTTCAGTTTGATTTAATGATATCATGATTACACCAATAAAATTAGAGTTGAACCAATATAAATTGGCCAGTTCGGTTTAGCCAGTTTTGAAAAGTACAAACCGAACCCATCCATTTAAACCAAAATTGTTCAAAATTTCAACCGAACCGATCCATTTAAACTGAAAATTCAAGTTCAACTAAAAACCGAATTGTTTGAATACCCCTACTTGCAGCCGCATACGATTAGAAAAGTACAATTTTATGCAATTGGATCATGATAATTGTCCCCGCATTTATCCCCGCACCATAACTATCATAATTGTTGGGGGACCACAAAAATTCCAGTATTGACTTTTTTTTCTAAAATATTAATACTTATGCACAGAAGTATTCATACATATAAATGAAAATATTTATACTTATAAGGTGAATATTTTTTACATAAATAATTGTCTCTCCAACTATACGGGGTGGACTATTCAAACTACATGGGGGAATCATACACGTTTTTAGAGGTGGGTTGTTTTTCTTCGTTCAATCTCGTCCACATTTCTGACAATTTATGAGAAATTTTGGGAATCTAAAACCACGAACATCTTCTACGCAATTTTATCTTTTAAATGAGATCTATTATAACGTACTTTCGGACTCGTCGTCACACAAGTATTTATACCTCGTTGTGCAAGTATTTATACCTCGTCGTGCAAGTATTTATACCTCATCGTGTAAGTATTTATATCTATACTTGCAAGTATTTTTTACATATGACATTGGTTGAAATCTGAAAGTATTAATATCAAGTATTAGAGAAATGTTGACAAATGGACAATTGGAGAAGTTGATGTGGGGTGTGGGGTCCCCACCACATTAGAGAAAGGTTGATGTGGGAACCAATGAGGGACTAAAAAAAGGGAGTGGTTATATGAAGTTATGCATGCAAATATTAATATCTTATTTTGCAAGTATTAATTTTGTATTTTCTAAATATTTATACCTATGAAGATTGATGCAGGACAAATGTGGGGATTGAAAAAATGGAGAGACCATATAATTATAAAAATTATAGTACAACTTTCTTTTTTTGTAGATGCGGGAATAGAGGGGGAATAGAAGTGTGAAATGAATATAATTATTCTATGTAATTATGCGGTCCAAGCCTACATTATTTTTTATTTATTTTTTCTAAAAGCAAGTTCAAAATTCTCCTAATGGATGACACAAAACTGGAGAGCTTTTATAGTGTAAGAAACATTTTTTTTTCAAGTTCCATTCCATATCCTTTAAAAATATACTAAATTTAATATGAGTCATCTAACACAGTTATGGTTGGATAAAGCTTAATCTTTATCGTTAGAAATTTTGATTGGGACATTACCATTTTGTTTATTGGTCCCCATTGAATATATATTGATACATCAACATATTAGACGGACATTTTTTTATTAAAACCCTATTTTTTTTTTTTTTACAAAAGTGCCTCCGGATTCAATTTTTTTTCAAAACTGCTCCAACCGCCCGTCCTATAGGCGGTCCACATTCCTAGCAGACTGCCTGGAGCAGTCCACTAGGGACTTGACCGCCCCTTTGCTGAGCAGTCCTCTATTTATTTTTATTTTTAAATTTTTTTTAGAGATCTTAATATTTTCATTTAAATAATTTTAGTTTTTTTTGTTTAGGGTGTATGCCAAAAAATAAGACATTTGATATATTTATGAGTGATGTCGTAACTTTTTTATAACTTTGATTTGATTTGTCAGTTGGATATCACAAGTCTAAAATTAACACTAATTAAGGACTTGGGCTTGATTCAAAAATTTTCAAGCTCTGACAGCTTGTTGATATTTCAAAAAATTTGATTAAATGATGTCTTGGAGCTTTGATCTTCTTCTCTTTATTTCTGGTACTAAAACAGTAGTTTAGAGCTACTAAAATATGTTCAAACCTCAAATTAGATCTCTATCCATACACAAAGCACCCTAGACTGACCTCTGGTATGGTGTCCAAACTCAGCAGTAAATCACTAATCAAAGGCCACTGGTATAGCACGATGCACTAAAAACATCAAATTTGACCTCTTCTGATAAATCAGCAAGTCTGGACTGATACAGGACCAAAATACAAAAGTGATTACACCAACATATAGAGCATTCAAAAATACACATAATTGACACAAATTTCAATTTATTTGGAATTTTCTACAATTAGTTATAAATTTTCAAAGTTCAGCTTTTGAAAAAAATTTAAACAGTCATAACTTTAGCTAGGAAAGTTAGATTTGCACGTATGACCACTTTTCGAAAAGGGGGGAGGACGAGACGGATCCGAATATCATCCTGGAAAACTATCCTCGGGAATTCGAAGCATCATAATTTCAAAAAAACTTTTTTTAGTGTCTCAAAAATTCAATTTAAGTTTTAGTTTAACGGTAGACGTAGAACGATCGGTATTTTTTTTAGTCAAAAACTTGAGAGATTATTCAAGAATTATCCATATAATTATTTTAAAATGTATTTACTATTTATTGTATGCGTTTGTTTATTCAAGCAAATGGTATATATTGACAATAATCAAATAATTCAATTATTCTCTCTCTCGCTCTCCAATTATTCTCTAAAAAAAAAGTTGACACCATTGATGCAATCTAACCATATTTCCTTGTGGTTGCTTCTAGGCAAACCTCCTGGGTGTATTTGCACGGGATTGGGGCAGTTTTGAAAAAAAAAATCTGAATCCGGGGGTCCTTTTGTAATTTTTTTTTTTTAGGGTTTTAATAAAAATGTCCGCATATTAGACGGATTCAAAGAAGACAATCAAATGTGACGATTTATATACGCGTACAACTTAACATGTCTATCAAAGTTTTATTAATGATTAAATTAATGCAGTCATCATGTTTAAGACCGCCACCATGTTGTTGGTGGTGGTGCGTAATGACTATTTAAGTATTTATGTGTTATTACTACAAATTATATTATTATTAGAGTCTAGTTATAGTATATTAGACATTTCAGCTTAAGTGTTATTGGCTTCAAAATCTATCATCAAACAACGAATCAAACCGTTCAAACCTGATATACTTCACGAGTAATAATGTGTTTATATGCAAAATTTATAAATTTCAAATTCATTTAGTATGAAGTCAACCGGTAAAAAAAAGTTAATCTTAAAACATTAATTTTTCATCGTTTTTGACCGCTTGACTTAATTGAAATTAAACATGAGATGGACTATAGTGAGTTGCGAAGTAAAGTGATTATTTTACTTCACACTTATATTTTGTGATTTTAAAGTTCAAAACGTTGATCCGAACCGCTTAACATGATCTCCATATTGAAATGTACTTGGAGACCAAATTTTACATTTTTTGGAAATTTTTTACTATTTATTAAGCTACTTTCAAAATCGCTGATCCGGTGGTCCAGAAATTTTTACTGTTCATCCGGATTTTCAGATTTTCAAAGTGGTTTAATAAATAGTAAAAAAATTTCAAAAAATGTAAAATTTAGTTTCCAAGCATATTTTATTAGGAAGAACATGTTGAAAGGTTCGAATAGGCTATTTGAACTTTGAAAATTAAGATATTATGTGAAGTAAAATAGTCGCTTTACTTCGCAACTCACCGTAGCTCATCTCATTAAACATTATCAAAAGTTAATAAGTTTTGTATGTAAATACATTACTCGTGAAGTATATCGATTGAAAGTTTTGAATGTTTAAATTTATCATTTGAAGTCTATTTTAATAGATATTAGAGGCCAATTAGGCTGAATTGCCACCGATGACAGAGTAGCCGAACTCCTAATTATTAATTGTAATAATTCTGTTATCAATATTTTTAGTACTTCTTTATTATGATTTCAATAACAAAATTCAATACGGAGAGAATTGTCTTTTTTTTTTTTTTTATATATATCCTTGTCAACACTCAACACAACGACAAAAGAAAACGAAAAAAGTTGCAAATCTTGGAACTAAAAAAGGAAGTAGCTAATTTTAAAATAACCATATGTTGCTAATTAAGTGAGTCTATTTTAAAATTGTCTTTCATATTTCATAAAAAAATAGTTTATTTCAGTGAACACCGCACAACCAGAAATTTTCATTTATAAAAAAAATACATTTAAAAATAATATAGAAAATTAGATGGAGTATAGGGAAATTCAATCCCATAGAAAAAACTAAGACTCTAGAATAATTTATCATCAAGGTGAAATACCGTAGTGTCTTCGGAATGTTCTCTCTTTGCAAGGCCTATATAAAAGATGGTTATAAGAATTGGAGGAAGTGAAGAAGGTGCGCTGAGAAAGAAGCTAGATTCTTCCACGTACTGAAACTGTGGAAGCATTAAAATTAATGTAGTCATGTGTAAACGCCCCTTATCTTAAGATCAATGCCAAGACTCTTTTTTCGGAAAAAAGAGAGGAAGAAGACAAAACCTTGGAAGAAAGGTTGGCCATTACCAGGAACAGGAAGACATCCACAAACAGATGGGTAGACTGAGTGGGTCAATCAATGCCTGAAGAATTCTCTCAAGAGCATGGTGTTCACACAACAGAACAGAAAAGATGGATAAAATAGTTATTTATCGTGTCAAAATAGCCCTTGACTAAGGGGAGGAATTGCTCTGCGTCGTGCATAACTTTTTTCATTGAATCAATGATTCGGTTTTTTAAACATTTCTAAAGAAATCAGACTGAATTATTGATTCGGTTTCTTTATCTACTTGAAGCAGTTCATAAGCTTACATGAAATTAAAAGATTCAGAGGTAAATTTATTGTGTGATTTTTTGTGTAGTCGTATGAGGTGGTGTAGTAACGAAAAAAAATTGAAATTAAATTGAGATGGTGTAGTCGTATTGACGTGGTGAAATTAAATTGAGATGAAAATATGCAGTCAAATTTTTCTCTTTTGCACTTTAGTTTCTTTCTATTATATCTCATTATTTCATGATAGAGGTGAAATTGAAAAATAGTAGTTTTTCTACGTGTTGGAATTAGCTCAATTCTACTATTCTAAACGTGCCAAACATTAGTAAAATTGTATGAAATACGAGGCTCTTCGCTTTCCCCTTTTTCACTATTTCATTCATTTGCTGAACAGTCCCAAAATTTTGCCAATAAGTTGGTCACTCGTAAATTGCTTATTTTGGAAGGGGCTAACTAAAAAAATACTAAGATTTGACCGCGGCTTGCTGATGCATGTATGATGTATATCTTATTCTTTTTCCTTGCCCAACTCGCCACATCACATCTCCCTCCTGAAAATTACTATCATGCTGACTTGTGAGTGCTCAGTAGGTGGAGATCTAAATCATAAGTCGCTAATGACAAAACAAACTAAACAAAAGAAAAATAAAAACAAAACCTAGAAAAAAAAAAAGAATAAACAAAAGGCATGGTTGAGACTCAGAGAGGGAACAGCAAAAAGGCAGAAGCAGTCCATCCAGCTCTATTTATTGGTTTATTCTTCTTCCTCTTTCTCTCTCATTCTAAAATCCACTGCATCTTCCTCTTCTAAGCATCAAAGTATAAACTTACGTGGAATCTCATCTCAGCTTCCATTGGCTTTTCTTTCCTCTTAATTTTTTAAACTAAGCTTTTTAACCTCTCTCTTTCATCGTATCACAAATTGACTGCTCTTTTATTTGTCGATAACCTACTTTTTAGTTTGGAGCACTGCGCCGCCTCGCCTTCTGATTTCGTGCCATTTTTGGATAAAATAGAGACGGCGATGCCGATAAAAGCACTGCTTGGATAAATACATGGACTTGGCGGTATATTTTTGTCTCTTTTCTTAAAAAAAAACCCAGTAATATGCTTGACACCAAAATCTAATCAATAATAAATGTGTTTTGATGATTATAGGCGAGAAGTAGAAGTAAAGTTAACATCGGATTTAATCTTTTTGAATGGTGTCCATGGAGAAGACCTTCTTCCGTTTTATTTCAGGTACAAAATTTCCTTTTTGTCTGTCTGATCTCAATCTCACACTTAATTGGAGTTCCAAATTGGACTTCAATTTTATATTATGATTGTTTTGGTAAAAATCTTTTCTTTCCATACTGGTAATGAGTTTAGCAATATAAAGTGGATTGCTCTGATAGAGCATCAATGTGTGCTTGAAGCTACATAAATAATTTTAAAATAAAAAGTGCTTCTGAGGAAGAATGCTTCCATGAGGACTATATTGTGAAGAATTTGATTTAAAAGGTCGAAAAGAAATTGGAGCCTTACCTACCTTATCAGCTGGTTACCGGGCTGAGTGTTGACTGGTTACCAAAGCTCTGATATGAAAATTTGTAATCAATCATAACTAAAATTAAGAAATTGTATTGCTTCATTTGGAAACATATCTGGTTTGAACGTCATCTTGATTGCTCCAGTTGCAAAGAGTTCCATTTCCTTCTACCCTCTCTGTAGATTGGGACTTCTTCACTGCTTCTGTCCCCCTTCCTTAATGAAGTCCAAGTCCCCTCTTCCCTGATTCAGCTCCTAAAACATTCCTTTCTCCTCCCTATACAATTCATGTAAAAATAACTGTGGGGATGGGGATGGACTTAGAATGGATTTAATGGATGAGAGATGGTGGAGGTTGAGGGTTCTGAGCAAGTAAGAAGATGATGGATGGCCATATGCTATTAATACAATAGATTTGATGGCCTGGATTTGATCTGGAAAGATAAAAAATTGGGATTTAATTTTGTAAGAAGGATTTTGAACTAAATTCTGTATGTTCTTGTACAATGGGCTTGAAAATTCTGGTTCATAATTTTATTTGGTGCACACTAAAATTATTTACAATTAACCTCGTCTGACAAAGCCTTGTCGCTGATGGAAGAGAGAGCTGGGCGGGAAAGAGGAGGGAAACATAAATTTTTTACTAGCTTTTTGTTTCTTTTTAGTACAAATGGGAGAAATTTGGAAACTTCCGACTTTTAATTCATTTTAGTTAAAATGGAAGTATCAGATCTCAAAGGGACGCGTTTTCTTTAGATGCTGCAATAGAGTAAAAAAAATAACCGATTATCATGTTGAATTTCAACTTCACCCTTTTTACATTCAGTAGCTCAAGGAGCCCATTGAAGCATAATTCACTTTTTATACCCAACATGCAGAAAATCTTTCTTGTCATCTTATATAAAATAGCCATCAGCATTTTATTTGTTGTCAATAGTGTGATTCAGATCCAGGATTGAACTAAAGCCTAGCTTTGCAGATAGCAAGCGCAATTTACTCGTTGACACATTTGTTCTTTTATTCTTGTAGTCAAAACATTTTCTTTATTGCCATATTCTTGCTGTTACCTTTGTTGATGGGGAATATCTTTTGAATGTTTTTATTTACAATGTTTTGCAGGCCTGGTTTGCTTTTGCTTTCAAGTATAAAACCGGTCCTTGATAGTGATACAATATAACAAATTTCTGTAATCAGTAAAAACTAAGCTTGGATTTTAGTTGTTGAGAAATGGGGAACTCAGGGAAACTAGAAAAGAGCAGCAGTGACCTAAATGTGAGTTTTGGGTACCAGTGCGACTCCTCTGAAGCCTCTTCAGAGAGTGATGATAATTCATTTACCAGAATCCACACAAGCAAATCCTTCTCTTGCTTGTCTGGTGCAGCTATCAGTGCCAATTTCACCCTGGCAAATACCGATATTTGCGGTGGTGTAATTGCCCGTGAAATCTTACCCGATTTGGACTCCCCCAATTCCTTCAGAAAGCTCGTTCCCTCTCCATCTTTATCAAAGCTCGACCTCCTTTCTACTTCTTCTTTGAGAAGTAGCGGACTGACAAACGGTTGCCACACCAGCAATGGATGTTTATTTGAAATAAGTCCAAACGAATCCTGTAGATCATCCAGTGCACCAACCAAGCTGGAATCATCAAGTTTTCTCAATGCAATGGATGTTCAGACTGCCGGTGGGGCAGCAGGGGAAGACCGTGTCCAGGCAGTCTGCTCCGAGAGAAACGGCTTGCTATTCTGTGGCATTTATGATGGATTCAACGGTCGAGATGCTGCTGACTTCCTAGCCAGTACGTTGTATGACAACATAGGATACTACCTCTACCACTTGGAGGGGCATATTAAACAATGTCAGAATGTGTATTTGTCAAACCACAAGAGTGTGCAAAGTGAGCTAACTCTGGCCATTAGAATTCCGGACGCAGAACAACAGGGAATAGAACTGATATGGTCTGAAAGCTTCCAGAATGGGGTGGTGGATTGCCTTGTGCGCGCGGTAGAACAAGCTGAGAATGATTTTCTGTCCAGGGTGGAGAAGGAAATGGAGGATAGACCTGATTTGGTGTCGGTCGGGTCATGCGTTCTCATTGCGCTTCTCCATGGGTCAGATCTGTTTGTCCTGAACTTAGGGGACAGTAGAGCAGTACTGGCTACCGTTGATAACAACACATTGAAAGCGGTTCAATTGACCGAGACACATACTGTCGACAACGATTCGGAGTTAGAAAAGCTTCAGGCCGACCATTCTGACGATCCTCAAGTTGTGAGCTACGGCAAAATAAAAGGGAAGCTAAAAGTTACCCGTGCTATTGGAGTTGGCTACCTGAAAAAGAGAAAATTCAATGATGCACTCATGGGCATTCTGCGGGTAAAGAATTTATGCAGTCCGCCATATGTGCACACCAACCCACACACCTTGAGCCACAGAGTTTCTGAAGATGACTTGTTTGTTGTTCTGGGCAGTGACGGCCTCTTTGATTTTTTTGGCAATGATGAGGTTGTCGGTATCGTTTCTCAGTTCCTCCAGGAAAACCCATTTGGCGACCCTGCAAAGTACCTAATCGAGCAACTATTGGTTCGAGCAGCCCAAAATGCAGGTAATTTCATTTGCTTAACCCATAAGATGGTCTCTGGTCAGGGTTTCCTTGTTAAACCGAAACAGCTTTTGATTTTAAAATAAGGGTTCATTAACCCTGAAATCCATCTCCTTTTTACATGACTCTAATGAAATTAAACATGTGTCGCTTTATAGAAAGGTGAGGTCTATCACCAGAATTGATAGGCATATAGTTCAAAAAACAGTTTGTTTTATCCTCGTTATATCTTAATCTGGTGTGCACTAGGTGGCCAATGAAATGCACAGTATGTTTATTATTTATTGAGTTCCTAATAAGATGTTATTCTCAATTTCATGCAGATCTTAGTGTTGAAGACTTAATGAATGTACCGGCTGGAAGGAAGAGGAAGTATCATGACGACGTTACTGTCATTGTTATTCTCCTCGGTAATAAGTTGCGTACCTTGACTGCATCCACTTCAATTTGAGTTCCTTTCTGGTACTCATTCCAGTCGGAAATACTTTGGATTTATATGTGAAATATACAACTAGCATGTTGTGTTGTGGTCATAATGTATAATAAATAAGGTCTGTTTGGAGGACCATGCATGCTTTTTCTTTATACTGGGACTTGTCTAGTGTGTGTACCCTTGTTTGAAAGGATTGCTTTGATTATTAAATGGGGTGAATGTACTTGTATTTTTGATAAAAATATTTTGTACAGGATTGTGAAAATTTGAAACTGAATTATTGCTGGTATTTCCGATTTTATTTAAAGGGTCGAAGCAGGCAAGCAGCAGAATGTTTTTTTTTTTATTCTCCAGTTGGCAGCAAATTGGATCATATAATAACTTCAATTAGATAATAATGGACTGTAGGTGCCGAAATTTTTTTAATTAGCACCTTGAAAATTTGAAATTAAACCACCACCACCCAAAACTCCAAATTTGAACTTTTACCACTCATGCATATTTAGTTCGGGTACCAAATTTTTTGATGCGCAGACTGGGTATGCGTACGAAATTAATATATTTTTATTTTTATTTTTTGGTGGCACCCTTGGTATGCGCATCAAATATTTTTTTTTTAGTTTTGTTCTAAATTGTTTGAAACTTTTGGTCTAATTTTTTTTTTTGTTCTATTCTATTTCGTTCTGTGGTATTTAGAAATATATGTACACATAAAATTTGAAGGTGAAATTGTAGAAAATAAAACGCATTTATTTAACAAATAAAATTTTGAACTAAATTTGATTTAAAAATGACTACAACAAATTATACGCACAATCTGAACAGTGTTTTGTACTAAGTTGGTGCGCAAATTGTTACAAATTTTACGCACAATTCGACTAACGTTTCGTACTACAAATTATATGCAAAATAGAAAAAAAAAATTTAGGTCAAAAATATCAAACAATTTAGAATTATAAAAAAAAGTTGGTGGATACGCACCAAATAATAAAAAAATCAATTTGGTATGTATAATGAGGCATCAAAAATTTTGGTGCGCAAACTAGGTATACTATATGCGGAGTGCGTATCCTCCGACATATCTCATATTTTGCGTGACCGACGTGTCCAGTGCCTATTTGGAGGTGACGTAGGGAGCCAGTATTATTTGAGCTTTGAGATTCGCGCAGAACGTATTGCAACGGTTGAGATTTTCCAAAAAATCACACAAAATATGAGATATCTCAGAGGATGCGAATTTTCGTATGCGTGTGTGGTAAAAACTCAAATCTGAAAGGTTGAGTGTTATTTTTTTAATTTTGATTTATTATATTGCTAACTACAAAAAATTCGACTGTAGGTGTAGGGTTAAAATATGTGTTGAAGGTCAGTTCATGGGTTTTGGACCTTTTTTTATTAAATTCTAGCGTCAAAGTACACATCATCCACTTAGGAGTTAGGACAATTGTTTGTCTTTTTAAAGTGGGTTTTTGGTACTATTTATCCTCCTATCTTTCTATTTAATTATCGTCTCGGGTTCTCCGCCTACTTGATGACGTGTATCTAATCACTTTCCCCTCACATGCTATGTTGATAAGATCAAGATCATAGCTGATAACTGGGAACAGGAATATTCAACTGTGACATTTTGTTTTTCGGGGTTTGGCTTTCGTAGATTTATTTTGGAATTATGCATATTACGATTTGTTACTGTATTAGAGTTTTATATTTGAGTTTTCAAATTCTAACGGTCGATCCGAACCGTTCATCTTGTTCTCCATATTAATATGTGTTTGGAGACCAAATTTTACATTTTTTGAAATTTTTTTACTATTTTTTTAGATTTATTGAAAATCACTGTTTTTGGATGGTTCAGAATTTTCAGATCAAGTGATTTTCTAAATATCTAAAAAAATAGTAAAAAATTTTCAAAAAATGTAAAATTTGGTCTCCAAACACATATTAATATGGAGAATAAGATGAACGATTCGGATCGACCGTTAGGATTTAAAAACTCAAATATAAAGCCGTAACACAGTAACAACCCGTAATATGCATAGTACCATAGACTCACTCTTTATTTTGTGTTATAATATTTTTGACGAGCTATGTCCATGGAGTCATGGACTAACTGCTGATTGCTTGTTGCTAAATGACAAAAGGACAAGAAAGAAATTTCACATTGTTTAGAGTTCTCAATAGCACGTAGGGGTGGCAACGAACCGAACCGAACCAAATTTACCTTAGGTTTGGGTTTGGTTTGAATTAATTTCGAACCGAATCAAACCCATTTCGAATCGAATTAATTGCGAACTATACATTTTTTGAATCGAACCCGAATCGAATCATGAACTAAATTATTTTTTAGCAGTCCTAGTTATACCGGTAGTTTATACATTAATTTTTTCTCGCGAGACAATTCACATGGCTTTCTTTTACTGGTATGAACTATGAAATGAGTGTTTTTAAGTTGAAAAATTGTTTATGAAAAAATACATCAGAGATGGCCAGTCATCTAGGCCGGAGAGACAGCCAGTCGCCGAGAGCGTCGGCTAGATTTTAGAGCTAGAGGGAGAGTGAGTTACGGAGAGGTGGAGAAAGAACTAGGTTATTGAGATTTGAGAGCGAGGGAGTGTCAGCTAAGTTAAATTATGACTCTCTATCTTGGATTTTAATTTCATCAGGTAAATGGACGGCCGATGTTATTATGAGATTCGAACCATAAAAATGATCGAACCCATTTCGATCAAACCAGGCTAGGTTTGGGTTTGGTTTGAATTAATTCCGAACCGAACCTGATTTGGTTCGTTTCAATTCGAACCCATTTCGAACCCGAATCAAACCCAAATCAAACCCGAATCAAACCCGAATCGAATCACGAACCTCGAATTTTTTTGCCAGCCCTAATAGCACGGGACAGCATCAGTAAGAATTTTGAATTTCTGGGCGTCTTAAAAATTATTCTTGTGTTAAATCGAACAGTCTGAATTATCACATCTGTTCCTGTCATTTTCTGTAGAGAAGTTCTAAAGGACACGTCTTTCCCATTCGTTAATTGCTTGTGGTTTCATATAAAAAACATTCTTAAATGTCAATTTTTGCATTAATTTTAGAAGATGTATCCAGTAAACAGTTTTGTTTTAACATGATATATTTAAACTAGTATGGTGTTCGTGGGTTGCAACGGAAATATATTATAAGAGAATAAAAATAAATTCTCATAAAAATAATATATTTTTATAAAAAAATAGATCAAAAAAATAATTATTCAACAAAATTCATAAATAAAATTTAAATAAATTAGAACGGAACTTTTTATAGGAGAGAAAATATATTAAAAATTCATTTTTGTTCATACATACATACGTTGATTTTGTGTGGTATATTTCATTGCAATAAAATAGTGCAATTTGTTATTTTAGCATTTTATCAATCTATTATAGTCTCCTGCATGAAAATGTGTATAGTTTTTGCTATTAATGTAGATATGTAATCTTTATTGCTATAACATGTGGATTTGTATTTTTATTGCTATTAACTTGGACCTTATTGCTATTATGTGTGGATTTGTATTCTTAAATGTCACACAACAAAATAAAAAATTGCAGTGATTACTGTGGATCAAATCAGGAGGATTTAGTTAAGTTTTCAGAAAAATAGAAAAATCATAACATTACATGTGGTGAGTACATGTCTAAATAAATTTAATCTTCTGCAAGTAGAAAAACATCAAAAATATATATAAAATAATAAAAAGGAAAAAACAAATTATTTAATTCGAGAGCTGATATTCAATATGAAATTTCATATGAATATTTAATGTAAAAATGGAGATCTATTCAATGCCCTTCATCTTTATTCGGTTTTACATCGTGAGTTGCACTCAGAGTCTGTGCTTTGTGATACCTTTAATAAAGATATCAACATAATTTTTTTGAGAAAAATATTTTATTGAAAGTTGCATTATTGTTTATTTTATAACTAATAAATTAGGTTAATTGAAGGTCTGTGCTTTGTGATAATGCAACCAGAAACATTTACCAATTAATTATATCTCTATTTGTAAGTGCCATAAATGATATATCTTACAAATACAGGAGTTCGTATCCTCTCAGGTATTGCAGAGGATTGCCTTCACTTTACGGTTTGAGAATAAATCTCAACCGGTTTGGGATTCGGGTCACCATAGGGATCAGTATTTTTGGGTATTGAGATTCGTGTCAAGTTAAAAAGAACGGTCGAGATCTAGTAATTGTAAAAGATTCTCTTTTCAGGTATTGAAGAGTATGTGAATTCCAAATACAGGGGAGTACTTCATCAAGTCGTCTTCTTCCCTCTTTTGCCTAACTCCTTGCAAAATTCACCAAAAAATCAGAAAAAACATAAATAAAAGTTTGGAGAGTAAATGGATGTGTTCATATCAGAGGAATATGTGAGGAAGAGAGAAGAGATGAAGAGAAAAAGGCTACAGAGAGAAAGGCAAGAGGAACAGTTGTTAATCCACTTGGGCATGGCCTCTGATGAGATCTCTCAGCTCTTATCAAATGATAACAATTATTCTCCAAAGACACCAACGATTTCATCACCAATTATATCAAGGCTGCTTTATTTGCCTCCAAACTCTACTGATGCTGCCATTACTAATCATCTGTTTGAGTGCTTTAAGCCTTACTAGTTTTCTTTCTGTTTTCCTTTTTTTTATTCCTTTCCTTTTGTAGAATAAAAGGGGATGCTTTTTTTTAATTTTTTTATAATGACCTTTAACCTACTTTTTCAAAATGAGAAAGAAAAGCAAAAGTTTCTGCATTTATTGTCTGATATTAAATGCAACTGATATTGACTTCAGGGTTTTTTAATTGAAATTTTGTATAAAGGAAAATAATTTTGCCTCAAAATTTAAAGTCACGGATAAATTAATTCCAGAGAACGAAGAGTGAAATAGATGATAGAAATAAAAGAAACAGAGAAGTATAAAAGGTAGTTTTTAGCTATTTAGTTCAATATAAGCTGTATCCTGTATGATCTTTGTTCTAGGTTAATTTTTGGATACCCATGAACATTTTTTCTTTTTTGTTAGAACGAAACAAATTAATGTTACTGAGAGGAAAATAAATCTGCTGTAATTCTCAGAGAATTACAGACCCTGTAATTCCGATTCCAACCTTTAGTCTTTCTGGAGATGCATGCATAAAAACTTACTTTTTTGAAAACGTTTTCGAGATTACAGCAGATTCTTTAATTTCTCTCGGAATTACAGCAGATTTGGACTCGACAAAGAGGAAGGCCATAGGAGCAGTTGCTATTCCAGTTGTCTTTAAAATGCCTTCCATAGTTTGTCAATGTTTACTGAAAAGTTTGAGTAATTATTAAAAAAAAAAAAAAAAACACTAACTTGTGCTGTCTCTGGCATTAGGTAATAGGTACGCTTTTCATAGTGTTGTAAATAACGGAATGCAGTTATTAGACATACAGGGTATTGCCAAATGATTAATCAAGAATAATCGGTTATGATCGGAAATAATTGGCCGATTAATTAGAAAAATTTGTGACAATTTGGTTACCGTCAACGGCTAATCAGCCGATTAATTGGCTTAAACAGACGTTTTTTACAACACTGATATCAATAAGTGCTACATTGCATCTTATACAACAACAAAATAATCAAGTAATCGATCTAGACAACCTAACTGACAGAATGAGCGTGTTAAACAACATTTCAGCTTCAAATCATTCAAAGCAAAAAAAAAAGGACTTCAAATCATGTCACTCCTGAAAGAATAAAAATATTGACAGAGCTAATTTGACTTAATGCAATGTATTAGTCATATTTTTGTTTATTCTCTATTAATCGTGAGCTGCTTGAAGTTAAAATAAATCTGTTGATATTTTTATTCGGAGAAAATTATAGAGCATCCATGATAGTCTGCATGACCTAGAATATCATCTATTATCAAATTGAATTTCAAGATAGAAATTCAAAATTTATGATTAATATTACTTGGCAAGGAAGTCTTTATGACCTTATCTAGTATTTCCACGAAGTTATCAATACAATCTTTTCTAAAGCAACGTGATAAAAAAAATAGTGAATATCCATGCTTTATTTTGTTATGCCTGGACAGGAACCAATGAAGTAAGCATCATATTTTTAACATCCCACAACATAAGAACATAAGAACTAATATTTAATATAGTAGCAAATGACAACACTCTTCTGGTAAGAGATCCTGAGTTTGAAATTCGAATATAAATATTAAATAAAAGTTAATATGCTGGATTTATGGTTTTCTATCTTTAAAAAAAAGGATTTTCATGCATACCCCTCAAAAACTCTAAAATTACGTATTTGCCTCTCTAAACTTCGAAATTATGTATTCCCTCCTCTAAATTAAAAAAAAAATCAAAAATTTACTCATTTATTGTCTTTTACATTAAAACTCATTTTAAATTTATATTAGATATCCATTTTACCCTTTATTAAAAAAACATAACAAATATGTAGGATGTTTAAGAAAAATACATGTCTTATAGTCGGTTTCCGAAGAAAAATGGTTCATTTCTCTACTTCTGATGCATACACAAGGGTATACCTAAAGATCACCGTGTATACGTAAGAAGTAAAAAAAAAAGAATCACTTGTCTTCGAAATCTTATCAAATATAAGACTGACATTTTTTTTAAACATGCTACAGATTTTTTGTGCCTTTAATAAAGGGTAAAATGAGTATTTTGTAAATTTAAAATAAATACGTAATTTTGAATTTTTTTTTTTTTTAGGGATACACGTGAAATTCCCCCTAAAAAAAATACCAAAATGTCAGTTTGAAAATTTTCTTTAGATATTGAAAAATAAAAGGGCTTACGTGGCAAGGAGAAAGATAGTTCCGTCTCGTAGTCTCCTACTCTCCTGCTCTTGAAAATTTAAGAACTTAATTCTTATTAAATTAAAGAATTCATTGAAGACTGCTAATTAGTAATTATTTATTTTCAGCCCATCAATAATATAAATATTCTTTTTTAAATTGTACACATCAACATATTCAAATCCAAATTATCTTAAAGAATATTGATGATTTTAATTGAACATAAAAACTGACAGTATACAATATGCATTATTTTACACGTAAGATCGATGTTAAATTTTCCATTTAATAAATCAACGTGGCAGCCGCTGCCATGTTTAAAAAAAAAAAAAAAAAAAAATCGATGTTAAGTTAATGATCCAACTTGTGAATAATAATCCAACACTTCAACCATCAGGGGCAAACTCAGTATAGGATCAGGAGGCGGCCGCTCTCTTTGAATTTTAAGTTTTAGTGGTGATTTATCAATACCGATCGATTTTGCTCTTTCTTGGAAATTTTTTTATCCCCTCTTGATGTTTAATTTGTAATTCGAGTTAAATTTAGTGTTAAAATCAAAATAAATTTTTTGAATTAGAATTGGTAATTAGAATTATAAGTTAAAAAATCAGAAATTATAAGTCAGAGTATTGGAAAATATATATCAAAGTATTGTTTTTTTTATTGAGTATCCAATTAGTTAATGGGTTTAAATCCGATTTGATATTTTTTTACCTCTCCTGA
The DNA here is from genome assembly GCF_964058835.1 of Carex rostrata. Taxonomy (NCBI): domain Eukaryota; kingdom Viridiplantae; phylum Streptophyta; class Magnoliopsida; order Poales; family Cyperaceae; genus Carex; species Carex rostrata. Next base: position 3,379,066 of record NC_135920.1, on the reverse strand, counting down.
CGAAAATCCTGAATCTGTCCCTGTCAACCATAGAATTTTCTTAAATTGAGCTAATGTACTCCATATATGTTGTGGAGTATGAACTCACACATATACTCCGTAAATAGTTTTTAAGACAAAATAACGAGTACGGCTAATATAACATCAGTGTCATTTCAGTCTATATAACACCAACTCCAAAACTTATCAAATCGAGTTCAAATAGTGAATCCAAACTGTTCAAACCAATTTACTTTATGAGTAATGCGTTTACATGCAAACTTTTTATATTTTCGAGTTATTTTAGTATCAAATCAAGCGACAAAAAAATTGAAAAATGAATGTATTAAAATTAACTTAAAAACTCACACATTTGACCGCTTGACTTGATACCAAATAAACTCAAAAACTTATAAATTTTATATGTAAACGCACAACTAATGAAGTAGATCGGTTTGAACGGTTTAAATTCACTATTTGAACTCGATTTGATAGGTTTTGGAGTTAGTGCTATATATACTGAAATGACACTAATGTTATATTAGCCATACTCCAAAATAACTTCAACTGAAATTTGATTCTACATTTTCCCGCGAGCATTATTAATTTATTATGCAACTATTATAACTCACTATAACAACCCAACTAAAACATTTTAAATCAATATACATAGTTACATACATCAACAGCGTCCCGGCCCCCGCGGCCCCACTCAAAAGTCAAAACCCATTCCAGCTTCTCGTACTTATCCTCCTAAAATATGACATACGATGTGACATATGTATTCTCTCTCGTTTTTTTTTTTCATCTTCTCCCTATTGGCTACTGGAAACAAAGATTAATTACGATAACGGCGATTGCAGATTCGCAGCCGTTATCTCGATTAGAGATAGATCGCCAAAAGCCCCCCAAACCCTAATCCGAGAGGCATTCATCGCAAATGGTCGGTGCCGGGAGCGGTGGCGGAGGTGAAAGGGACGGCGAGGGCTCAGAGGAACAACAAAAGAGGTCGGAGATCTACACATACGAAGCCCCATGGCACATCTACGCAATGAACTGGAGCGTGCGGCGCGACAAGAAGTACCGCTTAGCCATCGCCAGCCTCTTGGAGCAGCTACCTAACCGAGTGGAGATCGTCCAGTTGGACGATTCGACTGGAGAGATACGGTCCGATCCTAACCTGTCCTTCGAGCACCCTTACCCCCCTACCAAAGCCATGTTTGTGCCCGATCGAGACTGCCTTCGGCCCGACCTCCTAGCCACCTCAGCCGACTTCCTTCGCATCTGGCGCATCAATGACGACTCAACAGGCGTTGAGCAGAGGGCCGTCTTGAATGGCAACCGCAATTCTGAGTTTTGCGGGCCCCTTACCTCTTTCGATTGGAACGAGGCTGAGCCACGCCGTGTGGGCACCTCCTCAGTTGATACCACCTGCACCATATGGGACATTGATAGAGAGGCAGTTGATACCCAGCTGATTGCACATGACAAGGAAGTGTATGACATTGCATGGGGTGGGGTGGGTGTTTTTGCGTCAGTCTCTGCTGACGGGTCGGTACGGGTGTTTGATCTTAGGGACAAGGAGCACTCCACTATTATTTATGAGTCGTCTGACCCGCCTGATACACCACTGCTACGGCTAGGGTGGAACAAGCAGGATCCTCGGTACATGGCCACCATCATAATGGATAATCCCAAGGTGGTTGTGCTGGACATTCGCTACCCAACATTGCCCGTAGTAGAGTTGCAACGGCACCAAGCAAGCGTCAATGCCATTGCTTGGGCGCCGCACAGCTCTTGCCACATCTGCACTGCAGGAGACGACTCTCAGGCGCTTATTTGGGACCTGTCATCGATGGGTGGGGGAACAGGAGGAGGATCCGGTGCAGTCCAGCAGGCTGCAGCAGCAGAAGGTGGGCTAGACCCAATACTCGCATACACTGCCGGAGCAGAGATAGAGCAGCTGCAGTGGTCATCCACACAACCTGATTGGGTTGCTATTGCCTTTTCCAACAAGCTCCAGATTCTCCGGGTCTGAGATGAGATGTAAAATTTACTTAAATGAGGAATGGTGTTTGTTTTACTAATTGTTGCCGCATGATCCTTTGCAAAATGTGCAAGGGGGCTAGTAGGGAAGAACATTGGAACACTTTAGTTCAGTGGTTTGATTTCAGTTAGACAGTTAGTATGAGATTGATCTCTGCAGTTAGCTGTACTTTGTATATGGTCATTTGATTGCATTGTTGAGCAGAACCATAGAAGACTGTTTTTAGTTGAGTGATTTAAGTTTACTTAGATTTATATATGTTTGGACGAACTTCTTATTTATTTTTGGCTTTCTAAGAAGATTTTATTAGAGAAACTTGCTTGATAGATATTTGGTTTTGTTGGCTAAAAAAAAGCTTTTGATTATAAATAATTTAAAAAATCACCGTTTTATCTCTTTACTAGTAAGCAAATAACCAAAAGAAAATTGTCCGCCAAGCGTCTGTTGTTTCACTATCAGGGAGGTTCATATTACTATTTCAAGATGTGCGGAAATAATGTATTCAATGTATGATTCACTTAAGACCAAGTGGACTGAATACCAGTACTGGTAGAAATGTGAGCCCAGTATCTATAACCATGAACATTAATTAGTGTAATTCTTTCCACCTCATTTTTTGTTACTCAGAATAAGAATAAAGTTCTCCCGTTACAATCGGTAATCAGCCCATACAAGTAATTAGGTGAACAACAGATATAGTTCTATATTTTAAAGGATGGAAGTATTCTGAAGGGAACTTATTTAACCGATACTGATTTCCTAGAGACAGTTAGCATTGTTAATTCAATACTTGACAAAATTTATTTTTGCTTAGTTAAGGTTGTGTTTAATTCTTGAATGTTAAACTGCAGATCAGTTGTTAATTGTATCTCCGGTTAAGACTTGCAATACCAACTGAAGCATTTTTAAAATGAGCACAACTTAGCAGATATTCCTCTCAAAGCAATATGCAACATACAACGAATTTTCCAAGTCACATGAATAACAAATGGTTGTATCTTCTTATGAGATAACTAAATAAAGAATGAATGTTAGCTGCCTATTTGCATCTGTTGGATGTACAACTGTACATGATACTTAAAACAAGCACGCACTAATCATGAGAGGAAAAGACCTGGCTCCAGAGCATTTCGGCATAAATGCGCTCCTCTTCTCCCTCTTCAGAATCCCCAATTATTTGCTCATACTCATCAGCATCATCTTCACTAATCTCAGTCATCTCTTCCAGAGGATCAACTGCCATAGACTGAGCCTCAGCTAAGGCCTCCCGCATTGCTTGTGCAGTTGCTGGTCGGTCCTCAGGTTTATATTTTGGTGCTGGTGTTTCAAATGGCAACTTGACATCATCTATATTAATCACAGTTTCATCACTCACACTGTTCTGTAGATGAAGAAAAATTATGCCCAGCTCATAATTGCAAATATGCAATTTCGGACCTAATGGCAATGAAGAGGGATGGAGAGTTCGACCCCAAGCAGCTGGACTGAAATTGTGGGACCCACAGTAAATCCATCCAAATGAGCTTCCATCTACGTTGGACTGGAAGCGCCTACGTGCAACCTTATTTGCATGTAAAAACAGAATTGTTTATTGTGTTATCAAGAAAGTATTTTATGACCAAAATTAAGGACAGCACCGGCAACTTCTGATACTGTGTGACTGGGGGTTTTGCACAACTTGGGCTTCTAGCCAGAATAGGGTGAAATTGAGCCTTAATTGAGGCATAATTGTGGATTGAATTAAGGTTAAATATGGTGAAAAATTGATTTCGAGGAAGCAACCAGTAGCCACCGTACCAGTACTAATTTCATTATGATATGGGCAAGTACGCTGTAAAGTAAAGGGAAATTTTCACTGAAATCACGAAGTGACAAGAAACTAACATCTTTGGCAAGTGGTAAGATATTTCATACCTTGACATGCATAGGATATCCGATTCTATCAGATGGATATGGAATTGCATCGTGGAATATACCTGCAGGTCTCAGTCTTTGCCATGTTTTCTGTTATATCAAATAAACAAAAAGGAAATGAATTCATATAATTACTAACCAAAAATCATCTATCATGTACCGTATTTAAAATAATTTAGTCATGTAAAATTGGCTACAAGGTATCATTAGTAGCTACTAAAACAACTCTATTCTTTTCATCACCGCATTACATCTTTGGAAAATTCATCCCCTAAAACATCTCTTGCAACAAACAGCAGTCAACTACACTTGAATTTAGGCAAAAAGGTTAATTTCATGAATTCACCCAAAGGGTTATATAGAGTGCACATCCTACATATAGGTCCCTAATATATTCCATAATTTCCCTTTTACATAACTACCCTTTTAAACTTGATTCTCAACAACTACAATTCCGAGTTTCTAATAGGGAAAGGAAAAAACTTCTATCGTTTAGTAAATGAACTTTCTTGTTTCTACTTTGGATACACTCTAGTTTGTCATTTAATTACAACATATATTTCTAGTTTTCCTATTTGGCAATATTTACCTCTTACAACAAAACTCCAATCTGACAAGTGAAAAGAAGAGTTCTCTTCTGACAGGAAAAACAAATATTTGTATTGTCATTTAGCCAAAAAAAAAATCAAGTCTCTCATCTTCTACTTTATTATATTTCTCTGCCATCTAATTATAGCAGATATTTTTTTACTCCTCTTTGGCAAAATTCACCTTTCCAACAGCCACTATCTATTCCAATAAACATTACCTATAATTTTGAGCTAATGAAACATAAGAGTTCACCTCTGACAGGCAAAGTAGGTATCTGGATAGATGGACTCCACAAACTCCACTTCTGACTCGATCAATAGTAGGAAACAAAAATTTTATCGAAGGGTTTTTAAGCTCATGCTCGACCCTCCAGCAGCCCCACTGACACAGACAGAAGTTTGATTAATTAATATAATGAACTATCTTGTTAAGAGAAACAAGTCGACTAAATTTTTGCATCAATATCCAAAGGACAGGGAATACGAAGCAATAATTCAAGTTTTGCCCTTCTCTTTGAGAAGACTTAAACTCAGATTAAATGGCTACATAGGTCTCAAGTAGCCTGTCTCTTTGAGCAGTAATCAGATCTTAATAACTAAATGGAAATAATTTTAGAAAGGGATGAGACAACAAATTTTGATTAGAAATATTTGGTACCTCAGGGTCAGACTCTTGTGAGTCAGAGTAGTTGTACGATCTTTTACCGGCAGCTGTAGAGAAATCTGCCAGAAAATCTGGATTGAGTGAAGTTCCTACTGAAGAAGACCCTTTGTAACATGAAACAATAAGGAATAAGAGAAACGTATTTGAATTATACATTGACAGAGAAGTAGACATTATAGAAAAGAGAAGCTATTATCAGCATACTCTTACCATAGATAAAATCTGTTTCTAACGACTCAGGCCACTTGTGTTGAGACAAGACCTGCATAACAAAATCATAGGATAATGAAATAAATTGCAAGTTGCTGGTCAAATCATGCTGATTCATTTTCAGTAAAAAAATCTCTAATGATCAATTAGCTTCAGGAATATAAAGGACCTTAGTACAGATAAGTCTATCATTATTATTCCTAAAAGATCTACTGATTCCACTAATTATCACTCTGGAAATGAAGCCATGTTATGGATGCAGTTAGTCACTTTCAAAGAGTAAGGATGTTACCAATGACACAAACAGCAGTTGAACAACTGAGGTGTATTGGGAATCAAAATTATAGAACTCTAAATGGGTACCTCTCGTAAGCGCCAGAGACCAAAGGACCTTTTCAATGATGCCAAAAGGGAGCACAATGAAGCCAGGAGCAAGTCCTCGTGAATCAACTCTGACATTCTATCAAAATTGGGTCCCTACATACCAAAAAGTTTGATAACTAAATAAGGCAGTTGCAAACATTAAAATGTGAAGTAAGAAATACAAAATAATGTAAATTAAATAAGAATAGAATATAACGTACCTTCAATAGATAAAGAAATAGCTGTACTCTGGTGTTCGCTCCAGCATATGCAGCTTCTAGGGTTTCTTTAGGATATATGAATGCAGAAAAAGAAAGGAGAGCAGAATCACTGAGAGGAGATACCCACTTTGCTATCTCCCTTGGCAAAAAGCCAAGCTGGATTGAATCTACAAATGTATTACTTCTTCACTTAAATCTATAACAAAACTGATTTAAGAGCCTTATCTAACAAGAAGGCAATCATGATGATATTAAGTTGATCCAAAGAACAAGAAGCATTCATACCACCCCCGAAATCGCCATCTCTATCTTTCATAATTACACTGACAGCATTGGCATCAGCAGGTATATTTGTATTTCGTTTAAGGATAACTTCAACAGTTCCAGAACTGTTCACCACACACTTTCCTAGTATTTTGGCCAGCATTTTAAATTGACCTGCATTTGAATCAACTGAAGCACCAAAACGATGATTTAAACCAACTACAGATGTATGGACACAGCCAAGACAAATCCCAGGGATGGACTTCATGTGCAATACCTGCTTAGCCTGTAACAAAGTTTTAGAAACCAAACATGAACATCACTTATCCTCATTGCACTAATGGAAATAGTATTTATTAAATACCACTTACAGAAAGGCTATAATCAGACTGCAAATAAGAAGGAATTTGAGCGTGTACTCCAGGTACAGAAGCAACGAGATGACAAGTGGCCTCTCTGAAGTCATAGTTGGCTAGTAAATCAACCCAGTGCGCTTGATTAGGGACTTCATTAATAAGTGATGCAACGAACCCAGCAAGATGAGCACCAAAATCTGATTTATCATCATCTGTTGGACAAAAGAGAGATGAAAAATGTGCAGATTTCCTGCGAGGGAAGTCTTGCCACCACACAGTATTTGTTATATGATTCCACTGTTTTGCAAGGAAAAGAGGAAAAAGAAAATAAAACAATTCTGATTAAGAAACAATTACATGAAAAGTAAAATGCAAACAGTGTAATAGAAATACAAATAAAGATTGTGACCTGTCTGGATACTAAGTTAGCAGAAGTGATCACAACTCGCATAGTGTCCTCCCTATGTAATAGTATCAACTTTGGGTGATGGCATGCCACACCATGCTTCTTACGATCTTTTCCAAAGGCTATTTCATCAGGAAATCGTGGATAGCTTCACAATAAAGAAAACACATGTCACAATTTACTCCATTGTCTCCTACTTTCTCTGCATTATTTCTATACAGCTACCAAGGATCACCATGTCGTATGTCTGGGTTTCGTACGGGCTGTGGGATGTTTTTCTCTTACTGAATTATTGTGTGTTTATACTATACTAGACTATTAAGCATTAAGCAATGGATGCATTCATTTGATTCAATTCCTCATCTTTTTTCGCGATATCCAAATTAGTTCTAATAGGATGGTGCAGATTCTGTTATATGAAACATAAACAGTCCTGACAAAATCTGTCTTCTCATCTCGCAACTTTTGCATGGGTATCTGTCTAGTTTAGTCTAGCTAAGACAAACTAATGTAAAATTGGATTCAGTTAAAGAATCCATAATTGATAGGTGTTCCTTAGAGATTATAGTATAATTTATTTTTAGTTATGGCCAATTTAGTGAAATAAGCAAATTAATCTAAACTCATCTGCTGTTATATGGCATTAATAGGTGATTTCAATGATTACTATGGCTAGACCTGCAGGTAGACTGAAAGCACAAATCAGCTAGACTAGTGCATGGACATCCAATGACAGGTTTATGACTCATAAGAAAGTTTACAAAATTAATAAGTCCTTATGTAGCCTTAATCACAGACTGGATAACTAATGGTGAACCAAAGTGCAAAGTACCAATGAATATATAATCCTCTTGCAGGTGTACAACCAGCACCAACCAGCAAATATCATAGAATTTTAACATTGATAAGTATTAAAGATATTTTCAAGGCAGTCTGTGACTAGAATATCTGAGAAGAACTATTACTTACACTAAAAGCAAATTAGGATGACTTGAAAACGGCATGGCTGTTCTGCTGTCGTGGTTCGCACTCCAGCATCTCTCGCCATTATGGCATGCAATTGTAATTGGTAGTTGGTTGGGAACTTTACAATAATCCAGAAACCTGGAAGACCAACTCAGATTAGGCATGCAATACATTAAATCTTGCCAAAAAGCGAGTGATAAAGTATCTGGGTGTGACAAAAGCGTACCAAGAAACATCACAAGTAAAAGTTGCAATAAAAATTCGAGTGAGGCTAACAATGGGGTGAAGAAGTTGTTGCAAAGTTACCCCAGTAGATTGACCCGGCACACTATGATCAATACTTGTCAGTCGGTTCAGAAAGAATGTCTTGCCATCTGAATTGCAACCCAAATCAAGTTCATTGTTTCTGCTAGGATTGGAAATTCTCTCCTTGTCAGCAATATCTTTATATAAATATTTCTCTGAATTAGCACTTCCTTTTGTGCAATCAACATTTTGCAAGGCTCTCAAATAAGATACAGGGTCATGACTGCTTAATATGCCCCTTACATGCCGCAAAAGCAACTCAGCTCTTGGAGAAACAGCATCTAACCACGCATTTTGATTCACCTCAGTGAAAACAATTTTCTCTACAACAAAACCGTAGCTTATCTTGACACATAGCAAGACCAAATCCCCAGTATTCAACTCAGCAACGACGCCGCGGGGAAGCCTACGTCCATTGACAAACACTCCATTTGAAGAAACCCTACAGACTTTGCATTTGGATCCAACACGGGATGGGTCAGATTGAGCAGAGAGAAATGAACCATCGATCAGTCTGAGCTTGCAATCTGATCTGCTAAGAAGAATTTGGCAGTGGCGGCGGCTGATAGCAGGGGAATTGAGAACAATTTTGCAATGTTTTGGATTTCTCCCTATGGTGTATACGCGATCAGATCTTAGACACAGCAGTTCGTTTAAAGGATTGCCAACGAGTCGGAGGTAAAAGAAACCTACATTTAACAGTGTCGATTTTTGGTCTTCTCTTTCTGATTCTCTTCCTTGCTTTGTCAAAAGCTCCTCTTCCATGAGAGATGATTCTCAGATGCACCAATTTATATGCATATTTTTCGGATAATCACCAATGAATCCAATAAACAAATAACTTTAATTTCAAATCCATATGAGGGGAATGAAAAAGATGGAGGGGATACGAATGGGAGGGAAAAGGAAAACCCTAGCTTTCCCGCCATTTCTCAGCCATCGTTGAGTTTCAGTCGTGCGGAAGAAGGAAAGGTTGGGCCCCGATAAGGATATGGGCCTACGAGACTTCAGCCCAGATTAAGGCCCAATTTTTAGTGTTATTAATTCTTCTCTCCTCTTGCAAAATATTTTTTTGCATCAAGGCAGGTCAAGTTCTGACATCATCATGGATAAATCGGAAAATTATCTTTTTGAGCAGTTGTATGTATTTGTACAAGTTTGATATATTAAGCTGCTGAAATGAAAGAAATTACGAAAATTTAAACTCATTTATCTTTCTTCTGTAATCCTAGTATGACTATGTTTGACTATTTGAGACATTTGTGCAATTGACAGAGAAAATATAACCATACATTTCTTTGACGCAATGCTTGTGATAATAATAATAATAATAATAATAAAAAAGCTATCCATTTTGTCAGCGAATGATTGAGAAACATAAGGTCATATAACTCGTAACCAAGGAAAGCGAGATCACAAAGTCGTGGCTGTTCTGCATTGCTTTACCGTGGAACAGAAACCTCAAAAGTTATTGTGCATGAGAGACTATGAACCATAAATAATACGATAACAGGATAGTCTGATCTGGAATATCCAAACTAATAACCGCCAGGAATTTCAGGCCCAAAAATAAAAGCCCAAGCCCAAAAAGCTTAAGCATGCACTAACAGTCCACCTGGGACACAGCAATAGATGACGAAGTAGCGCCAGCCATCCATTGATGGCCACGCTATCCAAAATCTGATCCCTTTGTGCCACACTTTTCAATCCCCTCCTCTCAATTCTCTAGCTCTTTTACAACCACAGCCTTGTCTGATTTAATAATTTTAATACCATATACAATATAGTATAAACCATACAACATTCCCTTCTGTTGCTGCCGATCCTAAGATATATTTTTCACTTGTAGTTTCGCAATCATGGCTTCGGCTGCTCTTTCAGTAGCCAATGGCTCCCTTCAGGTACAGTGTGCTACTATTGGTACCTGTTAGGTTTATTCCTGATGTTAATATATGCATATAAGTATATATATATAACATGAATACGTGACTTGTAGGCGAAGGCCAAGCGGTTCACGAGATTTCCGGAATACTCGGGGTTGAGGAGCACATTCATGCCATTCGGACAGGTCGGCGGCTCTGACGAATTCTTAGCTGCGGTTGCTTACAGAACATCTTTGGTATGCTCAACTTCCCCTATATACATTTTACTAAATGCTGTCCTGTCTAGAGTATATGCATGGTTCTATGTATAGTGCTTTGAATTACAATATGAGAAGGGTTCAAATGCCTCCATTTTTTGTGCCTCCATTTTTAAATACTTTCATAATTTAAAATTTAAAACTTAAAAGTCAAAATAAAACCATTGGATATGATCTACATCACTTTATCTATGCACATGTAAAAAATTATGACATTTAAATTTTATTTTGATTGCCACTAAGAGCTTGTAAAAAACACACTAATTTGGATGATTTCTAGACGTTGATGTTTTAACTTTTTGATTCACATAAAAACAAAATTGAAATGTAATATTTTTTTTATGAGAACATAGAGAAAATAACATAGATCACATCTAACGGTTTTATTTTGACTTTTAAGTTTTTAATTTTAAGTTATTAAAGTTTTAAAAGATGAAGGCATTCGAACCCTCCTCTTACAATATACAATTATGGTAAACTCATTAATTGATGAACAATAGAAGGTGACTAGGTAAAGAACAGTTTGGACCGTTGCTCCAACTATCATGCATGCTGCATTAACCTCAATAATATTTCCTTCAGCACCCTGACTTAAATCACTAATTAATTTTCTCTAATTAACGGTCGAGTTTGTTTCAAGAAAGTATTGGTTGCATGTTTAATTTGGTGCCTGTAGAATAAAAAAGAAGACCAAACCATTAGTCTCTAGTCTCTACTTAAGCTTAAGTAATTAATAACAAAAAAAAGAATGGAGAAATTGGCACCAGCATGCTAAATGCCTATATATACACCATTAAAAAAGACCTGACACCAACCATGTATCAACCAGGCTGGACCAATCAGCGCCACTAGCAGAAGAGTTCAACCAGTAGAGGCAACAATAAAGGTGGCCATCAATGGCTTTGGTAGGATCGGGCGCAACTTCCTACGGTGCTGGCACGGGCGTGAGAACTCCCCTCTTGACGTGATCGCCATCAACGACACCGGTGGTGTCAAGCAGGCCTCTCACCTCCTCAAATACGACTCGACACTCGGCATCTTTGATGCCGATGTCAAGCCTGTGGGTGACAATGGCATCTCAGTCGATGGCAAGGTTATCAAGGTCGTCTCTAACCGTGACCCAAGCAAACTTCCCTGGAAGGAACTGGGCATCGATTTGGTTATTGAGGGCACCGGTGTTTTTGTGGATAGAGATGGTGCCGGGAAGCATATCCAGGCCGGCGCAAAGAAGGTCTTGATCACTGCACCTGGAAAGGGAGATATACCAACATACGTGGTTGGAGTCAATGCCGATTTGTACAGTCCCGACGAACCAATTATTAGCAACGCTTCGTGCACGACCAACTGCCTCGCACCTTTCGTCAAGGTCCTCGACAACAAGTTCGGTATGTACTAAATTGATGACCTGTATTAAGAACTTAATTTCTTTCCATTTTATTTTATAATTATTCTTTATTTACTGAACTACATCTACAAAATAAACTGACAGGCATTATCAAGGGAACAATGACAACAACCCATTCATACACTGGTGACCAAAGACTGTTGGATGCGAGTCACCGTGACCTTCGCCGTGCTCGTGCTGCAGCATTGAACATTGTACCAACCTCCACTGGTGCGGCTAAGGCCGTGGCCCTTGTCCTCCCCAACCTCAAGGGCAAGCTCAACGGAATTGCTCTCCGTGTACCGACTCCCAATGTCTCTGTCGTCGACCTCGTCGTTCAGGTAATGTTAAACTTAAACCATTAATTTTAGACAACTTAATTAATTGTGTTTACAGCTTCATATGTACAGGCATCACAAAATTCTGATTTCTCTTATTTTGATTTTTAAAATAGGTCACAAAGAAGACATTTGCTGAGGAGGTAAATGCTGCATTCAGAGAAAGTGCTGACAATGAACTCAAAGGCATCTTGTCTGTCTGCGATGAGCCGCTCGTGTCCGTCGATTTCCGCTGCTCCGACGTCTCATCCACCGTCGACGCCTCCCTCACTATGGTGATGGGTGACGATATGGTGAAGGTCATCGCCTGGTACGACAACGAGTGGGGCTACTCTCAGAGGGTGGTTGATCTTGCTGACATCGTTGCTGCCAACTGGAAGTGATTTTTTTTTTCTCATTTTTCCTTTTTTTTCTTTCTTTTTTTTTTGCTTAAATTGCGCCTTCGTTTTTGGAGAACCATATGTAATGAGCATATTACAAGAGCTTTTGTTCTTTCGGTTTTCCATTCATGTATTGCTACATATAAACATCAAGAACCTGTCCCGTATATATATAGAAAATTTGTACATTTGTTTTTAATGGACTACAATTGTTTATGTTATTATCGCTCTTGAAAATTGAAACAATTAATTTAACTTTTTTAACGTGTTGATATATATTGCATTTTAAATGTATATTTTAACTAACGTTTTAGTATAACTTAATAGTACATTTATTTTTGCGTTTTTACAGTTGAAATCTATATATAAACTAACCTTCAAAGAAATCTATATATAAACGTGTCTAAATCTTGAAAGAATTCCATATTTTAAAGAAGTCTTATTTACATTTTAATGAAAATAATGATCTTGATGAAGGAAAACTATTTATAACAGTAAACTTCATTTAAGAAACTGTTATGTTTTTCTTTTATTTTTCATGTAAGAAATTTGCCCCTCTTTAAATGTCTTTCCAGCTAACGACCATTTATTACATTTTATACCATAACTGTTATATCTTTTATTCTTTATTTTTATCGAAAGAGGAGAAAAAAAATCTTTTGTCTTAAAAGAAATTATCTATGCATTAAGCGGTACAGGAGAACCATCTGACATTCTGACTAAAAGTGTGCAAGTTTCTGCCTCTATTTTTTTTTTCTTCTCTTTGGATAAAATTAAATAAGTACCATATATATATAGCAGAATATGAATAACACGTCACAACTTTTATTTTTTAAATTATGAACAACACAACTATTATAATTTGTTTTTTATTCTTTAAGTTATATTAAATTAATAAAGTTAATTTTCAAGTTACTAAATACACAGTGAAACACATACCGAATCTTATCATAAAATATGAACATAATATGTAGATAATATTATAGATGCAATTGGATCGGATAGTGGTAAAACTATATATGTATCCAATTTTATGTTTTTTAATACAGATATAGATTATATATTAGACGGATACATATCAGATATTAAATGGATGTGGATCGGATACCCGTAAATATATACTCGGATACATATAATTAGAATTTAAACCATATTTATATATGTATTTGCATGGATATTCAGTATCGAATATTCATATTTAATTTTTAAATATAAATGTTGATACGGACGGATAATATCCGATCCGTTTGCACACCTACATAATATAGATTGCGCTAATAATCTCACATTGTCAAGCAATTAATCTCCCTCTTTAATAAAATAAACAAAAATACATTTAATCAATCTAGCTACTAACGTACAAGAAATTCACAAAATCAAGTGTTGAGTGGGGAGAATGAAGCTTCTTAATTAATTTATTCAAAGTCCTAATTAAATTGTGATGAGTTATTTGTTGTTGTTTGCTATTATTCTATAGCTAAGGGTTGTGTACATGAGCAAAATCAGACTTTAGAACTATAAAGTTATTTGATGATAATGAAGTAAATTTACAATACTTATGACATTTTATTCTAATTAAATTACATAAATACACAATTTATTTTTTATGGAGATCAATTGATCCGTCCTGATCGTGTGAGTACTCGCGACTCTCAACTGGATAATTAAGTTTGTGATTTTACATTGTATTAGAATTAAAACCAGTTCTTATTATTTATTAACATAATTATCATTTAAGTTGCTTCAGAAAATAAAGACGAACACTATTGCTTACTGGTTTCGAGAAAAAAAAAATTTGTCGAACTTCTATTTTGATGGGTTACCAACTTACCAAACATATATTTGGTCCGAATAATATATAATTACTGGTTTCGATTTGTGCATTAACTTATTCCATGCAAGCCCAGAATGAACTCAAGTGAGGCATCCCCTTTGTTGCCGTTTTGAATGAAATGAAGAACCTCACAAAAGGAGAAGAAAAATCCATTACTCCAGCTTCTGTGTGTTAGTATGGGTTCTAACTTCTATGTATGATGTTCAAAGTCTCTCAAGTGATTAGCAGGCCTTTGTTATATGGCGCAGTCAGCCCACTATTTATTATTTGACCAAGCTTGTAATTGGGCCTCCAGTATTTTTGGTAACAGAACCACAAAATATTCGAAATTTTTGGCCCAAATAAACTCATAGGCAAGTTATCAGCTTAAAAAAATGTGTGTGTTGCCAATTAAATTTATAATGGCAATGATGGTGACGATGAAGGCAATATATTAGGGGTGCGAAATGACATTTCGGTTCTTATTTTTTTGTAAATAAAAAAATAAAAAAATAATCGTGTTGGTTTCATAAAATTCTTTTTTTTCTAATTATGGTTTATAAAATAGATTCATCATTTGGCACCAAAATAAAAATGCTATCCATAATGTAATAGTTTACTTTACTCTTCGCCTTTTCTGACTTTTGTACATGTAAAATCCACATCTGAATTCAGGATCCACACAACACAAAGAGACATGAAAGAAAAATAAAAGTTGATTCATCAATCAATTTGACTACACAATTGATGCTTGGCCTACTTGGTACCCAAAATCAGATAGATAAATTGATCAGATTAGGTAGGTATACACACGTTTCGAAAGTCTAATAAATGAAAGAAAGATTCCAGTGGCACATTTCCCACTAGTGATATGTTGTCCAGTATTTCTTTTATTTTTCTTTCCTTTGCGTTCTTTAATTCTTTTCTTTGATTTATCTGTAAACATGACTCGTGGGCTGGGGCCTGGAGTTGCTGCTGCTTTTTTTTTTTTTTCTTCTTCTTCTTTCAGATGCCACGTTTCCACTTGCTACAAGATCTGGTTTGCTGTCTTCGGTCTTATATAGATGTCATTGATAGGACACTGACAAATGAATTATTCGAGATCATTTCGGTGCGGTTAAAAATTCATAATTTAGAAATTATTTGAAATTATTCGAATCAGAGAGCAAAAAACACCAAAAAATAAATGTTTTGGGAAAAATTCACAAATAATTCGTGAGTTCATAAATTTTACGAATTATTCGGGTTTAATTCGGTCAAAGTTCGATCAACCGAATAATTCGACGTTCGATTTAGCTTCAGAAAAAAAAGAATGAATTATTCGCGAATAATACGCGAATTCTTGTGACTATAATTGATAGAACGGTTGAAATAAATTACATTTGGGGTAATAATTTCGTTTTCACCTGGATAATTTTGGTAAAGATATTTATGGTGTTATTTTAATTTCATACAATGCACGGATCATATATTTTATTATTTTGATTTTATTATCGGTATGCTGCGATAAGTCAAAATAACATTGTTAATATTTTTATCTAATAATTTGAAGTTGAGATATTATATATATTTGTACTCTCCAGAAAGTGCAATTTCATATGCTTTCCCATAAAATTTTAAAATTTGTTCGGAAAGATATCAAATACAAAAGCGTTAAATTTCACCGAAATACTATTAGTAAGCTTATGTAACAATATAATAGATTTATGGAGAGTAGATCACCTGTCTTTCGGGATGCAGGAAAATCATGCCCCCTCTATCTCTGCAACTGGGACCGGTCACTATTCGATCTCAGATTTATGGTAGCCAACTAGCCACTACCATGATTTTAAAAAAATATAGAGAGAGATATAGGCTACCATACTTTGCAAATTAAATTAGATGTTTTAATTTGTATTCATATCTCTAGTTTCAAAATTCAAATAGTCAATCTGAACTTCTCAACATGTTCTTCGTATTGAAATGTGCTTGGAGACCAAATTTACATTTTTTTAATTTTTTTTTACTATTTAAACTTTGAAATTAGAAATATGAGTACAAATTAAAACACTCACTTCAAATATTGTAAGTGGATCCCTCCTCATATATATATTATAGATTTATCCCTAAGAAGTACCCAAGTTGTGTTTATTAAGCAAAAATAAGTATTTCATCCTCAATACAAGTAATTATATTTCTTTTTAAAAATATATATTCTAGTGTTTTTCTCCAATTTTTTCTTGTCGGCGTCATCTTCCCTTAGGTGTTATGTGTTTTCAAATGAAATACTGACAGAAATATAGATGAATCATCTTGACCTAATTGAGTCAAGAAATTATTAATTAATAGGAAATTGGAAAAAAAGAAAAATCTTTGTTATTTGGTTGGGTTCACACAGAATTAAGGATAATTCCTGTTTGACAAAATAGAAGGCATGCTCAAGACATTGACAATTGCAACCAATTGTAGTCAATGTTTTCCACCAAGTAACCAATTGCAACTTAATTAATTAATTTTGTATATCTTTGGGTATTCCAAAAATATCTGTGTGCGGTTATTTAAAATTATATTGCACCATTCACATTAGTATTGTTGTTGTGAGGTCAATAACTTTTGGTATTAGGTCATTTGCTATATTTGCAAAGATACAGTTAGCTGTGTGCGCGGTATAAAATAATAAAATATAATAAACAAAATATAGTGTAGGCCAACAGTACCAGAATATCTTATCAATCAATTCACTTCCAACCTGTTCATGATACATACTTTAAAAATTAAAATGAAATAAATTGTGTATATATATATATATATATAGAGAGAGAGAGAGATTTACACACCAAATTACACTCTGCATTTTTTAAAAAATTCAGAGTTCAAAAGGTCGATTCAAATCATTCAGCGTGATAGATATATTAAAATGTTTTGACATTTTTTTGAATTTTTTATTTTTTATTTTTTATTAAGTATTTCACAAAATCTCATTGAATTGTTATACTCATCTTAATAAATATTAAAAAAAATAGTATAAGTGAATCCCTCTCCATGTGTGTGTGTATAACAATCTTCCAACCGGTCCGTGAAAGGAATCCGTATCCTCTCAGGTATTACAGAGAATTACCCTCACTTTACTGTTTGAGATTAAATCTCAACCGGTTTGAGATTCGGGTCACTATAGGGACAGTATTATTGGGCTTTGAGATTCGTGCCAAGTTAAAAACAACGGTCCAGATCTAGTAATTGTAAAAGATTCCCTTATCAGGTATTGGAGAGAATGTGATTTCCCGTGAAAGCACTGAGCGCCATCTTTATTTTTTATTTTTAAATGAATTATCAATGCAGAATTGGTGCCGCATGACAGAAGCACGGATGGTCTAAAACAACCACCTAATTTTAAATAAGTTTAACAGTCACGATCAGATTTGATCGTGACCGTGAATTGGATTTATGCGCTAAGTAGATGCTGGAAACATAATGGGGACAGACCAGCGCCAAGTTGGAATTTCTATCATACGACCAATTTGTGCTTCTTTTTTCTTTTCTTTTTTTTTTTTCTTTCTTGCTTTGCGTCCAGAGATTGATTCACATGTCGACATTTTGTGTTGGTTTCTTTGCTTTTTGGCTAAGTACTCGCCTTGCCCTTTTAGTTTAAGGCAACCACCCAAATGGGAGACAATTTTCATTGATTCACTTTATTCAAACGCACCTTATAATTTATAATTAAGAACAGTACTATGAGATAGATTTATGTGGGTTGTGACCCCACCAAAAAAAGGTTATCTTTTATATTTTTAATTAATTTTATTAATCAGACCCACCATGCTACTTTTATTATTCTTAGGGTTGCCTCTCACATTAGCCAAGGTACTTTGATTTATTTAACACAAACTGGAAAGAATATAATATTAAGAGTACAACGCAAATATTTTTATCTATTTGGTTAAATATTGGAAATATAGTTGCTTCCGGGGGAAATAAAGCACCAATTTTGTAGACGAGAAACGAATCATTCCTATCTAATATGTACTTTTTTTTATCCAATTTATTTTGTACTAGTTTTTTTTTTCAAAAGCAGAGATTTTTTGTTTTGTTTTATTTTATTTTCTTTATTACAAGGTTATAACCATAGTTACAAAATTTGCGAATAATTCATTTTTTTGGTGATGGCAAACCGAACACCGAATTATTCGGTCAACTGAACTTTGACCAAATTATTAGCAAATAATTCACGAATTTTACCAATTTTTCCCGAATTATTCCCGAACTTTTCCTGAATTTTTCCCATAACATTATCTTTTTATTTTTGCTCTCTTGTGGAACTGGAATCTCTGATTTAGATAATTCCGAATTATACCAGAATTATTCTCGAATCACAAATTTTTGACACTGCCGAACTAAACCCAGATTATTTAATTGTCACTATGGTTAGAACCACACACAAGCTATTCAATCAAGTTTTTGTTGGATTTACATTCAGATTTCCACATTGGGGTCGTTCGGCAACAAAAAATTAAGAGTGAAGGATTAAGAGCTTACGGAGCACTAAGGAACCGATGTTCGGTTGTTTTAATCCGTGAATGCAAGTTAAAGAAGCTAAAGGAAGGTGTTGTCTTAATCGGTTGTCTTATCTCCTATTTTATAAACACAAGATATAAATATCTCGTTAACTTTCATTATGAAAAAATTGATATTATGCCTTGTGGCTGCCAGGAAAATTCTCTGAGTTGGTTGTCCTGTCACTATTATTACATGTAAATCAATTTATTCAATTGTCATGCTAAGGTCAAAGTTAAAGCTCAGATCAAAATGAAATAAACATGGCTAATTAATTACACCTCTAATCTGACACAGTAAACTTCAACAGCATGAATAGAAAACTTGGAAAAAAAGAACAAAGAAATTAACATAGACACTACAAGCACCTTAAGCAAGAAACATATTTGAAAGTGACAAAATCTACTAGTCAAGATGCATGAAATTTGGATGGAAATGGGAAAGGGGAAAGGAATCCAGTTAAAATGTCCCCAAGTGATGCCTTGGATAAGAAAAATGATAAACACAAGAGGCCAATAAAAAGATGAATCTATACATATATTTTTTGATAAAGACTAGAGATAAATAATTAATTGTTCTTGCCAACTTTAGGTGTTAGGAGGGCCGATGACATTTGTTTAACACTAACAGGTGAACAGATTTTAATGATAGAATGCATGATCTCATATTTGTTTTTGTACAGTGGTGACTAAGGCTGACCAACTACTTACAAAAGTTTGTGTTAAGGCATCATTTTTCATTTGAACTTATGTGTTTAAAACAATATATATATATAGAGAGAGAGTAAGACTACCATGCTTTGCAAATTAAAGTGGGTGTTTTAATTTGCGCTCGTATCTCTAGTTTCAAAGTTCAAATAGTTAATCCAAACTTCTCAACATGTTCTTCACATTGAAATGTGCTTGGAAATCAAATTTTATATTTTTTGAAAAAAATTTACTATTTTTTTGGTATTTTTCAAAATTAGTGTATTTCATTAAATAAGATAATAATAAAAAATTCAGAAAAACACCGATTTTGAAAATTTCTAAAAAAATAGTAAAAAAAATTCAAAAAATGTAAAATTTGGTCTCTAAGTACATTTCAATATGAAGAATATGTTGAGAAGTTTGGATTGACTATTTGAACTTTGAAACTAGAGATATGAACATAAATTAAAACAACCACTTTAATTTGTAAAACATAGTAGCCTGACTCTATATATATATATATATGTATAGGAATATGCTAGCATGCTATGCATAGCATAGAACCCCTCCATGCAACGCCTTGGATTTCGAGTTTTCAAAATCTTAATGGTCGATCCGAACCGTTCATCTTCTTCTCCATATTAATATGTGTTTGGGGACCAAATTTTACATTTTTTGAAATTTTTTTACTATTTCTTTAGATTTATTGAAAATCGCTGTTTTCAGCAAATCTGGACCATAAAAAAACAGCGATTTTCAATAAATATAAAGAAATAGTAAAAAAATTCCAAAAAATGTAAAATTTGGTCTCCAAGCACATATTAATATGGAGAACAAGATAAACGATTCGGATCGACCGTTAGAATTTTGAAAACTCGAAATCCGAGCCGTTAGATGGGGGGTTCTATGCTATGCATATCATGCTAGCATATTATATATAGGCTCTAGGTTTTAAAGGAAGAATAAACATGAAAAGAAAATGCTCAAGGTGACCTTGCATTTAGCTAGGAGAATTTATTTTATAAACCATAATTAAAAAAAATTATGAAACCAACATGATTAATATTTTTTTTATAAAAACCATAAGAACTGAAATACTATTTCGGTTCTGATATTTTTTTTTTGAGGGATCGAAATGGCAATTCGGTCCAAGATATTTTTACAATTTTACAACGTATTTTTTTTCTCAAAATCTGTGAAAACAACTCGGACCGAATTGTCAATTCAGTCCCAAAAAAAAAAGATTGGACTAAAACGACATCTCAATTCTTATGATTTTTGTAAAAAACAAAGCAATCAAGTTGGTTTCTATTTTTTTATTTATGGTTTTTCAAAAAAATTCCATTTAGAGCTATAAGCAAAAAAACCATGTTATAAAATAATATTATTTATTTCATATTGTTACCTGTTAAGATTAATCTTATTTGCATCATATCCTTCTTCACTAAAGTTAAGGAGGTATCGACATGAAATAGATGGATAACGACAATTATGAAATAAAAATATATATGAAAAATATGTAAGCATTAATTGATAATTATGAATGAATGACAACTAATTGAAGAAATAAATTACAACAAGTACATCAATACATCATATCATAACCTTTTGACAATTTTATAACATCTTATCTGTCCAATCAACTTAAAACTTTATTTTAATTACTGATTAAGTAATATTATTTGAATTATACTTATTATTAATACACGCATCATCACTGTGCTTACACTTTCAAACAAGAATAATTTAATAATTTGCACTTATGGTTATGGATCAGAGCTCTGACAACAAACAACGACAAACAAAATATTTTTTTACAATAAGTTTTGAATTACAAAATAATAAAAATATATATCTTACAATTAAATATCTGTATTTTGAAAATATATGAATACGGATGGATACATCCGTGACCGAGTTTTTTTTTATAAATCATAACTAGAAAAAAGATTTTTATAAATCCAACATTATTATTTATTTTATTTTTTACAAAAATTATAAGAACCGAAATACTATTTCGGTTCCAATTTTTTTTTTGAGACCGAAATAGCAATTCAGTCCCAGATTTTAATGATGTAATGCATGATCTCATATTTGTTTTTGTATAGTGGTGACTACGGCTGACCAACTACTTACAAAAATTTGTGTCAAGGCATTATTTTTCATTTGAACTTGTGTGTTTATAAAACAATTAATTACAGAGAGTACATGCTAGATTTTTAGAGTTTTCAAAGTCCAAACAATCGATTTAAACCGTTAAATATAATTGATATATTAAAATGTGCTTGTAGATCAAATTTTACATTTTTTTTCAATTTTGTTTACTATTTATTAAGTATTTTGTAAAATTGTTGTTTTCAAACCATTGAATTTTTGTACCTATATTAATAAGAATAATTATACTAATCCCCCCACCCCTGTCCCCCCATTTATCTCCGCACTCTCTCTCTCCAAATTAACTTTCTTAACTGCCTTTTACCCCCCCCATTAATTCCGCTAAGAATTTTCATTTTTCCCCGCATTAATTACTGTGAATTAATAACAATCCCCGTATTAATTATATTGTCCTGTAATAACAATCTCCGCATTAATTTACTTTAATAACAATTCCCGCTAACAATTATTTATTTGTTTATTGATGTTCAAGAAAGTATTTATCATTGTTCTGACAAGTATTTATCCTTATATCTGAGAAGTATTTATCATTGTCCCGGACATGTTAATACTTTGATTTGATTAAACATTACTTATTGACAAGTTTAAGAACAAAGTTCAAGAAAGTATTTATCATTGTTCTGACAAGTATTTACCATTATATCTGAGAAGTATTTATCGTTGTCACATACATTTTACTGTAAGTTGCAATTATGTCTGAGACGTATTTATCCATGTAACATAAAGTATTTATCATTATGACTGAAAAATATTTATTATTAATGTTTTACTGAAAGTTGCAATTATGTCTGAGAAGTTTTTATCCATGTAACATAAAGTATTTATCCATATAGCATAAAATATTTATCATTATGTCTGACAAGTATTTATCATTGGGTGAGGGGATTATTTATTTAATGGTCCCTAGTTGTGCGGGGACAATAAAAAAAAAAGAAATTTTGTGCGGGGATAACTGATAAGTATTTATGAGGAGATTGTTTATTTAATGGTCCCCATTTGTGCGGGGACAATTCAAAAAAAAAAGAAATTTTGTGCGGGGACAATTGATGGATTTATTTGTTCAGTCATAAATAGAGATCATTGCATAGGGATTAATACTTTGCAAATTCAGGATAAATACTTTGATGCTTCACGTTAAATACTAACAGTTTCTGCGGAGTATTAATGATTGAGAGGTCTTCCCATGACTTTTTTAGCAGTTAGTGCGAGGTTTTTTGCGGGGTTAAGACTGCGGTGATTGTTATCAGGATCCTATTACTAAATAGTAAAAAAAATGTAAAATTTAATATGTAAGCATATTTTAATATATTCATCATTTGAAATGATTTAGATCAATTGTTTAGACTTTCAAAATACAGAGTGTAATTTAGTGTCACCAAAAAGGATGTAAGTGGATGTGTGTGTGCGCGTGCGGCGGGGGGGGGGGGGGGGGGGTTTCTAGGTTCTCTAAGAAGAATAAACATGAAAATAAAATGCTAAAGGTGACCTTGCATTTATGCATTTAGGGCTATAAACAAAATACCATGTTATAAAATAATCCGATTTTTTTATTTTTATCCAAAATTTAAATTTAATTTCAAAAATCAACCGGTTTGCTTTTCAAATTTTAAAACTACCCAAACCGCTAAACGGTTAACCGGACCCTAGGTTCGGTTAACGGTTTAGCGAACCCTTGGTTCGGTTAACCGTTTAGCGAACCCTTGGTTCGGTTAACCGTTTAGCGGACCAAGGCTTTGGGTTCGGTTAACCGTTTAGCGGACCAAGGGTTCGGTTAACGGTTAACCGAACCAAGGGTATGGCTTCAGCTCTATAAATTTGAGCCCGACAGAGAGATGAAACCAAAAAAAAAAATTGTTGTTTGAGAGACGAACGGAAGAAAAGGAAAAAAAAAAAAAACCGCTGTTTGAGATACGAACCGAAGAAAACAAGAAAAAAGAAGGTAATTTATTTTTATAATTAATTTGTAAATTATATAAGTTTATTTTTTAACTATCGATTTTTGAAATTTCGTCTGCTGGAGAAGAAGAAAATAAAATATGGTTTCAAAATACAACATATTATAACCGTAATATTTGCATATATTATTGTTATTCAATATGTACCACAATTTTTTTTTTGACCAACTTGTGATAAATAAAATAAATTGGCAAATTGTTCATTATTGTTATTAAAAATATAAATCAAAAGTAATGGAGAAAGATTGTTACTTATTATTTAACTTATTATTTAATTTAATAACAAATTACGGATTCTTTTTTTTTTGAAAACTTGGTAGTAGCTACCAAGGTTCCAAAATAGTTTAGAATATGACAAAAAAATTCTAAAATGATTTAGAATTGTTTTAGGAATCCTTACGGAGCTCTGACTGTCTGATCAATCGGCTCTTCGATTCAGGTATTTTTTGTTTTTTATTTATTTTAATTGATAATATAATTAATTAGTTCATTTTAAACGGTTCAGAATATTGTCGAAATAATTTATAATTTTTTAGAACATTCCAAAACGGTGTAGAATAATTTAGGAATATCCAAAATGGTCTAGAATAATTTAGAAAAATGTAAAATGATATAGAATAATTTTTAGAGGTCCAGACAAGTTTTAATTACTTATATGTTGTTATTTTTTAAATTGCCAGACCAATCGAAACTAAAAATGACAACCATTTGTGCGAAAATTTTTATTGGAGGGGAAATCAAATACAATGATGACGGGGTCTTTTACAGTACCCGAGCTAAATACTCAGTACCGCTAACCGTGAACCACAATTTTGATTATCTTCAGAATGAGATTTATAAATTTGTTGGGTACAATGCTAGTCAAGCAAATCTGGAAATTCAAGCCAGGTTTAATATGTCCACCGATGGACAACGTGACTATCAATTAGTACCGGTAATGGACCAACAATCGTTCGAATTCATGTTAGGAGTTGTGTCCTCTTTTTCACAAAGGTTACCAATTCTGGAGTTATATGTAGAATTGGAACCGAACTGTACCAGTCAGATTCCTGAACCTCGATCCCGACCCAGTACAAGTCGAAATCCTGTGGATCCTGACCCAATGCCAGTTAGATCCCGACCCAGTACCGGTCGGCACTCTGTGGATGTACCAATGAGACACCGACCCAGTATCGTTAGCAACTCTGTGGATCAACCAGTTATACCCGGACTCAGTACCAGTCGAAACTCTGTGGATTTACCAGTTAGACCCCGACCCAATACCAGTCGGGTCCGTAGACAGGTACGTGATTATTCGCATGTACCTGTGGATGCAATTGATTCTGACAGTTTGGAAAGTGGAGATGAGATGCTCTCAGATGAGTCATTGGGTTCCGACGATGACATTGAACCACTCAGCCAGTCGCAATCAAAGTCTCGTCAAACACAATCTCGTCAATCACAGTACCCGATAACTGGTCGAGAAAATATGACACATCCGGTTGATAGTTTCAATGACATATCCGGTTTTCGGCCTGCGGATGTCGATTTTTTCGGCAGCTCAAAAAAAACATTCGATAATCCGTTGGCTAAGGGCGTAGTCTATGAGTCAAAAATGGCTCTAAGGATAGCAATCAATGAGTTCCATCTCGATAAGAACTGTGAGTGCAAGGTTCTTAGAAGTGAACCCAGACGTTACGAGGTGGCGTGCAGAGATGTTTTTTGTAAATTTAAGTTATGCGCCAAGCAAAACGGTATTTCAGAATCTTGGATTATTACCAAACAAGCGTATCCTCATACGTGCAGAGTATCAGCAACACGTACTGATCATTGTCAGCTGACAGCAGAGATGGTTGCCCTTGCAATTGATAAGACTATTAGAAGGGATGTGTGCTCTCCTATAAATCATATCCGAGATATCATCATGCAGAAATATAATAAGGTAACCCCCAAGTACAATAAATTATGGAGAGGCCGTGAGCTTGCTATTGCAAATCTGTTTGGGAGTTGGGAGAACTCGTACAACTTGCTTATTCCACTATTAGAAGCCATCAAAAGAAACAATCCAGGAACCAAGTATTGTGTGATCTCGACCCCGATTGATGGAGAAACTGACAGGCTTTTCCACAGAGCGGCATGGGCATTTGGAGCTTGTATTGCAGCGATACCGTTCCTCAGACCAGTGATTAGTATCGATGCATGTTTCATGTCGGGACGGTACCAAGGAAGGCTGCTGATGGCATGTATGTACGATGCCGAAAACCAATTACTTCCAGTGGCTTTTGCAATTGTGGAGAAAGAAAGTGCTGACAACTGGGGTTTTTTTATGAGATGGTTGAGGCTGGAAGTAATTGGAGATAATCGATTCTTTTGTGTCATATCGGATAGACATTTGGGAATTAAAGCCGTGTTCCAGGATCCAAATCTCGGGTGGGATGAGACTACCGATCAATGTGTGCACCGGTATTGCTCTCAACATGTTGCCGAAAATCTCTACAAGCACGTGGGGCGTAAGAGAGAGGTTAGCGATAGGTTCATAGCTGGAGTGAACAAATGCAAACCTAGGAGGTTGCAGGAGATGTTACAAGACTTTGAAATTGGTTGTCCGAAGGCTATCGACTACCTTAACAAGGTGGGTAAGAGGAACCCTAATGATGAAGACGAGCTTCCATGTCCGGAGAAGTTGTATCAAGCAGAGGACGGAGGTCACCGATGGGGGATAATGACAACAAATGGGTCAGAGTCACTGAACGCCGTGTTCAAAATTAGTCGGCGATTACCGGTTTCAGCGGTCGTGGAGGACACGTTTTATAAGTTGAATAAATGGTTTTTTGACCGATGGAGCAAAGCTCAAATGAGATTTCAGCATGGTCAGGTGTGGTCCGAAAGGGTAACCCAGTTATTGCAAAAGCGTATCGAAAAAGGAAGGGACATGACTGTGATTCCTTACCGTGGAAGACATGGTATTTTTGAGGTCATGGTTAAGGGTGAAAAAATACCAGCAAGGCGTAATCAACCGAGACTTGAGTATACTCGTAGGGATTTCGGTTATAGGGTTGTTGTTATGGACAACAACAAGGTTGAATGTGAATGTCAGAAGCCTCAACTGACCGGCATACCATGTTCTCATTTCATGGCAGTTGTCCGCGAAATGAGATATGATGAAAATTTATACGTCAACCCCTTGTACCGTATGTCAATAGTGTTACAAACATGGAGCGGACATTGGGAACCGAAAGGCAACCAATGTGAATGGCCTGCATATAATGGCCCGAAAATTATACCTGATTCGAATCTGATCAAGAAAGGACGGAGACGACACGACCGCATACCGATGGAAATGGACAGAATGCGTGGTCGGAGACTTGGACACCAGCCTCATCGTGAGACAATTGATCGGAATGCTGCAGGTATAGCTGATCAATCAACTATAAATACATGTTTTAATTAAATTCACAATTTAATACATGCTCTACACTACACATGTAGAGGATGCAACAAGACAGGCACAAGCAGCGGCAGAGCAACCGGCAAGAACAAATACAACTGTTTGGCGCACCATCGGACAACATTTCAATCTGCGTCGTAGAAATTAACTTGTGTGTTATTTTATTTGTATGTGTTTAGAACTAATTCATTATGTATGTGTTGAGAACTATTTTAATTTGCTGATTTTTAAATTGTAGACGATAAAGATGAACAGTAACAATCGAGAAAAGACCGAGAAAAAGAAAAACAACTGTCAAGACCGAAGAAAAGAAAAGACAGAGGAAAAGAAAAACAACTATTTTGAAATATCTGATGATGATTTTGTAGATAAAAAGGTCTGGCTAGCACGTCCTATGGGAGTGATAAAAAAGACTGGCTAGCATTGTTAGTAAGTAGGTTGTCAATTTAAGTTTAGTTCAACTATTTTATTTGTATGTGCTAAGAACTATTTTATTTGTACGTGTTGAAAACTATTTTAGTTTAGAGGAGGCGGTTACGATGAAATGGTTAAAGTTACAGATAACGGTTTCGAATACCAATTAAAAGACAGAAGAAAATAAAAAAAATTAAAACTGAACAACTAGTTCCAAATCTAACGGGCAGTACAACCAAAATAGATAACTTTTACAGACATAGATAAAAGATAAGTAAATAGATCAAAGGCCGGGCATGTGGCCGGGATAATCTGCATACGTGAAGCGCCGTGTCGCACGGCGGCGCCTACGACCCCTT
Source organism: Carex rostrata (assembly GCF_964058835.1). Taxonomy (NCBI): domain Eukaryota; kingdom Viridiplantae; phylum Streptophyta; class Magnoliopsida; order Poales; family Cyperaceae; genus Carex; species Carex rostrata. Next base: position 3,351,176 of record NC_135920.1, on the reverse strand, counting down.
CCCAGTTGTTCTTCTGGACTTCTCTCGCCTGCAGTACCATCGGATGGACGTGAATGGGATGTGGATGCCTCTGCGTCAACAGTATCTATAGGTGGACGTGAATGGGATGTGGATGCTCCTGCGTCACCAATATCGATAGGTGGCCCTTCAAATAACCAACTAGTCCTCGGATGCTCTTGCCGCAAAGTCTCCATAGATACTCGTCGTGCAATGTCGATATCCGCCTGCTCCTGCAAATCCAACAAATCTTCTATGTTGCCTGTGCCTATTCCCTGTCTCTGATAATCCTCCCAAGACGGATTGCATCCACTCTGATCCTGATTCACCTGCAATTCATACACAGCTTTAATTCCTAAAAAAATAATTGTAATTCATAAAAAAATACTTGTTCAAAACGAAAAACATACCTGCCCGAGATCAACGTTCTGATGTAGGCTGTAACTCGGCCCATGCGTCTGCAAAAGGCTGTCCGGATTCCAAGCTTGCGTCCCCTCATCCTGAGATACCTATAATTAGAATTTAGTTTGATAAGTTGTGGTTTAAAGACAATTTTTTTAAGTAAAATTACAAATTACCTGTCCGGGGTCTGCGACTGGATGTGGTGGATTTACGGGTGCAAATGCTTCTGGTGAGATGTACTTTCTCCATTCGGTGCCGTCGTATAACCAACCCTTAAAAGGATCTGGGCCTTCGAATCTAGGCGGTTCTGGATATGGATACGCCCCAATAGGAGTAGGCTCGTCCGATGGGATCGCTTCCCAGTTTTCTGGAATCCCCGCCTCGTCCATCATTTGCTGGGCACGTGGACCGAAACCTGTATCACAGCAGAGATGCCAGCCGGTTCTCATCAGTTTTTTACCAAGCTTTCGCCACCCCTTGGTAAAGAACATCTTGACGCCGTGCGCCAACTCTCCAATCCCAGTCAATGCCTATACACAAACAGTTTCAATTATAGCAATTAGGAGTCTTAAATAACTGAATCAACGAGGATAGCAATTAAAAATATTTACAGTTCGAGTGACAAGTGGTCCGCTGGGAATGTATCCACTCGGCCCGTGCTCTGCTCTGGGGAGCCAATTCGTACGATCCATTCCTTCCACGTGCTGACTAAACAGATAGACAGATGCCATACATCCCTTCTGGTACCACTTGCGATAACGCGGAAGGTCGTTTTGGTCAAACGAGCGACCTTCTCTGATTACTTGCGCCTCATATGCAGTAGCCAACTGAACATATTCCACGTGTCTTGTGGCCCAGGACTCGTTCTTCTTTGAGCCCAACATCAACCTGTTCATAATTTTATAAGAACTTAACATCCAAAGATAAGTAACATAAATAAGGAAATTGACGGTGAGTAAACCTTACTTGTGCAACTCAACATGCGTGTGCCTATTCAATGGTTCTGGCACCGGAATCTCTTGAAATAATCCGAATTGTCGCATGCAGCGATCCGGATAGGTATGCTCAACGATCCAATAAAATAACAGTGGACCGCGATACAAGTAGTAGGGCTGATAAATTTATCAAGAATGTGAGTTATAATTTATAAATACGGTAACACATAACTAAATAAATAACTAGATTGAAACATACCCTTCCCTGCTGGGTCACTGTCGGAAGCTTGCTATAGACCGTCCCATACGGCTCCCAATTCACATGATCCTCCGTCAAACTCTGAAACTGGCCCCGCGGGATACGTGCACCCTGGGTCTTGTAGTGGGAGGATGACACGTATTTGTGCGGACAACACCATTTGTACGCAAAAGATGCGCATGTATCAAGCGATGGAGTGCCCCAGGTAGGTTCCCAATTTTTAGTTTGCGGCTCAGGCCGGAGAACTGGAAAGCGGGTCCATGACCAGTGCTGCAGAAGCATCACCGGACCATACATAGATCCTCTCCCGGGCTCGGTAGCGAGACATAGATGCCGATACAGATATGCAAGAACTGCTCCACCCCAATTGTACTGTACCGGCGTGTCCAAATCCACAATTAGATCGAGATACCACAATGGTATCCCGTCCCCGCCACTGTCTGGGTACAAACTGGACGACATCAGGTCCAAGATATATGCACGGACATACCTAGCAAAATTCAAGACAAGGTGAGTACATTATTGATAGGCTAAAGAACGGATAAATTGATATATATATATATACTTACCACTTCAGCGTATCCTCGTCGCGTTCTACTGGTAGATTCTCAAATCGTTCACGAAACTTAGATTTGAGGAAAGTCAACTCCATGCTTTTTTCATTTCTCTCAGACCCCCGTTTTTTCAAAAGATCACTCTGCTCATGCTCTTTGATTCCTAACAATTCGAAGAGCCTGCCTTTTGCATTCCTCCCGTCTGTAGTCCCCGTCACTGGGACTCCCGTAATGGGCAAACCCCATAAACAGCTGACGTCCTCCAAAGTAACTGTAATTTATCAAATTAAAAAATATAAATTTCTTCATTTGAATTGTCAGTAAATTATCACAAAGAACAGATTTATTTGAAATGGTTTCGAAGTTAATACCTGTCATCTCTCCGAAGGGAAGATGAAAGGTGTGTGTCTCGGGACGCCACCGCTCCACAAGTCCGTGTATCAGCGCTGCATCGATTTTTTTGTGAGGCATGCATGCGATCTGGTATAAACCCAATCGAATCAAGAATGGCGCGTATGCAGCGTGGTACGCGGTCATGCAACGGTAGTGCTTCACGTTTATAACATCCTTTTTCTACATTACCGAAAATAAAAATTAGAAATTAAAACAAGATGATATTTCTGAACAATTCAGAAAAAAAGAAATAAGTAATTGCTTACCTCCTCAGAAGCCTGACACACCCTGTGACTGGTATGCGGTATCCACAACAGATCACTAAAAGTATCCCGCGCCATAGGTACTTCATCATTGATTTCGTCTGTCATGCTACAAAATTAATTAAAAGTTAATTCATTATTTTCAAAAAATTTAAACTAATCTAAACCGTTTTTTCTGTTTCTGATTATTTCTAAACCAATTTGGATTACCTAAATTTTCTAAACTATTTTACACTATTTTAAAATTTTCTAAATTATTCTAGACTGTTTTTGAACTTTTCTAAATTATTATCGACTATTTTGGAACTTTCTAAATTATTCGGGCACCACTTTAAAATTTTCTAAATTATTCTACACTATTTTACAACTTCCTAATTTATTTTTCACCATTTTGGTATTTTACAAATTACTCTAAACTATTTTGGAACTTTTCTAAATTATTATACACTATTTTGGAAGTTTCTAAATTATTTTTCACCATTTTGGAATTTTACAAATTACTCTAAACCATTTTGGAACTTTTCTAAATTATTCTAAACTATTTTGAATTTTCTAAATTATTTTTCACCATTTTGGAATTTTACAAATTACTCTATTTTTGAACTTTCTAATTTATTTTTCACCATTTTGGTATTTTACAAATTACTCTAAACTATTTTGGAACTTTTCTAAATTATTCTACACTATTTTGGAAGTTTCTAAATTATTCGAGCAACACTTTAAAATTTTCTAAATTAATCTACACTATTTTGGAACTTCCTAAATTATTCTACACTATTTTGGAACTTTTCTAAATTATTCTACACTATTTTGCAACTTTCTAAATTATTCAGGCTACTATTTTAAATTTTTCTAAACGGAACTAACCAATTTCAAAATAATCAAAACAATATTCCAAATAATATTCCAAACAAATTCTAAACAATCTTTCAATATTCCAAATAATATTTCAAATAAATATTTGAAATATATTTCCAAATAATTTTCCAAACAATCTTAAACAATATTCGAAATAATTTCAAGAATCTAAACAATCTAAACAATATTCCATGATTCTAAACAATCTAATCAATATTCCATGATTCTAAACAATCTAATCAATATTCTAAACTATTCTAATTAGTATCATAAACTATTTTAATATTTAAAAAAAAAAAAACCTGATTAATATCTGAAATCTTCCTCTTCTCTGCTCTTCTTCCCGCACTGATGCAAATCTGAAATGGAAAGCCACACTCAAATTCGAATTAAATGCAGCAGCTCCACGGGTGTACAGTAACCGGTTAGCCACGTGTCGTCACCCCAGTATGCATGACCCCCAGGTGTAAAAAAAAAAAAAAAAAAAAAAAATGTGGGTTCGGTTAACCAATAACCGGACCAAGGATTGTACAGCCACGTGTCAAAAGCCCTGCATGACCCCCACCCCCACGCGTCGACCCCCAGCGCCACGCATCTAAAAAAAAAAAAGGGCTGGGTTCGGTTAACCAATAACCGGACCATTCTTTCCGCTAAACCGTTAACCGAACCAAGCCAGTCCGGTTCACAGCTAACCGAACCTATCTCTATCTTTCCGCTAAACAGATAACCGGGTTCTTTGTATTGGTCCGGTTAACGGTTAACCGGAAATTTGGTCCGGTTAACGGTTAACCGGTTTGGGTAGATTTCAAATTTGACAGACAGTTCGGTTAATTTTTGAAATTTAATTTAAATTTTGGATATAAATAAAAAAATCGGTAAAATAATAGTATTTATATCATATTGTTACCTGTTAAGATGAAGCTTATTTGCATCATTTTCTTCTTCCCTAAATTTAAGGAGGTATGGACGACATGAAATAGATGGATAACGATAATTATGAAATAAAAATATATGAAAAATATGTAAACATTAATTGATATGAATGAATGAATGATTAGTTGAAGAAATAAATTACAAACGAGTACATCATATCATAACTTCAGGACAATTTTATAACATTTTGTCTGTCCAATCAATTTAAAACTTTATTTTAATTACTGATTAAGTAATATTATATGAATTATGCATAAATGCATGCACGCATCATCACGGTGCTTAAACTTTCAAACAAGAACAATTTAATAATTTGCACTTATGGTTATGGACATGACAAAGTAATCAGAGCTCTGACATAAAAAATAATGACGAATAAAATATTTCTTACAGTGAGTTTTGAATTACAAAATATATACCTTACAATTAAATATAAGGAGGGTTCAAATGCCTCCATCGTAGCTATATTTTTAAAAACATTAATAAATTAAATTTAACTCATAAACGACCAAATAAAACTGTTAGATGTGATATATGTTATTTTTTCTATGTGCTCATAAAAAAATATCATATTTCGATTTTGTATTCATTTGAAAAATCAACGTCTATAAATTTTTCACATTAGTACGTTTTTGCAAGCTCTTGATGACAATTAAAACAAAGTTGAAATGTCATAATTTTTTACTTGTGCATAGATAAAATGATATAGATCATATCCAACAATTTCATTTTGACTTTTAAGTTTTAAATTTTAAATTATTATAGTTATTAAAAATAGAGACATAATAGAGACACAAAAAATAGAGGTATTTGAACCCTTCTCATTAAATGTATATATTTTGAAAATATATGAATACAGATGGATGCATCTAGTGGTTTGAAAAAACCCGACTGGGTCAAACCCGACCCTAGTTAGACCCCCGGACCGATCCGGACTAACCCTAAGGTCGGGTCTAGCAAGGATTTTGGACCGATTTTTTGAACTAGACCCCCGTAAACCCGATCCACCCAATCCCCCGACCCGAACCAACCCAGCCGAACTTGCCCCCCGAAATCCCCCAAAAAACTCTAGCTCCGACCCGTGGTAATTTTGAACCAAGGATCTAGCACGAGTTTGGTCCAACTCCCTCAAATAAAATCCACCGAACCCGACCCGACATAACCCGTAAACCCGCAAGAGTCGAGAACCGCAGGACCCGTGGCTCGAACCGTGGGGACCCGACCCAACTCCATTTTCACAACACTAGTGATAATTCAAATATTAAATAAATATTCACATCTTACCTGTTTTAATCCATAATATTGGCAAGATCCTTTCCTTTCAAATGACAATCCTGATCTGTTATTTCTTATCCGTCAGATTCAGATCAGATATTCATGTCGGAACTGAAACCTGATAGAAATTATACAAAAACAGTGCCTAGATAGTACATCCCAGATAGTCAGATACTACTAATAAATGTCGCATCAATTCCTAGAAAAAAAAAAAAAAGCAAAAATGAAAAAGAACCACTGTCGTATTAATTACACCTTCCTTGGGTAAATGGGCCCCGCGACAAATTACCACATCTTTGTACGGACTTACACGAGCAAGAAATTGAACATGGCAAGGCAAAATACATGCTGGGACCCACCTGCCATTTTTATTCGTGGGCCCACTATATCTACCAGACCCAGTACCCCGGAAACAGAACCTATTTGTCTTCACCCGAATAGCCGAATTTTTTTTTAAAATCATAATATATATTTTTTTTACCAAACTTACTTGATTATTTTGATTTTTACAAAATTATAAAAATTGAGACGTTATTTTGATTCGAATTTTTTTTTATACTGCATTGTCATTTCGGTCGAAGATGTTATCAGTTTTTGATTGAAATATGTGAAAACGACTCGTACCAAAATTACATATTGATTCTGAAAAAAAATCGTTGCGAAATAACATCTCAATTCTTATGGGTTTTTTAAAAACTAAAGCAATCAAATTGGTTTGAAAATTTGTTTTTTTTTTATTTATGATTTGTAAAAAAGTTTCCGAATAACCAGCAATTTGCTCTCATTGTTAGAAATACCAATTATATGTTTATTGTATTATGAATTCATATTCTTGTTTTTAAAATTTAAATAATTAATTTGAAATGTTTAATATGATATTTATATAAAAATATACTTACACATTAAATTTTATATATTTTTTTAACAGTACAAAAATATTTGATTTAAAAATTCTGAACCTTTTGAAACTAGTATTCTTTTAAGTATCTAAAAAATAGTAATAGAAAATCTAAAATGGTTAAAATTGAGTTTCCGATTATATTTTCATATGAAGATCATATTAAGCAGTCATTTAATTAAATTTTAAAAATAAAGATATAAATCTATAGCACGAATCTATCCGTAGTATCCATATTACCATAGCTTCACTCGTGTTAAACAACGGGTGATTATTTGTGAGCTTCAGAAACAGGTCTATGTTCATTGATGGAGGTGTTAAGCCTCCTCTATAATTAAATTTTTTAATTATATATTGAAATTTATTTGATTTTTTTTTTCTATAGAACTTTTTATAATATAGTCTTTTCCGTAAAATATCTAACATTTATTTGTAACCACAATAGTTTATGTAGATACTTCAGTTAAAATTTCATATATTGTACATTTTAAGTTTCAGTCGTTTTTATCAAGGTTTTAAATAGCGATTCTCGCGTTATAGTGGAAAGGCTAAAAAAAGCTCTTGCAAATAGCGTAGCTATAGCAAAAGCAGTCCTACATAGCGTTTTTTGTTTAAAAAATCATATTTTATATTTCTACTAATTATCAACATTATCTAAAGTCTCATAGAGCAATAAGTAACATAAAATTAATTAAGAAATTAGAATATTCATATTGAACCAGTACAAAGTCCAAATTGTTATTCAAAATATCTCTAATAATATCATAAAATATATATTTTTTTCCATTCAAAATAACCTAAGCAACATGACATAAACTATATATTTTATTCTATTAAAAAAAACATTGGCATCATGAAATTAACTATCTATATTATTCTATTTAAAAACAAAATCAATCTAGACTTTGAAAAAATTGATCTTCAAAACTAATTTTTAGTTTAGGCATTTATAAAAAAGTCTGTGTAGCATAGTGTGCGCTATAGCGCGTAGCATGTAGCGCAAATACTGAATCGGTATTACTGCTATAGCGGTCATAATTGAATTAACGCACTTTTATCTCATATAATAGCATTTAAGGTCCAAAAACACTATAGCGCATATATTGCGTCGCTATAGCGCGCTATTTAGAACATTGATTTTTTATTAAAAAAGTTTAGTTATGTTACCGACGGAGCTTGTTGCTTTTATCTTTACCCATTTTTTTTTTTTCTAGTTCTTATTAATGACTGTTCATAATTTGCATAAAATCAGGAGGACATAAATAGGAGACATTCGTTACATTCCTACCTATCTTTAACCCTAGTGTGTAATGATGAGTTACCATGTGATGTGTTCTTTTTATAGGTATTGTTTTATGAGTTAATATATTATGTAAATATTATTGTTTTTTAAAGTCAGTGACTTTAAATATCTCTTAAAAATAAATTATTGATAAAAGAAGTATTTACAATAGTTAAATGACTGTAATTTATAAATCTTTTTTTTATTCTCATTAAATCCTCTAAATTATTTTAATTTTCTAATCCTATTTATATATTTTTTTACTCACGTGAATACTTTAATCCCATCTCTAGAAGGAAATGTTTGACAACTGACTAGATCAAAAATATACAAGCATAAATTTTAGATATAGTTGTGTATCTATTAATTTAAATCCAAAAAAAAATATTCAAAGATTTACAAAAATGCAGATAATATATTTTGGCAGTTTTTTCTCGTATCCAAATTTAACAAAATTACAGAAATATTAAATTTAATAGTATGCTTCAGGATCAAATTAAAAGTTGTTGGGTGATGTGATTATTACAATACAAGTAATAAATCCTAGTTGATACTCAATTTGGTTGCAAGTGTACAACCTTGTCAAGTAGTACTTAGGAATCATCTCCACAGGGACAGGTTGGAATATTAACTCTAACCTAACAATTTAATTTAGTAAAAGCGAAATAAAAATGTTTTTGTTTGTTCAAGTGGTTTGTTTTATAGTGATCAAACTGAATTAAATTAAAGTCTTAAGGCGAAATTCGGTTTTTAACAAGAATGAGAAATTAGGGTTTCTTAGGATTCCTCTCCACTAATGTCATGACTAATTGGTTTATTAAATGTGTTCTTATAATTATGAAGGCACAGGTGGATGTTATAGGTACAAAGTGATATCTCTATATTAATACCATCTTTAAATTAGAATAAACGTCACCTCTCGGTACTTGGCTACACTAATATAAAGTCACTAAGTTATTTACTGTCCCAATTGATCTAGAAAACTAAACTTCACCTCTCGGTACTTGGTAGAATTTTCTAACCTATTAAGTAAAGCCCGTATAAGATAAGCGTCACCTCTCGGTACTTGGCCTATCAAATATCCTATACCTTATGGTCTTGACCTAATATTCAATTTCTCAATTGCAAATACCAAATCCTAAGGTTTCATGCGATTTCAATTAAGTCTTCACAATCAATTAAAATAAAGAATATATCATAACAAAGAACAAGAACATATAAAACAAAACCAACTAAATCATAACAAAAGTTTCAAGTACAGCCCTAATCAACCCTAGAAAAGCCTTTAGCCAGTCATGGCTAAAGCACAAATGAAATCAAAAGAATAAAAGAGTTCCAAAGGAAAGAAAATAATAAAACCGGTTGATCAATGTTATTTTCTTCCTTCTTCTCTCTTCCTTGTTTTTCCTTGTTTAATAACCAGAAATTCTCTCTAAAAAACGTACTCAATCTGTTCTACAGGTCCCCTTTTAAACCCCTCTCTAAAATTTAGAAATAACTAACTAAAAATAGCAAATTCGGGCTCTGAACCGCTTTATTGCGGGCCGCAATACATGGAGGCAGTTAACAGATTGCGCAGAAGAAACCTGGAGGTCATTGCGGGCCGCAATGCATGTGGCTACGGGCCGCAATGGATGTGCTGAGATGAAGCTCTGGCCTGTTGTGTTGCGGGCCACAATGGATCTCTTCCGGGCCGCAATGAATGTTAGCAGTAGCTCCAATCTTCGTGCTAACTCACCCGTTTTTCTTCGTTACGCTCCAAACACTTGATTATCTATAGAATAAACATAACTAGGGCAGTAACTTGAACTTTTGGACATTTCTAATCTAATTAAACCTAATTTAATCAAAACTCGGCTTAATTTTCATATACAACCCTTGGTTTCAACAAATATAATTTTGGCTTATCATTGGACAACCATGCCTGACAACACATTACAAAATATAAAAAAAATCATTATTAGAAAAAACAGAATTATTGCAAGGCAAAAAAAAATGTAATTCGGAAACCATCTTTAATTATTTAAAACGATAGAACAGAGCAAAAGCTGTCAGTTATTCAACCAGCGTCAACTTGTTATTTGAAATTTCGTGCCGAGTTGCAATAATTATATGCTATTTATTAAAAATATATATCTAACCCAAATAATAACGCTATTTTTTTGTTAATATCCAACATTAATTACAAAATAACAGAATTATCCACGCTAGCTAGGAGAAAAGATTTTGTGAATTTTGTGAGAATGAAGTTTGGGAATTTCGGCCATCCCTCGACACATATATATAGATCTCCGAACCGGCTATTTTTTAGCTGGTGGAGAATTAAAATGAATACCGGCCATTTTATGGCCGGTGGAGAAAATAATTGGAATTGGCCAAAGTCGGTTTGGACGTTTTTATAAAAACCCAACTAACTTTGACAATTTAGTTAGTTTGTAATTAATGTTTGACATTAATAAAAATGGCGGCAAATAATACAAAAAAAAATATCAACATATAAAAATAATAGACAAAAAGTGGATCCGCAGAAAATTGTGCTTAAAATAAAATAAAAAATAGTTCGAGAAATGCTTCGGTATGAACCCTCAGGCCTCAGATTACTTTGTTCAAAATACAATTAAATATTTTTGATGAAATGGGGCCACAAAGTCTAAAAAATAATTTTCATTATATAAAGGTTAATGTAATAATGCTTCAGAGAAAGAATAGGATATGTCATATGTACAGTGCTCGTTTAGCTGTCTCGCAAACAATATTCATTTCTTCATAGAAAATAGCATAAATGGGATAGCATACAATCTCCTCTATTCCATGTCAAACATCTATTAATTATTTTTATCGTTTTTATAATTGAATGAAATTCGGCATGAAATAGAAGGATACCTTTACATTTTTTATATATCAATCAGTCTTTTTTTAATGAGTGGTAGTAGTGTGGTACCATTTGATAATTTATTATTCTGACAATATTAATAATTTAAACAATAAAGTATGTCTTGGAATTCAACATTATGACCATTATCTATATTTATAAATATGATGGAAATTAGTGTATATTTTATCTTGCGTCAAACAATTAAGATTTTAACAGTTTGAAATTAACAACCAACGATGTATCATCAAATAATATTTAAATTCAATAAAGTTTAATTGTTATACTATCTGTGTGTTCAATAACATATCTATAAATTAACTTAAAAAATATAATTTACTCTTCACTAAGAGTAGAACTAGAACTAGGGTGTTCTTAAGCTCACCAAAGTGTTTGGCGAGCTTAACTCCAAAATTCATCAAATCGGTTTCAAATGACGAATCCGAACCGTTGAAACCCGCATACCTTACGAGTGATGTATCTACATGTGAAAATTTTAAACATTCGAACTAATTTAGTATAAAGTCAAGCGGTCAAAAAACGTTCAAAAAATAAATGTACTAAAATTAATTTATTAACTTTCTAATTTTGACCGATTGACTTTATACTAAATTAATTCCAATGTTTAAAATTTTCACATGTAGACGCATCATTCGTAAGGTAGGCGGGTTCCAACGGTTCGGATTCGTTATTTGAAACCGATTTGATGAGTTTTAGAGTTGAGCTTACCAAACACTTTGGTCAACTCAAGAACACCCTAGTTCTACTCTAAACTTTTCTTTTAAAAAATTTATCAAAATTGTTCCCATAATTAGTTGTCAAGTACTTAACAATTACTTAACATGTAACAATATGCCGTGAGTCATTATTAAATTATTTATTATTAAAAGTAGGTTGTAATTAACCTTTTTTTAAGAAATATTGATCATGCTTAATTGTGAAATAAAGTTGATAAAATTTTAATGACTTACTTTTTTACTTCACATACTTTACATTTTGTTTGATAGTTTAACTTATTACTTAAATTAATTTATTTAGAGGAGTAAGGTGTTAGAAAATGAGTCTTTATTTATGATAATGGACCGTACAAATAAAGTAAGTTAATCCATCTGAAGAAGTAAAATAATTTATTTCAAATTGACTCATCTCTTATTCTATTTTACACTTTTTTTACTTCTCATTTGGATGAAATTGAAATCTGCATCCCACGAGGAACATGAAAAGAAAATATTTTACAATTAGTGAATCTTGACTATTATTTTTAACTTGGCATGAATCTCAAAATCCAATAATACTACTACTGTGCTAGTCTGAATCTCAAAACGGCTGAGAGTAAATCTCAAACAGGAAAATGAGAGAAATCTTTTACGGTACCTGAGACATACTTATCTGATGAACTCGTTGGGAGCAGCTTTATGCCTTTATGTGACCAAAAGTATATATTTAACAATACTGGTTAAAAAGGTATTTAAGTATTTCAAATGTAGGACAATGCAAAGAAACTAACATGTACAACAAGAATGGGAGGAGTATTCGCGACCGATACTATTGGTATACCGTCGCGAATACTACTGCCATTACTAGAAAAAACACTTTTATAACGGTATTCCCTCGCAGATAGTCACTTTTATCGTCGCGAATACTCTCCCATTCTTGTTGTAGAAATATACTAAGAATTATTACCCCCTAAATGTAGAGAGAAGCCGTACAAAGAAGTGACCCCTCTTGCAAGTTGCAATGCATTTCCAACCGTTAATTAGATTATGTCAAGATTGTTTTTTGATCGTAAACAAACGATTATAATTCATTACCACGTTACTCGAAAAAGCAGTCTTGGATATATGAATCCGAATCACCTTAATAATTCCAAACTGTTCAATAAGAATTCATGTTAAGTCAAAAACTTGCTTTTAGTTTAGTTACAAAAACACATAACTTTTGTGTAAAAGATCATGAATTCGAAATCTACATGTGAAAAATTCTTTATATTAATACATAGGAGTTTGAAATATGTTGAGTGGCTTAACCTCCAATTCATATTTCAAAAAAGAATTCATGATAAAGCGTTTTAATATTTATGTCAAGGTACATCGGACGATCGGGATCCAAATTTTTAGATAGTGCGTGAATAATTTATGCGTGCCATTCTTGTAAATTTTTTTCTGATAATATCTAAGTACCGACAAACATTGAATTTTTTTTCAATTGCATACCAACTTTATATTATTTTTCTTTTCAAACGCTAACTAAAGAGACATATAATAGCACATAAAGGAACAAGTGAAAGATATATGGAAGGTCACCTATCCAATGCTACCTTTAAATGAATCAGTTTTGCGTTTTTTAATTACTATTTCCTGTTTTCATGTTCTCAGTTTTAATTTATTCGTTTCTTTCTTTTGTGTTGTCTAGTTTCTGGTAATTAATCCAGGTAGCAGAAAGATAGATGATATATAATGAGGCCGATCTGAGAACAAATCATATGCAACTCATCTGGTGGGTATTTAATGAAATTGCCTAAGTGCTTCAAACTGCAAAACACATACAAAAAATCTAAAAAGACAAATCAAAACTGATGTTTATTTTTACAAACTAAAAATTGTTGCAAACAATCAGAACTATTTTAAAATCATTTTTCAATAGTAAAAAATGTTTTTAACAATATTTGATTCCGTATATGTATATACCTCTTTAACATAAAGATAATAATTTTGTTTCCATGGTGTATCCCTCCATTTTCTCCAAGTATTATTAAAAAAGAAAGATAGACCATGACACTTGATCTTAGCCAAAAAATGCTAACACAAATGACCAATGAACTACTTATCAAGATCTGTACCAATCAACTACCCTGACAAACACGCCAAAATTTAAAAAAAAAAATTTAAAAATGTGAGATAAATAATGACAAAGACCTAATCTTTCCCATTGAAAAGCAACAAGACTTTCTATTCAATAAATAATCAATAGTTGCGTGTCATTTGATCGGAAAATGGACAATCCACATGGTACCAAATTGTCAGATCAGAATATATAAAATAAATTAGAACTGTTTGTCAAGACGTAGAATACAAAATAGATTACCAGTAGTGCTTAACAATAAGCTAAGGAATTATATAATACCGTTATATAATTAATTCCTTAGGTATTATCTAAATATGTATGCCTGCCGTGGTTGAGTGGTGAGGCGGTATTTCTTATCTTTTCAAAATTCAATATAAAAAGTTCACATAAAATCACCTCAAAGTACCAATAAAATTTATATTTAGTTATTTTAATACACCAATTACTTTGAGTCAGAAGAATTTTTTAAATTGCTTAAATTTCAAAGTCTCTCCTCTTAGCACTAATTTTTCTAAATCAACAGCAAAGTCAGAAACCCTTACATATAAATAGTCCGGATTGAACTTATCCTTTCAATATTGTTTTCTATTTCTCAGTTTGTTTATTTATTTATTGTTGTTGTTGTTGTTGTTGTGTGTGTGTATGGGTGGGGGTGATTTACCTGAATTTTTATAAAAAATAAAAATTTATTAAACAAACTTGATTTTTTGCCTTTTACAAAAAACAAAAGAACCGAGATGTCATTTTGGTCCGAATTTTTTTTTTTTTTTGGGATCAGAATGTCATTTCGATCTGAACCATTTTCACATATTTCGATTGAAAATATCTCAGACCAAAATGACATCTCGGTTACGAAAAAAAAAATATTTCCAACCAAAATAACATCTCGGTTCTTATGTTTTTTTTAAAAAACAAAGCAAAATTAAGTTGGTAATGTAGATTTTTTTTTTTTAGTTATGATTTCTAAAAAAAAAAATCTGACTTACCTGGCCCCTACCCTTTCTGGTCAAAGCAATAATATACACACACATATACTAGCGTGATCTGCCAAATGGTTTATACTAGCTAATCAGTGAGCAATAATATACACACACACACACATATATATATATATATATATTTGACAAAACAAGGGCATGACACGCCATGTGAGGTCAAATAGATCCAACTATTAATGATATGTCAATATGTCATAATAGCGGTAGATCTATGATTTTTGGTTGCCGCACTCACCCATTTGATCATGTACGATCTATCTTAATTTATGGTGTCATCATGAATTGTCATTCATTCGCTATTTGATACATATTCATCTATATAATTAGGTTTAAAGTATATATTATGTCGGAAAGGTGGTTCATCTTGCTTTGAAAGTGACCAGAGATGGTGAGCAGTTGTTACCGAAAGAGACTCCAACTGATAAAATTGATAAGCACCATATCCACATTTGGTGGTTTTTGGCCTGAATTATAGGCAAAGAAAATTAAAAAAGATAGTGTGGAAAGGTGTAATGGTGACAAAAGAGACGAGATGGGTAACACACGGCATTTGCAAGACACTAAACAGCAACCCCACCACCACACCTCCCCAATCAATCAATCACTGTTGTGTAAAGTTACATTATGTGCATCCACAAAAGAAGTTGTCTAAAGTCCAAAAAAAAACCAAAAGAGGGTTGTGTGATGATCAATGCATGAGCAATTGTAATTGAGCATGACACCGACAAATTGGAAAAAGAAAGGGAGAAATGGTGATGGGTGCGTACTATTCTCAATGGATACATAAATACGGGGTGGTTGCTTGGTGACCGGACAATGTGATTTGCATCGTTTTTGACTAATATAGACACAGACAAAATCAAATTCTGGTTTTACAAGGAAAGATAAATGAGCACTTGTTGTAACCAACAAAATACTTTTCTTGCAATATGTGCTGAGGTTTTAATTTTGATCAGACAATTTTTATCGTTTCATATGAAGAAAATTCTAATTTGCTGAAAAAGAATTGTCTGATCAAAATATAGACACATTTTTATGTTATTGCTTGTTTATTCTACTTTGCTGAAAAAAATTCAACAACATTTATGACCTAGAATTTGTAACATATTTTTATGTATCCCCTTGTGTTGATTAGAGTCAAAATTCCAGTATCATATTTTTATTCATCCAAGACTACGTGCATATATAATCTCTAAAAATCAATTATTTATGTACTAATAATTATAATTATTTAAATCATCCGGCTTAATTGGTTTTCATATGAAATTCAAAATTTTACAAACAAGGCAGGAAAAAGTTCATGAATCAAAAAAATTCTTCAGAAATGTCTTTTAGCAATCATAAGCTATATCTGCAATTCAAACAAAGTCACATATGTTGAACTGTTCTAGTCAAATACATAAGGTGGAAAATTATGCACAAAAAATCAAAAAAGGACGACCCAAATTATATGACTAATAATTATTGCTTAATAATCGAAATCCTTCCAAATAATGGTGACTAATAATTATCAATACTTTCTTTATTTTTCAAGTACAAACAAGGCACGCACCCAATAAATTCAATTTTCAATTTATAAAATTTAATTACAGTTAACAAAAAAAATATCAATAAGAATGAACTAACTCTCTCTTAAGAGAGATTCAAAGCTCCCAATTAGATCACTCAAAAAAAAAGAAAAAAAAGAGCTCCTAATTAGGTACCGAGAGAGAAAAATATTCCTTTGTGATTTGGATTTAATCCAATAGATGTATCATTAATTGATTTATCTATTATCAGATCTGATATGGACATGAATAGCGCGTGGATGCGCACCTTGGCCTCGTTTGACCCGTCCCTTTCAAAGCGCTTTCTCAGTTTCTCTCCAAGGGAATCCCCCCATTCAATTGACCACCGTGTAATACGCACCAGCACCTCATTTTCCTCGCCACTTGTCAGTCTCCAGTCTCAAGTCTCCAAGTTTTTTACTGTTTATCTTTATCTCTTCCTGTTTTATTATTCTTTTGTACTAACACATCAACAGTACGCTACTGGAACTCAGTCGCCTCGCCTCTACTGTCTGCTGTACCCTGTACTGTACATGTGCCATCCTTTTTTTTATTCACTGCACTGTACTACTTACAGCGAAATATTGGAAAGGAAAGACCGGGCAGTACTACGGGCAGCGATTGAAACCGGACAAGTGGGTCCCACTGGGCAAAAGTTACTACAACTAGCAGAGTAGCAGTGTACCTGTACGGACAATCACGATTCAGTCTGCCCTGCTGTGAACTGTCAGAGGCACCGCACCGTGGTCCTCACGCTTTCATTATTTCCTTTTTTTTTTTGTTTTTTAATCTTTTATCTGTTTATCAGGCAATGGCATCGTGAAACCTCTTTCTTTCCTTGTGTAGATTCACACATCTCCAGTTGGTTAACGTGGAAATGAGCAACAGCTAGGAACCAATACCAATACCAATTGCATTCATTAATTTGTCAAACCTGCTGTTTGTTTTGCAGATTCGTATAATTTATTTTGCTTATTTATGAAAACATCCTTGCTGTTGCTGCAGCTACAGGTACAGAACAGACAGGTCTCTGTCCCAATTGACTGGTCCCCCCCATAGGCTGCTTTTACTCCTTTTGCATTTGTCAGTTTGCACTGTAGTAAATTGCACGCAAAGGAATCACGGCACAGAAGGGCCGTACGATCTGATGCCACAGAAGATCGGAATTCGTGTACTAAGGACGTACTATCACCGCTCCCGATATAATTGGGGCAGTAGGGACCACATCCCGATTCTGCATATGTCATGTGTGGGCCCCACTGTTTGTCGGGGTCAATGTTGGCGGTTTAGTTTAGTACGAGAGAGAGAGTTATTAACGAAAGAAAATTCCAAAAGAAATAAAAGCAATAAATAGTGGACATATAGTTTGCTACTTTGCTGCAATGAACCTGTGATGTTTACCTTAATTTTTTTATTTTTAAATTTATTTAATTAGCTATCCAAACTCTTAATACACCAAGTCAATTTATGATGACCTATTTCTAGACTTCTAGTGCTTGGTCTAAAAAGCTTACCTGGTACCGCATGGTAGAATTATGAAAGGTAGTCTCAACTAATTTAATTTGTCACGTGTCATCCATTTTACCACGTAACTAAAGTAACCATTTCAATTGGGTAGTTGAATGAGAAAAAATCGTCTTAATTATATTATTGATATAAGCCTTTATAACTAAACCAAATATACAATTTTTTTTATGCATATAAGAAAACAGAACCAGAACCAGACACGCCTGTATTACTTTGTTGAAATATATTGGCGCGTTCAACTATTGAATTCTGCGTAAATAATTGCTGTGACCAAGTTCGAGGTAGATAGATGAAGATATAAATAATAAACTTTTCAAATAGAAATTTACTTGATACTAAAAATTGAAAGATTGAGATAGTGATATTCTAGCCCAATCTTTATCAAAACAAATTAATCCTTAATATTAATATAGGTTTTAAATTTTTAGAGCTCTTGCATCACTGTCTCTTAATTGTCAATAGTTATCCTTACGACTAACTATGTTATAAGAAGTTTTCGGCAACGAAAGTTTTTATGGGAACAATTTTTTTTTTTAATATGAGAATGAGAATATCAATTAGCTAATTTTCAACTTGAAAAAAATTCTTGAAAAAATTTAGAACGTAAGTGTTCGGCAAGCATATGGAAATTTATTTGGGAAATTGTTTTTATTGTGCTTTACAATTAATCTTTCTATATAATATGTTATGCTAATAACAAACTTTGTTAAGTACATCGATGCTAAGTATTGATTCAGATAATAACAAAATTTTATAGAATATGCGCGTTATGCTGACAACAAACTTTGTCTATATCGAATTCAATTATTTTATATCTGTCACGAGCATCATTTCTTTCAAATAGTGTAATACAATTAATTTACAATATGCACAATCCACTCAAAATGTGAGGAGGAGGATGTCAATATACAATTACATTTCAAATAGTTACAATATGCTCAAAATTAAACAGTCATCTGCTATTCCACATAAGCGATCAAAATTAGAATTATCTTATCTTAATGTAAGAAAAACAATTCATAAGTTACATAATAGTTTAATCGCAGATGACGTGGGGAAATTAGCTTGTCATATTTGACGGAGATTTTTTATTGGTAGTAATTAACAAAAAAGAAGAGAGGGAAACAAAAAGAGTACAATTATTTATTTACGGATAGTAAGATCGGTATTGTTCATACCGATTCTAACCTTTTTTTTTTTTTTTTACAAAGTTAGGATCGGTACTGTTCATACCGATCCTAATTTTTTTTTTTTTTTTTTTGCAAAGTTTGGATCGGTAATTTAAGACAGATAAAAAAAAAGAAGTTAGAATCGGTATGAACAGTACTGATCTTACTACCCATAAAAAAATAACTGTACTTTTTCTGTTTCCTGTCTTCTTTTTTTGTTAATTACTACCCATAAAAAATTTCCATATTTGACGGTTACTAACTTCATTTCCCAAGGCTTTAAATAAGTTACAACAAAATATTTCATAGTAGTTTGTGCAATGAAGCAAATCATAAACGAAGTAAAGAGTATTGACAATAAAAAACGAGATGTGCATAGATGTCCGTTTGTTTGACCGCTCATTTTCAATGAAATATTTCTTGAATCTTAAGGTTGTAATAAGCTTCACAAAAGTAAACAAAGGAAGAGGCATAGAAAATCAAGAGAAAAGGAAATAAATCACCGGCAATGACGTGGGGAGATTGTAGCTGTTCCCAAGACGGGACAGAGCAGAGTTGCCTTGGTGTCCGTTTCCATTCCACCTCTCTTTCTCTCTCTTGACAAACTACATATACTGCCAAAAGGCGGATAAGCATCTCCAATTCTGTGACCCATTTTAGCCGGACAATTTTCTCATTAGCCCGCCTTATTTATTGTGTCATAAAGCCTGGTCACGTTATTCCCGTTGAATTAAAAGCCGCGGGTACCATACAAACATACAAGTGTTATCTTATTGGGTGGTCCAGCGGTGCCGGTACGTTTTGTGGGGAAAACGGTACAAAAACCCAGAGCCAGAGGTGAGAGGTGTGTGTTATTTAGATAAACTTACTTTTTTTACTTTAGGAAAAACATGTGATTAGTGATGTTACTTTCAAGGCTGGCTCACTCTCAAATATCAATAATTGCACCCCTCCTGAAAACTTTTTTTGTCGTTCATGTAATATATATATATATAGGTTAGAATAAGGATGATATTTTATTTAAATTCAGTACATGCATCTATGTATCTCTGTATCTGTATCTTCATCATATTAAAGCATTAAATAAAAAAGATTCTTGTATGAAAAAATGGTAACTTATTTGGTTTACAGGACGAGATAACAGCCTGGCATGGTAAAAAAAAAAATGTAGAATAAATCCAACCTCGTGTCCTAGAAGATTCTAAAATAGGAACAAGAAAAATTGAATGAAAAGAGGAAGGAATAGCGTGGCGTGGGATGGAAGGGGTAGCACCTCTTTATTCTCACTCGTATCTCGTGTGAGTTGTCTCGCTTTGCTTTGACCGTCCGTTGGCGCTCTGCCCAATTTCCTATGCCTTTTTCTAACTTTTTATCTGCTTTATAATATTATTTACTAATATTATAATATATGCTTATATTAATTTGCACAAACTTTTTATTTGTGGAACACCATGTGGCATGGCCATGTGGAGGGAGTAGAGCGAACAGCAAGCTGCACCTCCTCGTCCGGGACCCCACTCACCTCCTCGAAAAAGCAAATTGAAATAATAGCTAACAAACAAAGCAGATATTAAAAGCAAAGTTTATCTCATTATATCTGCATCTATCTACTATACAACACTTTCGTCGTTTGATTCCTTTCCTTTCATGCTTCCAGCTTTCCCCGTGTAGTGGACCAGGCTATGCTGGAAATAAATTAATCCAAAGTAGTGACCAAATAAGCTAATCAATTAAACAAAGAAATTAATTAATTAGATACAAATTAAATCCGGACAAATGCGCACTAAAGAAGGCGCCCCGCACTGCCCGTTGGTATTCGCTGCCCCACTCACGTCAACACTTTGTCTCCTTATAGCGCACCTGCGCCTTACGTTTCCTTTCCACCTCTCTCTCTCTCTCTCTCTCTCTCTCTCTCTCTCTCTTCTCTTTTTATTTAGCACCATATCTTTTCTTTCACTTCTTTATTATAAATACACTCCATACCCCCTCCTCTCACGCCATTTCATCTCTCTCATTCATTTCATTCATTCATCCCATCGATCTCTGCAATAACGTCCCCAATCAACGAAAGATTTAGAGTCGACTCGTTAATAGTAAATGGCCGTGCAAGCGCCATACTGGAGCAACGCTTTCTCGCATGATTTTCGGGGCAGGTAAAACAAACAACCACGCCGTTTCTCCCTCCCCTTTATTTTCTCATCACACCCTCCACCCCATGTTACCTCTCCCCTTACTTATATCTCTTCTCTGTTTGTGCTTAATCGCCATGCAGTGGTAGGAGCAATGCCTTAGAGGAGTTACCTGTGCAGATAGGAGGAACGGTGTTGAGCGGACCTCATAGTGATCTGACGTGTATTGCTTCTGCCTCTGGAGCCCGCAAACGTTCCCGAGAGGATTTCACGGCAACGGCCATGGATCCCCTACCTCCTCTGCCGACCAATGGCTTTTCAGCTGCCCCTTATGCAACGGAGATCAACAGCCAGATGCAACGTCTTCTTGAATCACGAGGCACCTCTACCAGTGGTCGCTCCTTTGCTCCTGCTGTACCTAATGAACTTCTTTCTCATCTCCATAGCTTCACCATGGAGATAGATACTCTTGTTCGCATTCAGGTACATATTTCTATGTATTATCACAATTATGTTTCATACCTTTTGAGGTATACTGGAAAATAATTGTGTGTATGATTGAATTGTGGTTGACAGAATGAGAGAATCAGAGTTGGGCTAGAGGAAGCGACTAAGAGGCACTGCCGAGGTATCTTGGCATCGGTTGGGCAGCAGGCTGAGAGGCGGCTGAGGGAGATGGATATCCAACTGGAAAGGGAAAGGAGGAAGAACGCCGAGCTAGAAGAAAAGGTGAGGCAAATCAGTGCCGAGAGCCAGGTGTGGTTTAATGCTGCAAGAAATAGCGAGGCCATGGCCACCGCTCTACGCTCCACGCTCGACCAGGCTCTGCTCTCGGCTGCCACAGCTGCTGCCGCAGAAGATCCGCTAGCGGAGGATGCGAGGTCCTGCTGCTATGAAGGCGGAGATGAAGCTGATGTGTCGCCGGCTGCTGATGTGGAATCAGCAGTGAGGGTGAAGCAGTGCCGGGCGTGTGGGGAGAGGAAAGGGTGCGTGCTGTTGCTGCCATGTAGGCACCTCTGTCTGTGCAAAGAGTGTGAACCTACGACCGCCACGTGTCCTGTGTGTTGCTCTATGAAGAACGGTGCGTTGGAGGTGTTCTTTTGCTGATCAAGGGTTTTTGCGCTTTATTCAATTAATTTAATGGGTCTGACTTCTGAGAGAACGAAAAAAAAAATAGCTACAATGGATTGCGTTTTGTTAAAAAAAAAAAGAGAGCTCTGTATTGACTTAGGCTGGTTTTACCCGCCTATTTATTTAGATCTTTGTGTAATTTGTTGTTAGGTCTTGGAGTTTGACGTAATTAGTTGCTCTGTTTTTCTTTCTCTTTGCAAGGTTTTTTATCTTTGAAGCGCGATTACCGAAATGGATATAGAATCTTTTCTGGATTAGTAAATGATGCTCTGTTCTCGCCAAACTGTTGGTCTATTTAACGCTATTGTTTTGCTGGATTTGGAATTCCATTTTTTGCTATTTTTGGTGATATATCTATTTAAGACTTATCTGTTTCGGCTACCGGTTGCTCATATTGGCACTAGCTTTCATTTTAATATAAATATTTTTTAGATTAAGAATAAAATCTATCAAACTCAAAAACTTTAAATTAAGGGTGCTATGAAGTTTTAAATAAAGAGCAAAGATTTGTTTATTTTTACATCAAATTTGAGTCTAATTATTTTTTATTTGTATGATAGCCATGTTAGATTTTAAACTTCAATTTTATTATTGTTGTTTTGTTGACGATCATGCTTGCTGACTTTGGTAAATGTGTGATCTAATCATTATATTCATATATTATTCGGTTTTCTCTTTCTCCATCAAACGATAATTATCCACAAATTTACAAATTTATAAGAACACATTTTGTTATTGGAACTTTAGCAATAATATTCAAACATGTATTAGATTATAGTTCTTTTATTGAATGAATTATTAAATACTTGTATTTACAGTATATTACCAAGTAAAAGTCAGAACACATTAAACACATAGGTTATTTCAGAATATATTTGAACGCCACGATTTCATTAATTGTATCTTTTCTAGTGTATTCGGATTGGAACATACCATGTCTCGATCTTTCTATTTCTTACTTTCGAAAAGATGCAAAAGAAATCAGTACCAGCATTGGTGGGCATCTAATAATTAGACGACTGAAATTGACTAAAGAAAAAGGTGGAGAAAAATTGGAGATGGATTGAACCTCACCACAGAGGCACAGAGGTAAACAGGTTAATAATAATTTGTTTCCCCATTTATTTTTTATTTATTTTTTACATGAACCAAATAAGTACGAGAGCAATTGTACAAAATTCATTGAATGTTTCTTGTCAATTGTCAGATAACTGTCGGATCAAAATCAGAAGGTGCAGGTAATTTGTCACCTAATAAGTAAATAAGATACAATACAAACCGATGGCACTGTACCAGACTACCAGGCCAGATCTGAATAGGTACCAAGAAATTTTTATACGAGTGCCATGATACTTCCCACCAAATCTGGTCTAATTGACTCGTCGATTTGGTCAGAAATGGCCACCTAAGCAAAGCTAAACAAAAGTTCACACTGTTGGAACCACCACCGCAGGTGGCATCATTTGGTTTATTGTATCAGAGTCACATGCTTTTTTGCTTTTGAGTTAGGAAACAAGGTACCAAGCTTGTGCCAAGCCATGCCATCCCAACGGATATATATATATTTTTTTTTTCTGATATTATTCATTTGTAAGTTATATTTTTAAAAATATTTCGGAATATAAAAGGCATAATTTTAATTTTTTTGGGGGATAGAGAGGTAATATCTAAAATTATTTTTATATCTATTTGTATAAGAGTTTTTTTTTTTTTTTTTTTTTACATTTTGTTATACTTTGTTCTTATATTCTTAGCATGTAAGATATCAGATATAAAATTTAAAGTATGGCGTTTAAATAAATTTGATTTTCATATCATACCTTAAGGAAAACAACTCTTTCATAATCATTCCAAATTTATTTATTTTTCCTGTTCCATATACTTTGTTCCTATTTAATTTTTTTTAGAGTGGTCTTAATTATATTTCTCTTCTAAGCCATCGGTTACATTAAATACATCTTAACTATTCTACAGAAAATATATATATGTATTTAATTTCATTTGTTTTTTGAATAGTAGACCATAGGCCAAAAAATAAAGAGCGAGTCTGATGTACTATGCATATGATGGGTTGCCCTGTATTATGGATTAATATTTTTGTTCTGGAAATTCTAATAGTCGATCCGAACCGTTCATCATAATCTCCATGTGAATAAGTACTTGCAGACCGAATTTTATATTTTTTAGAATTTTTTTACTATTTTTTAAGATAGGTAGACAGTCACTTTATCTGAAAATTCTAGACCATCCAAAAAGAGTGATTTTTTTTACATATCTTAAAAAATAGTAAAAAATTCTAAAAGAAATATAACATTCGATATGCATGTACATATTCATATGAAAAATCATATTTAACGGTTTGGATCGACTGATAAATTTTTTGAAAATGAAAATATTGATCCATATTATGAACCAAATCGTGATACGCATAGTATCATGGACTTACTCAAAAATAAATAAATAAATAAATAAAACCTCAGTTTAACAACTGGCATAATCCTTAAAATATATTTCACTAGTTTAGGATATCTTTCAATTATAAAAAAACAGAGAATACTGGGTGCCAATTATTGTCGCCATGTTATACTGCAAATCTTTCATATAAAATTGATCTCCTGTTTTTTAAATAAAGAGGTGCTGAACCAACATAGCAACAGTTGCTTTGTAATAAAATAAACAAAATCAGGAAGCTCCATTACTTCACTGTTTCAATTATATATAACATGGTGCCTCTCAGCCTCTGCGCTTTGTACTAAATGATATATTTAATTAACATTTTGCACTTTGTTTAAATAAATAAAAATAAATAAAAAGATGTTGGTTAGTGCGACCAATAAAAGTCACAGAACAGAGAGAGAGAAAGCTGCAAGGTTGCATTCTCAACTCACAAACTCGTGCAGATTCAGAAAAAGGCAGCACAACACTAGAACAGCATGTAGCACTTTTAATCTTATCTTCACTGATTTTATTAGGTTTCAGAGATCTTGCTACTGAGCATTGAAATGTGGGATGTCCCCACCCCCCTCCAATTTCGAGGAAACCTACCTTTCATTATTTCACCTAAACATAGATCATTTTTTTAAAAACCATAAATAAAAATTAATATTTTATCAAATCAACTTAATTGCTTTGATTTTTACAAAAATTATAAGAACTGGAATGTCATTTCGTCTGAGCCATTTTCACATATTTCAATAAAAATTATAAGAACGAAAATGTCATTTCGGTCCTGAATTTTTTTTTTTAGAAGACTGAAATGTCATTTTAGTTCTAATGATTTTTGTAAAAACTAAAACAATCAAGTTGGTTTGATAAAATATTATTTTTTATTTATGACTTTTTAAAAAAGTTCCAACATTGAACACCTTTGGTTCTTCTGTGCGCTTTGCTCATGCAAGAACAAGAAATTCATATCACCTAACCTAACAATATTTATGTTTATATCCGGACCGTTCAATCATAATCCACACGAATATTAAAAAAATCCTGTAAATTTTTTTTTTATCTTGAAGAGAAGAAAAGAAAAACAAATTTCTTCTTCAAATCATGACTATTAAAAAGTATTTGAACAGTTGGAATGAAAAAAAAAAATCTAGCCATCTTCAAGTTTTTTGAGACAAATATCTGTTTAGAAAAATCAAAATTAAAGGACTTGATACAAATGCACGTCTAATCACACTAGAAAACCCTTGAAAAATTGCTTTCTTTCCTCTACCTCAAAGACAATAACTTTTTATTTTTGAAAATGATAGCTTCTTCCTTGCAACTAATTTCGTGTGAAAAACAAATTTGAGTGCATCCCTATCAAACAATGGGACAAATAAAGTGCGTCCGCATCATACCATTTCTTATGGAGTGTATTATTGATATCTTGATGGAATGGATTCTTTTAAAGCCATAATTTCATTGAATAAGAGGCTACCACTCTATATGCTTAAAGAAATGTATAACATCTCAAGTCATAGATGTCTTATTCATATCTCCTTTTTATAAGGGCATTTTAAAGCCATTTATTAAGTGGCAATTTTTAAGCGGAAATTGGGAGGTTGTGTGTGCCCACATGGGTAGCATATTCCCTTTTAAAATGATGGAATTAGAGATCTTAGGTCTCAAGTCTCATGTCTCAACCAATCTAAACCTCTTTTTAAAAAATGAAATTGAAAGGAAAGTACATGTGGCCCACCAACTAAAACTAGTAAATACTTGATTTGGAGAAAAACCAATAAAAAAAAAATAGAAAAGAAAAAGGCAAAATAAAATAAAAAGTTGAAAAGATCTTGTAAGTATGTGGATTTTACAACTTTCAAGGTTCTCCCACTTTGAGAAGACATCATGGGGGCAAAAAGAAAGCACCAACAATAGGTGGATGCTTTGTGTTTGTATCTTGGAATCTACCCAAGCATGCATCTAATATATGGGCTTATCTTTTTATTTAGCAACTAAAAAAATCATCAACAGTAATCTAAATATATTTTAGTATCAACATCAACGTTTATAAATTAAAATTTGATTAGTGCAAGGTATTTTGTTTATTATTTCTGGAGTATGTTTTTTTTAGTGCAGGTTTGTCTATCAGGTTGTAGTTTTTACTCGATGATATTCACTTAATGCCTAGTGTCTGTTTGTATATTGTTGTTATATGTTATTGTTGGTATCAGTTTTTGGTACCGGATCTACAAACAATGTAATTTGATTTTCGTTTAGTAGTGGAAATCGGCGGGACTATACCCGCTTCTTTAAAAAAAAAAAATTGAAAAAAATATATTTGGAAGCTTATCTTATGTTAATTTTCTTTTAAATATCTAATTTTTATGCTCACTTTTTTAAAAACACAGCACTTGCTTTAGATGTACAAACCTAGGAAATCTTATCGCATGTTAAAAAATAAAATACTAGTAGTGGTATAATACTGAATAAATAAAAGGAGAATAAATCCGCCTTGATTGACTAATATAATTAATTCGTCACTTTTTTTTTATTATTTATAATCCTGATAAAGTGCCATCTTACCTTTTTTTTTCTTAAAGAGTAGTGTCTAATTGTCACTTATTCGCCAAGATATATAATAATATTCCCCCTTTTCAGTTTTAATTATTTATAATAAGTTCCTGATCTGTTAGTGACAACTTGTTAGACGGAAAAATATTCTGAAAAAAAATATATAAAAATGTCTACTTTATTAAACAAGCTGGTTGTTAAAATAGTAAGATTTGATTTGGCCATATGACCTTATTACATGACCTTTAAAATGTATATATACACCATATGTAATTTAGTGTTAGCTTTTTGTAAACCAAATATATTTTTACTAGGGGTACGTAATTAATTAAATTATACACATGATATGTATTTTTATTTTCGTAATAAAGGGTAAATTGAGAAATTTATTTATTTAAACGAGTATTAATATAAAAGACAATAAATGGGTAAATTAATTATATGATATTATGATTTTTTTAAGAGAAATCATATGATGAATTTTTAGAAGGGAAATACGTTATTTTGAGATATGAAATTCCCCATGAAAACATATACAAACCATATGTAAATAAGTGTTAGTTTTTTTGTAAATATACTTTTATTATTAATTGTAAGATCAGCTGATATATATATATATATATATATATATATATATATATATATATATATAGAGAGAGAGAGAGAGAGAGAGAGAGAGATGGGCTACGGTGAGTTGCGAAGTAAAGTGATTATTTTACTTCACGCTCATATTTTGGGATTTTAAAGTTCAAAACTTCGATCTGAACCATTCATCTTGTTCTCCATATTGAAATATGCTTGGAGACCAAATTTTACATTTTTTGAAATTTTTTTACTATTTATTAAGCAATTTTGAAAGTCGCTGATCTGATGGTTCATAAAATTTTATTGTTTTTCACTGTTCACATCAAAACAACAATTTTCAAAAATGCTTAATAAATAGTAAAAAAATTTCAAAAAATGTAAAGTTTGGTCTCCAAGCACATTTCAATATAGATTAAACATCTAATTAACAGTTCGGATCGGTCGTTTGGACTTTCAAAATAAAAATACGGCGTGAAGTAGAAGTGCGTTTTACTTCGCAACTCACCGTAGCCCATCTCTCTCTATATATATATATATTGGATGCAAGTTGGAAAAGTCAACTTCAGCTAGCTGAAACTTTACTTCCTAAAACTCTGTCAACAACAAATTAAATACAACATTAATTGGGTAGTTCAAGAATTAAAACTTTGAATGATTCATGAATACAGACAGATTTGAATTATAAATTAAAGTTCTTTGATCGTCAACGATGCAAGAAGATCCTAAACTTATTTTGCAAAATCAATAACCATAATAAACTGCAGCAACTCTTGTTATAGAAAAAAAATTAAATATATATTGTCCATCTCATCTTGGTGCTCAGGTATTCTTCAACGCACGAGGAACTCCCTTTTTATTCAAGGTGAAGGTAATTAACATATATGGAGAAAGTAAATATAATTTTTTTTAAGAAAGAGGTTGGAATCAAGTCTGCAAACTATTTAATGTTTATAGAGAGTTATTATTAAAATTTTAAACTCGGAGCATTTTACGCAAATGACATCATCTTTTACTACTAAATCAAAGATGGGTTCTCAACAAAAAATGTTATTATGTAAATTAAATGTATGCAAGGTCATTGGCTTGTAAAAGTGATTAATAAAGAGTTCATTTGTTTTTCATTGAATGTATAAAGAGAAATGAAGATAGATACAGTCATTGGTTGGGTGTACTGTGTACAAAACACCAGCTTTGAGATGCTACCTTTTCAAAAATAGAAAAGGTTTAAGTAACTAAGGTGCTTAATTTTTCTTAGTTCTGTAACATATCATAAATCAATCATATATTGTTGCCGGATGTTATTTTATCTAATTACTCTAGCTATTTCGAATCTGATTCTAATAAAATAAAAACCAAATTGATCAGAAAAGGTATTGTATGGTTCTATAGAATATATTAAAATTAAAACATGAATATGGCTTTAATATTTAATATTCCTAAGTCAAATCTGGATTTTATTCAGACGCAATGATATGATTATTAGAATATGTTACAAGTAATTAGTAGTGGATATATAAATAATATATATATAATCACATATATGAAGACCTTTTTCACTAAAACAACAATCAAATTAATATCAAAATTGGAATAGCTAATCGTTTTTGTTTTGAAACGTTATAACTTCTTTTTAAAAAAACAAATTTAATATGGTAATATACAACAATTATTCACAAATTAATCATATGAATGCATCGAGTTATATACGTAATCACACCATTCATGAAAGTTATCCATTAATTATAAGACAAGAATAATGAATATGTCCAGAATTTGAATTCCATCACTTACAAATAAAGAATGGATACCTAACTATTATTTGCAGTGCTCAAATTTGTGTCTATATTGTTTGGATAATAAATGATATATATGTTAAAATCAAAATTTGCACCTGAACATATTTATGAAAAAATGTGCAAATATCATCATATTTGGTACTCGTACCAAATTAGCACACTTACTGTACTACTAGCTAGCTTTAAATCATATTAAATTGGATATTTTTATTTTATTGTGAAATTACAAATACATCCAATCTTCCCAGATCTAGATATCTTGAAGTGAGAAACAAAGAATTGATGGACATAACAGGTACAGGTAGGGATGGGTCATGGGTGAATTGTCTGTCAAATGACCTATTCCATCTCACGGGCAAAGCATGAACAACAGAGAACTTGTGTGTTTTCTAGTTCTGACTATCTAATTCTAATTAAACAAAACCAGTACCAACACTTTTGCTTTTCTGGTAGCAGATAGATATATTAGCAAGTCATGCATGATGCATCCCTCCATCTGGTACTGGTACTGATACTGGTACAACTGATAGGCATTGACCCACCACCTTTATTCGATTGCCTAAACCTTTTTCTGCTTTTACAATTTAACAAATAACAATGCCCCAAATCATGACCCTCCCAACCGACACATGTAGATGTTTTTTATGATCTTTTTCGTCTCTTTATTTTTCTTCCTTTGTGCAAAAGAATCTGTGTTAAAAAGTACTGGTGCCTTATTGTGCAATTTAGATATATAGCATTATAGCTAGAGAGAGAAAAAAGATGGACAGAAAAGTGGTCCCAGTGAGTCTCAATTAACAGACAGAGAGAGAGAGAGAGAGAGAGAGAGAGAGAGAGAGAGAGGCGAGCAAAAGGTTTCAACTGGTACATAGTACAGACTACTCAACAGTAGAGAACAAATACTTTTGTTGGGAGGGTCCAAGAAGACAAAAGAAAAAGCTTTCTTTATTCTTTATAGAGAGAGATTGAAATGAGAGACGACACGTGTCTTATGGAAAGAAAGAGAAAAGGGACCCATTGGTTTGAAAAGGCAAGTCAGAGATCCGAACGGCGACAACTGCATCAATGCTGAGAGAAAGAGAGAGAGAGAACTTGGTAGCCACTAGGCCCACTACCAAGTATTTTCAAAACAAAAAACAGAGAGAGAGAGAGAGAAAAAATAAGAAGAGTATGTATCTGAAATGCATGCACAATAGAGGACCACTGTGGTCACAATCGGTGCAATGGTACTATGGTAGTATTATTGTGTTAATGTTATCTGATAAATGTGATGCATGCATGCTGTAGTAGTGCGGTACTGCGGTGTGCAGTGAATTCACATCCTCTCCAATACCTGATAAGGGAATCTTTTACAATTACTAGATCTGAACCGTACTTTTTAACTTGGCACGAATCTCAAAGCCCAAAAATTGGGCCCCCTACAGTGACCCGAATCCCAAGCCAGTTGAGATTTAATCTCAAACCGTAAAGTAAGTGATCCTCTGCAATAATTGTGCAATACCTGAGAGGATACGGGTTCGTGTGCAGTAGGCCAGTAGCGGAGTTGTAAACTAGCACAGCCTAATGGAATTATTGTTATTGATAGGCTGCTCCAGCGAGAGACAACAAGAGGTGCCTCAGGCTCAGTGCCTGGACCATATATAACTGTTTAAATATTAATTTACTTGAACGGATGAATTTTGAATCAGTATTTATTCTTAATTATGAATTCGTACATTTATCATTTATGGAAGCAGCGTTGTGACTGTCATGTCATGTCATGCATGCAGGGAATTGCGGGATTAAATTAAGGGATATTAAATTTCAAGTTTTCAACCTAGTATGCAACTATGCATAGCTACTGCATACCGTTCGGTGCTTAGTACTATCTCTATTCTTACATGAAGATATCCCGATCTCCTAACGATTTTGATTAAAAGATAAAATTTCGGATTAAATATCAGTTCTCTGATTAAATATTCTTATTATATATATCTTATATTTGTTGACGTATAAAAGTCTAAATTTATTAAAATATGTACTCGCTATACGTACTCTCGACATGTAATTATATCATCTTTTTGATTGATCATAATTTCTTTCTATATCTTAAAATATCATTTAAGTAATTTTTGAATTGATTTTTTACATGTTCATTTATTTTTATTTTTTAATATCATTTAAAGAATATTATTTGTCATTTTGTTTGAGATTTTTCTATGAAAATACGTCAAAAAGATTAAAAAATATATTTCATTTAATATGTCTTTTAAAGAATGTTATTCACTTGTAGATGTCATTTAGTTAATTTTTTTTATGAATATATGTTATTTTGTATAAAATATTTTTTATTCTCTTGTAACATGTTCCGTTGAAATGAACATACACGATACTAGTAACTTTATATATCCGTTTCAAAGAAACAATTAATCCAAATTCTCAAGAACTCTCTATGAAAAAAAAACTGGGCACCAAATTTTATATTTTCAGAATTCTTTTACTATTTTCATAATATATAGAAATCACTACTTTTGAATGATTTAAAAGATTCAAATTAATCTTTTTACCAATCTAAAACTAGTAAACAAATTCTGTAAAATTTAGTTACTGAGTAGATTAAATGTTAAGCCATATCAATTGATTGTTTAAATTTAAAAAATAAAGATATATATAAAGTCATAGTATAGACCAATGCTTGTGAGAAGAAAGGACCAACGAAAGTCAACTTTATAGAACTTATAAAAGCATACTTTAATTAAACATTTTGCAAAAAAAAGAAGAAGATAACATTTTATGAAAAATTTCACAGAAGATTGCTCGATTTGGATTTGAAAAAGATTATTTCTCCATTTAATTTCCAATTGAAGAGAATATATTTTATCTTTTTTTTTTTTGATAAAAGTGGGCAACCCCCACTTGTTTCATATAGAAACTAATAGCAGTTCATACAATATTCGATAGAACATAATTCTATTGTCCAAAAAAAAAAAAAAAGCTAGATTACAACAATAAAGCCTACAACATAGCATAACAGTACTTAGCAGTCAACAACAAATATAACAACATAACAACAGACCATATATCAAAGTAAGAAAATATTTTTTCAGATACTAAGCATAACATCTAAGAAGAGCAAGTGGAACAACTAGCTCCAGTGTGGCTGTCAACTGAAGAGCATGAATAGGAACTAGGAGAAGAAGGATCAGAGGCAGAGAAACCATCATGTTCAACCCTGTCTCTTAGATAAGTTGAGAGATCCTCGGACTCAAGTCTGCCCTCTGAATCCTGGTTGCATCCCACATCGTGGGTATCGGAATTTGACAGTATGATCAAACTGCCTACCTAGGCCAAAGAAGAAACATCCATAGGCATAATCAAAGTTAGTTTAAAAATGAATTATCTTGCCTAACCTTGCACCAATACGAAGTAAGTGAGATAATAGAAGTTCCTATACTGGTTAGAGATGGAACATAAACGTCATGGAAACATAGTTTGTTTCGTGCTAACCAGATAGTCCAGAAGGTAGCAGCACGAATCATTTCAACTAAAAGAGTGTCTTTTAAAGGTATGCAAGCATCTAATAGCCATAAATCTTCTAAAGTACTACAATCATAACGAAACCCATTATGATGAGCTATCCATGACCATATGGTAGTAACGAAAGGACACGTAACGAAAAGGTGATCTATAGATTCAAAAGAGCCACGGAAGGGGCAATCTAAGTTACCTTGCCATCCTCTTTTGGCTAAATTAGATTTTGTAAGAATACCATTGTTTCTAAGTAACCATAAAAATATTTTAATTTTGAGGGGTATTTTTGACTTCCAAATATAAGTAAATTGTGTATTTGAGAAGCCTCCATATTCCAACCATAAATAAAGTGAGTGCACAGTAAATTTTCCAGAGGAGTTCCATCTCCATGAAATAGAATCAGGGGTATCAGACATACTAAGAAAAGATATATAAGTTCGAAGATCAAGCCATATAGAGTGTAATATACCAGTTAATTGCCTAGTAAATCTTAAATATTAATGAGAAGTAGAGTAAGCATCAAATATAATGATGGTAGGGTCAGCAGTAACTTTAAAAAGATTAGGGTAGAGACAATAATGGGCACAATCCCCATGCCATCTGTCTAGCCAAAAGGCAATGTCTTGCCCATTATTGATATGTCTAGTAATACCTAATTCAAAAATTTGATGAAAGCTAAGTAAGCCATTCCAAAAATGAGAAGAGCTAGCTGTATTTAAACCTGAATGTCCATATTTGTCAATAAGGATTTGTTTCCATTTACCCTCAATTGTAGGATCTTTGAATCGAAACCACCATTTAGCTAAAAGGGCAATATTGATTCTAGTAAGATTCATAACACCTAAACCACCTTGATCTTTGCTTAAGCATACAAATCTCCAAGAGATAAGATGATATTTTTTTTCTTGGTGGAGGAGCTGCCAGCCTGCAAGAATTTTTTTTTCTAATTATATCAATTCTGTTTTTTATATTAACCGGCATTTTATAAATAGAAGCCAATAAAAAGGTATGGAGGAAAGAACAGAACTGAGTAAAATAACTCGACCCCCTAACGATAATAAGGAGCCTTTCCAAGTTTGAAGTTTTTTTTTTTTTTTTGCTATTTTATCAACTAATGGCATCCAATTAGAAACACGTAAAGTTTTCCAATGTAGAGGTACTCCTAAGTAATAGATAAAGCAGTAAGTTTGCAACCTAATTGGTTTGCCAAAGAAGATATTAAAGAGTTGGAAATATTTAAAGGAATCATCTCACTTGTTTCAAAGTTTAGTTTCAAACGTGAGACATCCTCAAAACCTAATAAAAGAAATTTTAAATTTTCTACTGTCATAGAATCTGCTTCTAGAAAAATGAGTGTATCATCTGCAAAATGCAAATTAAGTATTTGAAGAGAGTTAAGGAAAATTCCTAAGCCTTGTATTTTACCAGTAGCTTGTGCCTTAAAATTTTGTTGAGAGCATCTACTACAAGATCAAACAAGAAGAGTGACATAGGGTCACCCTGTCTAAGCCTTTTTTTGCAAGGAAAATAAGTACCATTAACACCATTAAAGAAAATACATAATCTTCCTTCTTGAAGGATGTCCTTAATCCAAGAAATAAAAAGAGACCCAAAACTCCTAGCAAATAAATTTTAACCTCAAAAACTCAAAAAAGAATTTCCAATGTACCATATCAAAGGCTTTTTCGAAATCTAGTTTAAAAATAATTCCCTTTTATTTAGTCAACCTAACATGATGAAGTACCATATCAAAGACTTTTTCGAAATCTAGTTTAAAAAATTTTTCCTTTTGTTTAGTCAACCTAACGTGATGAAGTAATTCGTGAGCTATGACTATATTATCTCCAATCAACCTACCTTTAATAAAATATTATTGTGCTTGCATTATTTTGATCTTTATCATATTAATGGTTCAAAGTTTAGATATGAAATCAGCTACTATGATGTAAGAAATTTACGGCAAAAATATTATTTATTTTTGATAAAAAACGGAATATTGAGTTGGAGAACAAACATTTTGTCCATAATAATAAAAACTAAACACTGGTCTAATAATTGTTTCCTCATATTTAATTTCCTGTCAAACTATCAAATTAGAAGTACATCAAAATTACCATCATTTAATTACATCTCAGGAAATTAACGAATAATTAGGTGACGCGTGGCAGTCATCAAATGCTAATCTCCAAGGAAGCATTCTTCACCGAGCAACAGAGGGGACACGTGGCAGTCATAGGCTCGCAGTCCTTGCATAAACAGAGATGCCTACATGGCAGCAACAGCAC
Source organism: Carex rostrata (assembly GCF_964058835.1). Taxonomy (NCBI): domain Eukaryota; kingdom Viridiplantae; phylum Streptophyta; class Magnoliopsida; order Poales; family Cyperaceae; genus Carex; species Carex rostrata. Next base: position 3,315,736 of record NC_135920.1, on the reverse strand, counting down.
GCGAGCTTCCTTCCCTCCGCACCCTCCGCAAATTCTCCACCACCTTCTTTCCACGTCAGCAGGGTCCTTGGAACCCTCTACACAGCACGATTCAGCATCCTCCAACTCGTAGCCATTACAGCCGTCAGATCCCTCGGCAACAGTTGAGATCGCTTGATCGAGTTTTGCTCGCAGCGTAGCGGCGAGCGCCTCGTTGTTCTTGGCCACATCAAACCAGACATAAGTCTCTGCATTAATTTGCGCTAGTTTCTCCTCCAATTGGCTACTTCTTCGTTTTGCATTTTGTAGCTCGGATTCCTTTTCGATCAATCGCCTTATCACTTGTTGCTTGATTGCCAGAATCAAACCTCTGTACCGTCGTTTCCATGTCTCCTCTAATCCCGCTACCAGTTTCTCGTTCTAGCACAAATGCATGGAAAAAATCAAATTAAAATATTTCTAAAATCAAAACAGTCGGAATCTTGGTTGACTGAATGCTGATCATCAAGTACCTGAAGGCAGAGGTCATGATTAGCATTCAAATTCATGTTGGAGAGATGGAAATAAGAGAAGAGGTGATTGTTCTCGATTGGAGGAGCAGCGGTTGTAGAGACAGATTGAGATTGGAGAAACCGGAGCTGGTCGGGATCGTCAAGTGAGGTTGTAAATTGGTAAGGGAGCGGAGGAAGGTCCATGGATGGTGACGGTGCAAGACGGAGGCGTTTGTAGTTGGTAATATAGTTATTCAGGTCGTTGTTTGTCTCCGACGCCATTGGAATTTCTAAGGTTGGAGGCTATCGACGGGGAGGAGCAAGATCATGGAAATGTAGTTGGTGTTCTTATAGGTTCGTTCTCACTCCTCACAATTTCAATTTTTTTTTTTAAAATATAATTTTGAGGGTAACGATGTACAAAAGTTATATCTTAATTATTGGATACGTTACAGGATGGTATGTGTCGGTCACGCACTGTAATTTACATATAATGTATTGTTATCATTCATGTACTGTAATTTACATATAATGTATTGTTAATGTATTGTTATCATTCATGTACTGTAATTTACATATAATGTATTGTTATCATTCATATCACGTGATTATTCTTTTGAAAATTGGCAATTAATATATGATACGTGGTTACGTAAGTCATGTGTAATCAAAATTATTAGAATTTAATTGAATAATGAATTTTGAAGAAACTAATTTAAATTACAAAAAATAGTTAACCTGATCAATTATATAACCAGGCATATTTAGACACGATATCTGTGGTCACGATATAATTAGCGTACCGCAACTATTCACATTTCGTGATCCTCTTTCATATCTGATTACAACATAACACGTAAAAATCTGGTTTAATCATGATACAATATTGCACGTGGTCGAAGTCACGGTGTAACCCTTCCCGTTACGGTGCAAATTTATATCACTATTTGGTGCTTGAATTAAAATTTAAATAATGTAGTTAATTTCTTTCTATTAAAATATATTTTGACCAGTTGATTTACTAATCGATAGAAAGAAATGAATCGCATTAAATATATAGATCGGGTTATCGAAGATTGTGATATACACTTTCTTATATAAAAAAAAGGAAAATTGTGAGAATGCCACTACAAAACCTTGAAATTGTGAAATTGCCACTACAAACTTCAAAATTGTGAGAATGCCACTATAAAACGTTAATAATTGTGAAAATGCCATTAACAGTGTATTTTTATAATATTTTTATCAAAAAATAACTGAAAAATACTGTTTTGATATACATAATTCTGTATTCCGATTATACCCTTCATACAAAAAAGTAACACTTCAGTTGATATCGCCTCTTCAAATTAATTTTTGATAAAAATATTATAAGAATACACTGTTAATGGCATTTTCACAATTATGGACGTTTTATAGTGGCATTCTCACAATTTTGAAGTTCGTAGTGACAATCTCACAATTTCAAGGTTTTGTAGTGGCAATCTCACAACTTTTCCAAAAAAAAAAATACTTAGTTTGTTATATCATCAGAAATTACTTTAATTTTTCTGTCCTTTAAAATATTAAATACTGTTACTTTATGCGCTCTGTGATTATCCTTGTGTATATCCATGAGTGCCTTTTCTATAAATCAATTAAATCAATTAAATAGATGTATATTAAAAATATCAAAAGAGAAAAAAAAACATAAAGTGAAGAGCATATGTATTAGTTACACACTTACATATGAACATTGAGATGAATACAATTAATTAGGGAAAATGTCTTATTTCATATGAACTCAGCAAGAATTGTATTAATTCGGATGGAGATAGAGGCCAAGGGGTACCAAGTATTTCGTTCTTAACCCTTTAAAATTTTATATTTTTTTAATAAGAATTGATACTATTAACTTCTAATAAAATGAAACTATCTAATACCTCTTTATTCAGTCCTCTCCATTTTAAATATTTTATTTTGTTCATGTTTGTTCTACAATTAAACCAGTTTGGCTGCCTTTATAAAACTAAAACCACGGAACATGCAGTTGTTATTCGCCTCTGCTGCCCCCCATAATTTCAAACTTTTAACACGAACTAATTATTATTTTTTTTAAATTTGAAAACTGTTGTACTTTTATTTATTTCCCGAAAGAGCAACAAATTGAATTTGGGTCGTTTTCATTGACAAATTGCACCAGTTCCTATCCATCTTACGTCGCTTTACTTATGTGACTGGAACAACTATGACATTTTGCCATATTTATTCCAATATAGTGCTGACATGATACAAGGAAAATAAACACGACTTGATATTGATCGATCAAATAAAAAGTATAGGAGAGGTCGCTTTTTATCTGAAATTAAATTAGATTGGATGCCAAGTTGCCAACTATAATGATGTATCAGTATCATTTAATTAAAGCCTTTTTGTTCAAAATAAACAAAATAATAATGATATGTATATATCAGATTTCGGACTTGACGAATACATTGTGAATCTTTTTTTGAAAAAAAAATGTCAAAGGTTTGGTTCTAAAATTTAATTAATTAATGCATGCATATAAAAAAAATTGTTATATATATAGATGTTATGGAACATGTAGTGACGATTTTGTTTTTAATTATCAATCGTCTGCATTTATTATCCTATTCAAAGAACCGGCACTGCCAGGGAAAATTTTAAATGAAATATATAGAATATATATGTTTGGTTTCAATATTAGAATGGCTAGAATAGTGAAATTAGTATTTGTTTTATTAGAATAGTTTGTTTTAACTTTTTGTGAGAATAGTTTGTTCTAATGAGACAATAAAGTTTGATTCCTTATTATAACTATACTAATTCATTCAAACATCGAATATCTTGTTCTCAAGAATAGCCTATTTTCATTGCAACCAAATTTTTAATGAAGTATATGGCAGAGTAAAACAAGATCCAATAGCATTATTATTTTTGAAATGAAAAATGGAGGTCTAGCCTACTAACTTTATATTACAAATAATTTATCTACTTTGTGGATTTCAAACTCATAATTTTTTACATGAGAATCATAAGAATCTGGCTTGAATAATTTAATCTTATAATTGAACTTCAGGTCAATTGATAAAATTAGTAAAATGACTTTGGGCCAATTCATTAACATAATTTATATTCATATGGCTTCAAGCCATTAATTAACATAATGATATAATCAGATGGCTTTTGGCCATTTCATTAACATAATTTATGTTTAACACAAAATAATATCAAAAGATAACATAATATAATATTATCATCCAGTAGCATTTTTATGATCAATATTTATTAGGAAAACAATTAATGCAAATCAAATCCCTGTCTGCTAAGGCTTTTAACAAATAATTTATTTAAATTTTGTCTTATTCTAGTGTTGTTGAATGGTTGATAGATAAGTAATGGAAACTAGTGCCTTTTCAGAAAAAATGAGATAGCGTAATTTACTTCTCTATTATGTGTTTCTGGATCATTCTTTGATTATGAATCTTAGATTTTTATGTAAAAACTTTGAAAATGTTTTTCCTATTAATATATCTGTTAGTTGGAAATTTTCCACTAATCATAATTTTTTTTTTAATGAAATGAAAACTAAGTTATTACCTAGCTAGTAAACACGACGGCTTCAATAATGAACAGTTTCGTAGGTGGTTTGTCTATCTGAAAAGTTGAATGTTTTTTATATATATTTCGTTTAAAAAATTTGGAAGTCAAAAATTAATTACTTCAATATTATTTTCTTATTGAGTAAAAATTGAAGCTTAAGCGGAGAACAATATTGTTTCTGTCACTGGACTAAAAACTAATTTTTCAAATTAATTAATTAATTATTACAATCTTCACATGCTATTTGAATTTTGAAACTACAATTTTTTATAAGAAGAACATTGTTTTTATCACTAGATTAATAATTAGTTCTCAAATAATTTTTAAATATTTACGTTTATCTATTTCTTAATTAGTTCTTTTTTGTGTTTTTCTAGTACTTTATTTACACTTTGAGGAGATGACAAAAAAAGATAGAAGCTCTATTTGTGTTCACTATAAAACGATGAAGCTCATTGCAAGGAAAACATGAAATTCTTTGAAAACTAAATTTATAAACAAATTTACTCTGCATTTCAAAGCACGAAAAAGTTATCAGCGAGCTAGTTCGGTTCAACTCAGGTTGTTCTCCTTGGATTCGAGTGCAAAATAAAACATAGATGTCTTACTAATTAGTTAATTAATTAACTTCGGAAAAGAAAGTTGCATAAAATAATAATAAATTATATACTGATATAACAACATTAATTTATGATATATGATGAAATCGAAGGATAGTCACTCTAACTCTCAAAGAAAAAAAAAATATATATATATAATAATAATAATAATAATAATATAACAAAAGAGCTGTAATTTAACGAATTAAATAATCGGTAACTATTATTTTCGCTAATTCTGACATCATTCAATTAATTGCATTCTCCGCTAGAATAATTAGAATAGTTACTATTTAAGAATAGTAGATAATAATAGCATATAATCTTGGTAAGAGAATAGTGCTAACTCAAAGCTATTCGGAATAGTGAAAAAGTTGTTTGGATGCACTATTTGGAATAGAGTTTGGAGGAAATGAATAAAGCAGAGAATTTGAAGCTATTCCTGCTTTTTGTTGGAACAACAGAATAACGCTATTTTGCCTGTTCCTAATAGTAACTATGATTGTTTGGATGACCCTAATTTAGAATAGCACTGCTATTCTAAGAATAGTACTATTCTCAGACCATGCAAACATACCATAATAAACAGAATACACACATCCATATAATACTAAGGGAAAACAATTGAAACATCGAAAATCCGTAAGTATGTCATGTCGGATTAATAAATGAGATAGTTGATATAGTATAATAGGCTGTGATTTGTGCGTGCTGTGATTTTAGTTACATATATTGTGATTAAAATCTAAAAGAATGATCGTAGTATGCAAATAGTCCGTAATTAAATTGTTCGGTTGCATTTAACTTTTTTTTTCGTAATTTATATTTATTTAAAAATATAAGAAATTTTTGAAATATTAAGAAAAGTTTTCAAAAAATGTGCCTGTGATTGGTGTCGTGACTAAAAGTGTTGTTTTCTATACAATGATCAAGACAATTTTTATATTGTGTCGTGTTTTCTTTACTGAGAACTAGTCATAACATGAAACACACATGTTACAATACGTAACTGACAAACGTACCATATTGTTTCGTGATAAAGTCAGTTTCTACGTGTCAATTTTTTCCACTCTAAAGTACTATATCAGAATAGGTGATAGATGTCTGAGGAGGAAGTAGGAGTGTCAACGGCTCAGAAAAAAAAATTACCGTTATAATCCATAATTTTGAATATATTTAATCTGTATAATGCCGTAAACAATATATATTATAATTTGATTTCTGAAAAAGAAATAGAAATATATATTACTTTCATCATGATATACAGAAGGATTAGAAAATCCGGTGCTTTACTAGCTGCGATTTCAAACTTAATTAGATAATCGGAACCATTAATTCCAAAGTTTTAACAATAAAATAATTTCTCTGTTCGTTATTTCACTTTTGACATAACGATACCTTTCTATCTTTTTTTCGTATCGATCTCTTTGAATGAATAGGTCAATCAAAAAGAGGAGCTGAGAATGCGGTATCATTGAAGTTCAGAGAATAGAGTTCTCATCTCAATTAGAACACGACGATGATTAGTTCCAGTCGTCAGAGCGTGGTGACAATCGAAAGAGCAGATCCGATCGTGAAGCGAGATGGGAATTAAGGAATAACGGTGATTATGAGTGTATATAATTAAGTAGGATTCAAAAAGTAGATCTAACAAAAAAGTATATCTAAATATTTACACAATAATTAAGGGTGATGAGAGTAATTTGGAGGATTTCGAGAAAAAAAAAAGGAAATCTAAAAATTAGTCATCTGATTCGTTGTAAATATATATTTTTTTATTAATCAATTATTAGTAGGCATAAAAACCACTCACCTTAAAAAAATATGTTTACTTTCCTATATATATATATATACAAAAAAAAAAAATAGTTTAGAGAAGGATTGACAAAATAAAAACAATTCAGTCAAATAAAATATTCATAGCATTTTCTTCCTAATTTATGATTGACGAAAAAAAATAACTAATGGCAAGAATATCTTAAAAAGGGGCTGCAAAAAGCATACAAGTATCTTTTTTGTGAAAATATAGAACAAACATGCTTTTAAAGAATTCACTGCTTTTAATAAATGAAAGGAATCGCTTACCATTTTTCATCTTAACAATCTTAATAATCATAATAATATTTAAATTTAAAGCCCACTATTATAGTATAATCTATATTGAAAATATCTTTCTTTTTTTATAAAAAAATATTGAGATTTGATGCATGTTTTACGGTTCATCAAATAATTTATTTTTTTAATAATTTAAAATTAATTTCTATTGTTACATTACTATATAAAACTCAAATTGTATGTATTTTTTAATAAAATATCTATATACTCAACAACACATCTGTGAATTTAATTTAAATTTTAAATTATTTGAATTGATATAAAAATATGTATTGTAAAATTATTAAAGTAAAACGTATCCTATCCTTCACCTTGACGTGTCTTCCTCAGAAAAAGATTGAAAACCAGACTGACTTGTTCAATAAAAGAATAATGGAAAATCATTTTCATAAGTTGCTCATTAAATTGAAGAAACCAACTAATCCACTACATTCCAAAATTGTCACAAATAAATCATTTTCTCTCATTAAAAATCCTCATCCAACCTTTTTGGCAATTTCTTTTTTGGTAGATGTGGATCCTATGTTGCTCTCACATGCCCCCACCATGTAGAAAACCTAATACAAGAATTTAAAAATATCAGAATATTTATGAAATGGTTGCAAATTTATATGTTTGTCAGTGTGTGTGGGGTCCTGATATTATTAATTTATTATTGCATATTTATATAATCAATACGGTGGATAAATTAAATGGTAGATATGTCACATCACATGTCACCTCAACTTAACAAACCAAAATTAGAATTTCTGAAATATAATATGAATTTTTAGCTTGTACTCCATTGGTTATGGATTTTTTTGAAATATAACTCATTTTAATTATTTTAATAGAACAAGTACCATTGAGTTTTTTTTTATATAAAAAACAGCTTTATCGATCCTAAAACAAATAAAATTGATCAACACATATTTCTTAGAACAAAATTAATTTTTTTTTTCGGTGGAATTGTTTTTTATAAAAAACAACTCAATGCTGTTTGTTCTATTAAAATAATTAAAATGAGTTCTATTTTAAAAAAAATCCTGTTTATGGGTAAACGATGAATAAGCAACATTAAAAATAATAAAATATTTGCCAATTGATAACTACAGACAAAGTTGCACAAAATTATAAAATACGTCCACAGGCCTTTCATCCAAAAAAAAAAAAAAAAAAAGTTTATGTTTGTATTTCTGGCCAAACGACAACAGAAATTGTTTAAAGAAAATTTAGAGAAAACAAACGACCATAAGCGGATAAGCCGCCACGTCTTGCTATACAAACCATTTGTTTCTGTAGCAGGATGTAATTTCTTGTTTTCAATGGACATTAGTTAGGGGTGAAAACGGAGCGGATAATGCTGATACCATATTCGCATTCGTCGGATAATGAGCGGATATGAATACAGATACGAATAGTAAACGGATATCAAAATTCAAAATTAAATCCGTCTTAAACGGATACGGATACGGAACAGATAGTTCACAGATACGGATATAAAACAAATAATGGTTGGATAATTAAGATATATAAAATTCTAAGATACAAATATTAATTAAAACATTAAATATAAATATTAATGAACTTATAAGAGATGGGAGGTAATCTATTAATATAATATATATATCAAATAAATGAATGGTAACAAAAGATGTTGTGGTCTAGTGGTTTGAAGCTTAGTTTTCAAAGGTCTTGAGATGGGAGGACATGGGTTCAAATCCCACCTATAGCAAATACTAATTCCTCATTTATATGGGTCCGGCCAAACTATCCGAATCCGGATAATCCGGATATCTGCTCCGTTTAGGACTCCGAATCCGGATCTTCTATGGATTTCCTATAATTATCCGAATTCGTATCCGGCAATTATCCGAATCGAATTCAGATTATATGCGGATACGGAGCAGATATCCACCGAATAATTCGGCTCCGTTTTCACCCCTAACATTAGCAGGTTAACTCTTCAAAAATAATGAAATTATATACTTTTTTCTCTAAAAATTATAATATCATATTTATTCTTATAAATTTTGAATTTCACAAATTTATTCAATTTATTGTCTTTTCTATTAGAAAACATTTTAAATTTCTAATATATCTATTTTATCTTTTATTAATTAAATAAATAATATGAAGTTTGTTGAAGATAAATGTTCAGGCTTTATAAATTGGGTAATAAGAAGATTGAATATATTAGAATATAGGGTAAAATGGGAAATTTCTAAATTTAAAATGAGTTTAAAAAAAAGACAATAAATTGGGTAAATTTATGAGTTCCTGAAATTTAAAAGGATAAATATTATATTATGAATTTTACCGAGGAAAATACGTCATTTGTAGAATTTTAAAGGATACACATAAAATTTCCCCTTAGAATTATATTTAATATTTTTTTGTCAAATATGAATACAGATAATATGGTAAGAATACCAAGCAAATTCGGACAAAATTTGAATTTTATATATAAAAAATGTTATATTTATACCGGTGAACACAATATTATTATTATTCGCATTTGAAATAACATTTTGCTTATATATTGTACAATTTTTATTTTCTTATTAATACCATTTTTTGTTAAACGTAATAAAGTAAATTACGCAAAGATCAATGATAGTAAATTGACAGTATCCTAATTAGTATCTAAATTGAAAATAGTTTTTACCTAGAAAATTCCATATTCTGGTATATATTTAATTATTGAATGTTTTATAAGGGAAAATTACTGAAATTTTTATTTATAGTATAAAAAAAAAATCAAAACACTCTGAATTTGAGAAAATTCCATAATTATTCAGACCATCAGTCTGCGGCTCCAATTTTTTTTTTTTACATAAAAGTTGGAAGAATCAAAATTTAGTTAATAAATATGTCACAGAAACCGATGGCACATTGTGATTTGTTACAATACATCTATTGATTCAATTGACACAAAAACCAATTAGTTTTGTTTTTATTATTAATATATGTTTTGTAAAAAAAAAAAAAATTGGTGCTGCATATTGTTTGTGCAGACCTCAGTGTTTGAGTCCGCAGAACCAATGTGTGATTTTTTTTTTTATTATGTTATAAATAAAAATTTCCGGGCAAATGATTCACTCACACACGGAAATAAAAAATTGTGTACTGGTTCCATATGGGCCCACTTGCTCGTGGGCCCAGAAAAATCTATTCAACTATTGTACTGGTACCGCACTTAAAACAAACACATGATCTCCTGCAAATGATTGGGTCCATTAAGCACCACTGATACTAAAGGATTTTCTGTGGTCATACTCTGTGTTGTTCACTTCAGAACGGGTAAAGATATTGACAAAGCTGGGATACCTTCGTAAAGCGCATGACTAATAGAATAAAATGAAAAATTATACGACCGATGTGCTGCAATGAATCCAAGTTAGCTCTGTCATATCTTTACCCCTTGATAACTTCATATATTTAACATTCTACCTCTTTTTCTTTCTTTTTTTCTCTGAAGAAGAAAGCCTAGTTTTTGAAGCATGGCTGCTTCAATATTTCTTCAAAGTTCTTTTCATGATGCTTAGTACTATTGACGGTATTGCTTTACACTAGAAAACAACGAAATAAGAAAACTAGTCTATATAATAACAGGCTTATCATTTTCATGAAGAAATTTCAAATTTAGTTTAGCTAAGTAATGATCGTGATACAGTAAAAGTGGGCCCACAATTGAATGAAGTGGGCCCGAAGCATGTTCTTTCCAAAGTAAGATGAACACTATTTTCTAATTTCTATGCTCATGCGAGAAGATGTCATAAGGTGGGCCCACCTGTGAAACCGATCGAGAGATATCATATATTTTTTATTTTCTATTATTACTGAAAGATGACCCATCTCCTAGATCAGGACCTGTTTGTTTTTAAAAATACTAATATAAATACATTAATATTTGAGTAAAGATAATCTTAAATTCAGGTGTTTAGCTTGAGGAAAATAAATGAAAAGGTAAAATAAAATCATTTTCCCATTTCGTATAAATTTAATAGTTAACCATCTGGAATATTCAGGGGTGAAAACAGAGCAGATAGTGGTAAAACCATATCCACATCTCTTTTTCTCATTTTCCGAACACGGAACAGATATCAGACATATCAAACGGATGCAGATACGGATCCGGATGTATTTATTAAAATAATATAAAAAATATTAAAGTTCATAATATTTATCTAATTATAATAGTGAATAACATAAATTTTTCATAATATATATTAAAATATATGGTATATATCTACTATTCTGATACGGATAATTGAAACGTAAAACCATATCAGTATCCTTATCCACACGAATATTCGGATATCAGATATTATCCATACCTTTTTCACCCCTAGGAATATTATTTCACTATACTCAACTGTTTTTTTTTTAAAAAAAAAACAAAACAGTGAAGACAGCACTTATTGCACTGTCTGGTTATGTGATATATAAAGAATGTGTTCAGAAGTAGTTATCATAAATAATTTGTACATTAAATTATTGATTGGAAGTTTGTTTAAAATATCACTGACAACAATACTGAAGCTATGAAGTAATAGTTACCAACAACATGGGTCCATATATTAACTTCCATTTTTGTTTTCATTCAGAAAACATTATAAACTGTCGGCACGATAATCTTTGCTAATTAAAAATTGACCTCTGATTCTATGCATTAATCCATTACCTGTATAAATGAACAGAGGATTTATTGTGGTCAGAAATAAACTCAAAATTTATCTGATTCAAACATTTACAGAAGGCTGAAGAAAAGTTGTATAAGTTCTTATTGATTTGGTTTGTGATAACATTTGAAGATAAATTGTCAAATCAAGAAGAAATAAGGCATGTTTGAATTTTGTGTTCTGTGAATTTGAGGTTTAGTTTTTAAAGACAGTTGTTACTATTAACTTCTCTTGCTTCAATATCAATTGTAGTTCAACTTGTACCGTTAAAGAAGCAAAAAAGAACAAATATATAAGAAAAGAAAACAAAGATAACAATTAGAGGTAGCAAATCATGTATATTGTACCAGAAAACAGTTCATGTAACAAAGATAACACCAATTGGCCATTCCATCAACCACTATAATGTATATTAGTTGGCACGGAGCATTCAAAAAAGAAGGCACCATGGAATCCAAATTTGACTTTTTTTGAGATTTATAATTCTATACATCAATTCCTGTCAATCTGATTTGCTTTCTCTCTCTTTCTCAATGTTTTAATCTTTCGTCTTTCATTTCATTTTCGGCTATTTTAGACCACTGGGGGTTCTGTCAAAATATAGTTTTTAATTACATCTTTTATCCACTTGAATCAACAAATCAACAATGGATAAGTCTTTGAATGGTTTTTTCTGGTAAAAGATATTATTGTTTAATTTGTATGCCATTTCAGAATCCAGGGATTTGTACAAAGAGATGAATGAAATATATAAGTGGTGGTTGCCTAGCCACATCCCACTCAAAAAACTTCTCTTATTTTACCATATCTATACATGCCAGCATGAGTTAAATTTTTTTTCAAAAGATATGAATAATTTTTTAAGAAGTTGAGTGGTTGCATTTAACAGTAAATAGAAAGGAAAAGATTCCCAATCTACATTAAATTTACTGACAAAGGGGACAAAAGAGCAATTGAATGCCTCAACAGAATGATGTAAATAATTGAGAAGCATATTGAAAGAGCCCTGTACCTTCCTAGTAACATTAATTTCAGTGCATTATCATTGTCAGAAATTTCAACATTGATCTTATTATAGGTCTGTTTTGATCTTTTAGTTTAGTATGATATTGAAACAGATTTATTAAAATTATGAGCCAATATTTCTTAATTTCAACATCGATCTTATTATAGGTCTGTTTTGATTTATTAAAATTATGATAAAATGAAGAAAATACATCTATAATTCTTTTTTTTTTCTACTTTGAAAAATATTCCTTAAAATTTCAAATGGATGCCAATAAAAGTGGATGCACAATCGATTTATCTTGGAATAAAATATTTTGTCGGAAAGAATTTTTTCCAAAAGAAAGAAATTATGAGCCAAACCGGCCCTATAGAATGAATGAGTGGTTTTTCTTCGGATCTTGACTTTTGAAGAGAGCAAGTGGAAGTGTGATTCTTTGATAAACAGAAAGAAAGAGGCTTTCTTTCAAGTAGATGTTACGCCTCTGCTTTTGCTAAAGAAGCAAAAAAACCGAACAAAGCGTGGCCTATGCAACAGAATTTGTTCCTTTGCATTATTTCTTCCGACCGCATTCTTTTATCTCTTTGTCATGCTTGTTACAGAATCTCAACCCCATGAAAAAATAAAGTGGAAGAAGACAACATGTTCTTTGTTTTTTTTCCTGGTTTAGCAGTAGTGTTTGTTGGAAGCAATATACGGATATACATCTTTGAATAAACATAATAATTTGAAGGATTCACAAAAAAAAAAAAAAATGGAACAATTTGTTCCTGAATTATGAATTTCCTTGTTTTATTATCTTCTTTGTCAGTTCCACAGCTCTTGCATATTACTGAATAATGATTTCACATATACATTTATACGTCAGAAGAATCAGTACAAAACAGAGATAACTCAACACAGTGTACATATATACAAACTACACACTCTCATCAGCATAAGAAGCTCAAAGAGCTGAGGTAAGGAATCAATATATAAAAAAAAGAAGCAATATATCACCATATTTATGCATACCGGTAAAATATATTTAGGTATGTGTCTAAGCAATCGCAATCGCAAGAGAGCAAAGCAAATACAATCATGAAATTGCCCAATAGTGAAAGGCAGCCTAAAAGAGCCAATGCTTCTTTCTTGGCTTGGATCTCGCCGCAAGTTCTTTAAAATCACAAAAGTAATGAATTTAGTGAAGACATAAAACAAACAATATAATTAAATGACCAAGGGGCAAATCTGTAATATGTACCTTGGGCATCATATAGTGAATTGTAGTGAACTTCTGACCAAAAGCTTAGCCATAGCTCTGGAAAAAGATAGTGAAAGATATATGTAGATAAAGATGATAACCAAAGCTACCAAAATAAAAAGTAAACAAGCACCTTAATAATATCATCTAGCACGAATAAAGAGATGTTACTACTTGCAACCGTATGTGATTAAAGTTTTGGTACCTACTGGTCAAGACCTGCACTAAACAGCTTTTTGTTTGGATCAAGTGTTACCGATCTTGGTTTATTCCTGTTATATTTGGGCCTTGACAAGTCTGTGAACATTAACTCCAGCCCACAACATTAAAGTACAAAGAAATAAAAAAGCCTAGAAGGCTGATTAAATCCAAAACCATATATGGTAAATAAATGGTAGAATATGGTACTGGTATGAACCGGTCTGCTAAGGAGACAACAGACAAGTAGCCATGGCCTTAATCCATGATGTAATGAATTCTTTCAAGAAATAATCAAATCAATTTGGGGTTGAACCAACACAATTATAATAGTTACCTCTTTGAGGGGCTTCGGATTGTGGAATTATTTCAACAAAACAAGTATCTCTAAATGACGTCAGAAGACATACTTTTGCCACAAACTGCTCAAATAAAATTTAAACTATTTCTTAGGACTTCTCAGATCACGGAATTTAATTGAAAAGATAAATAGCACACAGGAACTTAATATGGAGTAAGCATAACTTCCAACAATTCTGATATAAAACTCAAATAGCAGAAAGCAAAGTTAATAGAGATGACGAAAAAGAAAGAAAATAAAGTACAATCATCACATATTAACTGTTGATATATCTTAAAATCAAGCACAACAAAGGCGTGAGGCTTTATTTTCAAGAAACTGTATTATTGAATTAACTGTAAATAAAGATAACCCCTACTTTGACGGATAAAGGAAACAGATTTCCATTCATGTTTATTGGCCATTGAGGGCATAATAGCAGATGCCCGAGACCAAGTGACTATTAATAAAAAATAGTACAATTTTTTTTTTCCCACCTATCACAGCTGATTACTCCTTTTTTTTTGCAAAGATTGTAGACCCTCTTTCAAATATCTATCAAAATGGTATGCATATTTTGATCCATTTCGAAAGAAATCTCAAGAGGGTCAATCCCCCCCCCCCCCCAATTCAGATCCTCCCCGGTACAGTAATAGGGAATCTTTTACAATTACTGGATCTGGACCGTTCTTTTTAACTTGGCACGAATCTCAAAGCCCAATAATACTGCCCCCTGCTCTAGCCCAAATCCCGAAGCGGCTGGGAGTTAATCTCAAACCATAAAGTGAACCATTCCCCCCCCCCCCCCCCCCTCCCCACCACCACCAAACCCAAAAAAAATTAACCGGACCCCCAGAAGTAATGTAATAACAAATAAATAAATACAATTTTGTTGCTGACTATTTTACCTTGTCAGCTGCTGCTTGTAGTGTTACATGATCTCCCCATTCGCCAGATCTGTGCAGTATGCAACAATTTAGCTCCTAGGAAAGATTACCTTTCCGTCGTTACTAAAAAAAAAATAAAAATAATGAGGAAGAAATAGCATACTTGGCCATTTTCTTGCAGTATTTCTTGTACTTCATTGGTACATATCCTTCATACAATGAACGAAATTCTTTAAGCTGCAGTAGATGACAAATACTAGTTCAATAGTCAAGTGTTATTCAAGTGTGTCAAAAACAAAAAGGGTAGTACTATTACCTGACGCACAACATCCTTGCGCACATTTTTATGATATTCTGGCGACCTGAACAACTGGTCTGACAATGCACGGAACTGTCACCAATAGAGATAATAAGTAAATACTGAGAAAAGTGAGAGATAGAAGAAAAAATGCAGAAAGAAACAAAAGTAATCACCTGGCAATTCCCATCTCCAGAGACTTTTTTTTCTTGTAGACCATATGTATTTAACCTGACAGAAACTCCTTTAGCCTTTCATTGTTTTGAGATTGTGAAAACACACACACGTCCAAATTGGAAAAGGATTTAGACTGGTACCTCTGGAAAAGGCGCTCATGGTCGAAACTAGCATCGTTATAATTGGGAATGCAAGTATTTATGCGAGGCACATGCTGCAAAAGCCATAACCGCCAACATCAGCGACATAACATGTAAATCTAGAACAATAATGAATTGAGCGAGAGAAAGACGGGGAGGGATAAGGGTTAGGGTTAGTTACAGGAATTGAAGAGAGACTAGATAGGCGTTTGGCAACTGCGTTATCCAAACCGGCATACTCCTCTGAAAGAACAATTGCTATCATTCTGTCATCATCAGTTTCTGTTTGCTGGCTGCTCTGTGAAGTTGAGCTTGACGAAGCCCCTTCATTGTTATATCTATTCATTGCTGAATTTTCCCACTAATTCTGATATTCATGAGATAAAGTACAGAAGCATAGGTGCAGGGTAAGTTGCCCAGCATAATCTCATAACTAGCATCTTAAAAAATATCTAATATAATAAAAGACCATTGTTTAGTAATGCTAGCCTAGATAAACAAAGTAGCTAATCAATCATTATTTGGATCAATATTATTCCACAAAACAATCACCAGATTAAGCTTTAAATGAGACTCACGCTCTGAATTATGTGAAATAGCCACGATTATAAAACTGAGTAATTTGGAAAACTTTGGCTTCCACCGAACCAATAATCTTGGCAAGGAAGGATCAATTGGCTTTAATTTAGATCAACTTATCTCAATTACCGTTGTTAATTGTCTAACACTTTGAATGGACTTGCATTGCAAAGGTTAGCAATCAAATTTTTATGCTGATTACCTCTGCAGTTCACGGATCACAATTATACCAGTATAAAGAGTTCCTTAAATATACAAATTGTACACTTATGCCGTATGAACACAAGGACATGAGATTGAGGATAAATACTAGCAAAGTTTACCAGGACAAATTTTTGTTTTCATACATGTAACATACTTATTCAAATAACTAACATGACTGGTAAAACTAAGCTTATTCATGAGTATAATATTGAGAAAGTGTAATGAATCGAGTACGAGTCTTCTGTGAAATGCTTAAGCCACACAATTGAACCAATAGTCTAATTTGCAGTTCATGAAAATCGTGTAAAATAAATATACAGCATTATCATATTCGAAAGGAAAGACGACCCAATCCTGAGCTAGCGGACCCAAAGTATTCTACCGTTGGATCTCGCGTTTGAAAAACTAGAAATGAGATCACCCTCAGATCAAAAGGATTTCAGCTCAAAGAATTTGGGATCAACTAATCCGACAGTAATTTCGATTCACAACATAAAGATAAATCGTAGAGAAAGGGAGACGGAGCAATGCACACCTTATAAATCAAGAGCTCTTGCACGAAGGAAGAACGAAGCGCGAACAGAGATAGGAATATAGCTCAAAGGAAAACTCAGGTCCGATTGGGGAAGAAGGCTAGTAAAATATAGATGCACCGATTACTATGCGATATTATATGTATCGAGTCGGAGGCCTTGGGACTTATCTGATACTCAGACCCGCTACACAGTTTATGAACGATCCTAAGAGAAGAAAATAACTCTGTGAAGACTGAAGAACACGGGAAGGAAACATCGTAGAGTAAATGAAGCGTTTCGGACGCCATGTATACTTGACATATTTCGGTTGCACCTGGAGCACGCGGCCCAATCCATATACTCGTGGATTGCGACTTTGACTTGGGCAGTTGGGCTTGAACAATTCGATCTTTACTCAAAAGGAAAAATCCTTAAAGGCGGAACACGGAAGCGAAGAAACCGCGTAAGGCGTAACTCCAGGCCTCCAGCGCCAGACGATGTGTAGAATAGATCTGAGTTGTCCGTTTGAATCTGGTACGAATCGTAAAACAAACTCCTATATTCCAAATCGGCACTAAATTGATATGGCCGTTGGTGAGTACTGACTACTGGAATATAGGAGTTTGAATCGGACGGTCCCGATCTATAAGGTGTGCATACAAAGCAATTCCGATCGGCACTATATTCCAATCTCTTTTTCTTTTGATCTCTTTGTCTTACAAAGCAATTCCAAAGCTAAATAATTTAGAATGTAAAAGTTATTCAAATTAAGATCAAATTTGTTTTTGTTTTACGAATTCTGTTAGTTAACTCAACCTCGATCAGATGTTGATCCAAAATTGGCCCAATGTTTTTCAAACTATGACTACTTTTCACATTAAGACTTTTTTTCATACTTCACTTAGAAAAAAAGAAGATTATTATTAAAAGATGAATTTTAAAATAAGACAATTTTTAAAAGAATTTGAATGCGGCAAATTTAAAATTAAATATTTTTTTTCCCTAAACGTTAAATACTATGTATAATGAAGAACGATTTAATAAGTTATGAAATCTTCATGTGGGAGGTCATGAGTTCGAAACTCAAATAAATGAACCAACCCTGAATGACGATTATCATGGCTCAATATAAATTTTAGAAAAATTTTCAAGTATGTCCATATAAATTAATAAAATAGCCACTATCTTCTTGAAAATATCATAATGTCCTATATTCCCATAAAAACTTAAATCTTTTTTTTTTTCATTTATCTCCATTTTATTTATTTTACATTTTAGTTAGTTAATTTTAAAATTAAATTGACAAATATATACTTTCATTTTAACTTCCATTTCTTCCAAATAGCCCGTGTCATTCTAATAACATCAAAGTATATTTTGCAAGAATTAGCCTTCGGTCTAGTGAGAAAAACAATATCCTTTGTATGAAAGGTTGCAGGTTTGAAACTCGGATAGAAAAATTCTTTTTGGATATATCAAATAGTCTGCTAACTTGACCTCCAACCTTTACTCAATTTTTTTTGTTCTGATTATTCTGAACTTTTTTTATTTGGTCCGATCGATTTCACAAAGTTTATAATGATGTCTAGGCTTATCAGAACCAGACTGGGCCTAAATTACCTAAATGGACGAAGTATACCTCAATTTGGTCCGATTCAAGGCTTAATATGCTACGGCACTTCTGCAGCTTGGTAGCGGATAAAAGAGGAATTGAGAGCAATAATATTGAAAGTTTTGACTATTAAGATTATGCTTAAGAGTTAAGACGCTCACCATTTTATGCTTGTTGATACGTTCTAACTTCGGAGAGATTAGATCGCAATGTGTCTAAGCACGTCCTAACTCGAGAGAAGTTAGTCCGTGCGGGTTAGGTGTGTATTTATTACGTGTCCAAGTAAGAATTGAGTGTAGATTCAACGGGTACGTAACTCTATCCTCTATGTATTGTTTATTCCTGAAATCTCAGTCTCTCCGCTCAGTGAACTTCGGGTTATTTATAGACCTATAGGTCGGTTATAATCTCGTATAGTCGTTCCGTATGGGCTTCCCCACAGGCCAGTAAGTCGGTTTCGAGTGTCGTACGAACGACTTGACAAGCTTGTATCGTGGGCCGGCAAGGTGGTTTAGTGTTCCGTACGGACGACTCAAGCGGGTCTGCTATTTGGGCTTGTTACTTAAACTTAATACTCAGCTCATAATGATTTTATTGGGCTTTTAGTAAAATGGCCCTATCACCCGTCATACTTATTAGTAATAGACATGGATGGCTCATGGCTGGAAGGTTGGAATGGTGGCTTCATAGTGTGTATTCTAGGAAAATAAATCTGCTGTAATTCTTGGGGAATTACAAGACTCTGTAATCCCAATCTGAACTGTTGGTCTTTCTCGAGATTTGTGCATGAAAACTTATTTTTTTGAGATCTATGCAGAAAATATTTGAACGGTTGATATTGGAATTTCAGAGCCCTGTAATTCCTTTCGGGCCTGTTCGGCTGGGATGGAATAGAGGAATTAGACGGAATTGACGTTCTATTCCAGCCGAACAGACATAAATTGAGCGGGAATTAAAGGAGTAGAATAGAGGAATTAGACAGCCTCTTCCGCTTTTCTCAATTCCAACAGGAAGGTGGAATTAGAAATTAGACTTGGAAAAGGAACGCCAACAATCATTTTTACCCCTTCTTTTGCTTACGTGGCAATTTTATCTTCATTTAATATTCGTTCATTCTCTTCTACCGACACGCTTCCAGAGAAGGAAAAAGCTTTTCTCATTATTTACTCCGGCCATTATTTCCGACGATCCACTGAGAGATTTGCGAAACTAAGAGTACGAAATGGCTAGACACAAATTTCTCTTTTAAATGAGATCCCTCTTGCCATGGTTCTTCATTCGTATTTCTTTCCCTTTTATCTTTGTGTATTAGACTAGAGGTTAACGATAGGAAGGTTATCAATTTATGTTCTAGGATGATCATTCAAATTGCTCTCGCGAAAATGGTTCCAATTCCAGCACAGCATGGTAATATTGACAAGTATGACATATTGAAAGGTTTTAGAAGAAAATGATTCGAATAAATATGTTTATATTAATATTTCGTTCTTCTCTAATATGTGTACAATGCGATGCTTGTATAGAACTCTAAACAGCAATTTAATTACGAGTTATAACTTACAAATTAACTCTAGCTGTAGGGGAGAAATGAAATTAAGCTTAGACAAGAAGAATATGCACTCATTTAGAGCGTTGAGGCTGTTGGAGAAGAAAGGTGCGACTGTCCATTTGATGCAACAATGGACACATCCATTCTATGTTATCACATCCCCAATTCATGCTTATATATTTCTCTAATTTTATCTTTTTTTTTCTTGTCCCGTTAGCTAATAAAAAATTTAAAAGAAACGAAATATTGTGTTTTAATATATTTATATTGATGTTTGCTTTAAGATTTAATCATTTCAACTAGATACAAGCAAAATTTTCTATTTTCAGTGGCATGTTGCATGAAAAATATATACAAAAAATCAACAAGGCTATATGAGTCATTTCTCTACTAGGTTCATATTTAATGACTTTGTATTTTCACAATTCCAATTGATATACTTGCCGAACATGATAATAAAATAGTGAAATATCTCGGAAGAGTGGCCAATTCCTAATTCCACAATTCCTCTATTCTTCTCTATTCTCTTGCTATTCCATAGCTTGCCGAACAGGCCCTTCGGGATTACAGCAGATTCGGACTCGTATTCTAAGGGTGAACTGGTAGCTTATAAAACAGCTGCTAAACCAGGCTTCAGTAGAATCGGAAAAATAGTATGGCAGAGCCGGTTCCGTCACAGAATGGCACAGTTACAGCAGCACGTGTGTCGGTTATGTGTTGTGACTCGCGTGTCTCATGCCGTAACCATCTTTAGAAAATTTGGCACGACACGGCACGCAAAAGATTTAGTTACGGCACGGCACATAGTCACGCAATTAACGTGTAATTAGGACCGTTAGATCTTGACCAAATGGTGAATTTTGAATAAACTAATCTAAATTATATATGATTAAATGGCCACGCGAGTCACGTTTGGTCCACGGCATGTTTAGGTATGGTGTGACTCACGTAGCATGACCATTCACGTGCTGTGACTACCTCTTGACATTTTAGTCACAGCACGACATAGCACGTGAAAAATTAACTTATCACGACACGACACGAGACCAAAGTCACGGCGGCCCTCCCTCAGATTGTGACTGGATCAGCGTTTTCCGAAGTGTTTGAATGCTTGAAGAAATTCAAAGGGAGTCCAAATTTTAAATGTATACTGCTATGCAAAAAAAGGAAGAAGGCAACAGTGGGATGAAATGGGGTTTACTTTTCCTTTGTTTTTTCCATCTGTAGTAGAATGAATGATTTTTTTTTTAGCAGGCAGAGAAATGTTTTTCCTATTTTATGACAGGTTAGGATATGCTGCTTTGAGTGAATCTAGACAGGTGAATGACTTTTGTACCAAGTGCCTGTTTTAATGGAAAGCCTAAGGGCGTTTACTGATAAAAATTAAAATAAAAAGAGCATTTTTTCAAAGAAAAATTAATGATATGATGTAGGTTATATCATTAATTTTTGGATATTTCTTGCTTTGGAAAATCACGCAGAGAAACCAATGCTTCCATCTCAAGCTCAAGCACCTTCTCAAGTTCTCTGGAATCGGACCAAATACAAAATTTATCAGAAAAACCAGTTTTGAGATTATTAGAATGGTACATATACCATTTAGGAGAAATGAAGACTAAAATAAAATAAAAAAAAGTATATTTGTCAATTCAATATTTAAATTAACCAAATAAAAAGTTAAATGTATTAAAGAAGTTATAAAAATATTAAATATTTATGGGAACACTAGAAATTCTCCCTAATTTCTTATTTTAAGGATGATTTGCAAATTAAAAAGAGCTGGCGTCAAGGTGACAAAAAGGGAACATCAGCTTTTTCTGTATACATATTTGGCTCTTGCATGGATAGTTGCCAAAAAAAAAAATCAATTGATGGAAGGTTCCAATTCCAATCCTGACATAATTTAGTTTACTTGTAGTGGTGGTGAATTCCAAATGTGTTAATGACTTGATACAGTGATTTCATGATTAATTTATCATAAAAAAAGAAAATTGGGTACTTGTAAGTGTCTAAAGTAGACTATAATAGAAAATGACAAACTTCCAACATACATTCCAATTTTCATATTGTCATGTAATCCTATGTGGGGCCTTGCTGTCCCTAGCAAGGATCCTTCGATCAAAATCATGAAATTAATGGTGAATACAATCGAGACCTCTCGCTAATTTGGTACCTTTTGTTACATTTGATGGATGAGATGAGATGAGATTGAACCCAACAGTTATGTCATACTCTCCAATGTGAAAGTGGTAGAGAGGCGAGGGTATTAAGTTTAAAAATTAAATATCTCATGTTTACCTACAAAATATTATTATTTGGATTAGAAAATTTGGACCGATTTAGAATAATATTTAGTCTTTTATCAAACACTTTTAAAAATTTAACAACTAAGTTTTTGAAATAGGTACTATCTAATAATTGAGAATGCATTTAGAATTTGAAGTTTCTAATTGAATAATATTTTTTAATTTTTATAGTACATCTATTTGATATTTTGAAGAATATTATTTTATAGTACATCTATTTTTAAGTTAAAAATTAAAATTATACACGTGTTCTCAATTAAACAAATAGGGCGTGTTATTAAATTGAGTCGATTTTGAATTTGATTGCTCCATCGTTTCTCACAAAATAATTAATATTCAATTTTAAAAAAATATATAAATTATTTGATGGAATACTAAATATATTTAAAATCAATCAAAATTCGACACACCTGTTATTTTAAAAAATGAAAAACATATTTATAATTTTGATTTACAAATATCAGATAGAGATACTTAAAAGTTAGATGCACACTTGCTCTTATGTAATTATCGTTTATTTGTTTACTATTTTCTCTGTGCTAAAAACTACTGGCGATTTTAGTGAAGTAATTAATTACTTCATACATCAGCTATCAAATAAGAAATAAAATAATAATAAAGTAAAATAAAATATGAGTTAATTTATAATCTGTTACATCATCTGTTACATCATCTCTCAAGATGGATTAACTTACTTTGCATATATCTCGTATGTAGAACCCTTTGTCATAGGTAGATCATTTATCAACATCTTATTTCTCCGAACAGATTAATTTAAACCATAACTTAAGTTATCAAATATGGTGCAAAATACAAAGAATAAAGTAGAGTAAGCAAATTAACTTAAAACTTTTTTAAATTTAAGTAACAATCAGACATGACTTAATAAGGAGTAGAACTAGGGTGTTTCTAAGTTTATCTAGTTTTTTTGTGAACTCAATTTTAAAACCTATCGGATTGGTTTCAAATGACGAATTCAAACCATTGAAATCCTTTTAACTTATGAATGATGCATCTACATGTGAATTTTTTTATTATTTTAAATTAATTTTGTATAGAGTCAAGTGGTCAAAAGGTGTTCAAAAAATGAATGCATTAAAATTAATTTATAAATTTTCTAATTTTAACCATTTGACTTTATACTAATTTAATTCGAAACTTTAAAATTTTCATATTTAGACTCATCACTAATAAGCTAGAAGGATTTTAACAGTTTGGACTCATCGTTTGAAACCAATTCGATAAATTTTAGAGTTAGAGTTCACGAAGAAATTTGGTGAATTTAGAAACAACTTAGTTCTACTCCTTAATAAGTATAGGTATAAGATGAAAATTTTCAATCAAGACATGCATTTCTTAGTGAAAGGAAAAAAAAAAAAGGTGGGGTTTTTGTCCAAACAGCTTTGGACAAAGTCTCATCCAAAGTCTGATCTAAACCGTCTAATTTGTATCAAAATTCGAATAAATATTTAGATTCAATGAGCTATTTAAATTTATTAAGTTTCAAATATGTCTGTAAGAATCTCAATTCAAATCAGGACTTTAGATAAAACTTTGTCCATTGTCAAAAGCCTATGGACAAAACCCAATCCCAAAAAAAAACAAAGCTATAATAATAATTGCTTGCTTTGCTTTGCTTTGCTTCGCTTAGTGCTGCATTGACGTTGAGGCTAAAGGCGAGAGGGAGAGAGATATTTACGCATGTGATCATTTGACCAATTGGTATAACTATGTAAATGAGATAAAACTGATTTATATATTACGCCAATCTGACTTCCTAGTGATGATTTATTTAACCCCACACGGTTCATATATAAAAATAAATTGTCAACACATCAACTGTATATTTTTTGTTACCCATCTGATATTTCAATCTAAACCTCAATTTTATTCACATTACATTATGTCCATATCTATAAAAAATAATGGGAACAAGATCCCAAAAATAAGATGTTAAACACGCCATGTTTCATATTTCAGCAATATGTCTATTTTAAGAGAGACATCAATTACAAGTTAATTACGTAAACATCCTTTGACAGCAAACAAATGTATATTATATATATACCGAGTGTGAAACTAATCCATTTGTTGGGGCTTAAATTTTTGAAATGTTTTAATTACTTCAGCATTATTCTAACATTCTATACTAGCATTTTTATAGAAATTAATAAATTAAATTGTCAAAAAATATATTGATATTTTTTTCTCAAAAAATTGAGAGTGAATTATTGAGGCGATTCTATACCTATACTGCCGGAGCCATCACTGATGCCCCAATAACAGTTGGTATAGGAGTTTTTTTAACAGTTAATAAAAGAGTTTTTTGTACTAGTGTTTGTAATTCGATCCATCATTGTTCACATCTCTGTATGACCGGTTACACAGATTATGTCCTCACTATGTACCGAACCATGAATTCGGTCCAACCATCTCATAGACCACAAATCAATGATTCAGTCACCCCCTTTCAGGTTTTTTGTCATTAATTAGTCATGTAAACATATGACAAAGGCCAAGGGTGAACCGAACTATTAAATTGGCCTAGATTGAGTGACTGAACCATTGGTTCCTTACTGATTTAAAAAAAAAAATCATCAATTTATTTTCTTACAAATTAATTTCTTAATTTCTAAAAAAAATTCATATCTATCGTACAATGTCTAGCAAAAGATGACATAATAACAGACCTCACATTGTTGATTCACAAAACAACAACAACAACAACAACAAAAAAAAAAAAAAAAAAACAGACATCACATCTGGTCTTTTATTTTGAGAAGAAAGAACAACAAAATCATAGGCCTGCATGTGACGTGTGCTTAGCAAGCTTACTATACTAAACAATTCCCAAACATGTATATATTCCAATTAAAAAATTAATCTTAGCTTATCCATATAAGCAACTAGCTAATTTATTGTTATTACCTAAAACCTGCACCAGTTGTTACCATGCACCTTTTATTATGGAAAGACTATTATTTCGGCACGAAAACAAAGGCAATAAGCGCATTATTTAATTAGAGTAAATAAAGGGTTTGCTGACAATAATTTTGTCTCTGACTCGTTCAATGGTACATTATAAAAAAAAATATTAAATATGGTTGTATGAATCATATGCCAATTGTCTTGTTGAGATGTGAATTCTGTAAATTTATATATGATTTACATTGGAGTGAGACATAATAATATGCAATTATGCATATCACAAATTGAACTATGTTATGGATCTATGTTTCTATTTTCAAGATTCAACTATTCATCCTTTTATTTTTATAAGATCTGAGGAAAAAAAAAATCATTCGATCTTATTTTTTTGTCTTTACAAATATTGCTGTACTTTGGAATGATGTCCTCATACCTTTCAGCACATAAGTCAGTGACTGCCCGGATAGAAATATCAGTATTTTTTTTCCAATAACAATTTTATGCAGTTGGTGACCATAGCGGATGTCAACTGCGCATGATCTAACCTGAATGCCGATGCATGGCATGGGTGCTTAGCCACATTCTTTGTGATGGCCCAAGTATTACCAAATCCAGTAGCTCTCGGAACCAATGCCCACCTGCACTGGTCGCTAATACACTTGTACCTCAGCCTGGTGGTATTGCTGTGTGTATTCTTTATCTCCCTATTTTTCAAAATGTGCCAGTGGTGAATTATATTTTTCATCTTATCCTTGCTGTCATACCCTCAGACAATTCATGTCTTCCTTCCGGCTAATTTACAAAAGAAACAACAAAAATTAAACAACAACAATTTAATAACAATAATTTAATAATGAAATTAAAATTAAATATAAATTAACAAACATACCTCAGACTTC
Organism: Carex rostrata; assembly: GCF_964058835.1. NCBI lineage: Eukaryota > Viridiplantae > Streptophyta > Magnoliopsida > Poales > Cyperaceae > Carex > Carex rostrata. The sequence goes on along the minus strand of NC_135920.1, from coordinate 3,289,404 downwards.
ACAAAAAAAGAGCTATCGGTCTCTTCAAACCCTGATGTGTCATGAAATTGCTCGAACGGGCGTCTTTTTCCACAACCCGATATAGGCCACTTCCGCCTACCAAGCACAGGAATACCAGTGATGAGTTCTCATTATCATTCCAATTAGCCTCTGCCTCTCTTTCTTCAGGATCTTCGTCCGTATTATCAACATAATAAAATTGTTTCGGGGTTTTAGATAGGTCCCTTTCAGATTGGGCTCGGCTAGAGGACGAGGATGGAATCCGGGATCGACTCCTGTCAGATTGGACCCTACTAGGACCCGCTACATATGGCGCCTGACTAGGACCCGCTACATATGGGGCCCGGCTAGGACCCGTTACAGATTGCTCGAGACCCAAACCCTGAGTCAACTGCAATAATTGTCTGGTGTTCTGTTTGGAGTTCTGTTTAGGGTTTTGTCTGAGGTTGGCTACCGTATATAACTCTAGGAACTTAAAATGAGTGAATAAGGGATGAAATTGTAAAAATACTTACTTTTGTTGCTGCTGCTTTCTGTTTCTACCTTTTGAATGAATAAGGGATGAAATTTGGGAAGATATAGCAGTCCCCAATCCGAACTCACACTGGGTATGCGGACCGATCCGAACTCGAACCCAGTATGCGCACGAATCCGTGCGCATACTGGGTCCGAGTTCGGATCAGTCCGTATACCCAGTGTGAGCTCGGATTGGGGATCCGTGGGCAGACTGAGTCCGAGTTCGTAGTGAAATCTGAATTTAGAATTATTGGATGATATTCATTTAATTCTGATTTATTAGGGTGGTAAGAAAAAAAATTTTGGGTCCACCCTTGTTCACATCTCTATATGTCCACCCTTGTTCTAGTGTCTGTAATTTAGTCCACCCTCGTTCATCTCTATATGGCCGGCTACACAGATTATGTCCTCACTCTATACCGATTCATGAATTCAGTCCAACCATCTCATAGACCACAAATTAATGGTATGGTCACCCCCTTTCAGGTTTTTTATCGCTAGTCATGTAAACATATAACAAAGGGTGTGAACCGAACTATTAAGTCGGCCTAAATTAGATGACTGAACTATTGATTCCTTACTGATTTTAGAGAAACAAAAATCATCAATTATTTCCTTACAAGTTAATTCTTAATTTTTTTGAAAAAAAAAAAAAAAACATATAGCGTACAATGTCAAGATGACATAACAACAGACCTGAGACCCCACATTGGATCTTTTATCTTGAGAAGAAAGAACGAAAGCAACCTCAATTTAGCGACAAAATTTGAAAAAAATATATAAAAATCATAGGCCTGCATGTGACGTGTGCTTAGCAAGCTTACTATACTGGAAATAATTCCCAAAATGTATATATTCCAATCAAAGAACTAATCTTAGCTTATCCATATAAGCAACTACCTAATTAATTATTATTACCTAAAATCTGCACCGGTTTGTTAACTACCAATCTACCATGCACCTTTTATTATGGAAAGGCTATTATTTCGGCACGAAAACAATAAGGCAATAAGCGCATTATTTAATTAGAGTAAATAAAGGGTTTGCTGACAACACATCCAAACAGTTAATGCTATATTTTATCTTGACCGCTTGATCGTTGGTGTACGGTTGAGATCAATTGTTCTCAACACATCCAAACAGTTAAACATGATTATACTTGATACTTGTAAAACATCATCGCTTTAGGCTAGAGAGATCCACATTCCCAGTTTCCCAAATTATTGTCCAATTAGGTTAGAGAGATCCACAAATATTGTCAATGACCAGCACAATTATATTCACATGTCTCAATTTATTAATTATTGTTGACCTTTAGCCACGCAATTGCTAATTGGCTTTCTTTTAGTAATTAATATTTCTCTGTATTATTTTGTTCGTACAAAACAAATTAGGAAAGTTGTTCTCATGATTAATAAGTCACCATTCGCCAACTAGATTCAAATTTTCATGCTTTCATTTTTCGGATAGTTTTTTGTTTATTTAAAATTCCAGTAATATTTAAAAAAAAAAAATAGCGATCAACATCTGAACTATTTCTTATATAAAAAAATTTACCATCAACATTCACAAATATTTTCAAAAATTAACGAGTTATACAAGTATTTCTTAAATATAGCACTTCTAACCGAGTTTCAAATATTTTTTAACATATAGAAATTAGCTTTAAAATTCGTACAAATTTTAATTAAACGATTCGAATTTAAACTGAAACTATCAATTACCTCACCTTATTTAAATTATATTCCTTGTCGTTTCCCGTAGCTGGTAGCTCCAGATCCTGCTATTGCCAGAAAATTAATTAGATAACTGATAGGAAAATAAATGATCACCTTTTCCAAGATATCATGGCTGGATTTATTGAGAATGCTCCAATAATTCCAATAAAAAAATATAACGGTGCAATGAAGAAATAAATATCTCTTTACCGGAATCGTATTCTCTGCGGAGCCAAATCCCTGCAGAGCTGTGCGGAGCTTTCAATCTGGTCCGTTCGTTTCAGTTCGGACGGACCAAATCAGATCTTACAAATTTTGAGAATATATTTTTTTTTTCAATTCAGACAAGATCTAATCTGATCCATCCGATTCGAAACGAACGGATCAGATTAAAAACTCCGCAGGAATTGGCTCCGCAGAAAATACGCTTCCTTCTTTACCAATACCACTTGGAGTTTCGAATAGCATCGTCTCAATTAATAGGCCTAAATATAACTTTACAGTTTTTTTATTCTTAATTAGGAGGTTAAATGAAGTACAATTTTTTTTATGAATTTGGGGCAATAGAATGAAGGGTGTTCGGATCTGTTGTTTTTACGAGTCAAAATATTTATTTCAGCGGAGCAAAATCTTAAAATAAAGCAGGGTCTTAAAAAAAAAAACAGAACTGTTGGAATCAAAATCAATTTATTTTTAAGCTGAGAGTCAAAGTCAATCTCCATGTAGTTTGAATTAAAATGAAAAATAAAATTATCAAGAAGACCTGGCTGCGCCTTTCAAGTTTATTTGGAACTCCAGCTAAACAAAAATAAGATATGATTTCTAAGACAAATACATTAACTTATGCTAAACAAAAATATTTGAACATTTTTGTAGTGGTAGTTACAACAACAATGTCAAAAAACATTTTGAATTTTAGAAAGAACCGAATTTTTTATTAATAGCATAAAGAAAAAAAATAAATAAACCAAAACACCTCTAAAATGGAGGAATTCCATGTTTATTCGAGCCGCTAAGTCAACCTGCGGTTCATTTATGTAGTGGGGGGGGGGGGGGGGGGGGGGGGGGGGAGAGATTGGCTTGGCAGCCCAAAAAATACACTATAATATTGAATATATTACAGTTTTTAGGGACTTCTAAGCTTATCTGCGCCCCCCTCTTCCCAATAAATGAGCAGCATATTGGTTAAATTAAAATTATTAACAAATCAAAATATCTACGTACTTAATATAAAAATAGAGATTTGTGGTATGATGAGAGCGATGCAAGAGAATATTCTAACCAGAAGGGAATTTGCTACAACAATTACAGATTGAATATGTAACTGAATTTAAAAGAGTGGCCATTATAAATAATTTATCTTCCTTTTCTTTTTTCCTTCTTGTAAATTTTAAATTTGTAACTTTTTTTGGACGCATCTAGTGTTACGTAGATAGAATCTTGGAGTTTGACTCCCAAATTTTTCATCAAAAGAAGAATGGAGATAATATTGGTAGTTGAAAAGGTATGATGAAAGAGCGGTACAGAGAAAATAGTAAAAAAGTATTTTATTGCAAATAGTTGTTTGTTCAACTATAGATGGTTGACTACTAAAAAAATTACTACTTTTATATTTTTATTTTTATTTTTACTTTTTCACTATTTTTTTTCTTTGTTGAATAGCGACAGTGGTCTTTTCTTCTAAAATTCTTCCAAATAATATTCTTTAGTTTAATTTTTGCTTTTTACTCTTCTTCACTTTGAATGAAATGAAGCCGTATAATAAATTTCTCAATCAAGTTTATTTAATTTCTTAAAATTAATTAAAAAGAGAGAATCACTGTTTTTTTTTTAAATGAAGAGAAAGCAGGCAAGTGCTTTAGTGACTGATGTGTTTGCAGCCAGGGGCGGAACTAGGGGGGGCCAGGCACCCCCCAACTGAGGCGGAAGTGCTTACTGGGGTGGTTATTTTTATGTGGTTTTTTACAGATGCATACCGATTGGCACCCCCCATGCAGTTGTTCTTTCGTCTTTCGGCAGCTCGGCCCCCCCAAGTTCAAGTTCTGGTTCCGCCCCTGTTTGCAGCATATTATTTTCTCATGTCTCATTTCCTTCTCTTATATGAATACTAGTTTTTCTGAAACTTTTATTAATATCCAAAAAAAAATACAAAATTCCCAAATCTACACTCCATTTGTAAAAATTTCAGAATCTGCTCAAATCGCAAAATTTGTTTTGGAATTCCTATTTCTGCAAAATTATTTTGCAGAAATATGATTTTCTGAATTTTTTTTATTTTAATTAAATAGAAATGTTATAATTTTTTATTTTTAGTATTGAGATAGTAGAAATAGTTTTATATTTCTTTAAAAATAGATGAAATACTATATAATTGAATTTATTAGAAAAATTGGAACAAATAACTTGGATCAACATTTTTCATGCCGATTTTTTTTGTGGTTGTAAGAAAAATGAAAATATTTATTTGTGTGTTATTGATAAAAATAAAATGTTATGGATCTGAGTTATTGATCGCAGTTCAAAAATCACTTCTGAATAAATAAAGGAATTATCATGGTTATTCTAGTACATTTAAAGTTTAATTTACTCCATCTATTTTGAAAAAACATGATTTGTAATCATTACGAATGTCAAATCAATTTTTTCTTCAAAAATAGATGGAGTATCTTACAATTTGAATGTTATGGAAGAATCACTATAATTCTTTATTTATCCATAAGTAACTTTTAAACTGGGATCAATAACTCAGATTTAAAAAAAAAAAATTAGTAACACACAAAGAAATATTTTAATTTTTCTTATATCTGCAAAAAACCTGGCCTAAAAAATATTGTTCCAGATTATTTGTTGCAATATTTCTAATAAATTAATTATATAGTATTCCATCTATTTTCAAAGAAATATAAAAATATTTATAATATTTCAATAATAAAAATAAAAGTCATAACAATTTCTATATAATTAAAATAAAAAGAACCAGAAAATTATATTTCTGTAAAATAATTTTGCGAAAATAAGAATTCAAAAACTGCAAAATAATTTTGCGATTTAGACAGATTCCGAAATTTTAGATCTCGGATGTAGAATGTGATATTTGATTTTTTTTTAATATTAATAAAAATTCGGCTGCGACCTAATATAAAAATTGGTCACAAGTCAATATTTGCGGCTTTGATTTAATTACTGATAATCTAATCTATATAAAAGGAGCAACAGTAAAATATTACATGAGTTTATTTACTTATTACAACAATATCTTATGTCATAATACTTATTATTTACACGTGACGTGACATGTCGTGATCAAATATTACAACAAATATATATGCCGTACAAAATTGTAGAAATATATATGCCGTAATCAAATGACATGTAGCTAATTAAAATCACCACAAAATTTTCAAAGATAATAAACACAATTTATTGCAGAAATAACGATGCTCAAAACACAAAATTCAGATATTCCCTGCAAAAAATTCGGCTTTAATTTTGACCGTTTACCCTACAAAAAGCATATTGCACCAAATATTGCCTTTTTTGCTTTTGCTGAAATTTCTTTTTCAATTTTGAATTTTTGATTCGCCAATGTAAAAGGGTTTTATAGTACATATTTTTATAGTCAGAGAGGTCAAATTGAAAAGCGCGTATTAAAAAATTCAATATTAACTTTTAGGAATCTGAAAAGGGCCTTTGGTTTAATTAAAAAATTTCTTTAAAGAAAAGAGAGAAAAATTGTCGCACTCCCGATCCGGAGGTGAGACGATTCTACAGTGTCTATTTACCATACAATATACGTAACACTGGGCACGGATCTTTTTTATGCATTGCCAATAGAATCTATTATTTTAGTCACATCCCAATTTATTTAAACGAATTATCTGACCATTTATAGTGGATGATGCTAGAGAAATACTCTCTGCACCATGTCAGATAAAATAACCCCAAATTCCATATCTTTAGATGGTCCTGCTGTCAATTATAACCTGGAATCGCTCTTTATCTTTGTATAATAAACCTGTAACCCACAAGGGGAAACGAGTGAGAAATAATAAATTATTTCTCAGTGCTGATTGCCACTCAGATTATTGGATTCGAAGGAAATCCATATTCAGAATGAAATCACCGCACGAGAAATTATCAGTTCAGTTCTGTAATGACGAATGCAAATGCTCAATAACAGTATCCAATTGAACAACAAAAATTATATAAATAAATCAGAACTCTAAGAATCTTATCAGAATAAATGGTTTAGGTCAAAATCTTTTAATATTTTAAGTATGGTAACGTTTGGGACCTAATCTTTATAACCACTAAGTCTGGTAATGTTTGGTTTCTTAACTTTACAATTTCTAGTCTGGTAACACTGATAGATACTATAACATGTATCTGTCGTGTCAGGGCTTATACCGTTCTAACTATCCCAACACATGATTAACGGAAATAATACGAAATCAATATCACAATACTGTCATTATCGGAAAGAAAATCAATGATAAGACAGTTACCACAGTTCATTAGTCTTACAGTCACATTTCACATTTATTCAATATCCCCTATCCAACCGGTACTGGATTCAGTTGGGGCCATTCACCATATGCGCATAAGGGTCCTGGAATAAAGTCTAGTAGCTAGCTAGACTTTACGATATATTAATCCTTTTTCTCCACTATATGGAGGTTAAAGGATTACAGTATTTCATATTCAATTAATTCAATCACTGTGGTCTCAATCAATCATTTACAATAAGAATCAACCAATCGATAAACAATATCAACATGACAGTCAACAGACTTACCTGTAATTCAGTTTCAATTGTATTAGGCTATGCACATGATGCAACAGTTCAATCAATGCAGTCAATCAAATATTCAAAATGCACAGCGAGTTACGATTTAATTCCTAGTTATAAATCTCAGACTAATCCAATAACCTCGCACCTGATATCGTAGGGCAAGTGAAGCGATCAATCATTGCCTACTAGTTATTCTTGACAGTTCATTCAAGTCTTGCTTCTCATTATCAACGCCTATAGCAAGATAATAGTTACTATCTTATTTCTTACAAAACTATCATTATAAAATAATTTACGTATAGCAGTAATTAACTCATGTGCACTTATGTAAATTTCATTTTTACCTATTTATTAAATCCTCTACTTTATAATTTTAGTTCATTTCTATTTTATCAAATTCATCTAAATTGTTAACATTTCACTTCAATTAATAAAGTTCTAATCTATCAGTCCGAATCCAATTTATTTCCTTTTAACTTCGTTTATTTTCACCAGTACAAGGCAAACCTAATTTCATTAATTTCTTTGTTATTTTCTTATATTACTTCTCATACATTTAATATTTTGCTATTATGCACTTTAGTCCTACTGACAATGTCAATTTACCAACATAGGGAAATTATGCAATTATACCCACTGAACCTTAAACTACACCATAACCAAATACATGCATGGGTTGGTATTGAATAGTACTATTGTCAAGAGATGGGAATCAACATTTTAATATTATCAATATAATTAATACAATTGGTATTTCGGTATTAGACTGGAGTTAACTCATATGCACATCCACAATTAAATTTAATATCAATTAGGACAAATTCCCATAATTCTCACAATTACAAGTATAGGAACAACAAGAGAAATACTAACCATGCATTAGGTAAGAAACAAGACAAAAGGGATATACCAAATACTTGTGCTAGATGCGTTGAGAGAAAGGAAGAATACTCATTCAGTATCTAATCACATGATAAACCAAAGAAAGAAGAGGAGGACATTTTTTTTTCTTTTCTTTCCGATTTTATTTGATCTCTGTGTAAGTTCTTCTTGTTTCTTTTTTTTCTTTTTTTTTCTTTTTTCTTTTTCCTTTCATTTACGGGAGAGAGAATGAATCATCCCCTTTAATTAAAGAAGAATATAGCATGTGGTGTTTCACTCAACAATAGCCACGTGGCCTTGGGTCAATTGGTCATCTTCATTTATTTATTTTTATCTCAAGTTTCTACTTTTTATATATGTAACCTTCCAGTTTATAATATTTGTGAATCAGTCCTAAAATTAAATAAATAAAAACTTATAAATATCACCATGTATAAATTTTCTATTACTCATTATACATTTCCTAATATTTTTCTATATTATTTGATAAATTCTTGCATATTATTCTCTTAAATTTTTCGTAGTGTTACAAAAATCAAATTTCATTTTCAGAACCTACGTCAGATACTCAGATCTGCTTATTTATACAAACTGTTGGGCCCACCAGATTATAATAAATTATTCAAAAATATAATTATTTTTAGCGTCTCTTTCATTTCTCAAAAGATCTATCACAGACTACAATTTTCGATTCAGCTAAATCTTCGTGTAAAATATTTATTTTTTAAAATAAAAGCGACGGATCAAGTCACCAAACAAACAACTATGTATAAGAATAATTATTTGAGGATGTTCACTTTAGTATTTCCAAAGTCTCCACATCTTATTTAAAGAAATTATATGTTATTATCCCTGCTAATTATATGAAAATAGTAGTTTATATATATTCATACAAATGTATATTACTTGATAGTTTATGTATTAACATTAATATTTTAGTTATTTATTCTACTCGGTTTTTTTTATTTTTATTTCTAAAACTGAATCCTAAAATTTTTTTTTTTCAAATTTTCTATAACTCTATTTGCAGGGGCGGAACATAATATATGAGAAAGGGTGCTAAGCACCTCCTATAAATTAAAATTTTGTAATTTTATTCTTTCAAGTATTTAATTTTTACAAAATTTATTACTTGTAGCCCCTATCATAAATTAAAATTACATAATACTTATTCATTTAACCTCTCAATCTTATTGTGCATTTTCAAAATTCTACGAGTATCGCAGATAAATAAATGCATGAGAGAGAAAATTTATGCCAATAAGATTTCCACAGTCAAAGAGTCCCAGGACTGGAATTGACATTTGCGTTTTATCATGTCCTACCTGAAAATGAAACCAATTAAAACTACAACTGGTTTGACATTTGCGTTTTATTTGGAGGGAGCGACTACAGTAATTGTTATCGTTTGTGATCAGGTCTATGGCCTCGATACCGATATGCCCTCGATTTCAATTCAATCATTTTCCATCGATGGATTCACGCCGAACTCAATAAATAAAATTATCTTCCTTCTTCGTCATTGTTGTCCTTTTTCTCAATTGTGAAAATAAAAATAATTTACAGTACAATCTAGCTTTCATTTTTCTCTCATTTTTCTCTTTGTTGTCAACCTGGCTCTCTAATTCAATCCTCTTCCTTCTTTCCCTTGAATTACTCTTTGGGTATTGCGTAATTGTAGGCTTGTTCTTCAAGCCTCTTTAAATTTTGACTTCCTCTGAATATTGTAAGTAATCTTTGTAATTTAGTAAAATAAAATTTGTAAAACATTTGCGTCTAAGATTTTGAGTTTATTTGATAGAATAGATTATTAGTATTATTTGTTATATTTACCTGTTATTGTTTCGTTACCTACTAATTTTAACAGATATGAGTAGAATTAGTGTTGTAAATAACGGTATGCGCTCGTCGGACGGATATGGTACCGTCAAGCGATTATTCGGAAATAATTAGCTAATTGTTCGAGAAAAACTTAAGCGATATATAATCGTATCTTGTTTTTCTATACCTCCATTGCTATTATTATTACTACTACTATTAAACCGGATGGATTTGTGATAAATTCAGAAAAACTTAATGATAAAGTTGATTAATTATATAATAAAATATTAATTAATACTAATTAAATTAAATAAGAAAGTACAAATCTTAATTAGTTTGAATTAGTGTATATCCTTTAACAAGCTAATTCATAAGTAATAAAATGTATAAACAAAAATCTATTCAATTTTTTTAAAATTAAATATCGAAATTTGTAAACTAAATGCTAAAAAATAACAATAATGAGGAGGGTTAAAATGCACCATCTTTTTGTGCTCCTAACGTGCACCCTTCTCTCATATCTTTATTTTCAAAGTTCAAATAGTCGATTCGAACCTTCCAACGTGTTCTTCATATTAAAATGTGCTTGGAGACCAAATTTTATATTTTTTTGGAAATTTTTTACTATTTTTTCAGAATTTTTGAAAATCATCACTTTGCTGAATTTTTTATTATTGTTTAGTTTAATCAAAAATTCTGAAAAAATAGTAAAAAATTTCCAAAAAATGTAAAATTTGGTCTCTAAGCACATTTTAATATGAAGAACACGTTGGAAGGTTCGAATTGACTATTTGAACTTTGAAAATTAAGATATGAGAGAAGAGTGCACGCTAGGAGCACAAAAGGGAGGGTGCATTTTAACCCTCAACAACAATAATGACAATATTGACAACAACACAATTAAATCCCAATACAAATTAACACACAATTTTCCAAAGTTTTTATTAATATCCAAAAAAACTAATAAATTTCAAATTCTACCAACTTATGTGCAGGATTTTGAAAATTGCCCAAACAGGTCAAAATCTCACTGGTTTTTCAAATTGGGACGGTGAGATTTTGATCAATTTCAAGAAAAGAAACCGGTGATATTCTCATCGTTTTTTTTTACAAAGCAATTTATTTTAATTTATTTATTTTTTGTATTGAAATATTAGAAATGTTTAATATATTTCTTTGAAAATAGATGGAATACAATATAATTTGATTTATTATAAAGATTGCGACATTTAACCCGAATCAACATTTTTCAGACCAGATTTTTCGCGACTGTAAGAAATTAAATATACTAGAAGGATGACAATATTTTTTGTATTTACTTAGAAGTGACTTTTGAACTGGGATCAATAACTCAGAATCCAAGAATTTTTATTTTTTTTAATAACACAAAGAAATATATAATTTTTCTTACAGCCCCGAAAAGTTCGACTTGAAAAATGTTAATCCGGGTTATTTGTCATAGTCTTTTTAATAAATCTAATTATATTGTATTTCATCTATTTTCAAAGAAATATATTAAACATTTCTAATATTTCAATACAAAAAATAAATAAATTAATGTTTTAAAAAAATCCGATAAGAATTTCACCGGTTTCTTTTTTTGAAACTGGTCAAAATATCACCGGTCTTAATTCTTGAACAAGTGAGAAAATAACTGAAAAAAAATTTGAAAACCGGTGAGATTTTGATCGATTTGAACAATTTTCGAAATTCGGCACAAAAATGAGTATAATCTGAAATTTATTATTATTTTTGGATATGAATAAAAGTTTCGGCACAATTTTGCCTCCAAGTTATCAGACCCGATAAAAAATACGACACAAACTTATGAGTCCGAATCTGCTGTAATTCCGGGAGGAATTACAGGGCCCTGAAATTTCAATATCAACCGTTCAAATTTTTTCTGCACAGATCTCGAAAAAAGTAAATTTTTATGTACAAATCTCAAGAAAGACCAACGGTTCGGATTTGGATTAAAGGGTCCTGTAATTCCCAAAAAATTACAGCAGATTTATTTTCCAAACTTATTGGTGGCTTCGAACCGATGACAATCAAATGTCTAAGTCGCATATAATATTTGTTGACTAGTATTTGCTTCATCAAAAGTTGTATGCGCGTTGTAGAATTTGTCAGTACCCATACAAGGAAACGGTTTCCTACGATTGACCTCACCACCTAACCAATTGCGGCAGGTGCGCGACAATAGACTACGTCCGCACTTTGTGTAGCTAATTATGCTGCTCAGAATCTCAGATAATTGTTTATCAACCAAGTCGCAACACACTGAGATACACAGTAAAGAGTATTAGGAAATCAGAACAAGTCAAAGGACGTCAAAGTTGGGACCATTTAAATACGCATGATTTTTTTTGTTTAATTTGCTTGTAGGTTAAATCTCGCCGTGTGATTCTTTCTTTTCAGATCGTCAAAAACTACGCCTCCTTCCCTCCCTTTCTTCTCTGTGTTGACTCTTCCATTCCTGGTCAACATCCATCTTCCCGTTCACATTTCCTTACTATAATTGTTTCTTTCCTTTATAGTTTCTGGCTAAATAGATAATTATATTATTTTTTAAAGATTTTTTTAGTAAGTACTGAATTTTCAAAAATATAATTTTATACAGAATAATTATATTCAACTCCACACTCCTATTTCCTCCACAGCTACAATTTAGAAATGTTATTCTATGCTCTCTACTAATTATTCAAACACTTTTAAAATTAAAGAGTCCACGTTAAATAAGGAATATGATAATTATTTAGAGGTTGTACTATAGTCCCCATTAGTTATTTAAACTGTCAACGCTGTCTAGTACAGCTGTTTAAGGCATAGCTCTCCCACGGGAGAGCAGGGGCTCGATTCCTGCAGTGGGGCAGGATTGAGATATGGTGTGTGTGAGTGCCCAAGGGCTGTGATAAAAAAAAATTAGTTATTTAAACACTTCTAAAATTAGAGGGTCCACTTTTAAAATTAGAGGTTGCACTATAGTCCTCACTAATTATTTATCCATTAAAAAAAATCATCACGATAAACGTATACGAGTTGATTATTCAAGTAAATATTCTAGTGTATAAGTATAAATACTTGTAATACTTGATATTAATACTTTCATATGCCAGTCAGTGTCAAATGTAAAAAATACTTGCAAGTATAGATATAAATACTTGCACGACGAGGTATAAATACTTGTGTAACGATGAGTCCAAAAGTATTTTATGGTCTCCACATGGTAGTTATGGAAATTAATGATGGGAATAAACGTGGAGATGTAAGTGCAGGAATAATTATCAGGATCCAAAAAATATTGTCTTAGTAAAAAATATTATATTTGATCTCTATTAACTTAGAAAATTATTTGCTCTAGAAGCAGCCTTTTTTTTTGTGTATTATTATTAAAACCTCAAGCAGGTACCTGCCACCTATATTGTTTACATTTTTTTTTTTACAATAATCAAAAGTTTAAATAATATAGTGGTTGTTGGGAACAAATCTAAGAAATCGGATGGTAAGCGCGCGTTTACTTTTTAATTATCCACAATAAAAATAGAATAATCATATAACTTGAGTCCAGAAGCTACATATATTTCATATTTTCGTTCTTTGAAACTTGATAAGGAAATTTCAACGGTTGAATTATATGAAAATCAGCAACTAATTTTTGTATGTCAAAACAGGCGTCATTTCAGAAAAAGGAAAGCGGTTTTGCACAATTTTGCAATTATAGTTCCAAAGTGAAAACAATCATCATTAATAGTAACACATTCAAGATTTGAAGTCACAATTTTGAATAATTCATATTAATATTTTTTTATGAAGAAATAGAAGTATAGTCTTTATTATTCACAGTGTATATTTGTCCGAATTTATATCTTTGTTTTCAAAGTTCAAACAATTTTGAATTTTTAAATAAGATGATTTTTCTGTATATATAAAAAATAATAAAAAGTATAAAAAAAAATATGAAATTTGATCTTCCAGTATATTTTCATATAGGGTACATTTGGATGAAATAAGAAATAGAGCAAAAATAGAGCTAATTTTAAGTTTGAGAATAGAGCAAAAATAGAGCTAACCCAACTTTTAGTTGGGTTAGTAGAATAGTGAGCTAATTAATATAAGACAAACAAATAATAGTGGGTTAGTTCTATTCTTGCTCAATCTAAATATCGAATAGCTCAAAAAAATAGTGCTATTCTTGAGTTAGTGCTATTCTTGCTCCATTCACACACACCCATAGATATCATATTTAGTAGTTCAGATTAATTTTTTTTTTTTTTTTTTTGAGAAAAGGTTGCTAGATCCGTTTTATTTCGAAACTAATAAAATTACACAAAAGTAAAAGTTTTTGTCAGGCTCTTTTGTAGCCCTTATGATTAGGACTTTGTATGGATTTTGTTATATTACTGCTTTCTACTCTGCTGTTGCTAGGAGAACATTAATCTCAGGCTAGTTGTAATGTTAAAATAAAACATAACAAAGTTTTATGAAATTAAACAAGACACACTACAATCTTCTTCAAGTTTTAAATAAGATTTTACTTTCTAAACATTTACCACTGTCATGTAAATAATTATCTTTCTCTTTCATTTGATTTATTTACGGTCATTTTCTTTTCTTTAATTTTTTTTTGTAAAATTGACACCTTTTGTGTCTGATACATAGACAGACACATGGAATCTGAAAGCTTGATTCCTACATTTTTCGTCAAAAAAAAAAAAAAAAACTTTGAAACAAAATATTGATGCATAGTCTTAACCTATGTATAACACGGTAGCCTCTAACTTTAATTTTTTTTTTTTAAAGTATCAATAGTTGTGACTTGTGAAGATGAAAGTCTATACAGGACTATTGTCAAAAATTGAGATTAGTGCGTGCTTCAAAATTAGACCAACTTATCCTGTCCGTAAAAGATGCGTTGTTGCCGAACTCGGTTCTAAGCTGGAAAGGGAGCTCACTAATTTGCCCAATCCAAAAATTCAAAACGAGCGCTTTGACTAACAACCACACCAACCTCACCACTTTTTTCTCCGCTACTTCTTGATGTCAGCAAATCCAAATTTTAAAAAAAGGAAAGAGAAAACAAACAAATTTAATTATTCAAATAATTCAACCCCCTCCACGGCTCCACGCGCTCCCCTAATATCTCATTATCTCCTCTCTTATATATAGCTTCACACTTCAAACTGCCCCTTCCATACCATACACTTCCAAAATACAAAAAAATTGACCATACGATTAGAGACGATATTATTATTTCCAAAATTGACCAGTCGATTGAAATTATCTCAACACAATGCAAATTTCAGAAATATCTGAGGCAGATTCTGGCTCTGTGCCTCACAGCGGTCCGTTGAGCAAGCGAGGGAGCAGTCGAAAGAGTGCCCGTTTCAGCTTCTCAAAACCGAGCAGCAGAGATGACACCGATGACGAAACCTATGTTGAGATCACGCTCGACGTGCGTGACGACTCGGTCGCCGTTCATAGCGTCAAACCCACGAATGAAAATGAAGATCCTGAGGTGACGCTGCTCGCACAGAGGCTCGAGAACCAATCGTCCGCCAGGGCATCTGCGGCTGCGGCCATGATAAGAAGCGCCTCATCGCGGTTTCGTCAGGTGTCTCAGGAACTGAGGAAACTTGCAGCATCGACAAGAAAACCGGTGGATCGGTCCAAATCGGCAACCGCACATGCTTTGAAGGGGCTGAAGTTTATTAGTAGAACAGATGGGTCTGCCGGGTGGGCCGCAGTGGAGAAGCGGTTTGGAGAATTGGCTACTGCCAGTGGATTGCTTCATCGATCTCGCTTCGGCCAGTGTATAGGTACAGACAGTGTCTGATATAACACAATTGATATAGCATTTTAATTTTACAATATTATCTGTTCATTTCTCTTTTGAGTTTTCTAGATAACAGTTACTTATTTTAATATAGAAATTTATGTTTGACATGGGAATTGTGGTGCAGGTATGAAGGAATCAAAGGAGTTTGCTGGAGAGTTGTTTGATGCTCTTGCAAGGAGGAGAAACATAACCGCTGAACTTATTACAAAAGCAGAGCTGAGGGATTTTTGGGATCAGATCTCAGACCAGAGCTTTGATGCCAGGCTTCAAACCTTCTTTGACATGTACACATCACATTTTTCTCTTTATTTCCATTTCCAGTGAATATATCACTTATTTAATATTAGAGTCCGTTATAATATAATTAATAGGATATTTTAATTAAATATTGGTCAATAAATGTAGGGTTGACAAGGACACCGATGGGAGGATAACTGAAGAAGAAGTCAAGGAGGTAATAACTACTATCACCTTATTTGAGCGCAGAATTATCTCACCTTACTAAGAGTTTCTTTTAGACTTTTAAGTAACAATTAATGACCGTTTCAGGCTTAGTACTGACTAGTGACTAGTGACTAGACATGGTCCACAAGAATAATAAGTGGATAAAGAATTGACAAGTTCCATTTTACATTTTTTAGAATAAGAATAAGAATATCCTTCAGAATAGAGTATTGAGTGGTAATAGATAATCATCTTTTAATTGTTTAAACTTTAAACAGATTATATCACTAAGTGCCTCAGCAAATAAGCTCTCCAAGCTCCAGGAGCAAGCTGAAGAGTATGCACGCCTTATCATGGAAGAACTGGATCCTAACAACCTTGGATATATTGAGGCAATTATCTAATTCTAAAATTCTATTTTCTTTTTTAATATAAAAATATTATGCAAGATAATGTAATGTTATTTTAGTAATAAGACACACAATTTCATTATATTTCTCTACAGATATACAACTTGGAGATGCTCTTGTTGCAAGCACCCAGCCAGTCAGTGCAAATTGGTAATACCAATAGCAGGAATCTGTCTCAGCTGTTGAGCCAGAGTCTGAAGCCGACAAAAGACCCGAACCCTGTAAGGCAGTGGTACGGCCGAACCAAGTACTTCTTAGAGGACAACTGGAAGAGAGTATGGATCATGGCATTATGGCTTAGCATCTGTCTTGGCCTGTTCGTGTTCAAGTTTATTCAGTATCGCAACCGTGCAGCGTACCATGTTATGGGCTATTGTGTCTGTACCGCAAAGGGTGCGGCCGAGACACTTAAGTTTAACATGGCACTTATCCTCTTGCCGGTGTGTCGAAACGCTATCACTTGGATCCGTAACAAAACCAGGCTCGGGAGACTTATTCCTTTTGACGACAATCTCAACTTTCACAAGGTAATTGCAATCGGCATCACGGTTGGAGTCGTGCTGCATGCAGGCTCACACTTGACATGTGATTTTCCTAAACTCCTACACGCGAGCGACGCGGCTTACGCCCCTATGAAGCAATATTTTGGTGAAACTAAGCCAAATAATTATTGGTGGTTCGTCAAAGGGATAGAGGGCTGGAGCGGTATTATAATGGTGGTTCTCATGGCCATTGCATTCACATTAGCATCACCTTGGTTTAGACGAGGACGGATCAATCTGCCGAAACCCTTTAACCGGATCACTGGTTTTAATGCATTTTGGTATTCTCACCATCTATTCATCATTGTATACGGACTCCTCATTCTTCACGGTTACAAGCTCTACCTCACCCATGAATGGTACAAGAAAACGGTATGCATGCACTTAATGAAAAAACTCACCTTTGTCACATTATCTATCATATTACATTTCATCAAATGATAATTATCTTTGCTCTTGTCTTTGAACAGACATGGATGTATCTTGCTGTTCCCATGTTAATTTACGCAATTGAACGATTGATAAGGGCTTTCCGATCAAGAGTGAGTCCGGTTAAGATATTGAAGGTGGCCGTATATCAAGGAAATGTACTTGCATTACAGGTATCAAAACCTCAAGGTTTCAGATACAGGAGCGGGCAATACATGTTCGTCAACTGCGCTGCGGTTTCTCCTTTTGAATGGTAATTATATAATCACTATATATATTTTATATAATATTTTGTTGATCTTTTAATGGTAACAAATAAATTAACTTAAAATCAATAATTCTATGAAACAGGCATCCATTCTCAATTACATCTGCTCCGCAAGATGATTACCTCGGTGTACACATACGGACCCTCGGTGACTGGACCCGGCAGCTCAGAACAGTTTTCTCTGAGGTAAGAATATATATATAGATTGGTGGCTGAGTTATTTGCATAAAGGAAAATTGTTTCATGTTTTCTGAAAGAATCATTGTTGGTTGTGAATAGGTGTGTCATCAACCAGCAGCAGGGAAAAGCGGCCTCCTACGGGCTGACTATGACAACGACAACGATGGAAGCAGTGTTGTTCCAAAGTATGTATTTCTCAGAATCTTATTAAAAAAATATATAAGTTCATCAAAAAGGAAAAAGAAAAACTTCTGAACTGATTGAAGGTATTATAAAATATGAACCTTGTTCCATTAGAATAAAGGTATTGAATATTAATATACTTGTAACCTCATTATCATCAGAAAATCATATACGCTATTCTTTCACCCTTGATCAACTTAAATATGGTGTGAATGTACAAGCTAGCTTTCAACTTGACTTTAATTAATTGTTAATCAGAAAACGAGGGCTATGACCAAAATTACTAGCATCCAAACTAACAAATTATTAAATTAATGAGTAACAATAATCTATGATAAATATGTCAAGTGTCTAGAAGCAGTAATCAAATTATAATACATATTAGTCTGTCTTTTTGTTAAGAATAAAGAGCATAATAATTTAGGCCAGCCAAATTTGACTTACAGTGTATATCTATCACATGACTTAATTAATTAAGTGAACTAACAATAATTGATTATTTGAACGCGCCATGTACAGTTTTCCACGGGTGCTGATTGACGGGCCCTATGGTGCACCGGCGCAAGACTACAAGCAGTACGAGGTTGTGCTGCTGGTCGGGCTCGGCATTGGTGCCACACCGTTCATCTCCATTATCAAAGACATAATCAACAACATTAAGCAAGTTGACGAAGATCTTGAGTCCGGCGAACTCAACCAAAACCAGAACCAGCAGCCTAACACATTCAGGACAAGACGGGCGTACTTCTACTGGGTCACAAGAGAGGAGGGTTCATTCGACTGGTTCAGAGGCGTGATGAACGACATAGCCGAAACCGACAAAAAGGGTGTGATTGAGCTTCACAACTATTGTACAAGCGTGTACGAGGAAGGGGACGCACGGTCAGCACTCATTGCTATGTTGCAGCAACTCAACCATGCCAAGAATGGTGTTGATGTGGTTTCGGGTACGCGGGTCAAGACCCATTTCGCCCGTCCCAACTGGCGCAATGTGTACAAGCGCCTGGCTCTTAACCACCGCGGTCAACGGATAGGTAATAATTACAAATTTCTTAAACAGAAATCATTTTCATGTACAGAATGTAGTAGGCAATGGATCACCACCAAGGGTGCGTAATTTTGTCTTATAAGCCTAATTAAGTTATTCAATTATGATATGTTTTAATATTGTTTGGATTTGTGTTCCAACAGGTGTGTTCTACTGTGGGGCCCCTGCACTGACAAAAGAGCTGCGTCAACACGCAAATGATTTCTCCCGGGCTTCTACCACCAAGTTTGAGTTCCACAAGGAAAACTTTTAAATTTGGAAGCACAAGTCTCTCTCAGCATCTTTAGACTTAGACAATATAAATCCAATATAGAGTCATTTTGTACAGTTCAGGTTAGACTATTTCAACAAGCTTCTAGATCAAAGCCACAAATTTGAAAACTAGGGAGATACATTGGCCAAACTCTATGACTAAAGAAAATATTTGGTCAAATATAATAATTTTAAAACACGGGGGTTAGGTGTGAACTATTTAAAGTGCCGCACAACCAAAATTGATTAGTTATTGAATTTGATTTTTTTTTTAATATTTTGTTTTGTGAAGAGAAGTATGTAATTCATAGATTGAAGTAAATAGTGTGTATATAATTACAGATCGAATTATTGATTGATCGTGTGTGTTATTGTAGTTATTTTGATAACCATTAATGGAGTAAAGCTTAAGTGTTATAGATAGCATAAGTCTAATACAAAAAAATATTGTACAAATTATAAATTACAAATTTAAATCGTTAAAACCGATGTACTTTGTTATTGATACGATTACATAACAAATTTATAAATTTTTCTTTTTCATCAAAAAATTATAAATTATAAGTTAATTTTAATACATTCATTTTCATCATTTTTTGACTGCTTGAATTTATACCAAATGAACTAAAAAATGTATAAATCTGACATGTAATTGCATCAATAACGAAGTGCATCGTTTGAAATTTACACAATATATTTTTAAAACAATAGCACATAATACATTATACGTTTTATATGACTTTGGCAGTTCGCACTGCGTTTTATATCCTTTTTTTGTCCCCTGGAATTGTTTCTTTTTTTAACTTAAAAAATGTATAAATTTGACATGTGATTGCATCAATAACGAAGTGCATCGGTTTTAACGGTTTGAATTTATCGTTTGAAATTTACACAATAGATTTGTAAAACAAGTTTACATTTTATACGACTTTAGCAGTTCGCACTGCGTGTTATATATTTTTTTTGTCCCCTGGAATTGTTTCTCTTTTTTAACTTAATACTTTGACAGCTCTCACTGTGCTTTATATGACTTTGCTAGACCGTGTTGATATAGAACATGTATGCAAATGCTAAACATGAGGTCATTAATTTTGATTATAGCTTACTTAACATTCATCCAGTCAATTCTCTGTTTTTTACTCAATATAGGACAGCGATGTGATGTTGGATCTGCATCATTTATTTTATGAAGAGTGTTATTCTAAGCGCACTGATTCAATTTATGAGCGCAGAGAGAAAATTTTCTTTTTAAATTTTTATTTTGCCTCTACTCTCTATTTCTATTTCTGACTTAATTAAGAAAAAAATTTATTGAATGAAGTGGGTTATTCGCGAGAGAAAATCTGCTATTATATTAACTACAATTTTTTCGGTGAATATAAAATATAAAATATAAAATTCCTATTCTGACAAATAACCAGTCAGCACTTGATAACAGACTATAGAATTCACAATACTCTTACAGTGAACCAACCTAAATTCTTTATTCTATAGTTCAGGTCAATCACAGCACTATATCAGTCCAACCTAAATAAAAATTAAAGTAATATTCTTTTGTAAATATCTTTTCCACAAAATTAAATGTTTTGTCTAGAGAATTCATTATTTTTTATTTATACTTTAATTAAATAAAAATGAATATGATAATAAGTTAATAACTCAATATGGGTTGAGATGCTAGATCTGTTGAAGTACTGAACCGATCAGCTATGATACCAATATGTACTGTGGTACCAACACAAGCTATGCAATTCAACTGTCCACTAATTATTGGTAGCAAGAATGGAGCTAATCTCAAGTTTAAGAATAATAGCTAACTCAACTTTTTATTGGGTTAATAGAATAGTGAGCTAACTCATATAAGACAAATAAAGAATAGTAAATTAGTGCTATTTTTGCTTCATTCAAACATCGAATAGTTCAAAAAAATAGTGTTATTTTAGGATTAGTGTTATTCTTACTCCATCCAAACGCACTCTAATTGTAATGTCATCATGGTCATCATTGTGATGGTACTCACAAATATTAGGTTTGAAGACGACATCAAATTAATTAAGAAGTTCACTTATGTTTTCATGAGCCATGTCTTTTTAAAAACCGGCCATTCGTGATACCAAATGCGAAGTTCTTCAAGTTTGACACTAAAGCCGTCATCATGGTCATCATTGTGTAGCCGCATAAGCACTCAGCGATCTACCATCAATCCGTTATTGTGAGTGTATCAAGTTAAGAATCAATGACTAATTTCTTTAATTACTCATTTTATGAGCACATGGAGGATCCATAGTTTGTACCAGTAATCAAGTCTGATATGAACCATGACTTCACATTAAAAGATTTAGAAATTATTGCTATATAATAAAAAAGTAGATGAAATAGTGCTTAGCTTTTGTTTCAAGTATTTTATCAAACACCTTAATGACATTCAACTATTGTTAGCTATGGATAATACATATTTCAAATACAAGGAATCAACATACAATCCAATCATCTTATTTAGGAATTTTAAAGATTAGAGACAAAAAGATCATTTATGAGCTGAATTCAAGAATAAGTTTGACAGCTTCATAGTAGATGAAAATATGAATTTTGATTTGCTCCAGGAATGTAGTTGGATCTCAAATCAGGTACTCAATTAATCCCCAGTCGACTACTGACTTTCTCTTGACCCCTAAAGGATTTGATTTTCTGCTACCGATAAAGAAATGGCTTAGAATCAAAACACTTCCAACAAAAATGAAGAGCGATTTGATTTGAAGAAAAGGCTCAGCATTTGATTTGATTTTCTCTTCTGAGTTCCTCACCGATTTGGAATCAAACATTTTTGTTTTTGCGTACAGGACGAAGAGCGATCTAAAATTGATTTATATCCATTTTTTCCTCTTTTAATAGCTTCCCTTCTTAATTAAGTCAGAAAGAGAAAATAAGGGCAAAATAGGAATTTAAAAAAAAAATTGACTCTCAGCACTCAATTTTTTTTTTTTTTATTAGAAGCCCGTAGGCACTTTCATTATCTCCAATTTGTTCTTACAGACAGCTTGTTCAGCAGGGTTACAAAACATAACAAGAAAACCAATCTAATTAAACAAACCTAATAAGATCCAACAAAAACCAGAAAAGAGAAGCATCTAGCCAAACAAACCTAAAACAAACCAACAAAAACCAGAAAAACAGAAGCATAACCCTGCTTGGCAGCTGTCCAATCAAAGTGCTGCTATATGTCTGAGAAGATTGGAAATGTACAGCCATAGTATTCAAACTGTTCCAGTCTCACCCGATTAGCTAAAAGGTGGGCCTTTGTGTTATCTTCTCTTGGTATAAACCTGCAGCAATAGTGTGGGTTAGATCGCAAGATATTAGCTATCTGCATCAGCTCTACATATGAACACCAGTCAGCTGCCTGGAGCGGCTGCAATTTTTGCTTGGGGTCAAAAGTCTCTACCAGTAACCATGAGTCCGTTAAGAATATGCACTCCTTGATCCGCATTGCAACAGCTTGCTTGACTGCCATCAGCATGGCTGTTACCTCCATATGAAAAGGAGATGTGGCATCTTGAAACCTTGTAATCCATACCTGAGCAACTGACCATTGAACATGATAAAAAAGGCCGCCCCTCCTTCCTCAACAGGTCCAAAAGAGCCGTCAGACCAAGCACAACAGCCCTGAAGCCTCATCATCTCTGGATGCAATGATTGAATTGCTCCTTTTGCATCAGCAGAAAGTAGGCCATGAGAAAAGATTAAGCAGTTGTTCACTGTTTTATCTGGCATGCATTTAGAATAGAACTAAAAAGTTTAATTAGTGCACTTAGAATTACACGTCCCTTATTTTATTCATGAAATGAAATGAATACATCCAGTGTAGGAGCCCATAAGCAGTAATCCACTTCCTTAATTATTTGACTCGAATTATGCTGATCTTAAATATCTCGTCTAAAATACTACAGCCGAATCTGACACGTTTGATTCGAACATGACGATTCAAATGAAGTGCTACAGTGATGCCAAATTATTGCCAGTTGTTCTCTTAAATGTCAATTTGGAAAGCGTTCTACTAATTGACTTCATGCTTCCAGCAAAATTAATCAAAGTATACTTAATCAAAGATATACTTAGCAAGAATATAAATCCCCTTGATAGACAATAGACATAATGCTGCTCATCTAACTTCAAAAACAAGTTTGCTCTACACAAGTTTCTTGTTGACTATCTCTCTACATTCAATAAAAATTGAATAGACCATATAACCATAATCTTAGTAGATTTCATATAAATCTTTCTACTCAGATTGATGGTTTAGGCAGCAACCAATCAGTATAAGCCGAAACAGAAATGAAGCAAAAAGAGAAATAGCTTGAGATTGTCCGCATTCAGATACCAACATAGGTATACCATTCTGTCAGAAACACCATTACGGTACAGTGCTGTACGCATGTACCAGTAAGTTTTAAACATCAGTACAGTGACCTGGCTATGTGGTATTCTTCAAGTCCAAACATACAAAATGCAAGCATGTTCAATACTCAAAACTTTGTTTTTAACCCAGAATTATCCCACTGCTTGGTACCTGGTATGTGTGTATTGTCACATAGAAATACCAGGTGGACCTGAACAACACAGTACCTAATACCTATTATCAAGTGCCTTTTGAGCTGAGGCGCATGTTTTGGTGCTCCTGGGGGCTTTTCAGAGGTAGGTTGTTCTTATAATTTTACTTCTAGCTGTAGGATGTACTGCTCAGTCTATTGAGTAATGAATTGGGCAATCAGCCTTTTTAAAAAAAAAAAAAATCAAGTACCTTCAGCTGAACACATTTTTAACATCAAATTAAGCCACAAGTATGGCACATGCCTCTACTATAAATTAGATGCAAGCCCTAGGAAAAATATATATATATATATTCAAAAAGCTAAATAAAAAGTTATTGGGCAGCATGTCACTAGCCCAACTGTGTTGGGCTAGTTTTTTATAATTATTCAGGCAGAGTCACAAGACTAACAAAATTATAATAATTTTTGTAAAGCTATCTGAAATAAAAAATAGTGACTCATACTTTGACCCCGCTTTGGAGTCCAACATTATGTATACTTTGACAGACTTCTTCCTTTTTATTAACTGGAAAAAAATTGAGTATGGGTGAAGCGCCTGATCAGGGAAAAAAGGCCCCAAAGTGCTAGAATACAACCCAGAATGATGTCGATTTCAGTAACTAAATCTCTTGAAACTCTTAAGGCACAAGAGCACACATTAGTTACTATAACACCAAAAGTTGTCTAAGCACTGCATAAACTGCCTCCTTTGCATTAGATCAGCTGACCTCTTGATAATGAGCTCATGCCATCCCGTTGTTAGCAGGCCCCACCTCTGCTTCAGAGTCAGTGAGGATCTCAGACATGAACTTGATCAGAGAACAGAGCCCACCTAGAAAGTTATGGTCGATGATTCCTTCCCCTTCCACGGCATGCGCAAAATCAACCAGCTTCACTCGTGCCGCCGTCCCACCATTGTCATATGAGATCAGAACCGAAGTTGAGTAAAAGTGGAACAATGTCTGGTCCTCAAACCATGACTTCAGCTCCAGCAGCTGTGCCAGGATGCCGTTTGACCCACCATAGATTGACGATGCCAATGCACAGTCGGGATGGGTTTCATCAGGATTTTTCGAGACAAATTGTCTTAGCACTTGCCTTACATCAGTCACTGTGTACTTCCTCACTTTGTTACGGTCTGGCTTCCAGCGCCCCGATTCGTGATGCACCTGGTATTGTAATTCGAGAGTTTATTATATCAAAGAGAAAGCACCATATTTTTGCCATATACCAGTTTGAGTGTCAAACAAATGTGTTGTTCTGATAGTATAATTAAAAGGTTATCGGTGGGTCTGACTCACCAGTGGAAGCACACTCGTAGGCTACCTAATTTTACTGAAGTCTGGACGCTATATTTGTGAGACTTGGATCCTTGATACGTTCTTTTTATTTCTAACTCTTTGTTCTAATTTTGCTAAGGTCCTCCCCTTTCCCATACAGACAGCTAATATTGCCTGATTCGAGGGTTGTTTAATAAAAAAAGCCAAGTGAAGAACCTATAAATCCACTTATAGTAGTCCAAAATCCAAATTTAATATATTAATTCAAGTTAATTGCTAACAATCCACATCCATCGATTAGAATTAACTATTGGTCCTATTACTTTACCAGATTTGCTTACATAAAGGCGAATTCACCATTTCCACACTAACTTCTATAAAGGTACCATATGCTTGTTGAAGAAAATTATTTAAAATATCTAAATGTGACAAGATTTGTGAATAATCATGCAAAACTAGCTATAAAGCTAATATTTACCAGGGCACTTCCATTATAGCACCATGCATGTTGGTGTTTTCACAAATAGAAAATGCATGAGAAAAAGGAAACCTGAAGTCCAGAAATCCTAAACCCGAGAGGCACGGTAGTGCTCTCCCGGTCCTTCTTCAAGCATTTGGCGAAGTAGGACTCTGGCGCACGTGGGTACCACGTGCGTGCTCCGATCTTGACATCCATGACGCAGGGGCCGGTGTACCCATGCAACAGATCCTCCAGTATGAGGTGGGGCAACAGAACATCCGATGAATCAGAGGCGCGGAGCAGCTGGGTCCCACCAAAGGCGGGGAAGAAGGTGCGAATGGAGGATGGGACCCGCGGGTCGGAAGAAAAGGAGGTATAAAAGGCCACCTCGTGGGCCCCACGTTCGTCGCCCGGCGGGAGGGGTTTGTAGAAGTGTCCCGAGCCATCGACCAGTGGGCCCACTTTGCCAGTGCCCGCCTCGTGCCCTGCCACCTGGTGCTCTGGCGGTTTCAGCATTGCTTCCTTCGCCTTCTTCACTTTTTCGCTTTCCTCCTCTTTATTCGTATTATATTATTTTCTGGAGGAACTTTGTCGGTTCTCTAATTCTCTCTATCGGCAGGTGGAATCCGAATCTGCTGCCACGTAAGCGCCAATTAGACCTTCTTCGTCGGAATTAGACTAGTTTTCTCAGTTTTGAGTCCGAATCTAATAAATTAGATTACTGGGGAATATTTCGGGGAGACGAAGCAGGAAAAGGGGTGCAAACAGAATTGGGCAAGAATCAGGAAATTAACTTTTAATGGCAAACCGAGTTCGAGATATTCATGAAAGAGCTCGGATTTCAAAATAGGATAGACCAGATATTGTTCGAGATGGAGGTATGACTGCTGGTACGAGATCCGAGGTTGAGGAGGCGACATCAGAGCAAAATCCGGAGTTACTGGTACCCACGTGCGCCAGGGGTCCGGAACCCCTAAAGTAACCCAGTCTTTGGGTTTTCGATTGAGACCGTCCGATTTGAATTCATCTGTCGGGATGTGTGCACTCCACTTCGGATAGATTATCGGGTATTCAAATCAGACGGTCACGATTTAAAATTCAATTTTTGAGTTACTTCACTGGATCTGAGCTCCGTGCGGCAGAGTCCTACTTCGCTAAATGCTTGAAGGACCGGGAGAAAGAAGCTTGTTAAAAGGTAAGAAAGAAGCTTGTCAGAGAGTTCAAAGAAAAGTTACAAGCCACTGCCCGGCTTTTCAAAAAAAAAAAAAAAAAAGTTACAATTAACCCCTCCATTTATTTTAGTTTTATAGAAAAGGAATAGGCGGGTGAGATGGGGGTCGTTTTTTTGCCTTTTTAGAAGTGCTTCAGTTTCTCTAGTTTTTTTTGCTTAATATCATTTACAATTTCGTTTTTGTAGTTTTTATGCTATGGTACTGTAATTTTTCTGTAAGACTGTCGTTCTATTAATATAGTATACCTATGGGTTTTTATCAAAAAAGAAAAAGAAAGGGGTGCAAACGGATTGTATATTATCCGGATTCAGATCCATATTAAAAAAATACATATATTTAATATTTAAATATCCGTACAAATATATATAATTAGTATGTCTTACGAAAAAATTTATGCTATTTATTATTGTAATTAAATAAATATTATAAATTTTGACTTTTAATAATATTTATGTTTTCCTAATATATAATAGTATTGAAAAACACACATTCAATCTATATATGCATAATATATTCTCGAGTGAGTCTATGGTACTATGCATATTACGATTTGTTATCGTGCTATAGCTCTATATTCGAGTTTTCAAATCCTAACGGTCGATCCGAACCGTTCATCTTGTTCTCCATATTAATATGTGTTTGGAGACCAAATTTTACATTTTTTGAAATTTTTTTACTATTTTTTTAGATTTATTGAAAATCACTGTTTTTGGATGGTCCAGAATTTTCAGATCAAGTGATTTTCTAAATATCTAAAAAAATAGTAAAAATTTTTCAAAAAATGTAAAATTTGGTCTCCAAACACATATTAATATGGAGAGCAAGATGAACAGTTCGGATCAACCGTTAGGATTTGAAAACTCAAATATAAAACTGTAACACGGTAACAACCCGTGATATGCATAGTACCATAGACTCACTCATATATTCTCTATTCATGTCCTTCTGCTCACGATTGCTTTGACAAAACAACCTTTTGAGTGCCTACGGGCTTGTATTAACAAAACAAAAACAAAAACAAAAAAAAGCAGAGTTTTGGAGATGCACCTCACTTCTGACTCACATTAATTACGTTTGCTTGAGACCTGAAAAGTAAAATAAGAAATTTAGACATCAATTAAGTTATCAAATACAAAATAATTAACCAATTTAATTAGACGTAAATTTAAAGCTAGATTAGTCTAACTTCACAAGTTAAGACTTAGCGACCAAAATATAAGCCTCTAAATGTAACTCGTATGATTCTGATTTTTTTTTTAAATTAAAAATCAGTAGACATTTTCATTACTCACAACAAACTAATTGTACATATAAGTTCATACCAGTACATAAGAGTACATGTATCAACAAACTAATTGTACATATAAGTTCATACCAGTTCACAACAAGCTAAGAGTACATGTATCAACTCATACCAGTAAGCAAATATCTTTCTTTTGTAAATATATCAACCCGTAAGCATTTAACTCGTACGATTTTTTTTTTTTCTCGCTCTCTCGAGTTAGCATATCTTCCTTTTTTTTAAAATGTTTTTTCTTTTATGATTACTAAATTTTCATTCTCTTATTACGTTATGCTATCATATATTTAATGTAATCAATTTTTCTTTTGTTATGTTCCATGCATATATAAAACAGTTTGGTTTCAATTTGATTGTTATGTACTGTTATTTTTTGGGATATAAATTAATGTACTGCTATTTTTATTTTAATTTGACTGTTAATTTATTTTTAAATTATGCGTTGAAACCCTTAAGCTTTTTAATTACAATGTTGTTTTGTTTTTAATATTATATAATGTTGTTGTTTTTTAAGAAGAAATGTGGAGGTCATGTCTCTGAATTCCATATACAAGACACAAGCAGTGTCAATTTTTACAGTTCACAAAAAAAAAAAAAAAAAACGAAATTCTGCCTTGATGTCCATTACCATTTGGCAGGCCATTTTAATTTATTCTATGA
This sequence comes from Carex rostrata, assembly GCF_964058835.1. Classification (NCBI taxonomy): domain Eukaryota; kingdom Viridiplantae; phylum Streptophyta; class Magnoliopsida; order Poales; family Cyperaceae; genus Carex; species Carex rostrata. The sequence goes on along the minus strand of NC_135920.1, from coordinate 3,260,559 downwards.
ATATTTGTGTTCACCTCTCTCCCTGTATTACGAAACAAATTGTAGCTTGCATTATTTCGTGAATTGCCAAGGCCAATATTACTTGTTTATAGTTCCCGCTCACGAAAGGGCATTGATATTATAGTTAGCTTGATTATGTAATTTTATTTTTAATTAGATTATTATATTTTAAATTTATTTTTAATCAAGATTACATGTAAACGAGACAAAAAGTTACTGAAGACACAAATTCAAACCAAACAAAAAAAATAGTTTACTTTAAATCTCGACTAAACGTAAATAACATAGACATGCCTAAATTTAAATAACCAATGTAACTCCTTGACTTCAAACCTTAATTGGCGTTTCTTTTGTTTCTTTCTTGCTCAATAATCGGCTGTTAAAACACTAGAAAAAATATTGAAAAAGCAAAATTAAAAGTTATGGGTTAGTTTTTTTGTATACCCTTAATACTTCTATAATTTCTTATTTATCTTTAAACACTTTAATTTATCCTTTAACTCTATATTATTTTTTTTTCTTTTCTACCAATTACATAGTAATTACGGAGTTAACCATAGTTAAATTCCTAATATTTAAAAGACCAAAATACCATTTTCTATTTTATTTTATTCTTTATTTTTTAAAGTTCATCAAACTTTTCTTTCCCACAATCTTGTGTTTCCCCCTTCTTGCACTCCTCTCGTGTTGTTTTTCTTGCAGTGACCTATACTCTTTAATAGTCTCCTTGTGTTTCACGAACGCTTATCCTCTGCATTAACTCAAAAGAAAATCTTTTGAGTTAATGAATCTCAACCGTCTGATTTTAAATGAAGCCAATTCGACTCTTGTTTATAGCTTAGGGGGCCCTTTAATATTAATACGGATCTAATCCGCACGAATCTTAAAACAGATCGGATGGTTGAAATTCATTAATTCAAAAAAATTTCTTTACAAGACTTATCAGAAACACCAGGTTTGGAATGACAGAGGACGAATAACGAAGAGCAAAATTTTACCATACAATATGGATAAGAATTTAGTTTTCCTTGTCTCTAATTTCCCGTTTTAATTTTATTAAATGATTTCATTTTCATTTTAATACTCAAATGTTTTGAGTAATGAACTAATGATTTTTCTTCTAATTGAGTTACAAAACTTAGACGAACCTGGTAACCTAGTCATTTAATGAAATCAAATGTTGATGGATTTAGGGGTTCTTAATTAGATATCTAACTGATTTAATGAAATCAAATGGGGCAAGATCCACATTTATCCTTGAAAATGTTGACGGTGGAACCCATACAGATGTAATTTTTGCAAAACAATTTTCTAATTTCTTCATGTACAAAAGTTGCAATCTGCTCTATTTCAGGTAGTTTTCAGTTGCATGGTATATCACATGGAAAGAACAAGGGCATGATGGAAAAAACTAAATTAGACAATATTCAATTGTGAACAAGTAACTATATGGTTAAATGGGGGGGGGGGGGGGACAGAGTTTGAGAGGCATATTTTTTTTTGAGTAAAAATAGGGATCAAGTTTGACAAACTGCTCTATTTCAGGTAGTTTTCAATTGCAATCTGCTCTTATATTACGTATACTTTGACAAACTTAATATTTTTTTATTAACTTGAAAAAAAGTTTTTAGTGAAGCACCTGATCAGGGAACAAGGCACCGAAGTGCAAGAATACAAAGCGCTAAAAGCACACATTAATTAATTACTATAAACACCAAAGCATACTGAATAAACAGCTTCCTTCCCATTAGATAATGAGCTCACACAATCCCGTTGTTAGCAGGACGCACCTCCGCTTCAGTGTCAGTGAGGATCTCAGAAATGAACTTGATCAGAGAACAGAGCCCGCCTAGAAAGTTATGGTCGATGATTCCTTCCCCTTCCATGGCATGTGCAAAATCGATCAGCTTCACTCGTGCTGCCATTCCACCCTTGTCATATGATATTAGAGTTGAAGCTGAGTAGAAATGGAACAGTGTCTGGTCCTCAAACCATGACTTCAGCTCGAGCAGCTGTGCTAGGATGCCGTTTGACCCACCATAGACTGACGACGCCAATGCACAGTCAGGATGCGTCTCATCAGGATTTTTCGAAACAAACTGTCTTAGCACTTGCCTTACATCAGTCACAGTGTACTTCCTCACTTTGTTACGGTCTGGCTTCCAACGCCCCGATTCGTGATGCACCTATAGTGTTGTAATTCAAGAGTTTATTATATCAAAGAGAAAGCACCATATTATTGCAATAGTTGTGTTGTGTTGTGCTGAAAATTTAACTAAAAAAGGTTATCAGTGGATCTGGCTCACCGATGTGGCTCCCACTCATAGGCTACCATGATCTTACTAAAGTCTGGTTAAATTTTGGAAGTTTCCAGAGGTGGTGCTGCAATTATCTGTTTAATATGTGCCAAGTGATGATCCTATGAAAGTATGAATCCACTTATAATAGTCCAAAATCCATATATTAACTCAAGTTCATTGCTTGATTGCTAACAATAAACTGAAAAGTAGTTCCACGATCCATTGATTACAAATAACTATTGCTCCTATTACTTTAATTACCAGATTTGTTAACATAAAGGTACCATGTGCCAGTTGAAGCAAATTATTTAAAATATCTAAATGGAACAATGTTTGAAACTTTGAATGGGCCAGTTGATCCAAATTATTTAAAATATCTAAATATGACAAGGTTTGCGAATATCTCAGTCATGCATGCAAAACTAGCTCTGAAGCTATTATTTAGCACCATGCAAGCATGTTAGTATTTTGACAGATTGCACCTGACGGAGGTTACTTCAAAATTCACAGATAGAAAATGCATGAGAAAAAAGAAGACCTGAAGTCCACAAAGCCTAAACCCGAGAGGCACGGTGGTGCTCTCCCGGTCCAACTTCAAGTATTTGTCGAAGTCCGACTCTGACGCTTGTGGGTACCACGTGCGTGCTCCGATCTTGACATCCATGACGCAGGGGCTGGTGTACCCATGCAACAGATCCTCCAGTACAAGGTGGGGCAACAGAACATCCGATGAATCAGAGGTGGGGAGCAGCTTGGTCCCACCAAATGCGGGGAAGAAGGAGCGAATGGAGGATGGGATCCGCGGGTCGGAAGAGAAGGAGGTGTAAAAGTTGACCTCGTGGGTTCCACGTTCGTCGCCCGGGTGGAGGGGTTTGTAGAAGTGTCCCGAGTCATCGACCAGTGGACCCACTTTGCCAGGGCCCGCCTCGTGCCCTCCCACCTGGTGCTCTGGCTGTTTCGGCATTACTACTTGCTAGCTTCGCCTTTTTCACTTTTTTTGCTTCTCTCTTGTTTACAAGTTCTATATTCTTTTCTGGAGGAGCTTGATCGGTTATTTAATTCTCTCTTTTGGCAAGTGGAGTTGAAATTACACTAGTTACTCAGAATTTAGGAGGAATTAATCTATTGGCGCTACTGCCGCTAACATGTGTCCATGTGCTTAATAAATTGAGTATTTCATTAATGAATTCGCATAATCAAATTCATTGACCGGAAGACTCGTGAGGCTAGCATCGGGTCTTTCTGCTTACGTGTTGCCAGGGCCCACCTCGTGCCCTGCCACCTGGTCGCCTTCTTCACTTTTTCGCTTTGCGCTTCTTTATTCGTATTATATTCTTTTCTGGAGGAGCTTTAATTTATCGGTATCTAATTCTCTCTATCGGAAGTGCATTTAATTTATCACTTTTTCGCTTTGCGCTTCTTTATTCGTATTATATTCTTTGCAGATATTTTTATTTTTACCCCAAAAAAAAATTATTTTAATAATTATAACCACGTTGGCGCTGGAATTATAAAAATATCCCACCCATGAATAAATTCCACGGGCCGAATTAATGAGCTCCCCCGTGGATATTTTCCACGGTCCGCCTTTTTTAATCCCCTCCTGAAATTTATCCACGGGCCGAGTGTTTTAATTAAAACTGACGACCCCTCTCTTTCTCTCCTCCCGCTCTGTCTCCGTGAAGCCGACAGAAACAGATCTGCCCACTTTTCTGCCTCCCCACCCCCGCGCACCTCACTGCCCCACTGTCGCCCGCCTCACTGCCCCACTCCGCCCCCTTTTCTGCCTCCCTACCCCCGCGCGCCTCACTGCCCCCACCGCCGCCCGCCCTCTTCTCTCCTCACTGTCACATCATCGTCTCCGCCTGCACGAAGAAGAAGGATCGCCGGTGCTGATTGTATGTGCCGCGTCTACTGTAGCAAGGTAATTTGATTTAATTTTGAGCGTAATTCGGTTCTTGAGAGATGGAATATGAGAATCGAGGTTAGTTTGATCAAGTGAATGCAAAATTAGGAGGCGATAGCAGTAGTTCGATAATAGTTGGAGTATATACATATAGTTATGTCAAAATTAGGATCTAATAACATATAGTTATTTTTTTTCTTCATTTGATCCACATTACCTATAAGCAATTGTTATTGGTGTATATACATCTAGCATTGTAATGAATGAAGGCTTATCCCAATTAAGAGAGTAATAGGGCTCAATTGTATGAATGTGGTTACTGCATAGTACCGGTTAGGGTATGCAATGGCCAAAAACACATGCTAATTGTTCTTTTGAAGGGTATGCAATGGCGAATAACACATGCTAATTGTTAAAGGAAACTAAACCATAGTCATAGCCAGTGTAATAAAATGCGGTCTATGCAGCCGCATATGCGTATGCGGTCTCAAACCGCATAGAAAATGAATATGCGGTTCCACATATGCGGCCGCATATTCAATCGCATAATTTTGACCGCATATTTTCTAAACGGCCGCATAAAATCTATATACCGCATATATAGCCGCATATATGGCCGCATAAAACAGCATATGACCCCCATTAAAAAATTTTATTTATTAACAAAAACGAATTCAAAATTGGATCTGGAAATTTTAATACGGATCAGATATCCAATATAAACTGATATCCAATCCAATTCCAATTCCAAATTCTTATCCAGAGTTTCCTCCAGTTAAGTGACCGTTGTATTTGTTCGCTGACCCCAGCGCTGATTTTATAGACTCCTGGCCGATGTCTTTATTTCGATTTGGTGATGTGGGACTAAAACTAATGGAATATACCGGCTGCTTAACGCATATTCAGCGAAGTTTTCTTCAATGCACAGCCTGGCGGACAATTTTAAGAGTGGGGGACCCACTAGATCAATAAGTGATTGTGTGAATGAAAGCTTTTGGGCCGAAGCTGTTGGCCCATTATTTAAATCAATTCATGTAACGTTAAATCAATTCATTTAATGGACTCTATTGTATTAACAAAAATAATTATTATGTTAATATTTTATTTAATCCGCATATATAAATCCGCATGAAAACCCGCATATGCGGCCGCATACCGTATATGCGGTATGCGGTGGCCTTTCGTATACCGCATAGAAACCGCATTTTATAACACTAGTCATAGTAACACAGTAGAGATCCCTTGAAGTAACATCAGAGATAATTGCTAATGCATGCCTCACCCTAATTGGGTCGAAAAATTGAATCCTACATTCAAATACTTGCTACAAATTTAGTATGTCATCCATATTAAATAACCCTCGTTTATCCTCTTGAGAGCTAGCTAAATAATAGCTATCTATATAAGCTAATAAATATTTTTCATTATACACAAGTAGGATTGAAAGAAAAGTTGAGTTTTTAGTGCCAAAAAAAATGATCATATGAAGTACTATGCATCAGAATATTTATGCCTTTTCTTTTAACTTTTTTGAAACATCTTAAAAAAATTATAAAATAAAGCTTTCTTTTGGCATTCAATATTTTTATGTCAATTTCATTTAATTTTTATTTTGTTGTGCGTTACTTGCTTTAATTGTACATAAGTAGGATTGAAAGAAAAGTTAATAAATATTTTTCATTGTACATAAGTACGATTGAAAGAAAAGTCAAGTTAATAAATATTTTTCATTATACATAAGTAGGATTGAAAGAAAAGTTGAGTTTTTAGTGCCAAAAAAAATGATCATATGAAGTACTATGCATCAGAATATTTATGCCTTTTCTTTTAACTTTTTTGAAACATCTTAAAAAAATTATAAAATAAAGTTTTCTTTTGGCATTCAATTTTTTTATGTCAATTTCCTTTAATTTTTATTTTGTTGTGCGTTACTTGCTTTAATTGTTTACATACAGTTTAAATCTTCTGAAATTTATACACCAATAAGCACCTCTTGATTTGTCGGTTTTTACTAATTATAGCTGTGCTCGTACCCTCCCTTTCTCAAAGAATTGCGCGAAGGCCAACCCGAGAACTAGCAACATTTCATAAGGTGCTTACTTTACTTTTTTCTTTTTTAGTATGAGTTATCTCAAATTTTTTGTATAAATATGATGTTGCATTCAGTACCAGACCTTGTAGCAGTGAGATTAAATCAGTAACATACCTAGTACCAGCATAAATATATGTTGTTGCATTCAGTTCCAGCCTAGCACCAGTTTAATAAAGATCAGTACCAATATAAATATATGATGTTGCATTGGTACTCTTATGATAAAATATAGTAAAAGATCAATTGACCTGTATTGATCAATACCAGTTTAGCATCAGTATAGTGATAGCATGTTGCACAAATTTGTTATATATAGCCTATATATTTAGATGATAAATTGATAGTATGCTTTTTGAGTATATTTTTTTCATATTAGCCTCATTTAAGCCAATTGTAGCACGTTTAATTTTTTTTTAAACATAGGATGGCCTTGTGTTGGTCTGATATAACACATACGAATCTATTAACACCAATCACATTAATTCTAAGCCATTGTAAGAAAAAACCCCAATTCTCTTCATTCTCCTTGTGCACAATTGCAAATGCTAGAGGCATCAATTGGTTCTCGGCATCAAAGCCGCAAGCCATCAAAAGCCTGCCCTCATACTGCCCAGAAAGGAAGGCTGCATCTATACTGATCACCGGTCTCAAGTAATTAAATGCTGTGATGCATGGTCCGTAAGCCCATGCCACGGCCACGAATTCCACAACACCTTGCTTGACCAGTCCTGTATTTTTATTGAAGCTCGGGTTGGTCAGAAAATCGTGCCTTGAGCCGGGATTCTTATTACATATCCCGATAAGCAATAGTTTCATAAAGTTGTACGACTCTTACTAACTCCCAAATTGACGGTCAACTGCTATCTCACGACCTCTCCAAAGTTTGTTGTACTTCGGGGTTATACTGCCAAACCTAACCCTCACACAGTGTGCTACACTCCGGATGCTCATAGTGGGGTCTTCCTTAATGCCGCTCTCGATGATATCTGCGATGATTGATGCCGTCAGTTGTGCATGGTCGGTCCTGGTGTACTCAGACGTGCATGTGTGAGGCGTGTCTTGCTCGGTTATCATCCATGTATCTCCTGCATTTGTTGCTCTTGCCTTCAGTTTGAAATGACAATCCGAAGTGCTACATCTAATTTCCAGCCGGGATGTGTCACTTCTCTTCGTATATGTCTCCTTGTTCTTGTCAACATGGTACTCTCTAATCTTTTTGGTCAGTTGTTTTTTGTTAAGAAAGTATTGGCCTTTTGCAAGCTCACTCCTGTATTCAATCCGACGACCGTAGTAAGAAACATCTGCTTCTCGAAAAGCAGATGTGTCATTGAAGTTTACAAACGGGTGAGTCTCAGAACGGCCACTTAACGACATATTCTCTCTATTTTGCCTCACAGTGGGCTGTGTGTATTCTTCTTCATCTTCTTCATCTCCTTCATCATTAATGTCCCAGTCTCCTTCCCCCCATTCATCCCCAGTTTGCAGATTTTCCTCCGGTACCTCATTCATAAATTCAAATTCTGACTCGTTTGGATCTTCATGTACTGGTACCGGTCTGGGGTGAGGACTTGGTTCAGGCCCAGGTAAGGATGAAGGACCTTCATGCACGGATATATGTGGGATAAAAGGTGGAGATTGTACTCGTGGTGGGATAAAAGGTGGAGATTGAGGTGAATTACTGTATATTTCTGGTTCCGGTTCTGGTAGTGGCATTGGGATAAAAGGAGTGTGTGGTGAATAATTTGGTTTATCATTTTCTGCAACCAAATTTTGGCATGAACTCCCAGCCACTGACTCTCCGCGAATTCTTCATGCAAAAACTTCTAATAATGATTCACCGGACCGCACAACCTGCGCGATCAGGCCTCTCAATGCCCCGTCATCACCCAATGCGATTCTGACATACTTTCCTGCATGGACCATTCGGACCTGAATTTGTAATTCCCAACGATTCCTATTGTAGCCGCTCACTTCATAAATAAGTGATTGCAACTGCTCAAATGAGAAATTTTCATCAACCCAGTATGTATTTACTAGAGGTTTGGAGTAACGTGCCCCATTCTAGTCAAAAATAAATTTCCCTCCAAAATGTATTGAAATTCCAATAGGCATGTCCAATAAACTACATTCGTAAATGTAAATATTTTGTCAGTTTCCTTTTTTAAAGTAATGAACAGTTGTGAACAATCAATACGTATATGCACATTATATGCACAGTAATGAACAGTACAAACGTATATGTACAGTAATGAACAATAAAGACGAATATGTACAGTAATGAACAGCTATGAACAGTAAAGACGTATATGTACAGTAATGAACAGTCAATACGTATATGCACAGTAAATGAACAGTGCATACGTATATGTACAGTAAAGACGTATATGTACAGTAATGAACAGCAAATACGTATATAAACAATAAAATACGTATATGCACAGTATATGAACAATACATACGTACCTACACAGTATATGAACAGTAAATAATAATACGTATATGAACAATAGATATGAATATAAATATATGTGCATACATAAATGAACAATTGCAGAAAAATAAAAATACCTGTTTTAGTAGCTGAACAGTAACTCCTTCCTCTTCCTCCTCTTCTTTCTCTCTCTCTTTCTCCTTCTCTCTTTCAAAATGAATTTCTCTCTCTCGTAGCTGGAAACCTCTATTTATAATGAAAAAAGCTCAAAAAAAAGGTCGGGCCGTGGATATTTTCCACGGGCCCAATTGTTAATCCCGCCCGTGAAAATTATTCACGGGGCAGACTAAAAAATTCCACCCGTGGAATTTTTACACGGGCTAGGTATTTTTATAATTCCGGGGACACCATGGTTATTATTATTAAAATATTTTTTTTGAGTAAAAATAAAAATCTCGGTATTCTTTGTCCGGTGGCAGTGCATGTTTGGTTCAAAGTCTCCTCTTTGCTTGGGAGAACCATATATAAATGTGCATGATCGGTACATGGAGTACTGGAAAATTCATGGGAAATGGTACGTTTGCAAGGGGGTATGTCTTATAAAGAATGGTCGGTTCGATTTATATGCACGGTGTGGAATATATGGAAAGGTAGAAATGAGATAATTTTTAGAGGGATGGCAGCAAGGCCTGATTCTATCACCTACAGGGCTTGGCAGGAAATGGAGATGTGGATTAAGTACTGTTAAGCAAAAAGCAAATAGCATGTGGATTGTGTGCTGTTAGGCAAATAACATGTGGATATTTAAATTAGTTTTTCTTTTATATTCTTGGTCAAGTAGATGTAGCTATTGTTAATTAGTATGCATTGTAGCGTGTAATTTTCTGATAATGTAATACATGGCAGCTACTGCCAGGTTTTCAAAAAAAAAAAAAAATTCTCTCTATCAGCAGGTGGAGTCTGAATCTGCTGCCACGTAAGCACCATTTAGACCTTTTTCGTCGCAATTAGACTTGTTATCTCAGTTTTGATCTAATAAAGTAGGAAGCACTATTTGAAAAATTGGAAAGGTTCGAAACGAATCGTATATTATTTGAATTCGGATTTATATTGAAAAGGTAGATATAGATATCCAATATTTAAATATTCAAATTCGGATTTATATTGCAATTAGATATAGGTGGAGTTGGCCGGGTGCTACGCGTAGTATAGAGGGCCTCCGTGCAACAGCTTAATATTTGAATTTTCAAAATTCTAATAGTCGATTCAAACCGTTCAACATGATCTCCATATGAATATGTACTTGCAAACCAAATTTATATTTTTTTTTAGAATGTGTTTACTAATTTTTTTAGGAGTGAGTCTATGGTACTATGCATATTACGATTTGGTACCGTGCTACGGCTCTATATTTGAGTTTTCAAATCCTAACGGTCGATCCGAACTGTTCATCTTGTTCTCCATATTAATATGTGTTTGGAGACCAAATTTTACATTTTTTGAAATTTTTTTACTATTTTTTTAGATTTATTGAAAATCACTGTTTTTGGATGGTCCAGAATTTTCAGATCAAGTGATTTTCTAAATATCTAAAAAAATAGTAAAAAAAAATTTCAAAAAATTTAAAATTTGGTCTCCAAACACATATTAATATGGAGAACAAGATGAACGGTTCGGATCGACCGTTAGGATTTGAAAACTAGAATATAGAGCAGTAGCACGGTAACAACCCGTGATATGCATAGTACCATAGACTCTCTTTTTTTAGATAGATACAAAAATCACTTGATATGAATGGTCATTAATTCACTATAGTTACTTGTTTATAGTTCCCACTCAGGAAGAGAGGGCATTGATTCACTATAGTTACATGTTGCTTGATTATGTAATGTTATTTTTAATTAGGTTATTGTATTTTAAATTTATTTCTAATCAAGATTGCATGTAAAATAGACGAAAAATTTACTGTGAAGTCGCAAATTCAAATGAAACCAAAAAAATAGTTTACTTTAAATCTCAACTAAACTAAACGTGAATAATTTTGACATGGTTAAATTTAAATAACCAATTTAATTGACCTTGATTTCGACTTTAATTAGTGTTTCTTGTCTCTTTCTTGCTAATGATCTTCGATAGAAAAAAAATCTACTCAAGTAAAATAGAAGAGAGATGACATCTGTTTTGTTGATGCAATTGCAGGAAAATATTATTGTGACATGTCGTAAAAATATAAGTTAATTTCCGCTCATTAAAAAGTCAAGGGTTATTTGATTAAAATTTAATCTTACTGGCAACACATCTTTCTTTAATTGCGCCTCTTCACTTTCTAACAGAATTCTGTCCGACCTTTACTAATCCATTTTGTCTAAACTGGAGAGATGCGAAAAGCAGGTTTGCATGTTGCATGATTTGAGGACGGAGATGTCCAGTTCTTTCAAAATTGAGGTCAAAGTATATGAAGGTCGTTGGCCATGGTCGGTTTGTCGTGGGCGCGCCACAGCCCACAGCCTCACAAACAAACCACCAGCCTGCTCCCTGTTTTATTTTAGTCTTTTTTTTTTTTAGAATTGTTTTATTTTAGTCGCTTCTACTGTTTCATTTTTTTTTTTTTTTTTTAAGAATTATTCGTAGGCCCCATACACTCACACATTTTCATGCCAAATCAGGGATCAAATTCACATCTTCTTTAGAAGAGTGGAGTGTCTTACCAACTTCCACTATTTCAGTTGGTACACATCACATTGCTTTTCAATTCCTTTATGCGTCTCACATATTTCAATAACTGTAGCAAGTCACGCCCATGAATCGTTTCACCCAAAGCATGGATGGATAGAAGAAAAGAGAAGCAGAAGACTGTAAGTGCAGGGGAATGGAAAAAGGAACAGAACGACGGTCCCACTTGAGAAATGTTGAAAGGTAAGTTTATCTATAGAAATTATTAAATTCATACGTACCGAGACTGAAAAAGTACTTGAATTTCAACAAATCTATAAAGATCTGACTTAATGGATCCAATTCAAATATATGGATTGGTTTCAATAGTCCAGATCCATAAATATATTTTATTTTAAAAAAATAAACGTGGATAGAAAAAATTGAAATTTAGATGCCACAGAAAATCAGATAAAAAATTGATCAATCCAATTTGGTTTTTTTTTTTTGAAATTTTTTTTTGAAGGATCGATCTCTACCAAATTTAAAAAAAAAATTGAATCTTACTCATTGAGTCAGATCTACTTAATATCAGATGAAATGTGACATACAAATTTATCTTTTTTCACCGTTAAAAATATATATAAATATATGAGGAGGGTTCAAATGCCTCCATTTTTTGTTTCTCCATGATGCCTCCATTTTTAAAAACTTTAATAACTCAAAATTTAAATCTTAAAATTCAAAATAAAACCGTTAGATATGAACTACATCATTTTATCTATGCACGTGTAAAAAAATTATGGCATTTCAACTTTGTTTTGATTGTCATCTTGAGCTTGTAAAAATGTATATTAATGTAGATAATTTGTAGACGTTAATTTTTAACTTATTGATTCACGTAAAAGTAAAATCAAAATGTAACATTTTTTTATGGGTACATAGAGAAAATAACATAGACCATGTTTTGCAAATTAAAAAGGACGTTTTAATTTGTACTCATATCTCTAGTTTCAAAGTTCAAATAGTCAATTCGAACTTCTCAACATGTTTTTCATATTGAAATATGCTTGAGACCAAATTTTACTTTTTGAAAACTTTTTACTATTTTTTTAGAATTTTTTAAAATCAGTGTTTTTTAGAAAATCAGATAGAAACACTTCATGTATATCAAATTTAGGAATAGAGGTCACAAGTTGCAATTATAGAGAATTGCTGAACTGTTTCTAAAATTTCTATGCTCAAGTTCGCTTCAGGTTTATTATTAGACTTCCAAAATTTTCTGGATGGCCAGATTGGTTTCGGCTTGGTCGAGTACCCCCGGCAAAATTCTTCTATATATGTTGAATTTAGGAGATTAGACTTCCAAAAAATTTGTTATGTTGATTTTTTTTGTAACTATACATGTAATTCTACTACTGTATATGTTCGTCCACTCCTGATAAAATTTCTAACTTCTATTATTTTTGGAAGTGGATGGAATCAAAATTGTTGATTACAGCATTAAAGCAATGGATTTGGTATTTTCGTACAGCATTAAAGTGGATGGAATCAAAATTGTTGATTACAAATGTAGGAGGAAATTTCAGGTGTTGATCATTATGTTCTTTGTTTTTGTTTCTTTAGTCTGCATGAGTTCTCTTTTCTTTCAAACGTCAAACCTCTTGTCTCTTAAACACAGATTTCTCCTCATCTTCTCCCCTCTCACATATTTTTCTTGCCTCTCGTCACTTTATTTTTTATGTTTTTGTTAGAAGAGAGAGGCAGGAAGTATGGCGTCTTAGAGAGAAGATAACGCAGGCGACTTAAAGAGACATAAACGAAAAACATAATAGTCAACATATTATTAATTAATATTATAAAATATATTTTAAAATTAAAAAGAATTATTATTATTGAAGATAATTTATATGTTATCGAGTTAAATTGGATAAATATATGAGTTTTTATAATTTTCAAAAATAAATATGTAATTACTAATTTTAAAGAGATAAATACATAATATTTAAAATTTAAGAGATATACATGAAGATTTTTAAAGATAAACTAGTCAATTGTCCGTGCATTGCAACGGAGATTTAAATATAGTTATGCAAGTATATAATTTTTATTTGATTTCATCACCGATCATCAATTGATAAGGAGAGACTTTGAAAATATAAAAGATCTGGGAAGCATTGATAAGATTTTTTTTTGGCATTCAAATTAATGTAGTCTTACATTCATTTTGGGATACACATTTTTATTGTAAATATAAAAGATCTCCAAAAATTCTTTTAAAAGACATCCTAATCCTTAAACAGTGAGTATGTAAACTCCTCATAATTACATAATTCGTTGTCAGTGTAGAAGCAACACTGATATTCTCATTCTTAAGTCTCAACACTCTGATATGTGAGTTTTTATATTTTTTAAAAATAAATATGTAATTACTAATTCTAAAGAGATAAATACATAATATTTAAAATTTAAGAGAAGCACATGAAGATTTTCAAAGATAAATATGTAATATTGTAAAACATCAAAAGATTATGGGCTGAGAATCAGATTATTCAGATCTAGGAATAGACATTATATTTCAAAGGTTGACAGACGCCCAATTTAAAAAAGAAGAAGAAAAAGATAAGACAAGTTGGGCCTCAAATTATATTTCGAAGGTTGACAGAGGCCCTATGAGCTGCTCTTATCTTTTGAAGGGAAACGAATTATAGCCGAAACTTTCAGATTTTTTTCCCCTCCTAAATCTTACCATCAAACTTTTAAAATATAGCTAAACATGCTCCTAGTTTTAAAAAACACCTAAAGCACCTAGTTTTAAAAAACAACAGCGTCGAATAAAATATCTCCGTGGTTTTTAGAAAGCACGAAACATATTAAGCATATAATAAAAAAAAAGTAAGTCTTATATTCGAGTAGAAGGAGGGTGTTCTTAAGCTCACTGAGGTGTTTGGTGAGCTTAATTCCAAAATCTATTAGATTGGTTTCAAACAATAAAGATTTTTGAATTTTGAATTAATTTTGTATAAAGTCAAGTGGTAAAAAAATGTTCAAAAAAATGAATGCACTAAAATTAATTTATAAATTTTCTAATTTTGACCGCTTGACTTTATAATAAAATAAATCGAAAACTTAAAATTTTTACATGTAAATTCATCACTTGTGAAGTAAATGGAGTTCAACGGCTTGAATTTGTCATTTGAAATTGATATAATATATTATGGGTACGTTTGAATGAGAGCTGGAATAGCTAGAATTGTGAAATTTGAGAATAAAATCTCTTTCACTAAATACCTAAAGCACCTGGTTTTAAAAAACAACGATGTCCAATAAAATATCTCCGTGGTTTTTAGAAAGCACGAAACATATTAAGCACATAATAGAAAAAGCAAATCTTATATTTGAGTAAAACTAGGGTGTTCTTAAGCTCATCTATTAGATTGGTTTCAAACAATAAATCCAAACTGTTAGAACCGATTTACTTCACGAGTGGTGAATTTACATGTTAAGTTTTTAGAATTTCAAATTAATTGTGTATAAAGTCAAGTGGTAAAAAAATATTCAAAAAATGAATGTACAAAAATTAATTTATAAACCTTCTCATTTTGACCACTTGACTTCATACTAAAATAATTTGAAATTTTAAAATTTTTACATGTAAATTCATCACTTGTGAAGTAGATAGATTTTAACGGCTTAAATTTGTCGTTTGAAACCGATATAATGTATTTTAGAGTTAAGCTCACAAAACACTTTGGTGAGCTTAAGAACAACATAGTTTTACTCCTTATATTCATTTTCATCAATGATTAAGATTAAACATATGAGAAAAAAAAAAAGAGTAAATATCTTTTGGAATTGTTGTCCGTAATCCATTAATGAATGTGTTTAAACAATCAAAATTTGATACGGTCTCAACCATCCATTTCGAGATTAGAGTTAAACTATAAAAATATGGGTGTATACTCATCAAAACTTCACAATTTGAAATTTTTTCCATCCAAATATTGCAAATTAGAATAATTTACTTATCAAAACTTCAACTCACTTGTTAGTTTCTCATCAAAATTATTTTCTTTTTGGATTGAAATAAGCTAGAGCTAGCCAAAGTCTAGCTTGAACTATATATTTAAATTAAACATAAGCAAGCAATGGGCTAATAACTAAACTCACAGCTAGAGCGGAAAAATGGCACAACGAAGCCGGCTCCGATATGGAACAAATGGTTACGGCACGAAACGCGTGTCAGTTACGTGTCGTGACTTGCGTGTTTTGTGTTGTGATTAGTCGTGTGTCATGACTATTTTTTGAAACGTTGACACATGGCACGTCATGTCACCTAAAAGATCTAGCCACGACACGACACAACACGGTACGTGGTCATGTGTAATTAGGACAATTAGATATTGATGAAATGGTGAATCTTGAATAAACTAACTTAAATTATAACCGAATTGTTACGCGAGTCACATGAGACATGTTTGAACACGGCATGATCATTTGCGTGCCGTGACCATCCCTTGATATTTTAATTACGACTGACACATCACGTGAAAAATTAATTTGATAACAATACAACACAACACAAAACTAAAATCACAATGTGTTAATCACGACACGGTACGTATTTTCCACTATCCTCACACGGTCACACCTCTACAAGCAAGTCGATCACAAGCGATTTCCAAGCGCCAGTAACTTGCATCACAACTTTGCACTGTGAATGTTCGCCAGACAGACAGATTACACCCTGGAAATTTTTTTACAAAAATACGCTTAATTTCCTACTATTTTGTATAAAAAAATGCTTATCTATGACTCTATGAACAATTGTAAGCGGCTAGAGCTGTCACTGTTTACGTGCCCAGAATTCCCTGTCCTTGGATTACTTAGATCCCTGGATGATTTTGATCAGACGGTTGTTTTCAGTCTTACAATTATTGTAATTTGTAAATAATATTCTTGACGTTATCTGTGTGATCTAATGTATGGCGGGTGAACATGTGGAACTGGATCTGTCAGCTGTACGACAGTTTCACTTCCAAATTGCGCATAAAATCAATCCAGAAAGCGGATAGGAAAGAGATCACGTGGTGGGCCTGCTGGCGCGTCAGCACTATTGAAACAGAGGCTCTATTTTATAAAAAAAAAAATCGAGGCTCTATTAATCGTTGGATTTAGCCATTTAGGGATCGGTCGGGCCATATTTGATGAGAATTTAATATTTTCTTCTACCAAGTTTTCTGTTAAACCAAGCGTCCTGTGTTGTCTGCGCAAAAACTCACAGTACACCAGAAACACACCAGCAGTGCCAGTAATCCGGCTCCGAATCCTCGTAATCGGAGAAAATTTTACAAGCTTCCCCAGATTTGTTCAGGTGCTATCTCAATTGAAAATTTTGATTTCGATCTGATTGAAGCTGGTATCTCTCAATTTCGTTTTCTCTAATCGGAGATCGGCTTCATGTAACCTGATCTTCCCTTACAATCTCGAAATCGAGTAAGATCCGAGTTTTAATGCCTTTGGAAACAGCGATCTGATTTAATTTGCCTCGTTTTTGTGCTTGATATACTTTTTTCTTATTTGGATGGGAAGAATCGTGCATAGTTCTAATTTTGGGTCATGATTAAGTAAATATATGCAAACTGAAAATGGTAAAATGCATCTATAATTCTTGTTTTTATTATATTTACTTTCTTTGTAATCATTTATCATTTCATTATGTTTTTCTTTGTATAGGTGAGTAGTGATGGCTGGTAGTGAACTTGTGGATAAAGACAAACTTATATTGAGAGGCTTACAGTTTCATGGTTTTCATGGGGTAAAATTGGAAGAGAAGAAATTAGGCCAGAAGTTTGTTGTAGATGTCGATGCATGGATAGACTTGAGTGCGGCCGGTCTTTCTGATGACATTGCTGACACTGTCAGCTATACTGATATTTACAGGTCTGCCCTTTATTTTGTCATTTGAATTACATATCTATTTTGGGTTGATTTCATTATTCAGCCAAATTAGGTTAAGTGCCTTTGTTGAGGAATAAATCTACTGCCAAATTAATTTAGTAAAGTTTGGATACTATTGAAGTCTACTGAAATAAATTGGTTTTCAATTCTGTGATATTTTGATTGAATTTTTGCGTTTACATTAGGTAACTAAATGGAACTATGATTTTTTAGTTTGGTTTGGTATTATGATTACATTGTGTGGTTACAAGCAAGTAGTCCCATTGGAACTAAGTAATCATAGTTTCAATTGGAACTAAATAATAATAGCTATAAAATGTAATCGTAGTCATTTAACAAACTTATTTTCATACTTTGGTTTGGTACAGTAGTTCAAGTTGTTAATCAAAAAACATCGGTTGCTTTACCCATAGCAGATGAGACTCAAATTTGGGCATATGTATAACAGTAGTGAAACACCTAGTGAGCCTCATATAATGGGACATGGTACCATCTATTTTATTCGGCTAATATATATGGCCCAATGCATATTTCATGAAATGTTATCAAACTACAAAGGGACAATCTATTTTACCTGATAACTCTCTTTCTTTTTATTCAAACCCAGTTTAATTATTTTATTCCTTCATTATATAAGAACTAATTGCGGTTAAATACTTACTGAACTGGTTCCAGTACTGTGCCATTTGAGCTTTCTGTTGTGAGGTTCTTTCTCCAATTTGCTCTATCCTTGAGCAGGGTATGCATAAGAAAGGAAACAAAGAAAAGGGGCAAGCTTAGGTAGGCATTGGTATGTACCTTCCTAAACGTACTGTTACCAGCACCTATGGTTCGAATTGTTGCAAGTCTTAGTAGAGTGTTTTCTTAAGCAAAATTGAAATCCAAGATCTTGATCTTTACTTAATCCATCCTTGTTTTTTTTGTTTTTCAATTTAAAAGATGCTTTTTGTAATTGATACATTAAAAATTGCTGAATGTTGGTATAGGATAGTTAAGGATGTTGTGGAAGGCCCGTCTCAGAACCTTCTGGAATCAGTGGCTCATCTAATTGCAAACACAACACTTATCAAATTCCCTCAGATTGCAGCTGTGCGTGTGAAGGTCGGTAAGCCTCATGTAGCAGTACATGGTACTATTGATTACCTTGGAGTTGAGATATTTAGGTACAAGAAAGTTGAGAAGTAGGTCCAAAGATGAATAACATAAAGATGAGATGAAAAGCTTTGTAGAAAGCTGATTGTATCTTAGTTAAATTTCATGTGATGAAATATGTACTTGTTAGCTGGCTTTTAAAGAAGCTCCCTCCTAAGAAGTAACAACTGTAGCAAGTTTTCTTTATTCTAAACTAAACGGGTCCAGGTCTGTCTGGAATCATCCGAGGGAACAATTCTCTTTGCCATAGTTGCAGTCTTTATAGTTAAAGGTTTTGCATAAGCATCAAGCATTATTTCAGGATTGCATGAATGTTATAATATGCAGTCAGGTAAAAACATAGGAAAGACTTGGGCCTGTTTGACAATGAGATTTTTTGTGGTAATGGGAATGTTTGGATATGGAAATAGAGATGTCAATTTGTGAATTTCCAAGGTCTTTTAATCCATGAAAAAATTTAAAATATAGGTGTTTGGTAGATGAGATATTTGTCACGAAGTTGTTTTTTTTTTTTTTTAAATTTAAAATTAAAATTTTATAGAAGATGTTATGCTAATATCAAACTCTTGTTTTTTTTTTTTAGTAAAATTAAAATTTCTTGTACTTTGAAAAGTTATTTTTAGTCTCGTGTTTGATCAATTTTTGTATTGTTAAAATTTTATTTTAAAAGTTATTCGTATTTGAAAAATTGTGAAAAATCAAATTTCAATCGACTGTGCTATACTTTGTATTTAGCTACTACACACTTAAATAAGAGAAGTAAAATATCAATGTCTTTAGACTTTAGAGTTATTTTAATGCATAGTAAGTGGCTGTAATTAATGTCTTCTCTTAAACATACAAGTAATTAATGTCTTCTCTTAAACATGCAACAAATTAATGATAGGAAAGGTTCCTAGCAGATTTTTAAAATGGTTATTATATCAAATAATTTTATTTCGGCAGATAGTTTGCTTTAGTTGCCACATGAACTTCCTCTATGCTTGAACACAAAAGTCACAAAAAAATGCAAAATCAATTACTTTTGGAGTACAATGTGATGTATCAACAAAGCAATACAAGAGCGAATTTAAGCGGAGCAAGGGGGCCAACTCTTCCTATAGTTCAAAAAAGTTCGTGTTCTATTTTCGGTCATGTTTTTAAAAGAAATTGTGATTTCTATTAATAAAGAATTTATTTAACTTCAATGACTAATATCTTTCGTTGGAAGTACATATTATTAATTTTGCTTATCATATTCGGCCCCTCCTAATTTTTTTATAGTAAACTTTCGTTTCTGCCCTCAGCAACTACCACTTTTGTTTCATATATGTACTTGTAATCATAATAGGTATGGGTATGAAAATGCATCCACTCGATTCGTATCGTACCGTTGACATCTCTAATTGCATGTCAAGATAATTGTGTACTTGTTTGTAACAGGGTTTAAAATGGTGCAATGAAACGATGCCGGAATTCATAGACAAAAACCCGTATCGGGTCTGTTAACGAGTTTAATTGTATGCGGTTGATATAGGAACCACATGCAATCTTGTATTTGACCCGTTTAGGATTCTTGCCTCTCGGGCGCTTGCATGCGGTTGAGCATCAGCCGCGCGTGATTGATCAGCTCACACACAGTTCTTCATCATCTGTGTGCGGTTGCCTTAAATTACCAATTTTTTCCATTTTATTTTCTTTCTTCTCTTTTCTTGTTCTTGTGTGTCCATGTTCTTCCTTATTCATCCTATGCATATGAAAAATAAACTAATTTTTGTGAGTTACTTCTAAGATTTGAACTCGAGTTAACTAAAATTCTAATTTTAAAAGAAGAAAAAAAGAGAGGGGTTCTTGAGTTGCCTCCCAAGAAGCGCTTCTTTTAAGTCTTATAGCTTGATCTACCAAGTTAATAAGCTTAAGCAGGTTCCTCTAAAACGCAAGTTCTCTTGATTTCTATTCGGGTCTGGGAGGGAGGGATATGCCATCATTTTTGTCGTGCTTAAAGAGTGGAAGACCGAGGAATATTAAGAAGTTTAGCTCGAATATAACAGATTTTGCACCTGTTTGGGAGCGTTTCTTAAGCCTCCTTTATTTCTTAATTTTCAGAACATGTTAGTTAGGATCAAGACAGGATTTAAATGACGAAACTTAATTTCGCCCCCCACATTTTGCTCTTTTATTTATAAGCTTCTATCGACGATTTTCAGAACATGTTTGTTACTATTTAAGTTATTACAAATTTGGTAGATATTTTGGAACATATATACTAATTCAACCGAACTACACACACAAATAAAATTATAAAAAGAGAATATATAAATTTAGTGTCAAAAAACGGTTCATGGATCTCAAATCGGAATATATAAATTTAGTGTCATGATACAATCGACACTATTTGATGTTTGGTTAATCTTCCTTTTCTACATGGCCTCAATTAGTTCTACACAAATAACCTTGCTTTTAAATTTCCCTGAGATTTTCATTTGAACTCGGTTTATTTAAGGGGAAGTGCATCATAATTAGTTCTCTAATATTTGATCCGATCCAATAAATAGAAATGTAAGACAATTAGGGTTGCAAACGAATCGAACTTAATTCAGTTCGAGTTCAAGTTCGAACCAATTTCGGTTCGAAACTGAAGTATGATTTCGAACTGAAAAGAAAAATTTGAGTTTGATTCGATGCGATTCGAATCAATTTTGGTTCCGAAATTGAAACAGAGTTGAGAACTAAAAATAAGAGTTTTGAATCAAATCAGACTCAGTTCAAGTTTAATTTGAACCAATTTCAAATCGAACTGAGTTGAATTTGTTTTGAACCGAATTTTTTTCGAATCAAACTCAATGAAATCACGAGCTTCAAACTTTTTGTGCACCTCTGAGCCTCTGACTACGGTCAAATTAACGAATTTTGTCAAGAAATCGAATCCAATCTGATATATATATCCGTTGGAAGATTTTACAAGGCGACATATTATTAAATCCATTGAACTTATCTAGATTACTTTTTAAAAATAACTATTTGCTGATTGACGTGCACATCATGCTCTACGCAAATTATTTGATCACCTAGTTATAATTTTAGATTGAACTATCTAAGATACACCTTTTATAAATGCTGCTCTGTAATATATTAAAACCATGAAAATAAAATGTGCTAATTTTATATAAATATTATTTCGATTACATTATTTAAAATAGTACTAATTCGAAAAATACTAATTTATTATCCATACAAAATATTGAGTTAGTAAAATAATGTAATTAATACTATTTCGTTGAAATGCGAATAAGTACTAATTTGGACTAATTTTTTTTTTTGCTTTCAGAAACGCCCGTAGGCCATTACATACAGACACTCTCAGTACATTCACCTAAAAGATAATAGTTTCATGCGCATCTGCCTATTTCTACCTCTGGTTACTCCGGGTCAAACATGGGGTATGTATACCCAACCGCCTTTGACAGAGACAGGGCACCTTTCCTCGCCAAGCCATCTGCCACGTCATTGTGGCTCCTAGCCTTGTGCATCAGACAAAATTCCCCTTGTTTTTTAAAAGTGTTCCAGAGAGTGATCACCTCAGGTAGAGCCCGCCAGTCCATATCAATTGGAGGTTGCTGTGAGTTGCATAAGGTAACCAGTTGCTGACAGTCTGTAAAAAATGAGCACCTGAGAATGCCTAAATTTATGACATTCTGTACTGCTTCTCTCAGCGCTATTGCCTCTGACTGCAGAGGGCAGTAGGAGTTTACTGGACCCATGCCAAACATAACCAAATTTCCTTTTTCCTCAATTATGAATCCAAAGCCACCTTTGCCTTGCTTCATCCAAGCACCATCCGTATGACATACATGATCATGCAGACCCGATTCATTTAGGACCCCATTACCCATGTGCTTTGCAGACCCCATCCAGGAACTCTCATTGTCCACTTGCACATAGTATTGCAGGAACTTTTGAAATTCTGGCACATTTCCTTGATAAGTCGCATCATTTCGACATCTCCATATAGCCCAGATAGTATTAGCTATAATACCCCAGACTTCCTGCTTAGAGTTGTTTGCCAGTCCAATAAGAATTTCCCTCACTGAGCCTTGAAGCAAATCAGTTCTCAATGGAAGTGGCCCCCCAAACCAGCACAGTCTTGCAAAAGCACAATGAAAAGCCATATGCTGCACATTCTCATCTTCAATTCCACACATGACGCACTTAACTTCACCTCTCAGATTCCTTCTTTGCAATATAGTCCCCAGAGGCAATGCTCCTTGTACCAGTTTCCAGAGAAAAACTCTGATTCTTGGCAAAACCGATCCCCTCTTCCAGATAATATCCCAGATCGGATCCGGTGTTTCCCCCAATAGGAGCTCCCCTCCATTTTCCCTCCGTAAATGTTTATACATTTCCTTTACAGAAAAGTAGCCATCACCGGTGTTTTTAAACAAGATTGTATCCTGCACATCCGATTCAGGATTTGGGGGCTTGACCTCTTGCAGAACCCTCATAGCACCTTGATATCCAAAAAGTTCAATTAGCATGCCAGTGTCCCACCCTCCTCCCTCCTCCATTGACAGGTCCTTGAGGGTCAACTTGTAGTCTTCCCTGTTGGATGGAATGAATTCTATTGAGCCTTCAAACCATGGCTGCCCAAAAACAGCGCACCCTTCTCCTCTTCCTATTCTATATGTCAGCATAGGCAACAACTTTCCTCTCAATTTCATTAAAGCCCTCCAAAAAACTGAGCATCTATAAGTTCTCCTTGTGTGCCATAAGTAACTCCTTGGGAGGTATTTATCACACACAATGCCCACCCATTGATTATCGGATCCTTGAGCTAGCTTGAAAAGAGCCTTCATGAGTAATGCTTCATTCACCTCAGTTAAACTCCTTATCCCCAATCCTCCCTGGTTTAGCGGCCGACAAATCTTTTCCCAAGCCACATACGACAGGTACCTATCCTTATTCATGGCCCCCCAAAGGAATCTCCTCATCAGATCCGTTAACACCTTGATTACCTTTTGCGGTATTTGGACTGTTGACATGTAGTAGATTGGTAAGGATTGTAGAACCGCCTTGATAAGAACCAAACGACCTGCTGGTGATAGGGTTTGGCTTTTCCAGGCCTGTAGTTTCGCAGAGAATCTTTCGATTAGAAAATCAAAAGAAGCCGCATTTACCAGTATAGGAGCTCCCAGGTACATTTCTGATGTCACCTCAATCTGCACCTGCAGAATAGCTGCCACCCTTTCCCTGCACTCCTTTGATGTCACTTCACTGAACCAAATGTTGCTCTTTGCCGGGCCCACCACTTGCCCCGACACCTTTGAGAACTGTAACAAGGTCTGTTGTATTTCTCTTGCCTCTTGCTCTGTTGCAGCTCCAAATATGAGTAAATCATCTGCATACACACTATTTGTTATTGGAGAGGATCTCGGGGTGATTTTCAGACCCGTTAAATCCCCTCGCCTAGCCAGATACTCCAGTCTCCTAGACAGTATATCCATACCTAAAATAAATAGGTACGGTGATAATGCACACCCCTGCCTCAACCCGCATTCCGGTGTCAGAAACCCATCCCCTCCTCTTCCATTGAAAACTATAGTAAATTTTGCAGACCTTACACATGCCATGACCCACCTCGTCAGATTTGGGGGAAAACCATATAGAGGTAGAATCTCTTGGAGATAATCCCAATCCAATCTGTCAAAAGCTTTGGAGAGATCAGCTTTGAGACAGAAATCAGATCCCTTGTATCCCTTCATTTGAAAAGAATGCAAGATCTCACGCAACAGAATGATGTTAGAGGCTATATCCCTCCCAGGCACAAAAGCCGACTGAGCCATGGAAACACAGGAGGCTATATGCGATTTCATCCTTGCTGCTAGAATTTTTGAAATAATTTTATAAACCGTGTTGCAAACTGATAAGGGCCTGAAGTGCTCCACCTTACACGCATCCTGCCTCTTTGGTATTAATACCAAGTTGGACCTTGCCACTCGGGTCGGCATGAAGCCCGTCTGAAAGAACTCATCTACTTCATTTATCACAGCCGGGCCAAAGAACTCCCAATTGGCCTGTAGTACCCCAGCATTGTAGCCATCAGGTCCAGGGGCCTTTTCAGGCCCCAAAGACATGGCCGCTATTTTAATCTCCTCACACGTGGGCCTGCTATCAAGATACTCAACAGCTTCCATGGGAACTCTTTTGATCCGTTGTAACATTTCTGGGCTGCAAAAAACAGATGCACTATGAGTTGCCTTTTTTGTATAGATTGATTTATAATATTTTACAAAAGCGGCTCTGATTTGGTGCTCCTCTGTTATCCAATTGCCCTGTTCATCAAGCAAAGATGTAATCGCATTCCTCTTGCTTCTAGTAACTGCCGATGCATGGAAGAATCTAGTATTTTGGTCCCCCAAGAGAGCCCTCTGCACCCTTGCCCTTTTGAACCAATATAGTTCCTCCATTTTCAGACACTTCTGATGCCTATCTTGGATTTCCTTCTCCTCTGCCGGCAAAACCTGATCTGGTGGTAATTCGTGCAGAGCCAACATCTCAGCTTCAATTGCCTTCAGGGTACTATGCGGGGATTGCCTTGTCTTTAGCCATTCTTTCACTCTTCTTTTAAACATTTCACTGACCTCCTCCCAAGTCCCTCGAAACTCCTTCATCTCCTCACATATTTTCTTGTAGCCCTCCTCCAAATGCCACCAGCTCTCACACCGAAATTGCGTCGGTTGCCTTCTCTTCTTAGCATCATACTTCACCAAGATAGGCAAGTGATCACTGCTAAATCTCGGCAAATGAAAAACCTTTGCATTTGGGTTCTGCATAGTCCATTCTAGATCCGCCAAAGCCCTATCCAACCGTTCTGCTATATTGTCAGCACCTCCTTTCTTATTTGTCCATGTGTATGCCGGGCCATTGTGCCCCATGTCTATAAGTCCAGCATTACACACCCATGTTCTAAACGCCCGATTGGAAGTGGATAGAGTTTGTGTACCTCCCCACTTCTCGCTCATGGATGTTATAGCATTAAAGTCCCCAACGACACACGTCGGCAGCCCCTTTTGCTCCATTGCTGCCTCTATCTCTCCCCAAATTAGCGGATTCATAGCTCTTGAAGGATCCCCATAAACACCAATGAGTAACCATTTGCTTCTCCTTCCTTTATCTTTGACCTCTACTGCTATCATACTCCTATTCATCCTAACCAGCTCAACTTCTACTTCATCCCCCCACAACATCCAAAGTCCTCCAGAATAACCATCCGCTGGTACCACCAAAGAATTGCACAAGGTCAGTGACTCTATCCTCTCCTTTGCCTTTTTAACCCTGCATCTCGTCTCCGATACGAAAGCCACTTGCGCCCTTGTACAACGGAGGTATCTATTTAACGTGGCCATTGTCGTGCCCCCGCTACCCCGACAATTCCACGACAATAGACTCATATATCCATTGCCGGCGTTTCTCGCCTCGCCGGCCTAGGCTTCTTATTTAAATTTGACTCTAGCTCACTGTGTTGATCTACCCCCCCCCTGTGACAGTGTGATTACCCCTTGCATCTCTGTTGCCTTCTCTCTTGGGCTTTGCCTTGTCTGAACATAAGGCCTTTTGGGCCTGTTAGGTGCCTTGGCCTCATTTTCCTGTTCTGTTGGCACTAGGGCCGAGTTGAGCAACCAGGGCCCTTTTTTCGGCTCCAGTATTTTGTCCTTGTTTTTCTCATGCTTGTTTCCTGGCTGACTAAGGAGTATAGACAGTCTCCTGTGCTCTGGACAGCCCATTATCTCGTGGCCCAACTCACCACAAAAAGAACAGGCCCTTGCTATTTTCTCATAGGTGCAATAAAGAGTCAAAGAGCCCAAAGAAGGATGTTCCAACTTGACCTTGTCTTTAAGCGATTGACCAACCTTCACCATCACCTTGAACCGAACAAAACGCCGGCCATTGACAAACCCCTCTTGCGGCGGTGAGACAGGTATCCCTATCTCAGCTGCCACCAACTGGAGACCTTCTTCCTTAATAGAGTTGACCGGAATATTAAACACCAGGACACTCACTTCCGCTAGCTGAATATGCCCCATCTTTAGCTCAGAGTTTGATGACACCTGCCTAGTCGCCACCAAGTCTCCCCGATATACCCATGGACCTCCCACCTGAGCCTTATGCATATCCTCTATGTTAGTAAACTCCACCAGGTAGCATCCTTTAGCAATCTGGACAAAGGTGGTGTTTGGATTGACTCCCCAGGCATTCCTCATAACACTTGCAAACTGTGCATCAAGCACCGTACGGTCAGTGATGACCCGAACTAGAAGACTCAACTCCCAATCCGTGCTTGTGGTAGCCTCCTTTGGCAGCGAAATGACTGGGGTGTCATGATCTAAGGTAGATAAACCCACAAACTTTTGGATTAGCAGCTCATCGTCAGGTGTAAAGGTGGCCATTTGTGGTGGTCGGAGTTTGACTTTTGTGATTCTTTCAAAATGAGCAGGGTGAGAGGTATGTGGATTGGTGGGTTTTAAGTGGTGATTTTTTATGTTGAAAGGAGGTGGGCCTAGAATTGATTTAATTTGGACTAATTTGAACTAGTGATTCTTATGCTTTCAAACATATTCAATAAAAAAAAGTATTTGAACATTTTTTAAAATAAGAAGTTCTCGAAATAACTGACACCCAAAAATACCGGCCCGGTTTATGAGACCGGGTCTACGGTGAGAATTCCTATATAGTTTCCTTCTACGGCTTAATAGAGTAGTACAAATCCTTCGATCAGATCTCCCCCCACCTATATTTTTCTCTCTGGCTGTGCGGAGGCGTTGCACGAGGCTTTCGCTACTATCCAAATAAAGCCTCAGGTTTTGCTTTTCGTACCACCTCTTTCTTTCTTTTACAAGCTTCCTCAGATTTATTCAGGTGCTATCTCAATTGAAAATTTTGATTTCGATCTGATTGAAGCTGGTCTCTCTCAATTTCGTTTTCTCTAATCGGAGATCGGCTTCAGGTAACCTGATCTTCCATTACAATCTCGAAATGGAGTTAGATCCGAGTTTTAATGCCTTTGGAAACAGCGATCTGATATAATTTGCCTCGTTTTTGTGCTTTATATACTTTTTTTTTTTCTTATTTGGATGGGAAGAATCGTGCATAGTTCTAATTTTGGGTCATGATTCAGTAATTTTGTCAACGTGTTTGGAAAGGACCTGTAGGTGCAATTCCGTTGATCTGTTTTTCTTTTTTCTTTGTGGTGACATGCTTGATCTAAACGGTCTTTTTAGCTGATCTGACATTGGTCAAAGATTTTATTGTTCTCATGCTTCCGTCAAGTCGGCATCTAGTTAATTTTAATAGTGCATTTCCAATGGTTGCTAGGGTTTAAGAATTATGATTTTGGGAATTTGAAAACTGATAATTTAAATGCATCAGATCCAGCATATCATGCAAATTTGTATTGAATTCTTTTGCGTTTTTGTTATGATACGTAAACGTAATAAATTTTGTAGCTATATAGTTGTCTTTATATTCGTATTTTATGGTTTACCATCAAAGTTACACGCAAGGACAAAGTTTATGGACTTTGATGTACTTCTGATACAATTGAGATGTTTGTATGACATAAGTCGGTTTTAGATCTAAAATTACTACAGTAATAGCGATACTAGTCTTTAAAAATATTCTGCCTGTGTCTTCTTTGTTTGTTACGTTTCAATAACAACTAAAATACAGCACAGCATTCTGTCATTGCATTCACTGTGTGATATCTATGTTCTATGCAATTTTATGATATTTCCTTGTTTTGGCTTTAGGGTTTAGTTGCTGAGATGTCGACCACAAATCCCGGTACGACGAATTGGTTGAGAGGCCGAGTTAAGGCGGTACCTTCTGGTGACTGTGTTGTCATCATGGCGAATGTGAAGGCTGATTTACCGCTCGAGAAGACCATCACTTTGGCTTCTATCATGGCTCCTAAACTGGTATGCTTGCACAGGCTGCATAATATAAATATTTACATGCTGGATATAATATTTTGTGTCGCATGCATGACACATCAGGCACCACACTGTAGTATTTTCAGATCATGCATCAGCTCTTCGTAACTGAGGCATCTCCAAGATAGATTATGCCGTGTTACTACGTGTTTTATAACATGCATTTTATTATTGGTCCCTTGCATGCCTGAATATAGGTTCATTTACTGTTTTTAATAGACTTGGTAACGGTCAAATATTAATTAAAACAATATCTGAAAAAAATTTAATGCTTACTGTTTTCCCATGTATTGCGACAGTTAATGCTAGGGCCACTACAATTTTTTAAAAAGGATAACGCTGAATGATAATTTACATCTGGTTGTAATTTCTGGAATCAATTAGAAATATACCCAAACCAAAGAAGTTTGGAAGGGATGTTGCTAGACATCAGATAGTTTGACTATTAAAGTTTGTACGGTATGTATTTATCTATATACACATCAAAGGTTGGTCAACACAGTTCTTTGAGAATTTCAAATTGTTCAATGAACGATAAAATATCAGTCATTATTTTTTGAAGGTTAGTGGTTTAATATCAGTAATGATTCATGTGCATTTTATGGCTTGTGTAGATCATCCCAAACATTTTGCAATTCAATATGTAAAATTCATCTGTTGTCATTATCAATATCTGCAAGTTAAACCCATTGTGAATAAATACTGAAACTCCTTAGAAACTTGTGTGTTACCTTTGGATTTGTAATCCTTAAGAACTTTGGGAAGTTGTATAATAAATTGTTACCGCAGATAGTCTATAATTGTTTTGATCAACTATTTATTCTTCTTTTTCTTTCTTAACCAATTGTTTGGCATTTATACAGGCCAGGCGAGGCGGAGTTGATGAACCATTTGCATGGGATAGCAGAGAGTTTTTGAGGAAGCTCTGTCTGGGAAAGGTGCTTGATAGACGCCACAATTTAATGCTTCAATTTTTATTTCTCAAACAAAATTTTCACTTATGTGCTATACAAAAGCATTACATTCTTTTTTGGTTTCCTTTTTAGGATGTTGTATTTAAGGTGGAATACACGGTCCCATCCATCAGCCGAGAGTTTGGTACTGTTTTTCTTGGTGATAAGAATCTCGCTTCTTTGATTGTTGGTGAAGGATGGGCAAAGGTAAATCTTATGTCCATATTCTACTGTACTGACCACACTGTGATCTGTTTATGACTGACGTTAGTTGTTATGTTTGTCATCTTTGTTAGGTGAGAGAACCATTCCAGCCAAAGGATAAGGAGAAGGAGAAGACTGAAGGGAGCCCCTATTTAGCTGAACTCAGAGCATCTGAGGAGAAGGCAAAGCAACTTGGCTTGGGCCGCTGGAGCAAGGTTTTGGATTTAACTATTATTCCTAACTAATTCAAACAAGTTCTCTCAAAGTGAATCTCTTTTTGACTTGCCATGCATAAATACTCTAGACCACAAGTCTTACACCTGCATCTTATTTTGAGAATGTTGCAGGTGCCAGGAGCATCAGAGGCGTCAATAAGAGACCTGCCTCCCTCAGCTATTGGTGACCCCACTAACTTCGATGCAATGGGGTTTATCACCTCTAACAAGGGAAAGCCCATTGAAGCCATTGTGGAACAGGTTCGTGATGGGCACTCCCTCCGTGCCTATCTTCTTCCCGGCTTCCAGTTCGTTCAGGTCTTTGTTGCTGGAGTCCAGGTAAACTTGACATGTCACAAGTCAATTTAGCATACAATTTTTTTATATGAAGAAGCTACTGAAGCTGATGATTTTGAATTTTGAATTAGGCTCCATCAATGGGAAGGAGAGGAATGCCTGAGTTTGTGGCAGCTGAGACGGAACCATTGGCTGAGGGATTGAATGGAGATGCTCCTTCAGGAAGCGCAGCACCTCTGACATCAGCGCAACGATTTGCTCAGTCTGTAACTGCAGCTTCTGAGGTTCCTCCAGATCCTTTTGCAAGGGAGGCTAGACATTTCACAGAACTTCGCGTCTTGAATAAAGATGTAATATCTCCTGTCTTACATCTCAGTTCTGGATTTTAGTTTCCCTAATGTTTTGTATGAACAATTAATTTTGCAATTAGAGCTTTCCTAAATTTATTTCCTGCTTGGCCTTTAAATAGTAAGTATGCCTCAAGGTCCTCAAACAGGCCTCAATTTAACTTAATTGTCTTCCAATTTTATTTCTTGTGGATAGCAGAAATATATGGAAAAACAAGAAGTAAAAAGTGCTCATAAGTAAATTGTACTGTGGTCTTTACCATAAAGGAACTGCAATATCGGCAGTAAAATGTATTTTATTTCTTGCTCTCATATTATTTGGATTTTGCAGGTACGGATCGTGCTGGAGGGTGTAGACAAAAACAATAACTTGATAGGCTCCGTGTATTATCCTGATGGTGATTCTGCCACAGATTTGGCTCTTGAGCTTGTAAAAAATGTCAGTATCTTACTGATGCCTTACAATTTGAAACCAGACCATTGCTATTCTATTCGAAACAATAGCATGGAAGGTATGGAAGTATTATTTGTTTATTTATTTATTTTTGAGTAAAGGGTTTTGCCAAGTATGTCGAATGGAGTGGGAACATGATGGAAGATGAGGCAAAGAGAAAGCTGAAGGCTGCTGAGCTCCAAGCTAAAAAAGACCGTCTCAGAATGTGGACCAATTATCAGCCTCCTGCTTCCAACTCCAAAGCTATCCATGACCAGAATTTCACTGGAAAGGTACGTCCTAATTGTTGTCTTTTAGTTCAATGATAATCATTTTTGTTTGTTTGCATTAAAATATGTGCATTTGCTTCTCTCAATCTTTATTAGGTGGTTGAGGTTGTAAGTGGGGATTGTATAATAGTAGCAGATGATTCAGTTCCATTGGGGAGCCCTGCTTCAGAGAGAAGGGTTAACCTTTCAAGTATTAAGGCTCCTAAAATGGGCAATCCTCGTCGTGACGTAGATGCTGAACCCACCAATCAAGAGGAAAGAGCCAAATTTAACGAAGTATTACGCACTCGTGCTTTTGGCCGTGAGGCTAGAGAGTTCCTGCGCACTCGTCTTATTGGCCGCCAGGTACTGAACTCATTCTAGACGTAAATTGCAATCTCTAAGAATGATTACTGTGTCGTTATAATACTTGCCATTTTTTGGTTGGCTGGCAGTTGGATACTATGTATCTCTTCTTGATCGATCACTAATCTTCACCTAGTTTTATGGTTGTTTTGTGTCATTAAGTCGTAATTCATTAGCTGCTTGACTTCTCTGTGTGACTCGTAGAATCACACTAGCAAGCTTTTTATATGCCTTTTTGGTGTTGGAACAACAATATAGTTATCTATGTTTTCTTTGTAGGTCAATGTATCAATGGAATACTCTAGAAAGATGACTAATGATTTGCCTGGTGCTGTGGCATCAAGCTCAGCCGATTCAAGGGTGATGGATTTCGGGTCAGTCATCTTAGCATCTCCCTCTAAGAATGATGGCGAAGAGGCCCCTCCGGCTAACCAAATTGGCGGGATAAATGTCGCTGAGATGCTTGTTTCTCGTGGATTAGCAACTGTGGTCAGGCACCGTGACTTTGAGGAGAGGTCCAAGTACTATGATGCCTTGGTGACTGCTGAGTCAAGGGCTATTAGTGGAAGGAAAGGGATGCACTCTTCTAAGGACCCCCCTGCTGTGCATGTTGCTGATCTCTCAATGGTTAGAAACTAAGAATTAGTTTTGACCAATTGATTCCTCAATTATCATGTTTAGGCTGAGTATTTAGTTTGATATTTTCATTTTTGTTAAATGTTTTTGTATATGAATATTATCAGGGGTCTGTGAAGAAGGCAAGAGATTTCTTACCATTTTTGCAAAAGACCAAAAGACATACTGCGGTGGTGGAATATGTTTTCAGTGGCCACCGGTTGAAGCTATATATCCCCAAGGAGACGTGCAGCATTGCCTTCGCTATTTCTGGTGTCAGGGCTCCTGCTAGGAATGCAGCCAAGAACATCTCTGAGCCATATTCTGATGAGGCCCTTGCTTTCATGAGGCGCAAGGTCTTACAGCGTGATGTAGAGATAGAAGTAGAGACTGTTGATAGGACAGGCACTTTCTTGGGCTCTGTCTATGAGTCAAAGAAAAATGTTGCCTTGTCTCTTGTCGAAGAAGGGCTTGCCAAGCTCCAGACCTCCTTCGGTTTTGATAGAATCCCTGACTCTCACCTCCTTATACGTGCTGAACAGAATGCCAAGCAGCAGAAGAAGAAGGTAAGTGCTTCCTTTATATGTGCTCGTGTGGATGTTTGTGTTATCATTTCTATTGCAAGAGTTATATTTATACTTTCTATTGTTTGAAGATTTGGGAGAACTATGTTGAAGGGGAGGATGTTTCCAATGGTTCTAGTTCGACGCATGAAAAGAAGCAGAAGGAATCAATGAAGGTTCTCAAAGTTTACTTATAATTATACTTCTAAACTCTTATTGTTTCTTATTCCAGGCTATTCCTTAAACGTTTTATTTCGTATTCAATAAGGTTGTCATCACCGATGTATTGTCTGGGGGCAAGTTCTATGTGCAAAAGGTTGGTGATGGGGAAGTGGCTTCTATTCAACAAAAGCTGGCCTCACTATCAATCAAGGATGCGCCTGTCATTGGTTCCTTCAACCCACCAAAGGGCAGCATTGTTCTTGCACAGTTCTCGTTAGATAACTCATGGAACAGAGCTATGGTAGGCACAATAATACATGATCTGCTATAACTCAATGGCATTCATCTTCATTTCTTTTACTTTTCCCCTTGTGCAAATACCGCTGGTCTTATTACTGACAAAAATATCTATGCTAAATATTTGCAGATAGTAAATGGGCCTAAAGATGGGGTGAAATCTGCAACCGATGAGTACGAGGTTTTCTACCTAGATTATGGGAACCAGGAAAAGGTGCCATACAGCCGTCTGCGCCCAGCAGATGCGGAGATCTCAGGCAGGCCTGGGCTGGCTATGCTCTGTTCCCTGGCCCACATAAAGGTGCCAGAATTGGAGGATGATTGCGGGCAGGAAGCGGCCGAGTTCCTGAGCTACTGCATCTTAGAAAATGCCAAAGAGTTCCAGGCTGTGATTGAGGAGAGGGACAACACTGCTGGGAAAGCCAAGGGGCGAGGCACAGGCAATCTCCTCATTGTCACTCTCATGGACCCTTCCTCAGAGACTAGCATTAACGCTGCTATGCTTCAGGTGTGCCTTCTTCCCCTCTCTTTGTTGTTATCTTCTTCTTTTTTATTCTCAAGTACATTTTCTCATTCTGGCACCTAAATTCTTGTCTGATAGAAATGTTTTGTGATGGATATATATACAGGAAGGGTTAGCTCAATTGGAGAGAAAGAAAAGGTTTGACACCAGGGAGAAAAAGGCTGCACTGGAGAAACTGGAGGAGTTCCAGGACAAGGCCAGAAAGGAGAGATTGAACATATGGCGGTACGGGGACATCCAGTCTGATGATGAGGAATCAGGCCCACCAGCAAAGGCTGGAGGCCGTCGTTAGATTAACAGGAAGTTTCCTATTTGCCCCTCCCAATGTTATTTATGTAGATTTACTTGCGGGATGAGCTTAAAAGATTTTGGTACTTGGGTTAGACTTAGAGAGAACAGAGATATGAGAGTTACTATAGTTTGATTTAATGTTGTTGTCCAATTAGTTGTGGAAAGGTTGTATTTGAGAGACATTTGTTTTCCCCGTACTTAATAAGGTCCTGTTGTAGTCGGCATAAGAGAAGCCATATAATTTCCCGGAAATCACCAATTTTGGAGGGGTAGAGTTGTGTTGTAATCCTTGTTTTAATTTATATTTGAACTAGACATCATAGCAGATTTTAGACAGATATCGGTTGTGTTTTTTATTTGTGTTTTCAAGTTTTCTGCTTCGGTTTGTTAGATGTAATGGTTTATTAAAAAGGTTCTGATCTCTGAATCAGTTGGTTGCACTGTGATCAGGAGCGGTTTATCTTAGAACCTATTAAAATATGTCACAATAAGTAAAATTTGGCTCAATAAAATAGTATCTTTATAATAAAGAAGGGCGATGCTATTTTAAAATTTTAATTTCTACTTTACAATCTTACATCCATGGAGATCACAATTTAGGAAGATGTAAACTTGTCTTATCAATATCATTGGATCATATATTTAAATACATCAACGCACAATGCACAAAGTTGACTGGTCATAAGGGCAAAACATATTGATGTTAGATATCACTAACTATTAACCGATAAGGGATGATTGATCCTTCCCTTCTCACTAGAAGAGAATAAACGGTAAATAAATAATGAGAATTTTCTTCAAACTTGGCTACTATGAGAGAGCCAACTATTTATTTCCCAAGATTTCATAATGTAACATTTTTGTTATATTTTTTCTATTTCGTTTTGAATCTGATGACTTAAATGTATTAATTAAAATAAAGTAACTGATATTTTTTTAGTTAATAGGAAAAATTAGAACGTAAATTACTTAGTTACAATACATTGATTATCCATAGATCTTAGCATATATGTAAAGAGTCTTAATTAAGGACAAAACTAGTATGAAAAAAAAAGGTCTGAGCAGTCAGTATTGTATATTGAGCTCTCAATAGTATAAATTAAGTGGGGGTGGTATTTGATTTTGTTGATTGAAGTTCGTTGATCTGTAGTTTGAAATTAGCGAAGGCAATGGCTCGGATTAGGCTAGGTTTGTATAACCTCGTATTAGCATTTTTGTTCAAAATTTCTGCCTGCTTGGGTCAATTTAGGCTAGGTTTGTATAACCTAGCCTAAAAAATTTAGGCGTTGAGATGGTGTGCCATAAATCTCTGTCCTGTTTAATTATACAGTTCATAACAGAAACTTATACACTATTATACTTCAAGAAATAAATGACAATTTTGAAATTAATTATCTATTTTTTTTTCACATGCTTTAACAACAAGAACAGTGATAAACTCATATACTAAATTGGAGGGGACCAGAAGAGGCTGCTGCTCCTATGCCAGAGATTCGGCTTTATGCCAAACCAAATAGAACTAGCTGTCACTGTTAGGCCACAGAGTTGAGTGGATCTATCCGGACTTTTAACTTTTTTTTTGAAAATTTGGTAGTGACTACCAAAGAGCCGGACTTTTAACTTAATTGTAAGTGGAGATCCTTCATTTGAACATTTGTTCGTATTTCACAATTCCATCGGCAACCAGTAATAACCACCAGTCAACCGCTAATAACAAACAAAAATAAATCAAAACATTTTTTTTCTATTGAAAGTCCGTAGACGATTGTATTGATTCAAAAAAATTATAAGTTAGCTGTTACATGATATTAGATAACAAATATCTTTGAGAGCATTCAACTGTAAATAAATAAACACACAAAAGTATGTGTATCTCATGGACACAAATCTAATCACTTGATTGTAATTACATTGTTTTCATTGTGCACATATTTGTCTTATTCCTGCTGGCATACTACATGTTTGAAAACTGAATCAACTGAACCAGGACAATTACCGCTCAGAAAAGTGTGCAACTAAAAAGACACTTAATCAAATCGGACTAGAAATTGAATCAACTGGATCAAAACAGCTCATGGTGCTATAGTAAAATTGTGTAGCTGCTTGGACAGATAAGACCTTTTCTTGAAAAAATGCATAGTTGCTTAAAAAAATAAAAAATCTAGATTTCAAGAGATTATATCTTCTACAAAGACATTTACCGAGGAGGCTGAGGCCCTTTTGAAGGAAGCTATTCAGAAAGAAATGAGAATGAGAATGTTTGTGGGAAATAAAAAACTGAATGAGGCCGTTGTCCTAAAATCAGTATGTGTGTACTCGGATAGGGTAAGAATAAATTATGGGTTCAAATTGTATAAGTTAAATGTTACCCGGATTCTATTGCAAATAGTAGCATACTGTGGAAGTTTGTTAAGGCCCTGAAACGCAAAGTCCAAAGATGAGCCTTGGAATCTGGTTGGGTCAGGGAAAGGAGGTCAAACAGGGCCCAGTTTTCTCAAACTGTTGCAGAACTGTTTATTTTGATGCAAATTCATGTGACACAGAGGCCCTTCAGCGCCTATTTAGATTGTGCTGCAGAATCAAGATAAAATCTCATTAATTGAAGGGGAGGGGAAGAAGACAGAGATGAGCTTTCTCTGTATACAGTGATCTTACACCTCAATTTGAGAGTGAAAGATTTTGTCAAAAATCTACATAATCCTCACCTCGTCTCCCCTCCGC
Source organism: Carex rostrata (assembly GCF_964058835.1). Classification (NCBI taxonomy): domain Eukaryota; kingdom Viridiplantae; phylum Streptophyta; class Magnoliopsida; order Poales; family Cyperaceae; genus Carex; species Carex rostrata. The sequence continues at coordinate 3,223,844 of NC_135920.1, read as the reverse complement.
ATAATAACTGCTCCCTTCCGTTTTTTCTTCGATTCTTCCTTTCTGGAGCAGATGAAGTCACATCTGACCGAACGGGCCCCTTTGCACAGTGATTTATTCTTCCCCTCCCTCCGAGTACCCTCTTCTGGAGGGGGCACAGCCGCACACATCAATAGCACATTTTAACCCCATTCAAATCTACAGTTGCATGACGGATTGTTACAGAGTCAGCAAGCAGAACTTTTTATTTATAAAAAAATATTTTTAAAATAATGTAGACTATTAGATGAATTTGCATCCACATTTCTCTTCCACAGTAGGAACAAACTTTTTTGTTTCTGCTTTAAGATTCTTTAAAGAGACCTATAGATCACACAATATCATACCACATAAAATTCATTTCTGAAAAAAACTGAAGTGTTTTCTTTGATTATTTTAAAACCCTTTTAAGTGCGGCCCCTCTTCTCTTTTTTTCCTCCTAAGCTCAAACAAAAAAAAATGATGAATTTTGGTATGACCAATGGTCCTGTAGAATTGAAATTTTTTTCAGGTTCATTTAAGATTTCTTACATGAATTGAAAAATTATATTTTTATGTTCCTAATCATCGAAATATAGATGCAATCCATCCAATACGGTACGTTCATAACAATTTCTATAAATAAAAATTTTTGTCAAACAAGTAGGTACATGTACCAACCCTGATGGAGCTGGCCAGTTCAAGTATTGATCAGCAGGGGCGGACAGTATTTTTGAAATGAGAGAACGTGGATTCAAATTCGCTCCAAAGGAGAACCCTCCTATTCTTATATTTCTCTCTCATTTTAGAGAGAGAAAGAGAGAAGAATAGAAGGTGTTCCTTTTCTCAATGAGAAAGAAAACGAGCAGATTTGTATTGAGAGAACAGACCATCCATGTAAGAACAAAATCTGATAGGGCTCAAGGACCATTTGAGGCACAGGGAAAGGCATGCAAATGACAGTCCAAGAAACTCAGCTGATACCTCACAGTGCTCATTGCCATTGGACTATTTAGAATGAATGCTTTATTTGGTCCCAAAAGTAGAAGGGGACCTGGATGAATTGCCTAACTGATAAGCTTAACCAACCTTAGTATTTGGTACACAACAGCAACTGCTACAAGAGTAAGGAGAATACAAATCAAACATGTCCTTAGAACCACCAAGAAGAACCAAATTATGAGATACGGTACCGATGTTGATGTAAACTGGAAAAACACCTGTGAGTTGTGAATATGAAATAGGAATGTTTAATACAAAAATTAAAAAAAAAAGGTTGATATGAGTGAAAAACTTTAAGCCAATTACTCGGTTTTGTTCTCCATCTCTCGATTCATAAAAATGACAGATTAGCACATGCCTTGTGATGGAAAATAAAAAAATATAAATAAAAAGAAAAAGAAAACTACAAATGATGACATTAGGCTACAACCAGATAAAACAAAATAAACTGTTATAGGAAATCATAAATATATACTAAAAAATCCCTAACGTTCAAGCCAAAAAGTATTCTTAAACAACACAAGCATCTGTTTTACCAAAATTGATTAAAAGAAAACCAAATCTCTAATATTTAAGCCCTACGGCGCCTGGGGCGTTGGGCCCCACCATCAGCCTTATCCTCCTCCTCGTTCTCATCGTCCTCTTTCTCACCACTGCTTCCAGCTGCGTCCTTTTCCTCGCTTGTTTTGGTAGCTTCAGAGCTCTTTGTCTCAGTTGTGGCAGCAGGTGGGTTAACTGGGGTCTAAAATTAATTCAAGTAGACAGGTTCAATTCTAAAATTCTTGATTCTAGAAAGCCATAAAGTATGCTTTAAAACCATCAAGTTTCTTTTTCATCATCAGTAATCTAGCATTTTTTAACTCTTTCAGTTGATGTTTCTTATGACAATAATAAGTGGGTTTGAACAAGTATTGTTTTACCAATACAAACAACCGAATTTATGAAAGGCCATTAAAAATTAAAATAAATCACATACCACAGGCTTTTTGCCTCCGAAAAGAAGTCTGAATAGTATGGTGAAAAGCACAACAACTACTGAAGCAAGAACGCCAATAGTCACGTTTGGTTGAGTCTCTGCCTTCTCAATAAGATCCTAAATATATGAAACACAATAAAACAAATACATTATTAAACCCAAGAAAGCAACAGGCATAGACAGATTAAATCAATAACCCCCTCTTTTGTATTTCATATATAGAGTAACTAAATATTATGTGATGGAAATTTTAAGTATGGAATAACATACTTAGAATTACAGTACCAAACCACCGAAAATTATACTAACAATGAAAATAATACTTACAAGAATCTTAATTTTGTATGCCTCCAGGAAGGGGATATCCGCAATCTTATAGAGCAAATCGAACACCATTTTCTGAAATTACCAAAAAATTAAGTCTGTTACTTTCAATTGTTTTTTCATAAAAAGAATCATATAATATATATATCTATGGTCTCAACTCTCAACTGCCACAGAAATGGAAATAAGTCAATTCATATTAAAATAAAAAGGGCATAAGAAAGAAAATGAATTCACCTGGACTCCAGCAAGAGCACCAGAACCCAGAGCAGGTTCATCGACCTTCTCCTTCTCCTTCTCGACATCATACTTGGGTTTCCATGTAGTCTCACGGTATGAAGCTGCCACCACCTCATCATCAGCAATCAAAATATTATCAAACAAGATGCCATCTTGCATGGTCCAGATCTCAATACCAATAGCCTCAATTGGCTCAAAATTGGGCTTCTCAAGCTCAAAGTACTCAGGATTAGGGATATCCCTTGGCTTCCAGATACCCTTGTAAGCTGGGTTATCAATCATAGGTGCATGCCACTTGCCCTTATAAGCTGGGTTTCTCTTCATGGGCCTCTTCCACTCACCACAACCCGGTGCTTCCTCACATTTCGGGTTGTCAACCTTTGGTGCCTCCCATTCACCATCCTCTTCATCGTCCCAGTCTTCGGGCTTGGATGCCTCAGGGTCGTCGATTTCTTCGGGCTCATCATCCAACCACCCCTCTGGTTTAACTGCATCTACATCTTCTATCTCCATTGGGGCATCCTCATCCCAGTCGTCAGGCTTGGTCGCTTCTGGATCAGGTATCTTAGCCCGCTCATCCCAATCCTCAGGTTTCTTGTCCTCTGGGTCAGGAATGGTTTTTGGTGGGATAAGAGCTGGTTCAAAATCCTCACTTGACAGGAAGTTTGCCTTCTTCTTCTCCTCACCGTCAATCAAGATGTGCAGGTGATTATCAGGGGTGATAACCGCAGTGTAGACGTGGGTGAGTTTGTCTTGTGGTACAGAAGGGGGGAACTTGAGATGGTGTTCAACGAAATCACCAGTTTTCGGGTTCTGGTGCTTCAAAATGAAATGAACCTTATTGGTGGAACCACACTTGTCAGGTCCAAACATAATGGTGTAAGGTGACTCATTGTCAAACTCCTTGGCGATCCAGCCAGCCTCTTGTGGCCTAAGATACTTGATGTAGGCACCACCACACTCAAGCCCATTTTGGAGGCGAACCTCGTATTGGAGCACAATTGTGCCGTCTTTCAGGGATACAGGTTTGTCGAGTACCTTGACAATGGCATACTTTCTCGCCTTCTCGCTGATGAGGAGGCCGTGGTCTTCGTGCCCATCACTTTTCTCATGTTTCCATACACCTGGTAACAGGATACATAAAACGTAAGTAATTTGCACCTCTGGAGTCTAGTAGAATGTTATTAAATCAAAACACCCAAAGGGGCAAGCAATAAAATACAAAATTATGGAGAAATGAAGATCTTTAACAAGTTCACTAAAGCTCTTATAAAAAAAAAAAAGCAATTCATGATAATGCATTCTGGTCTTCAGTATTTTTAATAAAGGAAGATGCACTTCATCAATTCTATTGTTTCAGTACCAAATTTGGAGATAAGTCTGGTCTGTGCATGTATCATTGTATGCCATAAGGGCCACTCTTTTTCACTTCCAATAAACAAATATAGTTCAATATTTCATTTTACAATTGTGCTGGAAACATTTTAGCTATAGAAGGATCTAAAATAAACCAAAACATAGATCTTCATATCGATCAATCTATTGATCTTTACACTTCACGAGAAATATGCAGAAATGAGCACAGCATTTTCAAATCTTCATGCCAATCAAGTAAAACACAACTGTTTCTTATCTACAAAAAGTTAAACCTCCAAATTAACCAAAACCTATTTCTGTGAAGTAACACAGATCCTAGGATAAGAGACAACAGATCGGATCTACAAAAGGAAAACACTATGCAATCCAGCAAATGAGATAAATATAATGGTACCGTTGTAATCTCCCTTCTGAGAGATAATCCAACTCCCCTCGAAGTTCTCTTCAAACGACTCATAAAACAACTGTTTCAAAAAAAAAGACAATTCGATTGATCAATACCTCGATGCAAAATTCACAAAAAGGAGATAGATAAAGTGACTAAAAGTGAGCAAAGAATGGTGATCTTACTGGATCTGAAGCGCAGATCTGAATCACGAGAGCGCAAATCACCGCGAGCACAAGTTGAGGTCTCATCTTGGAACCTCCCACCATAAACCCTAGATGTACTACTACTCGAAATGGAGGCACTAAATTTCTGAAATCTTCTGTGCAATTAGATTTTGGAAGACTGGATCTATATCAGCCAACGGGCAGTACGTAAAGAGGGAGGATATCAACGGACAGGATTAACAGATCAGGATCATTGGTCGTTGAGTCTCTCCTTCTCCGTCTCTTTCTCTCTGCTTTGGTTTGGATTTAATGAGCGGGGCAATAAAAAGGAACCTAATGACTTGTTCTGGCCAATCAGATGGCCGAGCACGTTGAGCTAACCAATTATCGACTGCCACATCAGATGATTTGCGTGAGTAGCAATTTTTGTGGTTGCGGAGTGGGATTCGGGTCATTTGGTGCCAAGCTAGACCCGTTGTCTAAACTTAGAATAAGGTCTTTGTTAGGTTGACTTCTATTTAATTTTTTTTTTTCAATTTGCATAAATACAAGTCGAAATTAAATAAAACAAAGTTTATTTCCACTTATTCAATTACATTGAATTGTATAAACGATTCAATACACAATTAATTATATTTTTTTTTTTGATAAATCACTGATTTCTTATAAAAAAAAAAACTATAATGTCATAGGAATCGGTAACACAATTAATTATATAATTACTAATTTACTTAAGTTATATGTACTATTTATGATCCTATAATACTAACACTATATGTTAATACTGCAGTTTGTTTAATTTGTTTCGTCTGTTTAATTTTTGAATATCACAACTGAATCGTAAATAAAATGAAAATATTATTCTAAACCAAATCAAACTATATTTATGAACTGTTTCAATTAAACTATATTTAATTGGGTGACAATAAATTCAGCCAAACCATTCAAATGAAAATAATAATAATAATAATATCAAATAATATCAAATAATAATATAAAATACAATATCTAGTTAGCATAGCAATTATAATAAATAAAAAAAGTAATTAATTAGCACTGTATCAATAAAAAGAAGAAATAAAAATTTAAGAATTTCCTTTATTAAAACCCAAAAGTTTTTATTAACACGATTTCTCCTTTGAATTGTAGATATTGGTAGGAGAAGAACCCAATTCGATATTGAAACAAGCAAACCAAGTCCATAATAATAATAATAATATAATAATAAATCGCAAAGTGTTGCAGATTCCAGAAGCTTCGGCCTACATGTGGGCCATGTGGCTACGTGTTAAACGTTTCCCTTCTACATACTATGGGCCTTTGTATAATGTTACTTTGTGGCCCAATGGGTCTTCTTTAGGCAAGCCCATATATCTTATCTTATTATAATTCAAAATTAGGCTAAATTGTTTTCCAAGACTGGGCTTCTGTACAGCTCAAAGTAAATTTTAGGGTATTCTATGAAATTTGGTGTTATTTTGGACTTGAACCGAAATCTTTATTTATACCATCTTAAAAAAAAAAAGTTAAATAAAATAATTACGATTTCTGAAAAAAATTATTTTCATCATGCTTGCAGTTTCAAACTAAGTGTCCATATTTTCAAATTAAATTGCGAAGATATTCCTTTTTATTATATGGAGACACCGTTTTTTTTAATCAAATGAAATTTTGATTTGGCAGGCGGTGCCGCGTAAGGCATAAAGTCAGGCGAAAAAAAAATCGCTATGACAATCAGCCCCCCCTCCCCCCTCCAATCTCTCCTCCACTTCCTCTATATCTTCTTTCTATCTATTTGAGTCAGTGCTGCTTTTGTCTAGTGGATCTAGTTACTGTTTTCGGTGCTTCCAACTCTACTCATTCCTCCATTGTCATTCAAACCGGTGTTTCCATCTAGCGAATTTGGCAACCATTATTTGGTTCTTCCGCTTGTGGATATGGTCATCGCTCTTCGCATTGTCCTTTTGGGAGTTTTTATTCTCCAATACTAGCGGTTCGCTTTTTCTTACCTTCTTTTGAGCTCTTATTCCCCTATTTGACAATGAAAGAGTGGGTGGAAACGAGTTGTACATATAGTTATTATATATATATATATATAGAGAGAGAGAGAGAGAGATAGATGGGCTATGGTGCATTGCAATGCATAGGTCATGGTGTGCATTGGACCATAAATCACCGATTCAAAGTCCAAATGACCGATCCAAACCGTTCATCTTGTTCTCCATATAATATGGAGAACAAGATGAACGGTTTGGATCGGTCATTTGGACTTTGAATCGGTGATTTATGGTCCAATGCACACCATGACCTATGCATTGCAATGAACCATAGCCCATCTATATATATATATATATATATATATATATATATATATATTATAATAAATGTTTAGTTCGAAAATAAATGTATGTTTTTGCGATGATGATGTTATGTGTTGTTTTGTGCTGCTTTTCGTCTCTTCTTCTTCTTATTCTATTTCGAGGTGACTGTCATAGACTGGTTGATTTAGTTCTCAGTCTGGTGTGATTCAGTGCCTGCTCAGCTGATGGGTGACTATTTTGGTCTGGTCGATTCAGTTTCCAGTCTAGTTTGGATTCAGTGCCTTCTCGGCTGTGATCTGCGTATAGAGGACACTATCGCTAGGCTCCTATCACTCTAATCAAGCAATAATGATCAATTTGCATCCACATAATGCACATATCCCTGTACGTTTTTTGTTTTATTTTGTTGTGTGTTTTTTACCGACACTAGTTATCTAATTTTATATAACAGCTACTTTGTAACTTTTTCTATCAATGAAACTGCTTTTCAGAAAAAAAAAACAAACAAAAACAAAATAATTTGGCGTTTTGTACGTCGTTTCATGGGCTGACCAAAAAAGTAGGTTGACCAAAAAAATTTAGTAGATAAAAATATTTGCACACATCTAGAGGACACCCAATTAAATCGAAAAAAATATTTGCATGAATTTTTAACGGATCTAATTGATTGGCACATACACCTAATGAATTTTCAAATTACGAACATCTAATTTATTAACAAATCATGACACCCAATAATTCACAGTGTAATTGACAATTTAAACTGTCCTACGGATTTTGGTGAAATTTGGATAGGAACTTTGTGATGAATTGAATAAATAAAAAACCTCGCATGCATCTTTGATAGTTTGACATGCTTTTCAGCTGCAGTTTTCTTTTTCCTAAATTTTGATCTAATCTACCCTCTAAAGTAATTAATTAAAAAAATCAAGCTTTTTAGCGCTCCAAATAGACCAAATTTGCAAATCCACACTTATTCTTCTTCAAAATTTTGCGATCAAAATTTCCATCTTGTGATTAATGGATCGCTTATTACTTGGACGATAATAACATAAAATTACTTTTTTTGTTTCATAATTTGGACAATTACTTGAAAAAAAAAAAGCCCAAATAATGAACGTACAACATCGACATCCCTGATATTATTAGAGTTTCTAATCTGATTTGACAGTTTTTAATTTAGTTTTAGAAATGTGAAAGAGTTTCTTATTTAGAAACTATGCAATAAAGTTTTTTTTATTAAGAAATAGTTGGCTAAAATTATTTTTCCTTTTTTAATTTATTGCTGACGTGACTGAATAGAAACTCTAAAATTAATTTCAGAGATACGAGAGTTTAGAAATTTAGAGATCTTAATTTCTAAAAAATAGCTAACAATTATTTAGAAACTCATTTGAGTTGGTCGAATATAGATGCTCTAATAATCACAAAATTGGCTTCTTCAAAAAAAAATATGAAGAGGGGTGACTATGAATTATAAGTTTATAATATAAAAAGAAGGTTTAGCTTTTAAATCTTAAACGCGCATCTTGCGCAAAATTATTTATTCTGAATATTTTTTTTCTTGTTTAATTTGAACGGGTGACTCATGTGTATTATTATTTTTTGTCGTTTAGAAGAGATTTGTTTTTGATATATCATATATCTGATATGAAATTTAATTCTTAAAAAAATTTAACTTTTTTATGTTCTTCGATATGAATTACTGTGGGACTAATATTAATGTTTATCAGTATATAAGTTTTAACCATCTAAAAAATATATATATTTGTCTCCTTTAGTAATTTTATGTTATTAATTTTCAGCAGGAAGCTCGAAAAATAATTCTATATTTAGCAAAATATTGTTTGAAAGTTGCATAAAAGAAAAAAAAAGAAACAGAAAAAATAGAAGAGAATAGAATGAAATAGAAAAGAAGATTAATGAGAGATTCTGTCAATACAATTCGGTGGTTGGATAAAATATTTAATCTCTTTGTGTTTGGATAATTAATGAGAGAAAATAAATTTAATTTTTTTCCGTCTTATTTATTATTTGGTTGATTAAAATTCAGAAAGTTAATGAGAAATTCGGTGGTTGTTATAGGTTTGTGATAAAAAAACTTATATGAGAATTATATTGGTAAGAGAGTCGAACATTTGTGTTATTTTTTCTAAAAATATTTGTAATAATTTTTTTTTACCCATTACACTTCAAATTAGAAGGAAAACAAATTCTATTAATTACAATAATATAAGGTTAAACATTTCACCTCTTGCACCTTCATCTCTGACATAATTTTATCCACCAAACACAATTCAAAGAAAAATTTTCTTGTCTTTCTATTCCCCTCTAATAGTCACAGTAATGTCCAGCTGTTAAGAGCTGTTATAGGATATCATGTAACTACCTTCTGTTAAGGTTGTTAACTAATTACAGTTAGGATTAGTGATTCTAGATGGATCTGTATGATGCCTATATAAAGACCCAATGTTATCTGTGTTTGAGACTAATGAAATCAAGAGATTCTGTCAATACAATTCTTGCTTTATTCTCTTCTATCACCCTCCCTCTACTTTCCATCCAAACAAGTGTTACATGCACCAAGTATAAATTGTGGTAAACCTACGCAACCACAAAACACTGCTAAAATGTAGCGTGTGATAAAAGTGAAGCAACGCAATTTAATGTAAGGGGTATTTCTTACGAAAAAAGGAAACTGAATAAAAAGGTAACAGAACAAAAGATCCAGCAAGAGGCCCATGTCTGAGGCCTGTATTCACGCATACATAAGCTTCATGTGAATTTTACTTTATTCAAAACATGTAAACTTTTAACTTTGCTTCATGTGAATTTCACGTATACCCCTCAAGAACATTAAAATTACGTATTCCCTCTCTAAATTTTGAAATTACATATTCCCCCTCTAAATTTTAAAATCTCACATATTTACCCATTTTATTATCTTTTATATTAAAACACATTATAAATTTATAAAATACATATTTTACCATTTTATTAAAAAGCATAAAACGCCCATCTAACTCCAATTTGAATCTGAAGGTTCCTCTACCGTTCAAATTGCTTTAAAATTCATACGCGCTAGATCAGCACGAATCTTGAAGCGAACAAACAAGAATATTGAAGTAGTGTGCAGATCTTAATGCGATGCGCGTAGATCAAAATTGCTTTGAGATCTGTGCAAGCTAGTAGCACGAATCTTGAAGGGAGCACGCAATAATCTTATTGCGATGCATGCGGATCAGACACTAGAGGAATCCTTCATACTCAAATTTGAGTTCGTTGAGCGTTTTATACTTTTAATAAAGGGTAAAATAGATATTTTATAAATTTAGAATGAGTTTTAATATAAAAGACAATAAAATGGATAAATATGCAAATTTTTGAAGTTTAGAGGGGGAAATACGTAATTTTAAAATTTAGAGGGGAACATACGTAATTTTGAAGTTTTTGAGGGGTATACGTGAAATTCCCCGTTATATTTAAACTGTGAGTCTATAATCACAGCATCTTTTCAAACTTTGGCTTCTGACAAGCTAGTTAGGTTCAGGATGGATTCTTTCTGGAGGGTTAAATTAAATAAAATTACTTCAATTAATACGCTATATTTTATTGAATGGTTTATGTTTATTTGATCAAATATCTAGATTAAGTTATTAAGATTTTTAAAATTAAATGATAAGTATATAAAAATAATTTTTCCATCTACAGTTATTTGTGGATATTTTCTTACTAAATTTTAAGAACTAGTCTTCAAAGCACAAGAATATTTTCTACTTATTCTTGTTTGATCGGACGGTCAGCATGAATTGATAAATTTTCTCTCATATTATTGTGTATTTTAAGCATTACTCTAAATTAAAATGTGCATTTAAATTGAAAACCTGTAAAATTATTTTACTAAAAGCTAAAAATGAAGAACTTATTACATTTTTAAAGATAACAATGGAATTTTATAAGAGATGTCTAGCCGAATCTTGTATACATGAAGTCTTACTTTAGCTACTAGATCGAGTATTGATTTTTTAACGAAAATTTTAATTAGAAATAAGATACATATGACTAGGGGTGAAAACGGTATGGATAATATCCGATCTGTATTCAAAAAATTAAATGTGGATATCAGATATCTGAATATCCGTGTAGGTAAGAATACTGATATGGTTTTACATTTCAATTATCCGTATCCGAATAATAGATATATGAGGAGGGATCCAATTACATTCTTTTTTTGGTAACACCGAATTACACTTTCTATTTTTAAAGTTTTCAAATTTCAAATAGTCGATCCAAACTGTTCAACATAATGGATATGTTAAAATGTGCTTGCAGATCAAATTTTACATTTTTTTGGAATTTTTTTTACTATTTATTAAGTATTTAACAAAATCGCTATATTCAGACCGTTGAATTTTGTACCCATCTTAATAAATAGTAAAAAAATTCAGAAAAATATAAAATTTGATCTGCAAGCACATTTTAACATATCCATCAAGTTGAACGGTTTGAATCGACTGTTTGGACTTTGTAAACATAGGGTGTAATCCGGTGTCACCAAAAAAGGGTGTAATTGGATCCCTCCTCTAGATATATATATATACCATAAATTTTAATATATATTATGAAAAAATTATGTTATTCACCATTATAATTAGATAAATATTACGAACTTTAATATTTTTTAATATTATTTTAATAAATATCCGATCTAATTCAAACAATTATTTGTATCTGTTTAATATCCGTTTCGTATCTGTATCCGAAAAAAAAAAAGATATATATGAATATGATTTTATCACTATCCGCTCTATTTTCACCCCTTGATACATGACGCTTAAGTTTTCTTGCACAATAAAAAAGTAAAATCTCTTTTATTTATTTTTCCTTAAAAGGCCGGGTTATAAATATCTGCACAAATTGGACTGATTAGTGGTATAACATAATTGGTTAGATAACATTGATCTGGGATTGGTCATGTAATATAAATTGGATATATTACGCAATTCCAAACTGGTCGTTTTCAACATACTAAAAAGTAATTCAGTTCAGTTTCTAGTAACGATCCAATTAACGTAATTAAACCGTATGTCATTATATATAACACGTTGCTTGTGCTGTTTATAAATCCAGGTGTGTGGACAGTTGTCTATGGATAATTTGGGATTGTATTGGGTCATTTCAGGGAAATTAATCTCATTTGAGCTTGACAAACCACGTTCAAACTTAATCATGCATCCTTCAAATTAATTAATATTATTTTCTTTCATAAGTTCCAATTAACCTTGGTTTGTTGTAAATATTTTTTTTGAAATAAACTAAAATCTATATATTTTTGAGATTTGACTACGGTGAGTTGCGAAGTAAAACACGTTTTTACTTCACGCAATATTTTTATTTTCAAAGTTTAAATAGCCGATCCAAACCGTTAGATGTTTAATCTATAATAAAATATGCTTGGAAACTAAATTTTACATTTTTTGGAATTTCTTTACTATTTATTAAGCCACTTTGAAAATCTGAAAATATGAGTGAACAGTAAAAATCAGTAAAAATTTCTGGACCGCTGGATCGGCGATTTTCAAAGTGGCTTAATAAATAGTAAATTTAAAAAAAATATATAAAATTTGGTCTCCAAGCACATTTCAATATGGAGATCATGTTGAGCGGTTCAGATCGACGTTTTGAACTTCAAAATCGCAAAATATAAGCGTGAAGTAAAATAGTCGCTTTACTTCGCAATTCACCGTAGCCCCGAGATTTTTAAAAATACCCATACCGCGGAAAAAATCCGTGCCCCGAAATTTTTTTTTTAGAGTTTGGAGAAGTAAAATATTCATGATTTGGTTGTTTTTTTATAAACTCATTTTTTTATAATATATGTATAATATATGTATAATATATGTATATCAAATTTGGCATCTGCTGGTAAATTAGCAAGTTTGGACTGATACAAGGATCAAACTGAAAAAGTGATTACACCAGCATGTAGAGCATTAAAAAATACACAGAATTGACACAAATTTTAATTTATTTGAAGAAACATATACATATATTATACATATATTATATTATATATACATATAGAGGTAGGCTAATATACAATCGATTGTTCTTGAGGTCCCGTACAACCAAGTCATTTTCTAATTTTTAAAGTCCAAATGATCGATCCAAACCGTTCATCTTGTTCTCCATATTAATATGTGCTTGGAGACTAAATTTTACATTTTTCTGAATGTTTTTACTATTTATTAAGCCACTTTGAAAACCGCTGATCCAACGGTGGCTTAACAAAACAGTAAAACCAGAAGCTACCGTTGGATCAGTGATTTTCAAAGTGGCTTAATAAATAGTAAAAAAATTCAGAAAAATATAAAATTTGGTCTCCAAGCACATATTAATATGGAGAACAAGATGAACGGTTTGGATCGATCATTTGGACTTTAAAAAACATAAAATGACTTAGTTGTACGGGACCTCAAGAACAATCAATTGTATATTAGCCTACCTCTATACATATATATATATATACATATAGAGATAGGCTAATGTGCTTTCGGTAGCATATGGGCCGAAATACACACGATCCAAATTTGAAATTTCAAAATTCAAAAAGTCGATCTGAACTGTTCATCTTGTTCTCCATATTAATATGTGCTTGGAGACCAAATTTTACATTTTTCTGAATTTTTTTACTATTTATTAAGCCACTTTGAAAATTGCTGATCCAACGGTGGCTTAACAAAACAGTAAAACCGTTGGATTAGCGATTTTCAAAGTGGCTTAATAAATAGTAAAAAAATTCAGAAAAATGTAAAATTTGATCTCCAAGCACATATTAATATGGAGAACGAGATGAACGGTTCAGATCGACTTTTTGAATTTTGAAATTTCAAATTTGGACCGTTTGTATTTCGGCCCATATGCTACCAAAAGCACATTAGCCTATCTCTATATATATACACACACACACATATACATATACATATATTATACATATATTATAAAAAAAACAACCAAACCATGGATATTTTCTTTCTCCAAACTCTAAAAAAAAAAAAAAAAATTCGGAGCGTGGATTTTTTTCGCAGTCTAGGTATTTTTAAAATTCTAGCTGAAACCTGATTATTTTTAATAAAATAAATTTTTTTTTTGGGTATTTTTAAAAATCTCGGCCGTAGCCCATCTCTATATTTTTTGCTTTTTTTGGGAGCGGTGTTTTGTAATATATATCTTGTGAATGCTTAATTGTCTTAGTTTTTCTTTATTTGATGTTGTTTTGATGAACATGTTGTATATATATCAAGGTTCTAAATAACAATAATCGCGTCATAGCGAAAAGACTAAAAAAAAGCTATAGAGAAAGCTATCCTATATAGCGCTTTTTGTTTCAAAAATTATATTTTATATTTTGACTAATTATCAATATTATCTAAAGTTTTATAAAGCAGTAAGTAATACAAAATTGATTAAGGAATTAGAATATTCATATTAAACCAGTACAAAGTCCAAATTGCTATTCAAAATATTTCTAATAATATCATAAATTATCTCTCTTTTTTCCATTCAAAATAACCTAAACATCATGACATAAACTATATATTTTTTCTATTAAAAAAACCTTAAGCATCATGGAATAAACTATCTATCTTTTTTTTTATTTTAAAAGAAAAATCAATATGGACCATGAAAAAATTGATCTTCAAAATTAATTTTCAGTTTGATCTTTATATAAAAGTCTATGTAACATAGCATGCACTATAGCGCGTAGCGTGTAGCGCAGATAACACACCGCTATTACCGCTATAGCGGTCGTAGCTGAAATAGCGCACTTTTATCTCATAGCTATTACCGCTATAGCGTTCAAGGTCCGAAAACGCTATTGCGTCGCTATATCGCGCTATTTAGAACACTGATATATATATTGGTTGCATGTTTTGCTGATGAATGTTTTATGGTTAAATTAAACTGATATTGTTGTTGGTATTCTTAATTCTTGTATAAGTGGAGATATTCTTGATCAGATAGTTTACTATTAGCGGATTTAAGGGTTGATTAATTAATTTGGTGCAAGTGCGTTAGTACTATATGATTTTGTAAATACTTTCAAGCGCCCATTTTAATGAAACAGATGGGTAAGTATCACTCCGCTGTTTCAATAAAATAATAAAAAACTAGAAGCTTCAAATGAAGAAACTATTCTCCAATCATTTGCATTTCATGAAATTCTCCCATTAATTACCGATACATTTAACATTTGCAAGTACGACAAAATGACTGTTAAGCCATAATTATAAATGGATGATAAGATATAAAGATATATAACAATTAACATAAATTAAGTAAATCTAACTTATTTGTTTGATAGTTTTAGAGTACAATTATTTTTTATGTATATCTTGAAAATATTATTTAAATTATAACAAGTAGAACTATAATGTTTTCAAGCTCACCAAGCTCCTTGATAAGTTTAACTTTAAAACATATCGAATTGGCTTCTAACGACATATTCAAACCATTAAAACCAATCTACTATATATGCGAGTGATGTGAACTCTATAGTTTTTTTGTATTCTTTTAGTATAGAGTTAACTAGTCAAAAAATAACGAAAAATAAAAGCATTAAAAATAACTTATAAATATTTTTTTTACCGCTTGAATTTATACTAAATTAATTTATAAATTTATAAATTTTGCATGTAAATGCATAATTTATTTTTGAATTTAAGATATGAAAATTGTTGTACTATGAAAAGTAGACACAGGTCATGTGAATTAATTTTTATTGTATATTTAGTTGTCTAAAATGGAAAGAAAAGAGACAGTGCAGTTGTTAAGCACCATCTTTGGTCATGGCGCTACTCAACCAAAGATGAGAGCTTTCTTCCCTTGATTCATGCAACTGCTGTTTTCACTTCACATCTGACTCAATCTTCCTGACGGTGGGGGGTTGGACCCACCTATTACGAAACGCAATATCAGTTACCTACCAAGTCCATTTATATATTTTCTAGAAAACAATTACCTATATAATTGTGTTATCCAGCGTACATATACATATATAATATATAGGAGTTAATTACGGTGCTACGCGTAGCATAAAGGGCCTCCGTACAATGACTCAATATTTGAGCTTTCAAAATTCTAACAGTCGATCTGAACCGTTCAACATGATCTCCATATGAATATGTACTTGCAAATCAAATTTTATATTTTTTAGAATTTTTTTACTATTTTTTTAGATAGGTAGAAAATCACTTCATCTGAATGGTACAGAATTTTCATATATACTTATGTGACGATGTCCGTAACAACTGTCATAAATAAAATCACTTGATCTAAAAAATTATGTACTATTCACATATTTGATTTTCTACCTAACTAAAAAAATAGTAAAAAATTTCCAAAAAATGTAAAATTTGGTCTCCAAACACATATTAATATGGAGAACAAGATGAACGGTTCAGATCGACCGTTAGGATTTTGAAAACTCGAATATTGAGACGTAGCACCGTAACCCTCTATGCAACCCATAGCACCGTAGCCATACTCTTATATAAATTAGTAAATATCGGTTGTAAATCTATTCTTATGTTATACTTATTTGGTTCAACACAAAATCATTTCATAAATTTTAATGGTTTAGATTAAATAATTTCTCAGTGAATGAATGCATGATTAAACAGACATTAATTTACTCAAAATTAATACACCGCCACATTCAAATGATTGATGAGAAATCTATACAGTACTAATTAAGTTTATAATTTGAAAAACTTTTTACGATAGTTGTCTAAAATGACAGATATATAGACATGAATATAATTTACACTAGCTAGAATCACTAGTAAGCAAGCAAGGGCTAATGAATATTAATGATAGCAAGGTTTATTTTTTTTATTATTAGTTACTCGTTTAGTGCCTCTAAGCATATCTTATTATCTTTTGTCCCTGCTCTCCAATTCCACCACCTATAAATAAGTCAAGTCCCTTTTCTTTCTCAATTCAATGGCATGAGTATATATATATACCAAGCTCTCTCACATGGATTTACACTTCATGGAGAGGCTGTGGAATTACCTAAAGTTAACCTTCATCTATATAGCAAAAAGAAGCCTTGTAAAGAGAGGTAAACTCCTATCCAAAACCCTAATTAACCTCATCTTGCACCTCCAAAATCACCGTTTCAAGCCCGAAAAGCACCTTTACCCAATCCCGCTTACCCTAAGAGACTACGAGTTCTCTTGTAGCAATAGCCCCAATAATCCAATGGTGGTCAAGGTAAGATCTAGGATTAAGTCTAGTTTGTTATCATGCTTCAATAGTAGGAGCAACAATGATCATGACTATTATTTCTCAACAACTCGCGACGTCTTTGAACCAACAAAGCTCCTTGTGTCGCCTTATGTGATTACGGTCTCAGGTTACAGTTCCGATGAGGAGGAAGAAGGCAATGGCACCGGGTTAGGGTTTGAAAATGATGTGGATTATAGAGCTGAGAAGTTCATTGAAAGTTTCTACGAGCAATTAAGGGCTCAAAATCTTGGTAACAATTTGATCCTATACGGATCGAGTTGATGGATATAGATTTTGAGTAATGCACACGATCGATTATCATATAGCTTTCAGTTTGCTCGTTACGTGTGTAATTCTTTTCATAATCGGATTTGAAAAAATAATGAAAATGAGTGTGTTGAATGCTGATTGTATTATTATTACTGGTTTCTGTATTTGATTCAATTCAGTCTGTTGAGGTGTGTATATATGTATTTAAATGAGATTAAAATATGATCCAGCTTGTATATCTCTTAATAACTGGATTGACTTTTATATATACTTAACAAAGGATCAAACTTATTCAGAAGAGAACAATGTTTTGTACTGATAAAGTGCTACAGGATTTCTCTGTAACCAACTGCCATCCAGGTCTCAAATAGGAATGCTTGTATATCCAACTTTGAGGTATCTTTTACCAAACGCAATGGTACCAGCTTTTGATTCTAAGTTTAATAAAGCGCACAAATTAAGTAACGTGTATCTGTTTACTATATAGAACATTCCAATTGCCTAGGCCGCAAATTGAGGTGAAAAATAATAAGAGAAAAGGAAAAAAGGCCTTTATGGGCTGAATGGGTCACTGTACAAAAGCCTTTTTATTTTGTTACAAGCCCACAACTTTTTCCCAATACTAAAATTCTACAATAATTCAACTTGATGCTGACATGCCGCGGTTGATTATTTTTCGTGGTTCCAACTTCCAAGCATTAATCCGAGGAAGGGTTTTGGAAAAAGGTCAAAAAAAAAAAAAAAAAAAAAAAAAAAAAAAAAAATCCAGGATCTGAGGAGGGTTTCTGGAAAAAGGTAAATTAAAGCAGGGTTTCCTCACAACTCACAAGACGCAACTAAATATTGACTAAACACCATCGAAATTTATGTTCATACACATGACTTTGCAAGAGTTTGGAAAATTCCGTTACGTTGAAAAACACAAGTTCAATAAAATATCTGGGAAACGGAAATCTCTTCTTAATTAGCATTTAATGTGTAGTCTGGATTGACTAGACAAGTCCACCCTTGTAACCTGAGAGAGCTGCAATCAAACTACATCGCGTAAAAGATTCCGATTTTTTAATTAATCGAAAATAAATAAGTAAAATATTGCTAAAGAGGATCGTTTTGCTTGAAATTTAAAATCTAGTTAAAACGTGATCGTTTATCCCGTCTTCAACGGACGTGACATTTTATCCCGTCTTGCTAACAAACCTGAACTTGCGCTAAAAACACGAAAACACGCTAATTAACAAAAACACTGCTTTTAGGTAAAGAAAAAAAAATACAGGACAGTACAAGATATTCCGTCCGAGTCTAACAAAAAATAAATAAAAATAAGACACGGTACGGCCAACGAACAAATAAGTCAATTAAGCTTTCAATTAGTCTCAAATAACTGAATAAGCAAGTAATCAAGGAGTTAGCAAGAAAAAATAGGCCAAAGGAAGCACAAAAAATTAAGTTGGAATTGTACAGTCTTTTCACATGCTAAGGTCTGAACTTTCTTTTTTGAGCAGCCTCCTCGTTCCTTTTCCAAAAAGCAGAAATTTTACAATAGAAACAAAATAAAATTTAGAAGATTCTCAGGACGGGACCGAATTTACCATTCCTGTTATAAAATATATTTATGTGGATGTTCATTCTATAACTTTCAATATTAATTATCCACTACCTCCACTATCTCCACTACCATGGACATTTATTTTCTCCTTTATTGTAACATCTCTTTCTAGCCTATAAATAGAGGCTTTGTAAATAGAGAATATTGGACACACATATTATATAATAGTGGAGAATACAAGTTTGTTGTTGCTCTCTTTATCTCTCTTGTTATTTACTTACTTTTGTTGCAACTTTATATTAATTTTATAACACGTTATCAGCACGAATTGCTCGGAAGAAGTTGCAAAGTAATCATGTAAGTAATTTGTGTGATTAATTATTATATCTTTCATTAATTTAAATTTCATTTAAATTTTTGATTATATTTGTTTTAGTTTATAAGAATCATTCCTTGAAGTGAATGATGAAATAATAACCTGAAGTTATTATCAAAACTAAATGTTTATCAAAAACCTGAAGTTCATATTACATTAATATAATAATAAGAGTAATAACCTGAAGTTATTATCACAACTAAAATTTTATCAAGAACCCGAAGTTCGTATTACTTGAATAAAATAATAACCTGGAGTTATTATTAGAATTATTTACAACCTGAAGTTCTATTATAAATTTTAGTATAAAATTAATATAATAACCAGCAGTTATTATAGGCCACTGGATGAATAATAACCTGAAGTTATTCTCAATTAAAACCTGAAGTTTTATTAGAAATTTTCATATAAAATCAATATAATAACCAGAAGTTATTATAGGTCATCAGATGAAAATATAACCCGAAGTTATTTCAAATTAAATTATACAATTGTGCAGCCAAGCAATTTAATAACTAGAAGTTATTAAATAAAATATTTTATTATAACTTGAAGTTATATAATATTAACCTGAAGTTATTAATACATTTAATTTATTTTTTTTATTCATACAATTTACGTATTCTTTTATTTATATTTATTTATCTCCCTTTTCATAATATGAAGTTATGATATTAATAACCTGAAGTTATGACATTGATAACCTGAAGTTATGACATTGATAACCTGAAGTTATGACATTTATAATTCAAAATTATGGCATTCATAACCCGAAGTTATGGCATTAATAACCTGAAGTTAATGCGTATCTATTTTGTAGTACATATGACAAATCTCACAAAGTTTGAATTTATCTCATTTTTCATTTATCATAACTTGAAGTTATGGTAGTAATAACCTGATGTTGTAAATACATATTAATGAGAAAGAAAAACGTCCTGAAGATGTTTGTTTCAGATGTGGGATGATAAATCATTGGTCGCGTACTTGTCGTACGCCAAAATATTTTGTAGAGCTATATCAAGCCACAATCAAGAAATAAGGGAAAAATGTGGAAACTAACTTTACTGAATATGACTCCAAAATGAATGCCATGTGGATACACATCTTGATGTATCAGATTTCTTCCATAATGTCAATGAAGAAATATATATTATTACTTAGGGAGAAAATATAGTATAAAAATTTATATTTATGTTTAATAAAAGTTTAGTTTACTTTTTAATTTTTTTTTTATGAAAATGAATAAAAGTAATTTATTTTTGCATTTTAAAGGAAAATGGCTGACGCAATGATAAGTAATGAAGATTCATGTCTGGTAGACAGTGGAACAACTAATACCATATTGAAAAGTAAGAAATACTTTTCACTATTGTATCTTGGTGAGACTAATATTCACACTATATCTGGCACAAGTAATTTAATAGAAGGCTCCGGAAGAGCTTGTATTTTGTTACCTGAAGGAACAAAATTAATAATAGATGATGCATTATATTCAAGTAGATTCAGAAGAAATCTAATAAGCTTTAAAGATATTCGAAAGAATGGTTATCATATTGAAACTATGAATGAGAAAAATTGCGAGTATCTTCATATCACATCTATTAAGAATTGCCAGAAGATCATAATTGAAAAGATGCAAGCAATGTCATCTGGATTATATAGTACTTATATAAGTAAAATAGAATCAAATATGGTTGCTAACCCGAAGTTAACCGTTACTAACCAGAAGTTAGTTGATCCAAAGTTATTTACATTATGGCATGACAGATTGGGTCATCCAGGAAATATAATGATGAGGAGAATAATTGAAAGTGCAAATGGGCATCCCCTAAAGGACCTGAAGATCCTATTATCAAAAGATATGACATGCGAAGCATGCTCTCTTGGAAAACTAATTATTAGACCATCTCCAAATAAAGTTGGACCTGAAGCTCCTTCATTTTTAGAAAGAATTCAAGGAGATATATGTGGATCTATTACACCTCCATGTGGACCGTTTAGATATTTTATGGTGTTAATTGATGCATCAACACGCTGGTCACATGTGAGTTTGTTAGCAACAAGAAATGTTGCATTTGCTAGACTATTAGCACAAATTATCCAATTGAGAGCTAATTTTCCGGATTATCAAATCAGAAGAATCCGGCTTGATAATGCAAGTGAGTTCACTTCTCAAACTTTTAATGATTATTGCATGTCTATTGGAATTACGGTAGAACATCCAGTGGCCCATGTTCATACACAAAACGGTCTGGCAGAATCGTTGATTAAAAGATTACAATTAATTGCTAGACCATTACTCATGAGGTCTAGTTTACCGTCTTCCGCATGGGGACATGCCATATTACATGCCGCTGCACTAATTAGATTAAGACCAACTGCTTATCATAAATATTCCCCATTACAATTGGTCTCCGGAAGAGAACCAAATTTGTCTCATCTAAAGGTATTTGGTTGTGCAGTATATGTTCCAATTTCTCCTCCACAACGCACAAAAATGGGACCTCAAAGAAGGTTGGGAATTTATATTGGTTTTAACTCTTCTTCTATTATTAGATATTTAGAACCATTAACAGGAGATGTTTTTACAGCAAGATTTGCTGATTGTCATTTTAATGAATCAGTATTCCCAAATTTAGGGGAAGAAAAACAAAAACTGGATAAACAAGTAACTTGGAATTCATCGTTATCTTATCTTGACCCCCGAAGTGGTCAATGTGAACTCGAAGTTCAAAAGATCATAAATATGCAAAGAATTGCAAATGAATTGCCTGATGCATTCACAAATACGAATAGAGTTACTAAATCACATATTCCAGCTATAAACGCACCCGCTCGAATTGACATTACAAAAATATCTAATGAATCTAATGTGCGTAGAAAACGTGGAAGACCACTTGGTTCTAAGGATGTAAATCCACGTAAAAGGAAAGAGCAGAATAAAGCAGTTGGTCCAACCCCAGAAGAGGTTGATGGTAAAACTCCTGTAGAAGTCAATAAAACCCCAGAAGAGGTTGATAGTAAAACTCCTGAAGAAGTATATAAAATCCCAGAAGAGATTAATGGTAGAACTCATGAAGAAGTTGATAAAAACCCAAAAGAGGTTGATGAAGTTCCAGAAGAAACTCAAGTACCAAATGAATATGAGATTTCTATAAATTATGTAATAAATGGTACTATATTAAATAGAAATAAAACACATGTTGATGAAATCTTTGCATTCGCTATAGCAAGCGATGTTATAAACGAAGAAGATAATGTGCCAAAAACTCTAGAAGAGTGTAGACAAAGAAATGATTGGCCTAAATGGAAAGATGCCATACAAACAGAATTAAGTTCATTAGACAAGCGGCAAGTATTTGGACCTGTAGTCCAAACGCCCAATGATGTTAGCCCTGTAGGTTACAAATGGGTATTTGTCATAAAAAGAAATGAGAAAAATGAGATTGTGAGATATAAAGCAAGGCTAGTGGCACAAGACTTTACACAAATACCTGGAGTTGATTATGAAGAAACGTATTCACCTGTAGTGGATGCGATAACTCTCAGATTTCTAATAAGTCTCACAGTTGCAGAAAATCTAAAAATGCGACTTATGGATGTTGTTGATAATTTATCATAAAGCTTTGTTCATGAATTGAATGTTTATTTATATAGCATTTTGTTGCCTTGAGTATTATTGAATTTATGGATCATTTCGAGTTCATGACTGAAATTGTGAAACTCCATAATATAGATGATATATACTCTTAAAAGGTCACTGACCAAGGTAATTAGCAGGAACACTAATTACCGCGATAAGGTTAGTATGTGGATTAAAAGATGGTTAAGTTTTACAAACCACCTGACACGAGATGTCATTTTAATCACATAGATACATGTTTTAGAAACATGGTATTTGACAGACCCCGAATGAAACATTAAATAGAATTGTGTTCGTGTCATTTATGTTTTCATTCAGTGTCACGTTCTACAGTATGAGGTATTTATCGTTCCCACTGAGAAATATGTATGTGTGATTGTTATCCACCGCTGTCCGTAAAAAGCAGTCATAACGGTAGCTTTTCCATATGTATAGCTTAGCTGAGGAAGTGATAGTTTACCAAGAATACTATTTGTCCCTCGTATCTC
Organism: Carex rostrata; assembly: GCF_964058835.1. Classification (NCBI taxonomy): domain Eukaryota; kingdom Viridiplantae; phylum Streptophyta; class Magnoliopsida; order Poales; family Cyperaceae; genus Carex; species Carex rostrata. The sequence continues at coordinate 3,200,436 of NC_135920.1, read as the reverse complement.
TATACGAGCTATAGCATCACTGGGCCCCTTGATAGAGTAAGATTATCTGCTAGCGGTATAATTACAAGAGTAATTATATTTGATAATCTGCTCAAGATCAAGAAAAGATTAAGTTAGCAAGGATGACACACATCTACCTTGAAACTAATCTGATAGCTATGAGACAGAAGAACAGACACAAGTAAATTGTTTACTGGATCGTGATATTGTACAGTACAGCATCATCTGTGTAATTGGATGGTCATGATGTGTTGCCAGATGCCACCCATGACTAACAGAAGTTAAAACAGTTTTAACTCTGTTTACCAACATAACACAGATCCTATTGGGTCACACCATATAGGAGCTACTCGGAGAATCTTACTGATTAATTATAAATTGATTATAATTACTATTAAGATGGTTATAATTAATTATACGTGTTATAATTAAATTATAAATGTTATGTAAAAATAACAAGCAAAAACATTGGTTAATTTATAAACGTGTATGACACGTTGTATAAAAGTTAACCGGTTAATTTATAAATGTGCAGGACACATTGTATAAATTATCGAAACAACAAATAACCGCAAGAAAAATATATATATAATTATTCAGAATAATTATACGAATATTATTTGTGTTCGGGACGAGGGCATTCGAGTCTTTTCAGATTCGTCCTTATCCGCATGACACGTCATCGATCCTATCCAGATGACACGTCATCGATACCGAAACAAATAACCGAAAGAAAAATATATATATAATTGTTCAGAATAATTATACGAATATTATTTGTGTTCGGGCCGAGGGCATTCGGGTCTTTTCAGATTCGTGCTTATCCGCATGACACGTCATTGATCCTATCCATATGACATGTCATCAATCCTATCCACAAGGGCAAAATGGTCATTTCACACCTATGCCACCTTGCATATGTAGAAGCATGGAGAAGAATGTGGAAGGGTGTGGAAGGGGTATTTTGGTCATTTCACATATAAAAGGATGAGGTGTCAATGGCATATCTTGTAAATAGGCCGAACTTGGAGGGCATTTTGGTTTTTTGCAACCGAATCTAAACACTATAAATAGGGGTGGAGGGGTAGAGAGAGAAAGATATATTCACATATATACATATGCACATTCACATGTATCTTTTCGTGCAGAAACGAATCGGTATTTTCTCTCTTTCTCGGTTTCTCTCCCAAATAGTGTTTCGGTTGAGAAAAGAAAGTTATACGTAGTTGACGTATAATCTTGCGGGTTGTTGTGGAGAATATTTACGGGATCGATGAATAGTGTTTTACCGAATTTAGCGGTATGTCAGTTTTGCATATTGATGAAACTGAGCAACCGAAAATTCGTGTTTACGGGTTTTCGTCTTTTCCCCGTGAATAGTGTTTTTGCATAATTCCGCGGTTTACGGTATTTCTGGCAGAAGAAATAAACCGCTCTCCGGTTAGTCCTGGTGGATAACCGATAGAGGTATCACACGTGTGATACTCCGAGTCGATTCCTTCCATGGTGAGGCTCTACTCGCTCGGTCTACATTCCAACTGTGATTTGGAAACAAGGTATAAATATGTTATATTAATCTATTTAATTTGTAAGTAGATTAAAGTTTTAGAAATCAATAATGGAGTAGATCTGTAAAAGGATTAAATTGGGTTTTGATGCCAAAGGAATAGTGAAGGTGGACCGCCTTGGAAAGTTTCCTGACATACCCCGTTTAATCCTGAGCTTAAGTTGGCCGTAGAAATTTTTGTTCTACGGTCATTCCGCAACTTAAGCCTAAAAGGGGTTTTGGTTATACCACCCCGAAACCCCAACAGTTGTAACAGCCTATTTATATGGTTCACTTGACAGTAATATATACATGAAAGTCCCAGAAGGATTGAAAATGCCTGAAGCATATAAGTCAAAACCTAGAGAGATGTACTCTATAAAATTAAGAAGATCTTTATACGGACTAAAACAATCTGGTCGAATGTGGTATAATCGACTGAGTGAGTACCTTCTAAAAGAAGGATATAAAAATAATATAATTAGTCCGTGTGTTTTTATTAAAAGATCAAATCTAGGTTTCACAATCATTGCAGTGTATGTTGATGATTTGAATATTATTGGATCTCCTGAAGAGATTGAGAATACTGCAAAATTAATGAAGAATGAATTTGAGATGAAAGACCTTGGTGTAACAAAATTTTGTCTCGGCCTGCAGATCGAACATCTAAAGAATGGAATATTTATCCATCAATTAAATTATGTTGAAAAAATATTAAAAAGATTCAATATGGATAAAGCTCATCCTTTGAGCACACCAATGGTTGTACGATCGCTAAATGCAGAAAATGATCCTTTTCGCCCACAAGAAAATAATGAAAAAGTGCTTGGTCCTGAAGTACCATACTTAAGTGCAATCGGGGCATTATTATATCTTGCAAATAATACGAGACCCGATATCTCATTTGCAGTAAATGTGTTAGCAAGATATAGTTCCAAACCAACCAGAAGACATTGGAATGGAATTAAACAAGTATTTCGGTATCTCTGCGGAACTAGAGATATGGGGTTATACTATCAAAAAGATACAAAATCCAATTTAGTTGGATATGCAGATGCAGGATATTTATCAGATCCACATAAAGCACGATCTCAATCGGGATATGTATTCACCTATTGTGGAGCTGCAATTTCATGGCGATCGACAAAACAAACTCTTACAGCTACATCTTCAAATCACGCCGAACTGATTGCCTTATACGAGGCGGGTTGAGAATGTATTTGGTTACGGTCAATGATTCAAAATATTCAAGAAGAATGCGGACTTGAAAACATCAAGGTAAATCCTACACCGTTATATGAAGATAATGCAGCATGCATTGCACAAATCAAAGAAGGATATATCAAAGGAGACCGAACTAAACATATTGCACCAAAGTTCTTTTCGACACATGACCTACAAAAGGAAGGCGTAATAGATGTTTGCCAAGTCCGATCAATTGACAATCTTGCAGACCTATTCACAAAATCTTTACCAACAAAGGTTTTTGTACAACTCACGAAGAAGATAGGTCTACATCGATTGAAGGATATTCAATGATATCAAATTGAGGGGAAGCATTATACGCACTGTACTCTTTTTCCCTTAACCAAGTTTTTATCCCAATGGGTTTTTCTTGGTAAGGTTTTTAATGAGGCAGTACATGGTCCTGAACTATCATGTTGATCCTGAAGTATCATGTTAATATCGATCCTGAAGTATCATATTAACAGCGTATAATGAAAGATGAACATCCAAGGGGAAGTGTTATAAAATATATTTATGTGGATGTTCATTCTATAACTTCCAATATTAATTATCCACTACCTCCACTATCTCCACTACCATGGACATTTATTTTCTCCTTTATTGTAACATCTTTTTCTAGCCTATAAATAGATGCTTTGTAAATAGAGAATATTGGACACACATATTATATAATAGTGGAGAATACAAGTTTGTTGTTGCTCTCTTTATCTTTCTTGTTATTTACTTACTTTTGTTGCAACTTTATATTAATTTTACAACAATTCCAATTTTTTTTTTTTTTTTTGTCGGCGGACGGAACATTCTACACTATTCTTGATTTTTAACTTTTCTACAATCCGTTTTACTTGCATATTATTATTTTTTCAAAACTATTATTTTTTTATTAATAAAATTCGGTAAAAGATTCTCCCCAACAAAAAAAAAGAAACGTAAAGAAGTAGATGAATTAGAAAGGTACGTAGTCTCGCTGCAGTGAAATTCCAGATAGAGTATACGATGAGGAAGAAAAATATAGCCGATTTTTTTATTTTTATCCAAAATATAAATTGAATTTTAAAAATTAACCGAACCGGTTGTCAAATTTTAAATCTACCCAAACCGGTTAACCGTTAACCGGATCAAATTTCCGGTTAACGGTTAACCGGACCCTTTAAAAGAGTCCGGTTAACCGTTAACCGGAAATTTGGTTTGGGTTCGCTTAACCGTTAACCGGATTCGTTGGTTCGCTTAACCGTTAACCGAACCCGATTTTTTTTTTTTTTTTTTTAAACAGAAAATTTTAAATGTTTTTTTTCTATTGAAAATATACATGAAAATTCGTATTTAGATTTATCAAATTTACACAAAAAAAATTTGTAAATCAAATATGAAATTTAAAATTATAGAAAAATACACATACACATACACATATACATATACATATACATATACATATACATAAATAATATACGGTTACCAATTTTTTTTTTTTTTACTTTTTTTTAAAACAGAAAATTTTAAATTTTTTTATTTTTCTATTGAAAATATACATGAAAATTCGTATTTAGATTTATCAAATTTACACCAAAAAATTTTGTAAATCAAATATGAAATTTAAAATTATAGAAAAATACACATACACATACACATATACATATACATATACATAAATAATATACGGTTACCAATTTTTTTTTCTTTTTTTACTTTTTTTACTTTTTTTTAAAACAGAAAATTTTAAATTTTTTTATTTTTATATTGAAAATATACATGAAAATTCGTATTTAGATTTATCAAATTTACACCAAAAATTTTTGTAAATCAAATATGAAATTTAAAATTATAGAAAAATACACATACACATACACATATACATATACATATACATATACATATACATATACATATACATATACATATACATATACATATACATATACATATACATAAATAATATACGGTTACCAATTTTTTTTTCTTTTTTACTTTTTTTACTTTTTTTTAAAACAGAAAATTTTAAATTTTTTTATTTTTCTATTGAAAAATATACATGAAAATTCATATTTAGATTTATCAAATTTACACCAAAAAAATTTGTAAATCAAATATGAAATTTAAAATTATAGAAAAATACACATACACATACACATACACATATACATATAGATATACATATACATATTATTTTAAATTTCATATATAATATGTATATGTATATGTATATGTATATGTGTATGTGTATGTGTATGTGTATTTTTCTATAATTTTAAATTTCATATTTGATTTACAAATTTTTTTGGTGTAAATTTGATAAATCTAAATACGAATTTTCATGTATATTTTCAATAGAAAAAAAACATTTAAAATTTTCTGTTTTAAAAATTAAAAAAAAAAAAAATCGGGTTCGGTTAACGGTTAAGCGAACCAACGAATCCGGTTAACGGTTAAGCGAACCCAAACCAAATTTCCGGTTAACGGTTAACCGGACTATTTCAAAGGGTCCGGTTAACCGTTAACCGGAAATTTGGTCCGGTTAACCGTTAACCGGAAATTTGGTCCGGTTAACGGTTAACCGGTTTGGGTAGATTTAAAATTTGACAACCGGTTCGGTTAATTTTTAAAATTCAATTTATATTTTGGATAAAAATAAAAAAATCGGAAAATATAGCTTACGATAACATATTTTCTCTAGTACAATATGAACGTGATAATATTTTACAATTATTGAGTTTTATATAGCTACGATAACATATTTAATTTTAATTAATTTATTGATTAATTTGATAGAATAACTCCAGTCCGTTTCCTATAGAACCCACCTCAGCACCTCTAGTACAATATTGATTTCTCTCGTGAAACATATATATAGGAGGGATTCAATTATATCATTTTATGGTGACACATTTTAACACTACATATTTATACACCATATCTTTATAAGTTATTTTTGCAATTTTAAAATTCGAAAAGTCAATCCGAACCATTCAACATGATCACCAACATTAAAAGTGTTTGGAGACCAAATTTTTTACATTTTTTGAATTTTTTAATCAGTGGTCTAGAATTATCTAAAAATAGCAATTTTGTACACATCTTAATAAATACAATTTTTTTCAAAAAAAAATATAGAAAATTTAGTCTCCAAACATATTTTAATAGAGATCACGTTGAACGGTTCGAATCGACTATTTAAACTTTAAAATCATAAAAGTACCTTATAAAAATGTGTCGGTCTAACTTGATCCCTCCTTATATATATAATATTATTTTTTACTCGAGACATCAGGAAGACTTTCTATTTTACTAGACATACATTGCAAAATACAATGTAAGCTATGACAAAAATGAACTTGCAATCATCAAATAAAACCCCGCAAGGATTTATTATATCATGCAGTTATAAAATAAATTATTTCATTGGATCTCTTATTTTGGACGTAAATTATACCGAGATTCGAATGACAAAAAAACATGCTATAAAAAATTAACAAATAGATAGCCGAGAAAATCGAATGCACATGGGGCAAAATATTATGTTTACTTGAGGAGTGAGGGGGGTGTCCGATGGGCATCGGACCAAATAGGGTTCGATGAGGGGTTTAAACCGTCGGATCTGCTTTAAGATTCGCACTCGCAATTTCGCGTCTGCTTTAAAATCCGTACACACGAATCCTAAAGCAGATCCGACGGTTTAAACCCCTCATCGAACCCTATTTGTGTCCGATGCCCATCGGAAACCCCCCTCTCCCTTACTTGAGATCTTTCCGGAAAATCTGTATACATATTTTACAGTACAACTGTCGAGCTTATGGCTTAGTATTTTGGGGAATGCGTCTATGGGTTGAAACTTGAAACTACAAGTTCAAACTTGTAATGAAAATATTTAATTCTTACAATAAATCAAATGGCAGGAGACAATTCATGACTTGCACAATAATTCACTGCCAGTGGCCCCACAGGAAAATAATGAAACCAATGTGCCAAAAAAATTCCTCTTTAATAATTAATACAATTAGCTCCCTACCGCAATAAAAAAAAAAATGGAGATAGTAAATAAAGTAACATATCATTGACTTGGATATAGTCTTTATGCATCAAGTAACCACTAATAATATTGTAGAATCATCAAACCAATTAATATTCCAACCAAGAAATAATATTAATTTCCAAACAACATTACTTGTCAATTGTCATTATTTCTTGTTGGTGGAAATCAAGGTTCTAAATAGCGCGCTATATCTAGCATGTACAGAATGAAAACTTCATTCTCGATTCTACGAGAATTTTTATGAAAGCCTTTCATTTACTTCTCTTCCATGGAAGCTTCATTTTCCCAGAATGTATCCTTTTTTTTGGCCTCATTCTTGTTCTGATGATCGATTCAACCTCTGATCATAAAGATAGACCTTGGCTATAGCGTTTTGAGACCATAAAAGCTATGGCACTATAGCGCGCTATAGTGGCGCTATTTGGGCATAGCGCTATTTTTTTAATCGGTCCGCTGTGACGCGATAAATGCTATTTAAATCTTTGATGAAAATCATCGACTAATCAACCACAAAAATATACAACCTACAAGAAATAATTTCCAAACAACATTAATTACTTGTCATTATTTCTTGTTGGTGGAAATCATCGACTAATCAACCACAAAAATGTACAACCTACAATGCCAAAAAAGCGCACTCACTAGTGCCTACCTAGACTAATCACTAATTTTGTAACTGAAGCTCAAAAACTTGTACAGAAGATGCTACAGGCACCTTCCATCCCAATCCCATCCACGCGCTTGAGAGCAGTATCCAGGTGCTTGTGGCGGGTAATAACCGGGTCTAGCATAGGATGCTAATCCACTAACGGGTTCCACTTCCACCTGTGGATAACTCCCCAATGAACGCGGGGTTTGATAATACCCATCAAGCCCTGAATCATGTACAGGGTAAGCAATCACTGGTTCAGTGGGAACTACCGGGTATAAACTCGGCTTTGAATCCGGCAATGGAGGTTTCAAATTTGGATCCGATAACCAGGATGGATTATTATAAACAAAGGGTTTCAAATTTTCTATTGGATCAAGAGTTGGGTAAAATCCAGGCTTAGAATCAGGCTTTTCTGGAGGCGGGTGCAACCGGGACATGCAATCAGGCTTTTCTGGAGGTGGTACTGGGTACACCTCTCGGGGCTCCACATCATTCGAGAAAGTCGGGTAAGATGATCCTTGGTGCAACGTAATGCTATCCTTCACCAGCGCTGGATCAGAAGAAACTCTAACCGGAGACTCGTTTAAAATGTAAGAAAAGCTGAGAATTCCATTGGGCTTGTCATCAGGGTCTAGCACCTGGTAGCTGACGGGGATCAATGTCTCTGTGGGGCCCTCCGGTGCCAAGTTAGCAAGCGGGACTTGTACGGACCCGACTAACTTGTCGCCGAGGAGCATTTGGGTCTTGATATCGAAATTGAGGATCAGATCCGGGGAAATACTTTGGTGGTTTGAATCAAAGTAGAGGCGAATGGGGTGGTTCCACTCAGGGTTACTGGCGCCATCGTGATCGGTAGGGGTTTTCTGACGGAGGGGCCGGGGGCCAGAGGAGGGAGAGGAGATGTAGACAGTGGTGTAGAGGCAGGGGCGGCGTAACACGGCCAGGGAGCGGATGCCTCGGCCGGAGATGTATTTCAGATCAATGGATTGCCGATCCATGAATTGAATTGCGCTTACTGGTCACTGACTCACTGCTAATGGAGAAAAAATGGAGAGGAATTTGATTTGAGCGGGGTTTTCATGTGATGAAATCTTTAGCTTTTGAGAGGAAATATAATCCCAGGTAGGGAGACTGGTTGGTGGAAGCTGCTTATTATTTATTAGATGGAATTGAGACTGATTCAAAGTTGGAAATTTCGTTCCTGTCTTTTTTTGGAGAATTTTCGCAGAAGTTACGAAGTCGAGAAAGGTTTAGGTCCGATGTCCATCGGATCTAGTTTGGTTCTGATGGGCAGATATACCGTTTAATTTGCTTTATAATTTGTGCGCACAAATATTAAAGCAGACGCGAAAGTTCTGACGCAAATTTTAAAGTCAATCCGACAGTAATTGAACCTGTTGGAACCAAAGTAGGTCCGATGCCCATCAGACCTACTCTGTTTTCTACGAAGTTACGAAGAGAAATCAAACTTTCAATATTTAAGTACAACAACTCTAAAAAATTTTTCCAGCCAATTGTCTTTCCTTTCTCGAAATTTCGTTCCCGTCAATTATTGAAAATTTGGAAATTTGAAACTTGTTGTGCATTAAGTTGCACGTCTTTATTGTTTTGAAGAAGTCGTTACTCGCTGCCAAAAAAGTAAGCAGCGGGGCAGCATCAATGCGAACTTCTGAAATAAGTGTATTTGTAAAATTGTAATAGACTGTTAACTGTATGCATTATTATTATTATTATTTTTTTTTTTTAAATAGTAGATGGATCCATCAGTTCCGTTACTAAATCATGAATATTTCAAATAACTCAATAAACATGTTTATAAGGGTATTTTGGTCATTTCGTCCTAAAAGTTTATCATTAAATATTCAAATAACTCTTAATTAATTGTTGGTAGTCATTATCACAAGACACAAGTCGTACACATTTTACCTTTCTCATTTAGGTCCTGTTCAGCGTTCTAATGGGGGTGAGGAATGGGTATGGGTTTTGAACTGATATTTACTGTGCTCATGAGAAGAAAAAAAATTCAGTTTGACTGAATTTTTTTTTCCCACGCGCACAGTAGCGCACCGAACAGGGCCTTATTGAAAAACACAGACATTGACCCGTTTCAATCTTGAATTCTTGATTTCTTTAAATTTTTACAAGATATTTTTTAGGAATGTTAAATTTGAGTATGTCCGTTTCTATTATTAGAGTTTCTAGTATGAGATGATAATTTTTATTTTGATTTCACAAATATATGAGATTTTTTTTTTTTAAATCATGAGTTGGAGCCATAGTGACATAGTACTCGATTAATTCGCATTTAATTCGTTTTTTTTTTATGTTTTCAAACCAAACTCCGTTTAAAATGCAAAAAAAAAAGTATAATACGTTTTATTCGCTAATAAAACGCAAATCACGTTTTATTCGCTAGAAAAATGCAAAAAAAATGCCAATTTTTTTTTTTTTGCTGGGGTTTTATGTTGGAGATTTTCTTTTTTCTCTTCCTTATTGTACTGAATTATTCCCGAATCATGAACTTTTGAACCCACTGAACCGAACCTAAATTTTTCGTCTGTCACTATGGTTGGAGGTCAAGTCATCTAACACACTTGCAAATTCTTGTGTATATTACAGATGATTTAATCCATGACCTCTCAATAGAAGTTATGTGCTTATGTCACTAGAATAAAAACATATTCTTGAGAGTTTCTTATTTATAACTATGCAGTAAAGTTTATTATTAAGAAATTATTTATAAAAACTAAGTTGGCAAAATTATTGGCTGGAGTTTCTTTCTCATGCATGAAAATTTCTATCAATACACTGAATTAATTCACTTCTCTAATTTTGTAGTATGTTAATCTATTAATCTTTCTAGATTATAAAAAAAATTTAAGCCTCATCGTCGCATTGATTTGTTTGCGGACAACAGTTGTAGACCCAATAAATGTTAGGTTAGATATCAATTATCCTTCAAATCATCTAACAAATATTTTTAATTAATTTTTTAAGTATTTTTAAATAAATAAATATTTAATTTTAGAATGTACACTTATCCATTTAAAATTAAATAAAATTATTGAGTTGTTTTGAACTCTCATCAGACATCTTATTGAGACTCATCAAAATGTGCATTTACCTATTGTAGAATACACACATGATCATTACATAATAAATAAACATTTGTCATTATAAAACTTGGAGCACAACATTTAAATTTGCATTGGTTTCCAAATCGTTGGATTTTGAAACTCACAATTTATGTTGAAACAATCTCTAAAATACCCATTTATTGCATACTACACATTTGGTTATTGCAAAAACTAATATATTTAGATAAAGTGTTATTATTATTTTTTTAAATGCGGGATAGATAAATAAAAAATTCGGTCATGAGACCGATCCCCGAAATTTTTATAAATACCCAAAAAGAATACGAAATTACGAAATCTATTCAGTTTCTGAATGGATTTCAAAAAATACCCCTTCCGCTTACTAAATAACCGGATATTCATCTTCTTTCCGTTTATCCAATACCCGAAACTTGAAAACCTGTTCGATTACTGAGTAACCGAAAATGTGGAGAATGTTCGGTTATTGAGTTTAAAACACCTCTGATTTTGCCTGACACTATCAGTCTCTGAACCTGCGGTCAATTTTAACTGAACTAAGAAATTTTGAAAGAACAAATATCAAGGCTAAAGAAAGGCAAAACAAGACAAAAACTAAAAAATTACGTCCTCATCTTCTCTCCATAATTCAGGATCCAAATCGGTCCCTTGATTATCGTAAATAGTGATGCTTTTGTACTATTTGTAGAGGTGCTATTAGGGTCTGGATACTATTATATTTGAACACGTATTCTAAAAGTGTTTGGGTCCGAATTTCAATCCATATATTTGTTAGTTTCAAATCGGGTTGGATCCAGATCCGAATACTTATCTACCCGTAGATATTTCGGATTCAGTTTTTCAGTTTCGGGTAGATAGATACCTATAGCTTGTTTATGAATTATCGGGTCCGGAGCAGATTTGGGGCAGGTCCGGATCTGAAGCGGGTATATGTCGTAACTCACAAGCATTTGAGAAACCGTTTATATTTAAATATAATTATATGTTAGGTTTTCAAGGGTTTGAGAAGAGGAAGAGAGAAAGAGACAGAGACAACTGAAAGTGATATTCATATTAAGCATAGTTCTCTCTCATGACAAGAGACTACGTATTAAAAATACAAAGCCCAACGGGCCCGAATAGCAATTTGGGTCAAAACATAACAATCTCCACTTTGAACCAAATTACATCTAAAACAAACTAAAACATAAAACAAATGCATAAAACAAACATAAAGATACACTAGCAACATGCTAGAAAACAAAACTAGCTCAAACTAGCTAGAAACAAACCGACACCAAACTTGAACAAAGCTTGAACTTTGCAATTGGAAGAGGCTTTGTGAGCATATTGGCCGGATTTGATTCAGTACCAATCTTCTTCACAGCAACCTTACCTTCCGAGATCACATCTCGAACAAAATGGCACCGAATGTCAATGTGCTTCGTCTTCTCATGGTACATGCTGTCCTTGGTCAAATGTATCGCGCTTTGGTTGTCACAAAACACCGTAATAGGACCCTCGAAAGAAGACATCTCACCAACAAACGCCTTGAGCCAAATAGCCTCCTTAATAGCCTCAGTAATTGCCATGTATTCGGCCTCGGTACTTGAGAGTGCAACTGTGGTTTGAAGTGTAGACTTCCAACTAATTGCACAATCTCCAAGAGTAAAAACATAACCCATCAGAGAACGCCTCTTGTCTAAATCACCCGTAAAATTCGCATCCACATAACCCGTTAGTGCCTTACCATTACCAAACTCCAAACGAGCATCAATAGTACATCTCAAATAGCGGAAGATCCACTTCACTGCTTCCCAATGCCCTTTCCCGGGACAAGAGAGATATCTACTTACCACACTAACAGCTTGAGCAATGTTGGGTCGAGTACACACCATCAAGTACATGAGACCCCCGACTACACTCGAATATGGAACATTTTCCATATATTTCTTCTCAGCATCAGATTTTGGGCTTAAAGCGGCCGAAAGCTTGAAATGCGCCGCAAGAGGTGTTGAAACAACCTTTGCTTTCTCCATGCCAAAACGGCATAGCACTTTCTCGTCAAAACTCTTTTGTGAAAGAAATAATTTTCTTTTGGACCTATCCTTTGTGATCTCCATCCCGAGAATCCTTTTGGCAGCCCCCAAATCTTTCATCTCAAATGCCGAACTTAGTTGCTCTTTCAACCTCCTAACTTCTTTCAAGTTTGAGGATGCAATCAACATGTCATCCACATAGAGCAACAAGTAAACAAAATCTCCACCATCTAACTTCTTGAAATAGACACAACTATCATAATTGGAACGATGGAAATTAATACTCACCATGAATGAGTCAAACTTCTTATACCATTGCCGCGGTGATTGCTTAAGGCCATAAAGGGACTTCTTCAAAAGACACACACTGTCCTTCTTTCCCGCAACCTCAAAACCCTCCGGTTGACTCATGTAAATTTGCTCTTCTAAATCACCATGCAAGAAGGCGATTTTCATATCCATTTGCTATAACTCCAAATCCTTCATTGCCACCAAAGAGAGCAAAACTCAAATGGAGGTATGCTTAACTACGGGAGAAAATACATCATTGAAATCCACATCTTGGACTTGACTATACCCTTTAGCCACAAGCCTGAAAATCTGCAGGATTTGTGTTGGGGTTTACGGTGCTGTAACCAAAACCCGTTTAGGCTTAAGTTGCGGAATGACCGTAGAACAAAAATTTCTACGGCCAACTTAAGCTCAGGATTAAACGGGGTATGTCAGGAAACTTTCCAAGGCGGTCCACCTTCAGTATTCATTTGACATCAAAACCCAATTTAATCCTTTTACAGATCTACTCCATGATTGATTTCTAAAACTTTAATCTACTTACCAATTAAATAGATTAATATAGCATATTTATACCTTGTTTCCAAATCACAGTTGGAATGCAGACCGAGCGAGTAGAGCCTCACCAGGGAAGGAATCGACTCGGAGTATCACACGTGTGATACCTCTATCGGTTATCCACCAGGACTAACCGGAGAGCGGTTTATTTCTTCTGCCAGAAATACCGTAAACCGCAGATTTCTGCAAAAACACTATTCACAGGAAAAAGACGAAAACTCGTAAACACGAATTTTCGGTTGCTCAGTTTCATCAATATGCAAAACTGACATACCGCGAAATTCAGTAAAACACTATTCATCGATCCCGTAAATATACTTCACAACAACCCGCAAGATTATACGTCAACTACGTATAACTTTCTTTTCTCAACCGAAACACTATTTGGGAGAGAAACCGAGAAAGAGAGAAAATACCGATCCGTTTCGACACGAAACGGTATGAGTGAATTAGCAAATTTCTCTCTACCCCTCCACCCCTATTTATAGGGTTTAGGGTCGGTTGCCAAATGACCAAAATGCCCTCCAAGTTCGGCCTATTTACAAGATATGCCATTGAATGGATAAGGATGACATGTCATGTGGATAAGATCGATGACGTGTCATCTGGATAGGATCGATGACATGTCATGCGGATAAGCACGAATCTGAAAAGACCCGAATGCCCTCGGCCCGAATACAAATAATATTCGTATAATTATTCTGAACAATTATATATATTTTTCTTGCGGTTGTTGTTTCGGTAATTTATACAACGTGTCCAGCACATTTATAAATTAACCGGTTAACTTTTATTCAACGTGTCACACACGTTTATAAATTAACCAATGTTTTTGCTTGTTATTTTTACATAACATTTATAATTTAATTATAACACGTATAATTAATTATAACCATCTTACTATTGATCATAACCAATTTATAATCAATCACAATAAGATTCTCCGATTAACTCCTATATGGTGTGACCCAATAGGATCTGTGTTATGTTGGTAAATAGAGTTAAAACTGTTTTAACTTCTATAATCATGAGCGGCATCTGGCAACACATCATGACCATTTAATTACACAGATGATGCTGTACTGTACAATATCACGATCCAGTAAACAATTTACTTGTGTCTGTTCTTCTGTCTAATAGCTATCAGATTAGTTTCAAGGTAGATGTGTGTCATCCTTGCTAACTGAATCTTTTCTTGATCTTGAGCAGATTATCAAATATAATTACTCTTGTAATTATACCGCTAGCAGATAATCTTACTCTATCAAGGGGCCCAGTGATGCTATAGCTAGTATAGAGATACGAGGGACAATAGTACTTTTGGTAAACTATCACTACCTCAGCTAAGCCATGTATACCGAAGAGCTACCGTTATAACTGCATTTTACCGACAGCGTTTGATAACAATCACACATATACATTTCTTAGTAGGAAAGATGAATACCTCATACTGTAGAACTTGACACTGAATGAAAACATAAATGACACGAACACAATTCTATTTAATGTTGCATTCGGGGTCTGTCAAATATCATGTTCCTAGAACATGTATCTATATGATTAAAATGACATCTCGTGTCAGGTGGTTTGTAAAACTTAACCATATTTTAATCCACATACTAACCTTATCGCGGTAATTAGTGTTCCTGCTAATTACCTTGGTCAGTGACTTTTTAAGAGTATATATCATCTGTATTATGGAGTTTCACAATTTCAGTCATGAACTCGAAATGATCCATAAATTCAATAATACTCAAGGCAACAAAATGATATTAATAATCTAATTCATGAACAAAGTTTTATGATAAATCATCGTATTATTGACTTCTAGATTATTACACTAACAATTTGAGCTATCAATCTTCCTCTTAAACACCCACTTGCAACCCATAATCCTTTTACTACTATGAGGCTTCACAAGAGACCAAGTCTCATTTTGTTGCAAGGATTGTAACTCTTCATTCATAGCAGCGACCCAATTGGACGCATCCTTGGAAGAAATGGCTTCCTTGTAGGAAGATGGCTCACAATACTCCACATCCTCTGCAATCGCCAAACAATAAGCAAAGTCGGAGTATCCATACCTTGTAGGTGGTCGAATTTCTCTTCTAGCTCGGTCCCTTGCCAATGCATATGGTTGTGCATCTTCTTGGCCTTCATCTAAATTGGCATCATCATGTGAGATCGCATCATCACCTTCTTGGACCGGTTCCTCAAACTCCACCTTCTTCTCAACCTTCTCATTCCCCTTAATAGTCGACTCGGGTGCAACATCATTTGCCTTTAACATTGCCGACTCATTGAAAATGACATCTCTCGAGATAAGGAACTTAGATGATTCGGGACACCACAATTTATACCCCTTTACATTTTCGGGATACCCAACAAAAACACATTTCTTTGATCTAGGCTCCAACTTTCCTTCATTCACATGTGCATAAGCGGGACAACCAAACACCCTCAAATTCGAATAATCGGTCGGCTTACCCGACCACACTTCTTCGGGTGTCTTCAAATCAATTGAAGTGGTAGGAGATCGATTCACCAAATAGCAAGATGTGTTAATGGCTTATGCCCAAAACTCCTTACCCAAAGCCGCATTTGAGAGCATACTCCTAGACCTCTCAAGTAGTGTCCTATTCATCCTTTCTGCAACACCATTTTGTTGAGGAGTGTGAACCACCGTCTTGTGCCGAACAATCCCTTCGGCCTTACAAAAGTTATCAAACTCACGGTTGCAAAACTCCAAACCATTATCGGTTCTCAACCTCTTAACTTTCCTCCCCGTTTGGTTCTCCAAAAGTGACTTCCATTCTTTGAAGGTGCGAAACACATCACTTTTCTCTTTCAAGAAATAAACCCAAACCTTCATTGAGAAATCATCAATGAAAGTAAGCATGTAACGAGAACCATTACCTTTAGATGGCTTGCGAGAAGGTCTCCAAAGATCCGAATGGATATAGTCTAATGTTCCCTTGGTCGAATGAATGGCCGTGGAGAAGCTCAACCTCTTATGCTTGCCAAATACACAATGCTCACAAAACTCCAAGTTGCCCGTGCATTGGCCACACAACAAGCCTCTCTTGCTCAAAATGGTCATTTCTCGCTCACTCATATGCCCTAATCTCATATGCCACAACTTTGTAGCATCTGCATCCGAGATAGTACCCGAACGCGCAATGGCGGCCGAGCCCGTGACCGTGGAACCTTGTAGGAAATAAAGAGTTTCAATTTTCTTCGCCTTCATAATTGTGAGAGCCCCTTTAGAAATCCTAAGGACTCCGCCTTCACTTTGGAACTTGCACCCATTTTCCTCAAGAGACCCCAAAGAAATCAAATTCTTAGACAAATCAGGTATATGTCTCACACCCGTCAACCTTCGAACCTTTCCATCATGGAACTTAATTGTCACCGAACCAATTCCGGCAACCTTACACATGTTGTTGTTCCCCATGAGAACCTTACCATCCGTAGGCTCATAAGTCTCAAACCAATCTCTATTCGGAGTCATGTGTTGCGAAGCACCCGTATTCATCACCCAACAATGCATGTCATCAACATTGGTGTCTACCACACAAAGAGTATCAACCGTGTCACACTCGGCCACATTGGCCTCTTCAGAAGAAGTACCTTTACCATCCGCCTTTTGTTTATTTTTAAGCTTGAAACAATCGGCCTTAATGTGTCCCTTCTTCTTACAATAGTTACACGCCAAATTATTGTGCCTAGACTTCGAACGGGTCCTTGTATCTTTCGAGTTTCGGTCCCATGACCTACCTCGATCAACAACTAAACCAACACCTTGACTCCCTTTCTCATTATTGGTCATTTCACTATTAATGTGCAACTTGGCTTGCAAATTGCTCTTAACATCCTCAAGGAAAATCTTGTCTCTACTATAAATCAACATGTCTCTAAATGCCCTGTATGATGCGGGTAATTAGCACAATAACAAAAGCGCTTGATCCTTATCCTCCACCTTAACATCAATCTTACCCAAATCATTCAAAATAGATGCAAACTCCGAAATATGATCGGAAACTGATGTACCTTCAACCATGCGAAGGGTGTAGAGGCGCAATTTCAACTGCAACCGATTGGTGAGAGACTTCTTCATGTAAATGTTCTCCAATTTCTCCCACAAATCCTTAGCAGTTTTCTCCGACAGGACCTCTTGCAATGTCGAATTGCTCAAACACAATTAGATAATGGATAGTGCCTTATCATCCATAGTTCTCCACTTACTATCCGTCAATGCATCAATCAATTTATCTCGACCAAAAATGACATCCTTAACGTCTTGGCTCGACAAAATTGCCGCCATGCGCACTTGCCATAATGCAAAACTCGTCTTCCCATCATACTTCTCAATATCATACTTTGCCGACATATCCATTCAATTTCTCAAAACACCCAATTAATTAATTCTCCAAATTATCAAAATACACCAATCAACCGAAAAATAAACCACAGCCACAGCAAACAATCGGAAAAATTCTAATTGAGCAATATTAGAATTATGCTATCTGACCCGATTGTACTGGAGACCAATCAAATTTGAATAAAATATCAAAGTCAAAACCAAAGTTTGATTTCAAATGTTTCGGTCAACAAAGCTTGGCATAGTGCACAGCAATAATTGCAAGGTTTATCAAATTCTTCACGCGGTGTACAGAAAAGGGGATCGCGGTTCACCAAAATCCACCGACGAAAGTGGCTGACGAACCCAAATCGCGAAACCAGAAGGCACTGGCTCACTTGCGTGGTTCACGGATCGGCTTGAGAAAATATGAAACTCTAACGGCAGCGGAACAGATCTGAACCCTGGAATCACCGATCGAACTGCCGGCGGCAAGATGGCTCTGATACCAATTTGTTAGGTTTTCTAGGGTTTGAGAAGAAAAAGAGAGAAAGAGACAGAGACAACTGAAAGTGATATTCAGATTTGGCATAATTCTCTCTCATGACAAGAGATTATGTATTAAAGATACAAAGTTTAACGGGCCCGAATAGCAATTTGGGTCAAAACATAACATTATAATTTCTTGAACATCCAAACACAATATATCATTATAATATAAATTAAAATCTGCTTCAAAATATTGAAGATGGTGATTTCATTCTATGATTTCAAAAACCCATGAATAGAATATTAATACTAATTGACTTCTATCAACAAGAGCAATAAATTTCAATTATCCCTACAGAAAGTCAGATATATGGTAAACAAAGATCAAAAAAGGAATTAATTAATTTCAAAAATTTATAGGCAAAAGGTGAACGCGACATTTAATTTCAATAATATGTACGAAAAGAGCAACAAATTTCATTAAAAAAGATTAAAAATACTGCAAATGATTGTCTTTTCATAGTTATTAATATATGTTTTTATATTAAATAATTATAAACAAATGGTATTATTATTTTATCGGGTATTTATACGGATATCGGGTCGGGTTCGGTTATGGATCGGATAATTAAATCGAACTCATATCCTACCCACTACAGTATCGATTCCGGTTCGAATTCTGGTCAGATATTAAATTATTGATTTTGTAATCGTATACATAATTTAACCGGTTATATTTTTTAAACCATACCCTATTCAAATTAATTGAATTCGGATCGGTTTCAGTTCGAATCCGGTTCAGATCCAGTAATTGAGTAATAGTAGCACCTCTAACTATTTGTATTTGTCAACACACGAAAATCCTATTGGTGTACTTGAGTACCGAAACAAAGAGATGTTGACATAATAATTAAGGGAAAAAAACACTTGCTCCAGATTTTACCAAGGTCACTAATAAATGAATCTATTTGAGCGCACACAACTGGTTTCTTAATGCAAGAAAAAACCAAAATTGACTAAAATAAAAGTGCTCTGTTGTCATCCTATTGCATTTTCTCCAACAAAGAATCCTCATTTATACAAGAACTTTGTCAGGGTAGACTGGAGACAAAAGATACGGAAATATGTAACAGAAAAAAAAAATTCCAATGTTCGGTTATCAAGTAACCGGATCAAAACCGGTTATTATTGTGAAATTTTTCATCTTTTCACTTACCAGATAACAGGACTATTTGTCCAAATCTGGATATTGGATCACCGGAAAGTTATTCTAAATTCGATCATTTGGTAACCGGAAGGTTATTCTAAATTCGATCATTTGGTAACCGGAAGGGGCATAAATCGAAATCCATTAAGAAACATTAAGAAACAAAGTAGATTTCGTAATTTTGTTTATTTTTTGTGTATTTATAAAAATTTCGGGACTGACCCCTTTCCCTTGAAACCGAGTCAGCTCACCCGGTGGTCCATACTTCATTCTCCGTACCATGGCGAAACAAAAATAATATTATTTAACACTGTGATCAAATTTCAATGGATTAGATCAATGCAAAAAGGCTAATTCCAAATTTCCGATGGTTCCGACTTCCGATCATCTTTTTATCTGCTGTGATTTTTAATTAACGCTGAGCCAGCACCAACTCATCCTTCCAATAACCTATATCTGCTTTTATTTTTGCGATGACAAGATTTTATCATTAGTCAATCAATCAAAATTTAAACGGTTTACATCGATAATTTGAATTTTACTGGTGCGATAATATGATTAAAATTAGACGATTTCTTCAATCACCAGACCATACAGGAAACAATAACGGATTTGAGAGTAGAACTAGGGTGTTCTTAAGTTCACCAAATCTTTTAGTGAACTCAAGTCTAAAACCCATCAAATCAGCTTTAAATGACGAATCCAAACTGTTGAAACCCACATACCTTACGAGTGATGCGTCTAATGTGAAAATTTTAAACATTCGAATTAATTTAGTATAAAATCAATCGGTCAAAATTAAAAGGTTAATAAATTAATTTTAATGCATTCATTTTTTTTTTTTTTTTGAGGAAATGTGACAGAAGCTGCCACATAGATATATTGATTTCAAAGTGTTACAACCATCTAACTGCACTCATATCAAGCTGCCTATACGGCACTGGTAAAATAAAAACAAATCCTGTACTGTCACTATATTCCCTACACTACACCGGTACAATAGAAATAACAGTGGTACAGTATAGGTACACTGATTCAAACATTATTTTAGCAGTTCCTTAGCCAGAGACTCATTTCTTCTACTATTCTTTTGGCCAATATTCAAACATTATTTTAGCAGTTCATTATAATGCATTCACTTTTTGAATATTTTTTGATAGCTTGACTTTATACTAAATTAATTCCAATATTTAAAAAATTTCAATGTAGATGTATCACTCATAAGGTAAGTGGACTTCAACGGTTCGGATTCGTTATTTAAAATCAATTTAACGGATTTTAAACTTGAGTTCACTGAAGGGCTTGGTAAACTAGAACACCCTAGTTCAACTCCCGGATTTGAAGTACAATCCAACATTGGCTAATAATAAATATCACAGACTCACCTCTCCTTCGCACCATATCTCCACTAATCTATGCACTGATCCGAAGGAATGCCTTTCGTTCATGGCAAACATAATAGTGAATAGAAAAATGGGATGGGTCTATTGCTATCCTTCAAGTGTGAACTCTTCTCAATTCGATTCGATTAAAATGATCTCATCGGAATTAGTTAAAAAAATAGTGTTAGTCAAGTAAATATCAGTCACCAGCATAAACAATAATTTCAGTATATGTTCTCTTATTTGTAAACAAAATCCGATTTATCTTTCATCATTCATGCTAAAAGCAATCTTTATCCTTAATTCAAAATTTGAGCTACTGATTATGTAATGCATAAAGCAACTATATTAGGAAAAAAAAATGGAGGCTTATCCTCTATAAATTGTAGAATCTTTACCCTTAATTCAAGTGTTCATACTTCATAAGTTATACAAAATGGAACAACCATACACGTGTACACTTCAGTAAATTAATTATATGAGGAAACATATAATATTTTTTATCAAGATACAAGTATTTTTGGTGCAACACCACAAAGGCCATGACAGAGACATGGGCCTGCCCACAGCCATTTCATCAATGATATAATAAAAGAATGGCATTCCTACACTATACCGTATAACAGAACACTGCCTCTATACAATGAATCTATACTAAATGTCGAGTTCCCTCCCCAAAGAATAGAAATGGGGGGAAAATAAATAAATGATGTCACTTCATTATTCTGATCTTGCTATGGGAGTAAGGATCTATTCTCTGAATTGTCTAAATCATCTCCACTGTCATCTTCATCAAGGGAAAAACGGCCCCAATCTTCAGAGTCCCGTAAAGGAACAAACTTAGATCGATCAAATAATGTAGCACCCCTGAATCCAGTGGTACGTGATGATACCATAGGCATCACAAGTACTGATGATGCACCCAATGGCTCATCACTCATCCCTAATGATAACGAGCATGTTGACTGCAATAGATTGAATTGTCATGAAACTAATGCCAACAGAAAATGTAAAAAAAGAAGAAAAAATTGCAAGTTTCTCATCGGATTTTCTTTTCTGTTCTTAACAAAACCTCAAAACTTGTTGCACATAACCCTTTTTAAGCCGTGAGGAATGGAGTACTTCTGATGTTCTACAAAAAATACCCAAATTTACCCTCATTTCTCCATCATCATTGAGAGAAGTGAGGAGGGAGGAGCAGTTGTTGGCTAAGAGTTAGAAAAAGGGGGCAGGGTCGTTATCTTTCATGGTTCATAGAAGTACACGCACAAGCATTATAGGATTCTTTACATAAATGCTATACATTTGGTATATTGCTACATTATCTTAGCCATGATGTACCTATTAAACAATGATGTCAGCACCCAACGTGTAGGTCTGTCGTGTCCTGGACCTTTTGAAATAGGCATGTCGCAAAGTTCGTATGCGTGTCATGTCGTGGCACCTTGACTTTGTCTGTGCAAGATATATATATGTTCTACAATAAAATTCTACAATTTCTAGCTACACAGCATTCATGTAAAGAATCCAGAATTCTTGGTGCACACACATACTAATGACTTCTGAGGAAATACTGTAAAGAGAAAACAAAGGAAAGAGAAAACACCTTCGCCTTGAATAAAACAGATCGTGCTTTCTCTGCTACGGCAGTCATTAAGGATTTCAAATCATGTATTTCAGTTTCCTCCGTAAGAAGCTTAGAGAGCCTGCAACCAATAATAAGATTTTTATTTTTTTTACTGCCATCTCATCCTGTAGATCCACTGTATTATACAGACTATTTAACATAAAGTGTCAAATAATCACCTTTTTACATCAGTTGCTGGAACTTGATTAGCCATGGAAGAATCCTTGATCTCGTTTACTGATAAACCAATCATATATAGTGTAGTGTTTTTTAATATAAATGAGAAAGAAATTTCATTTCTGTGCCTAAAAACCCTAAAAACATCCAGCATTTGGATGAAAAATGAAATAAATCTCATGCACCATTGCACCTGGTAGAAAAATATTTCCGATATCCTGATCTCCTAATTTTAAAAAAAAAAAAAATGGCCAAGGCACAGCCTTTCTTCCCAGTGATATTTTGCCAATCTAACAGCTGGAAGGTACTGAGATGAAAATATACTTTATGTTTTGTAAAATGCACATAATAGTTTGTCTGTGATCTATACATGCATGACCTCTCATTTACAAGATTGCTTATGGTAATTTTGAGTATTAGGAAGACTTGATATTATACCCAAAAAAATTCTGATTTTTCCAACAATAACTATGTGTATAATCTATAATGTGTGTACCTTTGGCATCATCTGGCGCTAGCAAGGAGATCCCGACAAAAACAAATGAAATGCCAAGTACAAACATTATTGCTCTAAGGGCACTGAATACCTGTCAAAAGTTTCAAACATTTTGTCTAGAACATCACAGAAAAGAAGATATTGCAAAAATCCTAGTCTTAATGAAATGCACCTATATAAAACAGGTGATTCACAGCCAGTTTTGGAGTGTCATGCTTTCCTTTCTAAATTGGATTGACAATCAGGGACTGTATTGGTTAATAAGGAGTTGGTCTACTACAGCTGAGGGTCTTTATTCAAAGTATTATACACATGTACACAAACAGACAAACCTGGTATTCCTGAAAATAAACAAATCCAGTGCAAATAGAGAAGAAGGTCCATGCAATTTGGAACATTGGTACAATCAATATCGCATCAAATAGAGATAGCCCTTCATTCAGCCTTGTCATCTGACACAAAAGGAGTACATTTAAGAATGCACGAGGAAGAAAGAATTTAGTATGTCCATAAAATTTGACAACGGTTACAGCACAATCCTCGAATTTTATATTATTTACTGCGTAGTGATGTTTAACACACCTCAAATAATATATCTATCAATATGTTAGGTACTCATAATTAGAAAAGCAAAATTGCTAAATGCAGAAGAAGAAATGGTAAAGTTACACAAAAAATTGTAACAATGTACTTAACGTAGGACGACCTACCCAAAATCCTGCCGTGCTCAAAAATAACAAAAATATTGAATAAGTGAACCAGCTTTGGAGGCTATATCCACTTCCCATTGTCAATCTCAACATATTTGATCTACATTATGAAGAAAGGAATTGACAATTAATAAATTAATTTTCAGTTATTTCTGTTTTGTGTTTTCTGTGTAGTTGAGTATAGCTTACAAGGACTTAGCAAACAAAACAGAGCAGGAGCCAACAGCACCAGATACTACAGCATATGAAAAAGGTAGAACTGTACGCCAATATGCACTTATTTCATTCCCACCAGCCGACACAACAGCTTCTCCCTGTCTGCATATGTTTTAGCTGATTGCTCATTGAATTTATGCATAAACAGGATGCCCTTTGTTTTTACAAAGCAGATTCTTTGATTTAAAAGGCAATTCTTTCTCTTTTACCTTTTGGATCTAAACTACTATCTTTTCTACAGTCAGTCCACTAGTATTGATTGAATTTGGCACAAACAAAATAGCTTACCTGTAGAGGTAGAGGTTGAGCAGAACAATGAAAACCAAAGAGAGACAGTAGAGAACAAAAACCAAGTTGCTATATTTTGCAATCAACTGTTCTGGCGTATATACTGATCAGAGGAAAAAAAAAAGAATTACTGGACTAAACAAAAAAGAAAATAAAGATGCCATGCGTCGTACAATTAATAGTCAATACCAGGTGATTGGTGATTCCCAAAGGAAACCAAGAATATGTTTCCACATACTATGAAAGTCGTCGCCGTCATGACCCTGAAAATTTCAAGGTAAGCATCATTTATCTAAATGGCGGTGTATATGCACATTAATTTCATGTGTATCCCTGAAAATACTCAATATACTGGGAAGAACTTGCCAAACAAGTAAAATAGAAACACAACTAAGATCATATTACAACAAGTTTCCAATTTCCCTTTGATTATATTCAAACTACCATTCCTTTTCTCTTTTTTTGCACTAGACAACATTTGGTAATTCTTCGAAAAATCAAGACAGCTGACCCCAGGATATTTATTGTTTTGCAAGTACATGTATGGTATTATGATACTTTGCAGGGGTACACGTGATATTTTCCACCAAACAGGAAATTTGAACAGCATAAAAAGTGATGGCATACTTTATTGACACGGTCTTGTTTAAAACAAAATAAGCAAATGCAATGTTGGATACAAACTGAATAGATCCCAGAGCCGCAAGAAGAGACTGCAACAAACCATACAATATAATTTATATTGTGAAGAAAATAGTAAAATATTGATTAAATTTAATAGGTTTTTCCTGATTTCATACAACACAGTTATAATTTAGAACCAAGATAACGAACATTATTTGATGTTTTTGTTAAAGAGAACAGAAAATTTGCAGTTTTAACAGTTTATCATGCAACTTCCACACATTTAGCAATTACATTTCTAAAAAATTAGAGAGTAAGGTAATGTTTGGTTGCTACTTATTAAATTTAAGGAGGATTAAGTTTGCTTTAAGTCATGGCTTAAATTAATCTATATGGAGTAAGATGTTGAGAATAAATCCCAACCTATGATAGTGGGCCCTACTGACAGAGTTAGTGTGGAGTAAGTTAATCCGCCCAAAGAGGTGGAATAACTTGCTTTAGATTAACTCACCTCTTACTCCATCTTACTCCTTTTATTTTACTTCTCATTTGGTAGCTTAAGTGTGGAGTGAGGGGTTTACTCCACCTCTTACTGTACAACCAAACATGGCCTAATTATATGATAAAGAAACTAAACCTGTGCAGCATATCCAAAGGAGATGAAATTGAGGCAGTTTCCCAGTGCAAAAAATAGAATACCTACATCATCAATAGTATATTTCAATCTCATAATATTTGTTGCAATCTGGCTCAATAAAATGCCCGTCTCAACATAAGGTAGTGCTTACCTCTTCTACAAATTTACACCCAAAAGAAAAAAAAAAAAAAAAAAAAAAAAAAAAGAGGAAGCACCTATTCTCCAAGTCTGAAAATGCATTATTGGTTTCAATGCAAGTTTTCCATTGCCATCATCAATACTCTGAGTGGAAAGCTTTTCCCTCTGCCCAAAAAATAAAGATGGATCGCGCAAGAAAATTAAATCTCATAAAGTTCCTGATCTGTTAATCACTGGTGTTAAAAAGAAAGTGTACAAAAAGCTACCTGATCATGTCCCAGTTTCAGAAGGTTGGTACCAAAGTTTATGGCAATGCTACCAACTATGTTGATCAAAGCTCCAACAACCCACTCTCCCATTGCATAGAAAGTTTATTAGAATTTCTTTTTTAAAATTGGTAAATCTCCTTTGCATAAGCTTTTCTAGCACAGAACAAACAACTTAATTTTAAATAGCCAATCCAAGTTCTATGCTACAGCAGCCCAGTAAACGTTAAGGACAGAAAAACCTGTTTTGTTACAGAGAATAAGCAAGTGTTAGCAAATGGAAACTAAAATAAAAGGATAGCAGTTGCTTTACAAATCTGACACCCACATTATTTTTGCCTTCGCTTCAAGACATTAATTGTTTTTGTTTCTGTATGAATTCATTCCTAAAGTAGCAATTATTGTAACTCTCTTGAGTTACTGAACAAACAATAATGGTAGTTCACTAGTTCTTACAAAAGAGTAGTGAAGGTAGTAATAGATTTACTTGGGAACTCATTAAGAAGGTTGCATTTTGTTCCCAACACAAGCAAATTTGTTGTGAAATATATTAATAAGAAATTGTCCTTGCCTATTCGACAACAGCTCAAGGTTGCTCAATATTTATCATCATGCAATTAAAATTAAGGCAGGAACGGAGTGAGGGGAGGCCTCAACCCCCCCCCCCCCCCCCCCCCCCCCCTCCCTCCCTTTCTCTCCACCCCCAAACCCACCTATTTTATTACCTTAACTTGTAATTAGAACCTTCTACCATATCAAGAAACAGTCATTGCTGCCATCATGGTTTGAAAAATCTATCGGCAGCCTACGAGATCCATTTTTTTCACAAATTTCCAAACCAACCGGATGCGTTTTGGTTTTGGGGGAAAGAACTTGATTCGAAAGAGACTCACCGTCCGATTTAAACGCCGATTCTTCCTTCCTTCTAGCTTGTTTGCGACTGATTAGTCTTCATATTTGATTTTCTAACCGATTCTTCGAGGTCGGATGTGATTGATGACCGGAAGAAAGATTGGAGGTAGGTGAAGTATGCTTTATTAATTGAAAGGGGGAGAGAAAGATATCCTGGCTTCTCTCTACAAGAAAGAGGGGAGAAAGAGAGAGAGCAACCGACCGCCGTCTGGAAGCGTCAAAATTCGTGCGGGTGATGGCGAAATGGAAGGAAGAGAGAGAGAGAAGGGAGAAAGAAAGAAAGAAAATCGGTAAAAGAAGACAGCTTGCGAATCTAGCTACGTTCTATGCCTTCTATTCCTTTAATTTTGTTTCTTTACATTTTCTTTTTTGGCGCCGTAGGTCTTTATTGAATTCGTTAACCCCGTTTACTATTTTAATTATTTTGTTTCTTTCAGTCAGTTTATTAGTTCATTTAGTTGGAATTTATAACTTTAGAATTTGACAATTGAAATATAATTATATGGCGGTAGTACAGTTAGCTAATTTTTTTTTTTTTTTAAACTGTGATTATTCAAACATGAAGAATTCAAGCCTCACTCAACTTCTCAAAAGGAAAAATATATATAATTTATACATACATACAAGATTTGGCTATGGTGTTATGGGTTTCATAGAGAGCTACGGTGCTACGGCTCAATATTCGAGTTTTCAAAATTCTAATGGTCGATCTGAACCATTCATCTTGTTCTCCATATTAATGTGTTTGGAAACCAAATTTTATATTTTTTGGAATTTTTTTACTATTTTTTTAGATTTATTGAAAATCGTTGTTTTTCAGACAAATCTGGACCATAAAAAAGCGGTATTCAATAAATCTAAAAAAAATTTAAAAAATTTTCAAAAAATGTTAAATTCGGTCTTCAAACACATATTAATATGGAGAACAAGATGAACGGTTCAGATCGGCCGTTAGAATTTTGAAAACTCAAATATTGAGCCGTAGCACCGTAGTCCTCTATACAACCCATAGCACCGTAGCCAAATCCCATACACACACATATATATAATAAAATTATGTTAGTGTTATTGTTAATTAATGAATACTCCTTTTCTCGAATTTATGTGAAAGAAGATATCTTTTTCAAAGAAATTTATGTTTGGTATCTTTATGTTGGAAAAAAAGACACCTCGGTGTGATATTAACTAACACTCTGTTTGGATGGAGAGCATAGAAAGGAAGAAGAGATGAAAAATAGAAGAGAATGAAGTGGAGTAGAAAAGAAAATTAATATATTTAATTTTTTTGTGTTTAGATGATTAATGAGGGAAAATAAATTTCATTTTTCTTTCCGTTTTAATTTTTGTTGGGTTGATTAAAATTTAGAAAGTTAATGAGAAATTCGGTGATTGTTGTAGAATTGTGACAAAAAAAACTTGTATGAGAATTATACAGGTAGATATAGAGTTGGGCATTTGTTTTATTTTTTCTAAAAATATTTGCAATCAGATTTTTTTTCCATCTGTTACACTTCAAATTGGAAGGGAAACCGATTTTATTAATTATAATGATACATAGGTAAACATTTCACCTCTTGTACCCTTCACCTTTGATATAATTTTGTCAATCAAATACAATTTAACATAAATGTTTCTTTTCTTTCCATTCCCTCCCTACTCTCCATCCAAACAAGGTCAAGAGAATCCGAAGAAATGATTGTTTTTGTAAAAATAGAACTTATTGTTTAATTTGTTTGTAAATAGAATTTATACTTTTTCTCAATAAATTGAGTTTACAAAAATTTACCTGTAATTTGTATGATAAATAATAAATAGTTTGTTTGATTTTGAGATCACTTATTGTTACCTTATGAAATGTGATTATAAATAGTTCATTGTTGAAAAAATAATTTATTTATTCTATATTGTCTAAATAACAAGAAAAAAAGGTATATTTAATATTTTACTTCCAAATATTACAATATGAAAAAGTTGTCAGTAGTTTTATATTGGTTGAAATCTAATTGATTAGTCTAGATAAATATATTCTAAGTAAAATTTATTTGAAATAATTATGCACGGATAAATATGCAGTTACGTAAACTTTCAAAATTTGGTGAATGCATTTTTAAAACACATATACAATTTTCAATTAACATCTGTTTTACATAAAATCTACAATACTTTGTATCTTCTATTTTATTACGAGCAGTAAATATTATTATAGTACACAAATAGTATATTGACTATTGAGTGATGATATATTATTATAATAATATTTTATATTAATGATATGAAATTATAATATAAATAGTATAAAAATATTATATATCATTATTGTTGTTAAATAAATAATATAATTATTTATGAGATAATGATAAAGAAAAATAAAAATTGGCACTTTTTTGCAAGTTCCAACCTTTTGTTGGCCTTCTTGCACTTTATTTAACTTACGTTTGACAATTGTCTTCTAGAAGCTTTCTCCGACCTTTTTACCGGAGAAATTTGAGAATTGAGATAGCAACCGCCTCCTAAACGACTTGAAATTAGGAACAATCTAATATTTGACAATTGATCAAAATAATGATTAAGAATTGAAAATCATATCCAACAAAATTGATATAAAAAATTACTTTATGCGAGCTCGGTCGGATACGATACGGATTAGATAGTGGTCTTATCTATTATATTTTTTCGGATACAGATACAAATACAGATAGTTTTGGATACGGATACAGATTGGATATTAAACGTTTCGGATACAGATCGGATATTGGACAGATACGGATAGGATATAAATATAATTCAGATAATAAAGATAAATTACTAATGTATATTTTAGTAAAGAATAACATTTAAATATAAATTTTCATTTATAAATTAAATTTAATGTTTTTATAATATGTTTGTTAGTTGCAAAATATATTTTATATTATTAAAATATTAATTACTAATTATGTCATAGTGTTATATTATTTATCAAAATATATATGTAT
This sequence comes from Carex rostrata, assembly GCF_964058835.1. Classification (NCBI taxonomy): domain Eukaryota; kingdom Viridiplantae; phylum Streptophyta; class Magnoliopsida; order Poales; family Cyperaceae; genus Carex; species Carex rostrata. Next base: position 3,170,476 of record NC_135920.1, on the reverse strand, counting down.
ATGTAATTTAATAAATTATTAGTATGAATATGCAATTTAATAAATCAATTTAAGAACATATATTATGTTCTGGTAACTATACCATCCTCTCTGGCATACAGAAAGAAACAAAGGTTGAAAGTCCAAACAACCTGTAAGTGTTGATTGAATATATATTTACGAGTAGAACTAGGGTGTTTTTAAGCTCATCAAAGTGTTTGGTGAGCTTAACTCCAAAACTCATCAAATTGGTTTCAAATGACGAATTCGATCGAACCGTTGAAATCCACCTACCTTACAAGTGATGCGTCTATATGTGAAAATTTTAAACATTCGAATTAATTTAGTATAAAGTCAAGCGGTCAAAAAATGTTCAAAAAATGAATGCACTAAAATTAATTTATTAACCTTCTAATTTTGACCGATTTACTTTATACTAAATTAATTCAAATGTTTAAAATTTTCACATGTAGACGCATCACTCGTAAGGTAGGCGGGTTCCAACAGTTCAAATTTATCATTTGAAATCGATTTGATGAGTTTTGAAGTTAAGCTCACTAAACACTTTGGTGAGCTTAACAGCACCCTAGTTCTACTCTATATTTACAGTGTTGATTTAATATAATATATTTTTTTAATGGTAGCTTTGTGTTGATTGAATATTGAAAAGTGAAGTATGGAATTTGTATTTTCGCTGAGAACTCCCAAAATATTAAGAACTAATATAAATAAATTAATTAATTTTATGTGGTGGGTCCTGATCGATAATGCAATCAGCAACTCATATAGTGCCTGCACAACAAATGAAATCGATTTTTTTATTTGAAAAAATGCACGATATTAATTAAATACATAGACTCACAAAACAATTGATGTGTTTAAAAATTGGGAGAATCTCAGGTATACCCCTAAAAAAAATCTGAAGTTTTGTATTTTTTTTTTCTTTTTAAATTACAACATCATATTTTCCCTTTTAAATTAAAAAAAACTCACAAATTTAAATTGGTTATATTTTCTATTAAAGCTCATTTTTAATTTAGAATGTACCCATTTTACCTTTTATTATATAAAAAAAAAAATATGCCATATGTAAAATTTTTAATTGGTTAATTTTGTGAGGGCAAATGATTCATGTCTCTACTTCAGATACATACACAGTGAATGTGTGTGGCACGAGTAGGATAGGTGAATATTTTTTACGCATGCTAATTTTTTTTAATAAAGGAAACAATGAAATAAGTTTTATAAACTGGGTAAATTTGGAGATTTTAAAATTAAAAAGTGTTAATATAATATTACGAATTTTATAAGTAGAAATATGTGATTTTGAGATTTGTTAGGGATAAACCTGAAATTCTCTCTAAAAATTCATTATAATTATATATGCTTTATGTATATATCTTGCAAACAAATTAGTATTGTTTACTTAGGTAATATCTTTTTAATCCTAATTTTAATTTCGCTGATGATAGGCTCTACATAATGCAGACTCTACAAGCTTAATTAGTTTAATTATTTTATGAATCGAAGATATAAAAAATCCTCTAATTTTGACATAGCTAACTTCTATGCATATAATTGCTTCAAAATTATTAATTGTGTAGAGCAATTTTTGTAATACTATTTGTATTTTGTTCTTCCACTCACAGATGGGACTGCAAACGGATCAAATACGAATCAGATAGTGATAAAATCATATCTGTATTTATTTTTATTTTTCGAATATGAATACGTTACATACGTACTGATACGAATCGGATATTGCATATCCGTAAATATATACATATTTTCATAATATATATTAAACTATATGGTATATATCTACTATTCAGATATCGCTACAGCAAAATGACTCATTTGGGACCAGTCTGTTCGCCGGACGCAAAAGATCCCTTGAAAAAAAAAAGAGCACCGGGAACGGATTTGGCCCACACCCTTCTAGGACCGGCGCCCACACCCTTCTGGACCGATTTGGCCCAGTCCCAGAAGGTCTCTTGATACTTCTCCTCTCCCAGGTTAGGTCATCTCCTGTCCCGCGAAAAAAAAGGCGCACTGATCATCTCCGGTCCAGCCGGTCTCTGATAGGTCTCTAGCCACGTCAGCGTGTCGCATTCGTGACGGATCTAATCGGTCGCTGAAGAAGTCATCTGCGACCGACGCCATACCCTTCAGAGACCGATGACGTCAGCAACTACGACCGGGTCATCTGCGACCCATTTTAGTCATCTGGGACCGGCGCCCACCTTCTGTATTTAAACATTCCTTTTCGTGATGTAATATATATGCGGGCAAATGACTTTGCTTGTATGGAAAAAATCGCTCGGGGTCGTCACTCAATATAAATTTTATTCCAATGCATAACAGGGAAAAAAGAGTAAATAGTTCACAAATATAAATTTTATAGGATTTCCACTTATTAGGATAATTTGTATTGGTCCACATTTAATTTGTATAGAATGCATTGTTGGACGAGTTGTGGGTGAAATTTTTTAGACAATTGATTTTTTAAAATTAAATGTTAAAAATTAAGTCACCTAATTATTTATTTTTAAATTTTTTTTTTTTGGAATTCGAACATGTGACCTTCATACAGAGAGCATTTGTCTTTACCACTAGATTAAAGTCTGATTCTCAAAATTTTCAGACAATTAATTGTTAGCATAATGACAGATCCAATAAAATTAACAAAATCCACTGAAATCTTAAACAAACACACCGACTTTATACAATGCAATAATAAACAATCTTCATACACTAATGTATTTAGTAATTGAATGTCCATAAGCTTTTTTGAAATTAACAAGACCCAATGAAATCTTAAACAAACACACCAACTTTATACAATAATTGTATAAACAATCTTCATATAATAATCACCACTAAACCAATATAATACTGTCAAATAAATAAAGGGAAAATTTCACGTATACCCCTAAAAAATTTCAAAATCACGTATTGCCCTCTCTAAAATTTACAATATTATATTTACACTTCTAAATTTCAAAAACTCACAAATTTATCTAATTTATTGAACTTTCTATTAAAACTCATTTTAAATTTATAAAATATCTATTTTACTCTTTGTTAAAAAATATATATATGTAGTCAGTTTAGGATAAATGTTTTGTCTTCTAACTAATCAATTATAAAAGTAGAGAAATAAACAGAAATATATCTATTTTACTTGTGACAAACGCACTAGTGTATGCTAAAATGTCATTGTGTATATGTCACAAGTAGAGAAATAAACAGAAGCAAAGCTAGGGTGTGATGTACTAACCAAGAGGAGTTGGTGAACACAATTCTAAAACTCTATTGGATTGGCTTCAAACAACGAATCAAAACCGTTGAAATCTATTTACTTCATCAGTAATACATGTACATGAAAATTTTTAGAAGTTTCAAATTCATTTACTATAACATCAAACAGTAAAAAATAATTTTTTTATAAGTTATTTTATAAGTTGTTTTATGTATTTATTTTTCATCAACTTTTTTACCGCTTGATCTTGTATCAAATGAATTCGAAACTTTTAAAATTTTATATAATAGATACGGATATGAAAATGCCTTCATCCGATCCGTACCATACCCGTTGACAACCCTAGCTTAAGCGAGTCATGAAATTATTATTATTTTTTTTTTTTGCCAATCCCTTAATGATGCGGAAATTAGATCTGCCTTCATGCTGCATTCCACATTTACATCCAAAACTTTTAACGAAGCGACGCTAACCGAAATTTTTATGGATAGGAAAATTAAAAAACAAAATATTAAAAACGAGAATGAGTCCATAGAAATTTGAAAAACAAGAAGGCGTATGTGGCCCATGGCGTCCCTGAGGGACTCCATGCCAAACTCCAATCCGACGAAAAAAAAAAAAAAATTACCATGCCATGGGACGCCATGCCATGGTTGTAGCCCATCTCAATTCCTTATTTGGGGCATGGCGTCCCTTTTGTTCATGTGATGTTACCAAATATAATGAGTATACCAGAAGAGCAATAACAGTACCAAATTAGCACCATTAAATTAGTTCAAATATCAAACTTAATACTATTTTATATTTTTGAAGTGATTCCTTGAATAATTTCACTATGTTGACTTGGCAGTGTCAATTTCAATGAACTTTGTTGATATTACTCGGGCAGATGGTTGGATGTTCTCGTAATATATAACAAATTAATTCATACTGAAAGTGGAAGATTTGGGGTGTTACTGGTCATGGCGTCCCATGGGTCAAAATATTATTAAATCTAACTGGGAGATAACCGAAATCGGTTTTTATTAAACGGACCTAAGTTGAGGCATGGCGTCCCATGACATGATAATTTTTTTTTTTTTTTCCGTCGGACTGGAGTTTGGTATGGCGTCCCTCAGGGACGCCATGGACCACATACGCCTTCTTGTTTTTCAAATTTCTACGGACCCATTCTCGTTTTTAATATTTTGTTTTTCCATTTTCCTATTAATAAAAATCACGGCGACGCTAACTTTGTGTTTTTATTATTTTTAAATGCTAACTACAAAAGTTTCGGGAAACGAAGTCGTACTTGTCAACTACGCTCGGAATGATGTAGTTTGAAACATCAAATCCTCTTACATCGGGTCCCATTTGTACCATAAAGAGGGACCCATACCCTTCTTATTCATTAATTATGTCCAAATACTTGTAATACACCGAGTCCATATATCAACATTTCCTCGGTTCTCCTTCCTGTGCCCTTTCCCGCCGTTCCTTTCAAATCGTAGTCAACCAGCACGGCGCCAATCATCCGAAGTTCCGAACCCATCCGATGGACCTTGAGATTTCCGCGGAGGATTCTCCCTTCTTCTGCGAAGATGGGGACGAAAAAGGATTGCTCAATGGTTCCTCATCCGATGAAGCAGAATCCACATCCGAACCGCGATCAGGTAACGATCGACCCAATATGTTGAGCGAATTTGCTTCAGAGTTTTATTCAGGTGGATCCGATTATTCGAGCTTGATGGGGAATATGAAGAACAATGGATTACTTGTACAAAAGAATCTATTGCAAATGTGGGGGATTGAAAAATCGGGGGCTGCAGATTCATCCGAATCTAGGGTTTTACTTGTACAAAAGAATCTATTGCAAATGTGGGGGATTGAAAAATCGGGGCCTGCAGATTCATCCGAATCTAGGATTTCCATGGAGACTAGAAAGAGAAAAAAGAGTGAAAATGAAAAGGAGCAAGGGGCTTTTTTTGGATTAAACCAGAAAGAAATTGAGAAGGGAAAAAAACCAGCAATTGTGCAGTCACGTAGTTGTCCTTTTTACAAGAAAATCCCTGGTAAGTTTCTAATTTCACATTTTATCTGTAACTAATTTTACTTTAAAATACCTTATTTGGTTAATAGCCATAGCGATAGCGTGCATTATTGTTGCTAAAGTCATATTCTTTCCAGGGACGCCTTTCACAGTAGATGCATTTCGCTACGGTGCAATAGAAGGGTGCTCTGCTTATTTTCTGAGCCATTTTCACTCTGACCACTATGGTGGTTTGGGCAAGAGGTGGTGCCATGGTCCCATTTATTGCACCTCAATCACTGCTCGTCTACTCAACATTTGTCTCTCTGTGAACAAACGGTATAGAATCCCATCAGTTTATCCTTCTCAGTTTTTGTGAAGAGCGGAGTTGGAAAGTAATGGAACATCACTTGTTTTATCTTGATTTCAAATGGGTGAAAGTACTCTGTATATTTTATGAGAAAATCCAAAATGGGTAACCTGGACAGCAAATCAAATTCTCCCTAATGTTATCAATTGTACCGTGTAGTTATATATGTGCACTGGAGCTTGACAAGGAGTACGAGGTTGGAGGAGTTAAGGTAATGTTAATAGAGGCAAATCATTGCCCTGGGGCGGCATTGATACACCTTCGGTTAAGGGATGGGAGAACTTATCTTCATACGGGTGATTTTAGAGCATCCAAATCCATGCAATCTCATCCTATTCTACTCAGTTACCATGTAAATGTCCTCTACCTTGATACAACATACTGCAACCCCAAATATAGGTAAAGTCAAGTTGTCCATGTTTTTAATTTATTCTCTGGTCTAGATTACGCTTTTTGTGTCTCCTATCTGGATTGTGGTTTTTACTAAAATATGTTGGTCTTTTGTTTGCAAATCACACGCTGAAGTATCGAACTTTACTGCCTTTGCTATATTGCAAATGATATGCAGCTTACGTTCATAAAATGTGCAAAATGGCCGAGGCAGTTATCTTGAAGGTTAAAAAGTTGTAAAATTTGATGTATATCGAATATGAAAAACAGTTGGATCAGATTTGCAATATTTTCTTGTGTATACCATAATTTCCATTAATAATTAAAGCGAAATTCAGGTTTCCATCTAAGGAGGAAGTAATTGATTTTGTTGTGAGAACAACACGCAAGTACTTGCAGAAGCAGCCAAAAACTCTAATAGTTGTGGGAGCATACAGCATTGGGAAAGAGAGGGTTTATCTTGCAATTTCTCAATCTCTGCAGGTGCTTATTTTAAAATCTGAGTAAAGTTCTACCATTCCACATAATTATTCTTATTAATGACAAAGTGTACCTACTATCTATCCATTCACAATATCCTGATTGAATAAATGCTAAAATAATCCAAAATATTGAATAAGGAATTATTGTTATCCCATGCCGTTTTAGAAATTGCCAGCTTTTATTATGAGTACTATACAGTGAAATCCGATACTGTCATCCATTAGTTTTAAAATCATACTAAATACCTGCCAACCTAATTAGTTCAATCATCCAGCTAAAGTTTGATAATCTTAGATGCTTCACTTCATTGGAACCTTATTTAATAATTCTGGAGTCATTTTATAATCTTAGATACTACCAATATACACGGATGCATCAAGGAGAAAAATACTGGAGTCATTTGGTTGGTCTGAGTTATCCGGCAGGTTCTCTAATTCTCGTCATAGCTCTCCTCTCCATGTTCTCCCTCTATCTTTCTTGAGTCTAGAGGTCTAGAATTTTGGTACCATATATTTTCTTAGCTTTAGTTTAATGATGCACACAATTCATCTTTAGTAACAGAAACTTTTTGGTGCTTTGCAGAACCTTAATAAATACTTGCAGACGCTTAACCAAAGATTCAATGCAGTTTTGGCCTTTCGTCCAACAGGTACTTCTGGATAACTGCATTGTTTGCTTGCTGTTAAGAATTGGCAACTTAATAATCAAGGATCATCAGTTAATTGTTTTTATTAATTGTTTGAATTCTATACTTTACATAACGTGCACTATTATGACCTTAATTAACCGAGAAGACGTATACTATTCACAAATTATTAAAATTCTAAATCTGTCATTCTGCTGAAGAAGTGTCTATATGATGGTTGTATTTCATAGTTTCCTTACATGGAAACAAGCTTTTACCCATGCATACTAATGGAAAAAATTATCCGTATGATAGTCAGCAATCAGCATGCTTTAATTGCTTTAGTCAAAGAAGCTAGAAAAGACACTAAAATTAGGACAACACAAAGAGTATAATGCGATTTACATTACAAAAATAAATATTCATGACATCAGTCTTTTACCATAAAGAACACGTGCATTATTTGTTGTAGGAGGCTGTCATTAGTTTTATGTAAAATTTAATTAAAATAATTTGAATTAAAAGGACCTCGATAATATGTTACTGTAGGTTTGCAATATATTCAGAATCATTCTTGTGTAAATTTTGATCTACAAGAAAAATTAAAGAGAGCAGAATTATGTTCTGGGCATGTTTTATTATATGTTTATTATATCCTGGAAGAAAAGGGGGAGAGGGCGAGAGGAAATATGGTAAATTGAAGCACATTAGTTGAAAATATCAGTATGATAGAACTAGAAGAGAAACAAATTTGGCATTCTGACCAGGACCAAAACGATTAAGCTGATAGATAGGGATGTGATAAACAAATGATGGAACTGTATGGACTATTGGTTACAGTTATAGTTTTCTTTTTCTTTTTTTTTAAAATTATTTGATGGAAGGGGGGATATTAAGTAAAATGCTCTTTAGGACACTGCTTTCATGTTATTTGGTAGGTTGGACTTTCTCGGAGGCTACTGGAAGTAAACTTGATATGATCAAACCAACTTCTAGAGGCAGCGTTACGATTTTTGGTGTTCCCTATAGCGAGCACTCGAGTTTCAATGAGCTCAGAGACTTTGTGAAGGTATGTTTTATTTTGAACATTTTATCCTTCCAGTGAAACACTGAACCTGGTATGTGTTTATTCCAATTTGAAACACTGAACCTGGTATGTTTTATGTTGAACATTTTATCCTTCTATCAGTTCCTCAGGCCTGAGAAAATAATACCTACTGTGAATGTCAGCAGCAGCGGGAGCCGTGATAAAATGCAAGCTCTCTTTAATAATTGGTTGAACTCTTAATCAAGGAGCTTGTAAAAGGTGTTAATGTGAACTGGGTAGATAGATCTTTAATTCAGTAAAACTCAAAAAAGGTAATACTGGTGGAAAAAGAATGGAAGCATTTAAGTGGCCACAGGACTACTCAACAGGGCAGGGCATTGGAGGTATGTAGTCCTAGCATACACTTTTTTTTTTCCTTTTTCCTAAATTGGCTGGGCTTGGATCTGATTGCAATTGTAAAAATTTTGGTCTACCTAAATTTATTTTGGAATTATGTTTTACATTTTTCTTCTCCATTTTCTTATTTTTTAATATGAGGTGGTATTTTTTCTTTCAATGAGAAAAAGGAGCATGTGAAATGAAGCTCTAAAAAAAATTAAATCATCAAATTACTTCCGCGAGTTAATTTTATCTTGCTATGGTTATTTGGCTATGAGCTGATCAGTTTCTCTACATGGCAAGCTATTTTTAAAATTTGATGCTGACAAATTTACACATCAGCATAGTTGTACTAACATGTGTCCCACTTAGGGGTGGCAAAAAAATTCGTAATTCATGATTCAATTTGAGTTTAGTTCGATTCGAAATTAGTTCGTTATGAAACAAATCAAACTAGTTCAGTTTGAATCTTATTCAAATCAAACTCAAACCGGATATAATTCGTTCGAAATTGATTCGCGAATTATTTAGGTTCGAATCTCAAATAATACAACTAATGGATTCAATCATTAATCTTTAATAATGCATGAACCAAACTTATATTACAGCTCAAAATTGTTAATATAATGGTAACTTATAATAGGAAAAATGTTTCAGCAGTGTAACAAATTAACAATGGAATAAGTTTCATTTGACTAGGTTCATGTCATGATTTTAATCAATCCAACAACGTAAAAGGTGTAAAGAAATCTTGAATTGACCCATAATTCATTAGTGTAAATTCATGAAAGGTAAAAGGAAACTGTGTGAATTTTGTTTTGTAAGAAAAAAACTAATGCATAAACTATCGGTATAATTAGGGCTGTAAAAAAAATTGTAGTTCGTAATTCGATTGACTTCAATTCAAAAAATGTGTAGTTTGCAATTAATTCAATTTGAAATTAGTTCGATTAGAAACAAATCTAACCCAGTTCGATTCGAATCTTATTCAAACTCAAACTCAAAGTAGAGTAAGTTCTATTTATTTTGATTCGTTGCCACCCCTAGTGCCACTGGATATTTCTTATTATATATAGAAAAACTAACCCTTTTTTTTGTACTAAGATTGTTTTTCAGTCTTCATGTTGGTAATACAAGTACCTGTTAGAGAAATACAGAAATACTTGGTCAAGAAATTGGTCAATAATGTCTCGGCTATGCTCTTCCACCTCTTGCTTTAGACACAGGAGATTATCACTTATAGTCTTGAGTTTTATTTTCATGCTGATAAATTTTGGGAAAAAAACACCTTAGCGAGTTGGGATAAGTTGTGAATGGAACATGGGAATTTTGCATGCTACTCTCAACCTCCTCCCTTCAGGCAAACAGGAAATATTTGGCACATGATTTACCCCAACAGGCAACAAATGCAATCTTTGTGGAGAACTCACTGTCAAGGCAAACGGAACAATAATATTGGAATGACATAAGAATCAGCTTTTGGTCCAGTGGCAAATATTGATCTTAAATTAACAAACATAAGGATTACATTCAAACAAACTTCTACGCATGTCCATCCCACAAATAGCTAGGCTGAAGGCCACCCAACCAAAAATGAATTAAATTGCAAAACTATATTAACCTTCAGCTCAAACCAACCAAAAGATAGTAAAGAAGAAACTTTGAAAGATTGTTTCATTCTTTCTATAACACACAAACAAAATATAATTCGGAGCATTATTGCTCAACATGCATACATGTAGTCAGAATCACAAGTTCTCAGATTTCATATGTCATACCGATTTTCAGAATTTGGTCCCTCGGGATAAGCAACGCCTTCTCTCCTTGCCTAGAGTTCTTCTTTATAAAATTGTAAACATAATTCACAATTATCTTCTTGAAGATACTGGAGTTACGCTCCGCTCTCACTTCGGTCTCACCCAGCAGGAACACCACTCCATTCGCCAACTCCTGTTCATATATCTGCTTGTCGTCTTGTATGTGCTGAGGTTCATTGATCTGCTCTTGTATGTGCTGAGGTTCATTGATCTGCTCAGCTTGTGTTCCACTGATTTGCTCAAGTTTTTCTTCAACGTGTACTGCAGATTGTGCCCCTGGCCTCAATCTAATATTTTCATCGTTCAGCGGCGATTGGGTTGTTTGTGCGAACAGACTTTCATCATGCACAAATGATTTCAGCTGTTCTATCAGGGAAGAAGTAAATGCATTTGCATCCTCCTTTTTATCATTGTATCCATACCTCGCAATGCACCGGAACAGCCTTTGTTCTTTTGGTTCGGCTTGTCTAAAAATAAACCTCTCTGCACTACTCACATAAGGGATTGGCAAGGTCTTTACTGAAACAAACACGAGAACTGAATGGATGTAAGGTATTTTCTCCACGAGATGAGCAAATATTGGCGGTACACCTTGTACAAGTTCAGAGTACAGAAACCCGATTCCAGGTATTCTCCCTCTGCAGCGCCTTGTGGTTAATTCTTCTAGTTTGTCCTTGGAAACCATGTGTTTTAGCTCGTACCAGTATCTTTTTACGTGCACGTAATGCCAAATTGCCATGAGTGCCATCAAGAAGGCTGCAACAGCTATAGGAAAGTAGCCTCCCTCTTTGAATTTGTAACATGCGGAAGAGAGAAAGATGAGTTCTGCTGTGCCGAATATTGTGAAAAATAATATGATCCAGAAAATAGATATTTTCCAGATCAGAAGCATTACTAATGATAGAAAGATGGTTGTGACGAACATGACAGTAGTAACTGCAATTCCTGTGAAAAGATTAAAAGAAAAAAGGATAAGAAACATCTCATGTTACATTGCATGTTTTAGTCTCTAAACTGCAAAAATAAGCAAAAAAACTCATGTTTCAGTTTTTTTTTTGGTTCATGGCCTGGAAAAGAACAAGATCTTTCAAATTTCAATACATTAGAACTGAAGCTGATTGATTCGAGATGGAGACAGATATTGAGTTCTATAACAGCTCTAGTAGTTGACATGTTGTAGGTCATTACATAATTGTCAGTAAATAAAATGTGAAATGATTAAATGTCATTCTTCTATAGATAGATGAAAATTCAATAAATAACCTGTATTAGATTGGTCTTTCTCGAGTAAGAATTAATTTTCTGTGCATGTACATGCGTATGAATAAAAATATTATTATTTTTCTTTGTACCATAAGCATTGCCAATCTTGGTGGTGTCCTTGTATGCGAAGGTCAATATGACACAAAGAAGTCCAAGCATAAAGTTTACTTCGGGGATGTATACTTGTCCTTCATATTTCTTCGAAGTGCGTAATACTTTCACCCGAGGGAAGCACCCCAAAGTCTGTGACTGTGATATGATTGCAAATGCTCCAGAAATCATGGCTTGGCTTGCAATAATTGCAGCTCCTACTGATACTACAAAGGTTGGCCAGTATAGTGGACCTGGGTATAGATATGAAAAATGATGGGGGTTAAGCAAAGGTTTATGTTTTTTAATTTGAAATTTAATTTGCATATCAATCTTACTTGGAATAGATTTGTAGTAAGTACTGGCGACGTCTTCTGGGTGTTTTCTGAGATAAGCAGCTTGGCCTATATAAGCCAATGATACAGCTGGAAATAAAGCACAGCTGAAGCCAATCTGCATTTCAATTCAAAATGAACAGTGTCAATGGTACATAGTGTCAGAAATAGAAGAACGAAAGAAATGAATAAAATGTGGATTTTGGGAATATTAACATAAGAGAATAAATATATTACCTGGACAGCTCGGACACTAAAGTGGCCTAAATCAGCAAACATTGCCTCCGTTCCTGCACTCAAAAACACACTATTAGCTTAAAAAAGACCCTTTATATTGAGTAAATTATGCTAAACTTGCTCTTTATGATTAAGTATTTATTACCTGTATAGCATAGGAGAACACCTCCAAGCGAGATCCATCCTTGCTTTCCATTTCTGCTGAAGTAGTCTACAATGTACTTCGGATTGAATGCCCGTAAAACTCCGATATCATAATGTATAAGGTTATATAACCCGATGCCACCAATAAAAAGAAAGTACAAGGAAACTATAGGAGCAAACGCGTAACCAACTTTGTCTGTACCAAATCTCTGTGCTGCGAAAATGAATACAAATACAGCAGCAGAAATCCAGTCTATTTGATCTGTGTTCAAATATTTTAAGGAATAGAAGTCATTAAAATGATTTTAAAAATCAATATCGACATAATAAATTTTAAAAAGATTGGAACTCCACTGTCATACTTGTTGTTAAATTAACTTTCTCAGTCAGCCCACCGCCTACGGCAGATATAACTGCAAAAATAAAGATATTCATTAATTGAAGCAATAAGGTAATAAACTGTTAATTTGATATATCTTGTTCTACTGTCTAATAATCAGGATCTGTTTATATTGGCCTCTATCAGAAAACTTAAATGAGAATGTTTCTGTGTTGTCTAAAGATGCAAAAAAGTGAAAGGAAACACATATATTGATGAAGAATTTGTTTCCCATGCGGCTATGGGTGTGATGAAAGTAAACACTGAACATCAGTAAGAGCTCCAAGGTAAATTATAATTAACACCTATAGCTTAAATGAACCACTCAAGGACATGTAGAAGTAATATTGAAAAGAAACTATATAGAAATGAACCATTTAGGGACATGTTTCTATGGATGAAATTCTGATGGTCGGATGAGAAAAATTAACTCACTACTAACAAAAGGAAGTATTACATACAAGCCATTTAGGGACATGTTCCTACCAGAATTTCAAGATCATGATTCAAAAGAGTTTAATTACCAGAGATAAGAGGGGTTAGTACACCATCACCCATAACCATGGCGGTGGCGAATATTGTACAGGTGAAAATCAAGATTTTTGCGACTGTGCTATTCTCTAGCTTTTGCTTGAGCCAGTGTGCCCTCTTTAGTTCTGGTGTGAGCCCTTCCAAATGATAATTTGATACCAGCGCATCTTCTGCCTGTTGGTTTGGTACCAAGCTGATCTTTGCGTACCTTGAGATCAGCGAGTATAATGCAAATGTGCCACCTACAAAAGTTGTTTATTTTTCATGCTTCTTTATTCATGAAGAAAAAGTAAACCTTCCTTTGATGGAACCGTTTTAATGATGCTAATGGTTTGTATGAAGAAATACTTGTATACTCATGGAACATTCTTTTCTCAATCATAATTTACTGGTGTAGAACTTAACAGCTTATATTTATCTTTCTGTTTACCCTTTTTATTAAATAATTTGATTATACAGTAGAAATGAAAAAGAATGAATTTATTAATTGTTGGTAAAGAAAGCCTTACCGTCACCATTGTCGTTAGCCCATAAAACTATGAAGCAATACTTCAACAAAGGAAGGAGAATAAGACTGTAGATAATTAGGGATAAAACTCCTAAGATGTCGTCATTATGTTTGATTCCATCGGTAAAAGTACTTGCATACACATAAAGAGGTGATGTGCCAATATCTCCGTACACAATACCGATAGACTGGAACGCCAGACTTAGTGTTCTCACCCAATTATCCTATTTTGCAGATAGAAAAAAAATATAAATAACCTAATAATAAAGGAAATTACTGAAGTAAATTGTTATAGCCTTAGTACTGGTAATTGGCATGGATGATTCAATAATCTTTGGCATTTACCAATCTCATCAGAAATTGTAGTGTTAATCACAGTTCCCATTTTGCTCCTTTGATATATTTCTTACACAATCAAAACTAGAAGTCTTGACAGAGAAAACTATCATACATTGGCGCCATGGTGTCCTGCACTTGTAGCTTTCTCTGCATCATGGAAAAATGAGTCGAGTCGAGGTAGACTTCTCTTTGATTGTTTTCTTGACACTGGCACAGACTCGATCGTCTCAACTTCAGTTGACATTTTCGAGCGATAGAAGCTCCTCTTTCAGAGATATGAAAATGTAACTTTCCCTGTATAAGTTTTACAGATTAGAGAATAGAGCCCTCACTGTAGACGACATGCAACTTGTGTACATGTTTGAATTAGATATTTATAGACACAGGAAATGAATGAAAGCATTTAAGTGGTCACGGGAGGACTCCAAAGAAGAAGAAGAAGGGAAAAAAAAAAAAAAAAAAGTAGTCACGGGAAGTTGCTTCCTTTGCCAATAGAACTTGCCAAGGCATGGAGGGGGTCCTAGCACACCTCCCCCCCCCCGCCCCCCAGGCCTCCTAAATACTGGTTGGGCTTGGCCCCGGTTGCAAATGGTCTTCCTAGATTATTTTAGAAGTATGTTTTACATTTTTCTTCTCCATTTTATTATCACTTTATACTGAAGCGGTTTTAGTTTTTTCATTTTTCATTTTTTTGCATGCTTACATGTGTTTTTGAGATAGCAAAGGAAAAACGTGACATGACGTTACTAAATAACGCAAATGGTTAAGTCATCTATTTGTTACTTGTAGGTTTGCAAAAGTAATAATATGATTTTGGATGGGACAATTTCAAAATATATCGCATGAATGGAGAACTCTTAGGGGCCGTTCGGCAACAAGGGATTAAGCCTTCTTAATACTTAATCCACTTCCTTTAGCTTCCTTAGCCGCTTAATCCTGTCGAACATTGATTCCTTAGCGCGGATTAAGAACACTTTCTTTAGCTTCCTTTTATCCGAATCTTAATCTTTTGTCCGGACCTTAATTAAGGCATCTCTACCCCTTCCTTTAGCTTCCTTAGTTTTCATTTACGGATTGACAACCGAACATCGGTTTCTTAGTGCTCCTTAAGTTCTTAATCCTTCATTCTTAATCCTTTGTTGCCGAACAACCTCTTAGGAAAATTTTAGCTTTTATTAAGTCAAACCTTACCAGCCAATAAGAAAATTGCTGCAACTATTGTATTAAGTGCTATTTGTTGGTTGATTTGGAAGCACAGAAACAAGGTTAATTTGTTTTACGGGGTTGGAAATTAAGTCAAATAGGTCCATGATTTTTCATATAATTGCTCTCATTTATTATTGGGCAGGTAATACCAAGGAAGAAATAGCTCAGGAGCTTACGGGATGGATACCGGCTGATGTCGATGAAATACCACTTCGTGAATGGGGCGGCAGCACCCACCTCATGGAGACAGAAGATGACTCGATCACAGGATGAGGTAGTCAGGCAAAAGCAAATTAGACAGGGATTGTTATAACTGGGGTTTTTTTTATTTTGTTTGGAAGTAACAGCTACATGGTTTAATAAGTCTTGAAGACACTAGAGTTTCTTTCTAAAACTTTGATGGCTGTTGATGGATGTATGGATTATGTGAGTTTGTTGTTGGATGTATGGATCCTGTGAGTTTGGAAACTGTTTGGATGCAATGTAATTAACAGACAATTGTTGCTAATGCAATGGGCGTTTATGCCTTTTTAAAAAAAAATATAATGCAAATGGTAAAATTTGACTGATTATGTTTAATTATTATTTTCAAGTTTTATATTAATAAAAATAGTAATAAATATACTAAAGAATAAGAAATCATTATAAAATAAATTATAATTAATAAATAATGTTGAAAAAATTAATCGCATAACGTGTTACGTGACGTGATTAAAATAGTGAAAGACAGACACGTCATGTGTTACGTTACGAAATTTTTACAATTAAATTGAAATGATTTAAAAGGAAGAACCGATAAATTGTGTTAATAAAATGGAAGTTTAAACCTTAATTAAGGTTTCCCTAAATAAGTAAGTTAATTGTGAATTGAAACCGCGTCGAAATTTCGAGATTTCGGAACCTTATGGGCTCAGTGCGGATTAGATTGACCGCAGTGCGGATCAACCTCATCCGCAGTGGCTCAGGATTTTTCTGGAATTTTGACAAAAATATAACTAAGTAGTGAGTGCGGGTGAGGGATCCGCAGTGCGGATTAGTTTAGCCGCACTCATGAATTTCTGTATTGCACTGAATTTTCCTGAAATCGACTAAGTAGTGAGTGCGGGTGAGGGATCCGCAGTGCGGATTAGTTTAGCCGCACTCATGAATTTCTGTATTGCACTGAATTTTCCTGAAATCGACTAAGTAGTGAGTGCGGGTGAGGGATCCGCAGTGCGGATTAGTTTAGCCGCACTCATGAATTTCTGTATTGCACTGAATTTTCCTGAAATCGGCTAAGTAGTGAGTGCGGATGAGGTTGAACCGCAGTGCGGATCAGGTTCATCCGCAGTAGGCTCGAACTTTTCCTGGATTCGGCTGACAACCGACTAAGTCTCGAGTGCGGATTAGGTAACCCGCAGTGCGGATTGGCTAATCCGCATTCAGGGTAATTTTAACCCTAAAACCCAAATTAAACCTTCTCTCTCTCTCACTTCACCATTATCCCCATTTCTAAGTTATTTTCGGTTAAGAGAGAAGGAAAAGATCCCGTGAGTTTCCGTTTCTTTCAGACTCCCGATTGTTGCGAGAAATCGAGTCTGGAACCGAGAAAGCAGCCGAGGATCTCTCCGAACCCTTCTATTTGGTATTTCTTTCTCTCCTTTTTGCTTTCGAAACCTCGAATTTTCTCGATTTCTCAGATTCTCGTTTTAAACCCGAGATTTGTGCTCGAATTGCTCGAGGACTAGTTCCTCTACACTTCTTACTAGTTTGTTTGTCATTCTTTTTCCCGATTTCTTCCGATTTATGAAATCTGATTTCTAGGGTTTCGTGCCAAAATTGAAAGTTGGCCTAATCGTGATTTGATTTGCTTAACCCGACCAATTAGACTTGTAATCGGTAGGGTTGCCTCCTGATCGTGAATTTCTAGAACATTTAACGACTGATTTGAGATTTTGACCAAATTAGGGTTAACCAAACGGTAAATTGAAATGAACCGAGAACCAAAGTAGTAAAGCGGTGATTGATGGTTACCAAAGTGAAATAGTATAAGGCTAGAGGGCCTAGAAGGAATTGTGTACCGTTTGGTGAGATTTTGGTAAGAAAGAAGGAACCGAAAAGAATCGATACCAAACCATGAGAACTGATTTAGGACTGTACAAGCCCTAAGTAAACGTATAGACCACTGAACCCGAATTAAACCAAGTATACGTATGATATAGGTGTAGGCTCGGTCGAGCAAGAACTTGCGAGACCATACGAGACGTCCGATCCTTAGCTTAAGCGGTACGCTCGTCAAACAGGTGCGGGATTCTTGGACTTGTTTGATACTTTATTTTCAGGAATTAAACTGTGTTTTCGTTTGTCATGTTGAATATCATTGATTGCATCACTGAATTGCGTAGAGCATTTGCATAGCCCAATCAAATTAAACTCGAATTGATCTGAATTGAATGATTTGCATACTGGTATGGTTATAGGTTATGTCGATCTATTGTGATCTGATTTTGATTTAAAGTCACCACGAGTGGAATTGATATGTGTGTGAATGGATTTACGAAGTTAAGCACTTGGATCCAATTAATTTGCCAAGTCGGGCTGTATGCTGACTTGGATTCCCAGGATCCTAAATGGCCTTAGGTGAACGGCCCTCGATATTCCCAGTACCGGTTGGGACGAGGGAGGGTGATTATGTTATGAGATGTGTGATTGGAAATCGTGGTTGACTTGTGTAACGTCTATGGCTCGGTAGCATTTTCCTACGTGTTAATGCATTTGAACGGTCGATTGAATATGACGAATATTGGAAACGATTCTAAAGTGGATTTTCTTTACATGATTTGAACCAGACCTTAATAAACTGTTAAGCCAAGCGGTTGCAGATGGGTGTCAGATAAAGGGTCCAGCGGTTGGCCATCTGTAGGTGTCAGTAACCCTACAGATGTGGGTTTGATAAAGGTTCAGCTCGAAAGAACATCTGTAATTGCTACAAGCCCTACTGAACTGAGTTAGGAATCGAGTTAAGCCAAAATATATGTTGTGTTTGAGATTCATCTTGGAAATTCCGTAAACTGTGTTTCAGGTTGATTAACTGTTGTCGAGTAGTGGCATTCTGTTATTTATGTTTTCTTATATAACTGTTTGCATTGTTGTTGTTTGGGTTTCATTATTGAATATAGAGTTTGATTGCAAGTCCAATAATTCAAATGTGGCAAATTCGCACTGAGAATTTATTCTCACCCCCACCTTCCCCGTTATTTTACAGGTATTGGTGCGACTGATTCCGGAGAGGCACGAGAGTAGTAGGCCTTAGTAGCTTACCAGTATATGACCCTAGATATCTTTTGTTGTATAGATTTAGGGTAGGCCTCGTGGTTGGTATCCGGATGAGATACTTTTGTTGTATTATATGCTGACCAGACTGTGTACTCTGATATATATATTAGAAACTTGTTTGAATTGCTTGTTGTTTGGTTTGAAATGTGAGTAGCCTTGTAAGCATACACGGCGTTGTATGCTTACGGCGGGGGACTGTTACGACCCGTGGCCGCGGGGTGTGACATCATGTCACGTGATCAACACACCTAACATGATTTGATTAGTAACAACATGACTAGTTTTCTTTTCTAGAAAATAAGAGAAAGAGTCTACATAGTACATACTAAAACAACTGGTGCATGCTATAGATGCAAATCTGAAAATGAAGATGTTAAAAAATAGAGAAATTTTTTAGTGTACCCACATGAACTTTTAAAATAGTCAATATTTTCATGTAAACATCATAATATCCTATATTCCTATAAAAACTTACTATTTTTTTCTTCCATCCCCTATAATTTATTTAATATTTTATTTAGTAATTTTAAATTTTAAATTGACAAAAACATCCTTCATTTTAAACATTACTATTATTGAGGTACTCTTTTGTTTATTTGAAAAAAAAAAATGGACGATTTAAGATTGGACAAGGTCCAAACTAAATTAAGAATGTAACAGAAAAAATTTCAATTTTTAGGTGTGAAGAAAAGAGCCGGATGTGGATAAGATTTGTGATGAAAATTTGAATTTATGGCCTTTTCAACCTCAATAGTGAACCTTAAGCCCGACAAATTACATCTCAACAAATTACGGGTCAGAGCCTGTGTATCTCCTCAAATATCGCATGTATCTGAGAAAATCTCATTAGAATTTAGATGTATGGAAGGTCTTTAAGATTCATTCCAGGTAAAAATAAATGGTACGGATCCCATTCTACCAGGTACCTGATTGGATCGATCTGAATTCCTAGAGCCGAGCCCCATGGATGATATATCGTAAAAGATTAATATAATTATTGCTACCAAGTTTAGAATGAGCCGCTCATTAATACTTAAAAAGATATTAATACTTTGATGCGTGAGATATCAAATACCTATCTCACATACCATCGGTTTGAATTCTTTTTGACCGAGAGTAGAAATATCAAATACCATCGGTGCAGCCTTGATACCGATAGTAAAGATAATCAAATACCATCGGTGCAGCACAAACGAACTGAACCCGTTAATTGCCGATTTTTTTATAAATATCTAAAAAAATAATTAAATTTCAAAAACTAATCAAAATTAGACACTATTTTGAAATCTACTCAAATTGCAAATATTTTTTGTGGTAACTCAGTCTAAAACCGCAAAAAAAATTTGCGGTTTTGGAATTCCAAAACTAGCAGTGTAAAAAAAGAAAAAGAAAAACTGCAAAAAAAAATTGCAGTTTCAATTTTTTTTCATTTTTCAGAATTTTTTATTTAAATAGAAATATTTATAATTTATTTATTTTTTGTATTGAAATATTAGAAATATTTAATATATTTCTTTGAAAATAGATGAAATACTATGGTTGCGTTTGGATCAACCAAGAATAGAGCTAATCTTGAGTTAGCTTCACTATTCTCAATTCTTGTTGATCCAAACATAAATTAGCAATTTGGGTTAGCTCAAGAATAGCTCTATTCTACTAACCCATAAAAATGTTGGGTTAGCAAGAATAGAGTTTGTGGGGTTAGTGATATTAATAAAATATTTGATTCATCTCAATTAGAATTAGTTTAAATATTAAATTAGTATTAAATAAAACATCTGATTAGTATTAAATATAATATAATATCATATTAGATTAGTATTAAATAAACTATTAGTTTAAATATTAAATTAAATATAATATTATTTTAAAATGTAGATTAGTATTAAATAAATATAATATTAAATTAGATTAATATTAAATAAAATGTTAGATTAAATGTAATATAATATTAGTTTAAATGTTAAATGTAATATAATATTAATTTAAATATTAAATTAGTATTAAATAACTATAATATAAAATTAGATTAATATTAAATATAACATAATATTAATTTAAATATTTAATGTAATATAATATTAAGTTTAAATATTAGATTAGTATTAAATAAATATAATATATGATAAGATTAGATTATTATTAAATAAAATATTATAAAATATAATATAAAATTAGTTTAAATATTAAATGTAATATAATATTACTTTAAATATTATATTAGTATTAAATAAAATATAATATATAATATTACTTTAAATATTAATATAAATAAAATATAAAATATCATATTACTTTAAATTTTAATTTAATATAATATTAATTTAAATATTAAATGTAATATAATATTACTTTAAATTGTAGTTTATTATTAAATAAAATATTAGATTAAATATAATATAATATTAATTTAAATGATAAATGTAATATAATATTAGTTCAAATATTAGATTAGTATTAAATAAAATATTAAATTAGCAATAAATAAATATAATATAATATTTAAATAGATTAATATTAAATAAAATATTTGATTAGTATTAAAAAATATTAATTTAAATGTAATATAATGTTAGTCTAAATATTAAATGAAATAAAATATTAGTTTAGATATTAAATGTAATATAATATTAGTTTAAATATTATATTAGATTAATCACTATTTTATTTATTCTCTCCATCGCTATTCCAAACATCCAATCCAAACGACATTTTTACTAACCCGAATAGTCCAAAGTTAGTGCTATTCTCAAACCATTCGGATTAGCACTATTCTCAACCACTAACCCAAAAATTGCTATGTAACACTGTGAACTTTAAAATTCAGATTTAATTAAAATAATAAGTGGTTAAATCGAATAATATATATATACGTATATACGAAATTAGTGACGTGGATGGTGAACAATAATTATACGATTAATTGTGTTAAGAAAGAGGAGCAATAGGTGTTATATAAATCATTTAATCAATATCGAACAAGTGGAGGGTTTATTTTGCAAAAAGACCACTTACAAGTGGGGGCCCTTGTTATTCTTTCCTCTTTCCCTCCTTCCTTTCCTTTCCTGCGCCCCCACCCCTTCTCTCTTTTCCTTTGTTTCCGCCAAGAGAGAAAGACAACGAGAGAGTGAGAGAGAGACAACCCCCGGTGACCATATTGCCCGAAAACGGAGATTTAGGAAGAGGAGCTCAAACCTCGCACATCCATCCGTTCCATTGGTAATTCCCCTTTCTATTTCTCTCTCATTTCTTGATTCCGTGTTTTTAGGGTTTCGGTGAAAACCCGTAGAATCGTACCAAACTGATTATTCCGTGCCTTTGTTGTTTCTATAGTGTAAATTGATTGATTCCGTGTTCCAAAGTGCAACCAAATTTCCAATTTACGGATTTTCCCAAAAATTGATTAGGGTTTAAATTGTAAAAGTGCCGGAATTTAATAAATTGACCTATGTATAGATCCTAACGAGCACGGCTAGCGGGATTGACGAGCTTACCGAGTCGCGAGATCGCGGACCCTCTACGTGCCCTACGTAACCAGGTGCGGGGGTTCACGGGATCTGTTTTGGGGTTTATTCGTAGAACTAAATAACGGTGCATATTATTATATTTATGTTGATTGCTTGATTTAAATAAACTGTGCATAGCATGTTGAATCTCTGATTGAAAGCATTTGTTGCCGCATTGCATTAATTGTGATATTAGTGTAATTGAATTGTATAACTGTTATGATTCTCATGTTGGTACGGTTTATCGATTGTTGATCTGTCGTTTTGAATAAGTGAGTGGAACCACAGTATGACTTGGATTGATTGTGTGAAGTGAACAGTGTATCATAGTGGAAAGTCTAGCTAGCTACTAGACTTTCATCCAGGACCCTTACGCGCATCTGGAGAATGGCCCTAGTGAACCCAGTACCGGTTGGGTAAGGGAAGTGCAGTGTAATTTTAGGTAGAACTGTGGTTCAGTGATTCAGTGAAAGTGTCAATGATTTCTTTTTGAGAAAAGTGATATTCTGTTGCATATTCGCGGAATATGCCCGTGTATATATTAAGTGATGAATTGATGAGATTGTATGACTTGAAACCAGAAAATAGAACTGTTAAGCCGGAGGTGATCGATAGTTGATATCTGTACCTCATAACCAGACTTATATATATTATATCTGTGAAACCAAATCTTTCTGGAAATTCGTTGATTGATGTTGATGAGATGTGAATTGAAATCCGTTTGAATCTATTCCCGGTACATGTGCATTTATTATTATTGGTGAGTAAATAAATAGATGCCCTATTGCTAGTGTATTTAGTTCTGGTGATGGATTTCTCACAAATCCAGTCACCCTTTTAAATTCCGCACTGAGAAAACGGATGACAGGTTTTTCTCACCCCCTCCCCTCGGGGAATTTTTCCCTTTGAATTGATATGTGTAGGTAAACGCGAGTGAAGTGGGACTCGGGCTCGACGCGTGAGTATAGGCTGAGCTAATAGGTTATGCCAAACCCTTTATGCCCATTTTGAATGTGTAGTTGAACCCGTAGTCGGTTATTTTGATGTATAGGTTATTATCGAACCGTATTATGTTATAAAACCCTAACGGTATGTTTTTAATTGTTGTTATGACTTAAATGTTGAAATTGCATCTTAAATGTCATTAAAATTTCTAGTGAATGGGGAATAATTGTTTAATTATACGGGGATTTGATCGGGTTTGAAAACGGGGTGAAATTTCACGAAAATGGGCAAAGGAATGAAAAACAGTACCCTTATTGCGGGCCGCAATAACCTTATTGCGGGCCGCAATAAATTCATTGCGGGCCGCAATGAATGGATGCAGAGGCCAACCAGGTCATTGCGGGCCGCAATGAATGGAGGCAGAGGCGATTTGCAGAGGCTGGAAATTTTGGAATTTGTTGCGGGCCGCAATGGGTTCTGAAAAATGCTGTTTTGGGTATAACTTAGCCAAATTAAATCGGATTTGAACCAAACTTGTTTTAAATCAAATCATATGATAATTTGACTAATCTGGGCCGTCGGTTAAAGGATTTTCATGGAATTTGACTTCTCCGAAATAAAATTTTCCGGCTTCGTAACCTCAGACAACACTCGCAGGGGGCTGCCGCCCCCCTGCCACCCCCCGCATACTCCTAAAATCAGGCCCACATACATAAACATAACAATATATATATAAATCCGCATATGCGTCCGCATACCGCATATGCGGTATGCAGTGGTCTTCCGCATGCATGAACAAAACCGCATTTTAAAACAAAACTGCGCGATCCCCTATTCCGGGGTGTGACACGCTATTCTTACACTAATCCTTGCTCGATCCTATAATTTGATTTATTAGAAAGAATGCTACAAATAACCCGGATCAACAGTTTTCATGCCGGATTTTATGCGGCTGTAAGAAAAAATTAATATATTTCTGTATGAGTTATTGAAAAAAAAAATGCTTAGATTTTGAGTTATTGATGCCGGTTTAAAAGTCACTTCTAGGTAATACATAAAATATTGTGATCCTTCTAGTACATTTAATTTATAAAAAGTTATATTTATTTTAAGAATTCTTTTTAATAACAATCATTAAATAACTTAATTTTTTTTTCAAAAATAGATACAACTTTTTAGAAATTAAATGCACTAGAAGGATCACAATATTTTCTGTATTTACTTAGAAGTGACTTTTGAACCGGGATCAATAACTGAGAATTCAAGTATTTTTATTTTTTTCCAATAACACATAAAGAAATATATTAATTTTTCTTACAGTCGCAAAAAATCCGGCACAAAAAATGTTGATCCGGATTATTTGTAGCAGTCTTTCTAATAAATCAAATTATATAGTATTTCATTTATTTTCAAAGAAATATATTAAATATTTATAATATTTCTATTTAAATAAAAAAACTGAAAAATAAAAAAATATTGAAACCACAAATTTTTTTTGCAGTTTTTCTTTGTTTTTTTTAAAACGCTGGTTTTGAAATTCTAAAACCGCAAAAAAAATTTTGCGGTTTTTTATTTTTATTTTTTTTATAAACCGTGGTTTTGGAATTCTAAAACCGCAATTTTTTTTGCAGTTTTAGACTGAATTACCGCAAAATTTTTTTGCAGTTAGGGTAAATTTCGAAATGTTGCACAACTTTGGTTAGTTTTTTAAATTTAATTATTTTTTTTGGATATTTATAAAAAAATCGGCGTTAATTGTCTTCAAACCAACATGTTTTGATAAAGCAAGCATGACATATTGATAAGATAATTTCTTCAATGCAAAAATAATTTGCTTTGGGGAAATTATGTAAATTCTTTGATAATAGCTAAGTACCTAATAGCTAGAAACGGATTATAGGGCTTATTAACAAAAAATCATTTAATTTTATTCTACTTTAAGCATCTAAACTGTCAAGGCTAATCATGGTTTGCAAGGGGAAGTCATATCTTAAGACATAATTGAATCAATAATTGAGTTATTAATTAGAAGTTAACAGCTCTGACAATGTATAAGCTATGCAATTAGATATTTTTGAATTATTTTATGTTCTCTGTGAAAGATCTTTATATGTTAAATTTGATAATATTGGTGGCAAATTGCAATCACATACTCTTTCAAAGATTCTTCTAGTTAATTATATATTTTCAGTAAATTATAATCCTAATATTTAGCAATAAAACTACAACAGTCAACAAAGCATTTTCTTTGAATTTCTGTCTTTTTGTTAAATACATGCTCATATATCTTTTACAGTTGCAATTTTAAAGAGCATTTATAATGATCCGAGTGCTTCACACGTAAATTAATTGAAGTTCGTTAATTTTCTTTAAATTAATTCTCTCCGTACATAGTGTTGATATTTGTGATTAATTATTGTTGACTTTTTCCAGTACCGTTAATTCTCCGTTGATGTCATACATCTTTTTTTTTTTTTTATTATTATTATTATTGGTTTTAAATATCTACTAATAATTTAATTGATAAAAAATGTATTTATAATGAATCAACTATTCCTAAATCTACTAATTTATTTTCATCAATATCTCTGTACTACTATAATTTTCTCATTCTACTCATCTACACTCTTAATCATCTTATTATCTTATACTCCATTTCTCTCTTAATATGTTTGTGTGTGTTTTTTTTTTCATTTTAAGAACTTCAGTGAGCAATATCTAAAGATATCAATTTTGTTATTAATAAAAAAAATTAGAAATTAAAATTAAAATGAACAAAACTGAAAAATTATCCAAAATTAGACAAAAGGCTATAACTATGGCGCTCTCTAAACATCATAGATAATGGTTAGAAACATCATATAGATAATAGAGTCTACCAACAACAAAAACAACAAAAAAAAAGTTCTAGAGGACATAGTCTGTGGCGTCTAGATTCCAACTCGGAAATCTGAGCATCAAGTCCGAAACACGATACACGTCACGTGTGTCGTGTTTAGCTGTGCTGGGAACATGTATCGTATTGTGCTATACTTCGAATGTGTGTCATGTTTTTACGTGATCAGAATATGACACGACACGTTCGAAACATCTGCCGTGCCAACACGTTAAAATTTCTAAACGTATCATCTGCATAATACCAGAGATAAACACAACACATTTAACAATACAACACGGTTTAATAAGTCGTATTTTCACGTGCCATGCAAGATAAACAAAGGAATTAAAATTAAATATCATTACTAATTTAATTTAACCAACTAAAAATTAAATATTCATTTGTTATAAATCAGCATATCATTACTAAAAAAATTCACTTAATTCACTAAGTTTATAATCAACATATCATTACAACAAAATTGTTAACAGATGATTAATTTCGTTTTTTCCTTTTCTCCGTAGATGAGTATTAAAGAACGTCATAGCCTACGGCTTTTTTTTTATTTTAAAAAAAATATTTCTACTGATCTTATTTTTAATTATTAGTTTTTATGATTTCCTATCAATAAAAAATTCGGCCAATAACATTTCATTTTTTTTTTTTTACAAAAAAATGCTGTGATTTTATTTTATTTCTTTTTTAATGTCTGAATATAAAAATCGTCAGAAGCTCCTTATGTTGTCACTCTCACAATTCTATGTCAATCCACCAACATTATAATCACCTAAGCCAATAAATATTCAGAGTAGAACTAGGGTGTTCTTAAGTTCACCAAGTTTATTGGTGAACTCAAGTTAGATATTTGCTAAAACCCGAACGGGTAGTACCCGTTTTGTCCGGCCCGTACCCGTTACCCGAGGTATCCGTACCCATGCTCGGGTATAGGCGGGTAAACGGGTACACGGGTAGGGTACCAATATTTGAGAAAAAAACCTGCCCAACTCATACCCGTCTTACCCGTACTCGAAACCTGCCTACCCGCACCCGTTGTACCCGTACCCGCACCCATTTACTCGAACAACTTTACCCGTTTATCCGTTTACACTTTACCCGTTTACCCTTTACCCTTTACCCTTTACTCCTTTACCCGTTTACCCGTTTACCCGTTTACCCGTTTTTTTTTAAAATTCAAAATTTAAATTTGTTTTGCCTCGGTTCAAACAAACCGGGTCTGGACCGGTCAAATCAAACCCAACCGGATCCACCCGGGTCAAATTCCGATTTTTTTTTTAAATTATCAACAAAACATAAAATAAAGAAAAAAAAAACAGAAAAAAAAAACGGAAAAAAAAAACAGAAAAAAAAAACTAAAAAAAAATTAAAAAAAACCGAAAAAAGAAAGAAAAAACAGTATTAAAAACCAAAAAAAAAAACCGTACCCTACTCGAGGTACCCGTTACCCGAGACGGACACGGGTATGAAACGGGTAGGGTACACTTTTTAAAAAAATTACCGGACTTACCCGTACCCGTTCTACCCGACTACCCGTCCTACCCGTACCTGAGGTACCCGTACCCTACCCGAGAGCAATCCACTAACTCAAGTCTAAAACCCATCGAATCGGATTCAAGCTACGAGTCTGAACTGTTGAAATCCGTCTATCTTACGAGTGATGGGCCTACATATAAAAAAATTAAATTTTAAAATTTATTTTGCATAGAGTCAAGTGGTCAAAATAATGTTCAAAAAATGAATGCATTAAAATTAATTTATCAACCTTCTAATTTTGATCGCTTGACTTTATACTAAATTAATTTGAGTGTTTAAAAGTTTCACATGTTAAACACATCACTCGTAAGATAGGTATGTTTCAATTATTCAAATTTGTCATTTAAAGCCGATTCGATGAGTTTTAGATTTGAGTTCACCAAGAAGCTTGGTGAAGAACACCCTAGTTCTACTCAAATATTGATTTTTTTTTTTTTTTGGTTATAAAGGAATGGTTTCGGAAATAGTTCATCTTCGGGTGTATAAATTTATTGAAGAGTTTCATAAAAGTTGTGGCCGTTCATTTTAGATGGCATAATTTAGATTGATTATGATTCATCTCTGTTCTTTATTTGTCTAATTAATCTTATTAATATAGAGTTATACTTGATAAATTCTGCTCGATCTAAAATGAACAATTCAAATATTTTTTAAAATATTTTAGTAAAATCTGTACAATTAAAGATGACTCATATTTGAGCCGTCTTAATGAATTTTGAATTCATCTCTTCAATGTTTAAAAATCATTTCGATTATGTCGTGATACATATGATTTACTTTTGGATCCGTTCGATTGTCTATTTTGTATATATATATATATTTTTTTTCTATAATATGTAAATTTAAAGGAGACAATAATAAACTTGAGTTTCCTGACTCAGCTCCATAAGGAGATACGCGGAGAGAGAGGAAGAGAGCGGAGGTGAAATAGCACGTGAGTGCATCTACCCGTGGTCTTTTTCTTGTTCTAAAACAGTCAAATTCAGAGGTGAGAAAAAGAATGAGAAGGAGAACGGAGGTGAAATCTATACAAAATTTTAAAACAAAACTCAGTCATCATTTCACCTTCAAATCAGAGTATAGAAGAGGTGGAATAGTTAGCGTCTCCTTCCCCTTCTTTCTCATTAATGTTATTTCATCTCTTAGTTGTGAAGCACACCTTAATGATTCTAATTTAGAATAAAATAGATGTGGATTGGTTTTACTCTTTGACTATGCTTTAGAAATGAGAGAAGTCATCCTTTTGACACCTCAAATTAGTGGTGAACAAAATCGTTAAGTTATATATACAACTCTATCTCTGCTTCTTCTGCTCTCCTTTAAAATTTCAATTCTGAAATAACTAGTATCGATCAAACACGCAGTCAGACTCTCGCATTCCTCATTTCTCTTTCCTTTCCTTTAATGATATAACTTGAAGTAGTCGCAATTCAGATTCTCAACTGTTATTGTATTATTGATCATATCTTGTTGCTATCAATATTTCGTAAGTTCTTTAGAGCATTTGCATCTCAGCAACTCAAATGAGTTTCTAAATAATTGTTAACCGTTTTTTAGAAATTAAGACCACTAAAATTTATAACTCTCACATTTCTGAAATTAATTTTAGAGTTTTTATTAAGTCATGTCAGCAACAAATTAAAAAGGAGAAACAATTTGAGCCAATCATTTGACCAGCATAGAGTTTATAAACATTTTCTTAATAAGAAAATTTACTACATAGTTTATGAATAATAAACTCTTCCACATCTTTGAAACTGAATTAGAAACTGTCAAATCAGATTAAAAACTCTAATAATACCATACATGTTGATGCTCTAATACATGTGAATTTTTCATTCGACGCGAATTATTGAACAGAAACCGGACGGCTCTCTGTCATTGCATGATACATGTGAATTTTTCATTTGACGCGAATTATTGAACAGAAATCGGACGGCTCTCTGCCATCGCATGATACATGTGAATTTTTCATTTGACGCGAATTATTGAACATAAATCAGACGGCACTCTGATACATGTGAATTTTTCATTTGACTAAACAGAAACCGACGGCTCTCTGCCATCACAATCATGCGATAATAATAATGAATGTGAAGTCAATTAATGATTGATTAATTATATACGGAACTGAGTACGTACGACAAGAATGAGACAATTTTCGCGAGGATAAAAAAGTGACTTTTTGCGACGAACTACTCTCATTGTTCAGCTTTTTCTTTTTGCGACGGACGACCGTCATAAATGCACTTTTTCCCTCGCAAAAAGTGTCTACTTTGTTGTAATGATACTTAAAAAAAGATTTGATACTGTATGTTAAAAATCATGTAATGCATACACGTGTTTGTCTATTAAGCACAAGCAATTAGTGCCTCTAACATCATATATGAAAATTAATTAAACATAATTTTTTTAACAAATATAAGATTACTAGGACAATTTGTGAAAGGGATCAACATACAATTCTTTTTAACAGATCGATAATATTTTTTACTGCATCTAATAACTAAAGTTTAAATTCCATAAAATCAACAATGAACTATATATTCATCTAGTTCTATATCAATGATGACTCTAAATGAGACTACTAATTTTTAGTATGTATAAATATATACTTACTCTAATGCTACTTTGTCGGATTACAAGTGCATAATCCTACCGTGTAGTAGTGCCGAGTGTCGATCCACAGGGATAGATCTTAAGTAGTTTAACAATTTAGCACTAGTCTAGGTTCTTCGGTTTAATTGAGTAGCGTGTATACTAAATAAAATAAATAATAAAATAAAGATACATGGTGATTTTACAGTTTACTATGGTGAATTTATAAGTAGAGATGCTAATTGCTGTAAACCAAGTTTAGAGAGCCTCTAGGGTTTTAGATGAAATCCTTCTAATTATCTCAATACATATTTATGATACTCATGTCTACCCTCATACAGCCTTCTGTCACTGTCGCATACAGACCAGTATACGGTACTGTCACTAC
Organism: Carex rostrata; assembly: GCF_964058835.1. NCBI lineage: Eukaryota > Viridiplantae > Streptophyta > Magnoliopsida > Poales > Cyperaceae > Carex > Carex rostrata. Next base: position 3,139,903 of record NC_135920.1, on the reverse strand, counting down.
CGCATACGGTATAGACCACCTCGCAGAGCAGAGCCGCATACCGGTACTATTATTCCCTACGGATGATTGGGTTCGGTTCTATGCGTACTTGAAAGGTTCTCCGACTCTCAGGTTGGCTTGTGGGGGACAATTCAGATTATCATAGGATATAATGTAATTAAATCACTTACACTAACCTAATTAATTATATTTCCCTATTACTCGCTAAGTAATAACCCTAAACCCTATTCCTGCCAAAGGAGCCCACTAGGTTCTAACCCTAGTCTTTGAACCGTTGCCAAGCCTCGTTAGCCGAAGTGTTTATAGTACTTGTATCCCCTCTCACACCGAGGTACAATGACTTAACACCTATTGGTATGTGGAGGACATTGGCATATAATACACAGAACTATGTATGCAATGACATTTTTCAATAACATTCAAAGTATAACGAAATCTCAAATAGACATAAAAGAAAAATAAATATTATAGTAAAGAGATAAAATAGAATTCATTACATCCAAACCCTAGAGAGGGGAATCTTAGCTACTCAAAGCCATGACAAAATAAAAGAAGTAATAAAAGAAAGACATAACCTAAAATTTAGAACACATCTTTCTTAGATGACGTCTTCTTCTTCCACCTTTGACTTCGAGCGCCTCTTCTTCTCAAACTCTAGAAATTACATGCAATATTCTGCTCTAAACTATGGACTTACAAAACTAAAATATGCACACTAATTCCTATTACATGAGGGGTTTATATAGTCTTCCTAAATGTGTGGAGTCATGGAGAACATGAGTGTCAAATATAGCTTTTCATGCTTTATTTGGAGCGCTAAAAATAGATTTCAATGCTTAGCAAGGCTTGCCACATTTGGAGATTCGTTCTTCTAGAAGGTTGCTGCTTAACGGCAGAGATTTCATCAGAACTAGACAGTCCACGGATCCAATCCGTGTGCCTGTGCGGTACTGGGTTTATACTCTATTTTGACGCTTTCTTCGGAATAGGCCTAAATATGACATTTTTGCTCTGATTTCAGCTTAAATTCGCAACTTTCTCCAAAATCTGTCAAAATAGCTTAAAAACACGTTTGCGGTGAATAATTCGAAAAAGTGAGTACTTTGCATACGTTTTTTTTGCCATTTTCCGTATAGCGAAAATTAGAATTATTGCACCGAATATTGTGAAGAATAATATGATCTCGAAAATAGATATTTTTCAGATCAGAAGCATTACTAATGCGAAAAAGATGGTTGTGATGAACATGACGGTAGTAACTGCAATTCCTACGATATAATTTTAGAAGTGCCAAATCACATTAATTGTGATTTTTCAGAAACATTTTTTTTTAATTATGCATCAAATAATTAACAAACCGGATCGGTTCCAATAATATATGCCATCTTTACAACTATATATATGACGGTGAAATGGAATTCATAAGCTTGCTATCTAGCAATTAGCTATTCAGGTCAATGCTGACCCTTAGCCAGTTGAAGCATACCATTTAATATGACCATTAATTTCCTTTTTTTTTTAATAGGTTGGTGAATATATGAATATTAATGATCTGTACTTGTTAATAATAGGTTTGAAATGTATATATATCTGTACTTGTTAATAATTAATTTTAATTGTTTGACCAATCAACAGTTTTTAATCATATATATATTGCCAATGCTTGCAGAAATAATGAATAGTAGAGGTACATAATCAACTTCATTAGAATGGAATCAGTGTAGCATCGGACCTAGTTTGGTTCCGATGGGCATCATCACCGTAGATTTCATCAAAATTTGATCTAAAAATTTGACGACTTAACGAATTAATCTAAAACGGATTTGATATTTTTCAATTGTCCAACCCGTTAATTATCAAAACTCTGAACTTCTCTCCTCGCTCTTTCCCATTCGCAGGCAGCGTCGCCTCCTCTCCCACGCCGCGTCGACCTCCTCCAAACTTCGCGAACGACTGGCAGAATACGAGAGGTTCAAGAGGAGGTGGCAGAAGCAACGGTGGTGGGGAGCGCGACTCAGGCCACCGACTCTCTCTTGCACGCACCGCGCGACTCAGATTGAGGGGTGAAAGCTCACCGCACTTTGCCATATCGACTCAGGCCTAAACCTCTTCTCTTCTCTTTTGCCTCTCTCGCTCCAATTATAAAGCTCCAATCAATCGTTCCTAATTCCGAGGTATGCTTAAAACCTTAACCTCTCCTTTTCAATTATTGATAATTCAATTACTGATAATTTGAAATCAAGTTTAATGCCGATCATTATCTTATACTTTTTATGAATATGTTTGAAAAAAATGGACGGACCAATGTAGATTTTATGGCTGTTTAGTAGAATTGAGTGGGGATTTCAAATTTGTTAGGATTTTGTTTAGATAATTGTTAAAGACTATGGCTATGTTTAGACCATACTTTGCACAAGTTTATAAAATAAACTAAGCCAATTACAAATTGAGCACCAGGATGTACGTATATGTATTGAAAAGTTAGTTAACTAACCTCATATAAAGACAGTCTCCAAAAAATTTACCCTGCATAATTATTTTATTTGTGGTATAAACATAGCTATACTGTTGAATTTTGTTTTATTTGTGAATTTGTTAGCATTTCTTTGAGGTCTAAACATAGTCATATTGTTGAATTTTGTTATTGCACTACTTTTTTATTTGTATTTTCCACACAAGCAATCTGTATTTAGGATTTGTTATGTACTACCACTACACGTCCAAAAGGGTAACCTAAAACTGCTTTGGTATCATAAGCTTCCACCAATAATTTACTTGGCTAAACTTTTTTTGAGGAATCAAGTAAAAAATACAAAAAGAAACGGATGAACCACATAATCAGGCATCTGTTGGTAAGTTAAGGTCCTGTAGACTTCCTTAATTAAAAAAATAATTTTGAGTTAATTTGCATAAAGTTTAACTATGGTGTAACTTTAGAAATATTCATTTTTAATGAATAAATAATGTTATTTTCTCAGATAATTATGATGGCACGTGAAATAGTTTTGCTTTATCTCTTAGCTTTTACTTGAAGTTGGGCTACAATTCTTGCTGCCAATTGAGCAATTTTTAACTATGGCTCTTCTCTACGTCTATCTCTCCAGCGAACCATTGAGCAATTTTTTAAAACCAAGTTAATTTGGTAAATCACTAATTGACCATGGATTTGATTTTCAGAATTTGGTAAATCACTAATTGCTCATGGATTTGGTTTCAAATTTGTTATAGAAGAAGTTTCTTCTTGATCTGCAATGTGTGTTTCTTATAGCTTGTATGTATAATTGATTTTTCACAGTAATTAACATGTTTTTTTAATATTTTTAATTGACTTGTAACTATGAAATGGTTCTTTAGTCTTTCTGTTATTTGTCGATCGACTATTATAGAGTGGATCCACTATCTTTACTGGTACAGACTGGTATGAGACACTCAGAGATAATTAGAGATGAGATGGTACAAAATAATAGAAGACAGGATTAAAGAGCCAGAGATAATATTTATGTGATGTAATTTTTGTTGGAAATTATAATTCCTAATGTGTATGATTTTTTTTTCTGTATTCAAGCTCTTGTTTATAAATTTAGTTGTGATGTTATGCTAAGAATGTGTATCCTTCATGTATGTAAACTTATGTTTATAAATTTGACATTGTGATGTTATGGTTGTCTGTTGTTTTTTTTAATTTTATTTGCTAGGTAATTGTTGCTAGAATATTATTCTTGATAATTAATTATTGTTGTGATGTTATGCTTGCTAGTTGTAGTTGCTCATATATGCATATCCATTATGCTGTCGTGGAGCTAAACCAACACATAATATTCTTTTTTCTGGATGATTTTTCTATAAGATTACAAGTTTTCAACTCTTCTAAGTTATAAAGTTAGTGCAACTCAAATATTGAGCATTAGTACCAATGTCGGTAAAGATTCAACCATTTTAATATCAAGCATGACAAAAAATAGAAATATAAATACAAGCATGAGAAAAAATACTTGCATAACATCACAAAGACACATAAGAGTTATTTTCAAGAGTATTGTTGTCATAAAAATAAAATATTACAGCATAAGCAATATTATTATCACAATTTGAAATAAGGATTCTATACATCAATAACAAAATGAAGGTCAATCAATATTACATGCGATTAAACAACAACATAAAAAGTAAACTATATATAATCAATCCTAGCTCTTTGTAGTTTATGCCACTTTCACAACATTATAGATTTGGCATCTCTTGCAAAGAAGAATCAACACAACATAATTCCATACATTGCAAACTCAAACGCTTCATTATCAACACAACATGATAGTATGATAAAGGGATTATACTAACATTGTTCATGCCCATTGTTCTGAAATATTAGTATGGATCTGAAATAGATGTTCATGCCCATCGTTCTATATAAAGGGATTATACTAACATTGTTCATGCCCATTGTTCTGAAATATTAGTATGGATCTGAAATGGATGTTCATGCCCATCGTTCTATCCATAATAACAATTAAAAAATATATACAATGAGGGATTATACTGAGGTTGTTTCATCATCTATGATTTGTGTAATTCTTGTTTCTCTTTGATTAAAAACAAAATATAAAAAAATACATAGATGGCACAGAGAGAATCTTTGCAAATGGGAAGAAATGTAGAACCTGACATCTTGTTCACCAGTTTGATGTATCTACAACTAAAATATATAAATTATGAGTTTCACAACAAGGTAAGCTTCACATATGCAACTGAGGCCAATTATAGCACCAATTAGGTAATATGCCCATACTAAGCATAACTTCTCAGTTAAGTATCCAGTAACTCTCAATTATTAATCGATTATTTGCGATCTTGATTACTGTCATCTAAATTCAGTTGCACCCCAATTAAATCTTTTAGCCTCAGCTTACCCTTAATTAGGAGGCCAGAAACGAACAAGTAATTTTAACAAAATCACTGTAAATAACCACTATATAGATGGATAATTTTATAAATAAATAGCTCGCAAAACTGATACTAAATTACCAGTGGCGCTCTCCGTACATCCTCACTTACCAGTGACTTGTTTGTTTTTCACACCACCACAGCTTAAGATTAAAAAAAACAGAAATTTCAGAAAATCAAGAGAGAAAGGCGAGATAAGCATAAAAAATTGATCGATTTCTAGGTCGCGAGGCATATACCTTATAACCAGACCCCGAATCGCGCGGTGCGAGAGAGAGGCAAGGCGGAGTTGTGCGAAAGAGAGACAGAGATCCGGTGGGGTTGCGTGCACCAGAGAAGTCGGCGAAGTTGCGCGCGAGAGAGAGTGAGAGGAAGCAGGCGATGCGGTGTGGGTTTCATGATTTCATCTCTCGATCGGGTTTAAATTTTTTAATGGACTAAATTCGTTTTGAGAAGCTCCATTATTTCTTCGGACCCTTTAATTAGATTTGAATGAGAGATGAGATCCTACAGTAGATCTTGGTTCCGATGGGCATCGAACCTACACCTATTCCCATTAGAATAGCTTGGACTTTAGACAATATATATTAACTTTACATTTACAAACAAAAGGATTACATTCACACAAAATTCTAGGTTAGCTCAAACCATCAAAAAGATAGTAAAGAAGAAACTTTGCAAGATTGTTTCATTCTTTCTATAACACACAAACAAAATATAATTCGGAGCATTATTGCTCAACACACATGCATACATGCAGTCAGAATCACAAGTTCTCAAATTTCATATGTCATGCCGATTTTCAGAATTTGGTCCCTCGGTATAAGCAACGCCTTCTCTCCTTGCCTAGAGTTCTTCTTTATAAAATTGTAAACATAATTCACAATTATCTTCTTGAAGATACTGGAGTTAGGCTCCGCTCTCACTTCGGTCTCACCCAGCAGGTACACCACTCCATTCGCCAACTCCTGTTCATATATCTGCTTGTCGTCTTGTATGTGCTGCGGTTCATTGATCTGCTCAGCTTGTGTTCCACTGATCTGCTCAAGTTTTTCTTCAACATGTACTGCAGATTGTGCCCCTGGCCTCAATCTAATATTTTCATTGTTCAGCTGCGATTGGGTTGTTTGTGCGAACAGACTTTCATCATGCACAAATGATTTCAGCTGTTCTATCAGGGAAGAAGCAAATGCATTTGCATCCTCCTTTTTATCATTGTACCCATACCTCGCAATGCACCGGAACAGCCTTTGTTCTTTTGGTTCGGCTTGTCTAAAAATAAACCTCTCTGCACTACTCACATAAGGGATTGGCAAGGTCTTTACTGAGACAAATACGAGAACTGAATGGATGTAAGGTACTTTCTCCACGAGATGAGCAAATATCGGCGGTACACCTTGTACAAGTTCAGAGTACAGAAACCCGATTCCAGGTATTCTCCCTCTGCAGCGCCTTGTGGTTAATTCTTCTAGTTTGTCCTTGGATACCATGTGATTTAGCTCGTACCAGTATCTTTTTACGTGCACGTAATGCCAAATTCCCATGAGTGCCATCAAGACGGCAGCAACAGCTATAGGAAAGTAGCCTCCCTCTTTGAATTTGTAACAGGCGGAAGAGAGAAAGATGAGTTCTGCTGTGCCGAATATTGTGAAGAATAATATGATCCAGAAAATAGATATTTTCCAGATCAGAAGCATTACTAATGATAGAAAGATGGTTGTAACGAACATAACAGTAGTAACTGCAAGTCCTGCGAAAAGATAAAAAAAAAAGGATAAGAAACATCTCATGTTACATTGCAAGTTTTAGTCTCTAAACTGCAAAAATCAGAAAAAAAAATTAAACTCATGTTTCAGTTATCTTTTTTTTGGTTCATGACCTGGAAAAGAACAAGATCTTTCAACTTTCAATACATTAGAACTTAAGCTGATTGATTTGAAATGGAGTCAGATATTGAGCTCTATAACAGCTCTAGTAGTTAACATGTTGTATGTCATTACATAATTGTCAGTAAATAAATTGTGAAATGATTAAATGTCATTCTTCTATATATAGATGAAAATTCAATAAATAACCTGTATTAGATTGGTCTTCCAAAATTCATGGCATCATATATAAGTGCATTAATTTATATCTAAAACAATAAGCCTATTATAATAAACTGATGGCTTAAAGAACGTGCTACACTAAACCAACCATATGTTTATGGCCTCGAACTAGCCGGAAACCTATAACTTGATTTTTCCGCCAAATTTTAAGTAAACTTGCGGCTCCATTTTCTGTGCATGTACATGCGTATGAATAAAAATATTATTATTTTTTTGTACCATAAGCATTGCCAATCTTGGCGGTGTCCTTGTATGCGAAGGTCAATATGACACAAAGAAGTCCAAGCACAAAGTTCACTTCGGGGATGTATACTTGTCCTTCATATTTCTTCGAAGTGCGTAATACCTTCACCCGAGGGAAGCACCCCAAAGTCTGTGACTGTGATATGATTGCAAATGCTCCAGAAATCATGGCTTGGCTTGCAATAATTGCAGCTCCTACTGATACTACAAAGGTTGGCCAGTACAGTGGACCTGGGTATACATATGAAAAATGATGGGGGTTAAGCAAAGGTTTATGTTTTTTAATTTGAAACTTAATTTGCATATGCATCTTACTTGGAATAGATTTGTAGTAAATAGTGGCAACGTCTTCTGGGTGTTTTCTGAGATAAGCAGCTTGGCCTATATAAGCCAATGATACAGCTGGAAATAAAGCACAGCCGAAGCCAATCTGCATTTCAATTCAAAATGAACAGTGTCAATGATACATAGTGTCAGAAATAGAAGAACGAAAGAAATGAATAAAATGTGGATTTTGGGAATATTAACATAAGAGAATAAATATATTACCTGGACAGCTCGGACACTAAAGTGGCCTAAATCAGCAAACATAGCCTCCGTTCCTGCACTCAAAACACTCTATTAGCTTAAAAAAGACCCTTCATATTGAGTAAATTAAGCTTAACTTGCTCTTTATGATTAAGTATTTATTACCTGTATAGCATAGGAGAACACCTCCAAGCGAGATCCATCCTTGCTTTCCATTTCTACTGAAATAGTCTACAATGTACTTCGGATTGAATGCCCGTAAAACTCCAATATCATAATGTATAAGGTTATATAATCCGATGCCACCAATAAAAAGAAAGTACAAGGAAACTATAGGAGCAAACGCGTAACCAACTTTGTCTGTACCAAATCTCTGTGCTGCAAAAAGGATTACAAATATGGCCGCAGAAATCCAGTCTATTTGATCTGTGTTCAAATATTTTAAGGAATAGAAGTCATTACAATGATTTTTAAAATCAATATCAACATAATAAATTTTAAAAAGATTGGAACTCCACTGTCATACTTGTTGTTAAATTAACTTTCTCAGTCAGCCCACCGCCTACAGCAGATATAACTGCAAAAATAAATATATTCATTAATTGAAGCAATGAGGTAATAAACTGTTAATTTAATATATCTTGTTCTGCTGTCTAATACTCATCATCTGTTTATATTGGCCTCTATCAGAAAACTTAAATGAGAATGCATCTGTGTTGTCTACAGATGCACAGAAGTGAAAGGAAACACATATATTCAGGAACATATACGTATTAATGAAGAATTTGTTTCCCATGCGGCTATGGGTGTGATGAAAGTAAACACTGAACATCAGTAAGAGCTCCAAGGTAAATTATAATTAACACCTATGGCTTAAATGAACCATTTAGGGACATGTAGAAGTAATAGTGAAAAGAAACCATTTAGGGACATGTTTCTATGGATGAAATACCGATGGTCGGATGAGAAAAATTAACTCACTACTAACAAAAGGAAGTATTAAATACAAGCCATTTTGGGACATGTTCCTACCAAAATTTCAAGATCGTGATTTTAAAAAAAGTTTAATTACCAGAGATAAGAGGGGTTAGTACACCATCACCCATAACCATGGCAGTGGCGAATATTGTGCAGGTGAAAATCAAGATCTTTGCTACTGTGCTATTCTCTAGCTTTTGCTTGAGCCAGTGTGCCCTCTTTAGTTCTGGTGTGAGCCCTTCCAAATGATAATTCGATACCAGCGCATCTTCTGCTTGTTGGTTTGGTACCAGGCTGATCTTTGTGTACCTTGAGATCAGCGAGTATAATGCAAATGTGCCACCTACAAAAGTTGTTTATTTTCCATGCTTCTTTATTAATGAAGAAAAAGTAAAACCTTCCATTGATGGAACCGTTTTAATGATATATTTGATGCCCATGTATAACTTGTTAATGGTTTGTATGAAGAAATACTTGTATACTCATGGAACATTCTTTTCTCAATCATAATTTACTGGTGTAAAACTTAACAGCTTATATTTATCTTTCTGTCTACCTTTTTTATTAAATAATTTGATTATACAGTAGAAATTAAAAAGAATGAATGAATTAATTGTTGGTAAAGAAAGCCTTACCGTCACCATTGTCGTTAGCCCATAAAACTATGAAGCAATACTTCAACAAAGGAAGGAGAATAAGACTGTAGATAATTAGGGATAAAACTCCTAAGATGTCGTCATTATGTTTGATTCCATCGGTAAAAGTACTTGCATACACATATAGAGGTGATGTGCCAATATCTCCATACACAATACCGATAGACTGGAATGCCAGACTTAGTGTTCTCACCCAATTATCCTATTTTGCAGATAGAAAAAAAATATAAACAGCCTAATAATAAAGGAAATTGATGAAGACAAATTGATATAGCCTTAGTACTGGTAATTGGCCCGGAAATTGTTGTGTTAATTGATCTAGTTCCAATTTTTTTCTCCTTTGGTATACTTTTTTTTCACAAGTTCGCTATTCCTGTATTAATGTGTTTTAAGGAAAAGCTGAGAACTTGAACCGATAACGTCTTGTAGTCATCTTAATTAAAGTTCACTACTTGGGCTGTTAGGCCATTTGCTCTGATTACTATGATTTTGTTCTTTTTGTTTTGCTCAATACATAACTACAATTAATATACCTTTATATCCTCATGGATTTTGTTCTTTTTTTCCTAAACATTTGTACACAATCAAAACTAAAATCATAACAGAGAAAACTATCATACATTGACTCCGTGGTGTTCTGCATAAGTAACTTTCTCTGCATCATAGAAAAATGAGTCGAGCCGAGGTAGCCTTGTCTTCAATTGTTTTCTTGACACTGGCACCGACTCCATCGTCTCAACTTCAGTTGACATTTTCGAGCGATAGAAGCTCCTCTTTCGGAGATATGAAAATGTACTCTTCCCTGTATAAGTTTACAAATGAGAGAATGGAGCTCTCACTGTAGACAACATGCAATTTGTGTGTTTGAATTTGATATTTATAGACACATTAGTGTTAAGGTTGTCCAGTACTAGCTTGGTCAATGGATCCAAATTTTTAATTCAATTATTGATCTTAACTTGATTATTTATTGTAACCTTTAATTTAATCAACAAAATACGTAATTTTGATGTTTTTAAGGGGTATACGTGAAATTCCCCCAAAGAAGTTTGTAGTAATATTATAGTAGAGCAAGATAACAGAGAACGAGGAATAGAAAATGAAAGGTGCTAACTTCTGTACACAAACACACACAGCATTCACATAGCCATATACCATATAAATGCACTTTGTACATGGTATCAGCTTGCAAGTCAAGATACGCAAGCGCACAATTCAAAGTCAGTTTTCTCAACAACTGAAAGTTTTTTGCATTATGCGTGAATTTGATCCACAAATATTTCTTCTACATCATGTCAAACTAATTTGTAGAAAATAAGAAATTTCTTGAGACATTTTGAGGATTCTGATACAGATGTGAAAATGAATTTGGGACGTTCATTCTGCTACCATAATTGCATTTACACAACTACAAAATACAATCTAAGCCATTTGATCCAAATCGCACAAATTCCAAAACATCATTAATTAAAAAAAAATCACCAAATGATAAGAATGTATGATTTCAATCAGATTGTTGAAATGATATGTCATATATAGTCAGGGGTGGATCCACGATTCCGATCAGGAGTAGTCATAAAATACTAACAATAGTACAATTTTTTTCTCCTGACGAATTAGAGCAGAAAAAGAAGATAAGGATTTAAAAAACTCACGACATGACCAAATCCGTTCAGGTATTAGTTGTATATCGATCATATGTATGTTTTGATAAAGCAAGCATGACATATTGATAAAGCAAGCATGACATGTTTTGATAAACCAACACGTTGGGGAAATTATGTAAATTCTTTGATAATAGCTAAGTACCTAATAGCTAGAAACGGATTATAGGGCTTATTAACAAAAAATCATTTAATTTTATTCTACTTTAAGCATCTAAACTGTCAAGGCTAATCATGGTTTGCAAGGGGAAGTCATATCTTAAGACATAATTGAATCAATAATTGAGTTATTAATTAGAAGTTAACAGCTCTGACAATGTATAAGCTATGCAATTAGATATTTTTGAATTATTTTATGTTCTCTGTGAAAGATCTTTATATGTTAAATTTGATAATATTGGTGGCAAATTGCAAGCACATACTCTTTCAAAGATTCTTCTAGTTAATTATATATTTTCAGTAAATTATAATCCTAATATTTAGCAATAAAACTACAACGAAGCATTTTCTTTGAATTTCTGTCTTTTTGTTAAATACATGCTCATATATCTTTTACAGTTGCAATTTTAAAGAGCATTTGTTATGATCCGAGTGCCATTTTTTTTTTCTAAAAGAAATACCTAAGAGAAAAACAACCAAGATTCTTTTTTTTCTATTCAAAGATTCGAGCGCAGTTGTTGGAGTGCTTCACACGTAAATTAATTGAAGTTTGTTGATTTTCTTTAAATTAATTCTCTCCGTACGTGGTGTTGATATTTGTCATTAATTATTGTTGACTTTTTTCAGTACCGTTAATCCTCCGTTGAAGTCAGAAATATTTTTTTATTATATTTTTTTAAATTAGTGGTTTTAAATACCTACTAATAATTTAATTAATAAAAAATATATTTATAATGAGTCAACTATTCATCAATCTATTAATTTATTTTCATCAATATCTTTATACTACTATATTTTTCTCATTCCACTAGGGGTGGCAAAAAAACTTGTAGCTCGTAGATCGATCATAACTCGTATCTGACTCGCTCGCTAACAACTCGTTCGTTAGTGGACCGAGTTGCTAACGAGCCAGCTCACCACTAGCTCGATCTAAAATTAACAAGTTTAAGCTGAGACCTAACTCGCTCGCAAGCTGACGAGTCAGCTCGATCTAAATATGAATTTGTGTGAATTTAGTATGCATGAATTTGGCGAACCAGCTCAGTTGACAGCTCTACACTCCACTCATCTACACTCTTAATTATCTTATTATCTTATTCTCCATCTCTCTCTTAATATGTTTGTGTGCTTGTTTTTTTTTGTTCATTTTAAAAACTTCAGTGAGCAATATCTAAAGATACCGATTTTGTTATTAATAAAAAATAAGAAGATAAAAATTAAAAAATGAACAAAACTAGAAAAATAATTCAAAAATAGACAAAAGCTATAACTATGACGCTAATCCGGTCACCGTCTATAATTCAAATGACTCTTAAATATTATTCTCATCCACATTTTTTAATTTTCTCTCCAATTATTCTCATCCATTTTCTCAACGATCCGTGATGAATTTTGCAAATATGAAAATATGAACGTTTTTTATCCGATTTTCACTTTCAAATGAGATCCGTGAAGAATAACTTTCGAGTTATATTTGTATCATAATTTTTTTTACCACTTTAAATCTTTGTAACTTTCAATTTTTTTAAAATTTTGCTTCAAAATAATTTAAACATCCGTTTACAAGCATATAAACCTCATTAATAACACTTTAAATCTCTAGAATAAAACATATAAATCTCATGTACAAAGAATTTAAACCTCAACAATAACACTTCAAAGCATATAAACCTCAACCATAACACTACATTTACAAAGCATATAAACCTCATGTACAAAGTCTTGAAAATTTTAATTGTTGTAGACTGAGATTTAAAAACTTTAAAATTTAAAAGGGCTCATGAGTTTTACTTTAAAAAAAAACAAATGACTTTAAAATTACTCAAAAGTATTTTTTTCATGGATCTTATTTGAAAGATAAAATCGAATAGAAAACGTTCGTATTTTTAGATTCCTAAAATTCATCACAGATCATCGGAAAAATAAATTATAATGGTCAGAGAAAAAAGTAAAAAAAAAAGTTGGTGAAAGGAATCTTTCCGTTTTTGGCTTGAAGACAAAAGTAGTTAGGAGTTAAAACTATAAAGATTTAGAATTTTAATGCTTTCAGATAGAGGTTTATATGCTTGCGAGTAGCATTGTAAAATGTTATAAACATAGCTTTAAATATTTGGATATTAGCACTGAAAATGGAAGTTAGACAACATTGAAAGTTTTTTCTGTTAAACTGCTTGGGATGACGTGCTCGATATGATGGCTCGGTGTATCAAAACATTTCTCTTTTAACAAATATAAGATTACTAGGACAATTTGTGAAAGGGATCAACATACAATTCTTTTTAACAAAAGTTTAAATTCCATAAAATCAACAATGAACTATTTATCCCGTTCTATTATAACAAAAATATGTTCATAAGCTTTTATAAAATGTGAGTTTATTAATAAAAATAATATAGAGGTGAAAAAAATCATGGCACAAAATTAGTTGCAACGAACTGTTGAATTTTTGTGACATTGATCTTGTACTAATAAACTATAAAATTTATAAACTCTTAGAAATATCCTTGGTTGTAATATAAAATATCAACGACTCATTTTTGTCTTTAAAAAAAAATATAATTATTAATACAATAAGTAGTATTATCGTAATGTATCAACGGCCAAGATATATTGTAACTGAAACCCTCAATATTTTCATAATAAATTTTGGCTACCAAATGTTATCCCTTGGGATTTAGCCAAGCAAATTGACTAAGATATCTTTAGTCGTTCTCAATTGAGAATTTTTACAATGTTTTCTAACTTTAATTAAAAATAATAATAACAAAAAAAATTAGAAACATTTTACCCATTTTATAATTCGTTACACATTAATTTCATACAATTCAGATTTTATTTTTATAATATAAACCACCATTAAATATGGCCATTGAAATTGTATCAAAATTTAATATTTTCAAGTGTATTATCTATTATGTGTACAAAATATAGATTATATTCAAATATTGGAATATCAAAATAATATTTTTTTTGGGAAGGTTTTCAATATTATTAGGTAATTTATTATTGATGAATCTCCAGCCGTTTTATCATATCTTTTACTCTACGAGTAACAATTAGCCATGTGTAGCCACGCATGCAATTAATTGGAAAAAAATTGTTTTTGGTGCGGTTGACACTTGACAATAGTGTATTGAAAAAAACCGGCCGGTTTAGAATTAGATTGGACGAACTGTGGACCTGATCTGGACCAGCTTAGACCGAGATTCAAATCTATAGTGGACTGGACCGTTGTTAAATTCAAACCTAGCACGATTCCTGGCCGGTTTTTTTCACTAGATCTGGACTAGACCGTAGCAATCCGTATAGTGACAAAACCGAACTAAACCGGACGAAACCGTGTAAACCGCACCAAAAACTATGTGAACTGAATCAAAACCGTGTGGACTCGAACCAAAACCGTGTGAAATCCGAACTAACAGAAGGCATTGATTAAAAAAGTCTATTGGGTGTCATTATCCATCTTAGAACTTTGCACATATACTTTTTCTAGTAGGTAAATAAATGTCAAATTTAATTAAGTCTTAACTAATGGCCTCAGTGTACCAATGCGGACTTTCTATCTTCCTTTAGACTTTCTACCTTTAGACTCTTAAGTCTTAACTAATGGCTTCACACGGCTGGTTGTTACTCATAGAAGATACAGAAAAGAAAACTCGAGATCCATCCATAATAAATTAACTAACAATATTAAAAACCTTCTGAATAATTTATTATTTTAATGAGGAGTTTCAAATACCACCATTTTGTATATACTTTAATATCTCAAGCGAAGTGTTCTTAAATTTCCCAAATTTTTTGGTGAACATAAAATTATATTTCAAACAACAAAATCAAACAGTTGAAATCAATCTGCTTCAACTCTTTCAGAGTGAGTGTTTACATAAAAATTTATAATTTTTGAATTAATTTATTATAAAGTCTGGTCAAAATAATAAAAATAAAAGCATTAAAATTAATTTATGAGTTTTTTTTTTCACCACTTGACTGTATACTAAATTAATTGAAAATTTTATATATTTTGCATACAAACATATCACTCACTAACTAGATTGGTTTCAATAGTTTGGATTCGTCGTCCGAAACCAATTCGATAAACTTTAAAATTATGATCACCAATAGAATCAGAGCTGTTCAGCAACACAATTAGGATTAAATCTTAATCCGTACTAAGGAACCGATGTTCGATTGTCTTACTCTGTGGGTTAAAGCTAAAAAAAACTTGAGAAAATGGTAGAGGTGCCTTAAAACCCAGATAGAGATTAAGCTCCAGGTAAAAGGAGACTAAATGAGGTGATCTTAATCCGCACTAAAAACCAATGTTCGGCAGAATTAAGCAACTAAAAAGGCTAAAAGAGTATTAAAGAGACTTAATCTCTCCTTAGCGAACAACACCGATGAGCTTAGAAACACCATAGTTTTACTCCCCCATAATACACAAAATACACATGAAAAAAAATAAAAATTTTGATATAATTTTAATGGTTATTTCTAGTATTAAAATAATTCTAAATTACATGAAATTTGAAAGCTCCTTAATGGTGGAAACGCTTCTTGATCCAGCTCCAATCATCAATTTAGGAAATTAATTGCGTTAAAAAAAAATGTCAAAAGAACATATTTCTTATTAGTAGGAATCATAGTAACAACCAATACTGTAGTATCATATCAAACAAAAAATTAATAAGAAACTCTTAATTTCTCTATCATATATACGTATTGTTTCATATTTAATTGACTTAATTCTCTTGTTATTCATATCTTTTGCGTAGCTATATTTCACCTGAACAAAAAATAAGCCGATTTTTTTATTTATATCCATAAAATAAAAGTAGATGAGGGTGGGTACTCCTTTTAATTGTTGATTTAAATATTCATTTTTCAATGCTAAAGTTTTGCGGGTTTTACGGCTGGAGACCAATCATAAGGCCTTGTGTGTGTGGGACCCAGTCAAATCCCACTTTGACTCCTCAATCCCGGCTTTGCATCTCAAAATGGACGGATGAGATGGACTCAACATATGACTCAATAACTAAAATCCCCAAAACGGTTAATGGTTAACCGAATTATTTCAATGAATCCAGTTAATGGTTAACCGGAAATTTGATTCGAGTCCGGTTAACTGTTAACCGGTTTGGATACTTTTCGATTTTTATAACCCGTTTGGTTATTTTTTTAAATTCAGTTAACCGGTTCGGATACTTTTTGATTTTTATAACCCGTTTGGTTATTTTTTTAAATTTCTTTTATTTTATGGATATAAATAAAAAAATCGGAAAAATAAGGTTTAAACATGATTTATAAGTTTTCGTTGAATTGTAAAGTCAAGCCTCCTTGGACGATGACAGGTTTCTTGGATGTGGTGCTTATTTTACCAATTCAACTGTCATAAACAAAAAGGTAACAAGAACGGTGGCAAATAAATTTTCAAATGATTATGCATCAAAGGTTTAATTCCGAGTTTTTTTTATTAAAGTAATATAAAATTTTAAATTAATTATCTAAAAAATAATAAAAGAATTAGAGAATTTGGAAAGGTCATAAAAAGAGGTTACACAGTCCACATATTCAATTGAAAAAAAAAATAGAACTCAAAGGTTGGGATCAGTGTTGTAAATAACGGTATGCAGTTGTCGAACGAACAGGGTATCGTCAAGAGATTAATTGAGAATAATAAAAAATAATCCGTCATAATCGGAAATAAATCAACGAATTAGTCAGGAAAATTTATGACGATTTGGTCACCTCCAATAACTAATCGGCCAATTAATCGGCCTAAACGGACGTTTTCTACGACTATGATTGGGATATGAAAATCTGACTTTTAAGGGTGGAGATTTGAAACTTCGGTATTTTACTTTTCTAAGGATAGGATAAAAAGTTCCTTTCATGAATAGAATTTTAATTCGGACAGGTATAAAGATAAGAAGTTGAAAATTCATTCATAGAAAAGTTTGTGTTAGAAAAAAGTGTGTTTAGACCAAAATTTGCAATTCCGGCCCTCTTAAGTTTCAAATTTTGTTTAATATTTCTAAAATAAAAAGTTTATATATTTTTAACATGCATACTAGGAGGTCGTGGGTTCAAACTCAACTCCGATGAAAAATCTTTTATGAACATTAAATAAAAGTTGGTAGGCTATATATTTTTTTATGTATTATAGATTGAATCGTTGTGTATTATAAATTGAGAGATCGTGGGTTCATAAAATGAATGGAGTCCTTGTGGACTTTAAAATTTGAAAATTAAACCTCCCATCTTTCTTAAGAAAAATAAAATAAAATTTAAAACGGTTGTTCTCTTAACACTCGCTCTCACAAATTTAGTCCAAAATCAAGTAGCTGATGTTGAAAATTTTTAAGTGGCACTTTAAATTATATGCAATACTGCCATTAAATTATTTGATACGCGGCATTAGATTCGATTAATAGGAATCTTGTTTAGGATTCAATAAAATATGCACCAATAATTGATGTAAAATAATCAATTAACATGCACTTTACCTCGTTAAAAATGTTAAGTTCATATATTATACCACAACTATTAATTATATTTATGAAAGTGAAATATTTTAAAAAAATGTTAAAAAAAATTAATTTGATATTCATACTTTTTAATTAAATGTTTATACTACTAAAACATAAGTTTATATTAGTACATCAGATATTATATTATTATTACAGAAAAACAAAAACGAACAAAAAGAAGATAGAGACGGAAACGTTATTGTCCGAGTCCGAAAGCAAAAGGGGGGAAGATGAGTAGAAATGAATGAGATTTTGAAGTGCAAAAGAACAAACTAAACGTGAAAAATGTCTATATGAAATGTGTGTAGGTTATGAAAAGAAAGGATTTTGCGGTAAAGAAATGTCAAGAAAGAAATGCTCTGGTTTAAAAATACGCGACAGATAATGAAAGAAAACGATATTTTTCTCATTTTTGTTTTAGTAAAAGTCGTCGTTGAATGTATATAAAAACAAAAGAGCCACTTTTTTCTACTGTTATTAGTGTGTGAGCAGAGATTTTATGGGGTAATTATAAGTCATATTCATTGTTTGCGTAATCAAATTTGTATACTGTTACAATATTTGTTACCGACCATGTAGTGTCAGGTTAAGTTGTAATGATATTTGCATAATGCAACAATATTGTAATAATATTTACAACTATACATTTTCTTGTAATATTTATATTTACTTGATTAAATTGGGTGTTCCTTGGTTTAGCAAAGCGTGATGCATTTGTAGTTGGATCAAGGAACACACCAACTGCACCAATATTGGTATCACACAGAGGCGAACTCAAGTGAAGGAAATGGGAGTCAACTGATTTTTATTTTATTTTTTATTTTTTTAATTATGTATTTAGGTATAATTTTCTATATTTTTTTATTTTTTTATTGTTAAAATTGATTCTCTATGAGAAAATTTTTATATAATTAATTCTTATTGTGTGTTTGATCTCATAATTCGAAAGTCTGGCTCCGCAGCTAATATCACACTGTATTAATAGTGTGGTGAAACTAAGAGTGTCAACGAGTACAATATTATTTTTTGAAAATCACTCCCCCACTTTTCTTTTTCTAAATAATAAAAAAAAAATTGATTATGAGATCAGTGACTCTTCACGTTTCTCTTGTCTAGTGTTATGCAGTTAAACATGTAACGGTAGGTGAGAATATAGAGAATTAGAGATTAGAGACCAAAGAGGATAAAGAAGGCAACACAAATAGTTTGGTATTAGGTGTGACATTTGCCAGCCTACTTTCCTCCCGTGTTATCCTTGAATAAATATGGTTCCGTACTAGAAGATGTGAACCGAAATGATGATTTGTCAACCATAGATAAAGTCATAAAACGCATTTTGAAAATTTGGTTCAAATATTCTGGACCATTCAAAAATAATAATTTTCTATTTTTCTATCTAAAAGAAATAGTAAAAAAAACGGATGATATGTACTAGCCCCCTAGGCGACTAGACGTGGTTCTCGAGTTGGACTCGAGTGCGTGTGTAAGGTATTCGGACTCTAACCTCTAATACTGTGTCTGTGTAAAATTGTGAACCCCCTTTTAGGCTCAGCTTTGGGCCTTATATAGGTCGGACCTTTGCTGTTGTGTAGAGCACCGACCTGGAGGGCCTGACAGTTCTGTCTGGCGAGCGAGACAGACCGTACGAAGCCTGTCATAGAGATCACTCCATATGAGTGATCTCGAATCTGGGTTGGGCCTTCTCGAGATCTCGAAGGCCTCTTGTTGGTCTTCTGTAGGCCCTTAGCACTTAGGCTTTGGTGGCTCAATTCCTTATGTTTGCCCCCTAATGTTCTTGACTTGTTTGGTGGACCGGTTCGGAGGCCCTTGTCACGAGTCCATGGCTCAGGGCCCTATCAATTGAAAAATGTAAAATTTGATTTCGAAGTCTATTTTCTTATGGATATCATGTTTAATAGTTCAGATTGTTAACTGTTTGAATTTTAAAAATAGAGATATGAATCTATAACATGGGCATAGTGGATTTTAATCGGTTCAGATTTAATTGATGCATAGTGGACCGCACGGGCTGTGGGCGGTCAGGTCTCCTAGTGGACCGCCCCACCACCTGGCGGTTCACTACAGATCTGGACCGCCAGTATGCCAGGCGGTCTGGGTAGAAATAAAAAAAAAAAATCAAAAGATTGGTTAGTTTGGTAAATTTATTTTTTATTTTGGGTATTAAAAAAAATGACCGAACCGAATCAAAGCACATGCGCAGTTAAACAAAGATTTGCTCTTTACGTGTCTTCGTTTTCTCTTATTTTGCACGGATTAATTAATTAAAGGTTATATTACTTTCTAGTTAACTACGCAAAACATTTTATTTTATTTTAACATTGAAAATTACGGATAGTACTATTTATTTGTACGACTACTGCAGGGTGCATATATTATTCTGCTAAAAAATGTGATGCCTCCTCACCCTCAATACAAGTCCCAAACACCCTGATCAAACACAACAAAAGAAGCACAAAACACTGGCCCAACCCTAACTGAACTTAAACAACACACAAGCAAACAAAATTTTGTTTTGCATCAGCTTTACAATCATAGCATACACTAAAACAAATTATCAGCCTACAGCAGTAATGGCTAGCTATTAGCAGTCGCTAGCCTGGTATTAAACAGATGAAGTTCACTCAATAGTAGAGAGGAATCTGACTCGTCCCAATCAAAATTTCCCACGCAACAATTTTCATTCAAGAACTCGCCAAACAAAAAGGGTTACATCTTTTGAACAGATGAACTGAAATGATTTTTCATACTTGGCATCTAATTAAACATGGACCAGAAAAATGGAATCCTAAAGGGGCATAAATAGTAACTAGGTATTCATGCATCAATTTCAACCTAAGGTCTTTAAACAAGAACTAGAGGCTCTCAACACTCATTGATTCATCCCAGCAGGGGGTGGTGGCATCATCTGATTTGGCGGAGGCGGGTGTCGCCACATAGGAGGTGGAGGCGGTTGAACACCTGGTCTCATCATGCCAGCATTAGGAGGTGGTGGAGGCATGCCTTGTGTCATAGGTCTGCCAAACTGGACAGGTGGTCGCATCCCTTGAGGTGGCATGTTCTGGCCCGGCTGCATATGACCATGCGGCGGAGGCCAAGACGGTGGTCCCCCCATCTGCATTGGATGAGGGTATTGGCCGGCCCCGACTAGAGGTGGGCCCTGCATGGATTGGACTGGAACTGGGGGAGGTGGCACAGAGCCGTTTGTGAAAGGCCTAGGTGGGAGAGAAGTGTGTTGCGGTGGCCCATTAGATAGACTTGGAGGCCCGCTAGCAAATAATGTGTGGGGTCGGTTCTTCTGGACTGCTGGGTTGCTCCCTGCCAGTACTCTCTCTGGATAAAGATAACCGAATTATGTTATTGGGAGATGCCATACTACAAATATCTGACTGTCATGACTAGTACTGGTACACAAGCTGTACACATCAGACTGAACTGGTACCTGGTCCCAGGTAGAGGGCATGTATGGTTATGAATGCCCTTTTGTTAATTTAATAAAAAGTTCTTCATGTTAATAATTTCTGATATTCAATTATTATATTTTAATTTACCAGGTAGTGCACAGATCCAGGCAAGACTAAGCAAGAATGTTGAATAGAGTCAAAAGTATTTGTTGGTATTGCAATACTTGCATTACCAGAAGCAAAATTACATTTTTCATGCTCTTTCCTTTTAATTCACTATATCTGTTATGAAACCCTAACTTCATGAAAGACGGAAGACTCACCGGCTGGTGTGCCATGACGCTCTCCTTTCGTGTCTTTTTTATATGCATACGAGACTGTAATCTGACGATTGCACAAATATTGACCGTTCATGGCCTGAAAATAAAACAAATATATTCTTAGTAGTTCAATCGCCAAATCAAATTTTTTTTGCCTCTTAATGAAACCCCGAGAAAAACTTAGTAGCCACATTACCAGTTCAGCTGATGAGAAAAACAAAGAAAGATTAAATGGCTGCAGTTAAGAAGGCAGTTTGCTGGTTAAACTTTTATTATCACCTATAGGTCCCCAATGAAATTATTAGAAGTCAGAATTACCTCAATTGCGGCATCAGACGAGTCAAAAGAATCATAACTAACAAAGCCAAATCCTCTCGAGTTACCAGATTCAGGATCACGCATTATCTGCAGATGACAAGCAAAGATTTAAAGCTTATGTCATAGAATGCAAATAGAGATATGGTTCAAGATAAAATACAATTATTGTATTAATTTCAGCATTTCCTATCCAATAAATGCTGGTAACGACTATAATTAACCATACAATAAACCTGCTAGTCGGAAATGAAGGTGGACAATGAATTTACTCAACACATGCAGCATTCCATTAGTAGTTGTAATAATAATAATAATGAAGAGTATTGCTAGAAAATCACCTTTGGATTAGTTACGATAACTCCAAAAGCACTGAAAGTGTCATAGAGAAGCTTCTCATCTACATCCTGGTTTAATTCAAACAAATATTACTCAGAAAAGTTGTCAGCAAGTAAACTGATTACAAGCATACAGAACAGTGAAAACTGAAAAGTAAAAGTTCCTTAATATATTCATCAGAAAGGCCTTGTACCCCTTGTTGCAAGAGAAGATTATAAACAATAATCATATGCCTTTTTGGGTTAAGACCTCATAATATGCACTGGGTAAATAATAATCAGATGCCTTTTTTAATCTTTTTTTTAACCTTTTACTATCATATTATTATATTACTTCAGTAGCAAGAAAAAACAAAGCACGCTATGAAAAAAACACACTAACTTGTACAATACGAAATGTATCATACACAGGAAGTCCAGTAAGCACCGGACAAAGTACAACACCAAATTGATATCCTCCGTTTAGAAGAAAACAAGCTCAAAATTACTTAAATTGCTTCTGTGAAAAAGAAAATTAAATAAAGCTTATCATGATGCCCTATACTTACTGGATCAAGGTTGCCTATGAAGAGGTTTGCCCCTACATCCAAGCTCTTCTTATCTTGGGAAGCCTAAAAACGAGGAAGTTATATAAATTTTACCAAAAATAATATAGACAATTCAGAAACACACAATAATAAATGGGGATTAAAGCACCCATCTCCACAGTTGAGTTTAACTCCAGTACTGGTACAGTGGTACTGTACCAGCATGAGAGAAACATGCTTACTACCCTAACAATTTTACAGGCGATCAATTTTCAAAATAAGTAACTGACCATTAAAGCCCTATAAAAATCCATATGATAGCTAAAATTAACACGTCAAGACCAATGCCATTCAGGCACCCAAAGCTTTTTACATCTCAAGTTCTCAACAATTTAGTATTCAAATTTTCAATGTGCCAAACTACGCTGAATTCCGAAATAACAATTTAGCATTAACTGACCTTGTTCACCCTTATAGGCTTTCCATAAAGCTTGATCATGTTCAAAATCTTAATCGCCTGCACATGTTAAGCATCAACATAAACAAAAAAAATTACATAAATACACCAACCGTAAATAATTACCAGAAAATCAAGTAAATATCACTATATCAGTACTTACATAGTCTGCATCTTCCTCGCTACGAAACTCAACGAAGCCATATCCCTGGTGTAGATTTGTCACCCTATCCTTTGGAACATACACATTTACTGTAAGATAAAAAAAATAAAATATTAGGTGAAAGAATCTATAAGCACAAAACAACACGAGGACAGTATGAAAACAAAAGGTGATCATAGAAAGGAGGGATAAACAACTTACCAACAGGGCCTGCTTGTACAAATAGCTCCCACAGAAGCTCCTCGCCGACCTAAAATATAGAATAAGACTATTAGGAACATAAAAAAGAACGAACAAAATACAAGTAGAATTGTAGGTAAACAATTATGGTATTTCATACAGAAAGTTCAAATAAAAAGACTGCAGCACTTCAGATTTGACAAAATAGTAAAAACAATAAAGATTTAATTTAAAGTGAATCAACTCCCTATAGAGAAATATCCTGAAGTGTCCGACTTTCAATGTGAAAGAGGGAATGTATTTGGGCTCCAATCGGAACGTGGAAGAAAATGATGAAATCAAATTTAGAAATGGAATTCGCAGTGAGTGGCTGATTCGAAGCAGAAAAGCAACGAGAAATGATTTCAGTCAATGGGATTTCAGGGAGACCAAATCGCTTGACAAAATCCTCCACATATTGATGGAATTTGGGTGAGAATCGTACGGAATAAAATGACAGGACTTTTCTTCTCTGCTAGGCTGTTTAGGGTACCATTGTTGTTAGAGGAGAATCAAAATAGCCGACTAGATTACTCTTCCTCCTCTACGTGAACTCTCTTTCGTTCTATTTTTTTTTTTCTTTCTGTTATTTCTGCCAAAGCCATAAACCCTAGTTGATGGTATGGATGGTAAATTATAAGAATTAAATGTCTTTGATTTTCACCAAATGAATTCCATCGGTGAAAACATTATTTCCAATCTGAAAATTACAATTCTAATTCATTTCTATTGAAGTCATCTCTATTGAATTGAATTGAATTGAAAATTTGTGCTTCTTGGTTCCAATCAGAGTTTTAGTATTTCAACTAAAGCTGGTGTCTCATTATGGGATATGTCGAGCACCAGAACAAAAACTAAATAATCAAAATCTGCTGTCTGTACAACAAGATGAGTGCATTAGGGAAAATTCGTTGCTACTTGCATTTAAGGATTTGAGTTTAGGTACCAAAATAATAAGAAAGGGAAAGCAGGCCAAAATTTTTATCTCCAACTTCCAAATATATTACGTAAATATGGACTTTCCTTGAAAAACCATGGACTTCTTTCTTTACCCTTAAGTTAAACATCTTTTGAGTAAAATAAAAATATTTCCAGAAACCTGTTTTCTCTGAACTCAGTACACTAAAATGTGATTTGAGAAGGAACTAATCATTCCCTGAATTCCGAGTTGCCACACAAACAGCTTAAATCTCTACATAATATCAAAAAGCTCAAGGATGTCAAAGAGCAAAGATCACAGCTTCCATATATTAAAACTAAATTTCATCCAGTAACATGAACTCCATGTTTGGCATAGAATGGGTGGAAAATGGAGACAGTAAGCTTAGGGCTCCAGTCTGACATTTGAAGAACAGGATGAAGTATTTTAGGTCTTACTGTCTTTAGTTTTTTCTTGATTGTTGCTTATTTTTGTGAACTGGTAAGTGTTTGATGTTTGAACTGTTGGCAGGTGTGTTTTGCTTTATGCTAGGTGTGCAGATAGTCGTAATATGGTAGCTTCTATGGGCACAGTATACCTCTTGTATTTGCTTTATCATGGTATGTAAAAAACATGTACGGGTGATACCAGAGGTTTGGTACCAGTCCCTTATGATCTGGTTTCTTGAATGCAAATTGCACTATTTTAACTAAAAATTTCTAGAGTTACCTGATCATTTCCTCATGGGTGAGCAACAGTTAAGTTCAGAAATTACCATAATTATTACAGTACTCTCTTTTTTTCTTAGTTCTGACAACTATTGACAAAAGTAAAAAGAAAACCCTAGACAATGACTGAAACAAGCAACTATAACAGCGAAAAGTGAAAGAGAGAGAGAACCTGAGGGTCGAGGTTACCGACGTAGACGGTTGCGTCTTGGTTCCTCTCCGCCGAATGCTGCCCTAACAGATTCGCTCCCACTCCCGGCGCTATTCGCGTCGTCATTTCCGCTCACCTAAAGCCTAATTAGTCTCTCTACCTTTATTCGTCACTCTTTCTTTCTCTCTAACCCCGCCCAACCGCCAAGCTTGCACTCAAAAATGGAGGCTGGAGGGAAGAGAACAACCCGCAAATCACTGGGGGAGGTATAGACTATGGTCGTATAGTCGTATAGACGTATAGTGGGTGTTCATCGATTCGGTTCGGTTCGGTTTCAAAAATAAGAACCGAATCAAATCGATGTAGCATTGCAACTAAACCGATCGAACCAAAGTTTTATTTCGATTTGTTCGTTTCAAACTGAAATATGTTAATTTTTTTATTTAAGCAATTAATTTTTAATAAATCAAAATATATTAAGAAATAAATCGAAATATTTAAAGCAATTGATTAAGAAATAAACCGGCAAGATCCAGACCAAATTTATAATATATAAAAGTTCGATCAGTTTGATTATTTCGATTTTCAAAATTTTTAAACTGAACCGAGTCAAAATTATAATTCAGTTTTAAAAAATAAATCAAACTGAACCATTAAAACAAAAAAATCGAACTGTTTAGTTCAAACAAAGTTTCAAACTAATTCGGTCCGGTTCAAAATCGACTAAACCGGACTCAATGTCAGGACTCATAAGGTTTCCACTTTCCAGTTAAGAGTCGAGTCATGCCGCGGCCTTTGGTGTTGGGCTTTTCTTACTAGGCTCAGAAAGATCCATTTAAGCCCATATAAACTAATCCACGCTTGTAGTCGTAAGATCCATTTAAGCCCATATATAATGTCATCCGTACTAAATTCTTCTTAATTGCATTTACAGTGTGTTGTTTTGAGTTTTTTGATGTTTTTAAATAATTTATGCAACGTTTATGATTAATCACCAAAAAGGCAAAAACTAACATATAAACTCTTTAACTTCTATCTTCTACATTTGCAAAAATATATCCGTGCTAATTAAAACAAAAGGAGGGTTCAAATAATTTTGCTCCAAATTACGCTTCAAATTCTAATTTGCCTCCGACTCTTCAATCTTCATTTCTAAAAATGCGCACTCAAGTATTTTCTTTTTTCTCTAGTAAACAAAGAGTGAGTCTATGGTACTGTGCATATTACGATTTGTTACTGTGCTACGGCTCTATATTTGAGTTTTCAAATCCTAACGGTCAATCCGAACCGTTCATCTTGTTCTCTATATTAATATGTGTTTGGAGACCAAATTTTACATTTTTTGAAATTTTTTTACTATTTTTTTAGATTTATTGAAAATCACTGTTTTTGGATGGTCCAGAATTTTCAGATCAAGTGATTTTCTAAATATCTAAAAAAATAGTAAAAAAATTTCAAAAAATGTAAAATTTGGTCTCCAAACACATTAATATGGAGAACAAGATAAACGGTTTGGATCGACCATTATGATTTGAAAACTCAAATATAGAGCCGTAGTACGGTAACAACCCGTGATATGCATAGTACCATAGACTCACTCGTAAACAAATTAGGCAGAAAATTGGAACCTATTTGTCCTCTCCATCTCAATGAGATTGCTTTTGATTTCCTCCCGTGAATGAAGTTACCATAGTTCTTTCTCCTTCCCCTCTTTTGCCACTGCAGTTGCTCCCTCCGCCATGCCCACCACCGAACCAGCCAAGCTTCCAAGCTCTGTCGATCCCTCACTGCCACCATCTCCTTTCTTTCTCTGACGTAATTTACTTTCTTTAAGTTCCAATTAAATTTCTTCAAAATACAAGATTAACGAAATTCAAATATCAATCAAGATGCTTAATCTTATCTCATTTTTTTTTAAATGCCAAGATGCTTAATCTTATCGACAAATGGAATTTCCTCTGAGAGCACTTGAAAAATTTCTTTCAATCTACTGTGTGCAATGTGCACATGAAAATTTTGAAATAGGATTCCCTCTGAGAATCTAGGCACCACCAACAAATAAAATTTCAATTTCTTTTTTTACTAATCTAAAAATAGTCAAATCAATTTGGGGTTCAATCAAAAACCAAATTATGTACTTTTTATGTATGCAGATTGGAAGCATTGTATTTATACAAATAATTAATATAACTAAACATATATAATGCATAATATATTTAACCAAACACTATTCCATTTATCCATGTATAAAAAATTTCTTGCTATAATAAACAGATGCAATAAATATGTGATGAATATTCTGCCACAACGAATTTACAGTGATTTTGTGTGTATTAGTTCATGTTATTTTTTTAATTTAGGCTGAAGTTATGAAATTATCAAACTGATAAGTAAATTCAAACTCATGTATTTTTCAGGTATATAAAATTATGAATACAGAATCAAAGTAGAATATTATGTAGAAAATTATGTCGGAATATATTTATAATACATTTGTGGTGTGTGTTTGTTGTTGTGGCCGACTCAACGCCAGGGGCGGAACTAGGTACAATCGAAGGGCGGCCAGGCACCCCCTATAAAATCGGAAGTTGCTTATTGGGATGGTTTTTTTTATATGGTTTTTTACATATGCATACCGATTGGCATCCCCCATGCGGTTATTCTTTCGTCTTTCGGCGGCTCGGCCCTCCAAATTTAAATTCTAGTTCCCCCCCTTCTCAACGCGGCACTGCTAGCTATGGTACACATTGTGGTGATGTGAAGGGGCTCAAGATTAGAAATATTTGAGCAAGTATTGTTTCTACGTATAGTAGTTTTAAGAGTTTTTAATTGAAATTTTGGTTTCTGGTTATCGGACGTTAATTTTTTTTTTTCTTCTTTTCTTAGATTTGTAGCATTTTATTCTCGTCGGTACATGAAATTCTTTCTTTTGTTGACAACACATCAATTATAAAGTTTATTCGGTCAAGTCTGATATTTGATTGTGAATACTAGAAGAGGAGGATTCCAATGCCTCATTTTTGTACGAGGAGAGTTACAATGCTTCATGCGTTTTATATCTCATCATATCTTATATGTTATATTTTCATTTTTAAAGTCTAAATTATCTATCCAAACCGTTTAACATAATATCTATACTAAAATATGATTAGAGATGAAATTTTATAATTTTTGAAAAGAAATTTATTATTTTTTAAGATGGAGTAGAAAATCACTGTTTTTTTAACGGTTCAAAAACAGTGATTTTGTATCTATCTTGAAAAAAAGTAAAAAACTTTCAAAAAATATAAAATTTCATCTCCATACATATTTTAGTATAAATATCATATTGAACGGTTCGGATCAACAATTTAGACTTTAAAAACAAAGATAAACCTTTGCGTACCTCATCATACCTCATATTTTATATCTTTGTTTTCAAAGTCCAAATTTTGTACTAGAAAAATAAGCTGGACAGAAGATAATAATGGGGTCTCCAATCATGTAATTAAGCTCTAAAAAGGATATATGTACAATGTTAGCAGAAATAATCCAGTAATCTGCAATATCGCAAAACTAAATCAAGACAATATGAAGTGGACATGAACCACAATTCATATCACCAAGGTAACTCAAATTTTGAGCTTAGATCGGAACCATCCGATCTGTTTTGAGTTGGCCTGGATTCTGATCAGCCAAACTAGATCCAAACTCAAAATTTTAGTTACCTCAGTAGATCCCAACTCCATAAATCACCAGCAATTAAATGACCACATAATGTAAAAAATATATTTATTTTTTCATACTAAGAAGTGAAGAACCTTTTAAGTTGCATCTTCATACAACTAAAAATATCATACAACTAAAAATACAAATACCCAGCCAACAGGCAAAACATTATTACCAGCTCTGTTTTTAGATGTATAATTTGGTTAGCCTCTTTGTTCAGACAAAGCAAACATACTGTCGAACCATTATAATTTATTGCCAACCCCAAAAATAAGACCAAAAATGCAATACTAACGAATAACACCACATGATATTGAGAAACTTCTGTAGTTAAAATGTTCAATCAAAAATAAATAAAAAACACGGCATCACATGATTCACATCTCATGCTAGGCGTTGATTCTTGATGGATCCCCTACAGCCCTATCCATTCTGTCGTACCATTCACCAATCTTAGTATTTTCCACTAAATCTCTACCAGCTTGTAAGTATCGTATAGGCCTTAGCACACCAAATACTGCTAGATCTGCCAAGTTTGGCTTTGAACCACCTGTACAAAACAAAACGAAAAAAAGAGAAAAAAAGAGAGAGAGAGATATCAGGAGTTTGACATCCAACTAAGCAAGAACATATGCAAAATATGACAAAAAAAATGGTTTCATGCCAGCACATATTCTCGTCTATGGTTTTCCCAAAACTTCAAAATTACAATCTTTTTCATCATTGTTGTGTAGAGGCAGACAGACAGGTGTAACGGTTAGCTCAGGAGTGCAAAAATATTTCATATGAATTTCTTTAATTCCACCACCATCATTTCATATTAATTTCACTCTAGCCATGCATTTAGCTTTGAGCCACAATTCTATCAAGAATCCCATGAAAACAACAAGAACAACAATAAGACAAGAAGGTACCTAAGAAATCTCTTCCATTAAGAACTTCAGTCCAAGTATTGGCAGCATCATACAAGGCAGCACGCTCATCAGTGATGTTGTACTTCTTCTTCAACTTTTTCGCCACCATATACATTGCAGCTGCACCCATGTATTTTACCGCAAACTTTTCCGTGAAGCTAAAGTTCCCTGCATACAGAGAGAAGTATTTATACAATCCGTTCTTTATTTCACATCCAGACATCTTCTGGAATGACTGGGATGTTTTCATCTTTTTGGTAATGAGTACTTTCAAGAATTTCCATTCTTAAACATTACATTGAATTGCATATCAATCCAATCTATGGGATTAAAGATGAGCAACCAAAACATTTTAATAGGGATAACAAGTAGAATAGGTAACAGTCAAATTCTTAATGTTTTCTAAAAGGAAATAAAATAAAAAACCATTCTGACCCCCTGACTCACCAGAAGGTAAAGAAAACAGGCTAATGTATAGGGTTAATGAATTGGAAACAGGCTAAATCAGATTATATCATGCCTGAGAATTTTTCTACAAAAAAGATGTAGTTCTGAGCACCTGACCCACCACTAGGCCAACAAAAAACATACAGTTAAACAGCTGTTATATATGGCCTGGCCGGGCCAGGTCGAACCCATTATTTGGCATGTGAACCTATCCATTTAAGTTGGCTTTAAATAGTAAATACCTATCAGACCATATATTTTTCAATAAAAAAAAATATAGAAATAACAAGAAGAAAGCCAGTCCAAATTTAGACATCTTATCAGAACAAAAGTACAGATTAAAAGGTCAGATGTGACCTGAGCTACCAACTTACCAATTTTTGAAAAGTAATCAAAAGATTCAAGAGCCTCGGCAGTGGTTCGATATATATTTGGAGATAACATGTGCACCAGGTGATCATCAACCCACCTAAATTAGAAAGAACAAGGTTCAGCTATGAAATATGACAATATCATTTCAGCACCAAATATGCATTTTCAAAGCTAAATATACCTGCGCCACTCTGCTTCTTCCTCATTAGTAGCAGCATCATTGGGATTAATTCTATGATTCAATTTGTTGATTATTTCTGCAAATGTAAAATAGCAGCATGTGTGAAATTAATGCTAGAAGAGCTGGTATACGTTAAGACAATTTGATCTTCAGTCTAGGATATTAATTACAGTTTTTGCAGGTGATATCTTTCCTCTGCCCATATTGCAATTGTTTTTATATACCTATCTGGGGCATTGTAATAAATTATCTCACAATTGAAAATGAAAGAAAAATGAACAGCAATATTGTACCAGGGATTGTGATCCTCAACACTGCCGAGGATCTCAATCCCTGGACCAGTTCCTATGAACTGTGTAGGGTGATACACCAGGCACACAACCAATTCCATCCATACAACCATTACAAGAACAAAACCAACTAGCTTTTATTCCAGAGATTACAGAGGAAAAAAAAGGCAATTAAAGTAACAAAAGCTGAGAACCAGCTTGTTTCTGATACCAGTATATCCCAACGAACTTATTTTCAAAAGTTCAATATTACAAGAACGTCATATGCCAAAATTTCATTCAAGCTTGAAACAGCAAATTCAAACAGTTGGATTATCTCAACTACATGCATATAAAAAATTGTTAGCTTTAAATGGCATCAAGAGCTGGAAACTCTGATATATTTTGGCCCATTAATTTTGGGGCATTTGATGCCTATCAAATTTAGGAAAAAAATGATGCAATATTTTGTGTTTGCAAGCATACTACATTATATGCCTAACACATCCGATCACTTGGCTCTTTCGGATGAATGTTAAAAAATTCATTAATTTGATATTTAGTTTCATTGGAAATGATTTGGCATCAAAACCTTTGCAATTAAATCTCCTCCTCATAAAGCATTATTATCCTAATCTAGCAAAACAAAATAGGATTCAAGATTTAGGACGGAAAATGATGCAAAAAAAAGAGCGTACCTGAAGAATCAACCAGCTGTTCACCATCAACGACCAAAATAGGAACTTTCTTGTAATCAGACCACTTGATCTCCTTTTTGCTTAAAGGATTTACTTCAACTACTTTGTAAGGTATATCATGATAATCCAGGAATGCTGATACATCAAAGTATTAATTAGGCCAATAGAAAAAAATATTAGAACTATAATCACTGGGACACTATCAAAATCATAATAGTTGATTGGCCTAAACATGAAAAATCCAGATCCCATCCAATGCAAATAGTGATGCAAGAGGTGGCTCTTTTTTTTTTCCTTTACCAACATTTTCAGTTGGAGAATACACTTGGTCAAATTAGTGTATTATACAATTCCAATACTTCCAAAGAAATAGATGGAAATTCATACCTCTAACCTTATTGCAAAAGGGACAAGCCTGATACTGATACAACACAACCTCCTTAGGCAATCGATCCGTTGGCGGTCGCTCCTTTGCCTCTGCCACAGTAGAAAAAGTCAAAGAAAAAGACACCGCTCCCGCGATTCCTACCGGAACCGATTTAACAGTGGCCGCATTGGGAGGGAACCACCATCGATTTCGCCGCTCCGCTGCTAGCGCCGCAGTGGAAGCTCCAGCAAACGACGAAGGGATCCCTCGAGGCAAGAAAAGTGCGCGCGAGATTAGACCCTGTGCTGCTCTCGCTGTTCTCATTTTTCTCTCGATTTCTCCTTCCAGTCGCGACTCGCGAGCTCTCAAAATGAAAAGAAGCGCCTAGACAGCTAGACTAGTTAAAACCCTGGAAGGAAAATACTGCCTAGGTTTGGTGTACAGAATGGTTGGCGCAGTTCGCAGATTGATGCAAAATGTAGATCCTTTACTAGGCTGTTCAAACGGTTCGATTTTTAATTTAACTGGAAAATTTTGGTATAAATGGATGGATTCGATTTAGATTTTTCAAAAATGATCAAATCAAACTGATCGATTTTTATTGGTTTAACTCTAATTTTTTAAGTATTATAATAATTTTATTAAACTAAACCGAACTTCAATTATTATGTATGACAATGTATTCAATTCGTTAATAATGATAGATTTATTTCAGTTTGAATTGAACAAACTGAAATTTGTTCGGTTCGGTTCTTAATTGGTTGATAGGTTTAATTAGTTTGGTTTGATTCTATTTTCAAAAATAAAAATAAAAAGTTTGAATTAATCATTTTACTTCAGTTTGAAATCGTTTAAACACCCCTACCTATTAGGCTATTACTGCCTAGTCATTGTCTCAACCCTTGTTATGTACGAATGGACCGGATCCTCGAAAAGAATTCTTTTAAACCCCACGTGATTTGGTGGCTTGTTAAGCACGACGAAGAGTGTAGTTTAAGGGTGTGATATCCCCTGAAATAATACAAGACAATCAATTTAATGGCCATTTTCGAATCTCAAAGCACTCGAACTGAGAAGAGAAATATGGTTTTAGTAACAGATGAGGAATAGCAGAACGGACTGCATATGGCTGACCGTGTAACACTTCGTTTGGACAAACGCCACAAAAGAAAGGTCAGCTATTATTGGGCTGATTACACAAAAATAAAACTATTATTGGGCTGGTTTATAAGGCAGATAATGGACTCTAAGAAACATTTTTTTTTTTTAACATGCTGAACTAATTAGCATACAGTATCCATCAGACTCGGTCCAATGGACATCGATCTCAAATTATTCTCCATCCGAATTGATTCGGATTATGATCGCAATGTCCGGATTCAAACTTAAAACTTTACATTACTTTTTAAGGATCCGGACCCGTTATCCCTAGATCACTCCCCTACTCCAGAGTCCAGACGGATTTTTTTTTTTTAAATAGTATTTCTTTAAATTATTTCAACGGAACAAGTCTTCTTTGAACAGATTTTCGAAAACTAGACTCCACCGATCTCTAGAATCGGTGGAGCAAAAAAACCCCACCTACACCGGTCCTAGGGACTGGTGGAGCCAACATTTACCCCGCTACCGATATGTTGCACCAAAACCTACACCGATCCACAGGATCGGTGTAGCTTCAAAAAACATCTCCATCGGTCTTGTGGACCGGTGTAGGTTTACAGTTTGGAGAAGAAAATTTCTCTGTCGTGTGGTCCTGCGGCTCAGATTTAATTAAACGTTGTCCCGTCAAAATTGGACCTTTACTCTTCTCCAGTCCCACGCTCTATTCTCCAGTTGCGTACCTTCTTCGCTTCGCTCTTCGATCCCTCGGTGGAGGCTAGTTTTCGAAAATCCGTCCAAAAAAGACTTGTTCCGTTGAAATAATTTAAAGAAATACTATTTAAAAAAAAATCGTCCAGACGTGATGTGGATCACTAATTCACTACAACAAAAAATAGCGCAGTTTAATGGGCAGCTTTAAAATTTTGTACTAAAGAAAAAGTTTATTGCTACGAGAAGCTACACAATAAAAACAAGTTATTTAATTTTTGCGTTTAGAACTTTAGATTGAACATGAGGTCCACTGTTTTGTTCAAATTTTAGAACAACAAAAAGGTTGGTACTACTTATTTGGGGTGACCGTTTGAAACTGCCGTACACGACAATAGGATCAAACTGTGGTATTTATTTGGATTCGTCATTTGAAACTGCAGTACAAGCAATAGGAGCGTAGTTTCAAACTACGATTTTGGTAAAAAATGATATTTTTCAGAAAGAAAATAAAAAGATTAAGTAGTTTTTTTTAAGATGGTAAAATAAAAATCAGATCAAGCACTTTATCAGAACTATTGTATCTCTACAAATAATATACACAATCAGTTCAGATGCATGGTTATTCCAATGTGCTAGTATGCTCTGGTGATGAGCATGTATTAAACACTCAATTTCAAAATGAAATAAGACAAACTATAAAAGAATTGGAGGGCTGACTTGCAAATTTACCATTTACCAGCCAGTATTGATGATGGTACTTAGCAATGAATTATACAAACGCCGTTTCAAAATGAATGTTGCAATATTTTATTTTTGATTTTGTTACATCTCAAATCTCAGCTACTGTTTCTTATTTACTCTTTTTTTTTAGTTTTTTTTTTCATGTAACTAAAAGAATTGGAACAAAATTTTTTTTAAAGTTCTTTATTTTATTAATTATTTTTTTGTTAATTTTAAATTAATTGAGATAGATAATGAAGAGAGAGTAAAGAGTAAAATAAATATTTGGTGAAAAAAATTCTCTCACCGAATATTATAAAAGTTTATCTGAAAATAACACTCCCCTTTACTTTTACCTTCCAATTGTAAATAAAATATTATCTTTCAAAGAAAAGGATAGAAAATCTCTCAAATCCAATAAGAGACTGACATCTCCCATCGCCTTTCTCTGATCACTTGCTAAAACGGAATTAATTATTAGCCTAATCTAATCTAGTGTGCTTCTGCTTTTGGAAATAAATATTTCCAACTTGTTAGCTTTTCATGCTTTTCAGGCTCACGCTCTCCCCTTTCACTATTCTCTCTCTCTATGAGGTTATGGTTTCAGGTTACTTGTGGTTGCCTACTCTGTGGCAAATTAAGTGGCATGTATATTTGTTTCTTCTGAGACTCAATCATTAATAATATTCTTAAAAAAAAAAAATCTGAATTTCGAGCATGCGATATATTTCATATAAAACACATTTCTTTTATATACATAATAGAAGAGGAGGGTTCAAATGCCTCCATCATGCTTCCATTTTTAAAAACTTAAATAACTCAAAGTTTAAAACTTAAATGTCAACATAAAACTATTAGATACGAACTACATCATTTTATCTATGCACGTGTAAACAAATTATAGCATTTCAACTTTGTTTTGATTGTCATCTTGAGCTTGTAAAAATGTATACTAATGTAGATAATTTATAGACCTTGATTTTTCAACTTATTGATTCATATAAAAGAAAAATCAAAATGTGATAATTTTTTATAGCCACATATAGAAAATAACATAGATCACATCTAACGGTTTTATTTTGATGTTTAAGTTTTAAATTTTGAGTTATTTAAGTTTTTAAAAATGGAGGCATAATGAAGGCACAAAAATGGAGGCATTTGAACCCTCCTCATAATAGAATTAGGTTTAAAAGTTCTCAACTGTTTGTGTTTATAAACTTAATTTATCTTCTATGCGAGACATGATTAGTTTGTACATGTTACTTATATTCTTTGCACTATTATTTTGAGTAAAAATTAGAGATCAAGCCACCCAACTACTTAATATCTACAAATGATTATCTCGTTTGAATTTAAAATTTGTAACTTCTCGTATGGAGGGCATTGTCTTTACCACTAGATCAAATGTTGATGTTTATAAAAGAAAACAATTATAGTTGATATGCATGAAAGTTTACATATGATTCTAAATTTAACATAGCTTTTTACTGCAAATTTACATTAAAACAACGTCATTTGTATTGCAAAAAAAAGTTAAAAGAAAATTATATATGAACAATGTTACCATTTTTTTTAGCATTAGTATTTTAAAACTAAATATTTTATAGTGAAAGTTTAAAGGCTAAGTCATCGATGTCCAACTATTTAATATCCACAAGGGATTCCCTCATTTGAATTTTCGAACATGCATGCGATCTTCTGTATGGAGGGCATTGCAGCTGATTCTCAATTACAATAAATTGACTAACAAATAAAATAGCAAGTAATTATTGTTCCCATTAAATAAAATCAAATAATTCTCATTCGAATTATTGTTGATACCTTGCGAACATTATGCATCACGATGTTTTTTTCCCATTAAATTTGCTACAAAATCGTTGTATTAATTGTGAGCATGAATATTAATGTAATGAACATCAATCTATTCAATTAATCAAGAGAACGAAATTTCTTAGTCCTAAAATGAGAAACAAGGTTTTTCCTTTTTATCAAGTTACTCATAACTTTGTTATTTTTTTAGATGCATAATAGATTTCAATTCCCGTCAGCTCGCACGAGATCATCATTTGCCACTCGGGTAACAATCATAGTGACAAAGGAATAGTCGGGTTTGGTTCGGAAATGTCAAAAATTTGTGATTCGAGTATAATTCAGTACAATAAAGAAGCAACAAAAAAAATCCCCAAAATAATTTTTTTTTTTGACATTTTTCTCGCGAATAAATAAAACATATTATATGTTTTATTGCATTTTATTCAAAGTTTGGTTCGATAACGTCAAAAAAACGAATAATACGCGAATAAAATGCAAATTCCTCGCGAGTCTTGTCACTATGTAACAATCATATATAGTGACAAATGAATTATTCGGGTTCAGTTCGACGAGGTCAAAAATTCATAATTCGGAAATTATTCGGGTATAATTCGAAAATGATTCTGAATTATTCGGACCAGAGATCTCGGTCCTGTAAGAGGGCAAAAAAAAAAAAAAAAAAACAAAAAAAAAATGTTATGGGAAAAATTCGGAAAAAAATCACGAATAATTCGGAAAATTCGCGAATTATTCGGGTTTAATTAGGTCAAAATCCGGTCAACCAAATAATTCGGCATTCGATTTGGCATCACCAAAAAAAACAAATTATTCGAGTTTAATTTACAAATAATTCACAAATCTTGTGACTATGCTAACAATGAAACCATTATTTCAGATAGAACAACCATATACAGAACGTTGCAGAAGACTAGTTCTCATCTTAGAAAGGGACCGACAGTGTTACCCATATAATTAGTATAATCAAGTTAATTTGGGTAATCAACAAAGCAAAAAGTAGTAGATAGGCGGAACCCACTATTGGTGCAACAGGGCTTTTCAATGCACATAATATTTTATTTTTCTCATATATATTGCCTATACGTTGGATAAGGGTATTGACAGAGGTATTTTGACTTTATGCAGAGTACTATCAATATAATCAAAATGAAAAATATATACCATTGCGCTGTATAAATATGAAAGAGCTCTGTCAATATCCTTACCCGATACATTATTGCGATGATCCTCTCGGTGGAGTATTGCTTATAAATGGAGAGCTCTCATGGTTGCAAGTAGTTAAGGTGGATGTTATTTGGTTAATAGCTCCTCTCTCTCTATCTCTCCAATCTCAACCAATACTCCTCACAATGATCGGAACGGATTTAAGGACCGGGAGCAAGAGGAAGAAGAGATGGATAGGGTAGAATTTCCAATTAATTAGCGTATTAATTAAAAGGAGGCAAGTCAATTGGGCTAAGGGAAGGCCAAGCCTTTCTTCCTGCTTTGGTGTTAGTATTTGGTGTGCGCGCACGTGCGTGCGTGCGTGTTGGTCGATATTTATATTGTGTATTTGGTGTTAGTATTTGGTGTGTGCGCGCGTGCGTGCGTGTTGATCGATGTTTACGTTGTGTATTTGGTGTTAGTATTTTGGTGTGTGCGTGTCCGTATATGTGTGTGATTGATTCCATATTTACATTGTTTTCCTTTTCTTTTTGTATGTGACCATGTAAGTGTTTCTTAATAAGGAATTAGTAATTTGTGTGTGCGTTGTTAATATATAAAAGTTTTAAGGAACTTGGAAATAATTATTTAAGGTGCAGTTAATTAAATTGAACTGAATCAAAATACAGATGTTGAAACAGAGACCCTCTTAGGAACAAGAAACCTTGAGGGCCTTATCTGATGAAAATCAGACAGTAATAACACACTCAGTCACTCGCTGTTATTTTGGATTCTGGCTAGCGAATCTGATCTGATCACTGCGAATTTAGTCGAACACAGTTTGCAGAAACTACTTATATCTAGTCCGGAATCCCGATATCAGCAAAGGATCCGTTCATTTGATAGCAAATTGGCATAAATTGAATCAATTAATCTGTAGAAATATCGAAAGCCGGTTTCATAATCCTTGAAGATAACTTTCCAGATCATGATTTTTTTTTTCTGCTGTTTCTTTGGTTGTTAAGGTAAAATTAGATTTTATGAAACTGGATTTAGAGGTGTCAGAAAAGACATTTTAAGATAAGCCAGAAGCACTTATTTTACCCAAAAATAAAAATAGCTTGCACACTATATTCCTAGATCAAACATTCTAAGAACTCAACAAAAGCACGATACACATGAGCTTAAAGATTTACTTGATAAAATTTCTCTTTGTTATCATACTGACTACAGTTATGTAGTTCAATTATCATTTTTGTTGAAGCGTGATACCTTATAAATGGTTGTAACTTGTATATATATATTGTTAGTATTTGATAAGAACTTAATATATTTAATAGTGATTTGTGAAAGGAAGAACACAAATTTAACTTCAATTATCAATATTCTTTTACTCCCTTACTCTCCTACAAATTACAAATGACAACATCTCAATTTATAGACTACATGGCGCTCTTTTGAGAATGATAACAATAATTATTTTTTCACTCCAATATATACCATGAGGTGAAAGTTCCTGACCTCATTCTGAAACAAAATACAAAAATTAATAAAGTACTTATTTACCTCCTCATAATTCATCTAACTATTCTTAATTTAAAATTTTCAACTGAAGTGAATTTAACCAAAATCTATTGAAACACTATAATTTCATATCAAGTACATCACACGGATGTATTATTCTTAGTTCAAGCATTCTAAGAACTCAGCAAAAGCACCGAAAGATGAACCTCCTTCTTTCATGGCCTCAATTGCACTCTCCTTCATCTTCATCATCCGATTCCTGAGTTCCACAGCCCCCTGTGACTCAATGATCCATTTCACTTTAGCTTCTAATTCATCCGCCCGCACAAAATCTTCGTCATACCCCTTCAATTCGATGCCGGCCTTCATTTCTTCTACCAAGAACACCTTATTCATCTTCTGCTCTGCATACAACGGCCAACATATCATCGGTACACCAAAACTCACCGCCTCCAGTGTGGAATTCCAACCACTGTGACTCACAAAACCACCAACTGATTCATGTTTTAGAATCTCGACCTGTGGAGCCCAATGTTTTACAATCATGCCCCGATCTCTGGTTCTGTCCAAGAACCCTTCTGGCAACAGTATATCGAGATCTGGGTCAGTGGTTGGTATGGAGATTTTGGCAGGGTCAGGATTTGATGGGCTCCGCACAACCCACAGGAATCTCTGGCCACTATTCTCTAACCCGATTGCAATCTCCTTGAGTTGCTC
The DNA here is from genome assembly GCF_964058835.1 of Carex rostrata. Lineage (NCBI taxonomy): Eukaryota > Viridiplantae > Streptophyta > Magnoliopsida > Poales > Cyperaceae > Carex > Carex rostrata. The sequence goes on along the minus strand of NC_135920.1, from coordinate 3,099,838 downwards.
TACGGGAAAGGAACCCATGCTGCCAAAGCAGAGAAATACCACACTTTCATTTGGTTGAGCATCCAGCCATGATAGACACGGATGCTGCTCTTCCTTTTTTTCTCTACCAGCAACTAATGGGCCGATGCAATAAATAGATGGTGGGGAACGATTCGGCAAACAGAGCCCATTTTTCAGAGCCATGACAGCTCGAGGCTCCAACGACTCAAATGAATTAATAAGTATTCCCTTTCCCTCTGGTAATCGATCACAGAGGTGCATCATAAATTTATACTGCTCTGTTTCGGGGTCAGAAAATTCTTTTGGGAGATCCGATGCTGGTAATGGTGGAACACCAGGGAAGAGTAGCGGGGTTTTACCAATGTCCTTCAGAGCACCAATAGAGCGCGTGGCAAAATATGTCGGAAGTTGCAAAAATACAGCCAAGGTTGCAGCACCACATGTGAAGAAAAAATAGGCAGGAATGCCAAACTCAGAAGTCACATCTAGTGCATCGACACAAAACATGTCTAGAACAACACCAGAGATTGGTGAGGTTTCAGACTGCTCTACCAGAAACGAGCGAAGACTGTCATTGTTGAGTTTCAACATGTTGAATAAGTTGACAATTCGTACTGGGTGCGGATTTGTCGGAGGAGACTGTGGGAGGATGTGAAATGAGATGTTTGGATTGGAATTGCAAATTTCTGAGACCAAGTCTGATGCGGGTCCGACAGTCATCACAGGTATGGAGACGGAGATGCCCCGGCGAACAAACTGCTTGGCTAGTTCTACCATTGGCACAAGGTGACCAGCACCCATGGAGGGATACAAAACCACCTTCTTGCTCTTCATCAATAATTGATTGATTAAGGGATTTGCTATGTGACAGTATGGTTTGAGAAAAACTTGCACGTCTAGGGCTTCTTTAATAGTAATTTGTTGTGGCTCAGAATTTGCTTCTCTCGAGTTGAAAGAAACATAGCAACACACGCAATTAATACGATATGAAGACTCTGGTTCAGTTTTTTCTATTTGGGGTGGAACAAGTTTGAGAAAATAAGAAAATGGATACATGGAATTGCTTCTCATCTCCGAATCTTACCATCGTTAGACACCATGAATATGCAAACTGCAGCATAAAAGAGTTTTTTTGTTTAATTAGTCAAGTGCCAGACATGTATTGCCGTGGGGATTGAAAGTCTATTTTGATCTATTTCTTTAAATGTAATTAATTTAATGATTGATTACACAATTATGTATTAGTCAATAATGAGAGCAAACGAGAACCTTAGTGTTTGATCCTAAAAATATACCAAGATGACTACCCATATTTTAAAAAAAATTATGATGAATTGTTTAATAATAACTAATTTCAAATATAGTTATGTAACAAAATATTGTTAATCTTAGGGAAGGCCAGTGATATAAATATGGAGTCATGTTTATCTAATATAAAACCTTAGATGCTTCTTCAATAAAAAATATATTTATATAAGGCTATAAGAGTAAGGCTTGGGTGTTAGAGATAGCATAAGATTATATGTGTTACGGCTTTAAAAATCTATCGTATAAATTTCGAACTTTGATTTAGGGGTGTCAATGACATCCGTGTACCCATTTATCCTATTTGTATCGTATTCGATAAGACGGGTATGGGTAAGATTTTTTTTCGTTAATTGATTGGGTATGAATATAGGTAAGGATTTTTTTTTTGTTAGATAAACGAGTATGGGTACAGATAAAGACTATTTCGTACCCGTTGCGTCACGGGTAATTATATCATGAGAAAATGTATGCATTTTATTGAAAGAATAATATTATGCTAAACATTGTACTTTTTATTTGAATGTTTTGTTATTTAACAAATTGAATTTGTTAGAAAAGATACTTGTGATTTTTTTTTTGCTTCATAAAAAACTATTAGTTAGAATTGATTGTATATTTGTATTTTAATTTGATATTAGTAATTGTGATTGCTTATAAATGGCATGACAAGTTTCGATGGTTTATTTGTAAAAAAATAATAAAACTATTATATTTATATTTTTTTTGTTATTCGTCTACTACCGTTTCGTTATCCACTAGTTTTAACGGGTATGGATAGGGTAGAGTAAGACATATTTTTAACGGGTATGGGTAGGGTATGGATGACCTTATGCTATCCATAGCTAAGATAGCTACTTAAATCAAAGTTCGGAGTTTATACGATAGATTTTTGAAGCCGTAGCATGGATGACTTTATGCTATCCATAGCACCCAAGTCTTACTCTTTATATAAAGTATTGTATGAAGAAGTTGAGAGTTTAAAGATCATTTTTTGGATTAAAAAAACAAATAGTACATTATAATTTATGAAAAAGCCAAAATCAAATTGGATATATTCTCCAATTTCAACACCAAATCTTAGCCAAATCAAATATTTAACAAAGAAGGAACGAAATGCATTAGCCTCTGAATCAAAATTCTCATTATCCTTGAATTAATCGGTCTGTGTGCTAGCTTGAAACCTACATGCCAAACTTACAGCCCTTACCCCTGACCCCACAGCCCTTGACTCTCTTCAATGGAGATTGTCTAATTCACGGGCTTTTCTCTGTCCATTCTTATTACAAAAATAGTTAGAGTATGGTGAAATGACCAATTATGACTATGACTCCATTTGGGAATCAAAAATTTCTCTTAAGATTAAAGTTTTCTTATGGTTATTGAAAAGAAATAAATTGTTAACAAAGGAAGTTCTTAGTGAAAAAGGTTTGTCGGGAGACGCTAGTTGTTTGTTCTGTAAAGATTTTGAATCTGCTGATCACTTATTTATGTATTGTTTTTTTATTCGTTCAATTTGGACTTGGATCGCTACTCGTGACAATTTTAATTTTGAGTGTGCTAATATTGTTGATTTGTGGTTGATTGATACTTTAATCCCCCTCAAAGACAAATGTATGGTTGAATTAGTTAGAGGAACCATCATTTGGACCATATAGTTGGAAAGAAACAATTAGGTGTCAGTAGGTGTCAAAATTATCTCTTTAGCTACATTCTAGTGCAAGTCTTTGGGAACTAATCAATTACTTAAGTTATCATTACTTATGCCTTTGGATGTTGTTGATCTTTCTTGTCATAATTTAGTGACTATAGGAGTCAAGGAGGATTAGTATGTGAATTTAGATGATATATACTCTTAAAAATCTCTAACCGGGGTAATTAGCAGGAACACTAATTGACTGCTATAAAGTTAGTATGTAAATAAAGATGGTTAAGTTTTACAAAAACATGATATTTGACAGACCCCGAATAAAACATTAAATGGAATTGTGTTCATGTCATTAATGTTTTCATTCAGTGTTAAGTTCTAAAGTATGAGTTATTAATCTTTCCTACATAAGAGATGTGTATGTGAGTATTGTCTAATGCTATCCGTAAAAAGTAGCTATAACAATAGCACTTCATTACACATAACTTATGCGGAGAAGAGATGGTTTACCAAAAGTACTATTGTTCCCCGTATTTCTATACGAGTAATAGTATCACTAGGCCTCTTGATAGAGTAAAATTGTCTGCTAACGATATGATTACAAGAGTAATCATATTTGCTAATCTGCTCAGGATCAAAAAAAGATTAAGTTTGCAAGGATGACACGCACCTACCTTGAAACTGATCTGATAGCTATGAGACAAAATAATTGACACAAGTAAATAGTTTACTGGATCGTGATATTGTACAGTACAGCATTATCTGTGTAATTGGATGGTCATAATGCATCTGCCAGGTGCCTCCTATGATTTGTAGAAGTTAAAACAGTTTTAATTCTATTTACCAACATAACACAGATCCTATTGGGTCACACCGTATAGGATGTAATCGGAGAATCTTATTGATTAATTATAAATTAATTATGATTAATAATAAGATGGTCATAATTAATTATACGTGATATAATTAAATTATAAATGTCATATAAAAATGACAAGCAAAAAGAAAGGTTAATTTATAAGCATGCACGGCACGTTGTATAAAAGTTACCGAAACAACAACGCAAGAAATATAATTGTTCAGAATAATTATATGGATATTAATTGAATTTGGACCGAGGGCATTTTGGTCTTTTGACTTCATCCTTATCCATACATGTCATCATCCTTATCCACCGAGGGCATTTTGGTCTTTTCACTTTGGAACCACCTTACTATTCATGAGGGTATTTTGGTAATTTGGCAATCCCAAATATGCCTATAAATAAGGGTGGAGGGGTAGAGGGGTAGAGGGAAAATCACTAATTTCTGAGATATCGAATATGTCTGATCAGTTCGGTAATCTATTTTATCTCTTTCTCGGTTTCTTTCGTGAATAGTATTTCGGTTAGAAATGAAACTTATACATAACTCACGTATAATATTTTGAGTTGTTGAATAGTATTTACGAGATCGGTGAATAGTATTTTTGCGAAAGTCGCAGTATTTCTGTTTTTGCTTATTAGTGAATTAGAATAACTGCGGGTCGTGAATAGTGTTATTACGCCTTTCTAGTGAATAGTGTTTTTGCATAATTCCACAGTTTATGGTATTCTGGCAAAAGAAATAAACTGCTCTCTAGTTAGTCCTGGTGGATAACTGATAGAGGCATCAGATGTCTGGTGCTCCGAAGCGAGTCGGTCTACATTGCAATTGAAATTTGGAAACAAGGTAGAAATGTTATATTAATCTATTTAATTTGTAAGTAGATTAAAGTTTTAAAAATCAATCAAGGAGTAGATCTATAAATGATTAAAATGGTCATTGTAATGAAAGACTGGAGAAGGAACTCTCGGTTGGCTTTCCGACATACCCCTTTTTAATTCTCGGCTTAAGTTAAAAGTAATTTTTTTTTATTTTATGATCTTTTCACAGTTTAAGTCTAATGGCATTGGATAGCCTCAAAACCCAACAGTTACTAACCAATAGGTGTACCAGTCTTGAGTTTCTTCCAGGCTGGTTCTTGGACATTTTTGCTTTTGTTTAGGTTAGGTGTTGTTTTGAAATGAATCTATGTTTTGTAATAATTATGACAAAATTCTAGCTGTTTGAAACTCTTTTCAGATAAACTGTTCTATTGTTTCTAATGAAATCGGTGAATTACACCCACTTTCTTCAAAAAAAAAAAAATACATGCAAAACTATAATGTGAATCTTGAGCCTTCTCTGTTTTATTTGTTAGAATTGAATTGTGCAACTAGCCAGCTTTAATTTAATATGCTTAATTTTTATTAAATTTAGTAATGATGGTGAAAACTAAAAAGGTTAGTTATTTGTGAATCAAAAAGAAAAAAAATAACAGAGCCACAGAAGATATATTAAGACAAGTATATCAATTTGATATTAATAACTATTTTAATACACATGTTTGTATCTTTATTGAACTATATCCAACAACAGAAACTTCATGTACACCTCTACTGTTCTACATCCTTAATTATAAATTAAAAAATAATATTCATTTTATTCGTGGTTCTTACTAAAATGACTTCATCCAAAAAAAAAAAAAAAAAACAGAGAGAGAGGAGATGTTCATATCTTCAATCAATTTACCCTGAGGTGCAACTTGGGAAAGTATAACTCGCATATATTTGAGTGGACAAACAAACTTTGAACTTTGTATGGCCAAATGTGTATATGGCCGAAATTTTTATTAATAGAAAAACTAAAAAATAAGAAAAATAAAAATAGAAAATGTTGGGTAGAAAATTTAAAAATGAGTAGGAAGACCATGGCGTCCTTGCAGGACGCCACGAGAGATCTCAAATCATAAAGAAAAGAAAAGAAAAAAAAATCATTGAATGCCATGACTTATCCAACCCAGAAAAAAGGAAAAAAAAAAAAAACTGACCGCTATGATCCATCCATAACTACGGATTTAATTGAAATGCTGATAGATATGATAGACTTGAGTAACACAAGTAAAAACTCCGTAGGTATGGATGGATCATGACAACTCAGTTTTTTTTTTTTTTTCCTCCTGTTTGAGAAGTACTATGGCGTTCCTACAGAACACCATGACTCATTCCTGCCTTTTTATTTTTCAATTTTCCACACAACATTTCTTATTTTTAATTTTTGTTTTTTTTTTCATTTTTTCTATGAATAAAAATGTTGGCATATATGGGCATGGATGTCAGCTGAGACGTCAACAAATGCAACTGTTCCAGTACAGATAAGAATGTACCTCGATTGCGAGTTGCGAACAGGAAACAACCACTACCAGTATGTGTGCTATATAAAAGATAAAGACAAACCAAAAATCATTGTTTGGTTGTGGGCTTGTGGCGAATCACAAATCATTGAATTCGTATCCTCTGCATTAACTCAAAAAGGAATCTCTGCATTGTTTGATTTTCTAAATCATCACTTCTTCTGCGAGATCTTCAATCGTTTGAAACTGTTCTCTAAACAGTCTTACACAGCGCTCTCGCCATATTATAAATATTGCAATTAGTAATAAACTAATAATCCCCTCAATTTCTTAGGCTTCTTGTTATCAAGCAACGTTACTTCACAGTTTTCATCTCCAGCGAATTGTGCACTATTTTGAGACAACAGTAGATTGAAAATCCGAGTGTATAGTAGCTTCGAGAACACACATTCTCTAAATAGATGCATAGAAGTTTCTTGTGACACTCGGCACAGGTAGCAAATGCTGATCAGATTGAATCCCCTTTAATTTAAATTTTCTGTGGTCAAGACTATTCAACAATAATAACCATGCAAAATTTCTGAACCACCATCAATGCGGCGACGATGGATGTGCATAATTGAATGCTCTTTAATTTGCTGACTCTGACGTCTGGAGGGCTTCATTTTTACTTTGGATATAAACTTTTTTCTATCTTCCGGCAAACTTAGGTTTTTTATAGTTTTCTTACAATATTGATGAGGTGTATATAATCCTAGAACTTGTGATCAATGTTTTTATCAATACAAACGTTAACGGTAAAACCATTAACCTTAAAAAAAAAAAAAATCTGAACCGTGGTAATGCTGGTAACTTTCAAAGACGGTGCAATTTGCTTTTGATTCTTGGTCCATTCTCTAGCACATAATAAGCAGATTTGACAATGAACAAACCGGTTGACTCTTCCACATTGCATGGTCTATATTTTCTTGTGAGAATATTAACCTTGACTACTGGTCTATTATCTGATGAAATGCTTCAAACTTAGAATGAGCCCTTTGTGTGGTGATCGGTCTGAACAGGCTGCTTGTGTTTGCAGTCTGGAGTAAGAGACACTTCCTTGCTCCATGAAAATGTATATAAACCCTTGAACCGCAATTTAAGGATCCCTTCTCTCCAATCTTCATCCCATAAACTAATCGTGATGTCATCTCTCATTTTTCATATCATAAAACATTGACAAAATTGTAGTATATACACTCTTCTAATGACTTTTGAAAAAATTATGACTCGCACAGTCCATTATTTTGTGGCATATAAAGAAGAAGTTTTATTTTATGGCACTTTGATCATGAATTTTCAAATCTTATCTTCCTTTTTAACCCATTGCATTGCATGATAATAAAATAATAAAATTATTTTGTGGCATAAAAAGAAGAAGTTTTATTTTATTTGAGAATGATAATAAAATAATTATTTTTCACTCCAATATATACCATGAGGTGAAAGTTCCTAACCTCATTCTGATACAAAATACAAAATACAAAAATAAAGTACTTCTTATTTACCTCCTTATAATTCATCTAACTATTCTTAATTTAAAATTTTCAACTGAAGTGAATTTAACCAAAATCTATTGAAACACTATAATTTCATATCAGGTACATCACATGGATGTATTATTCTTAGTTCAAACATTCTAAGAACTCAGCAAAAGCACTGAAAGATGAACCTCCTTCTTTCATGGCCTCAATTGCACTCTCCTTCATCTCCACCATCCGATTCCTGAGTTCCACAGCCCCCTGTGACTCGATCATCCATTTCACTTTAGCTTCTAATTCATCCGCCCGCACAAAATCTTCGTCATACCCCTTCAATTCGATGCCGGCCTTCATTTCTTCTACCAAGAACACCTTATTCATCTTCTGCTCTGCATACAACGGCCAACATATCATCGGTACACCGAAACTCACCGCCTCCAGTGTGGAATTCCAACCACAGTGACTCACAAAACCACCAACTGATTCATGTTTTAGAATCTCGACCTGTGGAGCCCAATGTTTTACAATCATGCCCCGATCTCTGGTTCTGTCCAAGAACCCTTCTGGCAACAGTATATCGAGATCTGGGTCAGTGGTTGGTATGGAGATTTTGGCAGGGTCAGGATTTGATGGGCTCCGCACAACCCACAGGAATCTCTGGCCACTATTCTCTAACCCGATTGCAATCTCCTTGAGTTGCTCTACGGGAAAGGAACCCATGCTGCCAAAGCAGAGAAATACCACGCTTTCATTTGGTTGAGCATCCAGCCATGATAGACACGGATGCTGCTCTTCCTTTTTTGCTCTACCAGCAACTAATGGGCCGATGCAATAAATAGATGGTGGGGAACGATTCGGCAAACAGAGCCCATTTTTCAGAGCCATGACAGCTCGAGGCTCCAACGACTCAAATGAATTAATAAGTATTCCCTTTCCCTCTGGTAATCGATCACAGAGGTGCATCATAAATTTATACTGCTCTGTTTCGGGGTCAGAAAATTCTTTTGGGAGATCCGATGCTGGTAATGGTGGAACACCAGGGAAGAGTAGCGGGGTTTTACCAATGTCCTTCAGAGCACCAATAGAGCGCGTGGCAAAATATGTCGGAAGTTGCAAAAATACAGCCAAGGTTGCAGCACCACATGTGAAGAAAAAATAGGCAGGAATGCCAAACTCAGAAGTCACATCTAGTGCATCGACACAAAACATGTCTAGAACAACACCAGAGATTGGTGAGGTTTCAGACTGCTCTACCAGAAACGAGCGAAGACTGTCATTGTTGAGTTTCAACATGTTGAATAAGTTGACAATTCGTACTGGGTGCGGATTTGTCGGAGGAGACTGTGGGAGGATGTGAAATGAGATGTTTGGATTGGAATTGCAAATTTCTGAGACCAAGTCTGATGCGGGTCCGACAGTCATCACAGGTATGGAGACGGAGATGCCCCGGCGAACAAACTGCTTGGCTAGTTCTACCATTGGCACAAGGTGACCAGCACCCATGGAGGGATACAAAACCACCTTCTTGCTCTTCATCAATAATTGATTGATTAAGGGATTTGCTATGTGACAGTATGGTTTGAGAAAAACTTGCACGTCTAGGGCTTCTTTAATAGTAATTTGTTGTGGCTCAGAATTTGCTTCTCTCGAGTTGAAAGAAACATAGCAACACACGCAATTAATACGATATGAAGACTCTGGTTCAGTTTTTTCTATTTGGGGTGGAACAAGTTTGAGAAAATAAGAAAATGGATACATGGAATTGCTTCTCATCTCCGAATCTTACCATCGTTAGACACCATGAATATGCAAACTGCAGCATAAAAGAGTTTTTTTGTTTAATTAGTCAAGTGCCAGACATGTATTGCCGTGGGGATTGAAAGTCTATTTTGATCTATTTCTTTAAATGTAATTAATTTAATGATTGATTACACAATTATGTATTAGTCAATAATGAGAGCAAACGAGAACCTTAGTGTTTGATCCTAAAAATATACCAAGATGACTACCCATATTTTAAAAAAAATTATGATGAATTGTTTAATAATAACTAATTTCAAATATAGTTATGTAACAAAATATTGTTAATCTTAGGGAAGGCCAGTGATATAAATATGGAGTCATGTTTATCTAATATAAAACCTTAGATGCTTCTTCAATAAAAAATATATTTATATAAGGCTATAAGAGTAAGGCTTGGGTGTTAGAGATAGCATAAGATTATATGTGTTACGGCTTTAAAAATCTATCGTATAAATTTCGAACTTTGATTTAGGGGTGTCAATGACATCCGTGTACCCATTTATCCTATTTGTATCGTATTCGATAAGACGGGTATGGGTAAGATTTTTTTTCGTTAATTGATTGGGTATGAATATAGGTAAGGATTTTTTTTTTGTTAGATAAACGAGTATGGGTACAGATAAAGACTATTTCGTACCCGTTGCGTCACGGGTAATTATATCATGAGAAAATGTATGCATTTTATTGAAAGAATAATATTATGCTAAACATTGTACTTTTTATTTGAATGTTTTGTTATTTAACAAATTGAATTTGTTAGAAAAGATACTTGTGATTTTTTTTTTGCTTCATAAAAAACTATTAGTTAGAATTGATTGTATATTTGTATTTTAATTTGATATTAGTAATTGTGATTGCTTATAAATGGCATGACAAGTTTCGATGGTTTATTTGTAAAAAAATAATAAAACTATTATATTTATATTTTTTTTGTTATTCGTCTACTACCGTTTCGTTATCCACTAGTTTTAACGGGTATGGATAGGGTAGAGTAAGACATATTTTTAACGGGTATGGGTAGGGTATGGATGACCTTATGCTATCCATAGCTAAGATAGCTACTTAAATCAAAGTTCGGAGTTTATACGATAGATTTTTGAAGCCGTAGCATGGATGACTTTATGCTATCCATAGCACCCAAGTCTTACTCTTTATATAAAGTATTGTATGAAGAAGTTGAGAGTTTAAAGATCATTTTTTGGATTAAAAAAACAAATAGTACATTATAATTTATGAAAAAGCCAAAATCAAATTGGATATATTCTCCAATTTCAACACCAAATCTTAGCCAAATCAAATATTTAACAAAGAAGGAACGAAATGCATTAGCCTCTGAATCAAAATTCTCATTATCCTTGAATTAATCGGTCTGTGTGCTAGCTTGAAACCTACATGCCAAACTTACAGCCCTTACCCCTGACCCCACAGCCCTTGACTCTCTTCAATGGAGATTGTCTAATTCACGGGCTTTTCTCTGTCCATTCTTATTACAAAAATAGTTAGAGTATGGTGAAATGACCAATTATGACTATGACTCCATTTGGGAATCAAAAATTTCTCTTAAGATTAAAGTTTTCTTATGGTTATTGAAAAGAAATAAATTGTTAACAAAGGAAGTTCTTAGTGAAAAAGGTTTGTCGGGAGACGCTAGTTGTTTGTTCTGTAAAGATTTTGAATCTGCTGATCACTTATTTATGTATTGTTTTTTTATTCGTTCAATTTGGACTTGGATCGCTACTCGTGACAATTTTAATTTTGAGTGTGCTAATATTGTTGATTTGTGGTTGATTGATACTTTAATCCCCCTCAAAGACAAATGTATGGTTGAATTAGTTAGAGGAACCATCATTTGGACCATATAGTTGGAAAGAAACAATTAGGTGTCAGTAGGTGTCAAAATTATCTCTTTAGCTACATTCTAGTGCAAGTCTTTGGGAACTAATCAATTACTTAAGTTATCATTACTTATGCCTTTGGATGTTGTTGATCTTTCTTGTCATAATTTAGTGACTATAGGAGTCAAGGAGGATTAGTATGTGAATTTAGATGATATATACTCTTAAAAATCTCTAACCGGGGTAATTAGCAGGAACACTAATTGACTGCTATAAAGTTAGTATGTAAATAAAGATGGTTAAGTTTTACAAAAACATGATATTTGACAGACCCCGAATAAAACATTAAATGGAATTGTGTTCATGTCATTAATGTTTTCATTCAGTGTTAAGTTCTAAAGTATGAGTTATTAATCTTTCCTACATAAGAGATGTGTATGTGAGTATTGTCTAATGCTATCCGTAAAAAGTAGCTATAACAATAGCACTTCATTACACATAACTTATGCGGAGAAGAGATGGTTTACCAAAAGTACTATTGTTCCCCGTATTTCTATACGAGTAATAGTATCACTAGGCCTCTTGATAGAGTAAAATTGTCTGCTAACGATATGATTACAAGAGTAATCATATTTGCTAATCTGCTCAGGATCAAAAAAAGATTAAGTTTGCAAGGATGACACGCACCTACCTTGAAACTGATCTGATAGCTATGAGACAAAATAATTGACACAAGTAAATAGTTTACTGGATCGTGATATTGTACAGTACAGCATTATCTGTGTAATTGGATGGTCATAATGCATCTGCCAGGTGCCTCCTATGATTTGTAGAAGTTAAAACAGTTTTAATTCTATTTACCAACATAACACAGATCCTATTGGGTCACACCGTATAGGATGTAATCGGAGAATCTTATTGATTAATTATAAATTAATTATGATTAATAATAAGATGGTCATAATTAATTATACGTGATATAATTAAATTATAAATGTCATATAAAAATGACAAGCAAAAAGAAAGGTTAATTTATAAGCATGCACGGCACGTTGTATAAAAGTTACCGAAACAACAACGCAAGAAATATAATTGTTCAGAATAATTATATGGATATTAATTGAATTTGGACCGAGGGCATTTTGGTCTTTTGACTTCATCCTTATCCATACATGTCATCATCCTTATCCACCGAGGGCATTTTGGTCTTTTCACTTTGGAACCACCTTACTATTCATGAGGGTATTTTGGTAATTTGGCAATCCCAAATATGCCTATAAATAAGGGTGGAGGGGTAGAGGGGTAGAGGGAAAATCACTAATTTCTGAGATATCGAATATGTCTGATCAGTTCGGTAATCTATTTTATCTCTTTCTCGGTTTCTTTCGTGAATAGTATTTCGGTTAGAAATGAAACTTATACATAACTCACGTATAATATTTTGAGTTGTTGAATAGTATTTACGAGATCGGTGAATAGTATTTTTGCGAAAGTCGCAGTATTTCTGTTTTTGCTTATTAGTGAATTAGAATAACTGCGGGTCGTGAATAGTGTTATTACGCCTTTCTAGTGAATAGTGTTTTTGCATAATTCCACAGTTTATGGTATTCTGGCAAAAGAAATAAACTGCTCTCTAGTTAGTCCTGGTGGATAACTGATAGAGGCATCAGATGTCTGGTGCTCCGAAGCGAGTCGGTCTACATTGCAATTGAAATTTGGAAACAAGGTAGAAATGTTATATTAATCTATTTAATTTGTAAGTAGATTAAAGTTTTAAAAATCAATCAAGGAGTAGACCTATAAATGATTAAAATGGTCATTGTAATGAAAGACTGGAGAAGGAACTCTCGGTTGGCTTTCCGACATACCCCTTTTTAATTCTCGGCTTAAGTTAAAAGTAATTTTTTTTTTTATTTTATGTTCTTTTCACAGTTTAAGTCTAATGGCATTGGATAGCCTCAAAACCCAACAGTTACTAACCAATAGGTGTACCAGTCTTGAGTTTCTTCCAGGCTGGTTCTTGGACATTTTTGCTTTTGTTTAGGTTAGGTGTTGTTTTGAAATGAATCTATGTTTTGTAATAATTATGACAAAATTCTAGCTGTTTGAAACTCTTTTCAGATAAACTGTTCTATTGTTTCTAATGAAATCGGTGAATTACACCCACTTTCTTCAAAAAAAAAAAAAATACATGCAAAACTATAATGTGAATCTTGAGCCTTCTCTGTTTTATTTGTTAGAATTGAATTGTGCAACTAGCCAGCTTTAATTTAATATGCTTAATTTTTATTAAATTTAGTAATGATGGTGAAAACTAAAAAGGTTAGTTATTTGTGAATCAAAAAGAAAAAAAATAACAGAGCCACAGAAGATATATTAAGACAAGTATATCAATTTGATATTAATAACTATTTTAATACACATGTTTGTATCTTTATTGAACTATATCCAACAACAGAAACTTCATGTACACCTCTACTGTTCTACATCCTTAATTATAAATTAAAAAATAATATTCATTTTATTCGTGGTTCTTACTAAAATGACTTCATCCAAAAAACAAAAAATAAAACAGAGAGAGAGGAGATGTTCATATCTTCAATCAATTTACCCTGAGGTGCAACTTGGGAAAGTATAACTCGCATATATTTGAGTGGACAAACAAACTTTGAACTTTGTATGGCCAAGTGTGTATATGGCCGAAATTTTTATTAATAGAAAACTGAAAAAATAAGAAAAATAAAAGTAGAAAATGTTGGGTGGAAAATTTAAAAATGAGTAGGAAGACCATGGCATCCTTGAAAGACGCCACGAGAGATCTCAAATCATAAAGAAAAGAAAAGAAAGAAAAAAAAAATCATTGAATGCCATGACTTATCCAACCCAGAAAAAAGGAAAAAAAAAAACAAAAAAACTGACCGCTATGATCCATCCATAACTACGGATTTAATTGAAATGCTGATAGATATGATAGACTTTAGTAACACAAGTAAAAACTCCGTAGGTATGGATGGATCATGACAACTCCGTTTTTTTTTTCCCTCCTGTTTGAGAAGTACTATGGCGTTCCTACAGAACACCATGACTCATTCCTGCCTTTTTATTTTTCAATTTCCCACACAACATTTCTTATTTTTAATTTTTGTTTTTTTTTTTCATTTTTTCTATGAATAAAAATGTTGGCATATATGGGCATGGATGTCAGCTGAGACGTCAACATATGCAACTGTTCCAGTACAGATAAGAACAGGAAACAACCACTACCAGTATGTGTGCTATATAAAAGATAAAGACAAACCACAAATCATTGTTTGGTTGTGGGCTTGTGGCGAACCACAAATCATTGAATTCGTATCCTCTGCATTAACTCAAAAAGGAATCTCTGCATTGTTTGATTTTCTAAATCATCACTTCTTCTGCGAGATCTTCAATCATTTGAAACTGTTCTCTAAACAGTCTTACACAGCGCTCTCGCCATATTATAAATATTGCAATTAGTAATAAACTAATAATCCCCTCAATTTCTTAGGTTTCTTGTTATCAAGCAACGTTACTTCACAGTTTTCATCTCCAGCGAATTGTGCACTATTTTGAGAAAACAGTAGATTGAAAATCCGAGTGTATAGTAGCTTCGAGAACACACATTCTCTAAATAGATGCATAGAAGTTTCTTGTGACACTCGGCACAGGTAGCAAATGCTGATCAGATTGAATCCCCTTTAATTTAAATTTTCTGTGGTCAAGACTATTCAACAATAATAACCATGCAAAATTTCTGAACCACCATCAATGCGGCGACGATGGATGTGCATAATTGAATGCTCTTTAATTTGCTGACTCTGACGTCTGGAGGGCTTCATTTTTACTTTGGATATAAATTTTTTTCTATCTTCCGGCAAACTTAGGTTTTTTATAGTTTTCTTACAATATTGATGAGGTGTATATAATCCTAGAACTTGTGATCAATGTTTTTATCAATACAAACGTTACCGGTAAAACCATTAACCTTAAAAAAAAAAAAATCTGAACCATGGTAATGCTGGTAACTTTCAAAGACGGTGCAATTTGCTTTTGATTCTTGGTCCATTCTCTAGCACATTATAAGCAGATTTGACAGTGAACAAACCGGTTGACTCTTCCACATTGCATCGTCTATATTTTCTTGTGACAATATTAACCTTGAGCACTGGTCTATTATCTGATGAAATGCTTCAAACTTAGAATGAGCCCTTTGTGTGGTGATCGGTCTGAACAGGCTGCTTGTGTTTGCAGTCTGGAGTAAGAGACACTTCCTTGCTCCATGAAAATGTATATAAACCCTTGAACCGCAATTTAAGGATCCCTTCTCTCCAATCTTCATCCCATAAACTAATCGTGATGTCATCTCTCATTTTTCATATCATAAAACATTGACAAAATTGTAGTATATACACTCTTCTAATGACTTTTGAAAAAATTATGACTCGCACAGTCCATTATTTTGTGGCATATAAAGCACTTTGATCATGAATTTTCAAATCTTATCTTCCTTTTTAACCCATTGCATTGCATGATAATAAAATAATAAAATTATTTTGTGGCATAAAAAGAAGAAGTTTTATTTTATTTGAGAATGATAATAAAATAATTATTTTTCACTCCAATATATACCATGAGGTGAAAGTTCCTAACCTCATTCTGATACAAAATACAAAAATACAAAAATAAAGTACTTCTTATTTACCTCCTTATAATTCATCTAACTATTCTTAATTTAAAATTTTCAACTGAAGTGAATTTAACCAAAATCTATTGAAACACTATAATTTCATATCAGGTACATCACATGGATGTATTATTCTTAGTTCAAACATTCTAAGAACTCAGCAAAAGCACTGAAAGATGAACCTCCTTCTTTCATGGCCTCAATTGCACTCTCCTTCATCTCCACCATCCGATTCCTGAGTTCCACAGCCCCCTGTGACTCGATGATCCATTTCACTTTAGCTTCTAATTCATCCGCCCGCACAAAATCTTCGTCATACCCCTTCAATTCGATGCCGGCCTTCATTTCTTCTACCAAGAACACCTTATTCATCTTCTGCTCTGCATACAACGGCCAACATATCATCGGTACACCGAAACTCACTGCCTCCAGTGTGGAATTCCAACCACAGTGACTCACAAAACCACCAACTGATTCATGTTTTAGAATCTCAACCTGTGGAGCCCAATGTTTTACAATCATGCCCTGATCTCTGGTTCTGTCCAAGAACCCTTCTGGCAACAGTATATCGAGATCTGGGTCAGTGGTTGGTATGGAGATTTTGGCAGGGTCAGGATTTGATGGGCTCCGCACAACCCACAGGAATCTCTGGCCACTATTCTCTAACCCGATTGCAATCTCCTTGAGTTGCTCTACGGGAAAGGAACCCATGCTGCCAAAGCAGAGAAATACCACGCTTTCATTTGGTTGAGCATCCAGCCATGACAGACACGGATGCTGCTCTTCCTTTTTTGCTCTACCAGCAACTAATGGGCCGATGCAATAAATAGATGGTGGGGAACGATTCGGCAAACAGAGCCCATTTTTCAGAGCCATGACAGCTCGAGGCTCCAATGACTCAAATGAATTAATAAGTATTCCCTTTCCCTCTGGCAATCGATCGCAGAGGTGCATGATAAATTTATACTGCTCTGTTTCGGGGTCAGAAAATTCTTTCGGGAGATGCGATGCTGGTAATGGTGGAACACCAGGGAAGATTAGTGGGGTTTTACCAATGTCCTTTAGAGCACCAATAGAGCTTGTGGCAAAATACGTCGGAAGTTGCAAAAGTACAGCCAAGGTTGCAGCACCACATGTGAAGAAAAAATAGGCAGGAATGCCTAACTCAGAAGTCACATCTAGTGCATCGACACAAAACATGTCTAGAACAACACCGGAGATCAGTGAGGTTTCAGACTGCTCTACCAGAAACGAGCGAAGACTGTCATTGTTGAGTTTCAACATGTTGAATAAGTTGACAATTCGTACTGGGTGCGGATTTGTCGGAGGAGACTGTGGGAGGATGTGAAATGAGATGCTTGGATTGGAATTGAAAATTTGTGAGACCAAGTCTGATACGGGTCCGACAGTCATCACCGGTATGGAGACAGAGATGCCGCGGCGAACAAACTGCTTGGCTAGTTCTACCATTGGCACAAGGTGACCAGCACCCATGGAGGGATACAAAACCACCTTCTTGCTCTTCATCAATAATTGGTTGATTAAGAGATTTGCTATGTAACACTATGGTTTGAGAAAAGTTTGCAAGTTTGGGGCTTCTCTTATAGCAATTTGTTGTGGCCAAGAATTTGTTTCTGTCAGTGGAAAGAAGCATAGCTGCACACGCAATTAATACGATACGAAGACAATGGATACATGGAATTGCTTCTCATCTCCGAATCTTACCATCGTCAGACACCATGAATATGCAATCTGCTGCATACATGCAAGAGTTTTTTTTTTTAATTAGTCAAGTGCTGGTCACATATTGCCGTGGGGATTGAAAGTCTGTTTTGACCGATTTGTTTAAATATGATTAATTTAATGATTGATTGCACAATTATGTATTAGTTAATAATGAGAGCAAACGAGAACTTTAGTGTTTGACCTTAAAAATATACCAAAATGATTACACATATTTAAAAAAATTGTGATGAATTGTTTAATAATGACTAATTTCAAATATAGTTATGTAACAAAATGTTGTTAATCTTAGAGAAGGCTAGATTTATAACTCGGGAGTCTTGTCCATCTAATAATATAAAACCTTGGATGCTTCTTCAATAAAAATATATTTATATAAAGTCTTGTATAAAGAAGAAAAGAGTTTAAAGGTCATTCTTTGGATTAAAAAAACAAATAGTAGATTATAATTTAAGAAACAGCCAAAATAAAATTGAATATATTCTCCAATTTCAACACCAAATCTTGGCCAATTTGAATATTTAAAAAATAAAGAAGGAACGAAATGCATTAGCTTCTGAATCAAAATTCTCATTATCCTTGAAATTAATCGGTCCGTGTGGTAGCTTGAAACTATCTAATATTAATTAGTAGCTAATTTTGGAATTTAATTTTTATACATGCAAAACCAGTGTTATCAGAACCGGACCGGACCGGACCAGCGGTTTAACCAAAAAAAAACGGACCCGGATGCCTTTCTGGTTTGGTTCATTTTAAAGACTGATTTTGCTGTTGAACCGATAAAATCCGGTTTAATAGACCGGTTTTTCAAAAACCAGCAACTCGGTTTTAAAGAAAAAAACGATTTAAACGGTTCAAAGTTCAATCTTTTACACTGTCATGCATTAAATGCGACATAGTACCAAATGAAAGGACTAGTAGACCTGTATTCTTCTAAAAAAAGGACTAGTAGGCCTGTACTGTACACAAGTCTGTGGCCTAGGTTTAAACTTTATTCATTTCACATATTTTATTTATTTTTATGAAATTTACACATTAAACCTTAAATTTTACATATTCTTAAGTATCAATCATGCGTATAAAATTTTGTGTGTATATATTTTTTTGAAATCTAACAATTATTATTATTATATTATGTATTTTAATTGTCGTTATTTTTTTTATTGAAGTCCTTTTTCATTTTCATTAGGATATAATTTATTGCTATTACAAAATAAAATTCCTAGTACTATTCAAATAAAAATGAAACTTTTTGTTTGCTAAATTATTCCGCCTTAAAAAAAATATATTCAGTCATCTCTAATAAAAACTAGTATTTTATATTATTTAAATATTAAGTTTGAAATATATATATATATACACACACATATATATTATAATTTAGCCTTGTATTATATTATTTGAATATACATTGTATAATAATTCTCATATCTCATATCCATGTCAATGTTTAATTAAACCAGCAATTGAACCGGTTGGCCCACCGGTCCGACCAGTAAACCGTTGACCCGAAACTTTTCCGAGTTGATGTCCGGTCCGGTTCTGATAACATTGTGCAAAACTATAATGTAAATCTTGAGCCTGCTCTATTTTATTTTGTTAGAATTGAATTGTGCAACTAGGTACAAATCTGCTGTGATTCTTTGGAATCACAGGACTGCTATTTCATATCTATTCATTCATCTGGTTAGAAATTCGTGTTTTTAAAATATGTGATTTTGAGATTCGTACGTTTCAACAAATGAAGGGGTGGATTTGGAATCACAGGATTTTATAATTACAGTAGATTTATTTCCGTGCAACTAGCCAGCTTAAATTTAGTAATGATGGTGAAAACTGAAAAGGTTAGTCACTTGTGAATCAAAAAGAAAAAAAATAACAAAGCCGCAAAAGATATATTAAGACAAGTATATCAATTTGATATTAATAACTATTTTAATACACATGTTTGTGTTTTTATTGAACTATATATATCCAATAACAGAAATTTCATGTACACCTCTACTGTTCTACATCCTTATAAATTAAAAAATAATATTCATTTTATTCGCGTTCTTACTAAAATGACTTCATCCAAAAAGAAAAAAGAAAAAAGGAGATGTTTATATCTTCCATCAATTTACCCTGAGGTCATGGGGTGCAACTTGGGAAAGTATAACTTGCGTATATTTATGTGGACAAACAATCTTTGAACTTTATACGGCCACATGCATATATAGCCGAAATTTTTATTTATAAGAAAATGAAAAAGAAAAAATTTAAAATAAAAAATGTTGCGTAGGAAATTCAAAAATAGAAAGATAGGAATGAGTTATGGCGTACCAAAAGACATCTCAAATTAGAAAAAAAAAAATTACTCATTAAACACCATGACTCATCTAAACCGGAAAAAAGAAAATAAAAAAGAGACTGCCATGCATGTTCCATTCATATCCATAAATTTAATTAAAGGGATGACAAACATAATAGACTTTAATAATAGAAGTAAAAAAATTCATAAAGTAAAAACTCTACAAGTATGGATGATTCATGACAGTCTATTTTTTTTTCTTGTTTGAAAAGTGCTATGGCGTTTCGCAGAGACGTCATAACTCCTTCCTACCTTTTTATTTTTCAATTTCTCACTCAACATTTTCTATTTTCCTTTTTTTTTAATTTTTCTATGAATAAAATTTTTGCCATATGTGGTAATGTGGGCATGCATGTCAGCTGTGACGTCAACAAATGCAACTAGTCAAGTACAGATAAGAATGTACCTCGATTGCGAGTTGCGAACAGGAAACAACCACTACCAGTATGTGCTATATAAAAGAGAAAAGACAAAACCAAAATCATTGTTTGGTTGTGGGCTTGTGGTGAATCACAAATCATTTATGCCGCAGTGCTGACTTAGTTTGTAGTGGAAGATTCTGTTATCTTTAATTTCGAGGTTGGATTAATTACTGCAGTTAGGATTGAAATTCATTTTGGATGCACATCAAAAGTTGAATGATTGCTATATATGTTCGTTCTTCACTTAGTTTTTTTTGTCTTTCTTTTTTGAAGTAGCACTAGATAGCAGTCTTCACTTGATTTAGTCCCATAATTATAAATACAATCTAATAATAGACTCTTTTATATTTGATAAGACATAGTAACGACAAAAAGTAAGATAATAGTTCCAGATGCAATAATGCTGACCTCAAAGATTTCAAATTATTATAACATCGTAATGTTTTGAAAATTGTTCAAGGATATTATAATTGACAATTTTAACTATATTTAATGATTAAAAAAAATTAAGTTTGAAATTCAACATTATAGATATAATCTATTTATGTAGAATCTACATGCTTGTTGACAAAAGACAATGGCATTTGATATATGTTTGACTAATTATATGAATTTCCCATTCCAGTCTTCTCTATGTTCTCGCAGCAATATTAGAGGAAAGTTGTACTATGATCTCTCAGTAATTATATGGTTTTCCTTTTTCAGTCATGCACTCGTCTCACATCAACGTTGGTATGTATAAATACTTGAAAGATAAGATATTAATACTAAAAAATAAAATATTAATATTTTGATGTGTAACTTGTAATGATCATCATTTCTATTTCAATTCCCCAATAGTTCCCGCGTCAACCTTCCTCTAATAAAAGTAGTGGGGATCTTGTATCCCCGCATCAATCTTCCCCAATCGTAGGAATATATAGTTATCCTTATAGGAATAAATACTTCAATGCGCAGGTATAAATACTTTCAAAATAAGATAAACATAAGATATTAATACTTGATGCGTAACTCGATATGATAGAACGTGTGAAGATTAAACTTTGTATAATATATATACATGTAAACACTTCAGTGCATAGGTAAAGTACTTGCAATACTTGATATTAATACTTTCAGACGTCATCCAACACCGTATGTAAAAAATATCAAGTTTTGCGGTCTTTGCAAATAGTTATGGCAATATTAATTTTTTTTATAAACGTGTATGGTCCCCCCCCCCCCCCCCCCCCCCCCCATTTAGTTTGAGTGGTCTCCCACATATATTTATGGTGCAGGAACGTTTGGTGATTTGGTTGAAAAAATTATTATTATGTAAAAAAAAATTCACCTCATAAGTATAAATATGTTCACCATAGGCATAAATACTTTTGTGCATAGGTATTAATACTTTACAAAAAAAAAATTCAACGTTGGAGTTTTTGCGGTCTCTCCAGGCAGTTACAGTAGTTATGGTGCAGGGATATGGTAGTTATGGTGCGAGAACAATGCAGGAACGTTTGGAGGATTTGGTTGGAGGACCATTATTAATTTACATAAAAATTGTTCACATCATAGGTATAATAATGTGCACTGTAGGTATAAATACTTTCATGCATAAGTATTAATACTTTAGAGAAAAAAAATTAGCACTGAAGTTTTTACGATACCCCAAACAATTATAATAGTTATGATGCAGAAATTGCAGTACGAGAACTATTATGAGGGTCCTATATATTTTACTGTATATTAAGTGACTTAAAATTTCAACAAATTAATAATCCTTATGAAATAATACTTAAATTATATGAAACTTGATACATAGCCTACCCATTATTTCCAATAAAATATTTATAAATTTACTTTGAAAATATTATTTGTCTTTTAATAACTATATCTCAAATTATCAAAATCTCCCTCAGTTGCACTCTTCACTCCGGTATAATTTTATCAATCAAACACAATTTAATAAAAAGTTTTTATTCATTTCCATTCTCTCCTTTCCTCTACTCTCCATTCCAAACAAGGTGTAAAACTTGTTACGAATGAAGAGGCTTGTGGACCACAAGTAATAAAAAATATAAAATAGATTCAATCTAATGCTCATCGACAAAAACTGGAGCCCATCAATTTACAACAGGCCAAGGCCTACATGCTGAGACGGAGGTAATGCCGATTTTTTTATTTATATCCAAAATAAAATATAAATTTAAAAAACTAACCAACTAGCTAATGAAATTGCAAAACTATCCAAACCGGTTAACCATTAACCGGACTCAAATCAAATTTCCGGTTATTGGTTTCCCGGATCCATTGAAATAGTCCGGTTAACCATTAACCGGAAATTTGATTTGAGTCCAGTTAATGGTTAACCGGATTTGTGAATTTTCCTTTTTTTTTTTTTTTTTTTTTTTGAAAACAGAAATTTTTTATTTTATTTTATTTTTGTATTAAAATATTAGAAATGTTGAATATATTTCTTTGAAAATAAATGGAATACAATATAATTTGATTTATTAGAAAGACTGCAACTAATAACCCGGATCAATATTTTTCAGGCCGGATTTTTCGCGGCTGTACGAAAAATTAATATATATTTTTTATGTGCTATTGGAAAAAAATAAAAATGCTTAGATTCTGAGTTATTGATCCCGGTTCAAAAGTCACTTCTATGCAATCTAGAAAATATTGTGATCCTTCTAGGACATTTAATTTATGAAAAGTTGTTTCTATTTTTGAAAAAAAAAACAAAAACTTTAATTAATTTAATAATTGTTTTTAAAAAGAATTCTCAAAATAGATACAACTTTTTATAAATTAAATGTCCTAGAAGGATCACAATATTTTCTAGATTGCATAGAAGTGACTTTTGAACCGGGATCAATAACTCAGAATCTAAGCATTTTTATTTTTTTCCAATAGCACATAAAGAAATATATTAATTTTTCGTACAGCCGCGAAAAATCCGGCCTGAAAAATATTGATCAGGGTTATTAGTTGCAGTCTTTCTAATAAATCAAATTATATTGTATTCCATTTATTTTCAAAGAAATATATTCAACATTTCTAATATTTTAATACTAAAATAAAAATTTTCTGTTTTCAAAAAAAAAAAAAAAAAAAAAAAAATTCACAAATCCGGTTAACCATTAACCGGACTCAAATCAAATTTCCGGTTAATGGTTAACCGGACTATTTCAATGGATCCGGGAAACCAATAACCGGAAATTTGATTTGAGTCCGGTTAATGGTTAACCGGTTTGGATAGTTTTGCAATTTCATTAGCTAGTTGGTTAGTTTTTTAAATTTATATTTTATTTTGGATATAAATAAAAAAATCGGGAGGTAATGAATCCAAGGACTTCAAGAAATGAATAATTCTCTTGTAAAATTACAAATCTTGAACTATGATCTTCTCTGACTTATAACTTATTTATAAAAATAAAAATAAAAAATTATAGATGTTTGCAAAATATGGTAAAACATCAGCAAGATTTATTTAGATTTCGTTTCTTTATGCTTGATATTTTTTTTCCTTTTAATTGGCCTTTTTGAATAGGAACTAAATCTCTTGCTCAGAGAGTTTCTCCATTCATCTATTTCATACCTGATCTGATATAAACGGTCATAATTAAAATATGAGTTATGTCTTTTAAAATTGAATTATTCGCCATATTAATTATGACTGTTCAGATTGAAAT
Source organism: Carex rostrata (assembly GCF_964058835.1). Classification (NCBI taxonomy): domain Eukaryota; kingdom Viridiplantae; phylum Streptophyta; class Magnoliopsida; order Poales; family Cyperaceae; genus Carex; species Carex rostrata. Next base: position 3,075,635 of record NC_135920.1, on the reverse strand, counting down.
ACACATAAAATGAATGGATAGATGAACCCTCAGGTGGGCAGGAGATTTCAGTTCCATTTGAATATCTCGTCAAAGTCAACCACATTTTCCTTAATTGATATTGTGTTTATTTAGCTGCACCAGAAAAATATAAAAATACAAATGAGCATTTGATGTTTTGCTATCTGGATATGTATTTATTTTTTTATTATCTAAAAACACTTTTTTTTTCAGTAACACACTAAATACTAATTAATATATAATCAAAATGCAAACAATCAAGGACAATTTTCCCATTGTTTCCTCGAACATTCATATACTAATCTCATTCATAAGAGTCCAGGGGAGGAAGTTGATTCTCTCCTTTTTTTTTTTTTTTTTTTTTTGAAATATCTATGACAGAAGCTGTCAGGATCAGTGTAATAAAATGTGATCTATGTGAGCACATATGCGTATTCGGTTGTAATCTGTATATAAATTTATATGCGGTTCCGCATATGCAGCCGCATATTCAACCATATATTAGTACCGCATATTATTACTGTATATGATCGCATGCTTGTTTGTATGATATCGCATATTACCACATATTACTACATATTACCGCATACCGCATATTGCCGCATATTACTGCATACTTGTTTATATATATATATATATATATATATATGAATTCTTATTTTAAAAATTCGCATATATAAGTCCACATAAAAATCTGCATATATGGCCGCATATTGCATATGCGGTATGCGATGACGTTCCGCATACTGCATAAAAATTGTATTTAATAATATTGGTCATGATGCAGAATTCAATGACAGAAAAATTTATAAAATTATTCCATTAAAATTATACATGATTCATACTTAATACAAATTAGTCCGTATCCCATAAAATATTTTTTTTAGTTTTGATCTGGATCACCCGATAAGAAATTTGGGTCAATTTAGTCCGTGGTGGAACGCCATCACATATTTTTATTTTTTTTCGTATTAGAGCAGCTCTGATGGTCCGGATCAAAACTCAAAATAAATATAATTGTTAGTGCACCATTCGACAGAGAACGAGAACTCAGACAAATATATTTTTCAGAAATAAAAGTTAAGTTTCATATTTTTTTTTTCTTATGTCATAGGAAATAAATCTGATGTGATTCCAATGGAATAACAGGATCCTGTTATTATGATCTCAACCGTTTAACTTTCTTGAGATTCGTGTATACAGAAGTTTTGGAGTGAGTCTATGGTACTATGCATATTACGATTTGGCATCATGCTACGGCTCTATATTCAAGTTTTCAAATTCTAACGGTCGACCCAAACCGTTCATCTTGTTCTCTATATTAATATGTGTTTGGAGACCAAATTTTACATTTTTTGAAATTTTTTTACTATTTTTTTAGATTTATTGAAAATCACTGTTTTTGGATGGTCTAGAATTTTCAGATCAAGTGATTTTCAATAAATCTAAAAAATTAGTAAAAAAATTTCAAAAAATGTAAAATTTGGTCTCCAAATACATATTAATATGGAAAACAAGATGAACGATTCAGATCGACCGTTAGGATTTGAAAACTCGAATATAAAGCCGTAGCACGGTAACAACCAGTGATATGCATAGTACCATAGACTCACTCAAAGTTTTTTCATTGAAATTCGCGAATGAAAAAACTTCGAATTGTTGAGATCGGAATAACAGAACCTGTTATTTCATTGGAATCACGACAGATTTATTTCCACATTATAAACACCCTCATGATCCATTCGATTCTACTCACCTTCCTTGTTTAATATGATCAACGGGTTCATATTTTTTTTATTCTTTTTCCTCATCTTTTAAAAGATAACATATATTCCTATTTCTTTTAGAAGATTTCACGATGTTAATGTAGGGGTGTCAATGGTACCCTTTTATCCGTTCACCTGACCCGTATTATATTCGATAAGATGGGTATAAGTATTTTTTTTTTTTTTCGTAAACTTACCGCGTATGGGTATAAGTATTTTTTTATCTAAACGAGTAAGGGTACATATAAAGTCTATTTCGTATCCGTTACCCGATCGGGTAATTACACACACACACATATATATTAATGAGCAGTGAATATTAATTCTCTAACTATTGTTGATAGTTGTGTTACGCTTAATTAACCATTAAAACACGTAAAATAAATTTCAGCAAATCCAAATAAAATTTAGATCTTTAAACACGTATATATATTTGTGAAATGAATGTGTTTTAATGTATTATTTTAGTAAACCCGTTATTTACCCGCTACCGTTTAGTTATCCGGCAACTATAACGAATAAGGATAGGTTACAAATAAAGTTATTCATAACGGATAAAAATAGAGGACGGATAAGGACAATTTGTAATGGATACAGATATGAAAATGCTTCTATTCGATCCTTACCGTACTCATTGACACCGATGTATATCTAGAGTTATAAAGAAATATTTATTGATGTCCAAAATTATTTGACTGTGAGAGTTTTCTGAAAAATATAATTATAAAACTTAATTAATCTGAACTAGATATTAATTTTTTGGAGCGAAGTCTGGTGAGAGAATTCTAATATCTTTTAACCAACTCTTTTGTGAAACACAAAAAGGGACTAAAAAGTGATAACAAAGGACTAAATTACAATTCTTATAAAGTCTAGGAGTCGTGCTGATAATATGCTGACCAGATTGAATCTAGGGGTGTCAATGGGTACGATACGGGGAGGGTGGAACCATTTTCATACCCATACCCACTAAGAATTGATCTTACCCATATCCTACCCATACCCGTTAAGAATTTGTCTTACCCTATCCTACCCATACCTGTTATGATTAACGGGTAACGAAACGGTAGTGGGCAAATAACGAAAATACTAATATAATGGTTCGGACAGCATAGAGTCAATTTTGTCACTTGTTATATTCTTTCATCTAACATTTCATTTCATCTTGTTCAATTATTAAATATACATATTCATAGTATAAACCTTGAGAAAGCTAACATGTGATGCAAAATTCAGACGCTAACACCTGAGCTGATATTAATAAATTACTCATTTGGACCAAACAATATATTATTGCTAGAAAATAAGGTGAGGATATATTTTCTTTGAAACATGGAATATTTTCATTTGTAGAATTGAGAAAAAGACAATAACAATGAATAAGGAAAAAAACAAGGAAATGAATTCGTTGATATATATGTCTCTAGCATTGATACAGGCATACACCAATATAAAAAGAAAAGAAAAAAAATTGGATATAATATTGATATATATTTATATATAATATATTTTATATTCATATAATTACCCATTACTCAACGGGTACGAAATAACCTTTAGCCGTACCCATACCCGTTTATCTAACGAAAAAAAATCTTTACCCATATCCATACCCAATAAACTAACGAAAAAAAAACTTTACCCATACCCGTCTTATCGAATACGATACTGGTAGGGTAAACGGGTAAACAGGTAAACGGGTGTCATTGACACCCCTAATTGAATCCCCTTTTATTTAAATTTTCTGTGTTCAAGACTATTCCACAATAATAATTAACCATCCATAAATTCTGAACCCCCATCAATGCGGCGACGATGCATGTACATATTGGATGCTCTTTTGCTGACTCTGACGGCTGGAGGGCTTCATTTTTACTTTGTATACAAACCTTTTGCTATCTTCTGGCAAACTTAGGTTTTTTATATATAGTTTTCTTGCAATATTGATGAGGTGAATATAATCTTAGGACTTGTAATCAATTTTTTTTATCAATACAAACGTTAACGGTAAAACTGTTAACCTTTTTAAAAAAAAAAAAAAAAAATCTGAACTGTGGTGGTGCTGGTAACTTTCAAAAACGGTGCAATTTGTTTTTGATACTTGGTCCATTCTTTAGCACATAATAAGCAGATTTGACAATGAACAAAACCGGTTGAGTGACCCTTCCACAACGCATTGCCTATGTATATTTTCTTGTGACAACATTAGACTTGACTGGTCTATTATCTGATGAAATGCTTCAAACTCAGAATGAGCCCTTTGTGTGGTGATCGGTTTGAACAGGCTGCTTGTGTTTGCAGTCTGGAGTACCTGACTGATAGACACTTCCTTGCTTCATAAAAATGTATATAAAGCCTTGAACCACAATTTAGAGATCCCTTCTCCCCAATCTTCATCCCATAATCTGATCGTGATGCCATCTCCCATTTTTCGGATCATAAAACATTGACAAAATTGTAGCACACTCTTCAAATGGCTTTTGAAATCTAACACTCCAAGGCCGCCCAGCTTTTTTGGAGTACAAACAAGGCTACGGTTTACCAAATGTATTTTCCATAGAAGGAAATATCGGTATCGATATCGAGATTGGTCCCGGCCAATACCGATTCGGGATCGGTGGATCGGCTGATTCGGTTCGAAAAATAAGACTTTTTAGTCATAACCTTATTTTACACTAAAAAATAGGAAACAATTGATAAAAAAAATATTTTGTCAATAATTTATGTTTAGATAAATGATTACAATAAAATAATCCACTAATACAATATAATACAAGCATTAAACAAACTCTTTCACTGCCAGAAACTATGTCGTGCTGGCTGAATCACTTCATCGTCGTCTGTATTATGATAAAAATGAGAATATTGTTGATATTCTATTTAATCAATCACGGGTTCATAGTTAATACTCTATTTAATCAATGAATGTGATGAGTTTTAGTCATGGGTTCATAGTTCTCTATTTCACCATAGTTGATACTTGATACTCTATTTAATCAATGAATATGACGAGTTTTCAGCATATTCATAGTTTATACTCTATTTAATCAATCACGAGTTCAAGTTTAATTTCAGACGAATAATGACCAGAATCGGACTAGAATGGCAGAAATTTGACGAAAAACACAAAATCCGCGTTAATCGGCAAGGTATTGGATTGGTCCCGGCCGATACAGATACGTATCGGCCGATCCGGATCAATATCGGCCGATATTTCCTTCTATGCTATTTTTCTTTGATTTCCTACAAGAACAAGTTTTATTTTATTTGAGAATGATAATAAAATAATTATTTCTCACTCCAATATATGCCATGAGCTGAAAGTTCTTGACCTCATTCTGAATTTCTGATACAAAATACACAAATAAAGTACTTATTTACCTCCTTAAAATTCATCTAACTATTCTTAATTTAAAAATTTTAACCTGATGTGAATTTAACCAAAATCTATTAAAACACTATAATTTCACATCAAGTACATCACACGGATGTATTATATATTCTTAGTTCAAACATTCTAAGAACTCAGCAAAAGCAATGAAAGATGACCCTCCTTCTTTCATGGCCTCAATTGCACTCTCCTTCATCTTCATCATCCGATTCCTGAGTTCCACAGCCCCCTGTGACTCAATGATCCATTTCACTTTAGCTTCTAATTCATCCGCCCGCACAAAATCTTCGTCATACCCCTTCAATTCGATGCCGACCTTCATTTCTTCTACCAAGAACACCTTATTCATCTTCTGCTCTGCATACAACGGCCAACATATCATCGGTACACCGAAACTCACCGCCTCCAGTGTGGAATTCCAACCACAGTGACTCACAAAACCACCAACTGCTTCATGTTTTAGAATCTCGACCTGTGGAGCCCAATGTTTTACAATCATGCCCCGATCTCTGGTTCTGTCCAAGAACCCTTCTGGGAACAGTATATCGAGATCTGGCTCAGTGGTTGGTTTGAAGAATTTGGCCGGGTCAGGCTTTGATGGGCTCTGCACAACCCACAGGAATTCTGGCCACTATTCTCTAACCCAATTGCAATCTCCTTGAGTTGCTCTACGGGGAAAGAACCCATGCTGCCAAAGCAGAGAAATATCACGCTTGCCTTTGGTTGAGCATCCAGCCATGATAGACACGGATGCTGCTCTTCCTTTTTTGCTCTACCAGCAACTAATGGGCCGATGCAATAAATAGATGGTGTGGAACGATTCGGCAAACAGAGCCCATTTTTCAGAGCCATGACAGCTCGAGGCTCCAACGACTCAAATGAATTAATAAGTATTCCCTTTCCCTCTGGCAATCGATCACAGAGGTGCATGATAAATTTATACTGCTCTGTTTTGGGGTCAGAAAATTCTTTTGGGAGATCCGATGCTGGTAATGGTGGAACACCAGGGAAGAGTAGCGGAGTTTTACCAATGTCCTTTAGAGCACCAATAGAGCGCGTGGCAAAATATGTCGGAAGTTGCAAAAGTACAGCCAAGGTTGCAGCACTACATGTGAAGAAAAAATAGGCAGGAATGCCTAACTCAGAAGTCACATCTAGTGCATCGACACAAAACATGTCTAGAGCAACACCGGAGATCAGTGAGGTTTCAGACTGCTCTACCAGAAACGAGCGAAGACTGTCATTGTTGATTTTCAACATGTTGAATAAGTTGACAACTGGTTCCGGGTGCGGGTTTGTCAGAGGAGACTGTGGGAGGATGTGAAATGAGATGCTTGGATTGGAATTGAAAATTTCTGAGACCAAGTCTGATATGGGTCCGACAGTCATCACCGGTATGGAGACAGAGATGCCGCGGCGAACAAACTGCTTGGCTAGTTCTACCATTGGAACAAGGTGACCTGCACCCATGGAGGGATACAAAACCACCTTCTTGCTCTTCATCAATAATTGGTTGATTAAGAGATTTGCTATGTAACAGTATGGTTTGAGAAAAGCTTGCTAGTCTGGGGCTTCTCTAATAGTAATTTGTTGTGGCCAAGAATTTGTTTCTGTCAGTGAAAGAAGCATAGCTGCACACCCAATTAATACGATATGAAGAAAATGGATACATGGAATTGCTTCTCATCTCCGAATCTTACCATCGTCTCAGACAACATGAATATGCAATCTACTGCATACAGGAGTTTTTTTTGTTTAATTAGTCAAGTGCCGGCCACATATTATCATGGGGATTGAAAGTCTGTTTTGATCGATTTATTTAAATATAATTAATTTAATGATTGATTGTACAATTATGTATTAGTTAATAATGAAAGTAAACGAGAACCTTAGTGTTTGAATATATTCCAAGATTATTACACATATTTAAAAAATTATGATGAATTGTTTAATAATAACTAATTTCAAATATAGTTATGTAATAAAATGTAGTTAATCTTAGAGAAAGCTAGTGTTGTAACACTAGCTTTCTCTAAGATTAACTACATTTTTTTTACATAACTATATTTGAAATTAGTTATTATTAAACCTTGGATGTTTTTTCAGTAAAAATATATTTATATAAAGTATTGTATGAATAAGTTAAGAGTTTAAAGGTCATTTTTTGGATTAAAACAAACAAATAGTACATTATAATTTATGAAACAGCCAAAATCAAATTGGATGTATTCTCCAATTTCAACACCAAATCTTGGCCAATTTGAATATGAAACAAATAAAGAAGGAACGAAATGCATTAGCTTCTGAATCAAAATTCTCATTATGCTTGAAATTAATCGGTCCGTGTGGTAGCTTGAAACTATCTAATATTAATTAGTAGCTAATTTTGGAATTTTATTTTTATACATGCAAAACTATAATGTGAATCTTGAGCCTGCTTCACTTTATTTTGTTAGAATTGAATTGTACAACTAGGTACAAATCTGCTGTGATTCTTTGGAATTACAGGACTCTCCTATTCCATATCTATTCATTCATCTGGTTAGAGATTCGTACATAAAAAATATGTGATTTTGAGATTCATACGTTTCAAACAATGAACGGGTGTATTTGGAATCACAGGATCCTGCGATTCTTTGATAATCACAGCAGATTTATTTCTGTGTGACTAGCCAGCTTAAATTTAGTAATTATGGTGAAAACTAAAAAGGTTAGTCATTTGTGAATCAAAAGGAAAAAAAAAATAACTGAGCCGCAAAAGATATATTAAGACAAGTATATCAATTTGATATTAATACCTATTTTAATACACATGTTTGTGTTCTTATTGAACTATATATATCCGATAACAGAAATATCATGTACACCTCTACCGTTCTACATCCTTATAAATTAAAAAATAATATTCATTTTATTCGTGTTCTTACTAAAATGAGTTCATCCAAAAAGAAAAAAGAAAAAAAAAAAGAGGAGATGTTCATATCTTCAATCAATTTACCCTGAGGTCATGGCCTCATGGGGTGCAACTTGGGAAAGTATAACTTTTATATATTTATGTGGCAAACAATTTTTGAACTTTATACGGCCACATGCATATATGGCCGAAATTTTTATTTATAAGAAAATGAAAATAGAAAAAATTAAAAATATAAAATGTTGGGTAGAAAATTCAAAAATAAAAAGACAGAAATGAGTCATGGCGTGCCATGAGACATTTCAAATTAGAAAAAAAAAAATTACTCATTGAATGCCATGATTCATCCAAACCAGAAAAAAAAAAAAAAAAAGGAACCGCTATGATCCATTCATATCCACAGATTTAATTAAAGGGATGATAGATATGATAGACTTGGTAAAAAGTAAAAACTCTATAAGTATGGATGGTTCATGACAGTCCAATTTTTTTTTTTCCGATTTTAGGCAGGGACGCCATAACTTATTTCTACTTTTTATTTTTAAATTTTCTATGCAACAGTTTCTATTTTCCTTTTTTTTATTTTTCTATGAATAAAAATTTCGCCATATGTGGGCATGCATGTCAGCTGTGATGTCAACAAATTCAACTGTACAGATAAAAACGTACCTCGATTGCGAGTTGCGAACAGGAAACAACCACTACCATTATGTAAGACAAACCAAAATCATTGTTTGGTTGTGGGCTTGTGGTGAATCACAAATCATTTATTATGCCGCAGTGCTGACTTAGTTTGTAGTGGAAGATTCTGTTATCTTTAATTTTTTTTTTTAATTAAAGATAACAGAATCTTCCACTTCGAGGTTGGATTAATTACTGCAGTTAGGATTGTAAATTCATTTTGGATGCACATCAAAAGTTGAATGATTGCTATATAGTCGTTCTTCACTTGGTTTTTTTTTTCTTTTTTTTTTTAAGTAGCACTATAGCAGTCTTCACTTGATTTAGTCCCATAATTATAAATACAATCTAATAATAGACTCTTTTATATTTGATATAAGACATAGTAACGACAAAAAGTAAGATAATAGTTCACCTTCTTTCCAGTTCCAGATGCAATAATGCTTTGAAAATTCTTAATGTTTTGAAAATTCTTTGAGGTCTCTCCAGGCAGTTAAACAGATTTTGCGGTCAGCATTATTTGAGGTCTCGTTATTGCAGTTAAACAGATTTTGCGGTCAGCATTATTGCGGTCTCTCCAGGCAGTTATGGTGCAGGGATATGGTAGTTATGGTGCGGGAACAATGCGGAAACAATGCGGGAACATTTGGAGGATTTGGTTGGGGGACCATTATTTACATAAAAATTGTTCACATTATAGGTATAATAATGTGCACCATAGGTATAAATATTTTCATGCATAAGTATTAATACTTTAGAGAAAAAATTTAGCACTGAAGATTTTACGATACCCCAAACAGTTATGATAGTTATGATGCAGAAATTGTAGTACGAGAACTATTATGAGGGTCCTATATATTTTACTGTATATCAAGTGACTTAAAACTTCAACGATCCAAAATTAATAATCCTTATGGAATAATACTTAAATTATATGAAACTTGATACATAGCCTACCCATTATTTCCAATAAAATATTTATAAATTTACTTTGAAAATATTATTTGTCTTTTAAAAACTATATCTCAAATTATCAAAATCTCCCTCAGTTGTAAAAGGCATATAGACCTCCTGTAAAACTTGTTACGAATGAAGAGGCCTGTGGACCACAAGTAATAAAAATATAAAATAGATTCAATCTAATGCTCATCGACAAAAAATGGAGCCCATCAATTTACAACAGGCCAAGGCCTACATGCTGAGACGGATGTAATGAATCCAAGGACTTCAAGAAATGAATAATTCTCTTGTACAATTACAAATCTTGAACTATGATCTTCTCTGACTTATAACTTATTTATAAAAATAAAAAATAAAAATTATAGATGTTTGCAAAATATGGTAAAACATCAGCAAGATTTATTTAGATTTCGTTTCTTTATGCTTGATATTTTTTCCTTTTAATTGGCCTTTTTGAATAGGAACTAAATCTCTTGCTCACGGAGTTTCCCCATTCATCTATTTCATACCTGATCTGATATAAACGGTCATAATTAAAATATGAGTTATGTCTTTTAAAATTGAATTATTCGCCATATTAATTATGACTGTTCAGATTGAAATATACATAAAATGAATGGATAGATGAACCCTCAGGTGGGCAGGAGATTTCAGTTCCTTTTGAATATCTCGTCAAAGTCAATCACATTTTCCTTAATTGATATTGTGTTTATTAGCTGCACCAGAAAAATATAAAAATACAAATGAGCATTTGATGCTTTGCTATTTGGATATGTATTTATTTTTTTATTATCTAAAAACACTTTTTTTTTCAGTAACACACTAAATACTAATTAATATATAATCAAAATGCAAACAATCAAGGACAATTTCCCCATTGTTTCCTCGAACATTCATATACTAATCTCAATCATAAGAGTTCAGGGGAGGAGGTTTATTTTTTTTTTTTTTTTTTTTTTTTGGAAAAATCTATGACAGAAGCTGTCAGGATCAGTGTAATAAAATGTGATCTACGTGACCACATATGCGTATTCGGTTGTAATCTGTATATAAATTTAGAGTAGGGTTAAAATGCCCCATTGTTTTTTACTTTGGATATAAACTTTTTTCTATCTTCCGGCAAACTTAGGTTTTTTATAGTTTTCTTACAATATTGATGAGGTGTATATAATCCTAGAACTTGTGATCAATGTTTTTATCAATACAAACCTTAACGGTAAAACCATTAACCTTAATAAAAAAAAAAAAAATATGAACCGTGGTAATGCTGGTAACTTTCAAAGACGGTGCAATTTGCTTTTGATTCTTGGTCCATTCTCTAGCACATAATAAGCAGATTTGACAGTGAACAAACCGGTTGACTCTTCCACATTGCATCGTCTATATTTTCTTGTGACAATATTAACCTTGAGTACTGGTCTATTATCTGATGAAATGCTTCAAACTTAGAATGAGCCCTTTGTGTGGTGATCGGTCTGAACAGGCTGCTTGTGTTTGCAGTCTGGAGTACATGACTGAGAGACACTTCCTTGCTCCATGAAAATGTATATAAAGCCTTGAACCGCAATTTAAGGATCCCTTCTCTCCAATCTTCATCCCATAAACTGATCGTGATGTCATCTCTCATTTTTCGGATCATAAAACATTGACAAAATTGTAGTATATACACTCTTCTAGTGGCTTTTGAAAAAATTATGACTCGCACATCCCATTATTTTGTGGCATATAAAGCACTTTTATCATGAATTTTCAAATCTTATCTTCCTTTTTAACCCATTGCCAAATTCATTTGGCTAACATCGCTTGATCAAAATTTTTATGATCTAACATTCCAGGGCCACCCAGATTTTTTGGAGTACAAACAAGGCTCCAGTTTACCAATTGCATGTATTTTCCTTTGATTTCCTAAAAGAAGAAGTTTTATTTTATTTGAGAATGATAATAAAATAATTATTTTTCACTCTAATATATACCATGAGGTGAAAGTTCCTAACCTCATTCTGATACAAAATACAAAATACAAAAATAAAGTACTTCTTATTTACATCCTTATAATTCATCTAACTATTCTTAATTTAAAATTTTCAACGGAAGTGAATTTAACCAAAATCTATTGAAACACTGTAATTTCATATCAGGTACATCACATGGATGTATTATTCTTAGTTCAAACATTCTAAGAACTCAGCAAAAGCACTGAAAGATGAACCTCCTTCTTTCATGGCCTCAATTGCACTCTCCTTCATCTCCACCATCCGATTCCTGAGTTCCACAGCCCCCTGTGACTCGATCATCCATTTCACTTTAGCTTCTAATTCATCCGCCCGCACAAAATCTTCGTCATACCCCTTCAATTCGATGCCGGCCTTCATTTCTTCTACCAAGAACACCTTATTCATCTTCTGCTCTGCATACAACGGCCAACATATCATCGGTACACCGAAACTCACCGCCTCCAGTGTGGAATTCCAACCACAGTGACTCACAAAACCACCAACTGATTCATGTTTTAGAATCTCGACCTGTGGAGCCCAATGTTTTACAATCATGCCCCGATCTCTGGTTCTGTCCAAGAACCCTTCTGGCAACAGTATATCGAGATCTGGGTCAGTGGTTGGTATGGAGATTTTGGCAGGGTCAGGATTTGATGGGCTCCGCACAACCCACAGGAATCTCTGGCCACTATTCTCTAACCCGATTGCAATCTCCTTGAGTTGCTCTACGGGAAAGGAACCCATGCTGCCAAAGCAGAGAAATACCACGCTTTCATTTGGTTGAGCATCCAGCCATGATAGACACGGATGCTGCTCTTCCTTTTTTGCTCTACCAGCAACTAATGGGCCGATGCAATAAATAGATGGTGGGGAACGATTCGGCAAACAGAGCCCATTTTTCAGAGCCATGACAGCTCGAGGCTCCAACGACTCAAATGAATTAATAAGTATTCCCTTTCCCTCTGGTAATCGATCACAGAGGTGCATCATAAATTTATACTGCTCTGTTTCGGGGTCAGAAAATTCTTTTGGGAGATCCGATGCTGGTAATGGTGGAACACCAGGGAAGAGTAGCGGGGTTTTACCAATGTCCTTCAGAGCACCAATAGAGCGCGTGGCAAAATATGTCGGAAGTTGCAAAAATACAGCCAAGGTTGCAGCACCACATGTGAAGAAAAAATAGGCAGGAATGCCAAACTCAGAAGTCACATCTAGTGCATCGACACAAAACATGTCTAGAACAACACCAGAGATTGGTGAGGTTTCAGACTGCTCTACCAGAAACGAGCGAAGACTGTCATTGTTGAGTTTCAACATGTTGAATAAGTTGACAATTCGTACTGGGTGCGGATTTGTCGGAGGAGACTGTGGGAGGATGTGAAATGAGATGTTTGGATTGGAATTGCAAATTTCTGAGACCAAGTCTGATGCGGGTCCGACAGTCATCACAGGTATGGAGACGGAGATGCCCCGGCGAACAAACTGCTTGGCTAGTTCTACCATTGGCACAAGGTGACCAGCACCCATGGAGGGATACAAAACCACCTTCTTGCTCTTCATCAATAATTGATTGATTAAGGGATTTGCTATGTGACAGTATGGTTTGAGAAAAACTTGCACGTCTAGGGCTTCTTTAATAGTAATTTGTTGTGGCTCAGAATTTGCTTCTCTCGAGTTGAAAGAAACATAGCAACACACGCAATTAATACGATATGAAGACTCTGGTTCAGTTTTTTCTATTTGGGGTGGAACAAGTTTGAGAAAATAAGAAAATGGATACATGGAATTGCTTCTCATCTCCGAATCTTACCATCGTTAGACACCATGAATATGCAAACTGCAGCATAAAAGAGTTTTTTTGTTTAATTAGTCAAGTGCCAGACATGTATTGCCGTGGGGATTGAAAGTCTATTTTGATCTATTTCTTTAAATGTAATTAATTTAATGATTGATTACACAATTATGTATTAGTCAATAATGAGAGCAAACGAGAACCTTAGTGTTTGATCCTAAAAATATACCAAGATGACTACCCATATTTTAAAAAAAATTATGATGAATTGTTTAATAATAACTAATTTCAAATATAGTTATGTAACAAAATATTGTTAATCTTAGGGAAGGCCAGTGATATAAATATGGAGTCATGTTTATCTAATATAAAACCTTAGATGCTTCTTCAATAAAAAATATATTTATATAAGGCTATAAGAGTAAGGCTTGGGTGTTAGAGATAGCATAAGATTATATGTGTTACGGCTTTAAAAATCTATCGTATAAATTTCGAACTTTGATTTAGGGGTGTCAATGACATCCGTGTACCCATTTATCCTATTTGTATCGTATTCGATAAGACGGGTATGGGTAAGATTTTTTTTCGTTAATTGATTGGGTATGAATATAGGTAAGGATTTTTTTTTTGTTAGATAAACGAGTATGGGTACAGATAAAGACTATTTCGTACCCGTTGCGTCACGGGTAATTATATCATGAGAAAATGTATGCATTTTATTGAAAGAATAATATTATGCTAAACATTGTACTTTTTATTTGAATGTTTTGTTATTTAACAAATTGAATTTGTTAGAAAAGATACTTGTGATTTTTTTTTTGCTTCATAAAAAACTATTAGTTAGAATTGATTGTATATTTGTATTTTAATTTGATATTAGTAATTGTGATTGCTTATAAATGGCATGACAAGTTTCGATGGTTTATTTGTAAAAAAATAATAAAACTATTATATTTATATTTTTTTTGTTATTCGTCTACTACCGTTTCGTTATCCACTAGTTTTAACGGGTATGGATAGGGTAGAGTAAGACATATTTTTAACGGGTATGGGTAGGGTATGGATGACCTTATGCTATCCATAGCTAAGATAGCTACTTAAATCAAAGTTCGGAGTTTATACGATAGATTTTTGAAGCCGTAGCATGGATGACTTTATGCTATCCATAGCACCCAAGTCTTACTCTTTATATAAAGTATTGTATGAAGAAGTTGAGAGTTTAAAGATCATTTTTTGGATTAAAAAAACAAATAGTACATTATAATTTATGAAAAAGCCAAAATCAAATTGGATATATTCTCCAATTTCAACACCAAATCTTAGCCAAATCAAATATTTAACAAAGAAGGAACGAAATGCATTAGCCTCTGAATCAAAATTCTCATTATCCTTGAATTAATCGGTCTGTGTGCTAGCTTGAAACCTACATGCCAAACTTACAGCCCTTACCCCTGACCCCACAGCCCTTGACTCTCTTCAATGGAGATTGTCTAATTCACGGGCTTTTCTCTGTCCATTCTTATTACAAAAATAGTTAGAGTATGGTGAAATGACCAATTATGACTATGACTCCATTTGGGAATCAAAAATTTCTCTTAAGATTAAAGTTTTCTTATGGTTATTGAAAAGAAATAAATTGTTAACAAAGGAAGTTCTTAGTGAAAAAGGTTTGTCGGGAGACGCTAGTTGTTTGTTCTGTAAAGATTTTGAATCTGCTGATCACTTATTTATGTATTGTTTTTTTATTCGTTCAATTTGGACTTGGATCGCTACTCGTGACAATTTTAATTTTGAGTGTGCTAATATTGTTGATTTGTGGTTGATTGATACTTTAATCCCCCTCAAAGACAAATGTATGGTTGAATTAGTTAGAGGAACCATCATTTGGACCATATAGTTGGAAAGAAACAATTAGGTGTCAGTAGGTGTCAAAATTATCTCTTTAGCTACATTCTAGTGCAAGTCTTTGGGAACTAATCAATTACTTAAGTTATCATTACTTATGCCTTTGGATGTTGTTGATCTTTCTTGTCATAATTTAGTGACTATAGGAGTCAAGGAGGATTAGTATGTGAATTTAGATGATATATACTCTTAAAAATCTCTAACCGGGGTAATTAGCAGGAACACTAATTGACTGCTATAAAGTTAGTATGTAAATAAAGATGGTTAAGTTTTACAAAAACATGATATTTGACAGACCCCGAATAAAACATTAAATGGAATTGTGTTCATGTCATTAATGTTTTCATTCAGTGTTAAGTTCTAAAGTATGAGTTATTAATCTTTCCTACATAAGAGATGTGTATGTGAGTATTGTCTAATGCTATCCGTAAAAAGTAGCTATAACAATAGCACTTCATTACACATAACTTATGCGGAGAAGAGATGGTTTACCAAAAGTACTATTGTTCCCCGTATTTCTATACGAGTAATAGTATCACTAGGCCTCTTGATAGAGTAAAATTGTCTGCTAACGATATGATTACAAGAGTAATCATATTTGCTAATCTGCTCAGGATCAAAAAAAGATTAAGTTTGCAAGGATGACACGCACCTACCTTGAAACTGATCTGATAGCTATGAGACAAAATAATTGACACAAGTAAATAGTTTACTGGATCGTGATATTGTACAGTACAGCATTATCTGTGTAATTGGATGGTCATAATGCATCTGCCAGGTGCCTCCTATGATTTGTAGAAGTTAAAACAGTTTTAATTCTATTTACCAACATAACACAGATCCTATTGGGTCACACCGTATAGGATGTAATCGGAGAATCTTATTGATTAATTATAAATTAATTATGATTAATAATAAGATGGTCATAATTAATTATACGTGATATAATTAAATTATAAATGTCATATAAAAATGACAAGCAAAAAGAAAGGTTAATTTATAAGCATGCACGGCACGTTGTATAAAAGTTACCGAAACAACAACGCAAGAAATATAATTGTTCAGAATAATTATATGGATATTAATTGAATTTGGACCGAGGGCATTTTGGTCTTTTGACTTCATCCTTATCCATACATGTCATCATCCTTATCCACCGAGGGCATTTTGGTCTTTTCACTTTGGAACCACCTTACTATTCATGAGGGTATTTTGGTAATTTGGCAATCCCAAATATGCCTATAAATAAGGGTGGAGGGGTAGAGGGGTAGAGGGAAAATCACTAATTTCTGAGATATCGAATATGTCTGATCAGTTCGGTAATCTATTTTATCTCTTTCTCGGTTTCTTTCGTGAATAGTATTTCGGTTAGAAATGAAACTTATACATAACTCACGTATAATATTTTGAGTTGTTGAATAGTATTTACGAGATCGGTGAATAGTATTTTTGCGAAAGTCGCAGTATTTCTGTTTTTGCTTATTAGTGAATTAGAATAACTGCGGGTCGTGAATAGTGTTATTACGCCTTTCTAGTGAATAGTGTTTTTGCATAATTCCACAGTTTATGGTATTCTGGCAAAAGAAATAAACTGCTCTCTAGTTAGTCCTGGTGGATAACTGATAGAGGCATCAGATGTCTGGTGCTCCGAAGCGAGTCGGTCTACATTGCAATTGAAATTTGGAAACAAGGTAGAAATGTTATATTAATCTATTTAATTTGTAAGTAGATTAAAGTTTTAAAAATCAATCAAGGAGTAGACCTATAAATGATTAAAATGGTCATTGTAATGAAAGACTGGAGAAGGAACTCTCGGTTGGCTTTCCGACATACCCCTTTTTAATTCTCGGCTTAAGTTAAAAGTAATTTTTTTTTTATTTTATGTTCTTTTCACAGTTTAAGTCTAATGGCATTGGATAGCCTCAAAACCCAACAATTACTAACCAATAGGTGTACCAGTCTTGAGTTTCTTCCAGGCTGGTTCTTGGACATTTTTGCTTTTGTTTAGGTTAGGTGTTGTTTTGAAATGAATCTATGTTTTGTAATAATTATGACAAAATTCTAGCTGTTTGAAACTCTTTTCAGATAAACTGTTCTATTGTTTCTAATGAAATCGGTGAATTACACCCACTTTCTTCAAAAAAAAAAAAAATACATGCAAAACTATAATGTGAATCTTGAGCCTTCTCTGTTTTATTTGTTAGAATTGAATTGTGCAACTAGCCAGCTTTAATTTAATATGCTTAATTTTTATTAAATTTAGTAATGATGGTGAAAACTAAAAAGGTTAGTTATTTGTGAATCAAAAAGAAAAAAAATAACAGAGCCACAGAAGATATATTAAGACAAGTATATCAATTTGATATTAATAACTATTTTAATACACATGTTTGTATCTTTATTGAACTATATCCAACAACAGAAACTTCATGTACACCTCTACTGTTCTACATCCTTAATTATAAATTAAAAAATAATATTCATTTTATTCGTGGTTCTTACTAAAATGACTTCATCCAAAAAACAAAAAATAAAACAGAGAGAGAGGAGATGTTCATATCTTCAATCAATTTACCCTGAGGTGCAACTTGGGAAAGTATAACTCGCATATATTTGAGTGGACAAACAAACTTTGAACTTTGTATGGCCAAGTGTGTATATGGCCGAAATTTTTATTAATAGAAAACTGAAAAAATAAGAAAAATAAAAGTAGAAAATGTTGGGTGGAAAATTTAAAAATGAGTAGGAAGACCATGGCATCCTTGAAAGACGCCACGAGAGATCTCAAATCATAAAGAAAAGAAAAGAAAGAAAAAAAAAATCATTGAATGCCATGACTTATCCAACCCAGAAAAAAGGAAAAAAAAAAACAAAAAAACTGACCGCTATGATCCATCCATAACTACGGATTTAATTGAAATGCTGATAGATATGATAGACTTTAGTAACACAAGTAAAAACTCCGTAGGTATGGATGGATCATGACAACTCCGTTTTTTTTTTCCCTCCTGTTTGAGAAGTACTATGGCGTTCCTACAGAACACCATGACTCATTCCTGCCTTTTTATTTTTCAATTTCCCACACAACATTTCTTATTTTTAATTTTTGTTTTTTTTTTTCATTTTTTCTATGAATAAAAATGTTGGCATATATGGGCATGGATGTCAGCTGAGACGTCAACATATGCAACTGTTCCAGTACAGATAAGAACAGGAAACAACCACTACCAGTATGTGTGCTATATAAAAGATAAAGACAAACCACAAATCATTGTTTGGTTGTGGGCTTGTGGCGAACCACAAATCATTGAATTCGTATCCTCTGCATTAACTCAAAAAGGAATCTCTGCATTGTTTGATTTTCTAAATCATCACTTCTTCTGCGAGATCTTCAATCATTTGAAACTGTTCTCTAAACAGTCTTACACAGCGCTCTCGCCATATTATAAATATTGCAATTAGTAATAAACTAATAATCCCCTCAATTTCTTAGGTTTCTTGTTATCAAGCAACGTTACTTCACAGTTTTCATCTCCAGCGAATTGTGCACTATTTTGAGAAAACAGTAGATTGAAAATCCGAGTGTATAGTAGCTTCGAGAACACACATTCTCTAAATAGATGCATAGAAGTTTCTTGTGACACTCGGCACAGGTAGCAAATGCTGATCAGATTGAATCCCCTTTAATTTAAATTTTCTGTGGTCAAGACTATTCAACAATAATAACCATGCAAAATTTCTGAACCACCATCAATGCGGCGACGATGGATGTGCATAATTGAATGCTCTTTAATTTGCTGACTCTGACGTCTGGAGGGCTTCATTTTTACTTTGGATATAAACTTTTTTCTATCTTCCGGCAAACTTAGGTTTTTTATAGTTTTCTTACAATATTGATGAGGTGTATATAATCCTAGAACTTGTGATCAATGTTTTTATCAATACAAACGTTACCGGTAAAACCATTAACCTTAAAAAAAAAAAAATCTGAACCATGGTAATGCTGGTAACTTTCAAAGACGGTGCAATTTGCTTTTGATTCTTGGTCCATTCTCTAGCACATTATAAGCAGATTTGACAGTGAACAAACCGGTTGACTCTTCCACATTGCATCGTCTATATTTTCTTGTGACAATATTAACCTTGAGCACTGGTCTATTATCTGATGAAATGCTTCAAACTTAGAATGAGCCCTTTGTGTGGTGATCGGTCTGAACAGGCTGCTTGTGTTTGCAGTCTGGAGTAAGAGACACTTCCTTGCTCCATGAAAATGTACATAAACCCTTGAACCGCAATTTAAGGATCCCTTCTCTCCAATCTTCATCCCATAAACTAATCGTGATGTCATCTCTCATTTTTCAGATCATAAAACATTGACAAAATTGTAGTATATACACTCTTCTAATGACTTTTGAAAAAATTATGACTCGCACAGTCCATTATTTTGTGGCATATAAAGCACTTTGATCATGAATTTTCAAATCTTATCTTCCTTTTTAACCCATTGCATTGCATGATAATAAAATAATAAAATTATTTTGTGGCATAAAAAGAAGAAGTTTTATTTTATTTGAGAATGATAATAAAATAATTATTTTTCACTCCAATATATACCATGAGGTGAAAGTTCCTAACCTCATTCTGATACAAAATACAAAAATACAAAAATAAAGTACTTCTTATTTACCTCCTTATAATTCATCTAACTATTCTTAATTTAAAATTTTCAACTGAAGTGAATTTAACCAAAATCTATTGAAACACTATAATTTCATATCAGGTACATCACATGGATGTATTATTCTTAGTTCAAACATTCTAAGAACTCAGCAAAAGCACTGAAAGATGAACCTCCTTCTTTCATGGCCTCAATTGCACTCTCCTTCATCTCCACCATCCGATTCCTGAGTTCCACAGCCCCCTGTGACTCGATGATCCATTTCACTTTAGCTTCTAATTCATCCGCCCGCACAAAATCTTCGTCATACCCCTTCAATTCGATGCCGGCCTTCATTTCTTCTACCAAGAACACCTTATTCATCTTCTGCTCTGCATACAACGGCCAACATATCATCGGTACACCGAAACTCACTGCCTCCAGTGTGGAATTCCAACCACAGTGACTCACAAAACCACCAACTGATTCATGTTTTAGAATCTCAACCTGTGGAGCCCAATGTTTTACAATCATGCCCTGATCTCTGGTTCTGTCCAAGAACCCTTCTGGCAACAGTATATCGAGATCTGGGTCAGTGGTTGGTATGGAGATTTTGGCAGGGTCAGGATTTGATGGGCTCCGCACAACCCACAGGAATCTCTGGCCACTATTCTCTAACCCGATTGCAATCTCCTTGAGTTGCTCTACGGGAAAGGAACCCATGCTGCCAAAGCAGAGAAATACCACGCTTTCATTTGGTTGAGCATCCAGCCATGACAGACACGGATGCTGCTCTTCCTTTTTTGCTCTACCAGCAACTAATGGGCCGATGCAATAAATAGATGGTGGGGAACGATTCGGCAAACAGAGCCCATTTTTCAGAGCCATGACAGCTCGAGGCTCCAATGACTCAAATGAATTAATAAGTATTCCCTTTCCCTCTGGCAATCGATCGCAGAGGTGCATGATAAATTTATACTGCTCTGTTTCGGGGTCAGAAAATTCTTTCGGGAGATGCGATGCTGGTAATGGTGGAACACCAGGGAAGATTAGTGGGGTTTTACCAATGTCCTTTAGAGCACCAATAGAGCTTGTGGCAAAATACGTCGGAAGTTGCAAAAGTACAGCCAAGGTTGCAGCACCACATGTGAAGAAAAAATAGGCAGGAATGCCTAACTCAGAAGTCACATCTAGTGCATCGACACAAAACATGTCTAGAACAACACCGGAGATCAGTGAGGTTTCAGACTGCTCTACCAGAAACGAGCGAAGACTGTCATTGTTGAGTTTCAACATGTTGAATAAGTTGACAATTCGTACTGGGTGCGGATTTGTCGGAGGAGACTGTGGGAGGATGTGAAATGAGATGCTTGGATTGGAATTGAAAATTTGTGAGACCAAGTCTGATACGGGTCCGACAGTCATCACCGGTATGGAGACAGAGATGCCGCGGCGAACAAACTGCTTGGCTAGTTCTACCATTGGCACAAGGTGACCAGCACCCATGGAGGGATACAAAACCACCTTCTTGCTCTTCATCAATAATTGGTTGATTAAGAGATTTGCTATGTAACACTATGGTTTGAGAAAAGTTTGCAAGTTTGGGGCTTCTCTTATAGCAATTTGTTGTGGCCAAGAATTTGTTTCTGTCAGTGGAAAGAAGCATAGCTGCACACGCAATTAATACGATACGAAGACAATGGATACATGGAATTGCTTCTCATCTCCGAATCTTACCATCGTCAGACACCATGAATATGCAATCTGCTGCATACATGCAAGAGTTTTTTTTTTTAATTAGTCAAGTGCTGGTCACATATTGCCGTGGGGATTGAAAGTCTGTTTTGACCGATTTGTTTAAATATGATTAATTTAATGATTGATTGCACAATTATGTATTAGTTAATAATGAGAGCAAACGAGAACTTTAGTGTTTGACCTTAAAAATATACCAAAATGATTACACATATTTAAAAAAATTGTGATGAATTGTTTAATAATGACTAATTTCAAATATAGTTATGTAACAAAATGTTGTTAATCTTAGAGAAGGCTAGATTTATAACTCGGGAGTCTTGTCCATCTAATAATATAAAACCTTGGATGCTTCTTCAATAAAAATATATTTATATAAAGTCTTGTATAAAGAAGAAAAGAGTTTAAAGGTCATTCTTTGGATTAAAAAAACAAATAGTAGATTATAATTTAAGAAACAGCCAAAATAAAATTGAATATATTCTCCAATTTCAACACCAAATCTTGGCCAATTTGAATATTTAAAAAATAAAGAAGGAACGAAATGCATTAGCTTCTGAATCAAAATTCTCATTATCCTTGAAATTAATCGGTCCGTGTGGTAGCTTGAAACTATCTAATATTAATTAGTAGCTAATTTTGGAATTTAATTTTTATACATGCAAAACCAGTGTTATCAGAACCGGACCGGACCGGACCAGCGGTTTAACCAAAAAAAAACGGACCCGGATGCCTTTCTGGTTTGGTTCATTTTAAAGACTGATTTTGCTGTTGAACCGATAAAATCCGGTTTAATAGACCGGTTTTTCAAAAACCAGCAACTCGGTTTTAAAGAAAAAAACGATTTAAACGGTTCAAAGTTCAATCTTTTACACTGTCATGCATTAAATGCGACATAGTACCAAATGAAAGGACTAGTAGACCTGTATTCTTCTAAAAAAAGGACTAGTAGGCCTGTACTGTACACAAGTCTGTGGCCTAGGTTTAAACTTTATTCATTTCACATATTTTATTTATTTTTATGAAATTTACACATTAAACCTTAAATTTTACATATTCTTAAGTATCAATCATGCGTATAAAATTTTGTGTGTATATATTTTTTTGAAATCTAACAATTATTATTATTATATTATGTATTTTAATTGTCGTTATTTTTTTTATTGAAGTCCTTTTTCATTTTCATTAGGATATAATTTATTGCTATTACAAAATAAAATTCCTAGTACTATTCAAATAAAAATGAAACTTTTTGTTTGCTAAATTATTCCGCCTTAAAAAAAATATATTCAGTCATCTCTAATAAAAACTAGTATTTTATATTATTTAAATATTAAGTTTGAAATATATATATATATATACACACATATATATTATAATTTAGCCTTGTATTATATTATTTGAATATACATTGTATAATAATTCTCATATCTCATATCCATGTCAATGTTTAATTAAACCAGCAATTGAACCGGTTGGCCCACCGGTCCGACCAGTAAACCGTTGACCCGAAACTTTTCCGAGTTGATGTCCGGTCCGGTTCTGATAACATTGTGCAAAACTATAATGTAAATCTTGAGCCTGCTCTATTTTATTTTGTTAGAATTGAATTGTGCAACTAGGTACAAATCTGCTGTGATTCTTTGGAATCACAGGACTGCTATTTCATATCTATTCATTCATCTGGTTAGAAATTCGTGTTTTTAAAATATGTGATTTTGAGATTCGTACGTTTCAACAAATGAAGGGGTGGATTTGGAATCACAGGATTTTATAATTACAGTAGATTTATTTCCGTGCAACTAGCCAGCTTAAATTTAGTAATGATGGTGAAAACTGAAAAGGTTAGTCACTTGTGAATCAAAAAGAAAAAAAATAACAAAGCCGCAAAAGATATATTAAGACAAGTATATCAATTTGATATTAATAACTATTTTAATACACATGTTTGTGTTTTTATTGAACTATATATATCCAATAACAGAAATTTCATGTACACCTCTACTGTTCTACATCCTTATAAATTAAAAAATAATATTCATTTTATTCGCGTTCTTACTAAAATGACTTCATCCAAAAAGAAAAAAGAAAAAAGGAGATGTTTATATCTTCCATCAATTTACCCTGAGGTCATGGGGTGCAACTTGGGAAAGTATAACTTGCGTATATTTATGTGGACAAACAATCTTTGAACTTTATACGGCCACATGCATATATAGCCGAAATTTTTATTTATAAGAAAATGAAAAAGAAAAAATTTAAAATAAAAAATGTTGCGTAGGAAATTCAAAAATAGAAAGATAGGAATGAGTTATGGCGTACCAAAAGACATCTCAAATTAGAAAAAAAAAAATTACTCATTAAACACCATGACTCATCTAAACCGGAAAAAAGAAAATAAAAAAGAGACTGCCATGCATGTTCCATTCATATCCATAAATTTAATTAAAGGGATGACAAACATAATAGACTTTAATAATAGAAGTAAAAAAATTCATAAAGTAAAAACTCTACAAGTATGGATGATTCATGACAGTCTATTTTTTTTTCTTGTTTGAAAAGTGCTATGGCGTTTCGCAGAGACGTCATAACTCCTTCCTACCTTTTTATTTTTCAATTTCTCACTCAACATTTTCTATTTTCCTTTTTTTTTAATTTTTCTATGAATAAAATTTTTGCCATATGTGGTAATGTGGGCATGCATGTCAGCTGTGACGTCAACAAATGCAACTAGTCAAGTACAGATAAGAATGTACCTCGATTGCGAGTTGCGAACAGGAAACAACCACTACCAGTATGTGCTATATAAAAGAGAAAAGACAAAACCAAAATCATTGTTTGGTTGTGGGCTTGTGGTGAATCACAAATCATTTATGCCGCAGTGCTGACTTAGTTTGTAGTGGAAGATTCTGTTATCTTTAATTTCGAGGTTGGATTAATTACTGCAGTTAGGATTGAAATTCATTTTGGATGCACATCAAAAGTTGAATGATTGCTATATATGTTCGTTCTTCACTTAGTTTTTTTTGTCTTTCTTTTTTGAAGTAGCACTAGATAGCAGTCTTCACTTGATTTAGTCCCATAATTATAAATACAATCTAATAATAGACTCTTTTATATTTGATAAGACATAGTAACGACAAAAAGTAAGATAATAGTTCCAGATGCAATAATGCTGACCTCAAAGATTTCAAATTATTATAACATCGTAATGTTTTGAAAATTGTTCAAGGATATTATAATTGACAATTTTAACTATATTTAATGATTAAAAAAAATTAAGTTTGAAATTCAACATTATAGATATAATCTATTTATGTAGAATCTACATGCTTGTTGACAAAAGACAATGGCATTTGATATATGTTTGACTAATTATATGAATTTCCCATTCCAGTCTTCTCTATGTTCTCGCAGCAATATTAGAGGAAAGTTGTACTATGATCTCTCAGTAATTATATGGTTTTCCTTTTTCAGTCATGCACTCGTCTCACATCAACGTTGGTATGTATAAATACTTGAAAGATAAGATATTAATACTAAAAAATAAAATATTAATATTTTGATGTGTAACTTGTAATGATCATCATTTCTATTTCAATTCCCCAATAGTTCCCGCGTCAACCTTCCTCTAATAAAAGTAGTGGGGATCTTGTATCCCCGCATCAATCTTCCCCAATCGTAGGAATATATAGTTATCCTTATAGGAATAAATACTTCAATGCGCAGGTATAAATACTTTCAAAATAAGATAAACATAAGATATTAATACTTGATGCGTAACTCGATATGATAGAACGTGTGAAGATTAAACTTTGTATAATATATATACATGTAAACACTTCAGTGCATAGGTAAAGTACTTGCAATACTTGATATTAATACTTTCAGACGTCATCCAACACCGTATGTAAAAAATATCAAGTTTTGCGGTCTTTGCAAATAGTTATGGCAATATTAATTTTTTTTATAAACGTGTATGGTCCCCCCCCCCCCCCCCCCCCCATTTAGTTTGAGTGGTCTCCCACATATATTTATGGTGCAGGAACGTTTGGTGATTTGGTTGAAAAAATTATTATTATGTAAAAAAAAATTCACCTCATAAGTATAAATATGTTCACCATAGGCATAAATACTTTTGTGCATAGGTATTAATACTTTACAAAAAAAAAATTCAACGTTGGAGTTTTTGCGGTCTCTCCAGGCAGTTACAGTAGTTATGGTGCAGGGATATGGTAGTTATGGTGCGAGAACAATGCAGGAACGTTTGGAGGATTTGGTTGGAGGACCATTATTAATTTACATAAAAATTGTTCACATCATAGGTATAATAATGTGCACTGTAGGTATAAATACTTTCATGCATAAGTATTAATACTTTAGAGAAAAAAAATTAGCACTGAAGTTTTTACGATACCCCAAACAATTATAATAGTTATGATGCAGAAATTGCAGTACGAGAACTATTATGAGGGTCCTATATATTTTACTGTATATTAAGTGACTTAAAATTTCAACAAATTAATAATCCTTATGAAATAATACTTAAATTATATGAAACTTGATACATAGCCTACCCATTATTTCCAATAAA
The DNA here is from genome assembly GCF_964058835.1 of Carex rostrata. Taxonomy (NCBI): domain Eukaryota; kingdom Viridiplantae; phylum Streptophyta; class Magnoliopsida; order Poales; family Cyperaceae; genus Carex; species Carex rostrata. Next base: position 3,049,226 of record NC_135920.1, on the reverse strand, counting down.
ATATTTATAAATTTACTTTGAAAATATTATTTGTCTTTTAATAACTATATCTCAAATTATCAAAATCTCCCTCAGTTGCACTCTTCACTCCGGTATAATTTTATCAATCAAACACAATTTAATAAAAAGTTTTTATTCATTTCCATTCTCTCCTTTCCTCTACTCTCCATTCCAAACAAGGTGTAAAACTTGTTACGAATGAAGAGGCTTGTGGACCACAAGTAATAAAAAATATAAAATAGATTCAATCTAATGCTCATCGACAAAAACTGGAGCCCATCAATTTACAACAGGCCAAGGCCTACATGCTGAGACGGAGGTAATGCCGATTTTTTTATTTATATCCAAAATAAAATATAAATTTAAAAAACTAACCAACTAGCTAATGAAATTGCAAAACTATCCAAACCGGTTAACCATTAACCGGACTCAAATCAAATTTCCGGTTATTGGTTTCCCGGATCCATTGAAATAGTCCGGTTAACCATTAACCGGAAATTTGATTTGAGTCCAGTTAATGGTTAACCGGATTTGTGAATTTTCCTTTTTTTTTTTTTTTTTTTTTTTGAAAACAGAAATTTTTTATTTTATTTTATTTTTGTATTAAAATATTAGAAATGTTGAATATATTTCTTTGAAAATAAATGGAATACAATATAATTTGATTTATTAGAAAGACTGCAACTAATAACCCGGATCAATATTTTTCAGGCCGGATTTTTCGCGGCTGTACGAAAAATTAATATATATTTTTTATGTGCTATTGGAAAAAAATAAAAATGCTTAGATTCTGAGTTATTGATCCCGGTTCAAAAGTCACTTCTATGCAATCTAGAAAATATTGTGATCCTTCTAGGACATTTAATTTATGAAAAGTTGTTTCTATTTTTGAAAAAAAAAACAAAAACTTTAATTAATTTAATAATTGTTTTTAAAAAGAATTCTCAAAATAGATACAACTTTTTATAAATTAAATGTCCTAGAAGGATCACAATATTTTCTAGATTGCATAGAAGTGACTTTTGAACCGGGATCAATAACTCAGAATCTAAGCATTTTTATTTTTTTCCAATAGCACATAAAGAAATATATTAATTTTTCGTACAGCCGCGAAAAATCCGGCCTGAAAAATATTGATCAGGGTTATTAGTTGCAGTCTTTCTAATAAATCAAATTATATTGTATTCCATTTATTTTCAAAGAAATATATTCAACATTTCTAATATTTTAATACTAAAATAAAATTTTTCTGTTTTCAAAAAAAAAAAAAAAAAAAAAAAAAATTCACAAATCCGGTTAACCATTAACCGGACTCAAATCAAATTTCCGGTTAATGGTTAACCGGACTATTTCAATGGATCCGGGAAACCAATAACCGGAAATTTGATTTGAGTCCGGTTAATGGTTAACCGGTTTGGATAGTTTTGCAATTTCATTAGCTAGTTGGTTAGTTTTTTAAATTTATATTTTATTTTGGATATAAATAAAAAAATCGGGAGGTAATGAATCCAAGGACTTCAAGAAATGAATAATTCTCTTGTAAAATTACAAATCTTGAACTATGATCTTCTCTGACTTATAACTTATTTATAAAAATAAAAATAAAAAATTATAGATGTTTGCAAAATATGGTAAAACATCAGCAAGATTTATTTAGATTTCGTTTCTTTATGCTTGATATTTTTTTTCCTTTTAATTGGCCTTTTTGAATAGGAACTAAATCTCTTGCTCAGAGAGTTTCTCCATTCATCTATTTCATACCTGATCTGATATAAACGGTCATAATTAAAATATGAGTTATGTCTTTTAAAATTGAATTATTCGCCATATTAATTATGACTGTTCAGATTGAAATACACATAAAATGAATGGATAGATGAACCCTCAGGTGGGCAGGAGATTTCAGTTCCATTTGAATATCTCGTCAAAGTCAACCACATTTTCCTTAATTGATATTGTGTTTATTTAGCTGCACCAGAAAAATATAAAAATACAAATGAGCATTTGATGTTTTGCTATCTGGATATGTATTTATTTTTTTATTATCTAAAAACACTTTTTTTTTCAGTAACACACTAAATACTAATTAATATATAATCAAAATGCAAACAATCAAGGACAATTTTCCCATTGTTTCCTCGAACATTCATATACTAATCTCATTCATAAGAGTCCAGGGGAGGAAGTTGATTCTCTCCTTTTTTTTTTTTTTTTTTTTTTGAAATATCTATGACAGAAGCTGTCAGGATCAGTGTAATAAAATGTGATCTATGTGAGCACATATGCGTATTCGGTTGTAATCTGTATATAAATTTATATGCGGTTCCGCATATGCAGCCGCATATTCAACCATATATTAGTACCGCATATTATTACTGTATATGATCGCATGCTTGTTTGTATGATATCGCATATTACCACATATTACTACATATTACCGCATACCGCATATTGCCGCATATTACTGCATACTTGTTTATATATATATATATATATATATATATGAATTCTTATTTTAAAAATTCGCATATATAAGTCCACATAAAAATCTGCATATATGGCCGCATATTGCATATGCGGTATGCGATGACGTTCCGCATACTGCATAAAAATTGTATTTAATAATATTGGTCATGATGCAGAATTCAATGACAGAAAAATTTATAAAATTATTCCATTAAAATTATACATGATTCATACTTAATACAAATTAGTCCGTATCCCATAAAATATTTTTTTTAGTTTTGATCTGGATCACCCGATAAGAAATTTGGGTCAATTTAGTCCGTGGTGGAACGCCATCACATATTTTTATTTTTTTTCGTATTAGAGCAGCTCTGATGGTCCGGATCAAAACTCAAAATAAATATAATTGTTAGTGCACCATTCGACAGAGAACGAGAACTCAGACAAATATATTTTTCAGAAATAAAAGTTAAGTTTCATATTTTTTTTTTCTTATGTCATAGGAAATAAATCTGATGTGATTCCAATGGAATAACAGGATCCTGTTATTATGATCTCAACCGTTTAACTTTCTTGAGATTCGTGTATACAGAAGTTTTGGAGTGAGTCTATGGTACTATGCATATTACGATTTGGCATCATGCTACGGCTCTATATTCAAGTTTTCAAATTCTAACGGTCGACCCAAACCGTTCATCTTGTTCTCTATATTAATATGTGTTTGGAGACCAAATTTTACATTTTTTGAAATTTTTTTACTATTTTTTTAGATTTATTGAAAATCACTGTTTTTGGATGGTCTAGAATTTTCAGATCAAGTGATTTTCAATAAATCTAAAAAATTAGTAAAAAAATTTCAAAAAATGTAAAATTTGGTCTCCAAATACATATTAATATGGAAAACAAGATGAACGATTCAGATCGACCGTTAGGATTTGAAAACTCGAATATAAAGCCGTAGCACGGTAACAACCAGTGATATGCATAGTACCATAGACTCACTCAAAGTTTTTTCATTGAAATTCGCGAATGAAAAAACTTCGAATTGTTGAGATCGGAATAACAGAACCTGTTATTTCATTGGAATCACGACAGATTTATTTCCACATTATAAACACCCTCATGATCCATTCGATTCTACTCACCTTCCTTGTTTAATATGATCAACGGGTTCATATTTTTTTTATTCTTTTTCCTCATCTTTTAAAAGATAACATATATTCCTATTTCTTTTAGAAGATTTCACGATGTTAATGTAGGGGTGTCAATGGTACCCTTTTATCCGTTCACCTGACCCGTATTATATTCGATAAGATGGGTATAAGTATTTTTTTTTTTTTTCGTAAACTTACCGCGTATGGGTATAAGTATTTTTTTATCTAAACGAGTAAGGGTACATATAAAGTCTATTTCGTATCCGTTACCCGATCGGGTAATTACACACACACACATATATATTAATGAGCAGTGAATATTAATTCTCTAACTATTGTTGATAGTTGTGTTACGCTTAATTAACCATTAAAACACGTAAAATAAATTTCAGCAAATCCAAATAAAATTTAGATCTTTAAACACGTATATATATTTGTGAAATGAATGTGTTTTAATGTATTATTTTAGTAAACCCGTTATTTACCCGCTACCGTTTAGTTATCCGGCAACTATAACGAATAAGGATAGGTTACAAATAAAGTTATTCATAACGGATAAAAATAGAGGACGGATAAGGACAATTTGTAATGGATACAGATATGAAAATGCTTCTATTCGATCCTTACCGTACTCATTGACACCGATGTATATCTAGAGTTATAAAGAAATATTTATTGATGTCCAAAATTATTTGACTGTGAGAGTTTTCTGAAAAATATAATTATAAAACTTAATTAATCTGAACTAGATATTAATTTTTTGGAGCGAAGTCTGGTGAGAGAATTCTAATATCTTTTAACCAACTCTTTTGTGAAACACAAAAAGGGACTAAAAAGTGATAACAAAGGACTAAATTACAATTCTTATAAAGTCTAGGAGTCGTGCTGATAATATGCTGACCAGATTGAATCTAGGGGTGTCAATGGGTACGATACGGGGAGGGTGGAACCATTTTCATACCCATACCCACTAAGAATTGATCTTACCCATATCCTACCCATACCCGTTAAGAATTTGTCTTACCCTATCCTACCCATACCTGTTATGATTAACGGGTAACGAAACGGTAGTGGGCAAATAACGAAAATACTAATATAATGGTTCGGACAGCATAGAGTCAATTTTGTCACTTGTTATATTCTTTCATCTAACATTTCATTTCATCTTGTTCAATTATTAAATATACATATTCATAGTATAAACCTTGAGAAAGCTAACATGTGATGCAAAATTCAGACGCTAACACCTGAGCTGATATTAATAAATTACTCATTTGGACCAAACAATATATTATTGCTAGAAAATAAGGTGAGGATATATTTTCTTTGAAACATGGAATATTTTCATTTGTAGAATTGAGAAAAAGACAATAACAATGAATAAGGAAAAAAACAAGGAAATGAATTCGTTGATATATATGTCTCTAGCATTGATACAGGCATACACCAATATAAAAAGAAAAGAAAAAAAATTGGATATAATATTGATATATATTTATATATAATATATTTTATATTCATATAATTACCCATTACTCAACGGGTACGAAATAACCTTTAGCCGTACCCATACCCGTTTATCTAACGAAAAAAAATCTTTACCCATATCCATACCCAATAAACTAACGAAAAAAAAACTTTACCCATACCCGTCTTATCGAATACGATACTGGTAGGGTAAACGGGTAAACAGGTAAACGGGTGTCATTGACACCCCTAATTGAATCCCCTTTTATTTAAATTTTCTGTGTTCAAGACTATTCCACAATAATAATTAACCATCCATAAATTCTGAACCCCCATCAATGCGGCGACGATGCATGTACATATTGGATGCTCTTTTGCTGACTCTGACGGCTGGAGGGCTTCATTTTTACTTTGTATACAAACCTTTTGCTATCTTCTGGCAAACTTAGGTTTTTTATATATAGTTTTCTTGCAATATTGATGAGGTGAATATAATCTTAGGACTTGTAATCAATTTTTTTTATCAATACAAACGTTAACGGTAAAACTGTTAACCTTTTTAAAAAAAAAAAAAAAAAATCTGAACTGTGGTGGTGCTGGTAACTTTCAAAAACGGTGCAATTTGTTTTTGATACTTGGTCCATTCTTTAGCACATAATAAGCAGATTTGACAATGAACAAAACCGGTTGAGTGACCCTTCCACAACGCATTGCCTATGTATATTTTCTTGTGACAACATTAGACTTGACTGGTCTATTATCTGATGAAATGCTTCAAACTCAGAATGAGCCCTTTGTGTGGTGATCGGTTTGAACAGGCTGCTTGTGTTTGCAGTCTGGAGTACCTGACTGATAGACACTTCCTTGCTTCATAAAAATGTATATAAAGCCTTGAACCACAATTTAGAGATCCCTTCTCCCCAATCTTCATCCCATAATCTGATCGTGATGCCATCTCCCATTTTTCGGATCATAAAACATTGACAAAATTGTAGCACACTCTTCAAATGGCTTTTGAAATCTAACACTCCAAGGCCGCCCAGCTTTTTTGGAGTACAAACAAGGCTACGGTTTACCAAATGTATTTTCCATAGAAGGAAATATCGGTATCGATATCGAGATTGGTCCCGGCCAATACCGATTCGGGATCGGTGGATCGGCTGATTCGGTTCGAAAAATAAGACTTTTTAGTCATAACCTTATTTTACACTAAAAAATAGGAAACAATTGATAAAAAAAATATTTTGTCAATAATTTATGTTTAGATAAATGATTACAATAAAATAATCCACTAATACAATATAATACAAGCATTAAACAAACTCTTTCACTGCCAGAAACTATGTCGTGCTGGCTGAATCACTTCATCGTCGTCTGTATTATGATAAAAATGAGAATATTGTTGATATTCTATTTAATCAATCACGGGTTCATAGTTAATACTCTATTTAATCAATGAATGTGATGAGTTTTAGTCATGGGTTCATAGTTCTCTATTTCACCATAGTTGATACTTGATACTCTATTTAATCAATGAATATGACGAGTTTTCAGCATATTCATAGTTTATACTCTATTTAATCAATCACGAGTTCAAGTTTAATTTCAGACGAATAATGACCAGAATCGGACTAGAATGGCAGAAATTTGACGAAAAACACAAAATCCGCGTTAATCGGCAAGGTATTGGATTGGTCCCGGCCGATACAGATACGTATCGGCCGATCCGGATCAATATCGGCCGATATTTCCTTCTATGCTATTTTTCTTTGATTTCCTACAAGAACAAGTTTTATTTTATTTGAGAATGATAATAAAATAATTATTTCTCACTCCAATATATGCCATGAGCTGAAAGTTCTTGACCTCATTCTGAATTTCTGATACAAAATACACAAATAAAGTACTTATTTACCTCCTTAAAATTCATCTAACTATTCTTAATTTAAAAATTTTAACCTGATGTGAATTTAACCAAAATCTATTAAAACACTATAATTTCACATCAAGTACATCACACGGATGTATTATATATTCTTAGTTCAAACATTCTAAGAACTCAGCAAAAGCAATGAAAGATGACCCTCCTTCTTTCATGGCCTCAATTGCACTCTCCTTCATCTTCATCATCCGATTCCTGAGTTCCACAGCCCCCTGTGACTCAATGATCCATTTCACTTTAGCTTCTAATTCATCCGCCCGCACAAAATCTTCGTCATACCCCTTCAATTCGATGCCGACCTTCATTTCTTCTACCAAGAACACCTTATTCATCTTCTGCTCTGCATACAACGGCCAACATATCATCGGTACACCGAAACTCACCGCCTCCAGTGTGGAATTCCAACCACAGTGACTCACAAAACCACCAACTGCTTCATGTTTTAGAATCTCGACCTGTGGAGCCCAATGTTTTACAATCATGCCCCGATCTCTGGTTCTGTCCAAGAACCCTTCTGGGAACAGTATATCGAGATCTGGCTCAGTGGTTGGTTTGAAGAATTTGGCCGGGTCAGGCTTTGATGGGCTCTGCACAACCCACAGGAATTCTGGCCACTATTCTCTAACCCAATTGCAATCTCCTTGAGTTGCTCTACGGGGAAAGAACCCATGCTGCCAAAGCAGAGAAATATCACGCTTGCCTTTGGTTGAGCATCCAGCCATGATAGACACGGATGCTGCTCTTCCTTTTTTGCTCTACCAGCAACTAATGGGCCGATGCAATAAATAGATGGTGTGGAACGATTCGGCAAACAGAGCCCATTTTTCAGAGCCATGACAGCTCGAGGCTCCAACGACTCAAATGAATTAATAAGTATTCCCTTTCCCTCTGGCAATCGATCACAGAGGTGCATGATAAATTTATACTGCTCTGTTTTGGGGTCAGAAAATTCTTTTGGGAGATCCGATGCTGGTAATGGTGGAACACCAGGGAAGAGTAGCGGAGTTTTACCAATGTCCTTTAGAGCACCAATAGAGCGCGTGGCAAAATATGTCGGAAGTTGCAAAAGTACAGCCAAGGTTGCAGCACTACATGTGAAGAAAAAATAGGCAGGAATGCCTAACTCAGAAGTCACATCTAGTGCATCGACACAAAACATGTCTAGAGCAACACCGGAGATCAGTGAGGTTTCAGACTGCTCTACCAGAAACGAGCGAAGACTGTCATTGTTGATTTTCAACATGTTGAATAAGTTGACAACTGGTTCCGGGTGCGGGTTTGTCAGAGGAGACTGTGGGAGGATGTGAAATGAGATGCTTGGATTGGAATTGAAAATTTCTGAGACCAAGTCTGATATGGGTCCGACAGTCATCACCGGTATGGAGACAGAGATGCCGCGGCGAACAAACTGCTTGGCTAGTTCTACCATTGGAACAAGGTGACCTGCACCCATGGAGGGATACAAAACCACCTTCTTGCTCTTCATCAATAATTGGTTGATTAAGAGATTTGCTATGTAACAGTATGGTTTGAGAAAAGCTTGCTAGTCTGGGGCTTCTCTAATAGTAATTTGTTGTGGCCAAGAATTTGTTTCTGTCAGTGAAAGAAGCATAGCTGCACACCCAATTAATACGATATGAAGAAAATGGATACATGGAATTGCTTCTCATCTCCGAATCTTACCATCGTCTCAGACAACATGAATATGCAATCTACTGCATACAGGAGTTTTTTTTGTTTAATTAGTCAAGTGCCGGCCACATATTATCATGGGGATTGAAAGTCTGTTTTGATCGATTTATTTAAATATAATTAATTTAATGATTGATTGTACAATTATGTATTAGTTAATAATGAAAGTAAACGAGAACCTTAGTGTTTGAATATATTCCAAGATTATTACACATATTTAAAAAATTATGATGAATTGTTTAATAATAACTAATTTCAAATATAGTTATGTAATAAAATGTAGTTAATCTTAGAGAAAGCTAGTGTTGTAACACTAGCTTTCTCTAAGATTAACTACATTTTTTTTACATAACTATATTTGAAATTAGTTATTATTAAACCTTGGATGTTTTTTCAGTAAAAATATATTTATATAAAGTATTGTATGAATAAGTTAAGAGTTTAAAGGTCATTTTTTGGATTAAAACAAACAAATAGTACATTATAATTTATGAAACAGCCAAAATCAAATTGGATGTATTCTCCAATTTCAACACCAAATCTTGGCCAATTTGAATATTAAACAAATAAAGAAGGAACGAAATGCATTAGCTTCTGAATCAAAATTCTCATTATGCTTGAAATTAATCGGTCCGTGTGGTAGCTTGAAACTATCTAATATTAATTAGTAGCTAATTTTGGAATTTTATTTTTATACATGCAAAACTATAATGTGAATCTTGAGCCTGCTTCACTTTATTTTGTTAGAATTGAATTGTACAACTAGGTACAAATCTGCTGTGATTCTTTGGAATTACAGGACTCTCCTATTCCATATCTATTCATTCATCTGGTTAGAGATTCGTACATAAAAAATATGTGATTTTGAGATTCATACGTTTCAAACAATGAACGGGTGTATTTGGAATCACAGGATCCTGCGATTCTTTGATAATCACAGCAGATTTATTTCTGTGTGACTAGCCAGCTTAAATTTAGTAATTATGGTGAAAACTAAAAAGGTTAGTCATTTGTGAATCAAAAGGAAAAAAAAAATAACTGAGCCGCAAAAGATATATTAAGACAAGTATATCAATTTGATATTAATACCTATTTTAATACACATGTTTGTGTTCTTATTGAACTATATATATCCGATAACAGAAATATCATGTACACCTCTACCGTTCTACATCCTTATAAATTAAAAAATAATATTCATTTTATTCGTGTTCTTACTAAAATGAGTTCATCCAAAAAGAAAAAAGAAAAAAAAAAAGAGGAGATGTTCATATCTTCAATCAATTTACCCTGAGGTCATGGCCTCATGGGGTGCAACTTGGGAAAGTATAACTTTTATATATTTATGTGGCAAACAATTTTTGAACTTTATACGGCCACATGCATATATGGCCGAAATTTTTATTTATAAGAAAATGAAAATAGAAAAAATTAAAAATATAAAATGTTGGGTAGAAAATTCAAAAATAAAAAGACAGAAATGAGTCATGGCGTGCCATGAGACATTTCAAATTAGAAAAAAAAAAATTACTCATTGAATGCCATGATTCATCCAAACCAGAAAAAAAAAAAAAAAAAGGAACCGCTATGATCCATTCATATCCACAGATTTAATTAAAGGGATGATAGATATGATAGACTTGGTAAAAAGTAAAAACTCTATAAGTATGGATGGTTCATGACAGTCCAATTTTTTTTTTTCCGATTTTAGGCAGGGACGCCATAACTTATTTCTACTTTTTATTTTTAAATTTTCTATGCAACAGTTTCTATTTTCCTTTTTTTTATTTTTCTATGAATAAAAATTTCGCCATATGTGGGCATGCATGTCAGCTGTGATGTCAACAAATTCAACTGTACAGATAAAAACGTACCTCGATTGCGAGTTGCGAACAGGAAACAACCACTACCATTATGTAAGACAAACCAAAATCATTGTTTGGTTGTGGGCTTGTGGTGAATCACAAATCATTTATTATGCCGCAGTGCTGACTTAGTTTGTAGTGGAAGATTCTGTTATCTTTAATTTTTTTTTTTAATTAAAGATAACAGAATCTTCCACTTCGAGGTTGGATTAATTACTGCAGTTAGGATTGTAAATTCATTTTGGATGCACATCAAAAGTTGAATGATTGCTATATAGTCGTTCTTCACTTGGTTTTTTTTTTCTTTTTTTTTTTAAGTAGCACTATAGCAGTCTTCACTTGATTTAGTCCCATAATTATAAATACAATCTAATAATAGACTCTTTTATATTTGATATAAGACATAGTAACGACAAAAAGTAAGATAATAGTTCACCTTCTTTCCAGTTCCAGATGCAATAATGCTTTGAAAATTCTTAATGTTTTGAAAATTCTTTGAGGTCTCTCCAGGCAGTTAAACAGATTTTGCGGTCAGCATTATTTGAGGTCTCGTTATTGCAGTTAAACAGATTTTGCGGTCAGCATTATTGCGGTCTCTCCAGGCAGTTATGGTGCAGGGATATGGTAGTTATGGTGCGGGAACAATGCGGAAACAATGCGGGAACATTTGGAGGATTTGGTTGGGGGACCATTATTTACATAAAAATTGTTCACATTATAGGTATAATAATGTGCACCATAGGTATAAATATTTTCATGCATAAGTATTAATACTTTAGAGAAAAAATTTAGCACTGAAGATTTTACGATACCCCAAACAGTTATGATAGTTATGATGCAGAAATTGTAGTACGAGAACTATTATGAGGGTCCTATATATTTTACTGTATATCAAGTGACTTAAAACTTCAACGATCCAAAATTAATAATCCTTATGGAATAATACTTAAATTATATGAAACTTGATACATAGCCTACCCATTATTTCCAATAAAATATTTATAAATTTACTTTGAAAATATTATTTGTCTTTTAAAAACTATATCTCAAATTATCAAAATCTCCCTCAGTTGTAAAAGGCATATAGACCTCCTGTAAAACTTGTTACGAATGAAGAGGCCTGTGGACCACAAGTAATAAAAATATAAAATAGATTCAATCTAATGCTCATCGACAAAAAATGGAGCCCATCAATTTACAACAGGCCAAGGCCTACATGCTGAGACGGATGTAATGAATCCAAGGACTTCAAGAAATGAATAATTCTCTTGTACAATTACAAATCTTGAACTATGATCTTCTCTGACTTATAACTTATTTATAAAAATAAAAAATAAAAATTATAGATGTTTGCAAAATATGGTAAAACATCAGCAAGATTTATTTAGATTTCGTTTCTTTATGCTTGATATTTTTTCCTTTTAATTGGCCTTTTTGAATAGGAACTAAATCTCTTGCTCACGGAGTTTCCCCATTCATCTATTTCATACCTGATCTGATATAAACGGTCATAATTAAAATATGAGTTATGTCTTTTAAAATTGAATTATTCGCCATATTAATTATGACTGTTCAGATTGAAATATACATAAAATGAATGGATAGATGAACCCTCAGGTGGGCAGGAGATTTCAGTTCCTTTTGAATATCTCGTCAAAGTCAACCACATTTTCCTTAATTGATATTGTGTTTATTAGCTGCACCAGAAAAATATAAAAATACAAATGAGCATTTGATGCTTTGCTATTTGGATATGTATTTATTTTTTTATTATCTAAAAACACTTTTTTTTTCAGTAACACACTAAATACTAATTAATATATAATCAAAATGCAAACAATCAAGGACAATTTCCCCATTGTTTCCTCGAACATTCATATACTAATCTCAATCATAAGAGTTCAGGGGAGGAGGTTTATTTTTTTTTTTTTTTTTTTTTTTTGGAAAAATCTATGACAGAAGCTGTCAGGATCAGTGTAATAAAATGTGATCTACGTGACCACATATGCGTATTCGGTTGTAATCTGTATATAAATTTAGAGTAGGGTTAAAATGCCCCATTGTTTTTTACTTTGGATATAAACTTTTTTCTATCTTCCGGCAAACTTAGGTTTTTTATAGTTTTCTTACAATATTGATGAGGTGTATATAATCCTAGAACTTGTGATCAATGTTTTTATCAATACAAACCTTAACGGTAAAACCATTAACCTTAATAAAAAAAAAAAAAATCTGAACCGTGGTAATGCTGGTAACTTTCAAAGACGGTGCAATTTGCTTTTGATTCTTGGTCCATTCTCTAGCACATAATAAGCAGATTTGACAGTGAACAAACCGGTTGACTCTTCCACATTGCATCGTCTATATTTTCTTGTGACAATATTAACCTTGAGTACTGGTCTATTATCTGATGAAATGCTTCAAACTTAGAATGAGCCCTTTGTGTGGTGATCGGTCTGAACAGGCTGCTTGTGTTTGCAGTCTGGAGTACATGACTGAGAGACACTTCCTTGCTCCATGAAAATGTATATAAAGCCTTGAACCGCAATTTAAGGATCCCTTCTCTCCAATCTTCATCCCATAAACTGATCGTGATGTCATCTCTCATTTTTCGGATCATAAAACATTGACAAAATTGTAGTATATACACTCTTCTAGTGGCTTTTGAAAAAATTATGACTCGCACATCCCATTATTTTGTGGCATATAAAGCACTTTTATCATGAATTTTCAAATCTTATCTTCCTTTTTAACCCATTGCCAAATTCATTTGGCTAACATCGCTTGATCAAAATTTTTATGATCTAACATTCCAGGGCCACCCAGATTTTTTGGAGTACAAACAAGGCTCCAGTTTACCAATTGCATGTATTTTCCTTTGATTTCCTAAAAGAAGAAGTTTTATTTTATTTGAGAATGATAATAAAATAATTATTTTTCACTCTAATATATACCATGAGGTGAAAGTTCCTAACCTCATTCTGATACAAAATACAAAATACAAAAATAAAGTACTTCTTATTTACATCCTTATAATTCATCTAACTATTCTTAATTTAAAATTTTCAACGGAAGTGAATTTAACCAAAATCTATTGAAACACTGTAATTTCATATCAGGTACATCACATGGATGTATTATTCTTAGTTCAAACATTCTAAGAACTCAGCAAAAGCACTGAAAGATGAACCTCCTCCTTTCATGGCCTCAATTGCACTCTCCTTCATCTCCACCATCCGATTCCTGAGTTCCACAGCCCCCTGTGACTCGATCATCCATTTCACTTTAGCTTCTAATTCATCCGCCCGCACAAAATCTTCGTCATACCCCTTCAATTCGATGCCGGCCTTTATTTCTTCTACCAAGAACACCTTATTCATCTTCTGCTCTGCATACAACGGCCAACATATCATCGGTACACCGAAACTCACCGCCTCCAGTGTGGAATTCCAACCACAGTGACTCACAAAACCACCAACTGATTCATGTTTTAGAATCTCAACCTGTGGAGCCCAATGTTTTACAATCATGCCCTGATCTCTGGTTCTGTCCAAGAACCCTTCTGGCAACAGTATATCGAGATCTGGGTCAGTGGTTGGTATGGAGATTTTGGAAGGGTCAGGATTTAATGGGCTCCGCACAACCCACAGGAATCTCTGGCCACTATTCTCTAACCCGATTGCAATCTCCTTGAGTTGCTCTACGGGAAAGGAACCCATGCTGCCAAAGCAGAGAAATACCACACTTTCCTTTGGTTGAGCATCCAGCCATGATAGACACGGATGCTGCTCTTCCTTTTTTTCTCTACCAGCAACTAATGGGCCGATGCAATAAATAGATGGTGGGGAACGATTCGGCAAACAGAGCCCATTTTTCAGAGCCATGACAGCTCGAGGCTCCAACGACTCAAATGAATTAATAAGTATTCCCTTTCCCTCTGGCAATCGATCGCAGAGGTGCATCATAAATTTATACTGCTCTGTTTCGGGGTCAGAAAATTCTTTTGGGAGATCCGATGCTGGTAATGGTGGAACACCAGGGAAGAGTAGCGGGGTTTTACCAATGTCCTTTAGAGCACCAATAGAGCGCGTGGCAAAATATGTCGGAAGTTGCAAAATTACAGCCAAGATTGCAGCACCACATGTGTAGAAAAAATAGGCAGGAATGCCTAACTCAGAAGTCACATCTAGTGCATCGACACAAAACATGTCTAGAACAACACCAGAGATCGGTGAGGTTTCAGACTGCTCTACCAGAAACGAGCGAAGACTGTCATTGTTGAGTTTCAACATGTTGAATAAGTTGACAGCTGGTTCCGGGTGCGGGTTTGTCGGAGGGGACTGTGGGAGGATGTGAAATGAGATGCTTGGATTGGAATTGAAAATTTGTGAGACCAAGTCTGATACGGGTCCGACAGTCATCACCGGTATGGAGACGGAGATGCCGCGGCGAACAAACTGCTTGGCTAGTTCTACCATTGGCACAAGGTGACCAGCACCCATGGAGGGATACAAAACCACCTTCTTGCTCTTCATCAATAATTGGTTGATTAAGAGATTTGCTATGTAACACTATGGTTTGAGAAAAGTTTGCAAGTTTGGGGCTTCTCTTATAGCAATTTGTTGTGGCCAAGAATTTGTTTCTGTCAGTGGAAAGAAGCATAGCTGCACACGCAATTAATACGATACGAAGACAATGGATACATGGAATTGCTTCTCATCTCCGAATCTTACCATCGTCAGACACCATGAATATGCAATCTGCTGCATACATGCAAGAGTTTTTTTTTTTAATTAGTCAAGTTCTGGTCACATATTGCCGTGGGGATTGAAAGTCTGTTTTGATCGATTTGTTTAAATATGATTGATTGCACAATCATGTATTAGTTAATAATGAGAGCAAACGAGAACTTTAGTATTTGACCCTAAAAATATACCAAAATGATTACACATATTTAAAAAAATTGTGATGAATTGTTTAATAATGACTAATTTCAAATATAGTTATGTAACAAAATGTTGTTAATCTTAGAGAAGGCTAGTGTTATAACTCGGAAGTCTTGTCCATCTAATAATATAAAACCTTGGATGCTTCTTCAATAAAAATATATTTATATAAAGTCTTGTATAAAGAAGAAAAGAGTTTAAAGGTCATTCTTTGGATTAAAAAAACAAATAGTAGATTATAATTTAAGAAACAGCCAAAATAAAATTGAATATATTATCCAATTTCAACACCAAATCTTGGCCAATTTGAATATTTAAAAAATAAAGAAGGAACGAAATGCATTAGCTTCTGAATCAAAATTCTCATTATCCTTGAAATTAATCGGTCCGTGTGGTAGCTTGAAACTATCTAATATTAATTAGTAGCTAATTTTGGAATTTAATTTTTATACATGCAAAACTATAATGTAAATCTTGAGCCTGCTCTGTTTTATTTTGTTAGAATTGAATTGTGCAACTAGATACAAATCTGCTGTGATTCTTTGGAATCACAGGACTCTGCTATTTCATATCGATTCATTCATCTGGTTAGAAATTCGTGTTTTTTAAATATGTGATTTTGAGATTCGTACTTTTCAACAAATGAAGGGGTGGATTTGGAATCACATGATCCTGCGATTCTTTGATAATCACAGCAGATTTATTTATGTGCAACTAGCCAGCTTAAATTTAGTAATGATGGTGAAAACTGAAAAGGTTAGTCATTTGTGAATCAAAAGGAAAAAAAAATAAGATAGCCGCAAAAGATATATTAAGACAAGTATATCAATTTGATATTAATAACTATTTTAATACATATGTTTGTGTCTTTATTGAACTATATATATCCAATAACAGAAATTTCATGTACACCTCTACCGTTCTACATCCTTATAAATTAAAAAATAATATTCATTTTATTCGTGTTCTTACTAAAATGATTTCATCCAAAACGAAAAAAGAAAAGAAAAAAAAGAGAGGAGATGTTCATATATATCTTCAATCAATTTACCCTGAGGTCATGGCCTCATGGGGTGCAACTTGGGAAAGTATAACTTGCATGTATTTATGTGGACAAACAATCTTTGAACTTTATACGGCCCCATGCATATATGGCCGAAATTTTTATTTAAAAGAAAAAACTAAAAATAGAAAATGTTGGTAGGAAATTCAAAAGTTATGGTGTGCCATGAGACATTTCAAATTAGAAAAAAAAAAAATTACTCATTAAACGCCATAATTCATACAAACCGGAAAAAAAGAAAAGAAAAAGGACCGCTATGATCCATTCATATTCACAGATTTAATTCAAGGAATGATAGACATGATAGACTTTAGTAAAAAAGTAAAAACTCTTTTAAGTATGGATGGTTCATGACAGTCAGTTTTTTTTTTTTTTTTCCAATTTGAGAAATGCACGCGACTCCTTCCTACCTTTTTATTTTTCAATTTCCCACGCAACATTTTCTATTTTCCTTTTTTTATTTTTCTATGAATAAAAATTTCGCCATATGTGGGCATGCATGTCAGCTGTGATGTCAACAAATTCAACTGTACAGATAAGAGCGTACCTCGATTGCGAATTACAGGAAACAACCACTACCAGTATGTGTGCTATAAAAGAGAAAAGACAAACCAAAATCATTGTTTGGTTGTGGGCTTGTGGTGAATCACAAATCATTTATGCCGCAGTGCTGACTTAGTTTGTAGTGGAAGATTTTGTTATCTTTAATTTCGAGGTTGGATTAATTACTGCAGTTAGGATTGTAAATTCATTTTGGATGCACATCAAAAGTTGAATGATTGCTATATATATTCGTTCTTCACTTAGTTTTTTTTGTCTTTCTTTTTTAAAGTAGCACTATAGCAGTCTTCACTTGATTTAGTCCCATAATTATAAATACAATCTAATAATAGACTCTTTTATATTTGATAAGACATAGTAACGACAAAAAGTAAGATAATAGTTCGCCTTCTTTCCAGTTCCAGATGCAATAATGCTGACCTCAAAGATTTCAAATTATTATAACATCGTAATGTTTTGAAAATTGTTCAACGCAGTTACAGTAGTTATGGTGCAGGGATATGGTAGTTATGGTGCGAGAACAATGCGGGAACATTTGGAGGATTTGGTTGGGGGACCATTATTAATTTACATAAAAATTGTTCACATCATAGGTATAATAATGTGCACCATAGGTATAAATACTTTCATGCACAAGTATTAATATTTTAGAGAAAAAATTTAGCACTGAAGTTTTTACGATACCCCAAACAGTTATGATAGTTACGATGCAGAAATTGCAGTACGAGAACTATTATGAGGGTCCAATATATTTTACTGTATATCAAGTGACTTAAAACTTCAACGATCCAAAATTAATAATCCTTGTGGAATAATACTTAAATTATATGAAACTTGATACATAGCCTACCCATTATTTCCAATAAAATATTTATAAATTTACTTTGAAAATATTATTTGTCTTTTAAAAACAATATCTCAAATTATCAAAATCTCCCTCAGTTGTAAAAGGCATATAGGCCTCCTGTGACCACAAGTAATAAAAATATAAAATAGATTCAATTGACAGCAGGCCAAGGCGTACATATATGCTGAGACGGAGGTAATAAATCCAAGGACTTCAAGAAATGAATAATTCTCTTGTACAATTACAAATATTGAACTATGATCTGCTCTGACTTATAACTTATTTGTAAAAAAATTATAGATGTTTGCAAAATATGGTAAAACATCAGCAAGATTTATTTAGATTTTGTTTCTTTATGCTTGATATTTTTTTCCTTTTAATTGGCCTTTTTGAATAGGAACTAAATCTCTTGCTCACGGAGTTTCTCCATTCATCTATTTCATACCTGATCTGATATAAACGATCATAATTAAAATATGAGTTATGTCTTTTAAAATTGAATTATTCGCCATATTAAATATGACTGTTCAGATTGAAATACACATAAAATGAATGGATAGATGAACCCTCAGGTGGGCAGGAGATTTCAGTTCCTTTTGAATATCTCGTCAAAGTCAATCACATTTTCCTTAATTGATATTGTGTTTATTAGCTGCACCAGAAAATATAAAAGTACAAATGAGCATTTGATGTTTTGCTATCTGGATATGTATTTTTTTTTATTATCTAAAAATACTTTATTTTTCAGTAACACACTAAATACTAATTAATATATAATCAAAATGCAAACAATCAAGGACAATTTTCCCATTGTTTCCTCGAACATTCATATACTAATCTCATTCATAAGAGTCCAGGGGAGGAGGTTGATTGTCTCCTTTTCTTTTCTTTTCTTTTTCTTTTTTTTGAAAATCTATGACAGAAGCTGTCAAGATCAGTGTAATAAAATGTGATCTATGTGACCACATATGCGTATTCGGTTGTAATCTGTATATAAATTTATATGCGGCCAATATATAGCGATTTTTCCTTTTCAAACTTTATATTCTATATTTCTACTAATTATCAACATAATCAATATTAGATAATTGATGTAACAATTAAATGACAACTAATCCAAATCTATACTTTTTATCAATTACACATAAGAAAAAAAAAATCTAAAAAGTAACATTATTTAATAGTTTATACTTCATAGTATTACATATTATAATAGACAAAGAGCAATTAATTTTATAAGGTAAATGAAGTCAATATACATATTTAAACATTTTATAATTATAATAATAATCAAAATCAGCTTTCAATTGAAACGAACGATAATAATTTTACAAATGAATATTATAAAAAGAGTAATCAAAATGAATAATTAGTATTTGAATATTTCTCGATATAGAATGATAGAATAAATCACAAATAAAAATAGAAGCATATAGTTTGGTTTAGTATATTTATCGTAGAAGACCATGTAGCATTAGAAATAAGAATAGAATTACAGAAGTCCATATAAATTGCAAAAAAAAAATCATGTAGCATAGCGGTAGCTATAGCGGGTCTCATATAGCGGTAAGCTATTATAGCTATAGCGGTCGTAGCTGAGTTAGCGCAATTTTATCTCATAGCTTAGCGTTTATGGTCCGGAAAAGCTATAGCGTAGCTATAGCGCCGCTATAGCTAGCTATTTAGAAGCCTGGTTATGATGCAGAAATTGTAGTACGAGAACTATTATGAGGGTCCTATATATCAAGTGACTCAAAACTTCAACGATCCGAAATTAATAATCCTTATGAAATAATACTTAAATTATATGAAACTTGATACATAGCCTACCCATTACTTCCAATAAAATATTTATAAATTTACTTTGAAAATATTATTTGTCTTTTAAAAACAATATCTCAAATTATCAAAATCTCCCTCAGTTGTAAAAGGCATATAGGCCTCCTGTGACCACAAGTAATAAAAATATAAAATAGATTCAATTGACAGCAGGCCAAGGCGTACATGCTGAGACGGAGGTAATAAATCCAAGGACTTCAAGAAATGAATAATTCTCTTGTACAATTACAAATATTGAACTATGATCTGCTCTGACTTATAACTTATTTGTAAAAAAATTATAGATGTTTGCAAAATATGGTAAAACATCAGCAAGATTTATTTAGATTTTGTTTCTTTATGCTTGATATTTTTTTCCTTTTAATTGGCCTTTTTGAATAGGAACTAAATCTCTTGCTCACGGAGTTTCTCCATTCATCTATTTCATACCTGATCTGATATAAACGATCATAATTAAAATATGAGTTATGTCTTTTAAAATTGAATTATTCGCCATATTAATTATGACTGTTCAGATTGAAATATACATAAAATGAATGGATAGATGAACCCTCAGGTGGGCAGGAGATTTCAGTTCCTTTTGAATATCTCGTCAAAGTCAACCACATTTTCCTTAATTGATATTGTGTTTATTAGCTGCACCAGAAAAATATAAAAATACAAATGAGGATTTTATGTTTTGCTATCTGGATATGTATTTATTTTTTGAATAATTATATTGATCCCCTCATCTCTGTCCTCCCATTTAACCCCGCACTCTCTCTCTCCAAATTAACTCCCTAAACTACCTTTTATCCCCGCATTAATTCCTCTAAGAATTTTCATTTATCCCCGCATTAATTACTGCCCTTTAATAGCAATCCCCGCATTAATTAACAATCCCCACATTAATTATACTGTCATCTAATAACAATCCCCGCATTAATTATACTATCATTTAATAACAATTCCTGCTAATAAATATTTATCAGTTTATTGATGTTCAAGAAAGTATTTATCATTGTTCTGACAAGTATTTATCCTTATTTCTGAGAAGTATTTATCATTGTCCCTGATATGATAATACTTTGATTTGATTAAACATTACTTATTGACAAGTTCAAGAACAAAGTTCAAGAAAGTATTTATCGTTGTTCTGACAAGTATTTACGATTATATATGGGAAGTATTTATCATTGTCACAGATGTTTTACTGTAAGTTGCAATTATGTCTGAGAAGTATTTATCCATGTAACATAAAGTATTTATTCATGTAACATAAAGTATTTATCATTATGTCTGAGAAATATTTATAATTGATATTTTACTGAAAGTTGCAATTATGTCTGATAAGTATTTATTCATGTAACATAAAATATTTATCATTATATCTGAGAAATATTTATAATTGATATTTTACAGAAAGTTGCAATTATGTCTGATAAGTATTTATCCATGTAACATATAGTATTTATCAATGTATCATAAAGTATTTATCCTTATGTCTGAGAAGT
Source organism: Carex rostrata (assembly GCF_964058835.1). Taxonomy (NCBI): domain Eukaryota; kingdom Viridiplantae; phylum Streptophyta; class Magnoliopsida; order Poales; family Cyperaceae; genus Carex; species Carex rostrata. The sequence goes on along the minus strand of NC_135920.1, from coordinate 3,027,891 downwards.
ATTTATCATTCATATTGTACTGAAAGTTGCAATTATATCTGATAAGTTTTTATCCATGTAACATAAAGTATTTATCAATGTATCATAAAGTATTTATCCTTATGTCTGAGAAGTATTTATCATTGGGTGAGGGGATAGTTTATTTAATGGTCCCCAGTTGTGCGGGGACAATCCAGAAAAAAAGGAAAATTTGTGCGGGGATAAATGGCAAGTATTTATGAGATGATTGTTTATTTAATGGTCCCCAGTTGTGCGGGGATGATTCAAAAAAAAAGGAAATTTTGTGCGAGGACAACTAATGGATTGATTTATTCTTTCCTAAATAGAGATCATTGCATAGGGATTAACACTTTGCAAATTCACGATAAATACTTTGATGCTTCAAGTTAAATACTAACAGTTTTTGCGGAGCACTAATTATTGAGCAGTTCCCCCATGATATTTTTGGCAGTTTGTGCGGAGTTTTTTGCGGGGATAGACCTGCGGGGATTGTTATCAGGATCCTTATTTTTTTATTATCTAAAAATATTTTTTTTCAGTAACACACTAAATACTAATTAATATATAATCAAAATGCAAACAATCAAGGACAATTTCCCCATTGTTTCCTCGAACATTCATATACTAATCTCATTCATAAGAGTCCAGGGGAGGAGGTTGATTGTCTCCTCTTTTTTTTTTGAAAAATCTATGACAGAAGCTGTCAGGATCAGTGTAATAAAATGTGATCTATGTGACCACATATGCGTATTCGGTTGTAATCTGTATATAAATTTATATGCGGCCAATATATGCGGTCCGCATATTCGACCATATATTAGTATCGCATATTGGGCCGCATATTATTACTGTATATGATCTCATGCTTGTTTGTATGATATCGCATATTACCACATATTACTACATATTACCGCATACTTGTTTTTATATATATATTGATAGGGCCATGTAAACAAGGCCTTAGAAGAATGGATGTGGGTCATGAATAACCCGGCCTCGAACCCTGTTAAGGGCCAGGCCGGGACTAAGAATAAGACCCCGTTCCCAGTTCCGCCAACTCCGCATGACCAAGGCCCAAGGCCTGCTCAGAATGATCTCGGATTAGCGAGACAGACCCAAGGCCAAGCCCGCTCGAGAAGCCTTCTTGGCACAACTGGCCCGTAACACCTGCAAGAATGTTGCGTAGAACAAATTATGCGGAACTAACCCGCCCTCATGCGGACTCTGACAACGCGGAATGATTGTCAGAGAATAGTCTATATAAGCCCCAAATCCCGAGGTATGAGGGGCTGGACTTTTAGACAATAGAAGGTACCAACAGGTTAGAGTACGAGTACCTCAACAATTATCCTAAGTCACCACAGCGAGACTCGAACCGGACCTCCCGAGTTGGGACGAGTCGAGCCGTCGAAACCACCAGAACATCACGATCTCATCCTCCGGGACTCGGTCTGTATCAACCAGGACTCGGTCCGTATCATATATGAATTCTTATTTTAAAATTCGCATATATAAGTATGATAAGCCAAAATTGTATCTATTTAAACCTAGGGTTAGGTATGTAAATTAAGCCAAGTTTTGGTTAAATTAGTTTAAATTAGGTTTAATTAGGTTAGAAATGTCCAAAAGTTCAAGTTACTGCCCTAGTTATGTTTGTTTTACAGGTAATCAAGTGTTTGGACCTTAACGAAGCAAAACGGGTGAGTTAGCACGAATAAATGAGCTTCTGCCAACATTTATTGCGGCCCGAAATGGAGTTATTGCGGCCCGCAACCAAACAAGTCAGAGCCTCTTCATTACAGCACAGTTATTGCGGCCCGCAACGCACTGTAGCAGTCAGCCAAAAATAGAGTCTGAACTTAAAACGGCCATAACTTTTGACTCGTAACTCCGATTTAGGCTTGTGACCAATTTTTGGAAAGCTAACGAGAAGATCTACAACCTGAGAATATAAAAGGAATGTATTGCGACCCGCAAGGACTTTTATTTCGGCCCGCAAGGACCTCTTCAGAATTTTTCTGTGCAGTCTGTTAACTGCTACAGTACATTACGGCCCGCAATGAATGTATTGCGGCCCGCAATTAGGTCGGTTCAGAGTCCGAATTTGCTATTTTTGGTTGGTTATTTCTAGGTTTTAGAGGGGGCTATAAATAGGAACCTGTAGAACAGATTGGGGGACGTTTTTTAGGCAGAATTTCTAGGGTTTTAACAAGGAAAAGCAAGGAATAGCAAGAAGAGAGAAGAAGGGAGGAGAGATCATTGATCAACCGGTTTTATTATTTTCTTTTCTTCCTTTGGAACTCTTTTATTCTTTTGATTTCATTTGTGCTTTAGCCATGACTGGCTAAAGGCTTTTCTAGGGTTGATTAGGGTTGTACTTGAAACTTTTGTTATGATTTAGTTGGTTTTATTTTATATATTCTTGTTCTTTATTATGATCTATTCTTTATTTTAATTGATTGTGAGGACTTAATCGAAATCACATGAAACCCTAGGATTTGGTATTTGCAATTGAGAAATTGAATATTAGGTCCAGACCATAAGGAATAGGGTATTTGATAGGCTAAGTACCGAGAGGTGACGCTTGTCTTATACGGGCTTTACCTAATAGTTTAGAGAATTGTGTCAAGTACCGAGAGGTGAAAGATAGTTTTCTATATTTATTGGGACAGTAAGAACTTAATGACTTTAGATTAGGGTAGCCAAGTACCGAGAGGTGATATTTATTGTAATTTAAAGATGATATTAATATAGAGATATCCCTTTGTACCTACAACACCCAACTGTGCCTTCATAACTAAAAGAACAAATTTAATAAACCAATTAGTCATAACACTAGTGGATAGGAACCCTAAAAAACCCTAATTTCTCATACTTGTTATAAACCGAATTTAGCTTTAAGACTTTAGTTTAATTCAATTTAATCACAACCAAACCATCCTAAAAACAAACAAATTCCTTTTATTTTCTTTTACTAAATTAAATTGATTAGGTTAGACTTGAAATTCCGACTTGTCCCTGTGGAGACGATCCCTAAGTACTCCTCGATAAGGTTGTACACTTGCAACCAAATTGAGTGCAATTTAGGATTTATTACTTGCATTGCATAATTCACATCAAAGTCCACATAAAAATATGCATATATGGCCGCATATTGCATATGCGGTATGCGATGACGTTCCGCATACTGCATAGAAATTGTATTTAATAACATTGGTCATGATGCAGAATTCAATGACAGAAAAATTTATAAAATTATTCCATTAAAATTATACATGATTCAAACTTAATACAAATTAGTCCGTATCCCATAAAATATTTTTTTTTAGTTTTGATCTGGATCACCCGATAAGAAATTTGGGTCAATTTAGTTCGTGGTGGAACGCACATCCCTTTTTAATATTCGTATTAGAGCAGCTCTGACGGCCCGGATCAAAACTCTAAATAAATCTAATTGTTAGTGCACCGTGCACCATTCGACAGAGAACGAGAACTCAGACAAATATATTTTTCAGAAATAAAAATTAAGTTTCATATTTTTTTTTTCTTATGTCATAGGAAATAAATCTGATGTGATTCCAATGGAATAACAGGATCCTGTTATTATGATCTCAACCATTTAACTTTCTTGAGATTCGTGTATACAAAAGTTTTTTCATTGAAATTCGCGAATGAAAAAACTTCGAATGGTTGAGATTGGAATAACAGAACCTGTTATTTCATTGGAATCACAATAGATTTATTTCCACATTATAAACACCCTCATCCATTCGATTCTACTCACCTTCCTTGTTTAATATGATCAACGGGTTCATATTTTTTTTATTCTTTTTCCTCATCTTTTAAAAGACCGATTTTTTTATATATATCCAAAAATTAAATCAAATTACAAAAAATAACCGAAGCACCGTTGAATTTCGATTATTACCCAATCCGGTTATCCAATAACCGGATTTGATAGAAATGTCCGGTTATCCACTCCCCGGACTCAAAATGCACAAATCCGGTTAATGGTTAACCGGATTTGTGCATTTTGCCTTTTTTTTTTTTTTTTTTGAAAACAGAAATTTTTTTTTGTATTAAAATATTAGAAATATTGAATATATTTCTTTGAAAATAGATAGAATACAATATAATTTGATTTATTAGAAAGACTGCAACAAATAACCCGGATCAATATTTTTCAGATCGGATTTTTCGCAGCTGTAAGAAAAATTAATATATTTTTTTATGTGTTATTGGAAAAAAATAAAAATAATTAGATTCTGAGTTATTGATCCCGGTTCAAAAGCCACTTCTAGGTAATTCAGAAAATATTGTGATCCTTCTAGTACATTTAATTTATAAAAAGTTGTATCTATTTTTGAAAAAAATCAAAAACTTTAATTTATTTAATTATTGTTTTTCAAAAAGAATTCTCAAAATAGATACAACTTTTTATAAATTAAATGTACTAGAAAGGTCACAATATTTTCTGGATTACCTAGAAGTGACTTTTGAACCGGGATCAATAACTCAGAATCTAATTATTTTTATTTTTTTCCAATAACACATAAAGAAATATATTAATTTTTCTTACAGCCGCGGAAAATCCAATCTGAAAAATATTGATCCGGGTTATTTGTTGCAGTCTTTCTAATAAATCAAATTATATTGTATTCTATCTATTTTCAAAGAAATATATTCAATATTTCTAATATTTTAATACAAAAAATAAAAAAAATTCTGTTTTCAAAAAAAAAAAGAAAAAAAAGAAAGGCAAAATGCACAAATCCGGTTAACCATTAACCGGATTTGTGCATTTTGAGTCCGGGGAGTGCATAACCGGACATTTCTATCAAATCCGGTTATTGGATAACCGGATTGGGTAATAATCGAAATTCAACGGTGCTTCGGTTATTTTTTGTAATTTGATTTAATTTTTGGATATATATAAAAAAATCGGTTTAAAAGATAACATATATTCCTATTTCTTTTAGAAGATTTCACGATGTTAATGTAGGGGTGTCAATGGCACCTTTTTATCTGTTTATCTAATCCGTGTCATATTCGATAAAATAAGTATAGGTATTTTTTTTTTCGTAAACTTACCGCATATTAATGAGCAATGAATATTAATTCTCCAACTATTGTTGATAGTTGTGTTACGCTTAATTAACCATTAAAACACGTAAAATAAGTTTTAGCAAATTCAAATAAAATTTAGATCTTTAAACACGTATATATATTTGTGAAGTGAATGTGTTTTAATGTATTATTTTAGTAAACCCGTTATTTACCCGCTACCGTTTCGTTATCCGCCAACTATAACGAATAAGGATAGACTACAAATAAAGTTATTCATAACGGATAAGAATAGAGGACGGATAAGGACAATTTGTAATGAATACAGATATGAAAATGCTTCTATTCGATTCTTACCGTATCCATTGACACCGATGTATTTCTAGAGTTATAAAGAAATAATTATTGATGTCCAAAATTATTTGACTGTGAGAGTTTTCTGAAAAATATAATTATAAAACTTAATTAATCTGAACTAGATATTAATTTTTTGGAGCGAAGTCTGGTGAGAGAATTCTAATATCTTTTAACCAACTCTTTTGTGAAACACAAACAGGGACTAAAAAGTGATACCAAAGGACTAAATTACAATTCTTATAAAGTCTAGGAGTAGTGCTGATAATATACTCGATGTATACTTTACCGAAGTGTAAACCCTTCTAGTCTAGGGTTTATCTTCTCTTATCCTCCCGTTTGTTTCCCCGTTTCTCCTGGTGCTTGGCCATGGCGACCCGAGCTCTTCTCACAAAGCTATCAGCTTTCCCTCTCATTCCCACTTATTCTCGCGCCTTCTCCACTCGCTTTCGTTCCGCCTCCACTCTCCTCCGCGTCCGCCCTATTCTCTCCTCTGTCGACCAGCTAGTTCTTTTCAAGCAACCAAGCGGTATCAATGTGCGATGCATGTCTACTCAACCAACAACCTCGTCTTTGAGGGATTCGAGCCCTAATTTCAGCAATCGGCCTCCTAAAGAGACAATACTTCTAGATGGATGCGATTTTGAACACTGGCTTGTTGTTGTGGATCCGCCGCCTGGTGATCCCTCTAACCCTGATACTACCAGAGACGAGATCATCGATTCTTATATTAAGACTCTTGCCAAAGTCGTGGGAAGGTATATTTTTCTGTTCATTAGTCACTACTTCAATTACCCTTGAAGTTAGGGTCTTTAATGTTTGTTTCATTTAAGAAGGATTACAAGTTTTATTTATCACCTATAGTGCTATGAAAACATTTTATATCAGATGAATTTTACTCTTTAAACAAGAACAATAACATTTTTCCTTGAGAATGGAATATGGCATATTTAGTAGTCCTGTGAACTCTGTTCAGTTTATCTGTTGTTATGGTTGGTTTCCTCGTTAAATTGTTGTTCTGTTTATGGTAGTTATGTAATGTTGTTAGATTTATATGCAACAGCATTCTTATATTCTCTCTCTATATATATATTTGGATTTGTTTAAGAACACCTCTGCCATGCTTAATGCCGATGAAAATTAGTTTTATTTAGCTTCAGTACTTGATAATGCATTTTTAGTTACATCTTTTACTGTCCCGGAGACAATGAGACTTTTTGTAGGTTCTAAAGTCATTTGTAATTAGTATTGCACTTGGTTTATTTGGAAATGAATGGAAGATGTTGCATTATTGGTTTCTAAGTTTCCTTTCCAACGTGACTTTCCTAATTGCACGATTGTCAAATAGCGTATATTAGTTGATGAGATAATTAAGATGTTTATCAATGGGAAACACAAGTAGTTCTAGGCAAGTGTAGCTTCAGGCATATTAAGTTTATTATTGTTAAGTTATTGATCCATTGGTTTTAGGGTAATTTTAAAATTGACTGGTTTACTTCTTGGTCTCTTCTGTTTAGGAAATACCAATACTGTGGAAGCACCCGAGTAAACAAAAATTGAACCAACAAAAACTCAGTGGCTTCTGTTATGCAATAAACTGTTGATGAAGTTTTTTTAATATTTGTTTTGCAGTGAGGAAGACGCAAGGATGAAGATATACTCGGTGTCAACTAAGCACTACTTCGCTTTTGGTGCACTTGTTTCTGAGGAACTGAGTTACAAACTAAAGGGTATGTACTGTGTGATGTTCTATTTTATTTCTTGCATCTTCCCTGATACTTGTGTGGACCTTTATAAAAGCTTGATTATGTTTTGCAGAACTGCCAGGTGTTCGTTGGGTTCTACCTGATTCTTACTTGGATGTGAGGAACAAGGATTATGGAGGTATTTTTTTTTACTTTTCTTTGGTTTGATAATTTGAGATTGAACCTCTTTTTAGTGTTCCATGACTGCGATTTGTTTACTTATTGCTGTCATTAGATTGTAAGGTCTATTTTAAAGTAATGTGCTGTGCACAAGGACACATCTAGGCGATCTTTCACTTTAAGCACTCATTGTTGGAGTTGGATAGGTGAACTTAGATTTGTTTGTCTTGCTTGTGGGGAAATTAGGGGTTGTGGGGGGTAGTATTGTACTAGTCAGGAAAGACAGTGGTACATATTAATACCTACAGATGTTCTTTTTTTCCCCTGGGATATATTAATTTGAAGTTAAATAGCTTAAATGTATTTCAATTCAGCATGTAAAATTACACATCGGTTCTGGTCTAACATTTTACATGAGCTCCATTGTAAGCATAACTAGGAAATTCTTTGTAAAGCAAAGCTGATTTTGTAGCCATCTTTTAAATACTTGCAGGGGAGCCATTCATAGATGGTCAGGCCGTGCCATATGATCCCAAGTATCACGAGGAGTGGGTGCGCAACAACGCCCGTGCAAATGAGCGGTCAAGGCGTAATGACCGCCCCCGTAATTTCGACCGCTCCAGGAGCTTTGAGCGCCGTCGTGAGCAACAGAACTTCCAAAATCGCCCCATGAACTCTCCTCCCCCTTCAAATTTTAATGCCCCTAGCGGAGTGGAATCGAATGTGCCACCTCCCCCATCAAATTTCAATGCTATCCCGGCTGGACCGGGACCTAATGTACCCCCTTCTGCTTCAGGTTTTAATAGTGGCCCTGGAGCTGGACCAAACATGCCCCCTCCCCCTTCAAATTTTAATAATAATGCAGGACCTAACATGCCCCCTCCTCCCCCTTCGAATTTCAATAATAATACACGACCTAACATGCCACCTCCTAATTACAATTACAACCACCCGCCACCACCGCCGACCCCAATGGGCAATGCAGAACATGGTGCCTACAAAAACCAGTATGGCGGTGGACCAGGCATGAACCAAAACCAACAAATGCCTCCAAATCCACAAAGCTATCAGGGCAGACAATCCTACCAGCGAGGTCCAGGTGCCCCCCCTGGATACCCTGGACCAAACCCTAACCCTAGACCTAATCAAGGCAACTTCTATCAAGGTGGAAATCCTAACCTGAACCCTGGACCTAGTCCATATCAGGGAGGTGGTGGACCGAATTATCCGGGTGGTAACCAGGCTCCCCCACCTTATCAAGGAAATGGTAATTACCAAGGAAACTATGGTGGTCCCAGTGACAACTATCAGCAGGGTGGACCTGGTGCATATGGAGACAGTGCGCCCCAAGGATATCAGGGGAGAAACGTGCCTGGAAGGGATTACTAGTTGTACTTCAACTCAAAAGGATGCTTTGTCCAGGGTATTTCGAACTTAATTTTTGTGGGTACTATGTGGTAGTCGAAGTTTGTTGGATGTCTTCCTATATGAAGTCATTCTTTGAGGAATTAATTATATTTCAGGTGGTTGGGTTTGAACTCAGTTAGAAGTATACTGGTATTTTGCTCCTTTTAGAATCACTGTTTCTTAAATAAACCATCCTGTTATATGATATAATATGAATGTTGTTTGGATATGTTTATTCTTAAACCAAGGCGGAACATATTTTTCATGTGGTGTTTTGTTATCTAAAGTATCGTGTTTGTAGAAGAAAAATGGCATGCATGCTTGTTGTGGTATTTTCCTGTATCTGCTTAAATGCAATGCTTAGAATGTTTTCCAATTGAATAATCGTGTTATTCTTTGTGCATGTGCAAAAAGAGGAGCATCAGCATGAAATGGTCTTATGCTTGCATTAGAGTCGGCTAGTATAACATCGGTGTCATTTCAGTCTATATAACACCAACTTCAGAACCTATTGAATCGACTTTAAATAGTAAATCTAACCATTCAAACTGATCTACTTCATTGGTTTTGCATTTCATGCAAAATTTATATTTTTTCGAAATTTTTTAGTAGCAAGTCAAGCTGTTAAATGTGTGAATTTTAAGTTAATTTTAATACATTCATTTTTTAATATTTTATCGCTTGATTTGATATTAAAATAATTCAAAAATATACAATATTTGCATGTAAACGTATCACTCATAAAGTAAATCTGTTTGAACGAAGTCTATTCAATTAATTTTAGAATTAATGTCATACAATATTGATGTTATACTAGTTGGACTCAAGCGAGTCCGACTAATACTTGTGATTGCTCTGTTGCGGCAAGATTGACGGGTACGGATATTTATGCAAACCAAAATAAATGGTACCCAGGAAAAAAATATTAAAACGAAGCAAATAACAGTATATTCCAGCGCCAGCAAAAACAATGCCGACTAGTGATTACAGTATGTCCACAAGCCATGCTACACAACATGACACCATAACACTATAAGACCCACAACAGAACTGAAGAAAATGGGCTGAATGCTTCCAAACCAAGAGATACACTAAAAGCCCATTTAATACCTAATTAATTAACCCAATCAATTAGAAATGAAAAATGAAAAAGAAGCACATCATCAAACCCACCACACCGCTGTCTACGGCGGGTGCCATTTTAAAATACACAAACAACTGAACATGGAATGATAGACCAGAGGGATAAAGAAAGACTCTGCCCCCTCATGGAAATGGTCATGGCAACTTAGAAGAAGTAAGAAGAATTAGAGGAACCACCAAGCTGAAACCCATCCATGGCTGGTTCATCCACTGGCGGCATTGGTCCGAAAAGTGGGCTATGCACATATCCTTCATCAAAGAACATCCCGTGTTGTGAAGGCGATGTGTTCTGGTAAGCATCAAACTCACCAGCATCACACCAAGAAGAGTTCCCTTGCTGGATGCTCATATCCTCAGTTTCATACTGGTACTGCTGGTACTGATACTGGTTCTCCTCACTGGCTAGTGGGCTCACCTGGGCTTGTGCTAAGGCCGTGACCGGGTCCATGACCTGCTGGAGCTCTTCTTGCTGTGAATTGACTTGTGTACCGTGGGATGAATAGTATGGGGACGGGATGTCAGGGGAGAGGAAGGGAGTGATGGAAGAGCCAGGAGGGAGGTCAGGGTATGCAAAGTTTGTACGTGCACGGGCCCCACGAAGGGTACGTGCTGCACGATCATAGGCAACTGCCGCCTCTTCAGCCGTATCGAAGGTCCCAAGCCAATGACGCTCTTTTGTTGCAGGATCTCTTATCTCAGCTGCATATCTGCCCCAAGGCCTACGCCTCACACCCAAGTACTTTGTCGGATTGCCTCCTATTTAATTATAGTTCCATGTTAGTCATGTTATATTGTCTACTGACTGGAGCGGTTAAAATTATGCCCGATACTAAAACATGTTGGTATAGAGGTAAAATGAGAATGAAGTTGTATGGAAAGTACCAACCTGATCCGGCATTGTTGTCCTGTTGCTGTTGCTGTTGCTGACTACGACGCTTTGATTTTTTCGAGTCTGAGGTGGTGCTGGATGAATTGAAGAAGTAAGAGAAGTCCATCTGAAAACAGTGAGTGTGTTTGTCTCTGTGTCTGTGTGTGTGTGTGAGAGAGAGAGAGAGAGAAGGAAGAGATTGGGTTTAGTTGCATGGCTAGGTGAGGGTAGTTAGTGTTTATATAAGAATGAGGGAGGTTAAGAAGTTTTCAATTGATAATTTGGGGCTTTGTTTTAAAATTTTAATTTGGTAAGTTGGTCCATTTTGATTCGATGTGGAGGTCCACTTGAGGGGTCAACCTAATTATTTGTCTACATCATGGAATTTGGTGTTCTTCCGACGAAGAGATTTTGACATCTTGTTATCATACTTTTGTTTCACCTTTTTGTGTTTAGCAATTTAGTTCACATTCATGCATGGTAAAAATAATTAAAGAAAAAGAAAAAGAAAACACATGTTATGTTACTGTTACCTCGTGAGAACTGAGCTATATATATTTGGTTAAGTTAGATTCAGTTAAGATTTGGTATAGGAAACTTAGACCAGAAGAGACCAATTTGAAATTAGAAAGAGGTACCATACCATTACCTGGTGTGGACCACCCATGATGAAAACCGACCACGCCTTCCCCTCTTAATTAGAACTTAAAATTTGATTAAGTACTTATAATACTAATTAATTAGCAGCAGGTGGAGATATAATCATGGTCTGTACTGTATTCCTCTTCTTCTTCTCATGAGAGTCAAGGTCAGACTACAGGCACATGCAACCCTTGCAGTACCATCAACTAATTTGATTCATTTTACCCCTTGAAAATTCCCAATTGATTTTTTTTTTTTTATTATTATTGTTAAGTGTCCTCATTGACCGTCCTCAGCATAGCTTATTCTTCAAAAATATTTGCTCTGCAAATATATATAATATAACCTCCATGTTATAGGAAATAACCCCACCTTTTTCTTCCTTTAGGGCCTGTTCGGATGTAATCCTGAAAATACTGTTCACGTGGGAAAAAAAAAATTCACTCAGACTGAATTTTTTTTTTCCCACATGAACAATAAATTTCAGTTCAAACTTTTTCTATTCCCGTTCCTATTCCCATTCTCACTATGCAGCCGAACAGGACCTTAGTAAGAAATTAAATAAAAGAGAATATATCAAGAGTGGGGATCCAATTACACTCTTTTTTAGTGATACCGGATTACACTCTATACTTTTAAAGTCCAAACAGTTGATTCAAACCGTTCAACATGATAGGTATATTAAAATATGCTTGTAGATCAAATTTTACATTTTTTGAATATTTTTACTATTTATTAAGATGGGTACAAAAATTCAACGAGTTGAAAACAACGATTTTGTAAAATACTTAATAAATAGTTAAAAGAAAAATTTAATGTAAAATTGGATCTGCAAGCACATTTTAATATATCCATCATATTGAACGATTTGGATCAACTGTTTGAACTTTGAAAACTTTGATAATGTAATGTGTAATCTAATATCACAAAAAAAAGAGTATAAGTGGATCCCTCCTCGTATATCAATATAACCTATTAGTAAGGTGTGTATATATTAAAATTTGCAATGCATTCTATCATCATAGAGAAAATAAGAGAATCAATCTTTGGTGTACTGACTAATAAGGTAACGTTTTTTTTTGTGTGTGTGATTCAAAATCTCGTCAAAAAAATTCTTATGAATATTTAAAGTTGAGAAGGCTTAGATGCTTATTTCATCTAAAAAATAATCATAGAGAGAATAATCATTCATTTGATCTCCATCTCCAACATGCACACGATGTGCACTACAAGTTTACAAGTGAGGCAATGGAAGTGGGTATCATGACTCATGAGACTTGATTTGACTTGACTATACTAGTTATTCAACACAAAATGTCAAAAAAAAATTTAACAATAAATTTGTTCTCATCAGAACTATTTGTTTGGTAACTGTTATGTTGAATATTCTCATGATTAAGTTGAATGATAAATTTTGAAATTTCTCTCTAGGAAGCAATTATAAAAGAGGTATGAAATATATTGACTTCTAATTAAACTTGATAAATCTCATTATTGATGGCATTAATAAAAATTAGCTTGTATCAAATACTAAAAAAATACTCCAAAATTTGTTCAATTAAAGCTCCACCATCGGTCAATATAATATCAAAAGTTGAAGGAGGGTGTGTGGAAGAGAAAGGGATTATTAAGAAAATCTTGATACAGAAGGGAGAGTAAAGACTGATAAAATTCACAAAATTGGCTGTGAATGGGTTTTATATTTTAATTAATCTTCCAAATACAAATAAATATAAATATAAAACATGTTAAAAAACACAAATTATGAATTGAGATTTTAAAAAGAAGGACAAAGTAATCCGTTTACAAATGGGACATCTAAATCACGGAATCAGCTTGGGTCCGATGGCTATCGGACCCAAAGTGATTCCAACGGGTTCTCTCACCGTCGGATTTGCTTTAGGATTCATGTGTACGGATTTTAAAGCAGATGCAAAATTGCGGGCGCGAATCTTAAAGCAAATCCGACGGTGAGAAAACCCGTTGGAACCACTTTGGATCCGATGGCCATCAGACCCAAGCTGTTTCCCTAAATCACACAGATAGCGGATAGTGACATAGTTGTCTTACTATTTTTTTTCTTTTATTTCTTCAAATCATGTAAATATTTAGTATCTATAAAAACTATAGAAAGATTAGAAATAATATATTTTTTTTAAACAACTGTTTGGATGTGTTTCAAAAGGTTTAAGAATGGTTGAATAGAATATAGTTGTATAAAAGGTTAGAGAATCGAAAACTTGGATTTAATTTAAGTTTTTGTTAGGAAATAATGTAGAATCAAAAATTTAATTTGAACTTTTTTTTTCATGTTGTTATAAACTTAAATCAAATCAAATCAAATCTTATTAGTTGCGGGGATATGAAGTTTCCGAGTAATGTTAAAATTAGGATAATACACTATTCTAGCAAATGGGTCGCATCATGGTCTTCATGGATTAGCAGTGCAATTATTATTATTTTTATTATTCATAATAGATTTATTTATAATGAGGATGGTTGAAATGTCTCATTTTTTAAAAGTCCACATCCTTTGTACTAACGTATTGTTTGAGTTAATTTTTGTATCGTACGATCAGAATTTGGGCCAATCTGGCCCACACCTATAACACATGGAGCCTGTAATATTAGTGCGGATTTAAATCGAACGATCCAGATCTAAACTCAAAAGTTTGAGTTAACTCACACGATACAAATTCCATTTTTTTTTGCTTTCATCATGCTTCTATTTTTTAGTTTTCTGATAAAAAAAAACCTAAAATTTATATGTCAAAATAGACGTTAGATGTGATTTATATTAATATCTCTATCTGCACATAAAATATGACTTTTTATTTTAATTTTATATGAATCAATAAGTTAATAAATTAACATTCAAAATTTATCCATATCAGTATATTTTTACAAGCTTTTGATACTAATTAAAACAAAATCAAAATCAAAATCACACATAAAAAGATGATGTAGATCATATCTAATGATTTTATTTTTACATTTAAGTTTAAAAATTTGAAGTTGTAGGTTTAAAAATAAAAGTATAATGAAATAAAAAAGTGAAAACTTTAAACCCTTATAGTAATTAACTAATTATTTTATATTATCAGCATTATTACAATTAAATTAATATCATCATCGTCATCGTTATAAATTTATAATAATGATGATGATGCGATGTGTTTTTTTTTATATATAATTCATCATTGCATTATTTTAGATAACATCTTATAACTTCACGGCTGAACCCGAACCTGAACCCGAACCCGAACCCGAACCGGATCATTTAGCATTGGACCCTGCCACGTTAGTCTTTCCTATTTCGGGATTCAGTCGGCACTCCAAATCCAAAAGGACCCAGTAAAGATGATGAAATTGAAAAGAAAGAAAAAAAAAATTAGAGCATTGGTAAAGATATTAGCAGAGCTTATTTGACTTCATACAACGTTAATTATATATTAAAATTTGTACAACGAATGCGCTGCATGAAGTCAAATTAGCTCTGTCAGTATCTTTACCCGTATATTATATACGAATTGCTGGGCAGCTCAAATTAATTAATTGTCGGCAGATAAATAAAATTTAAAATTCACCTATGTTTATTTAAGAGGGACCCATTTACCAGCAAAGTTTGACCGAACAACTCTTCAATGTTGACTGCCATTCGCTGCAATTTCCTATGATTGTTCAGTGTATTTTTCTGGGTTCTTTTCTCTAATTTATGATAATGATGGTCCTTTTGCTTAGAAGAACAAAATCCAAGCTTTGAATAAAGAATAAACGATAATGTACCTACCTACTGTGAGCTTGAGCGTCCCATTTGGAGGCCAATGAGTGATGAAATGATGAAATCTTTCAAGACCTATGATTGTTCTCTCATGCAATAGAAGGCTTCTAAAAAAGAAAAAGGAAAGGGGAAATAAAATGATTAGGAGAGGTTTTAAGAACACCACATGACATGAGATCTCTTAGAGACATTTCAGAAACAGCATTTGGTGTTGTCATGTCTTTGTCTGGTGGGTACCATAGTCACAAGATTAGCAAATTATAACCAAATTATACTCGAATAATTTGTTTTTTGGGTGATGCCAAATCGAACGCTGAATTATTCAGTTGACTAAATTAAATCCAAATAATTCGTGAATTTTACAAATTATTCGCAAATTTTTCCCATAACATTTTTTTCTCTCTCTTGCAGAACAGAGATTTTTGGTCCGAATAATTCCGATCATTCCCGAATTATACCCGAATTATTTTCGAATTACGAATTTTTAACCTCACCAAACCAAATCTGAATAATTTATTTGTCATATGGTGGGTACCACAAGAAGTCAAGAACTAAAAATGAAAAGGAGTGTCGGTAGGTGTAACACACTGTAATGTTTGGATACCCGCCACAGAGGATCCGGATTCCTAAGGAGAAGAGAAAACCAAAGTGCATCACATGATTAGTTGGGTTCACATAAATGATGGGCATGTGCTCTTAACTTAAATCATGGAAATTTCCATTTTGTTAAATTTTGGCAAAGTATATGAATTAAAGCTTTGGCACATGAAAAGGCCATCGGACCTCTAATCACACAACAATAATCATTGATTCATTGTACCAAACAAAAATATTAGCCTACTTTTAGTTTCTTTAATGTTGGTACTATATTAATTTATTCAATACCTTTTAATGTTCGTTACTTTATATATCATATATCATGAGAAGGGATTCAATTACACCCTTTTTTTAGTGACACCGTATTACATTTTATATTTTCAAAGTCCAAACAATCGATTCAAACTGTTCAACATGATGGATATGTTAAAATGTACTTGCATATTAAATTTTATATTTTTCTAATTTTTTTTACTATTTATTAAGATGGGTACAAAAATTCAATGGTATGAAAACAACGATTTTGTAAAATACTTAATAAATAGTAAAAAAAATTAAAAAAAATATAAAATTTGATTTGCAAGCACATTTTAATATATCCATCATGTTGAACAGTTTAGATTGACAATTTGAAATTAAAAATTAAAAATGGAGAGTGTAATTCAGTGTCACCAAAAAAGAGTATAAAAGCCAAATAGCCAATGAATATCACAAAGAAAATGATCATATAATTGGTCTTTTCCTCTCATTATTGCTGAATGATCAAGAAATTATCTTATTCTCACTGAATTTTAAAAATATTTCTAATTTTTGAGGTAATATTTAAAATTAGAGTTCTCATCCGTGCTTCGTCCCAAAAATAAATAAAATATTTATTTAAAATTTAAAATATAAAAGAGAATTTTTTATAAGATAACTTTGTATTCGACAAAGTTTAAACACATAATTGTTATTCTCAAAATATTATAGATGTTTATAAATATAAACAACAGGATTAATTCCATTGTAATTCATTCTATAAGAATACAAAAAATTTGCTATTGATCTAACACTTAAATTACACCTTGCATATATCAAACACAGATATCTTTTTAATGAAAATAGATAGCAATTAATAACACAAAAGTCATCCGATTAACATAAATACAAAGAGAAAGCAAAATCGGACTTATGAGAGCATAGTTTATGTGGCATGATTAAAAAATTTGTACGCCTAGTCCTCATTAATTACAGCATATAGATGTTTATATTAAATCATCTCAAAAACATGTGTCAGGACCTTTTATTATAATTAAATGATATAAATAAAACAAATCAAGATTTTCGGCTTAATTTGATAATTATGACTTGTTGATTTTTTTTTCCTTCCTAAGTTGAGTTGTGATTTCTCACACACAAAGTGTCATTAACTATCTTGAACAAGTATCTTCTCAGGTAGAGGACAGTAGGGCCCACAACTTTAAGGTTCTAATTAACTCTCAGTACTTCAGCTTGGGTCCGATGGCCATTGGACCCAAAGTGGTTCCAATGGATTCGCTCACCATCGGATCTGTTTTAGGATTCGTGCGCACGAATTTTAAAGCATATACAAAAGTGCGGGCACGAATCCTAAAGCAGATCCGATGGTGAGCGAACCCATTGGAACCACTTTGGATCCAATGGCCATCGGACCCAAGCTGTTCTCCTCAGTCAGATCTAATTAAATCCGGTGCTTCTTTGACTGTAGAAGATTTCCTTTAAGATTCGTGCAAAATTAAAAGAACAATCCAGATCTACTAATTCTAAAAACAATTAATGCCATATGGGTTTTGCATACAGCTGATTCAATTCAATAAGTTTCATGTTGTTATTGTATTTGTATAGTGCATTAGAAGGAATATGTTCTTCAACCATGTTACCTTTTTCTTAACAAATCATAACGGAAGCATGGAGGAATTAAGGGGTAATCAAACAAATTTGTAAATTAATTGAGTTGTATTTTTAATGATAAATGGTGGTTATGGCCGTTTGCTTTTGAATTTAAAACAAGAAGAGTAGTTTTTATGCCTTAGTGAACAGATGATTGGGTTTAACGTGAAGCATCCATCAATTAATTAATTAATTAATTAAATAATTTCATAGATACGATTCCTATTGTCAGTGATAGATTGTGAATATCTCACAGTCCACAAACTAATCATATTTCTTTTCATTATTTTATTATTTTGTTTTTTACTTTTAGGTAATCTCAGTTTTCATATTTCCTAATAATTAAATTGACTGTTATAAACAAATATTGGGACATTTTAAATTGCACAACATTTCCAAGTAACTCTCAGAGAGATCTACAACTTTCATTTATTTTTTAAGGTTGTTAGGCAAGTACCTAACAATAGAAATATGCTTTAAAAGAATATCCAAAATAAAAAATAAAGGAAGCGTCTAATTGTCCACAGCTAGTTGTCCACAGTTTGTCTACAAAAAAACTGACATTTAACTTGTGCAAATACCGTAAAACTCTTCTTTCATACTGTATATTTACACAATATATCACATAAAATATGTCAGTTAATAAAATATCAATCAGCTAATATTCAAAGTGGTCCCAATTTTGTTAGAAACAGTTTGCAACTTGCTGTACTTTCGGAAATTGCAGTTATATGAAGTTATTGGCAGTTAGTGTTAGTTATTAGCAGTTATTTCGACAAAACACGTGATAAAAAGGCAAAATTAAATTTTCTGAATATTTTTTTTCTTTATTTAATGAACCCACAAATAAATCATCAAAATAATGAATACTATAAAATTGACCCCTTTAACTATAAATATAAAATGTACAAACTATAAAATTGCAATCATGCAAAATTCACATATGAAAATGATAAATAAAATGTAAAAAGTATCAATTTTCAATACTGTAAAACTGTGAAGTTAAACTGTGAAAACAAAACGTAAAAACTATAAAAATTCAACAATTTAAAATTAGCAGATGAAAACGATAAAATAAAATGTTAAGAGTATAAAATTTAAATACGATAAAACTGTCAACTTAAACTATAAAAACAAAACGTACAAACTATAAAATTTCAATAATGTAAAATTAGCATATGAAAATGATAAAGAAATATACAAACTACAAAATTTCAATACTGTAAAACTGTCAACTTAAACTATAAAAACAAAACGTACAAACTACAAAATGCTAATACTGTAAAACTGATAGATGTAAACTATAAACTAATTGAATGTATACAACAACCAGAACATCAAAAATAAAAACTATAACACTTCAATACTATAAACTGACATATGTTAACTACAAAGATAACAATTGCAAACTATAATACATCATTGTTCAACAAAAAACAACAGTTCAAAAGCATCTGTTTAACACAATCATAATATTTAGCACACAAATATATATGTTGAATCGTAAATGATGTTCGCCACTGCTCTTCAATCCAAATCACAAATGATGAAGATTATAGATGATTCGTCGTGTTATTATTTCAAAATTGAAATCAAATACTGTAAAACAAAATATCGAATCCTATAAATTCTTAAATCAGAAAATTCAAATCAACGATATTACAAATTCAGCCTCCCTGTTTGACAGATTTTGTAAAATATTGTATAGCCATAAGATGAATATTGTAAATCCACAAGATGAATACTGTAAAACAACAAGGTCAATATTATAAAACAACAAGATGAACAGTCGATCCATCAAAAATTAGAAAACCAGACCAGATCGACAGCTGACATATTAGATCAACTTAGATTAGACTCAAAGTATTACCAGATCGGATCAAGATCAACCAGAATATCTGTAAAACTAAACTAGATAATAGGGAGACTATACAATTACCTGAATCTCCGTAAAACGCCATAACGAAAGAAAAAGATTAGGTACTAAAAATAACATAAATACGCTAATTGTCAAAGTCTCTTCAACCAGATCCACAAAGCGGGAATAAGACATCATCTCGCGGCCGTTGCTGCCGTCGCGGCCATCGCTGTCATAAAGGGAGTCTCCGTATAGAGAATCCATCATACAACCGAAATTTGAGCTCGATAAATTCCTCTACCATTTAATCCTCGATTTTCCCTTCTCTCTCTCCTAAATTCCTTTTCCGCTCCTCGGGTTATTGATTTGAATGAATAATATTCAAGGGATTAATCCTGTTTGATAAATTCCTTAGCCGCTCGTAGGGTTTTGTAAAATAAAGGGATTGGTTCATCGTTGATCGATCTGGAGTTTCCTCGAGTTATTGATTTGAATGAAATTTACTAGCGACACTTATTTGAATGAAATCGCTACCAGCTTGATTGAAATCGCGACAAAATATAGAGACAAAATCATAAAGAGGAAGGAATACGTCTCAGAAAGTAGAAAATCTGATCGGGAAGGAAGGTTTGGAAAATGAGATTCAAAAAAGGAAAGGGACGATCGGAAGAAGGAATGTTTAAATACGCGAGATTTCGGAAGGATTTGAATTTCTTTTGAAAGGTGGGGACATTGGCCATTAAAATCAGTTAATCGCGAGTGGATAAGAAGCTGTGGACAAAACGTGGACAGAACTACAGAAGGCTGTGGACTAGAATCTTTTCTCAAAAATAAATTCTATAATGTATTAAGGACTTAATTAATGCGTCCGCTTGTCTACTTGTTATAACTCAAATAAATGATTTAACTTCTTTGTTTTAATTTCTTTTGTGTTTTGGAGGAGAAAAAATAAACCAATTTTTTGTATTTAAAAAGTAAATTTACGCCTCGCTTTAGAGAAATTAAGATTTATTTTATATCATTATAATTTTCTTACTATGCCCTTGTGGTAACATCTACAAGTGACGAATATTGGAATCAACTGACCCTCATTTTTCTGGACAAGTATCCTCTCCAATATTGTAAAACATTTCCTTCACTTTACGGTTTGAGATTAACTCTCACCCACTTTGAGATTCGAGCTAGAGCAAGGATAGTATTATTTGGCTTTAATATTCGTGCCAAGTTAAAAAGAACGGTCCAGATCCAGTAATTCTAAAAGATTATCTATTACGGTACCAGGGAGGATCTGAATTCCCTTTTTCTCAAGAAAAATAAAACTAATTTTTACATAATTTATTCTTTTTTATTTAAATATTATAGAAAAATACATAATTAACCCTAAATTCTTAAGAATGTTTTTATGGCAATGACATCCGTATTTTTGAAAGTAACAAATTAATACAATACTTTCTTAGGGATTCGCATTGCTAATTAATCTCATTTAAATATTTTTGCTTATGTTCCTCAATAAAGGTTGGGATTGAGTCGCTGTTGTCATGCTCTATCTATAGGATAAAAGATATTGATAATACTGTTTTTAATTGCACACAACACAAGTATTGTTTTTAATTTTATACAACACAAATAATAAAGTTAAAACGAGAAAATATCAAGGTATAAATAAGGTTTTAATTGTTTATATTTAATTATTTATATATGATTTTATATATAATTTATAATAAAATAACATGATACTACAAAATTGATTTCTATTTTCCATAGAAAATTTTTATATGATTGATCTTCATATGTGTTTGACTTTCAGAGTTCAAAAGTCCGACTTCACACTGATTGATATTCACATGTTTTAATTTTTTTTTATTTATATACGATATACGATTTTATATATAAATTAGAATAAAGTAATTAACATGATATTATAAAATTGATTCTCATTCTACACAGAAAACTTTTATATTATTAATCTTCACATGTGTTTAACTTGTATAGTTCAAAAGTCAGACTTCACCTCTGATTCTGCAGTCAAAATTTATCTTATATATATTTAACTGAATGCAGCTGAGTGAACTTGCACCGCCATTTTCAATGCCAATCCAAATAACCTTGGCACCTTGCTAACTATACATAACTAGTGCAATGGCCAATGGGACATTACTAGTGCTAGGCTCCTAGCTAGCTAGGTAGCCATTTCATATAAAACCAAGTTATAATAATTTGATATAACTGAAGTTAGTGATCAGCTGGTCCAAGGGGCTAGCTTAGCAGTTAGAACCAAAAGAGGTTCAATAAATTAATATAACAGTTTGGACTTTGAATGCCTATCATGCATGGAAAGAATAATCCGTATTAATATTTTAGCACCCAAGGTTAGAACTTAGAAGATTATATATGATATATTGATACCACCTTTTATGTTCTTTCAATTTTGGGCCCCTAATCAATGATTAGTCCCATGAGCCCCTTCTCTTTTAAAAAATTATACTCAAGTAATCAAATTGATTCATTTCATCTTTTAGATCTCTTGTTCAGTGACATACTGAACATGCATCAGAAGGAAAAGCATGCAGAAACCTTCCTATTAGGTATCAAGAATTCTTTACTCCAGTTCTTTATAAAGGTCTTCTTTAGTTAAGGCCTTTTTATCTCTCGTAAAATGGCGCAAAAATACTCACAACACTGTCAATATAACACATTGGGAGAGAAAAGAGAAAAAGAAATGTCTCTATACTTTTTTCTTCCCTGCCTCTTTTTTAGGTATAGGTAATCAAACAATAAGAACACCAAAAAATATGTAGAGTGTGTATATACATAGAGAGAGAATGACTAAGCTCAAAACGTTTTTTTCTTGACCCCAGGAACAAATGACTAGGTTTTTCAATTTTTAAAGTCCAAACAGTCGATCCAAACCGTTAGATGTTTAATCTATATTAAAATGTGCTTGGAGACAAAATTTTACATTTTTTGAATTTTTTTTTACTATTTATTAAGATGGTTTGAAAGTCACTGTTTTTTAATAGTGCAGAATTTTAATAAAAACAGCGATTTTCAAACCATCTTAATAAATAGTAAAAAAATTTCAAAAAAATGTATTTGCTTCTTATGCCTCATGTAGCATTTAAACATGATATAAGTGTTGGCCAGGAACAAATGTTTTGAGCTTAGTCATTCTCTATATATATATATTTTGCATTATTCCGTCCCAACGCTTATATCATGTTTAAATGCTACATGAGGCATAAGAAGCAAATAAATTCCTTAGCTATTCTTTTGGCATTTTTTTTTTTATTTCAAGGTGTAAAGAAAGTGTGTCATATTAATTAGATAAGTTTCACTGTTGAAACTTTTTCATCCTATAAACAATCAGGAATTAGAAGGGTAATATGGTAAACATGTAAGTGTCAATTATTAATGTCAAAGTTATATTAGGAGTGTCAATTAATTTTCAAAATTTAAAATAGTGCTAAAGTAGCGTGCAAAAAATAGTACTTTTACAAGGTTTGATTTCAAAGATATCTTCTGCATGCATACTAATTATTACCACATGCAAATTCAATATTAATTAGTGCAAATTATGACTACTCTTCAAACTCAACAGAAAATTTTACCTTATATATGCAATGACAATTTAGGGGTGGCAACGAACTGGGCTCAGTTTGAACTTGTTACAAGCTGGCTCGTCCTAGTCACGAGCGAGCTTATTTTAGAGGTCCGAGCTGAAATCTCAACTTGAAATCGTCATGAGCTGGATCGAGCTAGCTCGCGATCTGACGAGCTGGACTCACTGAGTTTGGTTGTATCTTGTTTTAAGAAGAAAATAAATTATACATTGAAATGAGCTGACTACAAATTCATACAAATTCACAAATTGATGTCTAGCCGAGCTAGCGAGCAAGCTATGCCCCAACTTAAACTCGATAATTCTGAACCGAGCTAGTAGCGAACTGGCTCATTCATAGCTCGATCCAATAACAAACAAGCGATTCAGGTGCGAGTCACGATCGAGCCACGACCTACAAACTTTTTTGCCACCCCTAAATCATTTAGGCTAAATGATATATAAGAAAAATATAATGAAGAGGTTTAAAGTACGGTCAATGCCCCTCTAGTTGCGTATAGAATGACACACGATTATCTGTGAACGAGACCGCAGAGGATCTGATCAACCGTGGCTTTCTTTTATTAAATAGGATTATCATAAATAATAATATGAAAGAGTCAATTGACCTATTGGGTTGCATGTGACCGATAATGCTTTGTTCTTATTGTCAATCTTTCGAAAAGAGACAATAATCTAAATAAGCACTAGCTATGATCTAACCTCCGAGCGTTTAAATGTCTCTATTTAACACAGGAGCGGCAAAAAAAATATTGAATCAGATTTAAATTTAGAGGAGGATTCAAATGTCTCTATTTTTTGTGCCTCCACCATGCCTCTATTTTTTAAAACTTAAATAACTCAAAATTTAAAACATAAACGTCAAAATAAAACTGTTAGATGTGACCTATGTTATTTTTTCTATCTGTCCATAAAAAATTATCACATTTTAATTTTGCTTTTATATGAATCAATAAGTTGAAAATTCAATGTCTAGAAATTATCCATATTAGTATACATTTTTACAAGCTCAAGATAACAACCAAAATAAAGTTGAAATGCCATAATTTTTTATACATGCATAGATAAAATTATATAGTTCATATCCAACGGTTTTATTTTGAATTTTAAGATTTAAATTTTGAGTTATTAAAGTTTTTAAAAATGGAGGCATTTGAACCCTCCTCTTAAATCTATTAACTAATTAGATACTCGATAAAAAACAATGCTTTAACTTGTACTTTTCAATACTCTAACTTGTAATTTCTGATTCTCTAACCTATAATTCTAATTACCAATTATAATTCAAAAAAAATATTTTTATTTTAACCCTAAATTTAATCCAAATTACAAATTAAACATCAAAAGGGAGGCAAAAAAAATTTCAGGAGAGGCAAAGTCGACCGAAATGTTCCAATCTGTACTAAAAACTCAAAATCCAGAGGAAGGCTTCCAAAATTTACGCTTGAAATAGAATTCTCTAGAAAGTTTAAGTTGAAAACAATAAAAATACAAGAATACACTAGTATATCTTAGATTTACTCAGTTAAATTATCATTCCAGATTTCTGTTTAGATGAAAACTTTGAAAAAATATATAATTCTATCAAAGATGTGATGCATATTCTTATACATGTGATATTGTGCAGCATGAGGATAAGCAGAATTGCAGATTGCATTAAGCAATAATGTACACTGAGGATAAGCAGCAATTTACTTATAGTTTGAGATTCTTTGTACTTAATGTTCTAAATATATACGTGACATGAGCACATGACATGACATGATGTATAAAATTGACAGAGAAGGTATGAAGCGACCAAATCGCCTACGTAAACAAATCGGAAGGAAGCATATCGGATTCTTATTTTCACTGTCCGATAACAACTAAATTTGTTTTGATTTTTTTTTTTTTTTTTTTTTGAACGAGAAAGATGAAGGTATCGTCTTTCAAATTTCAATGTTTACAAGGACTATATTTGTTTTCGAACTCAAAACTCCTACACAGAAGGTGTTAACTTTTGCCAATATATATACTTGAAACAAAGGTAAGAAAGATTTTGTATGCAAGAATTTTCATTTATTTCTTGATCAACGTTTACAATGGATACTGTACCCTTTATATAGACAGGGCAGTGACAGCTCACTAATCTAATCACAGCTAATAGAGTTTGTTACAGATATGGTTACTCTAACTATCTTGCCTAACAAACTATCTTAGATAACTAATTCGGTTTGGCTAAAATATCTGTTGTTGACTTCTCTGGATCTGTTATTGGAGACAGTCCATTAATACTAAAAGTATTTTTAAATTTGTTTTGTTTTTCAATGTGAGGGAGACTAAAATATATAAACTCATAGTCCACCATTTACAAATTAAAAACCAAAGGAGACTAAATTAAATATATAAACTCATAGTCCACCATTTACAAAAACCAAAGCGACATAAGGATCAAACAAAGTCCCATAAAATGATGTGCATGCAAGGATGCATTGGTCAAAAAAAGGTTAATATATCCACCCAATGTTTATGCTATGCTAATTACATACTAGTTTTTATCTTCATCCTCTTTCTCCATGTGCATTACATAGATAAAAAGAAAGGTAAGAGTATTGACTTTGGATGATTTCTTGTAGAAAGGCCAAGAACCCACCCATGTGCACCCCTTTTTTTTAAGAAAAAAAAAATTAATGTATGACATGAGAAAAGATAGAGAATTAGAAGAGTGCATGCCAAATGTCGCCTTCTTCCTTGTAGCCTTTCGAGGAAGACCTTTCTGAGCTCAATGACCCATTCCATTCACTAATTATGTCTCAATCGTATTAGGTGAGTCCGGATTGGATATTCTAATCGATGGTGAACAGTTAGTTGTTCGATTTTTAACTTTTGATTTATGTATGAATAGTTTTTTATTGGTGAATAATTTCAAAGCTTATAATGAAAGTATTTAGAGACGAAAATTTTTAAAGCTTATAATTAATGGTATGGATGCTAACTTGGGTAAAGATTTTTTTATTATAGCTTTGTGCATTGCACAAATCATATGCAGTGTTGTTCAGAGACGCAACCAGATTATTAAGATGGAGGTCTGGATAAGGTAGAGTGTCATGTGACTCTATTGAGTAGGGTTCTAGTTACATTATTTTTTGTGACACTCAATTACATTTTGTATTTTCAAAATTTTTAAAGTTCAAATAATCGATTCAAATCGTTCAACATGATGGATATATTAAAATGTGCTTGCAGATCAAATTTTATATTTTTTTTAATTTTTTTGCTATTTATTAAGTATTTTACAAAACCGTTGTTCTTAGACCATTGAATTTTTGTATCCATCTTAATAAATAGTAAAAAAATATAAAATTTGATCTGTAATCACATTTTAATATATATATAATGATGAAATGTTTAAATAGACTGTTTGGATTTTGAAAATATAGAGTGTAATCCGGTGTCACCAAAAAACAGTGTAAGTGGATCCCTCAACTTTATTATATGAGGGGCCCTAATAGTATTATATTTTGTTAAAATTATAACTTTTAAAGCATACAATTGAAAATTTTCAATTCATAGGGGGTTCTTAGCACCACTTTGCTGGTACATCCCTCCACCCTTGGTGCTGTTTTGTTTCTAAGCGCTGCATGAAGTCAAGACCTATGTTAAAATCTTTGCCTCCATTTAAGTACAAAATCGCATAGCAGTAAAAGTAAAGTATTCCCGGTTTTTTTCTCATTCCTTAAATCTATAATTTTAAATTATCTCTTTCTCCTGTAGAAACTGTTTATTAGTGTCCTTATCATTCATTTATTTTCCTTTTTATGTTCTTTTTGTTCCTTTTCACTAGATGATTTACCAGCAGAATTAGTGAGGTTTACTAGAGAACCAATAAATTTAACGGTACCAACGCCCTTAGTACTCGTACCAATTGCCATACTACTGTACCAGTGGCTGCACAATAATTTAGTGGTTTTTATATATGTACATTTTAGTTACTAGATGCAATTCCAATTGATTCTTTAGCCGTACTGGTAAAATTACTAGGTATATATACCAATGCATTTGCTAGTGTTACCAGTGATACAGTAGTAAAAGAAATGTCTTCCCAGCCGTTAATTACTTTCAATTGTTGTTCTGGTGCTTGTAATATTTGAACTAAGTTTTGTTCTTTCAAGGAGAAAAATGATTTATTTTTTAAAGAACAAATATTATCTTCAAGGATAAATATTTAGACACAACATATTTCAATCAACTTATCTGCTGGAAAAGAAATATCCTTAGTTCCTATATTTATATTTATATAAAAAATATATTTCCACTCTAACAATATGCATGAATTTCTCCATGTGGAAACCCGGATGAGGGATTCCTTATTAAATAGTTGGATGACTTGACCTCAGACCTTTGCTCAAAAAAAAAAAAATAATGCATGAATTTAAATCACTTCTATTCATCTTGAAAGGTCAATAGGAGGTTATAATTTTCTGATCTAATTATACATGAAGCATACTGCATACATGTAATGTAGAACTCCATGCTAACCAGATGAGACTCAAAATCATTACAACATCTGAACTGACAAATTCAGTGCACCTGTTACCAGTTGGCCAACCCAGTCATGTTCTAATTGCTCTCCTCTCAGAAACTTCCTTCAATAGGAAAAAGCAAGTGATTGAGTAGTGGAATTCAATATCAGAATCCATTAATGTGTGGAAACAAACTAAAAGAATAAAACACCCTTCTTTTTCAAGTCAAAACCCATTTTAAAAGCATGAAAACATGCGAATAAATGACAACCGTTAGATTAACTGGGCCATATTCCAAGTTTTTATTAGTTTTGATTTTTGAGCCTATTACCTTCTCAAATATTGTCCGGTGTTTGGATATTTGGGCCAAGTTTGTTAACAAATTTCATATTGTGTTTAGCTGGGCCAAGCCTGCTCCATTAGATGGGCAAGGCGCAAGCATAAAGTAGGAACAGTATTCTTGGAAAAAAGAATGAAAGAAATCAAATTTTGTATTTTGTTTTAAATAATTAGAAAAACAAACTCGCCATTTCGTCTTGGTCTAGAAAAGCACCATGTGTTATCCCAATATATAATCAACTTCTTGTTAAGAAACAAAATGTGCTCAAAGTCAAAGCAAAAACAAAAACAGCATGCATGGCATGGCGCAAGACTTGTGCCTTTGTGCACCATATTATATATTACAAAGAAAAGTTTGATGATACAATAATAACAATAACAACTGAAAACTCCTAATAACAGCCGTTGGATTGGATTGATCAAACTTTAGGCTTCTCATAATAATTCCAAGCCCATTTTTTTTATATGTTCTTTTTCAGTTTTCAACCAATACCTAAATCACGAAAACACCTGGGATCAGGAGTCCTGACAGAGCTTAAGGCGCAAGAAACTAGCAAGGGTTACAAAAAAAAAAAAAAAGGCATTGATGAGAATATTAAATTTTGTACGATTGGGAGGGGCAATCAGCATAAAGCTATCGCTCTCTCAGTAGAGGTCGGTAGTTGAATCATGCAGATGGTTGATAGATCAGTAGTAGTTAGGTCTTGTGAAGGTGTTAGTTCTTGATTTGTTGGAGCAGTAGAGGCCTCAGAAGTAACAGTATTTTTTTGGCCAGAAAGGAGATCTAAAAATGAATCAAGAGCTTCCCTCATCCAATCATACCGGCATAAGCCATATGCATCCATTACTGGTACCTGCTCAATAAAAACCAGACAGGTTAGGTAATGTAATGGCATAGCTACAAGGCAACAAAATAAGCAATGCTCCCTGCTTAAATTTTATCAATAGTGCACCAGTAACCTTCTTATATATTTAGAAACACAAAGGCACTTTGCACAAAAAACAAGTGTGTCAGGTACACAATTCCATAGTGCTATGAATTTCATTTTTTTTCTCTTTATTCACCACTATGGTCTGAGCACTATCATTTGATCAAAACCTCACATAATGTATAAAACAAAGGCAAGGCCAAAGTAGGAAATAATACAAACAAAAAAATAAAGAGAGGATTTCTAAATATACCCATCGTCTAATGTGACTGGATTGTTCGGCCCAGGAGTCAAGTTCGTCAGTGACCTCCAATGCAAAGACTTGACCTTTACATGAACTAGTGGGGCTGCAGTTCATCTCACTACTCTTGCTCCTAAAGACCCATTCTCCCAAGCTCCTTTTCTGTTTACACCCCCAAAAATTAGTAAAATCACAAGTCAGTCTAAACTTTCAAGCTAATTTTATGTTTCAAGTAACTGTCCTTCTAGTATTCTGCATGGGAAATTATAACTTAACCTAACTGGTATGGCACCAAAAATAGTGTCATGACAATATAAAGAGGTGAGATAAGGGCTATTTCTCAAGTTATCAATTTGATTTATATGGGTCTGGCAGTAGACTGGCAAGAACCAGCAGGTACCAGTATTTTTGTGGGACAGGCGTGACTGGTAGGTTATTATGATAACTGCAAGCATCTCCCCAACTACCAGTAAGAGCACAGGTAGTTAAGAGTGCTAGATGCACAGGAGACATGCCACATGCACATTATTTCTGCCACACATGCAACCATACATCTAATCATAAAACAGAGTATGAGTTGACCTAGACTCAAATAAATTATCTCGTTTGAGATGGAGCGGCTAAATTACAATTAATTAACATACTCGCTGTGCATTCTAAAGAGAATATTTCAGTAGATATATTAATAATACCAAAAAAAAAAATAATAATATTCAAATCTCTCACTCGCTCTCTGTCCCCCTCCCGTGATGTCAGTATTTCATCAAGTCAGACCTCAAAATATCTTCTATTAACATTTCACTTTCGAATGCTTAAAAAATTTGAAATTAATTAGTCGCTATTGCAACCTAAAGTAAAAAAGGGAAACATTTAATTTGAAAAAAAAAAATTTAAAAGGGCCAGAATGTTACATCGATAATCCCCTTTATGCCAGCTTCTTCCAAGACCTCTCGACATGCCGCTTCGTAGATGGTCTCATCATTCTCCCACCCCCCCTTTAAGTGAACAAAATCAAAGAATAATACAAATTAATAAATTTGTACTGTATATGAAAAAAAGATAAATTTATAATTATTTTCTTCTCATACCTTTGGAAAAACAAGATCGTGCCTATTTGGAGTAGAAATCATAAGCACTTCTAACCGATCAATTAAACTGCACATCCCTTCCTTTAATTTATAGGGAATACATCTGTTTTCCGCAAAAGTAAAAGAAAGGTATTCAAAATATGATAAAAGTACTTGTGGATTCCACAAATTTTGGCATCATAGTAGCTCATGCTAGATTTATGAATGTATGATATCTAGATTGGTAGGACAACTCAGCAGAAACCAGTTGTAACACTTCTCTTTGTTTCATTCCTTTACTTTTTCATAGAGGACACAATAGAATGCTATTTTGTATGGGTATGTCATACAGCAAGCGAATGGATAAAACCTTTTGGGAACACATCGCTTTTTCAATAATTGGAACGAAGATTCAAACTTGAGTAGCTGTTCATATCTTTTCACATGTATGGTAGATAAAAGCGAAGAAATTTCAAAAGAAAGAGGAGGGGAGAAGATGAAATATGCAAAATTACCCCGCAACAAGTCGATAATTTTCATGGTCGTAGCGCTGCCTATGGCGTCCCTTTCTCGCAAGCACAGGTGAAGCCATTTTCTCTAGTAACGCGAAACCTAGTTACATTAACAAGACACCTTAAAATCGAATCATTTGTTACAAAAATATTGCATGGCAGAGAGAAAACGAGAGAAACTCACCTCGATAGATTTGTAAACCTCTTGAGTGTTCTCTCTTCTGACCTCAGTTCGCTTCCTGTAACCGCATTTCACGCAAAACAAGCGAGCAAATCGAGGTAGATAGAAAAGGGAAAGTGAAAGAGAAATGTTTAAGAGATAAAAGGCGTGAAAATGAGTGTATTATAAATGGCCAAGGTCGCTTCTTTCGCGCCGAATTTAATGCGGGTCGGGTCAACTCAGCACCGGCCAAGAGCCAATTTTTTTTTGCTTTTTGAAATTTCTTGCGCGAATTGAGAAATAATCGAATGAATAAAGAAACAAAGATGCAAACTTTATTCAAAATCTGAGATTCTTTCGATCCTGTTCCAAGGGAAAGACCATATGCAGAGATATATAGATAACACACCAACAACCACAGAACCCAAAATGGACGAGAGAGAGAGCGTAGGGATGGATAGAGGTTGCAAGAAATTTCACGGCACCAAATCAACAGCAACGACGTAATTTATTATTCTTTCGTTCGTTGATTTGAAGATTTAATAGGATAAATAAACGCGGTAGAGATAACTGTTTCAATATAAAGGGTCTTCGAAATTTGTAATCAAGTCAAGTGTTTTTTCTTTTTTTTTCCCTAAATCTAGATCCGTATCCTCCCAGGTACTTGACTCAACACAATTGAAACGGACGGCTCCGATTTACTCTCAGCCTGTCGGGATTCGGGATGATAGAGGAGCAGGATTATTTTTTCTTTGAGATGCGTGCCAATCCATTTTCGGACCGTCCGATTCAATTCTACTCAGTCGGGTAACCTGAGGGGATACGAATTCGGCTTATGACGGAAATAAATCAGCTACGATTCCAACAAGAATTGTAGGACCCTCATTTTCCAAATTTAATCATCAATATTTTAGAGTGCACGAATTTCAAAAACAGTTGATTTTTATGCACGAATCTCTAAATAAATGAGTGGTTGGATTTGGAAAAGCAGGTTCCTACGATTCCTTAGAATCGTAGCAGATTTATTTCCGGCTTATGACGTGCTTACGTGGCTTCTTTATCTCTCTATCAGTTTTACAAATTTGTCCGCTTGTCATGAGATTTTATTCCAGTTTTTAATTCCTCTTTAAAGAATGGACAAATGGGGAAAGAAATTTACTTTCTCTTACACTCTCATTTGGGCATTCGTATCCTATGCATTAACTCAAAAAAAATCTTTTGAGTTAATGCATCCGGACTGTTCGATTTGTTTTAAGATCCGTGCGGATTAGATCCATACTAATATTATAGAGGAGGGTTCAAATGCCTCCATCATGCCTCCATTTTAAAAACTTCAATAACTCAAAATTTACATTATAAATATCAAAATAAAACCATTAGATATGATATATGTTATTTTCTCTATTTACTCATTAAATATTATCACATTTTAATTTTGTTTTTATGTGCATTAATAAGTTGAAAAATCAACGTCTAGAAATTATCCACATTTAGTACATTTTTTTACAATCTCTTGATGACAATCAAAACAAAGTTGAAATGTCGTGATATTTTACATGTGCATAGATAGAATGATGTATATCATATCCAACTGTTTTATTTTGACTTTTAAATTTCAAATTTTGAGTTATTAAAGTTTTAAAAAATAGAGGCATGATGGAGGCACAAAAAATGAAGGCATTTGAACCCTCCTCAATATTAAAAGACTATTGAATTATAGATTGTAGCTGGATTGGCTCCGTTTAAAATCAGGCGGCCGAGATGCGTTAACTCAAAATAGAATCTTTTGAGTTAATGCAGATGATGTGGACTCCTCATTTTAATCGATGAAGTCATACAACAATTTTACCTCAGATGTTTGTTTTTCTTCCGTCTATTTTTCTTTCATTATATTATTATAGAGCAGTCAGCTGACCTCAAATTAGTGTTGTTGTAAATAACAATATGCACTCGTTAGACAGACGAGATACCGTTATATAATTAATTGATATACAGTTGATTAATCAAAGTTTGCAAATAATTTTGCGTTTTTGTTGTCGTTGTTGTTGGAGTAACTCTCATATTAAAATTCAAATAGTTAATCTGAACAGTTTAACACGATCTTCATATGATAAATGTACTTGCTGATCAAATTTTATATTTTTCAAAATTGTTTTACTATTTTTTTAGATATGTAGAAAATCACTTGATTTGAAAATTCAGAACCATCCAAAAGCAATAAATTTCTACCTATCTCAAAACTTAGTTATATTTAACGATTTAAATCACTTTTTTGAACTTTAAAAATTCAGATATTAATCTATGTCACGAATCTATTTGTAATATTGCATGTTACCGTAGCCCTTACTCAAAAAACTATACATAAACTTTTGGACACGCCAAATTCGAAAGCACAAGGTGCAACGCACAGGGGCGGAAGATAGTGCATTTGAAAGGTGGCTGAGTAAACCCCAACATTTCCAAAAAAAAATTAATTAGTATTTAGAAATTTTACTAAAGTTTATATTTTGCATGTTTCAGCCCCTGTTATGATACAAAAAATTTAAAAGAGTTCATATGTAAAAGTAACATCAATTTTTAATTGGTTTGGGATGATTTAACGTGACCCGTGACCAAAGTCAAAAGTTGTTTAATATTATATAATATAGTCTATCATTCGTTTTGAGATGGTTTAGCCAGATCCATCAAAGTGATTTAATATTATAATATAGAAAGTCACAAGTTAAAATTGGAAAAAGACAACATGCACTCGGAAACCGAAAAAACAATAAATTATTGTAAGTTTAGAAGAACGAAAAAAGCTGTTCTAAAAATAGAAAGCAAAAAAAGTAGTTTCTCCGGTTAGAAAAAAAAAAAATCAAAATAAGAACGATAAAATTAACGCTCTATTAATAATCATTCTATATATTTCGAAAATAGTAAATTCATTTCTGAAGTTAGAAAATTTCAAAAGAAGAAAGATAAAATTAGCGTTCTCATTTACGGGTTTTCTATATATTTCGACGTCTATATGCTTAATTAAAATTTTAGCTCAGATGAGATTATTGTCGAATTTGATCTTTTAGCAAAGCGTAGGTCTAAATTAAAAAAATATAAAAAATATGATGTTTGAATATACTATGTTTTTTTTTTTGTTAAACATGTCATTTATTGGTGTTTGTTAATTATTGTAAGTTTTCTAAAATCAAATAGTGAAAAATCATATTATTTTGTTTTTTATAGTTTTTGAATTTTATTATAATATTTTTTGAGTACATGATGTTTAGTCGGTTAGCCTCCCCTATACTCAAAGTTATGCTTCGCCCCTGGCAACGCATGTGCTTGTTTTCCTACATTGAACACATTTATGCCTTCTATTTATCTAGCTAGGACATATGTTGAGACTAGAAATATTTATTTCTTTTTTTTTGGAGAGGAAAGTTTTTAGGCATTCAGATTAGAAATCACAAATGCAATTATATATGTACAAAGTTAGAAATCTTTTTCTTTTAAGAGGAAAGTTATTCTTGAGCGTTCAAACTATATATACATCACATGTGCACTGAAATATGTACGAGACTAAGAAGTTTTTTTTCAGAGGAAAGTCCTTGGACGTTCAGACTAGATGTCACAAGTGCACCGATATATGTACGAGACTAGAAGTCTTTTTTTTTTTTTGAGAGGAAATTCATTGGACGTTCGTCAGACTAGAAGTCGCAAGTGCACTGGTATATGTACGAGACTAGAAGTTTTTTTTTTTTTTAGAGGAAATTCGTTAGATATTCAGACTAGAAGTCACAAGTTCACTCATATATGTATGAGTCTAGAAGTCTTCTTTTTCTTAAGAGTAAAGTCCTTGGACAATCACACTAGAAGTTCTTTTTTTTTTAAGAGAAAATTCTTGAATGTTCATACTAGAAGTTACATGTGTACTGATATATGTATGTGTATCTTTGTCCATATGTATGTATATATATGTATATACGTATCTGTGTGTGTGCGCGTGCGCGTGCACGTGCACGCACATGCATGCATGCATACATACATAGATACATAGATACACACACTATCTTGTTGTTTTAATAAAAAGTTGCAAGCTAAAAAAAAAAGGTATATCTTGTGACACAAAAGAAAAAAAATTAAGAGAGAGATAAAAAATGCCATCTATAAAAAGAGAAAAATAGAAGTAGATGAGAAGAGAGTTTGTTACTCTTGAAAGCTAGAGAACAAATTAAAATAGTGAATATAGAAATTTTCTTTATTTTTCTCCACTCATTTTGCCGTCCATTTCTTTTCCTCCTATCATTACCTCCTTTATCCAAATTTGGAAACACACCTTTTGAGTTTGTACGTACACAAATTGTAAAGGGTAGAAACGAGGGAAGCATTTGATAAAATAAATTAGTGAGAAAAAAATAGCATTGAAGACGAAGCTTACAAAATCTTTTTTTTATTATTTCAGACATAAGAGGTAACTATCAATATCAAGTGTTAATGTGTTATACAATAACATTGTCATAACTCATAATTGACCGATTTTTTTATTTATATCCAAAAATTAAATCAAATTACAAAAACTAACCGAAGTATCGTTGAATTTCGATTTCTACCCAATCCGGTTATCCAATAACCGGATTTGGGATAAATGTCCGGTTATCCAACAACCGAACTCAAGAAATATAACCGGTTATTGGATAACCGGAAAGTTATGTTTTTTTTTTTTTTTTTTAAAGAAAACCCGGTTAATCACTAACCGGAAAGTAAGTTTTTTTTTTTTTTTTTTTTTTTTTTTTTTTTTTTTTTAAACCAGAAATTTCGAATTTTTTTTTTTTATATTAAAATATTAGAAATGTTGATTATATTTCTTTAAAAATAGATGAAATACAATATAATTTGATTTATTAGAAAGACTGCAACAAGTAACCCGGATTAATATTTTTCAGGCCGGATTTTTCGCGGCTGTAAGAAAAATTAATATATTTCTTTATGTGCTATTGGAAAAAAATAAAAATGCTTAGATTCTGAGTTATTGATTCCGGTTCAAAAGTCACTTCTAGGTAATCTAGAAAATATTGTGATCCATCTAGTAAATTTAATTAATAAAAAGTTGTTTCTATTTTTGAAAAAAATAAAACTTTAATTTATTTAATAATTGTTTTTCAAAAAGAATTATCAAAATAGAAACAACTTTTTATTAATTAAATTTATTAGATGGATCACAATATTTTCTAGATTACCTAGAAGTGACTTTTGAACCGGAATCAATAACTCAGAATCTAAGCATTTTTATTTTTTTCCAATAGCACATAAAGAAATATATTAATTTTTCTTACAGCCGCGAAAAATCCGGCCTGAAAAATATTAATCCGGGTTATTTGTTGCAGTCTTTCTAATAAATCAAATTATATTGTATTTCATCTATTTTTAAAGAAATATAATCAACATTTCTAATATTTTAATATAAAAAATAAAAAAAAATCGAAATTTCTGGTTTTCAAAAAAAAAAAAAAAAAAAAAAAAAAAAAAAAACTTTCCGGTTATCCAATAACCGGTTATATTTCTTGAGTTCGGTTGTTGGATAACCGGACATTTATCCCAAATCCGGTTATTGGATAACCGGATTGGGTAGAAATCGAAATTCAACTATACTTCGGTTATTTTTTGTAATTTGATTTAATTTTTGGATATAAATAAAAAAATCGGCATAATTGATATGCCAAAAGCTCAATAGTAAAAACCACGTCATCAAATTATATCTCATATATACAAAAGACTTAATTTGAATGAGGATATGGTAATTAATATGGATATTACACAACGGTTCACGCTACGAACTTATATTTTAATTTTTAAAGTTTAAATAGTTGATATGAACAGTTTAACACAATCTTCATATGATAAATGTACTTGCTGATCAAATTTTACATTTTTCAAAATTGTTTTACTATTTTTTTAGATATGTAGAAAATTACTTGATTTGAAAATTCAGAACCATCCAAAAGCAATAAATTTCTACCTATATATCTCAAAACTTAGTTTTTTTTTTTAACATGATATTTGCTCTCCAAGTACAATTTGGTATAGAAATTATATTTAACAGTTTAAATCACTTATTTGAACTTTAAAAATTCAGATATTAATCTATGTCACGAATCTATCCATAATATTGCATGCTACCGAAGCCTAGCTTACTCAGAAAACTATACATAAACTTTTGGACACTCCAAATTCGAAAGCACAAAGTGCAACGCATGTGCTTGTTTTCCTACAATATTGAACACATTGACATATGTTGAGACTAGAAAGTCTCTTTTTCTTTTTTTTTTGGAGAGAGAAAAGTTTTTAGGTATTCAAATTAGAAGTTACAATTTAAGGCCCCGTTTGACCATCACTGTCTCGTGGGAAGTGAAATTTTTTTTCCCACGGAAACGGTGTTTCGGCCATTTAAATTGAATACGTTCTCATTCCCGTTCCCACCTAGCCAAACAGAGCCTAAAATGCACTAATATATGTACATGCAAGATTAGAAATCATTTTTTAAGAGGAAAATTCTTGAGTGTTCAAATTATAAATCACAAATGTACTGAAATATGTACAAGACTGGAAGTTCTTTTTTTTAGAGGAAAGTCCTTGAATGTTCATACTAGAAGTCACAAGTGCACTAATATATATACAAAACTAGAAGTCGGAGAATTTTACAAAGTACCATTCTTTTTCAAAATATAGAACAAAATATCCTCCTTCCAAAATTCTTAACAAAATGTCTTTGTGGACCTCACACATTCCCTCTCTATCCCTCCCTATTTACTCTCATCTATTTTTTACTTATGTAAAATATACAATTGTGATTTTATTAAAGTTTTGAATAACTTTTATTTTTTATGTGTATAAATGATTTAGAATAAAAAAATTAAGTGTGAAATTTTATTTGTTAAAATAAGAAAGTATAGTATTAATGTATATGTAAATATTTTTT
The DNA here is from genome assembly GCF_964058835.1 of Carex rostrata. NCBI lineage: Eukaryota > Viridiplantae > Streptophyta > Magnoliopsida > Poales > Cyperaceae > Carex > Carex rostrata. The sequence goes on along the minus strand of NC_135920.1, from coordinate 2,990,080 downwards.
TTTTGGTTTGAAGAATATATATGGGTCTTTTTAAAAGTTATTATAAGACATGGTATTAACTTATTTTATAAAATCTAACAAATAAATACTTTTAACAGACAACATTTTTTTTTTTTTTGAGATTGTTGATAGTGACTATCAAGATGTATATACAAATTCATGCACTTACAACAAGCATGCAATATTCTACTTCACCTACAGTTATACATTCTTATTACATATACTCAACTCAAATTCTTATTCCTAGCCTATTCCATCTCTGCCCTTGTGACTGCAGTAGCACTTCCATAGGTTGGCTTCCTCCCTTATTGTCAGCACTAACGACTCATACCACAGTGATTTTCCTCTAAATATCCTATCATTCCTCTGTCTCCATATATGCCACAGTATTGCCATGAAGAGAGCTCCCCTGCTTGCTCTTGCTTCCATTGTGAGTTTGGCAATTTAGCATACGACATTTTATCTAGTTTATTCGGTATAAAATTTCATATTCCTCGTTTTCACAATTATAAGAATTTTATCAATCACATGTTAATTAAGAATAATTTAGTGAGATACTTATGCTTCAATAAAAATATACTTATTATGTACATGACATAATAATTAAGAAATTAAGAATATAAATAACTAATGCAAGAAATAATACCAGCAGCTTTGAATCAGTTACAATGCAAGTAGTACAACTCGCATGTAAATGCATTATGGTGAAAAATTAAAAGGTAAACTTTGCTGAATCTGGTAATTAATCAAACCAGATATGCACTTCCAAGGTGTAAAAAATGTATCTCAAACAATCTACACCACTCATTGTTATAGTATTCGAACTCAATTTTTTTTGCTTTCGTTATTTATTTCTTAATTTCTTAAGATTACGTCATATACATAATTAGTATATTTTTATTGAAGCATAAGTATATCACTAAATTATTCTTAACATGTGATTGATAAAATTCTTATAATTGTGAAAACCAGGAATATAAAATTTTATATCGAATAAATTAGATAGAATGTCGTATGTTAAAAATATTTAGATGTTTGATTTTATAAAATAAATTAATACCATATCTTATAATATTTTTTTTAAAAGACTCATATGTTGAAAATATTCTACATATACACTAATACTATAGTTTCTGATTTTAGCAAATAAAATTTTCCACTTAATTTTTTATTTTAAATCATTTATACGCATAAAAATAAAAGTTATTCAAAACTTAAATAAAATCACAATTGTATATTTTATATATAAAAAAAAATAGATGAGAGTAAATAGGGAGAATGAAGAGGGAGGGAAAGAGAGGGAACAAGTGGGGTCCACAAGGATATTTTGTTAAGAATTTTGGAAGGAGGGCATTTTATTCTATGTTTTGAAAAAGAATGGTATTTTGTAAAAAAAAATTTTGAGAGGAAAATCCCTAGACATTCAGACTAGAAGTCACAAGTGCATTGATATATGTACGAGACTAGAAGTCTTTTTTTTTTTTTGAGAGAAAATTCCTTGAACGTTCAGACTAGAAGTCACAAGTTTACACATATATGTACGAGTCTAGAAGTCCTCTTTTTCTTAAGAGGGAAGTCCTTGGACATTCACACTAGAAGTTTCTTTTTTTTTAGAGAAAAATTCTTGAATGTTCATACTAGAAGTCACATGTGTATTGATATATGTGGTGTGTGTATTAATGTGTATATGTATGTATATATATGTATATATATGTATATAAGTATCTGTGTGCGCACTCGCACATGCGCATACATAATACACACACTATCTTGTTGTTTTAATAAAAAGTTATGAGCTTAAAAAAAAAAATGGTTTATCATGTGACACAAAAGAAAAAAAGTAAGAGAGAGACAAAAAAAATGCCGTCTATAAAAGAGAAAAATAAAAGTTGATGAGAAGAAGTTTGTTACTCTTCCAAACTAGAGAACAAATTGAAATAGTCAATATAGAAAATTTCTTTATTTTTCACCATTCATTTTTCCGGCCATTTCTTTTCCTCCTCTCATTTAGAATTTTTGTATAAACTATAATTAATTAAATTAAATTTAGCAAAACAGTATAATTAGTTTTTTTTAACAAACCATAAAGACCGAATTGGGGATTCGATCTCTCCATTTACTTTTTCCTGGGACCGAATCCCCAATTCGGTCTCCCTATTTTTTTACCTTTTTCATGGATGCGGTCACAGATGATCCGAATAACCCCATACCGAATTGGGGATTCGGTCTCCAGAAAATTGGTTTTTTTTAATACCCTTCTTCTCCCTCCAAAAAAAATATTAACATGCAAATCTAATTAAATATTAACATGCATGACATCCAAACTCAATTAAATATTAACATTCATTCTATTACTCTACATTATTCTACAATTACACTACAAAAATTTAAATTACACTAAAAAAATTAAATCATTCAACAATTGATTTATACTACATATCAAAAGCTAGATTACTCTACATGCAAACTAAAAAATTATACAATTAATAATCACACTACATAAACTTAAATTCCACTAGAAAATTAAATCATTCAACAATTAATTTATGCTACATGCAAAAAGCTAAATTACTCTGTATGCAAACTAACAAATTCTACAATTAATAATTACACTACAAAAACCTAAATTATACTAAACAAAATACCGAACGTTGTACGTTTACCGTTGAACGAAAACTTAAACTGAATTTTTGAGGCACTAAACGACGTTTTTTTTTTAATTCTAATATTTCGGATACCCAAGGGCAACCTCCATAACGATATTCAAATCCGTCTTGTCCCCCCTCCTTTCCGAAAAGTGGTTATACACACAAATTCGACTTTCCTAGCCAAAGTTATGGTTGTTTAAAGTTTTTTTCAAAAGCTGAACTTTGAAAATTCATAACTAATTGCAGAAAAATCCAAATAAATTAAAATTTATGTCAATTCTGTGTATTTTTGAATGCTCTAAATTAAGTTGGGTATTAATAAAAATGTCAGTAAATTACTTTGCATGCAAACTAAAAAATTCTATAATTAATAATTACACTACAAAAACCCAAATTACACTAAACAAAAAAAATTATTTTTACTAATTATGGTTTATTAAATATATATGTGTGTGTGTGTGTGTGTGTGTGAAGACCGAATGGCCAATTCGGTCTGGGGGGGAAACCCTTCGTACACCATTGGCCACACGAAAAATTGTGGAAAACTAAAAAAACCTTGGAGATTGAATGGCCAATTTGGTCTAGGGGAAAAGTAAATGTGGAGACCGAAATGGCCATTCGGTCCTTATCGGTTTTTGAAAAAAAAAAATCATATTTGTTTGCTAAATTTTAGAACAAAAACAATCTTTATGGCCATTCGGTATTTATGGTTTGCTATTTTTTTTTAAATATACTTGTAGATCGAACTTTACATTTTTTTTTCCCTAATTTTTAGATAGGTAGAAAATCACTACTATTTTCTACATATATAAAAAAAAAGAGTAAAAGAAAATTCTAAAATATAAAATTTAGTTTGCAAGCACATTTATATATATAGTGATCATGTTGATCAGTTCAAATCGACTAATTGAATTTTAAAAATGAAGATATTTATCCATAGTTTGAACCAATCAACGGAGTGCATAGTACCATAGCTACACTCATAAATACAAAATTGGGAGAACTGTTGGTATCCCATTGAAATATTCTAAATTATTTATTCTTTCACCAAAACATTTAAATTTCTTATTTTTCATTTTAATTTAAATAATTAATTTCACAACCTTAAAAAACTTAACTTAAAAATTGCTTATTTATCCACTAAAAACAAATAACTCATTTACCCTTTCTTTAATTATAATTATTTGATTGCTTAAAAATAAACCAGTTTTTTAACTTTAGGGATCAACTAATTTCTAAAAACGAAGGCCGAATGGAAAAATAATCAGGAAAAATTATAATTAAAAGAATAAATGGCATGGGCGGACAAATCAATTGTCAAAATATAAATATAAGAAAATTGAAGATACGGCATGGAACACAGAGCAATCAAAAGAGCATTGAATGAATGCATGTGCTGCAGAAAAATAAAATGCAAGGTCTTTTTTTTAAAATTAAAAAAAAAAAGTTGCAAGGTCAAGGATAGCTAGCTGCTCGTTGATTTGGCAATTTAATTTGTTTTTCTGAACAGTGATATATCAAAATGCATTAATGCAATAAGACGGTGCGGTCGTGCATGAACTTCTTCTCTGTTTGCTTTTTGGCTTTCGTAGCTCCATAGATTCCAATATAATGCTATTCTTTAAAGAATAACAGCTTCCTGCTCTTCATTTTTCTCTTTTATTTCACTTAAAAGAGAAGAAGAGAAAAAAAGAAGACAGAATATAGAGAGATAAGGAAGAGAGAGATTAGCAGAAAGAGTAGGAATTTTAGAGAGCAGAGAATTTTGTTCCGAGTTTCATGTATTGTTTCACTTGCATATATGTAGCATTAGCATATGGTCCGATTTTTATGTGTATCCAAAAGCGAATCCATATGTAAACCCCCATTCATTTTCAATTTTTTTTTTATATAATTTATACTCTATTTTAATATAGTTTAAACTAAAATATTATGGATAGTGTGAAATTGACCTCCATTCGTAGTAGAAAAATTTTATATACTTGATATATATTCACATTTGACCCCATAGTTTGAAAATTTGACTCCGCCTCCGTATGTATCATTTAAGAAAAAAAAATCAAAATTTTAAAAGTAACACGTAGTTGGAAAAAAGATTCAAACCTAGCAAAAATACATACTAGGTCTGAATTTCATTATTAGATTATTTTTTTACTTTTAAAATTTGAAAAGTATACTATTTATTTATCGTTATAATTGAAAAAAATACGACAAATATATTTTTTTTGAATTTAAAATTGCATATTATTTGTTGTTGTAATTGAAAAAATTATGATGGATATTGCTAGTTTTGTAATTGCAGCCACAAATAATACGTAACCTTGTACAATTAAAAAAATAATAATTTAAGAGTGAAACTTAGACTTAGTTAATGTTTCTTTAGGTTTGATATTTTCAATGAATGATCAACCAGTCAAATCTGGAGGAAAGTATGATGGGATGAATTAAATTTGAATTTTCAATTCCCATAGTATGAGCCGACATATTGAATATGTGAAATATATTAAAATTTAATTAAACTTTTCATTAAATAATTACAATTTTCTAACGGTTGTGTGTGTGGGGTGGGAGGTTCAAACAGATCCGATAGTGATAAAATCACATATGATATATATTTACTGTTTAAATACATACAATTAAAATTTAAAATAAATAAATATCCATATTTACATAAACATTCAAATATTTATTTATGAGTGATGCTTCTATGGACATAAGGACATATTTGTAAAATGAACACTCTTTTTATTTTCAAAGTTCAAACAGTCGATCCGAACCGTTCATCTTGTTCTCCATATTAATATGTGCTTGGAGACCAAATTTTACAATTTTCTGAATTTTTTTACTATTTATTAAGATGGGTACAAAAAATATCAAATTCAGACCATTGAATTTTGTACCCATCTTAATAAATAGTAAAAAAATTCAGAAAATTGTAAAATTTGGTCTCCAAGCACATATTAATATGGAGAACAAGATGAACGGTTCGGATCGACTGTTTGAACTTTGAAAATAAAAATATATTCATTTTACAAATAAGTCCTTATGTCCATAGAAGCCTCTGCCTTTATTTAATTTCTAAATATAAATTCAGATACAGACAAATAACATCCGATCCGTTTGCACAAGTTGGATGCTGCCTGTGATGGTAGTGGTTCATATTAAATCGTTGTTAATAAAATCCAAGTCGGGAGTCGTGACGTTTACTTGGGTCAATCATCAATGCCTTTTTTTCCTTTTGGTACTTTGTTTGTATTTTACCGCCGAAATGGGCCGTGGGGTTTGAGTGCTAGAAGACAAATGAAAAAAAAAACAGAACGAAAAAAACATTACGTCTCTTTCTCTATCTGTAATTATCTATCCAGGTGGACCAGGTCCAGGCTGATATGGCAAACATCTAGTCGCAACACGTGATTTACCGGCGATCACTTCTTTACTACTTTCGTCCGCGACATGTTTACCTAACGTAACGACAAAGCTGTCTTTTTCAGAAGCGTAAACCGAGTTCAATTAAAATGCTGTTAGAGCATCTACATCCCTAAAATTCAAAAAAATTTCTAAATAACTATTAATTACTTTTTAAAAATTATGATCTTTAAAGTTTTTAACTCTCACATCTCTAAAACTCATTTTAGAGTTTCTATTAAGCTACGTCAGCAACAAATTAAAAAGGAGAAACAATTTGAATCAATCATTTGGCCAACATAGAGTTTATAAACAGTTTCTTAATAAGAAACTTTCCTGCATAGTTTCTAAATAAGAAACTCTTCCACATTCCTGAAATTGGATTAGAAACTGCCACGTCAGATTAGAAACTCTAATAGTTTTAGGGATGTAGATGCTCTTAAGCACAGTTAGGGGAAGTCCGTGTCGTCTGCATTTAACTCCAAAGAGAATCATTTTGGGTTAATCCATTTCGCCGTCTGATTTTAAATAGAGTCCACCCGATCTCCTTTTATTAGAGTCTACCCGATTTTCATTTTTGAGTTACGATCTTTTTTTGCCACCCCTAAGTCCAGTTAATTTTAAAATTTATCAGATTAATTTGAAACAATTAAAATTGATCAAATTCAAGAAAATTTTATTTATATATAAAATTTATAAATTTAATTTAGCGTGAAGTTAATTTTTGACTGCTTGAATTATTTGTGAATTAAATCAATTTTAATAATTTGAATGTTGATATAATGAGCTTTGGTGTGATTTTATATTAAATATGCATCTCTTCCGAGGGCTGCTAATATTTTTTTGAAGATCATCATTTCATAACATTAAGAAAGAAAAAGTAATCAATGAAGGATAAAATTGTCTTTTTATTGATATTTACATAATATTTTATGTTAATAAAAAATTGCAGCATTAATTTTATGATTAGTAACTTATTAATTACCTTTGGGTTTATTTAAAAAAATCAAGGTTCTAAATAGAACGTTATATTATTTTTGGACCATAAAAGTTATAATACTATCAACGCTATAGTGCATTGTAGCAGTGCTATATAAACATAACACTGTCATTTTAGCTGTTCTGTTATGATGCGATAACCTTTTAGTAGGAGAATAACTACTCAAGAAAAACACAAGATAAATGCTATTCAACCTTTGAAAACATAAAGAAAACAGAGTAATTGGGTAATTACCTCCGTATTTACACCGGAAGACTCGCTTCATTTTTTATTTTCCTCCAATCTTTTCCTTATTCCCGGTAAAACTTATGTAGGTTTTCTGTTACGAACTATGTAATCAAGCGTGTGGCGGGTGGATCACAGACTCTTTTAAATGTTGCCTGCTGACTTGATTTGATTTTTAGAAAAGAAGAGATTGTAGAAGATCGATCTATTCTATCGCCAATTGGAGACAGTGGTAGGACCCACCTAAGCTGACGTGGAAGGCGTCTCCTCTCAGGTATTGCAGAGGATTATCCTCACTTTACGGTTTGAGATTAAATCTCAACGGTTTGGAATTCGGATCACCATAGAGACAGTGTTATTGGGCTTTGAGATTCGTGCCAAGTTAAAAAAACTGTCCAGATCTAGTAATTGTAAAAGATTCCCTTATCAGGTATTGGAGAGGATATGAATTCGTCTTGACTGGATCTCCTGACAAGCGCGTCGTGCTTGCGCGTTGCTCATAAAAGCTCTTAAATACTTATTTTGGCTTTTCTCACACTAAATTCTGAAAATGGATGATCATTGATGCCACATCAGAAATTTCAAAATTATTTTTTAATGAATCTACGGCCTGCCGGAAAAAATAAAAGCTCTTCAATTACTTTTATTAATATTCAGTCACCAATTTGGATTTTTTGTGCATTTTTAATTTGTTTACAGCTGTATATTTTCTCAGACACTTGTGGTCTAATATTATATAACAACTAGTATGTAACTCTTTTAATTTAATAAAATTGTCTACGCACTCTTAACCAAAAGATAATAATAAAAAATAATTAATATCCAATCTTACAATTGCATTCTAATGTCAGTTTGTGAGATACAATTGAATATTTCAACATTTTTTTGTATATCTTTATCATTTATTGCATTTCACTTTTAAATTAGCAGTTGAAAGTAATATCAAATGATGGTGTAGTGTTTTAGAAAAATTGCTAATAAATTCTCATATTAGTCATTCTTTAACATTCGTGCAATTACGATTGTCATGTTATAATTTTTTTTATAAATGATCATATCTTTAAAATTTTCAAACAAAATATCTCTCATTTCCATCTCCCGACCTCTTGTTTATTTATTTTTCTTAAGTCTAGTCTCTTACTTCATTTAAAACTTAAATAACTATATTTCGTTTTCCACATTTGCGGTAGTTATATTCCAAGTTCTTTTGAGCTACTGCAAGAAAATAAAACAAAGTGTATGGGGAAGACTATAAAGGGAGTCTAAAGAATAGGGGTGTCAATGATACTTTTTTATTTGTTTATCCGATCTGTATAGTATCCAAAAAAATAAATGAGGACAAAAAAATGTATTTTAGCTTATTGGGTACAAGTAAGGGTAACGATTTTTTTCATTATCTTACCCGTTATCTTATAAATAATTTTAAAAATAAAATTATATATATAGATATATATTTGTATGAAGATAATACATGATACAATAAAGCTTTGTATTTTACTAAATTTTCAAAACAAATTAGTTGTATTTATTATTATTATTATTATTTTTCTTTTCTTTTCTTATTTTAAAAAATATTTAATTTGTATTACCTACAAGAGTCCTTTAAAAGAAGCCCGGTTATGACAAAAGAATAACTTTCAGACTTCCGAATAGTTGCGGATATCCGCTCCGTTTAGGGTTCATGGATTTTATTTGAATCCGTATTCAGAACAATTATATATCCACTGTAATTATCCGTATCCAGATATGGATCTTGTTCGAATTCGGAGCGGATTATCCAGCTCCGTTTTCAGCCCTCAATGAACGCTTGAGATTTTAATTATATTTTAGCATGTAAACAAGTTACAGCATCTCGTACAAACATAATAATTTTGAAATTCAAACAACACATTTACATATATTGATTTCATGAGACTTTTATTTGAAAAAACTCTAAAAGATGTACACATCTACATTATTTATTAATAATTTAAATCAAGTTAATTATATGATTTAAAACCGTATATCAGCTCAAACTTATAAGGCTTAATAAAATTTATCATAAATAGTGATGTAATCTCATTGATATTGATATTGTAGTATCTTTAAAGCCTGGCATGCGAAGTTTATCATAATTCATCATAGCAATTCATCTAAAAAAAAGAAAAAAGAAAAAAATAAATTCATATAGAAATTAAATTACGAGTGTAAGGTTGTGCTCTAAAGAGGAGAGGAATCTTCTTCATTTAAAGGAAATGAACATGAACGAAGGTGAATTCCGTGCGTGCTCAGACCCGATTTTTTTATTTATATCCAAAATTTAAATTAAATTACAAAAACTAACCGAAGTATCGTTGAATTTCGATTTCTACCCAATCCGGTTATCCAATAACCGGATTTGGGATAAATGTCCGGTTATCCAACAACCGAACTCAAGAAATATAACCGGTTATTGGATAACCGGAAAGTTTTTTTTTTTTTTTTAAAGAAAATCCGGTTAATCACTAACCGGAAAGTAAGTTTTTTTTTTTTTTTTTTTTTTTTTTTTGAAAACCAGAAATTTCGAATTTTTTTTATTTTTTATATTAAAATATTAGAAATGTTGATTATATTTCTTTAAAAATAGATGAAATACAATATAATTTGATTTATTAGAAAGACTGCAACAAATAACCCGGATTAATATTTTTCAGGCTGGATTTTTCGCGGCTGTAAGAAAAATTAATATATTTCTTTATGTGCTATTGGAAAAAAATAAAAATGCTTAGATTCTGAGTTATTGATTCCGGTTCAAAAGTCACTTCTAGGTAATCTAGAAAATATTGTGATCCATCTAGTAAATTTAATTAATAAAAAGTTGTTTCTATTTTTGAAAAAAATAAAAACTTTAATTTATTTAATAATTGTTTTTCAAAAAGAATTATCAAAATAGAAACAACTTTTTATTAATTAAATTTATTAGATGGATCACAATATTTTCTAGATTACCTAGAAGTGACTTTTGAACCGGAATCAATAACTCATAATCTAAGCATTTTTATTTTTTTCCAATAGCACATAAAGAAATATATTAATTTTTCTTACAGCCGCGAAAAATCCGGCCTGAAAAATATTAATCCGGGTTATTTGTTGCAGTCTTTCTAATAAATCAAATTATATTGTATTTCATCTATTTTTAAAGAAATATAATCAACATTTCTAATATTTTAATATAAAAAATAAAAAAAATTCGAAATTTCTGATTTTCAAAAAAAAAAAAAAAAAAAAAAAAAAAAAGCTTACTTTCCGGTTAGTGATTAACCGGATTTTCTTTAAAAAAAAAAAAAAAAAAAAAAAAACATAACTTTCCGGTTATCCAATAACCGGTTATATTTCTTGAGTTCGGTTGTTGGATAACCGGACATTTATCCCAAATCCGGTTATTGGATAACCGGATTGGGTAGAAATCGAAATTCAACGATACTTCGGTTAGTTTTTGTAATTTGATTTAATTTTTGGATATAAATAAAAAAATCGGTGCTCAGACTAACCACACAGTTTACCCATTTCAGAAGAACATAATTAGAGAGGGAAGAAAAGGAACGCACTATACAAACTTTTCAAATTTGTACCTCCCAAATAACAGTATAAGTTTCACTGTAGCGTTTGTACCTCCCAAATAACAGTATAAGTTTTACTGTAGCGAGAGAAATCATTGTTGTTTTCTTTTTTTTTCTTTCTTTTCCTTCCTCAAGTAGAAAGTAGGAAAAGGAAAGAGGAGAGGAAAATAAGACTACACAAAGAATATTTTGTTAATAATATTAGAAAATGGACATTTTGTTTGAAAATTTATAAATTTTTCCGTGATATTAATGTATGTAACTCTTTTAAAATATTCATAGAAATAATTTATCATCTAGGATCTAATGCAAAGAATGGATCTCGATTTTGCGGCCTCGTGATCAACGTTATTATATTATCGTCATAATTTATTTATTTACAGATCGAACCCTGTAAATATGAAATGCTTTCTGTGAGCTTTTCTTTCATTTTTTTGTCTTTGGATCCCACTTGTTAAATTAACTGTGAAAGTTTTTTTTGGTTTTTTCTTGCTAAGCTCTTGATATACAATAATAATCTATGCATGTGTTTTTTTTCTACCTTTATGCGTTCTTTACTGTTTGAAAAACTGCGTGGTTTTCTTGTGTTTATGTTGGCTGTAACGATTTAGAGAAATAGCGGTATGCGAAATAGAAAAGAGATTTTTTATATATTTTATTTTTGTATTTCGTTTCATACAGGGGCAGAACTAGAATATTGAAATAAGGGAGGCTAGAAAATAAATGGTAGTGTAATTTTATTTTATAGAGGGATCTAAAAGTATTAATACATATAAAAATTATAAAACTCAATAGACAAAATTACAAATTTTCAATGTATGGAGTGGCTTAGTCTCCTTTTAAGTCTCCATTACCTTCCACCCCTGGTTTCATATATCATTTTAGTTTACTTTCTTTGAACGGTTTTTATTAAAACAATTTGTAGAAACACACTTACCAGCTCAACTTCTATAAAAAAATCAATTTACAACACGCCATCACTAATAGTTTAAGATAACATGACAACATCTTAAGCAATTTAATCATTTCGAATTTGATTGACTTGATTGAGATTTAACTGAAAAATGTCCCTTCGAACTGATTATTTATATCGGTTAGATCATTTGATTTGAAAATAAAAAAATTCAGATCGACCCAATTATTCAATAATTTCGTAATCCAACCATATATATACGCACAAATTTTTTCTTTCCTTTTTTTTTTACCGTTTTACCTTTTTTTTAATTTTTTTATATGCAGTCCGTATCCCCATTTAATTTGAACGGAAGCAGATACCTAACGTGAGATAGGAATTAGGCATACGATGATATTCAAAATCATATCCACACTACAACGGATATTGAACAGAAGCAGATACCTAATTTTATACAATGATGTTAGGTTTTCTAGGGTTTTGAGAAGAGGAAGAGATAGTAAGAGACAGAGACAACTGAAAGTGATATTCTGATTAGCCTTAGTTCTCTTTCATGACAAAAGACTGCATATTAAAAATACAAAGTCCAACAGGCCTGAATAGCAATTTGGGTCAAAACATAACAAACGATGTATAAAATTAAAAACTGAAAGGACAATAACAACATAAGGAGTTACAAAAGATGCAAGCATGCATATACTGCATTTTTTTTTTTTTGCATAATTTAATACAATTACATAATATTAGAGTTTTTTAACAGATGGAAAAAGGGAAAAAAAATCTGTGTTTTAGATTTTTTATTATAAATCCGGGATTAAATCGCAAGTTATCGTTGCATGTATTCATATTTTCTTTTATTATGTCCAATATGTATCCATATCTGTATCAACATAATTCATAGAATATACTGTTTGCGTTCTAATTTGCAGACTAAAAGTCCATTCTCAACTCATGTAATTCACATATTAGTCAATGGGCTATTTTGGATCATATCATGATGGAATTAACTAGATTAGACTATAATATATATAATTTGATTCTTGTTATGATAGTATAAGGAATTAACTAAAGGTGGATAATTTTCAAATCGGATATCATATTCAATTTTGGAGAAATTTGCATGGAAATTCATAGATAAGAATTTTCAAAGAATGCTGTTTTTAAATTCAACATATATACAGGATCTTGGGAAAATATCATTTGTGTTACAGTTTTCTATCAATGTCACCAGGAACCTAGCTATTAGCCTATTAGTTCATCTGTCAGGCTTCGAAGTCAATGTATACTGAATTTTTTTCATAAACCATAATTGAAAAATGGATTCTTAGGGAACCAATATGATTACAACTTTTTTTTCAAAAACCATAAGAACCGTGGGAACGTCACGGTCTGGCATTTTTTTTTTCCAGACCGTGTGCTTCTCACGGTCTTGCCAAAATTTTTTTTTTTTTTTTTTTAAAAAAAACAGATTTTTTTTCAGACCGTGGGGTTCCCACGGTCTCAATTTTTTTTTTTTTTTTTTTTTTTATAAAACAGAATTTTTTTAAATTTTTTGTATTAAAATATTAGAAATGTTGAATATGTTTCTTTGAAAATAGATGAAATACAATATAATTTGATTTATTAGAAATACTGCAATAAATAACCCGGATCAATATTTTTCAGGTCGGATTTTTTGCGGCTGTAAGAAAAATTAATATATTTATTTATGTGTTATTAGAAAAAAATAAAAATGCTTAGATTCTGAGTTATTGATCCCGGTTCAAAAGTCACTTCTAGGTAATCCAGAAAATATTGTGATCCCTCTAGGACATTTAATTTATAAAAAGTTATATCTATTTTGAGAATTCTTTTTGAATAACAATTATTAAATAACTTAAAAGTTATTATTATTTTCAAAAATATATACAACTTTTCATAAATTAAATTTACTAGAAAGATCACAATATTTTATAGATTACCTAGAAATGACTTTTGAACCGGGATCAATAACTCAGAATCTAAGCATTTTTATTTTTTTCTAATAACACAGAAATAAATATATTAATTTTTCTTACAGCCGCGAAAAATCCGACCTGAAAAATATTGATCTGGGTTATTTATTGCAGTATTTCTAATAAATCAAATTATATTGTATTTCATCTATTTTCAAAGAAACATATTCAACATTTCTAATATTTTAATACAAAAAAAAAAAATTATGTTTTATAAAAAAAAAAAAAAAAAAAAAAAATTGAGACCGTGGGAACCCCACGGTCTGAAAAAAAAAATCTGTTTTTTTAAAAAAAAAAAAAAAAAAAATTTGGCAAGACCGTGAGAAGCACACGGTCTGGAAAAAAAAAAAAAATGCCAGACCGTGAGGTTTTCACGGTTCTTATGGTTTTTGAAAAAAAAGTTGTAATCATATTGGTTCCCTAAGAATCCATTTTTCAATTATGGTTTATGAAAAAAATTCATGTATACTCCTCTCTGCGGCAACAAATGCTTATCTAATTTTATTTTATTACAGAATCAAATCATTTCCATGTGCAACCGCATCAAGAAGACCAACCACTAGGTTTGTAGGGGCAACTTCTATTATGATAGAGCCCTGCCGACTTCAATTTCTGATTTTATTGGATTCAAATCTGACAACGCCTATCAGCCAATGGCTCTCAACTTGACTTGGCAATTGACAATTTAGATGAAGCTCAGGAAAGAGAGATCTCACATATGTTGGGTTGGGCCCACAAACTTGTATCAAGCAACCTATGCAATTTCCTATGAAAATGCAAGGAAAAATAGCAACTCTCACAAACAAGAAAGCAGCAGCACAAGGATGCCAAATAAGCAATTAATATACAAGAAACAGCGACTAAATTAATTACTACATAAACAAGATTCTCTCAAAGTTGAACAGCTATGATCAAACCACCACAAGGAAAGGCCAAACAACCGTGATCAAACATAAATTATAAAGAAAAAAGAGTCACAGTCGCACATCATCAACAAGGATCCAACAAACTCTTCAAAAAAGAGAGCGAGAGAGACAGGAAACTCTTCAAATGGCAAAAGTTTTAGTCGGCCTTCCGGCGGAAGGAACAGCCCTCGGTTAGGCGAGCTTTACCACCAGTTGGCTGGCACAGCACCGACTGACAATTGCCGCAAACCACTACTGTTTGTGAGTGGCTAAATACTGTAGTTCTGCATTTTCACATCACATGAATAATACGTCAGATCAGATCAGATCAGAGTATATAAACAGGAAAGAAAATCACCAGTGACACATGCAAATTTTTACAAAAGGCTGGGTGTTCTCCTTGTTTATAAAATGTAATTGATGAAAAACATAACATATTTTTTCAGGGGAATTTCACATATACCCCCTCAAAAGCTTCAAAATTACGTATTTCCCCTTCTAAATTTATAAAATTCATAAATTTACCCATTTTATTGACTTTTCTTGTAAAACTTGTATTAAATTAACAAAATACCTAATACACCCTTTATTAAAAAAATAGAAAATTGTATCATATTTAAGAAAAATATCATGTATACCTATTTTACCCTTTCTTAAAATGGTTAATGTGCCTACTTCTGATGTATATACGGTGACATTTAGGTATATGCTTGTGTATGCATCAGAAGTAGAGAATTGAGTCATTTGTCCTCAGAAACCAACCAACTGATATTTTTCTTAAATAAGGGCATATATGATACTCTATTAGAGGAGGGTTCTAATGCCTCTTGTCTTCTATACCTCATCATACCTCATATGTTCTATCTTCATTTTCAAAATCTAAATTATCAATCCAAACCGTTCAACATGATTGGGGATAAAATTTTATAATTTTTGGAATTTTTTTTACTATTTTTTAAGATGGGTAGAAAATCAGTTTTTTTAACGGTCCAAAAACAGTAATTTTGTACATATCTTAAAAAATAGTAAAAAATTTCTAAATATGATAAAATTTCATCCCTATGCATATTTTAGTATAAATATCATATTGAGCAGTTCGGATCAACAGTTTGGACTTTGAAGATGAAGATATAAAATATGAGGTATGATGAGGTATTGGATCCCTCCTCTATTATGAATTTTAGATGGGGAAATGTGTGATTTTGAGGTTTTTGAAGGGTATACATGACATTCCCCCTTTCTTTTAGTAGGTTTAACAGGCTTTTAAAGGTTTCCAAAATTTTGATACTAAGTTAAAAAATCAATTGAAATATTCCATTTTTGTTACAATAGGAATTCATAAATATAAAAGACAAACTATAATAAAAAAAAATAATTAACCTAGGACTTGGGAGAAAACTTACATATTGAAACAGCCTGCACATTTCACATCCTGCGATGAAAACATACACACATTAGAAAGAACTATGATCATATTCTCTTGTACATACAGAAATACATTGTTATAAAAAACTCAAATTAAACAAAAGCTGATAAAATAAAATCTGCATAGGCTATGAATATTCTTAAGGTATCCAAAAAAGACTGATGTGCAGTACAGCACCTGTCCATATTGTCGAACTCAATTCTTCAAAATTTTAAAATTATTTTGTGTCACTTGCAATATTGAATATTGAACATCTTACTCAACAATAAACCAAGTTGTATGTCCATCTAATAATTGAGACAAGTCAATGTAACAATTGAGAAATCATATTATTCCCAAAATACATTACACATTATTGGGGTGCCAAATGGGATGTCAGAAATATCAAAAGTCAGTCATAGAATCAATTTGTACTTGTTGATAGTATAATAATAAACATATAAGGAAGCTTTCCTAGAATCACCTACATTGAGTTTGCAATTTTTGAGACAAATCCATAAATGCCTACTAAATACAAAGTCGGGATAGTTGGTTTGTGGTGAAATTTAAATACAGAGCCCTTAATTACAGACAATTATTATGAGGGAAACTAAGATATAACATAGTATAATCATTGATATTCATATTATCGAACCAGATATCAAGAACCTAAATCAATGTCGAACAAACATCGAATTATCATTTGGACTTACCATGAAAAACGAGTTAGGAGATTGAAGAAGCCTCTTCTTCTTGTGCTTCAACTTTTCCAACTCAGTAGGCGGGTTTAAAAGATCGATATCGTTTTGTAGAACCTAAAAGGATAAACAGAAACTTAATTAGACCTAATTACGTAAACAATCAACCAAGATCAACAAAGCTAGAATTCATTCTCACCATCGTGTCGCAGGAATTGCGATCAAACAAGGTTGTGAAAACCCTAGAAGCGGTATCCAATGGCGGCACCAGAAGGAAAAAAAAAGAGGCGATAAACCCTCATAAAACACAGTCGCAATATATAGTTACGAGACTTGGAGCAGATGAATACCAACCGTTGAAGTAAAATAAGCGAGATGATCTCACCCGTTCCTGTTGGGCAATCCATTCGTGGGGCCCCATATCAGAGAAACAAGATCATCGGAGCATAAGTCGGTTTTCGGTCTATTAACCCCCGATTACATGAATTCGTATCCTCTCGGAACGTCTGTTAATAGATCTGGACCGTCCGATTGAGATCCACACTAATATTAAAGAATATTAGAGTTCGTGCGTCATAAGCATGGACCAGATTAGCTCCAATTCTAATCAGACGGTTGAGGTTCATTAAATTTAAAAGAGCCAAGGTGCATTAAGGTTTGCCAACAAGGCAATAAATAGATGATATGAAAATAATAATAACACGAAAATAGTTTTATTAACTTTGTTTAAACATAATACACACATGTAGCGGGTAATATTAAATACCTACTCGAAAATTAAATACATATATCTGATCTCGGAATATCCGTACTGATACAGATACAGTTTTAAATTTTAATTATTCAAACAATAAATATATATTATAAAAAAATATATTATTCACCATTATAATTAGATAAATTCTATAAACTTTGATATTTTCAAAATAATTTTTGTTTATTTTTTTAATAAATATCCAATCTGATATAAATATAATTTTATCACTAGCCGATTTGTTTTTACCCCTAGCTCAATATGATCTTTGTATGAACACTTTAAGAAGTAGCTATCAACCAGTATAATAACTTTCAAGAACCAAATTTAAAATTTTAAGAAGTAATAATTTCAAAACTTGTAAGGGTGAAATGATAAATGTGAGATATATGAAAGATTGTTTTTGTATATATTTTTTTTAGTAAAAGTTAATGGTTAAGTCACCTAATTATTTAATATCTACAAGAGATTTTTTTCATTTGAATTTTGGTCTGCGATCTTCTACATACTTATCATTAGATCAAAGATTGGTTCTTCATTTTTGTGTATGGCATGATGTGTTGTTAGTGCATTAAAATCGTAATACGATAGATTGGAGGTTTTTAATTTTCTTTCTATGTAATGGTCTCTACTATTAAATTTTACTTTTTGCAGTATCAAACATCATTAATTTACAAATGAAGTAAATTAAGCGACATTTTTTTCATTCCACCATCATCTAAGATATTTGCATTTTTGTTTCTTGATGAAAGAAACGTAGTAATGTCAACGCATTGTTTATTGACACAGTTGTAAGTTGTTTATCCATCTATTATTTTTTTTATAATTTATTTATTTATTCATGTTTGTTTTGAGATAAATCGAAGTTAAAGAATAATAACAGAACAGATGATTATTTGGAGAGCCATCTAAATTGATAAAACAATGACTGGTTTAGAAAAATAATTAATAAAGGGATTAACTTATAAAGTGCTTGGCGTGCAAAAATTGAAAAAGAACCCTTCGCACTCTTGTAGAGAGATAGATGTATGTGACATTTTTTTTTTTTAATTATGAGTTGGAAGTAAGTCATCTAATATATTTTTAAATCTCTATGTATATTATTATAGAGGATTTAATTACTTTGTGAGAAATAGAACGCGAGTCTAGCTCTCGTTTTTGTATTGAACATGGGTGGTTACATGTCTGTGGGTCTCTAAAGTAGAGACCGTGGATGCGAAATTAAATATGAAAAACAATTTGCAAAAGTTGCAAAGATAAAAACATGAAAATAAAGTTTTAAAGAGTAAAAACTAGAAGACTACAGCTATCCTGGCACCGTGTGCCTTGTGTTTAATTTTTTATTCGTTGTGACATGTTCTTCCTTTGCAATTTATAGCCCACTGCCACTGCACTTCTTGTACTGTTGAACTGATTGGTTTCACTTTGTTGCTGAAAATCCTGTTGCATCTCTCTCTCCAAATAACGAAGAGTGTTGTCAGTCCTATCTCTCTTGTCCTTACCTGAATGTTTTCATCAGTGAGCATGGTTTTGTAATTGAAGCCTCCTGTGTTTACCTGTAGAGAGGCTGAGATTTGCTGCCAGATATCCCGAGTGACCCCGCATTGGTAGAATAGATGATAGGCTGTTTCTTCTGCTGCCCTACACATGTAACATATCGTTGCTATGTTGTATCCTCTTATCTTTAGCCTATCCTGTGTTAATACTCTGTTGTTCAACAGTAGCCATCCGAATACTTTAAACCTTGGTGTGATTTTGAGTGTCCATACCATTGCAGATTTATGTGTGACTTTAATTACTTTGTGGGTTTCGAATTTATGATCTTTCACCAGTGTTGTAAATAACGGTATGTGATCATCGGATGAATAAGGTACCGCCAAGCAATTAATCAGGAATAATCATAAATAATCGATCATATTTGAAAACAATCATCTGATTAGTCAGAAAAAATTCATGACAATTTGGTCACCGCCAACGACTAATCAGCTGATTAATCGGTCTAAACAAACGTTTTTTACAACACTGCTTCACACATGAAAGCTATGTCTTTGCCACTAAACCAAAAACAGATTCATGAGATACATCTAACGTGCTTGTATTTCATTCTCAACAATTTCTGACCATCCAATTCCAGAAATTAAAGAGATGTACTCGTGTATAACTCTGACTCTTGAGTTAGTATTTCAGTCTCTCTTGACATCTGAGTTAGTCTTAAGGCTCTGATTCACCTAAAACTTCGTACTAGATAATGTTAATTAACGAATAGAACTTACAAGTTACTCCGTTAATCTTCGTGCGGAAGCGGATCTTGCGAGTGGAGCAGTATCACTGGTTCTGCAAGGAATCACAAGCCGAAGTCGGAAGCCCTGCGTTTTCCACGACCTAAAACCTTCAATCCTTAACAGAGTGCTTCTTGGTGCTCTCTATCTTTTCTCTCTAATTTTGGCTGTTACTATTCACACGTTTTTCTGATGATTATCAGAGAGAGAGATATGAATGGTTTATATAAAACCAATGCACCTATTCATAAAGGGTTGGCATCTATTCATAACGGGTCGGATATTGAATTTGGGTTTCCCATAACGGGCGTACCATTAATTAAATCCAACATCTCCCACTCGCACAAAATGGGATACCCACTATAAACTAAGAGAACGTAATCTCTAATCTCTGTTAAAATTCATACAAGGAAATAGGCCGTGACCAGCATATCTTAATTTGAGAGTCTATGTTGTTATCCAACTGTTAGGTATGTATAACAACATCTAAGTAGAGTAAATATGCAGTACCCCAGATCATTAAGTTACATTTTTTAAGTATTACATGATCTCTTTTATTTATTAATACAACCATACTTATATATTCACAATTATGTTACATAAACATAATTGGTGCACCAGTGAATATAACCTAATGTAACACTCAAATGATCTTTTTCTTTTATCTAGAATCTCTTAATTCCAAATCAATTTGCTATTCAGATATGTTCCATTAGATCGTATCATACATGATCATTGGTAACATTCCAAAATAACTAATTGAAAAGAAACTTTAAGTATTTAGTAAAAAATCGAAGAGTACTATGAGATCCTTTTGATCTCGCGGGTCTCACACAACAAAGAAGAAGAGATCATATCTTCTGTTACCCTGTTGGTCAATTGCACATATGGTATGAAACATATGTTACGGTATTATTCTCCATTTCTTATGGAGCGTATGTCTAATTTAAAATCCAATACCGTACAAGTGATAGTTCAGATATACATAATATCTAACTTGAGTCCACAACTCTACTTATCATATAAATTCAATAACAGGACTCCCACTTGGCATAAGACAGTTAAGGTGAATAGTGGGTATTTCACCTTCGGTCATAATAATATATTCATATGACCTCATCTTGATTCTCTATCAAGGCGATGTATATTTTAAGCACTTGCTCTCACATTTTGTATCATGTCTAGCTTAAAATCAATCTTATTTCTATGTCCTACCAAGACATAGAAGCGATTGCCTGTGTAAGAAGGCCAATCAACTGTCTGACATACCTTTCATTTTATATCTCATGTGTTATGCTAAATATAATGATATTAAATAATTTGTAACAATTATAACATAAATGTATAAGTAAAAAACATTCATTGCATTTATCCCACAAATACAAATATACATAATATATACTGTTCAATCAAAATATATATATAACTACAATCTACGTAACCCTAGAGATTTCACATGGCCAATAAACACATCTCTAGGTATTGCCTTTGTAAAAGGATCTGCCACCATTTTGTGTGTAGATATGTACTGCATGCAAACTTGCTTTCTTGCCACCATGTCTCTAACGAAGTTATACCTAGTATCAATGTGTTTGGTCTTAGAGTGATACTTGGGATCTTTTGTATAAGCGATTGCTGCTTGGCTATCGCTGTATACCAACACTGAGTTAGTTTCAAAAATCTTTTAAGCCAAACTGCTTCTTGTACTGCTGTTGAAAATGCTACAAATTCAGCTTCCATTGTGGATAAGGATATGCAACTCTGTTTCTTACTACTCCAAGAGATAGCTCCATTACTAAGTAAGAAAACATAGCCTGAGGTAGATTTTCTTTCATCTAAATCTCCTCCCCAATCAGCATCTGCGTAACCCGTTGAGTTGCAGATTTTCTCCTTGAAAACACAATGAATAATCTGCAGTACCTTTCAGATATCTAAGTATTCTTTTTACTGCTTTCCAATGGGACTGTCCTGGATTGGCTTGATATCTACTCACCATCCCAACAACGAAACTGATATCTGGCCTAGTACACATCATAGCATACATGAGGCTGCCAACAGCACTTGAATAAGGAACTTTTTCCATTTGTGTTTTTTCATCTGGAGTCTTTGGACACATTCTTAAACTAAGGCCTTCGCCTTTTGCTATAGGAGTATCAATGGGTTTACAGTCTTGCATATGAAACTTTTCAAGTACTTTCTTTATGTAATGCTCTTGTGATAGAGCTAACATCTTCTTGGAACGATCTCTTTCAATCTTCACTCCAAGAATGTATGCTGCTTCACCCATATCCTTCATATCAAAATTGGAGGATAACCATTCCTTAATGATTTGTACATACTCTTTATTGTTACTAGCCAACAGTATGTCATCCACATAAAGCGATAGAATCACAAATTTGTCTTTGGACCTTTTGACATACACACAATGGTCTTCATCAATCATTTCGAAATCAAATGATATGATTGCTTGATGAAACCGAATGTACCATTGTCTGGAAGATTGCTTGAGACCATAAATGGATCTCAACAATTTGCACACTTCGTGCTCTTGTCCTTCGGCAACAAAACCGACAGGTTGTTCCATATATATCTCTTCTTCCGGATTGCCATTTAGAAACGCAGTTTTAACATCCATTTGATGCAATTCCAAATCTAAACTGGCAACCATAGCTAGTATCAACCGTATGGAAGTAAATCTTACAACAGGAGAGAAAGTCTCTTCGTAGTCTAAATGACAATCATTTAGAAACGCAGTTCCGAAAATTCTTGAGAAAAAATGGTTCTATGGACGGTTGTGATTCATTTGGACCAAAAAATTGTCCAACCAGTTGTATTAGATCCATAATAAACTAAAAAATGCAAGGTTTTGCTTTGCATCTCCCATTTCCACTATACAACATCACTGTTTTGCAATGCATCTCCAAAAGATACATTTAAAAAATCTCCAAAATAATGAATACAAATATAAAACGTATTTATATCTGAAACAATAATTTTATAAAACGTATTTATTTTTTATAAAACCTATTTTATAAAAATTTGTGAACCAGAAAATACGTATTTAAAAAAAATTTGTGAATCAAATCTTAAAATTAATTTTCGGAATTTCTCCAAAAAATCTGAAAATTTCTTTACAATTAATATTCGGAATATTTTCAGAAAACTGAAATTATTTAAAGAAAATAAAATCAGAAAATTTTCGGAGAAAAAAAAATTTAATTATAACAGATTTTACGTGTGTATTAAAACCAGAATACATGCCATAACTAGTGCTCTGATACCAATGTTAATTAACGAATATAACTTACAAGTTACTCCGTTAATCTTCGTGCAGAAGCGGATCTTGCGAGTGGAGCAGTATCACTGGTTCTGCAAGGAATCACAAGCCGAAGCCGGAAGCCCTGCGTTTTCCACGACCTAAAACCTTCAATCCTTAACAGAGTGCTTCTTGGTGCTCTCTATCTTTTCTCTCTAATTTTGGCTGTTACTATTCACACGTTTTTCTGATGATTATCAGAGAGAGAGATATGAATGGTTTATATAAAACCAATGCACCTATTCATAAAGGGTTGGCATCTATTCATAACGGGTCGGATATTGAATTTGGGTTTCCCATAACGGGCGTACCATTAATTAA
The DNA here is from genome assembly GCF_964058835.1 of Carex rostrata. NCBI lineage: Eukaryota > Viridiplantae > Streptophyta > Magnoliopsida > Poales > Cyperaceae > Carex > Carex rostrata. The sequence goes on along the minus strand of NC_135920.1, from coordinate 2,966,639 downwards.
ATCCAACAGATAATTATTCCACGATAAGGATGAAGTGAAAATTTTAAAAATAACCTTATCCAAAAAAATAACTGCATCATGAAAATTCGATAATAGACACGTCCGCAATCTCAAATGGCAGACAGTTAAAATTTTGGAATTTCAACGTTTTCAGCTGATTAAATAGATTTTTTTGTTAATTTTTGAAAATAGATGGAGAAACTTATAATTTGAATATATTAGAAACATCAAACAAAATAGATAAATATCTTATAATTTAGATGAACTAGAAGGGCTAGAAAACATTTTTCAGATATAATTTTTGGTGGCTGTAAAAAAAAAAAAACTATTAATAAAAATATTTTGAATGAAATTTTTAAAAATAGATGGAGTACTTAGAATTTCAATGTACTAGAAGAACCACGATAATTTTTATATTTAATCAGAAGTGACTTTTGAGCCGGGATCAAAAATATTTTTATTTTTTTTCAGTACACCAAGAAATAGTTTAATTTTTTTTACAGTTGAAAAAAATCCTGCTTGAATAATGTTTTGTAGTACTTCTATTTCATTTAAATTATAAGATACTTTATCTATTTTATTTGATGTTCCTTCTAATATATTCAAATTATAAATTTCTCCATCTATTTTCAAAATTAACAAAAAATATATATTTAAACAACCGAAACTTTGGAATTCCAAAATTTTAACTGTCTGCAATTTAAATGGCAAACCACTTTTGGTGTCCGCCATTTGAGGTTGTGGATACCCAATAATGGTCCGCCATTTAAATGGAATTTCCAGAATTCGATGATCCTTTGGTTTATTTTTTTTTGACGGGGTATTTATAAATTTTTTCGACCATCTACTTTATGAGTGATGCGTCTACATGTGAAAATTTTAAACTTCCAAATTAATTTAGTATAAATTAAAGCGGTTAAATTAATTTTAATGCATTTATTTTTTTGAACGTATTTTTTATCACTTGACTCTATACAAAAATAATTCAAAAATATAAAATGTTCGCATGCAAATGCATCACTCGTAAGGCAGATGAGTTTCAATGATTTGAATTCGTTATTTGAAATCAATTCAATAGGTTTTAGAGTTGAGTTCACAAAAGAACTTGAGAACACCCTAGTTATATTCCAAATTTAAAGAGGTTCAGAGCAGTGTAATAAAATATGGTCTATGCGGTCCCATACGCGTATTCGATTGTAATTTGCATAGAAATCTATATGCGGTCCACATATTCGGTTCCGCATATTTGGCCGTATATTACTACCGCATCTTGATAAGCCTAAATTTCATATACATTTTTGGTAGAATTTGGTCTCTAAAACTATCCCCTTTTTATTAGTTTAAAGTCGTTTTGTTTAGATATCGCACCAAGTTCGAGATACTGCTATATTTTGATGTGTTTTCAGGTATTAGAAGCAAAGGGGAATAATTTGGAGCAAGCCCGGACGCGATCAGAACCTAGACGACATGAAGAGGCAAGAATCAGAGGAAAATTGTGACCCGCAATCTCTTAAATTGCGACTTGGAATTCCAGAACTACTTGGAGCAGCTCACTGCCATAATTCTGCATTGAAATTGCGACCCGCAATAATTTAAATTGCGACCCACAATAATTTAAATTGCGACCCGCAATTTCTGATTTTTGAGTTGCTACAAGCCCAGAACGATAGGTATAACCAGGGGTCTCCTTCCCAAAACCAAGGGGCCGACATTAGACACTTCTCTCAGCTGGGAACGATCTCAAGAGCTAGGGTTTCGGATCTAGGGCGATTTGGAGAGGGAAAAGCTTGAGGGAGAAGATATTTGTGCTTGGATTTGTATTCTCTATTCTATTTTCCTTTCTCTAGACTTTGGTAACAACTTGTTTATTATCTTTGTAACTGTTTGTACCCCCATGAGAGGCTAATCTCCTCTCTAGGGGCGATGGCATGTAAAACTCGAAACTAGGTGTATTCTATTTTACTCGATTTGTGATTTTTATTGACTATTAGTGATTTACTCTTTTTATGCTTGATTTATGCATGGATTGTGTGGTTTAACCTTACTCCTCCAATACAAGGATTTAGGGGTTTATTCAGTGACTAAAAATCACTTGTGTTAACTCCCCGAACAAAAAAGTAAAGAATAGGTTATTAGGACGAAGTACTTAACCGAGAAGTCCGAGGTAACCTAAAAGTACGATATTAGCTCGCAAAGTACTTAACCGTGAAGCGCATGCTATTATCACTTTAGATAGGACGCCCACGTATACTTTACAAACACCAATCGAGTAGATTGAGACCCTAGTGGATAGGAATGCCAAAGCCCCTGGAACTCCTACACTTGAATCAGACCCAAGACATTTATTATTTGCTTCTTTCGATTTAATTAGATTTAGAAACCAACCCAAACTCCAGCGGTCTAGCTTAGTGAATTGGCGAGAATCAGTACTTTACGAGTTGTCCCTGTGGATTCGACACCCGAACTACTACTTGACAAGGTTGTATGCTTACAACCAAATTAGTTGTATTAGGGTTCATAATTAGCTATAGAAAAACACGAACACATATTCGGCCGCAAATTACTACCGCATATTTAGTTGCATATTACCGCATACTTGTTTGTATGATACTGAATATTATTGCATAGTGTTGCATATTACCGCACATTACTGCATACATCATATTACCCAATACCGTATATTACCGCATTCTTGTTTATATATATATATATATATATATATATATATATATATATATATGGATAAGCTACCATACATTGCAATGCATGGAGGGGTCTGTGCATTGCAATCTAAATCGTTGATTTCGCTTTAAAATCGTGCGGATCAATGATGAGATTAAGTCAAAAATTTTGGAACAGGAGGCCTCCAGTTTTTGATTAATTATAAAGTTTTTGATTAATTATTTTTAATTTTGATTGACCTAAGGATAAATTGGCCTATGGAAATTATATTACAATAGCATTCAATCATCTATTTATTACAACAACACAAAGTAATATTAAATCATATGTTATATTACAATTGCTCTCATTCTAAATGGAAATTCATTAAAATAATAGTGACATACAAAAGGCACCACAAATTAAAAATAAAATTTTAACAAATATAGTGCTTTCCTTACTTCAACAAATCAAATTTTGAGCAAATTCAAATATAACAAATTACATCATTTCTAAGCATACATCACAAAGAGTACAATATACAATTACAAGCATTCAACATACATCCTTGCACAAGAGTGACTCATTATCAGAATTATAACCATTCAACATCACATTCTTCATTGTTCCAACAAATTCAATTGTGTTTTAACTCATCTTGCAAGTGGAGGTGGAGGTGGAGGTCGGCTTGAATGAAATGGCAAGGCTCAGCTTAGTTATTGCCTCTTTCTCCTTGTGATTAGACATCAAAACTATAGTACATTTCATATTCCTACAATATTTATAGTTAAGTTTATGAAAAATATTGTTCTAGTTCTTTTATTATTTTGTCATCTTTTTTAGATCATCTCCGTTACTACTTGACATCTTTTAGTTTGAAACCCAAGCTTTTCCGCTACAAAGTTATTCAAAACAATGCGAAATTATATGCATAGTTTGATGGATTAAAAACTTAAAAACTTGAAATTCTGATAATTTTAGTTAGAAACTGGAAAAAATATTCGGACAAAAAGGTTTATAAATAGAGGAGGGATTCAATTTCATCATTTTTGATAACATTGGATTACACTCTATATTTTCAAAGTTCAAACAGTTGATCAAAACCGTTCAATATGATGAATATGTTAAAATGTACTTGCAGATCAAATTTTATATTTTTTTGAATTTTTTTACTATTTATTAAGATAAGTACAAAAATTCAATGGTATGAATATAGCGATTTTGTTAAATACTTAATAAATAGTAAATAAAAATAAAAAAATGTAAAATTTGATTATAAATACATTTTAATATATTCATTATGTTGAACAGTTTGAATCAACTATTTGAACTTTGAAAATTTTGAAAATAAAAAATGTAATTCGGTGTGACCAAAAAAGATGTAACTGGATTCCTCCAGTTATAAATATAGTTTGATTATATCTTCAGTTTTGGTCTTTTGGAGCACGGGGAGTCCGTTTCAAGATTCGTGCCAGATTGAAACGAACAACTCAGATATCTCATCATACACGGTCAGGCACTGCACTGAATCTGAATTCTCACAAGTATCACTCACAACCTTGATCCATCATTCTATTCTCATTTCCCTCGTATTCTGGCCTCTCTCCGACAAGATCTCTTGCAATGCCAAGAGCATGACCATAGCTGCCCCCAAATTCTCTTCCTCCCTCCCCATCCATAAATTCTAACTCTTGCACACCTCATCTTCTCACCATTCAATTAATTAACCAACATATATAAGTTCCAAATATACCAGCAAGCAAGCAAGCACACGAAATCGATCAATCACCAATCAATCATGGGAAAGTACGTCGCCTCTGTCACAATTGTCACTCTTGCCATCGTGCTCTTTGCCGTGGTTGCCATGGCTGACGATTCTACGAACTCCCATTTTAGCTCAACTAGCCAAGTCTCGGTCGCAGATTTCCCAACATGCGTGGCGGCCTGCACCGCAACCGGAACTGAATGCGCTGTTTCTTGTGCCACATCCGGGGCCGGACCACAGTTAACGCTTTGTGTGTTTAACTGCGGTTTCACCGTCTTGACGTGCTTTGTGCAATGTGCCGGCGCCGGTCCAGCTCCACCTTCTAGAAACTGAGCGCAATAAGCAACTCGTATATATAATATATGTATCTTGCAGCATGCATGCATATATGCCTGGCTTTTATCTGTGGTCACATCAATGTTATGGAATAATTAAAACAGTGTAATAAGTGATACAAAGTTTACATATTTATTAAATGCTTTATAAATTGCATGACTCTGGTCTCTCTTCTATTGTCCTCAACATTTATCCTCTTTGCTAAATTAATTTTTCATATAAATAATTTAAATTGCTTCTTAGAGAAGATTAATTATGCCCTTCTTCTTATATTTACATTAAAATTGGAAACCCGTAAACGATCAGTTTGAAAACCTGCAAACCTACAAATAACATTTAAATAAGTTGTTTGAAGTACAAAACAGGTTATTAAGAAACTAAAAGAAAAAGACTAAGTAATGTTAAAAATCAGAACTGCCAGTACGGAGTTGTAGCATCAATTTGCTCTTATATATATATACTGTCGAGACGCATTTTGTACATGAAAAGTATATAAACTGGTCGTCTGTTTTGCTTTATTAAGCAAGGAACTAATACCCCACCTTTTTGATACATGCCGCCTTATAGAGATGGATTTAGTTTGGTTAAAAAAATTTGTGGGGGTCGGGAAACGAATTTATGATCCGGACCGTCCGATCAATTGAATCCCCTAAAAAAAAAGCAAACAGTCCACCAATTTTTATCAATTAATAACCTAAAGTAACCCAAATTTTGAGTTTGGATACGGACCGTTCGATCTGTTCTGGCGCGAGTATAAAGGGGCCCGTGCATACCACCTTAGGCTGGATTGGGCCGAATTCTGATCGAACGGTCTGGATCAAAACTCAAAATGTGAGTTACTTTAGGGAATGTGCCCATTTAAAGGTTGGGCTCGGCCCAGGCCTTCCCAGTAAATGGCCCGTTTATCTTCGTGAGTCGCGACTCGTGAGACTATCGATGCAAAAATTGTCCAGATGTAACGAAAAGAACAAAAGAAACAAATATACCAAATTGGTAGCGTCTTTCAGTGAAAAGATGGAACCGGTGATCTCCGGCGATGGCTTGACTGGGGAATTCCCGGAGCTCCTTCAGTTCTGCGCTCGAGCGGAGGCATTGATTGCCGAGCTCCTTTTGCTTGCCGACCGAGTCCCTTCTCAGTTCCTTGATCCCCGATTTGATCCCGTGCTCTTTGATCTCAGGTTTGCTCATTCACATTCAAAATTATGGTTGCACTAATCCTTTATATTTATTTTTTTATGCTGAATGTTGGTTGTTTTGGTGCTCCATTTCATTTGTTGGCTTAAATTCAAGTGAGCTTTGATATTTCAGCTATGGTTTGTATGCTAACTTCTGCATTTCATCTATGAATCGAGTATCTTGAACAGTTTTGTAATTCAATGTACCACTAGGATATCAGTTCGTACTTATGTTCCAGCTGCTGTTCTGATCTCCAATTTCTTAAAAAAATACTGTTCACATCTAAACTAATGCAAATGTTTCAAATGATGAAAAAGGAAAGGAACTCGCTAGCTCTTAAGTGAATATCTGTGCTGAATAATGAAGTATTTAATTTTAAATTTCAGATACTTTGAATCTCCAAGAGATTATGAGGCTAGAATAAATGCAAATACTGAATTACAAGCTGTAGAAGATGAACTTAATGAATCATGTGCCAGTTACTTGCAAAGGTTTTTTCTCCTGGCTAATGGAGTTGTCCAGTACCACACCGACCTTGTCAAATATCTAAGCAATCTACAGGTGTTATGTTTTATGGCTATTATTTAAAGAACCAATATCTAAGCAAATATCCAGTACCACTTCCCGAGCCAACTTTAATACTGAATTTCTTATTGTAGATTCTGTGGTATTCTCATTGAATTGCTAAACTTAGATATTTGAGTGTGATATATAACTTGAAAATGCTGGTTTATTGCAAAAAGAGAAAAACATGTACATCTAGGATTTGTTGCTATACTATTAATGCACTAAACTGTTCAAGAGGATGCAAGCAATGGCTCTCAATAGGCCATTACTTTATTTCTTTTAATTTACAATAGAACCTTATAATTTTTCTAACAGGAAGGTTTATATGCACATTTTACATTAGAAGGGATTCTAGGGAACAAGCATGGTGCTCAGCTACTAATTGAATCAATTTCTCTATTTGGTGGTATCATCCTGCTGATCGAACACAGAATTAGTGGTTTCTTGCGGGAGAAGCTTCTTGTCTCCTACCTCCGTATTAACCAATCTTTCAAGTTCCCAAATCTTGAGCAAATATACTCACTGTGCCGTTTACACAAGACTACCAAGCCTGTTCCTGACATCATCAATATTCAAAAGACTGAGGACCTTTTTGCACGATTTCCATTTCCCAAAGTTGCTATTGATGCTGTTATAGTTTCATGTTTAAGGAATGACGACATCTACAACAACGGTCATTTCTATACTGATCCAATACACCGTACCATGGCTCTGTCTAGGCAAGGGGCCCACCTGTTTGTGCTACTGTTCTATTCCCATGGCTTCCTATTCAACAGTGCTTTTATGAGGGAGGTTGTGGATCGGTTTTTCAAGGATAATTGGGTGGTACCGGTGGTTTTGCATTTTTCTGTGGATCTGTTGGTGTCATGGGACCCATACCGAGAAGCCAAGGCAGCATTGGTCGAGTGTGTTTCTCCCACATTTATGCGTGACCGGTGCACATACCATTGTATGAAGGTTAGCTTTTATTTTGATTGCAATGCACAACACTAGATATTGAGGATGAAACCCAATTAGGTTTAGTCTTTTTTTAATGTAATTTCATTTAAGCATCTAACTAGCCAATTTGGCTGTATTGATCTTTACTGTACAATCATCCCCCATCTTTACCTGATTTGGCCTCAAACCCTTGTACATGTAATTAAGTACCACATTGAGCTTCCTTTAATGGGAGATTGTGATGCTTGAATTAACCTTGTTTAAATCTGTACTAAAGCATGTAAAATTGTAGGTTACAAATCTAATTAAAGAGTTGGATTCTGCAGCATGTGATGATGCTTTAAAAAAGGAACTTCTGATGGAGAACTCCCAACACCTCCTTTTGCTTGTGAAAAACTGCAACTTCACCTTGCGATGGTTGTTACTTCATAGAATGGTGATCTGCATTTTATGAGTTATTTTCATGAAATTTGTTTATAAATTACTTCTTTTACTGCTTTTTTGAAAACATTTAGTCTTATTTCTTAAAGTAAGAAGTTTGTGCTTTGGCAATTATAAAAAAACTAAATAGTTTAAATGATTTGAAAGTTTGGGGAGACTAGGGTGACACTAATTACTATCAATTACTTCTCATGTAATATTTGTTTTCAGAGCAATGACAAGAAAGCAAGGGAAATAGTCATGACTGTGTGCACTGCACATCAAGTTGACAAAGAGAGCTTATTGCATCTTCTCTTGAAGGCTTCTAAAGTAATAATTCTCATCCATATAATCTTCCTTATACAATTGCAAATAACTCTCACTATATGTTAGTACCTGGCACAACAAAAAAACTGACTGATGATTCGTGGGATTTGCAAAAGCACACAAAACAAATGCGTGTATTGCTATTTAGATTTCATGGTGAGGTAAGCAAAGGCAGTGTATCCTCCAAATTTAATTCTGCTTGCACTTCTTTCTTTTGCTCTTTTTCTTATTACATATATCTGGAAGCTCTACCCTAAGCACTATTTGTAATGAGAAAAATTCAAACAAACAATTAATGCTTTGATAAGGTTTGGAGTTTTGTCTAAGAAATAATAAATTCTACAACAAAATGATAACTCTTTGGATTGATGTTTGTAAAAAAGTGGGTATTCTCTTTTTGAAAATAACACTTTTATGGATGTTTTTTGTAAATAGAATAAAAAGTGGGTGTTCTTTGAAGAAACCCAAATAAAAAAGGCAAACAGTCTTTCATAAAAAGTAAGTTGCAAAATAATTTTAAAATATGGGAGGTAGGCTATTTTTATATTCTGTTGATTTTGTTGATAACACAGGTTGAATATGATCTAAAGGAAATGTATAGTGAGCTTTTGTCAGATAGAGAAGTTATGTGGCATGAGAAGAAGCGCTTTGTTTTTTATTGCATCAAAGATGTTTCTCAGAGCCATTTCACTTCTTCGGTATATTACTATCTCTATTGGGCTAATAACAATATCTAACCCTGCAAAATGTCAAATGCCACGTCTAGCCTGCAAAACTTGAAATTCCATACCCCTATGGAACATAGGGAATGAATTTCACATGTTCATTTGAAAACAATAAAAAAATACCATGCCCTTTCATTTGAAAAGGCCCTCTTTCCTCATTGTTTATTTCTATGCACGTGAGTAAGACAGATTGGATACTTTGTGCTTTTGAAAGATATTATTTTTCAGGCAGTATATGTTACATTCCTTGTCTTCTTCTGGGAAGCACGAGACAATTTCTCATTTTGCAGGGATGTAATAAGGCCGATTCTAACTCTTTGAGAGCTTAATCAATAGTTAAGAAAATGAGAAATAACAATATGATCAAATTCCTTGCAAAAAGTAACTAAACTGTTGCTGTAAGTTCCCTGACTTGTAATGTATCTGCTTTGTGGTGCATTACCCAAACAAGTCAATGAACTTATCAGTTTAATCATCACTGTTTACTTCATAACTTCTTATTTAGATGTTAATGTAGGTATCATTAAGCAAATTCAAGAACAAAACTTTAAAGGAGTGGCTTGATAACATATTATCAGAGGTTAGCTTTTTTCCTATTCTTTTTTTCCCCTTTTTTTAAAATATATTTCACTAGAAAAATTACTTCTTTTTTCAAATTTACTTGTTAGGTTAATTTGCTGGAATATGCTGGCGGAGCTGGAAGCTCCAACCGAGCAATATATCGTATAATATCTGCATTGAAGGATTTAGAACAAGTATGTTATATTCTAGTTTAGGTTACAGGTTTCAGGACTCAACCTCAGAATTTATCATGCAAACTTTATTTCACTATCACATAACTATGCTAATTCGTACATCTATGTAATTTCTTTCAGATTCAAGAAAACAACATACAAACAAAAGATGCCATGTTGAAAGCTCAGAAAAGCCTCCATGATATGATCAAAATTCTCTCTTTAGACAACCAAACCATCCGGGCTCTCCTTGTGGTATTCAGCTCATCTTTGCAATCGGAGAAATTAGAGTTTCACAAGCCTGGATTACTAATATGTTACATATTTATCCTTTTAGATTACCGATGGCTTATATGCTTGGGGGTACTTAGAAGAATATCAAGAAAATTTGAAGAATAAAATAAAAAAGGATACATCAGTTTTGCTGGTTTTGAATGCATTTTTTCTCAAGTTTCAATCATTGCTAAGTGCACCACTTCAAAGGATTGCTGAGTGCAAAAGGTAAATGTTTTTTTTTTTTACTCCGTTTTGATCTTCTTCAAAAAAATCTTTAATAAAATATAGCAAGGTTGTTATAATTGGATGTCATGTAGACCGTAGGAATTTATAATCACATGTAGAATAGTAAGATTTTATGAAATGTACAAAATACTTATCTAATGCATGTTATAATATATGTATGTGAATAAAAGGATCTAAAGCAAATGTAGAGTCCATTCATTAGTATAAATTCATTGAAGTCTATGATACAATTCAAGCTTCATTCATTTCCAAAAGTACCAATCATTAACTTGTAATTTTAACTTAGCATTTGAGGTGTTTCTTTAAAGCTGCTTTAACTGATGATCATTGAACACATGGAACTTTTGAAAGCAGTGACATCAGGTCTGCACTTTGTTGGATTGAAGATTAGATTTGGATACGGAGAAGTTTGCTTGATTTTTATTTCTTGTTTTTATAAAATTATCACGAGCCCATAAAGACAAGAAAAAAAGCAAAGAACAGATTGGCCATTGTTTCTCTATAGGTCTCAGTCCTTTAATATCTGTTAGGTTGACTGTTGTTTCTAAATATGTAAAATGTAGGTATCTACCGTGTGATTCTTTTTTGTGAATATATGTGACACTACATGATTTTACCATGATTCCATGGGATTATGGTGCTCACTAAAAATAAAATCGTAGGCCTGCACACTTCTATCAAAAATTCAAAATTATGATTTTATATTTTAACAAATTCTTGAATGGCAGTACGAGATGTTAAAAAGCATGAATCAGCCAACAAAATCAATTATTGAGTCGTACAAAATGACTAAAACAAGCATATATTACAATCCAAATTCCAAAATGACCAAGGCCGGTAGCAGACAGCTACCTGATTGAATTATACTGGCCCAAGGGGTCAACATTTGAATGAATGATTACATTGCAGCCAGGATCTGGCATGCATCTCCAATTATTATTCCATGAAGTATTCTGCAGGAATTTTAGCAATCCTTGAGATTGTTCCTGTAAGTCTGGAAATTTGTTGATCATATTTTATCAGTTTAAACTTTTGTTTCTTGTTAAGTTCTTTAAATGTTTTTATCTTTGGCACTTAGGTCATTTTACTGGATATAGGACTCCATGATGAAAGTTCACATCCATTTTACTTGCAATCAAATCATATCAACAAAGAGACAATTGAAGACTTTATTCAGGTTTCAATTGCCATTATCCCCTCTCCGATATGATTACTTTGTTGCACATATGACCTGTGGTTGCAAATCAAACCATATTTGTAAAGACTATAGAAAATGCAAACCTCCCTCAATCTCGCACCCTTGTGCGGAGGCTGTACCATGCTGCTAGTGGCATGATTGGCTTCGGTGTAGGCTTGTCTATACAGGATACTTTTAGAATGCCACCAGCTTGGTACCTCAATCATTTACTATACAAGTCATTTTCATCTAAATTTTTTTAATGGTGTTATTATAATTAAACATATATTTTATGCTTTGTGCAATAACTGATAGTGATATCTTTTCAGGTGGATGAGCAACTTAGGGGAGCTAGGCGAGCTGCTAAATTATGTGTTATTGCTGAGGTATTATTCCCTTCATATGTTATTTGTAACTTTCAGCATATGTTAGTTTATGTATGTATTGAAGCGTCAAGTTTACAAACTTATTGATTAACTGGTTTAGTACATATATTTGATACACCATATTCTTCAAAAGGCAATCTGTTGAAGCACAACATTTATAAGCAGATATAAAGATAAATATCCATTTAAAGTGACCTAGCTTCTCTGTATGCTAAAACAGGGAATTCAACTGATGTCAAGAACCTTTGATGGCATTCTCAACCTGGTAAATTTCTGTGCTCAATTTAAAAAAATAATTCAATCAAGATCGATTGTTTTATTTTATTTTATTTTATTTTATTTCATTGAAGAACTTGAAGAGTTGGTTGGAGGAAAAATTAAGGAAGGAGATAGCAAGGCAGCTTGAAGCCAAGCTTGGTTCTTTTTTCTTGTCTTCTCATGGTAGGGTTCAAAAACTTCTATTAACATTTGGAATACATCTTATGGATATGGTCATTATTTTGTTGTCATATTGGTGCTGAAACAATATCTTGCTAATTAGTACCTCAACTTCAAGATTAAAATGCCAAATATGCTGCAAAAATGAATGAGGAACAAAAAATCAACATACAAACTAGAGAGGAAAACATAGCTGATGACACTGTTCTATCCTGTTTTAAGTCAAAACCAGACAAAGAGGAGAACTTGTAATTCTTGCTTGGAATCCGAAACAGTGATTTGTCATTTAATGGCAGGTAACGATGATCTAGAAAGATGTATGCATTCGCTCTTCAATTACAAAACATTGCAATCTCAAAAATTGGAACTCCTCCAGGTCTTTTTCACATATTTTAATGTTCATAAAAATTGTGTTCTCAAGATGTTTCATCTAGTATGAACTTAAGATTGCGAGAATATACTTCATATATCTAAAATGAACTTGAATTTCTAGGATATACTCCACATGCATGGGACACATTTATGGCATGAATCATTTACTTCAGTTTTGGATGCATGCGCAATGCGAGTGAGTAAAAGCACACATATTTAGTAGAAGGTAGTTTTAGCAGGACAATTTACTGGTACAGCGTACCAGATCAGTTCATTACTCCTAAACTTGAACCAACTCAACACCCAAAGAAAAGAAAATTTGGTTTTGTTTTGGTTCCATCATGTTCGTACCTATAACCATCACGGACTGTAATTAAAAAGTAATATTCTATTTCAATCTATTGGTTATGCTATATAACACTTCATGTATGTGCAGGAAGAAACAGAGTTTAAGATACAACAATCACTGAACTTCAAAAATCTTGTTCCAAACCCGAAGAGCTTTATGGGTAACTTTTTTCTTGAAGAAGAGGAAATGTGGAGGTCTAGCCTCTATATTCCATCAATCAAGACACCAGAGGTGTCAGTTTTTACATCAGAGAAGCCAAAAAAATAAAAGAGTAAAGGAAATGAAATAAAGTGTCAAAAAATAAAAAATAAAATAAAAGTAAGAAGAAACTAAGTACATTTTGTACAAAAGACAGAGAGGGATACAATTTCTAGCCTGTGTCCAATGGAAACCAACCCCTATATTCTTCCATTACTTCAGCTGCTGTCTGTGCCTCCGTCTGTGTCTTTTCTGTGAAGATTTGCCTGCATCTCTCTCCCTCCAGATCACAAAAGCCATAGTCAATTGCAATCTTCTTGTTTTTTTGTCCGGCATTTAAGAGGATGGATTGTCTGTACTGTCCATTTAGGAAAACTGGACAATTGGTTAGCCAGGGCGTCCGTCTTTGTAAATCTCTTTTCACCAATACAGTATAGTGACAGTACTGAAACAGGTGCCGGACTATTTTTTTATGGGTAACTGTTACCATGTAAATGCTCAAAAAATTGTCCTAATTTTGTTACAACAGAATCTTTGCTTTTGATGTTGGTTTTTTGAACTTATGGGAATTCAAAATTGCAGGGCTGTTGTTGCAAAAGATAATATGTCTGACTGATCCCTCACGGTCAATGTTCATAGAACTTATGCTTGGTTGGTATGTTATCACTAGCTCTCATCTCACCCCAAGTATGTGATCTGGGGTGCTCCCGCTCCCTGCTTGTCTTCATATTTGTCTTTGTTCTGATTGAGAAAGTTTGTGACAGGTTTGATGCAGAAGGAAATGAAGTAATTGGTCTGCGCTTTTTTACGTTGCTTGAATCCTGGTACTTTCTCTCTAACTCCTCTTACAAGAATTGCCAAATTTACCACCATGTATCTGTACATGATGTTCTGTACCAAAGCCTGCTTTGAGATGTGGATAAAAAAGAAAAAGAAAAAGACATACTTGTGCCCTTCCCCTTCCCCAATAAAATAAATAAATAAACAAATAAAATCATATATTTCATACTGGTACAGTGATGACCTGTATGGATTGATGCTAGTTGCAGGATATTTCAATTCTTCTTGTAAAAAGAAAAGGCCTTTTAGGCGGTAATAAGGTTACAGAATATGAATATTTGTTGGAAGCTAAAACTTGAAATTGACAGAAAAGTAATAATCAAATAATGAAACATTAATATTAAGTAAATAAGCAAATGAAACCCATTAACAAGTAACTAGATGTCGATTTCTCAGTGTTGGTCAGGTTGGATTGGCTAGCCTGGATTCTCTACTAGCTAAAATTGTAAGCATCAGTATGGAGAACATGCTGAACAGCTTTGTCCTGGTAAATTTAACACTTCAAAGTGTTAATTAGATTTAGTACCTTCTTCTATTAAAATAGGAAATTCCTCTTTTTTATTAAGTTATTAATTTTTTTTTCCTTTCGTCTTAGTTGGATTCTAATTTTCCAGAAGAAATGCAAAAACTGGATGAGATTTTGGGTCCTCCTGCTTCAATTTCTCTGCTTGGATTGCCATCATACAACAACATGGTACATTGGTATCTTTGTAGTGGACATTTTCTATCTTAAGATACTGTTATGCTTTGCATAATTTTGATATTATAGAGGCTAGTCTAGAAGTTTCCTGTTTACTCCTAGGTTTTTCTTTTTATGCATTCAAACTTATTTCTTCTAGTAAAAAACCCTCATCCCCTCCCCTTCAATTCCAAAATGACGTATGACAGCATACTGTTACCATCTTGGGGTTTACCCCCCTATAATAATATGATTCAAGTCTAATCTCTTGTGCCTGTACTGTGCAATTTGTTTATTTCATTTTTTAACTGGATTTTAATTGTCGTTGTTCATTTTTTTATCAATATTTATGCATAGGTGCACATGTATAGTACAGCATGGGAATTATTAGTCGATAAATGCGCTATTATCGGCCAGTTGCAGCTTTTGCGAAGCTTGGTAAACTTTAGATTGAAGTCAAAAAACAAGGTACTTTCCAGAGGCCTTTTTTTGGACAAAATCTGAATATATATCATATTTGCAACTTGTGTATCATATTCATTGGGTTCTTTGCAAAGAAGCATTTTTACTTAATTGAAGCATTCATTCTTTCTTCATCCACAAAGGAATGATAATCAACCCAAAGTATATTTTGACGTCAGTTTCTGAGCTTGAATAGATGGGTTAGGAAGTGATTGTGTTCAGTTTTCTTAGCAATTCATGGCCAATTTCTTCAATTTAATACTTGGCCTTGCTTTGAACTGTAAGGGTTGTTAATTGGTAATATAAAAGAATGATAAATAACCATGATTTGTATTTATAATAACAACTTGCACTTGATCTTACATTTGATTTTACATAATTCTATTTACATATGTACTTTCTGGAGCCTCAGATTAGTGCAAGTGATCTTACATTTTTTGTAGGGTAACAGCGTGGCCACTGCTGATGCATTTATCTCTGCAATCTCCACACAGAGAGATAAATTAGTTGAGGTAACTACTGATTACAATTGTCATTAATTTGGCAAACATAATATTTATTTGGAACTATCATCTGTGCCCTGAAATATCTTGAAATATCTGTTGTATGTGGCCCTCCAAATTTAGAAATTCCTAGTGACCCTAGAAAAGTATAAGATATATCCCAAATCTGGCTACAATTTGGTCTTTTGCTTTCAAAACCAGCCCTCTTGTCTTTTTTTGTTTTCTCTGTGTATCTTTTTGTTTTTCGGAAATGTTTGGAATATGAGAGGTTCAACTGGATATCTGATATCTCCCATTATTTGTGGGTCCTTATTGGAAAATCTGATGCCTCTTACAGGAGATTTTGAGGGATCTTCATTAAATCAAAATGTCAGCAAACATTTTGGTACTCGTCGAAAGTGTTAAAACTTATTTTGCTCAATCAAAATTATGTGCACGCAGCTGAAATATGCATGCTGGACTGAGAGATCTTTCTGCAAAAGTACCATTTATTTCAAAAGCAAGCACCTCAGTGTGCAACTGCTAAATATGTCCTACTTGAAATAAATAATTTGTGGTCGCAAGATCATGACAAAGGACCAATTAAAAATGAGAAATAGACTGGCCTACTTACTGTAGTGCCATCATGAGTAGACACAAGTAGCTACTCCTCATTTCTTGACTATGACAATTATTCTATCAGGATGCATTTCTATATGCGTCCTGGTATGGGTAGTAGGATGCATTAGCAGATGCATGCTGGAATCACTTCTGAAACAGACTGGCACTTTTATAAAAAGATCCCTAACAGTACGAATCTGGTAGTTGTGTCCTGGATACTTTGATAGTTTAAAATAAGTCCTCACAGTTTCAGCAAGTACCAAAAGTTTGTCCTTTATTTCGATTTGAAAAAAGTTCCAATGTTGAGATTTCTTAGGGGTGAGACTTTGTAGTGTCAGACATGAAAATTTCTACTAGTTCACACAACTGTGATCTTCCTTTTTTTCTTGAATTAGCAAGTACATTTTCCAATTTCAGGTAAAAGAGAACAAAGAGGATTCATCAAAGAATCTCCTTTTAAAGGCTTTGAATCAGCAAAAGAAACTATGTGGCTTGATTTGTCCTTTTGATACTGTATACATCTCAAAGAAGGCCCCCAATTATTTGAGCAGAATTGCATCCCTTCTATCAATTTCTCAGGTTGTAGTTTTGTTTTCTTTCTCCTTTTTAAATACAATTTTTTTATTTCCCTATTTCTTATGCACGGATATGCGTATATGAAAATTGTAATTAGTAGGGTATTGTGCAGATGGGTAGGTATGTGTTTGATGCTCACTTGGGCACCTTGACCAGCCGCTCGAAGAAATCTCAAAAAGATTTCTCTCCTCTGGTACCTTTTTCTCTTTCACCCCTTTGACTCTTAACACGTGGAAGCTTGTTAAGTTCTTTTGATCAGAAAAGTTGCTCTTTGATAGACCTTTTTATTGTAATAAAGAAAACTTTTAAAGAATAAATTTACACAATCTACACTTACTGTGCCCTAAACAATGAATACATGATATCCAAATCTTATGGATAATTGTGTAATTTGTTCTTTGTTCCCTTCATCAGATGATCGGGCTAGGCACACTGCTCAGGCAGTTCCATCCTTCCTACATGACACAGTACATACAGGTCTGACCTTTCATTCTGTCCTATATATTTAAATAAGTTTACAAAGTTGCAACTGGTTCATACTCTGGAGTGGTTTTTGCTGCAGTTCATGGCACAATATGTACATACAATGGAAGCATCATTTGTTGCTACTGATGAACCAAATAAAGTAACGATTAATCATGCATGCGAGGTAATCTCCTCAAAATAAAAAATAGTGTTATATTATGGTTTATTAATGACCCCCTTTATTGCGGTAAATCAATTGTGTTGGTGTTTGTATTCCTAAAGGTAGCAAAGGCGGTGTTTTGGTTACGGTCATTTTGCAAATACATGGGAATTTCAGAGAATGTGATTGAGTTATGCATAGCTCCCTCAATTATTGCTCTACTTCAGTTTTAGGCATTTCATTGTGCTCGTGTTATTAACAAGGCAATAAGATACTGTTAGGTGAATTAGATTTTTAGTAGTCAAGGAAACAGATGCGAAGTTTGCTTTTAAATTTCTTATTCGTATCAGGCGGTCAAAAGTTGTAATTTTATTTTTCCAAGTGGTGGTTTTGGTGTAAACATATTTTAAACTTAATATTTCTGCATGGAATATTAATCATTTTTCTCAAAAAAAAATAATATAAATAAATAATTGCTTTGTCTGGCATGCAGAATATAAGGTATACATAAAACACTTTTCACTCTATTATCTATCTGTGAATTAAAATTGCCCTGTTAAAATGTGTACCCACAATAGGCAGAACAAAAATCGGTCGGTTTGATAAATGCAGCTTTGAGAAAATTTGAAATGATCCGGAAGCGTCTAATTGTCCACCATTTGTCCACAGTCTTTTGTCCACCATTTGTTCACAGTTTTGACTTGCGCGAATACTGTAAAATTACTTATACATGACGTATAATTATATAATATATCAGTTAATCACAAAACATTCAGCAACTATTTGAAGTGGTCCCATGATAGTTAGAAAAAGATTGCAACGAGAAAAGAAATGTACTTTTAAATTGTACTTTCGAAAATTACAGGTATAGAAAATTATTGGCAGTTAGAGTTAGTTATTAGCGTCTGCACTGGGTTGAATCTTGTATACTGTAAAATTTAATCTTGTATACAGTAAAATTTTCAATTGAATCTTGTATAAAGTAAAAATTTTAATTGAATCTTGTATACTGTAAAATTTTCAAATAATACTGTAAATTTTCAATTGAATCTTGTATAATGTAAAATTTCTAAATCTAAACCATAAAATAATATCATATATACTGTAAGATAAAATATAAAAAATGCTACATTTCAGCTTAAACTACAACCTGCAAAGAATCATGTATACTGTAAAATTTCAAAATATAAACCATAAAATAATACCATGTATACTGTAAAATTTCTAAATCTATACATACATCCATCATCTGTTCAACAAAAATCTGTTCACCACACACAAAATCTGTTCACCACACACAAAATATGTTCACCACACACAAAATCTGTTCACCATAGACAACATCAGTTCAACACAAACCACAAATATTCACTACAACATTTAATAGGTTGAATATGCAGTGTAATCATGCATACAAACCTGTATCATATAAAATAAAATGCATTAAAGAGTAATCATGCATATGCAGTGTAATCACTACTCCATATCTCCTCTCTATCATCTCTTTCCTCCAGATTTTCACAAGATGAATACTGTAAAATTACAAGATAAATACTGTAAAATTAACAAATCAATACTCCATATCGCCTCTCTATCATCTCTTTTCTCCAGATTTCCACAAGATGAATACTGTAAAATGACAAGATGAATACTGAAAAATTAACAGATCAATACTCCATATCGCCTCTCTATCATCTCTTTCTTCCAAATTTCCACAAGATGAATACTGTAAAATGAACGGGGCAATACTGTAAAATTAACAAATCAATACTCCATATCGCCTCTCTATCATCTATTTCCTCCAGATTTCCACAAGATGAATACTGTAAAATTAACGGGGCAATACAGTAAAATTAACAGATCAATACTCCATATCGCCTCTCTATCATCTCTTTCCTCCAGATTTCATTTGAAATACTAGATCTGTTACTGCATACAACGAAAACAACAAATTCAACAGAAATAACTTACTAGATTTGAATTTTGTCGTGCTCTTCAACAAAAACAACTTCTATTTGATCGCGCTCCACGATTGAAGGTTCCATTACGATCATGTATAAAAAACGAGATCGAGTCAGTAATCTCAATTAAAATCGACATTGCAAAGGAAAAATGAATCAAAGAAGGTAAATACAAAAAAAAAACAATTACGATTTTGTTGTCGTCGCGGCCGTCGCTGTGCATTGCATCCGGCGAAACGATAGCTGTCAGAGAGGGAGTCTCCATACACACTAAATGAGCCGTAAATGCTTGTACATGTATGACAAGAGGCACTGTTGACGCGGGAAATACGCACACCTCTTTATTAGGTTTTCTTATGAGGTCACCTAGTTTGTACATCAAGAGCAGAATTGAAAGCGATAACTAATTGCTTGCTTCCTGACGATCTTTTTGGGGTCCTTTGGCTGAATTGAAAGCGAGATCGTCCCTCCTTCGTCCATGGCAAACAGAATAAAAAAGATGGGAGGAGAGATGATCGGATCAGATCGGAAGAAAATCAACAGAGGCGAGAGGTGAGAGGTGAGAGGTGAGAGAGAGAGAGAGAGAGGAGAGATGAGAGGTTTTGTTTTGAAAATGAGATTACAAAAAGAAAGAGATGATCAGATCGGAAGAATAATGAATATTTAAATAGTGAAATCTGGAAAAAGATTTGAATACCCGTTGGAAGGTGGGACCAAGCCGTTAAAATTAGTTAAATGAGAGTTGATAAGATCTGTGGACAGATGGTGGACAAAACCCAGTGGATAAAAACCTTTTCTCTAATAAAAAAATGTAATAGTTCGGTTGAAAATTAAATAACCAATCCAAATGAACATTCTAACACAAGAGTCGTGGACAAGAGTCTACCGATTTCATTAATAAAATGAAACCTACATACTCATCAGATACATGTACCAACCATTTGGTACCATATCTGATTAAGTCTGCAACAAATCACTAATACAAAGTTTAGACCATCGAGCCTACTGCAAACATAGCCTTACCAGTAAGATCACAACATTAAGCAAAACATCCTCCAACCAAAACACTACTGGTAAACTAGTAAAATAAAACTAAGACATATCTTCTCCTACTTCAGATTCACCCAACACCAGCATCTCAAGGCTACCTGGTCCATTTAAACTTCCTCTCATTGTTGGGCCAGCTATGAGTGCCTCACCATATAATTCATTAGAAAAAATAATTATATACAATACATCACTGGGTAAGATAAGAGAATTTAAGAAGAGAACCAATATTGGAGGATTTTGTCCAAAAATTTGCCGAAGAGATAATCTGAGCACCTAAAGCTCTTGGCTTAGTAAAAGTTCCTTCAAAACATAGCTTGTTTTTAACCAACCACAGAGACCATAAAACAACCCCTCTTACCAGCTCCAACAACATCCTATCTTTTAAAGGAACAACTGCATCAATGCACCATAAATCTTCAATTGTTTGAAAATCAAAAGCAAAATTATTAAAATTTGCTATCCACTCCCAAATAATCCCAACAAAAGAGTATTGAAACACAAATGGTCCACTATTTCAGGTTTTGAACAAAAATGGCAAGTAACACCATCCCCTTTTACTTAGGTTCACCCTAGTTAACACCTTTTTTCTTTTAACGAACCACAAAAAAAAATTTAACTTTAAAAGGCACCCTTGCTTTCCAAACAATATCAAATTCATTATTTTTTATACCCCAATACTCAAGCCAACCGTATAACGAATGAACTAAGAATTTTCCATTTTGATCCCATCTCCTCTGAAGTACATCCAGTCTTAAGTAACACCTGAACTGTACTAATGAGACTTATTAATTATTGCCATTCATCCCTAATCAAACCCATTATCTGCCTTCAAAAAGACAAATGAAAAACCCCATTTTGTAATGCTGAATCGACTGTTATATCTTTATTTACTGCTACGGAATAAATATTAGGAAACAAAGAGCTCAAAGTACACTCATGTATCCATCTATCTATCCAATAAAAAAAAAAGAATTTGTTCTTACCATTCCCTAGATGCTTACTACATTCAGACTCAACAACAAACTTAACCTTAAAGACAGCTGACCAAAATGTAGACA
Source organism: Carex rostrata (assembly GCF_964058835.1). Lineage (NCBI taxonomy): Eukaryota > Viridiplantae > Streptophyta > Magnoliopsida > Poales > Cyperaceae > Carex > Carex rostrata. Next base: position 2,945,193 of record NC_135920.1, on the reverse strand, counting down.
ATCTAGGATGGTAACCGTGTCTACCATATTCAGACATCAATATGCTTTTCCACTTACCAGTCACAACAGGATCACTAAACCCATACCACCATTTAGCTAAAAGACCTATATAGTATTGAGATTTAGTAATCCTAACCCTCCTTGATCTTTTCTAGCACACACAACTTGCCAATCAACTAGAGAGATCATTTTTCTTACCGAACTACCTCCATACCATAAGAACCTCCTTCTCAGCTTATCAACAAGTAATCTAACTTTAACCAGCATTCTATAAATTGTCCTCTAATATAAGAGTATTGCTGAAATTACTAAATTTAATAAAGTTACTCTACTCCTAATAGACAACAACTTACTCTCCCATCCCTGTAATCTTTTTTCTATCTTATCTATTAAAGCATCCCAACATTCAATATGCAATTTATTCTAATGAATTGGTATCCCTAAGTAAGTTATAGGCAATGTAACATAACATTCAAATGAAGAAGCAAGACTATTACTCTCAGATAAATTCAAAGATGCATGTGCACTTAATCTGTACAATTTTAATAAGAATCAAATGTCTCTAATTTGATATCAAACCGAGTTTGATACGGCCATTATCGACACCGGATTCCCCTATATTTATCGTAGGCCGGAAAAACATTTTGGCATCGATAGTGGTCGTCATGCAAGGCTGATTCGGCAGCAGCACAGTTAATCGAGGCCTATTAACTTAGCCCAACTCATTGAGTAATTCAAAGCCCAATATTCGTCAGCAGCCCGATTTTCATATCGAAGCGGGTTGATTCTTCCTCTTTGGATCCGCCATCCGATATTTAGCACCCAGCCAAAGCCAACAGCAGCCCGATGTTAAAACCCTACTCCCGTTTCCGCCTCTCCATTTCTCTCTCGTTCTCAGAACCAGAGGTTGCTCGTTCATATTTCAGTTGCTATGGCTGCCTATGAGAATCGGGGACGGTGTGTTTTAAACTTTTCTATGATTTGAGTGTGGAAAGTCTAGTGGTTTGGAAATATTGATTATAAATTGTTATTGAAATGTAGATACAAGCCTGGAATGGATTTTGGAGAACTTAAAAAGGCGCCTTCGCTTGACATAACCGACTCCAGTGAACTCTGGCTTATTCAGTGGCCCCTGAACCAGGTACTTCTATGTTCTATTCTTTTCTGATTGCAATTCAGGCTTCTGCATTTATGGGTATTTCCTAAAATTTAGTCTTTTTTCTAAGAAGTTTTCAAATTGCAGTTAAAACCTGGTGATTTTGAAGGTAAAGAGGTTTCGCTGAAGCTGCATGAAAACAAGGATTTAGGCACCTTTGAAAGCTTGTCAGGTAAGCTCCTACTGTCCATTTTAAATTTCTCCGGTTACTATCAAGTTAAGTGTTCTCAAATATGACCGATAACCCCGAGCTGGTAGTCCTATACTGATGTTTGCTGGTATTGTTATCTATTCCTATTTATATGGCAGGAAAATCATACGAGGTAGTGAGCATTGGGGCAAAGGAGCCTGATGCTACTGTTTTTCTCCCCTCAGAATCAGGGGCTTCAGTTGGTATGCATTCTCATGGTATTTGCATATGAGAAAGAAATGTCATGCATGCTTGTGATGTTCAAAACTTTGCCATGTTCCTGCATCAAAATTTTGGCAATACCATTGTCTCTTTGAAAGAATAAATATTAATACTATATACTGGGCACTACACCATTTAAATTCAAAGATGAACCGTACTAACTCAATTTCTACATAATTGAGAAGAATGATAGTTTGGTTTTGATAAATCTTGGATAAATTCAATGGTAAAGGGCATGATTATATTTGTCGGTTTTTAAAGGGATTTTTTTTTATGAGATTGTTGAAAATGGTAGAATATTATCATCTGGATGAACATTTTACGCTTGTTCATGGTACAATTTGTATACTTTTTCTGTTTTTTTTATCTTTGAGATCCATTATTTTCATTATTTGGAAAATTTTAATCTGAGTCCCTAGCAACTATTGGCAAATCAATCTTCTATATCCTTTCTCCTGTTTTCATTAGACAAACAAAAAGCGCTCAGTTTTCTTGTTAACGTACAGCAAATTTTTGTATTTTATCTTCCTCTTTCTGTTTTCCTATATTTGATGGTTATTGTGTTGTTTTGATATTTGATGCAGTTGGGAAGATATCAAGGAGAGTGTGTTTGGTGCGTTATCCCGATCCCAAGGAATTAGCAAAACCTCATGGCCTCAGTACTTTTGCCGTAAAGCAGGAACCAAAAGATACTGGTATGGTTGTCTAAGATTGTTGAATCAGTCAGTTAAAATAACTGATCAAAATGTATGGGGGTGCATCTTGGGATTTTTTTTTTTCTTTTTCTTTTTCTAAAATAGCCTCAAACTGGTACAGTTGGCCCAGAGTTTTGAGAGATACCAGAAGGGACCAAAATGGTGCCAACTACTCAAATGCGGTAGAAATTAGTACTGCTTAACATAGAGTCATTGAACTTAGTTGTTAGCTAATGTGTTAATACTTAAGATTACGAATAATAAATTGCACGTTCTTACCAAAATTTAAACTTTTTGTCGCGCACAGGCTTAAACTTTTCATGTATTTTCCAGATTACTTGGGGAAAGCTAAACCAAAATATTCAACCCCTACAAAATCTGAAGCCTCAAAGATGACACATGGTGCATCACAAGAAACCGAGGCTTCAGCACGTAAGTCGGGGAAAGGAAGTACAGTTTCTAGCCATAAGAAAAAGAGAAATGGTTCTAGTGAAGGAGGATCCTCTCATGTAACTAGTATGGTCACTACAGAGTCAGCAAATCAGACTAGTGATTCCAATTTAGAGCGTTCAATCTCGGAGAAAAAGAAGAAAAAGAAGGTTTAGGTTTGAAGGAAGTTCATATGATGGTAGATTTGGATCTCATGTATGAAGTCTTTTAATTTGTACTCGTGTCCAACTTTGTTAAAAGATTCGAATCTTCATTGTTGTACTTTTGATAGCAAGAATATTTAATTTAATATATTATTACATTCTTAGATTGTAAAAATAATGCATTAATCTGGGAATGTTTCCCAACTATAAACACCTGAGCATTGTGTATTTCAAAAAAGATAAATACTTGAACTTTATGATCAGTAGTGGTACTGATGAAATTGCAGTACGAAATGTAAGAAAAATATAATCGCAGTACGAAATGTAAGAAAAATATAATAAACACATTGATAGAGTCTGATTTGCCTGTATAGTGCAGAGCTATTTATACTTGGTAACTGCTACCAAGGTTTCAAAAATAGTGCAGAGCTAGCTCTGACTCTGTATGTGCTTCCATCTCTATGCTAAATTGGTAACAACACGGTTTGGAAGAGTGATTTTGGTGCGATTGTTGTTGCTCTAACTAATCTTGGCCATTGGATCAAAACAGGAAGCAGGAGTTGCCTGAGGGGTGATAACCAGTCACTAAATGTAACACCCTGTGCTGGTCATCCTCCTAAAAATAGACAACTAAATATTTCTATTTATGCACCTTGTAAACCCAAGAAGGATATTAGCATTGAAGAAAGAGAGAGAAAAGGATGTCGAGTGTTCATCTTTTTTCTGTTGCCTTAACCTTCTTTGCCATTGCAACTGCCGTTGCAGCTGAGAGGCCATCTTTTACCGTAGAAGGACGTGTGTATTGTGACACCTGCCGTACTGGTTTTGAAACCCCTCTCACAACATATATTGCTGGTAAACATATATTACATTTTTTTATGATTTCTAGAAATTGTCTTAACCAAGGATGCAGTTTCAATTTCAAGCAGGAAAACTGGATTCCTGGTACACCAGGTACAGTAAACCTTTCCATAAGATGTAAAGTCCATAGCTAAGTTTCGTGCTGCATCTGTTCTCCTTCTACACTCTCTTTGTTGTTGAAATATTTATTTCGCCAATTCAGGGCGTCTAGCGCATCTATTTCATTCTATAAAGCTTATTAGTATTACACCCCAGCAATTTTCACATTTTAAAGATCTCTCTTTATAAAACAAAATTATGGTGTTTCAGTCATGAAAATTCCCGGTAAATTAACCGATATTATCTATTGTAGATGCAAAGGTACGTCTCGAATGCAGGCACTATAGCAAAGGGAATATCGAGCACCAAGTTGATGGTGTCACAAACAAGAATGGAACCTACACGATCGAACTCAAAGATAACCACGACAAAGAGGACTGCAATGTGGTGCTAGTGCAGAGCCCTCTGCCCACCTGTGCTGAGATTCCTAAAGGCCGGGACCGTGTGAGCGTCGTCCTGGCCGATGGTGGTCTCAGCTCCAATGTAAGAAATGCCAATTCTCTTGGATTCCTCAAGGACAAGCCTCTCCAAGACTGTATTAGTGTGCTCAAGCAGTACAACCAGCCTTGATAGGTACTGGAATTGGGATTAGGCATTGGTTTGAGGAAGATAAAAGATTGGTTTTGTTTGGTTACGCATGCAACCTGAGTTTACAACTGCTGAAAGGAAATTAAGTTGAGTGAGCTTTGTACTTTGTAGAGAGCATGATATTGATTTTGAATGAGGAAGTAATGAGCGGTTGATCTCAAGTTTTTCAAATCCTCATGTTATAGAATTTAATTAATTTATATTTCTTTAAAAGTTACGTTTGCATAATTGCAACACCAATAGTTAATATATTTGCATGAGCTTGGAACCTTAAGTTGTCGACAATCAACAACGAGTTCTTTATTTACTATATACTCAACTGAAGAAGTCTTAACCAGAAAGAAATGGGGCATATCAAAGGGAACACATGATTACTTATATTTATAAAAAATTATACAAACTTCAAAGATCAGAAACATAAACTTTTTTTTGCATAGAATATCTGCTTCTGACCTTTTAACAAAAAATAGCAAAATTTTACAACTAATAACTTAAAAGGCACCATGACGGACCAATAATTTTTATTTCTTCTACAATTACCAAGGTTTGAGATCACCTTTGGGGCCAGCTGTCCAATTAAGTGTCCTCTCACCGGGTTTCACGTAAATACTCTTATCATGCGGCAGTTTACGGGCCAAACCATTCAATATCTGGTGAAACGCGTCTCCCGGCTGCGCAGGCTGGGGGAAAAGCATTGCCTGTTTCATCGATGGGTTTGCTAATAATCTTTGTTTCCTCAATATTACATCTATGGGTATGTTCGTCAGAATCGTGTCAAGATTAGGCACGTCTTTCTCTGCCACAAAGACACCAATTTCTTCCCAGGGGATGGCATCAGCGAACGGCAAGACGATGTCGTCGGCAATTATGACTGGTATGCAGCCAAAAACAACACCTTCCACCAGTCGAGGGCTCCATGGGGCCCATCCAAGTGGACAGAGACAGAAGACGGCCCGCTGCATGTCTTCATAATATGTCGTGGGGTGCTCGGTTGAGATGTCGAAGAGAGGGTTGTTCTTGAAATTCTCCCACAATGACGCACGTGCTCCTCTAATTTCATAACAATAAAGCATTCATTAGATGTAAATTAATAATGGCAGTCATAGATAGTTCTACACCAAAACAATACCAAAATATTAATTGAGTGCGGATTTTTCAAACCTGGCATAGTAGCCTCCCTCGGGGTCATTACCGACATCATAGAACAGCCCTCTGAAGTAGACAAAAATGGAGCGTGGTGTGTCAGGTGTGATCAAGTGTGCTTGCATTTTCTGGGGAGGCGCAAATGGGGGGATAATTATCGATCCCTCTTTCAGACACACATGGTTCTCCTGCCCGAATGTCTGAACCAGCGTCGCCTTCTTTAGCAAGGGAAGGATGCCTCTCTGAATAGCCTTTTCCTCCTGTTAGATTTTGGTTGTGAAATAAGATTTCACTGAAATGAGTATACTGTATTCTTAACTTCAGGTATAAAGGAGATGCAAAAATTGAGGCCTAAAAAACACTGATGTTGGATCTAGGTTTAAAGTTCTATTTTCTTATTTTTCAAATTTTGCTTGTCGTCATTCTTCAATCATGATAATTGCATGCTAATTCAACCTATTGAGTTCCCAAAAAATGCAGTCAGTACGGGTCTTACAACTGACACATAAGCTGTAAAACTTTGACGTGTCAACATTACAATGATTCAAGAAAGTGTCCAGTAAAAAAACTTGACATGTCATCAAAATTTGGGAGTTCAGTTGATTAAAAGTTGGAGGGGCTGCATTGCAAAATACAAAAGGTCCGGGACTATTTTAAATTTCACCAGATTGAAAAATTAGTAATTACCATACTACCACTACTTCAAACCTGGTAATGGAAGCATGCCCCGAAGTCATGCGGAGTAAGGAAAAAGTGGTCAGCCCCCTCAGTACGGTTCCAGTATGGCCAATTAGTGGAGATAAATTGTATGGCACTTCTCATAACCCTAGGCGATTTAAATGGGAGAGGTAAACCATTAGGGGTCAAATCACATGTTGTGTAAACCGGTGTGTAGAACCAATCTGCCTCTTCTGGGTTGAGGGTTCGAACTGCGCTTGACATTAGAAACCGATGCATGAAAATCTCAGCTGCAAACATGTGCGTCAGGCATCGTGGGTCCCGGGCAACTATTTTCTTATTGTATTTTATTGGGAGCTCATACACAAATACTTTCAGCCGACCAACAGGGTCATCTTCTAGCACATCACCAGCACTTCCTAAAATAGTTAATAAATTGAATAAATTTGATAGAATATGTGATTATTGTATTTTAGTTTTTGTTCTAATTGAACTGTTGAGATACTATAACTAAAAATACACAATTGACTACAATATAGTAGTTGGTATATACCTTTCCATGAAAAACAAAAGAATTGTAAAATTAAGCAGATTATTTTTGCGGCATGGAAAAGACTGTCTTTCATAGAGAAAACTAAAGGGGCAAAATAAGAAAACAAAAATGCCCTTATTTCTTGAGACTATCCCATGAAGAGATCAACCTGGTTAAACAAACTATAGAAGCAAAATCACAATGTACAACCAAAAATAGAAGTAAGAGAAACTTTCCTACAAAGGAAACATGGAATGGAAAACACAAAGAAAAAGAGATCAAAACCAAAAGAGTACCAGAAATTCTCTCAGTGTTCTGCTCAAGCTCGGCGATTCCAAACTTTGCAAAGACAATTTGAAGAAGGAAAATAGGTAAAATCCAGCTTTTGACTCCCATCTTACGATTTCCGCGTCAAATAGGCCCAAACCCCCTCAGCTAGGGTAATATCATGCAATTTTTTCTTCTCCTTCTCCTTGTGTGAAGCAAGATAAGGGATTGGAGATCGACCTGTGTGAATTTGGGTTTTGCTTGGGTATTAGACCCTGAAAGAGAGAGAGAGAGAGCTATTTTCCACAGAAGAAAAAAGGTGTTAACTTTGTTGAGACTTGAGACTTTGAGAGAGTGAGAAAGGGCTATGATTTCTGTAGCTTTCGAGGGGGATAAGTGCGGAGTGCCTATTTGGCGCGGTCCAACAAAGTGCGCAGCAGGAAGAGCTCTGCCTTGTTGACAGCTGGACCCCACTGCTCTCCGATTCGCATCTCTGAGATCTCTCATATTTTGCGTGACCTTTTGGAAAATCTCGACTGTTCAAATACTTTGTACACGAATCTCAAAGCTCAAATAATGCTGGCCCCGCTCACGTCGGTCACGCAAAAACGCATCCTGGATCACTACTAATTATAACTTATTTACCGAATCCGTAAAGTGGACCCAATGATAGGTAGGAGTGTCAATGAAACCCGTTTATCCGTTTACCCTACTCGTATCGTATTCGATAAGATGGGTATGGGTAAGATTTTTTTTTTTTTTATTAACTTATTAGGTATGGATATAAATATGAGTAAAGATTTTTTTTTCGTTAGATAAATGAGTATGGATACAGGTAAAGTTTATTTTGTACGCGTTAGGTAACATGTAATTACATAAAATAAATTATATTATAAGAAGACTAAACATTTTACTTTTTTTATTTGAATGTTTTATTATTTAGTTAAGGAATTGAATTTGTTAGAAGAGATATTTGTATTTTTGATTTTTTTTTCTTAATAAAAAACTATTACTTAGAATTAATTGCATATTTATATTTTAATTTTATATTAGTAATTGTCATTACATATGTATGACATGATAAATTTTGATGGTTTATTTGTAAAATAATAAAACTATTATATTGGTATTATTCATTATTTGCCCACTACCTTTTCGTTACCCGCTAATCTTAACGGGTATGGATAGGGTAGGGTAAGACAAATTCTTAACGGGTATGGGTAAGGTTAATTCTTAGTGGGTATGGATATGAAAATGGTTTCACGCTACCTGTATCGTACCCATTGACACCCCTAATGACAGGTAATAATATGGGAAATAAATCTGCTGTAATCCGTAGAAATTGCAGGGACCTGCTATTTCAAATCTAACCTTTCATTTGTTTTGAGATTTGTGCATATAAATAACTTATATTGTTAGATTTGTGTGTTCCAAAAAAATAAAATGATAGATTTGGAATAGCAGGTCCCTGCAATTCCTATGGATCACAGCAGATTTATTTCCAATAATATGTGATGAAAATTCTTTCCACTCATTACCTTTTTTTTATCTATATTTAGAAATATGTACAAGTGTTTATAATTTTTTTCTTAACAATCGTAAAAAGAATTCAAGTTAAATACTTTAGGATTGGTTCGTACTATGCACTCAGTATCTCAATTTTTAAAATTTAAACAGTTGATTTCATCTGTTTAACATAATTTCTATATGAAAATGCACTTGTAGATTAAAATTTTACATCTAAAAAAACCAATTACTATTTTTTTTATATAGGTTGAAAATCACTACTTTCGAATGGTCTACAATTTTTAGATAAGTGATTTTCTACATATTTAAAAAAATAGTAGAAAAATTATAAAAAATATATAAATTTTGATTTTAAAAATACATTTTCATATGGAGATCATATTGAACAGTTAATGACTACAGTTTATAATTTAAAAATAGAGATATTGATCTATAGTACCATAGCTTTATCCTGAATACTTTGTCAAACAAATAACAATATAATTTTCAGAATTTTATTCTTATAAGGTAAGATATAAACTTGTACTGTTATGTATAAATAAATATTTTTTAACATGTACAAGTAAGAAGTGCAGATTATGTGAAGCATCGTCCACGCGTCATTACCAGGTCAAACAAAAAAAAAAAATTTGGGGTAAGATTTCAGTATTCACCAACTGGTCAGAAGCAAGTTCAACATATATGCGCTTTCTATTTAATTTGGTTGTCTAATTCAATCAAGACTGGTCCCAATATTGAATGATTCAAATCGCACGATCAGATTTCATACTGTCAAATTCAAGATGGAGACTTCCTTTCTCAATCTATGTACCTGAAGCTAATTGTTTTCCGTACTGTGATTGCTGGAAGGAAACGCGCTTTGTATATGTCAAAATCAACATCTAAAAGTGGTATGATCGAGCAATTAAAGAAGCCGAAATTTTTATTTATACCCTTTTTAAAAAAATAAAAATAAATCAAAACACTATGATTTGGAGAATTTCACATCTACGGGCCGCTAAATCAATCTGCGGCTCCATTCTTGAGAGACTGCAGATTGGCTCAGCGGCCCTTCCAAAAACCTAAAAAATGCACTGTAATATTAAATATATTTAAGTTTTGAGAGATCTCCAAACCTATCTGCGGTCCTCATGAATGGAGCTGCAAATTGACTTGGCGGCCCGAATAAATGTAGAATTCCTCATAATTTGAGGTGTTTTGTTTTTTTTGTTTTTTTGAAGGATATAAATAAAAATATCGGTTAAAGAAGCGAATATATACGATATTTTAATTATCATATATTCATATGTCATCTATGTCTTTATGTTTTCAAATTCTTAATGATAAGATGTAAAGCTTCAATACCAAAATGAAATAACTATATGAGATTTTTATTACTTCCTCTACGGTCTACAAATACAAAAATAAATTACAAAACTGAACTTCATTTTGAGAAAAAAAAAATAAGAGCTTAAAAGTTCAATGTTTAGAGAGAACTTGTACAATTGGATCTTTGCAAGTTATTAACGTCAATAAAAAATAATAAAATATAAAAAACTGTATGTCTGTCCGGAGAATGATATTATTATTTTGAATTTTAAATTTTAGTTCTGAGTTATTAAATTATTAACTATGGTTGACAATTGTACAAATATTACAATTAGCAAGCGCTCACCGGAAAATGGGGGAAATTAAATCAAAAGGTTTGATGCATTGTTGAGTAATGGATACTGCATTGTGCCTTGCACGTAAGTTGGCATTACAAGGGAACCAATGTATTCATTCGTCATAGATTCGTACCCCTTTATTGATTAAATGGTTTTCCCATATTCAGTGTGATCTTATTAATTAAATTTTCCCTTTAATTCAGTGTGATCTTATTAATTTTTTTTTTACCATATTTAGTGTGATCTTATTAATTAAAATTTCCCAAATGTATACGTGAAGATTTGCGAGATCTCTCTTTACGAAGATTCGGGACCAATATTATCAGAACCGGACCGAACATTAGCTCGGTAAATTTTTGAATCAACGGTTTACTAGTTGGATCGGTGGATCAACCGGTTCAATTGCTGGTTTTTTAAAATACTTATATGTATGAGATGTAAAAATTGTTATAAACTAATAATGTTTTTATATAGTATTCATAAAAATTCGCGCACACATATTTTTAACATCTAACTAAATGTGTTTTTTTAATAATAATATATTATGTCTTTAATAAAAGATAACGGTTCAACAAAAATTACAACAAATAACAAATAATAACAGATGCCATTTTAAAATGAAAAAGACATACAAATAAATATTGTTTTACTTCTTATACTATACATAATTAAGTAGTTTAATATATCTAAATCCTTAAGGTGTTTGTGTAAATTTTATAATATAAAATAAATTCCATTTTAGTGTGTACTTTTGTGACTTTACATGGTGTAAGGTACGGGTGACTCATTTTTTTTTTTTTTTTGATTGAGAGCCTAGCCAATAGGAAATAGCTATTCATATTTCCTGTCTCTCTCTTAATTATTTAAAGCAGTGTTGTAAATAACGGTATGCAGTCGTCGGACGGACGGGGTATCATCAAACGATTAATCGGTATACAGTTGATTAATCGGAATTATGTGGACAATTTAACATTTTTATTAAATTTATGTATATATATATCATAATTTATTTAACTCATTAAATTTATCAAATAAACTTAACTTAACTTAACTTAACTTAATTTCATTTCATTATTATAACATGACACTACACTTATTTTTTTTAATGCATAAGCACTTTACATGTGTCACTAACACATTTATTTAATGAAAAAATAAATTCAAGAGTTAAACTTTTTTTCAAATACTAATAACATATTATGTGAAAGAAATGAAACATTCCAACATAAAATCACTAAATTTAGTTTATAATAACAACTTAGTTTTATAAATGAATATGTCGTACTAATTGAAAAAAAATACATCATTAATTTTAAAGTAAGACGAAAAGACATATATACAAAATATTGAATGTATGTTTAAGTACAAACAAAACTGCAATACATGATTTATAAAACTTATTATCACACACTATCACATACAAAAAAGTCAATGTAAAAAAAAATTACTGAAATTGGAATAAACGGGAATAATCCGGAATAATCGGCTGATTAATCAGTAAAACCGCCAATTAATCGAGAAAAACAGCCGATTAAACGTTTTCCACTGCAAACATGCCTCCGTTAAGGGCATGCATGACGATTTGGCCACCGTCATCGATTAATCGGCTGTCATAGGCGTTTTTTACAACACTGATTTAAAGTCTGTGAGGCAGTGGACGGAACAACGAAGGAATTGAGAATTTATCACTTTTTTCTTCTATTCCAATTGTGTTCAATAAACTCAATAATTAGAATAGTAAAAGTGAACAGTTATTAAAATACAAACATGGTAGAAAATGACTTTTATGACCTTGTTGAATTTTGATTGATGTACCATGTTGTAAATACTAACATATAAATAAATCATATCAGTATACTAATAAATACAAATTATGAAATAAAAATGATAATATAGTCCAAATATTCTAAACCATGAAGAAAGGTGCTGCACTAGATACCTTTTTTTTTTTAGGAAAAAAAGCCGTAGGTTTATTGTATTAAAATGAAAGTATCTATTGGAGAAATTAAATAGTAAAGTAGACTAGTTAAAAAACAAATAAGTAACATTACATAAAAAATTAAAACCAATCAACAGGAAATCAAAGTTTCCAACTAAACCGCAATTTCTTGTTTTTGAAAAGCGAAAGGCTAATGGGCTGTTTGTGAAAAACCCGCACCCCTCTTCTGACAAGCTGTTAACAAAATAAATTTCATGTAGCTTTGTCATCTAAAAACAAACCACCACCAATAAAAACGTAATATAATTTCACAACTAGCAGATAAACAAAAGAATGAACTGAGTAATTAAAAACAGGGATAAAAATTGATTTAAACCAAGTAGTAGTTCCATATCACTTTGTCATCTGAAAACTCAAAATGCCACAAAATATTTTCTATTGCTTGTTACTAAATACCACAACTCAAAATATTTTCTATTGCTTGTTAGTCAACAAAAATATAGTTTGATTCCTAGATAAACTAACTTCTTTACAAAATAAACCTAGAATTGTAATCTTCATGTCCATGGGTGGTAGAAGTCAGAAGGTGGATGCGAGTTAGAGCTTGGTGTGCAAGGGGTATTATGATCATCACCACTAACATTGATATGGGGAGGATTATTCATGTTTCTTGGATAGGCCACAGGTGAAGCAGTCATAGGTGGTGGAGTTTGAGATGCTACGTAATGCAAGATATGAGATGGAGCATTACCCATACCATATGGGTATGGCATAAAAGGAGGATTAGGAGAAGGGTAGTGCAACCCAGACCCACCAAGGTTTGGAATGAGTAGTAAGCCTGCTCGGTAACGTTGCAAAATGTGGTCTACATAACCCCTTAACATGTCATCTGCTTGATTCATAAAGCATCCTCTCTCCCCAATCATTTCCCAAAATAGCTAGCATATAATAATAGTCACTATGAAATGTGGGCAATGTGGAATCTAACATAGTCTTCAATCTATCAATTACCTTCTTTTGAACATCTCCATACTTGGGATTTTTCTGCAAATTGTTGACCATCCTATCAAGTGTTTCTCTTGACTATTGCAGGGTAAGAAATGTATGAGCAATTTCAGTTTTCTTGTATATTGCATTTTTCTTGCTATTTCATGAAGACTCAACACGTGATGCATCACCTCTTTTATGCTTCTCTGCAACAGAGTTGGTACGCCCTGATTTTGTCCTTGCTGAAGGGATCGATATCGGACTTATAAGACTGTCGATACGAGGTGTTTGATTGATAGTGTCGTCAGTATCAATTACTTGTCTAGATTCATGCAATGATTCCCCCACCTTTGAGCTATCTAAGTCTAGATTACGCGTGATTAGAATGGTTGGATCTGTAGTTATTTGTTCATCACACGTTAGTATGTTATTTGCACATAACTCTTCCATTGCTCTAAACCAAGGAAACTTCTTATGTCGATAAGGTTTGTACCTTTTCTCGTCTATCTGGAAATAAATAAGACCAATTATTGTTAAAAATAAATGAAAAATATAGACCATCATACATTCAACATACATTCCAGAATTTTAATATGTGTTTTAGAATTAAAAAGAGAGTTTAAGGAACCATTTAAAAGAAATGAAGTAGACATCTTTCTTAACATAGTCTCACATTTTTCTGAAAATCTAAAAATCTGAAAATTTTAGATATCTTAGCTTCTTTTTGAACTCATGAATAAGTTTTGTTATAAGTACACACCTTGATGTAATCTTCCCATGCTTCTGGAGTCACATTAGGGATACCATCAGCTTCGTTCCACCCATGTCCACTTCTACTAGCTAGATCTTTGAAAAAAGAAAAGTCATCTTTCAATGTCTTCCATCTATTTTTCAGAACTTGCACGTGACGTTTGTTTTGAGCACTTCTATAGTTAAATTGGCTTTCGATGTAATTCCACTTGTTTGTAGAAGGGTTAATGTTGCCTTCATTTCCATTAGTCCTTGCTTTTAGCCTTTCACCTACTAGAATTATAAGTAGTTCGGTCTCTTGTGGAGTAAATTTTGGAGATTGTGGTGCTCGATACTTCTCATTTATTAGCTTAGATTGGTCGTTTGCACCTTTACCAATCCTCTTCTTTCTACCATTGTCACCCATCCTTGCGCTTGGTGAACTTATATTTGAATCCATGAAATTATCCTTTGAAAGAAAAAAAAGCATGCAAATTATTCCAAATAAACAGTTCGGAGTATCTTCATTTTTACTTAGTGAGAAAAATAATGCTATTGGTCAAGATAAGAAGATTCTTAAATATGAACAAGCCACTTTAGAAAGCAATAAAGATGCATCAGAACAATAAAATTTCTAAGGTACCTCATTCATGCAATTATTTGGCAGGATATAGTTAACTACAACTATATTTCATTTCAAATTATGCATGAAAAAAATAGACTGAAGTTAATAATTGGAAAAATAATTCATTTTAACTTATAATCGTAGCATGAAGCATGTGTGCACTATCATGTTTAACAATAATCTAATTACATCAACTAATCTTTAATCAAAACTGTAATTAAGAACTTAAAATTGTACAAGACTAAGCTAAAAGTCACTACAACGACTTACAAAACTAAGCTAGAATCACTGTACAAGACTAAGCCAAAAGTACTAATTAGTTAATTAAACCGGAATGAGACTAAATTTTGTATTTTGCTAGGGCAACTAAAAAACAAAACTGAAATGAAATCTTTTATACTAAAAACACGAATTTGTTTTTATGAGGTAATATATTTTGAAATTTGAGCATTTTCTTACCTTTTCACGTTGTCATCGGTAATCAGACGGACAAGCAGACGGTCTTCTCCTGAGCAAGCATAACAATGGAGATTTTAATCAAAGTAAATGGAGAAAGAAATTTATTTCTCTTGCAACTTGGGTAAAGAAGGAAGGTGGGAGAATAATAAAATAAGAAAGGAGGTGCCACATTAGAAAAACAAGGGTAAAAAATGTTATTTTCTATTTTTTTTTCGGTATAATTCTTAATTCTAATCTTCCATTGGAATTGAGAAAAGGGGAAAAGTGGGCTATTCTGTCTCTGCAATTCCAACTCATTTTGTTTCTGTTCGAGGGAGGCTTCAATTCCTTCAATTATCATATTCCACTACTACCAAACATGCCTTTAATTAATGATGAAAAAGTGTATCAAAAACTGAACCCGTTTAAAACCCAAATTTTTCCATTAACAAGTTACTGGTTTCTACCAAAAGCTGATCAATTAAAACAATATTTAGCGATTTAATTGCAAATCCGATCATCTAAAAAACCAAACTGAAAATAGGTCCAGTTCTGACTTTTTCGATCGGTCGGTCCGATCCGGTCCAGTTTTAATAATAGTGGATTGAGCCACTGCTCTCTCTATACGGTGACACTACTAGAGTGTTTCAAAAGACTTCAATAGGAGTGTTGTAATAGGGTTGCAACTACCATCTTCTATTGCTATCTGGAGGACACTTATATACTGCAGAGACCTTCAATTTAAGTGTTATATTAAGGTTTCAACTACTCTATTCCTTTGACATCTAGAGACATGACTAGTGCTGCAAAGACGTTCAATTGGAGTGTTGTATTAGAATTGCAACGATCCTATTCTCTTGCCATGTGAAGACACTAATAGAGTGATCCAAAGACCTTCAATTAGAGTGTTGTATAAGAGTTGCAATCATCATCTTATCTTGCCATCAAGAGATGCTATTAGTATGCTGCAAAGACCTTCAATATGAGTGTTGTATTAGGGTTGCAACCACCCTATTCTTTTGCCATCTGGAGACAATACTAGAGAGCTGCAAATACCTTCAATTGGAGTGTTGTATTTGGGTTGTACCTACCATCTTCTATTGCCATATGAAGACACTACAAGAGTGTTGCACAAACATTCAATTGGAATGTTGTAATAGGTTTGCAACTATCCTCTTTTCTTTCCATCTTACGACATTATTAGAGTGCTGCAAAGACATTCAATTGGAGTGTTGTATTAGAGTTGCAACTACCATTTTATCTTTCTATATGGTGACACCACTAGAGTGTTACAAAAACCTTCAATTGGAGTGTTGTATTAGGATTGTAACTACCATCTTCTCTTGCCATGTTGGAGACACTATTAGTGTACTACAAAAACCTTCAATTGGAGTATTGTATTGGTGATAGGGTGAAAATTAATGCTAATAATATTTATAACACTAATGTCTACTCTACTGTCGATTCACAAGCGTATGAATCTATCGTATAGTATAGATTGGGGTGTCGATCCACAGGGATGGTGTATTAAGAGATCTAAGATGTAAACTAAGTTATAGGTTTTCAGTTCCTTTAAGTTGGTTGATTGATTGTTGGTTACTCGGTTGTAATGCTGAATTACAACAGAGAAGCGGTAGTAGATTAAATGTTTAGAAGATGGACTTCTAGGGAATCAGACATTCTATCATTTAAACTTGTTTAATCTAGATTCTGGTAGTCATAACAATTGCGTACGGTCTGTCACCAACCACATGCTATTGCTAATACCTGTCAATGTAAAGTTACTTAGTAGCATGCGGTTTTGTCACCATCCGCACATGTCTGGATAAACCGTACAAGGTATGGTTTTTACTCCAGTCGGAATCGCATACGGTTTGGCCTTAACCGCACACGCCCTGCACTAGTATCAATGCAATATGAGAGGTGCTAATCCTATTGTAGTGTTGATCACCCCTCGGTCTAATCAACACCCTAACTGAGTAAGTCCCTATTGGTGTACTTAGTACAGTTGTATGAAGATTAATGATAAGTCCTAATTACAAATATTTCACAATACCAATAATCAAGATCA
This sequence comes from Carex rostrata, assembly GCF_964058835.1. Taxonomy (NCBI): domain Eukaryota; kingdom Viridiplantae; phylum Streptophyta; class Magnoliopsida; order Poales; family Cyperaceae; genus Carex; species Carex rostrata. Next base: position 2,928,207 of record NC_135920.1, on the reverse strand, counting down.
CTCCACTACTAATCATGGAATGCAACATTCGTCTGCTAAACCATATCCTAATAGGTTCCTTACTGTAGTTCGAATACAAGCGGGCACCCTCTCAGTTTATTCTACTTGTATCTAAGATACTTATACTCTTAGAATATTGGTTAACCCCCCCCCCCCCCCCCAATAGTATGGATGTAGTGTACATCTCCATGCATACGAGGTCACTTTAATCACACAATAAGCAAGAACATAAGGCATAAAATCTCAGTAAGAATTCAGATCAGAGTGCAATGATAATATAAATAAACAACTATAATAAACTCATAAGAATTCAAGATTATATGTCTTCACCCTAGAAAAGGGTTGCTTAGTCGCTCATGGCGGGTTCAACAACAAAAGAGTGAAAGACATAAAGAAAGAGAGCAGTAGAGAGAGATGGAAGGAAAACACCTATGCTATCTCTTCTCTCATACACTGTTGGGTTTCAGGGTAACCAAAACTCGTTTAGGCTTAAGCTGCGGAAAAAACGTAAAACAAAAATTTTACTTCTAACTTAAGCCAAGGATTAAACGGGGTATATCAGGAAACTTTCCAAGGCGGTCCACCTCCAGTATTCCTTTGGCATCAAAACCCATTTAATCCTTTTACAGATCTATTCCATGATTGATTTCTAAAACTTTAATCTACTTACCAATTAAATAGATTAATATAACATATTTATACCTTGTTTCCAAATAACAGTTGGAATGCAGACCGAGCGAGTAGAGCTACATCATGGGAATGATTCTCCTCGGAGCACCAAATGTATAGTGCCTCTATAGGTTATCCACCAGGACTAACCAGAGAGCGATTTATTTCTTTTGCCAGAAATACCGTAAACCGCGAAATTATGCAAAAACACTATTCACAGGGAAAAGACGAAAACCCGTAAACACGAATTTTCGGTTACTCAGTTTCATCAATAAGTAAAACTAAAATACCGCAAAATTCAGGAAAACACTATTCATTGATCCCGTAAATATACTTCACAACAACCTGCAAGATTATACGTCAACTACGTATAACTTTTTTTTCTCAACCGAAACACTATTTGGGAGAGAAACCGAGAAAGAGAGAAAATACCGATTTGTTTCGACACGAAACGATACGAGTGAATTAGTGGTTTTTCTCTCTACCCCTCCACCCCTATTTATAGGGTTAAGGGTCGGTTGCTAAAAGACCGAAATACCCTCGGGTGGATAAGGATGATGACGTGTCATGCGGATAAGGATGACATGTGAAAAGACCAAAATGCCCTTGGTCGAAATCAATATGTCACACCCCAAATCGCCGGGGTCTGACAGCCTGTCGCGTGTATCTATCAAGCGTCACATATACACGCGAGGCAGTGGATCTTTTATATGCATTACCAATATCCTCATTCGCTGCATCCGAGAAATAAACCTGAAAATAATCGGGAGGGTGGGGGTGAGAATAAATTCTCAGTGCGAAATTTGCCACAGTTTAGATTATTGGACTTGCAATCAAACTCTATATTCAAAAATGAAACCCAAACAATAACAATGCAAACAGATATATATAATCATAAATAACAGAATGCCAATGCTCGACAACAGTTAATCAACCTGAAACACAGTTCACGGAATTTCCAAGATGAATTTCAAACACAACATATATTTTGGCTTAACTCAATTCAATAGGGCTTGTAGCAACTACAGATGTTCTTTCGAGCTGAACCATTATCAAACCCACATCTGTAGGGTTACTGACACCTACAGATGGCCAACCGCTGGACCCTTTATCTGACACCCATCTGCAATCGCTTGGCTTAACAGTTTATTAAGGTCTGGTTCGAATCATATAAAGAAAATCTTCTTTGGAATCATTCCAATAGTCGTAATATTCAATTAACCTTTCCAAATGCATTAACACGTAGGAGAATGCCACCGAGCCACAGACGTTACACAAGTCACCCACGATCTCAAATCACATATCATCACATAACATAATCACCCTCCCTCGTCCCAACCAGTACTGGGAATATCGAGGGCCGTTCACCTAAGGCCATTAGGATCCTGGGAATCCAAGTCAGCATACAGCCCCACTTGGCAAATTCATTGGATCCAAGTTCTTAACTTCGTAAATCCATTCACATACATATCAAATCAAATCGTGGTGACTTTCAATCAAATCAGATCATAATAGATCGACACAACCTACAACCATACCAGCATGCAAATCACTCAAGTCACATCAATTCGAGTTTAATTTGATTGGGCTATGCAAATGCTTTACACAATTCAATGATGCAATCAATGATATTCAACATGACAAACGAATACGCAGTTTAATTCCTGAAAATAAAGTATCAAACAAGTCCAAGAATCCCGCACCTTATTATGACGAGCGTACCGCTTAATTTAAAGATCAGGCGTCTCGAATTGCCTCGCGAAATCTTGCTCGACTGAGCCTACACCTATATTATACGTTTACTTGGTTTAGTTCGGTTACATTATCAAAACTTAAATTCCAAAAGCCGTCTTTTAATTCGTCAATTCTTTTATACCTTTCGACTCATTTATAATCATTTAATTCAAGTCCAATTCCAAATTTACATCTACACATCATGTCATATTCATTTCAATATTACAAGGCTTATGAAATTACAAGTCCAATTCACCTTATTTATCCAATTAACATTCAAAGACCCAATTTACTCAATTATTTCACTTTGGCCCATTTACGTATCAATTATTTTATTCCAATTCAATTTAATTAAAGGCCCATAATTTAGCAAAGGTTTAAGGCTCTAATTAACAATTCACAATTTACTCCAAGTCCATTTATAACATTTCTAATGGATAGGCCGGCCACCATTTCAAACAAATCATTTCTTACATTTTAGTCCCTTTAATTCATACAAATCACAATGGCTATACATTTTACATTTCAGACCCTTAATAAAAATTATTTTGCAATGTGGTACCTGTCAAGTAAGTGTTTGGTAAATTCCGAATCAATACCAGTGATAACACTGGGCAACAACATCACATGGCACAAGCAACAACAGAACCAGCAAAACAGAACAGACCAGGCCAAGCAACAACAAAACCAGCAAAACAGAAAAACAAGGCAACAAGTCAGAGAGCACGGCAACACAGCCACGTGCATTGGCTTGCCGGGAAAATCAACAACCCGAGCAAGCAATCTCAACATATCCAAGATCCGATACAACAGCAATTGAGCGTTCAAAACAGTCACTTAAAAATTACCCAATTTAGGTGTCTCTCTTAACAAGCCGGTTTCAAGGTGTCACGCTTTGCCTTTGGCAACGGTCCAATCAGCAAGCAAAGAGGAAGGAAATGCTTCCTAGCACCGAAATAGCACCAGGGCAGCACCAAGCCGACACCAGCACCACAACGAGCAAGCACCGGGACAGCTCCAAGCCAACACCAGCACCACAACGAGCAAGCACCGGGGCAGCACCACGCCAACACCAAGACAGCACCAAACCAACACCAGCACAACACCGAGAGAGCACCGGGACAGCACCAAGCCGAACCCTAATTTCTAGGGTTTCATGGGAGGGAAGAAGAGGCGGGAAAGAGTGAGAGGGGGCGGGGTTCTAGCGGGTCTGGTGGGTCGGACCGAGAAGGAAAGAGAGAGAGATGGGGCGGCGGGCAGCGGGCTGGCCGTGGCAGCGGCGGAAGGGGAGGGGGCGGGGCCCTGTTTTTGGCGGAGAAGGGAGGAGAGGGGGAGTGGGGGTTGGGGCTGGGGCTCTCACGGGTAGAGAGGAAGAGAGGAGAGTAAGGGGACGGGTCTAGTGGGGTTCGCCGGCGACGGGAGAGGGGAGGGCGGGGCCCTCCTGGCTTTGGCGTAGAAGAGAAAGGGGGGGCGGGCTGGGGGGTCTGTCACGGACAGGGAGGGAGAGGAGAGAAAGAGAGGGAGAGGGGTGTATTAAATGAGGCTGCTTCAAGATCCGTGCTGGATGGAATCCAATGGTCCAAATAATTCAGGATTTCAATATGATCTCATTTGATTGGTTTAAAAATCTGTTTCTCCTATGAATTCGAATCGAAGTTTCGTAAAATTTTGCAATTAATTTCGTATGAATATTTTGTACTTTTATTTCTCTATTCTAATATTCAAATCATTTGGTATTAATTGTACATCTCTATTTATATATATATTTATTTAATTAAACTTCTATAATTCATTAATAAACAAGATTTATAAATTTCATAATTTATGTGTACAAATAATTCGTATTGTTATATTTTAAATCTAGATTTCAACTAGGTCATTTACTTACACGAGTCAATTTATTTCCTTTTCTAAAATTCCATGAACTTGTAACAAATTTTTCTAAGTTATGAATTTACTGAATAGTTACAATTTATCTATAGTGCTATATTTTATTTTATGTTTAAACTCTAAATTTTAATATACATAATTTCATACTTCCTTTATATTTCTAAATTTTAGTTTCGTTTTAGTCGGTCAGAAAATTCCCGAACGATCGTTAAGTTAATTAAACTTTTTATTTAAGCCAAATGATCAATTTAGAAATTTAATCAAGTTTTAAAATTTCGGAATGTAATACAATATCCATATAATTATTCTGAACAATTATATTTCTTGCGGTTGTTGTTTCGGTAACTTTTATACAACGTACCGTGTACGTTTATAAATTAACCGTTGTTTTTGCTTGTCATTTTATATGACATTTATAATTTAATTATAACACGTATAATTAATTATAACCATCTTACTATTGATCATAACCAATTTATAATCAATCACAATAAGATTTTCTGATTAACTCCTATATGGTGTGACCCAATAGGATTTGTGTTATGTTGGTAAATAGAATTAAAACAGTTTTAACTTCTATAATCATGAGAGGCATCTGGCAAAATGCATCATGACCATCCAATTACACAGATGATGCTGTACAGTACAATATCACGATCCAGTAAACAATTTACTTGTGTCAGTTCTTTTGTCACATAGCTATCAGATCAGTTTCAAGGTAGATGTGTGTCATCCTTGCTAACTTAATCTTTTCTTGATCTTGAGCAGATTATCAAATATAATTACTCTTGTAATTATACCGCATGCAGATAATCTAACTCTACCAAGGGGCCCAGTGATGCTATAGCTCGTACAAAAATACGAGGGACAATAGTACTTTTGGTAAACCATCACTTCTTTAGCTAAGCTATACATATGGAAGTGCTACTGTTATGACTACTTTTTACGGACAGCGTTAGATAACACTCACACATACACATCTCTTAGCTAGAACGATGAATACCTCATACTGTAGAACTTTACACTGAATGAAAACATTAATGACACGCACACAATTCTATTCAATGTTTCATTCGAGGTCTGTCAAATACCATGTTCCTAGAACATCTATCTATGTGATTAAAATGACATCTCGTGTCTATGGTTTGTAAAACTTAACCATCTTTTAATCCACATACTAACATAGTAACGGTTAATTAGTGTTCCTGCTAATTACCTCGATTAGTGACTTCTTAAGAATATATATCATCTTAATTATGGAGTTTCACAATTCCAGTCATGAACTCGAAATGATCCATAATCCAATAATATTCAAGGTAACAAAATGATATATAATTAAACATTCAATTCATGAACAAAGCTTTATGATAAATTATCGTATTATTGACTTCTAGATTATTACAAACTAACAAAACTTGACCATCATTTAATCCACGTACTAACCTTATCGTGGTAATTAGTGTTCCTGCTAATTACCTTGGTCAGTGACTTTTTAGAGTATATATCATATATATTATGAAGTTTCACAATTCCAGTCATGAACTCGAAATGATTCATAAATACAATAATACTCAAGGCAACAAAATGATATTAATCATCCAATTCATGAACAAAGCTTTATGATAAATTATCGTATTATTGACTTCTAGATTATTACACTAACATACACGCCATCTTCAAGTCTTTGTACCTTCCTCCTCTTCTAATGGAGACCTTGCTATTATATTGATTTCTCATTTACATAGTCTCCATAAGAGTGAAACCCTAGTTCTAAGTGCTCTCTAATGTATATGTGTCTTCAGATGTTCAGAGATTCGAGAGAGAGATCTTTCCCTGGCGTCCATGCTTGTATAGGCCTTGATTGGGAAGTTAGATCTATAACCGCTGTTCTGGTAGTTTATGCGTGCAGTTGCCTGAGTCGCATGCGGTTTGGATGTAAACCGCACGGATGACATAACCATCTGCGGTAGCACTTCTGGGTCACATGCGGATGAAGACATCCGTACGGCTGAGGCTAAATGTCAGAATTGCATCGTTTTATGGCTGTTTTAGCTCCAATATCATTAAAAATCTGCAATTCTCTAAAATCAAGTGAAATAACAAAAAAGAATATGATTCTCTAAAAAATAAGCAATTGTAACCCGATAAATGACAATAATATAGGCTAAGTGATAGGGAAAATAACAACTTATTTTACCCCTATCAATTGGGGTTGCAACTACGCATCAAATTCTCTTGCCAAATGCAGACATTACTAGAGTGCAACAAAGACCTTCAATTGGAGATTTGTATTAGCATTGCAACTATCCACTTCCCTTGCCATATGAAGAAACAATTAGTGTGATGTAAAGACCTTCAATTGAAGTGTTGTATTAGGGTGGCTACTACCCTCTTATGTTGTCATATGGAGACACTACTAGAGTGCTGCAAAGACCTTCAATTGAAGTATTGTATTAGGGTTACAACTATCATATTCTCTTGTCATATGGAGACACTACTAGAATGCTTCATGACCTTCAATTGGAGTGTTGTATTTGGGTTGCAATAACCTTTTCTATTTCCATCTACAACATTACTATAGTGATGCAAAGACCTTCAATTAGAGAGTTTTATTAGAGTTACAACTACCAATTTCCCTAACCATACGGTGACACTACTAGAGTGTTTCAAAAGGCCTTCAATTAAAGTGTTGTATTAGGTTGCACTACCCTCTTCTATTTCCATTTGACAACACTATAAGAGTGCTGCAAAGACCTTCAATTGGAGTGTTGTATAAGGGTTGCCACTGCCCTCTTCTGTTATCATCTAGAGATACTACTAGAGTGCCGCAAAGACCTTCAATTGGAGTGTTGTATTAGGATTGTAACGACCCTCTCTTGCCATGTGGAGACATTTATAGAGTGCTACAAATAGGGGTGCAAACGGGTCGGATATTACCCATTCGAATCCAGATCTGTATCCGAATTTTTGCAAATTTGGATATTCAAATACGGACAGTTGCAGATTCGGATACGGATACGGGTTGAGTTTTGGAATCGGATACGGATACAGATAATTATCTAGATCTGGATATTTTAATTTTTCGGATATCCGGATATGTTAAGATTTGAGAGAATTTTTTTGTGTCTATTTATCTTTTGTATTAGAATATCTTTAAAGAGTATCTTTTGTGTTGGTATTTTTAATTAAAGTTATAGTTATGTTGGTGAATTTTAGTTAATCAGATATATATTTTGTAATGGTGTAACAAGTTAATTAGATATATATTTTGAATTAGAAATTCGAATCTGTATTCGTATCTGAAAATATCTGATCTGTATTTGTATCCGTTTAATATCCAATCTGTATCTGTATCCAATTACTATCTGATCCGTATCCATATCTGAAAAAAATACGGATATAGATATGGGTTGAGCACTATCCGATCCGTATCTGATTCATTTGCACCCCTTGCCTACAAAGACCTTCCATTAGAGTTTGTATAAGGGTTGCAACTACCTTATTCTCTTTTCATCTTACGACACTATTAGAGTGTTGCAAAGATATTCAATTGAAGTGGTATTCGAGTTGCAACTACCCTCTTCTCTTTCTATACAATGACACTGCTAGAGTGTTTCAAAAACCATCAATCAGAGTGTTTTATTAGGGCTGAAACTACCCTCTTCTCTTGCCATGTTGGAGGTACTACTAGTGTGCTACAAAGACCCTCAACTGGAGTGTTGTATTGGAGTTGCAACTACCCTCTTCTGTTGTCATTTGCAGACATTACTAGAGTGTAGCTAAGACCTTCAATTGGAGAGTTGTATTAGCGTGACAACTATCCATTTTCCTTATTATATGGAGAAACTATTAGTGAGCTGTAAAAACCTTCAATTGGAGTGTTGTATTAAGGGTGCAACTTACCTCTTATGTTGTCATATGAAGACACTACTAGAATGCTTCAAAGACCTTCAATTGGAGTGTTGTATTTAGGTTACAACTACCATTTTCTATTGCCATCTATAGATATTACTAGAGTGCTGTAAAAACATTCAATTGAAGAGTTTTATTAGGGTTGCAACTATCTACTTTCCTAACCATATGGAGACACTACTAGAGTACTGCAAAGACCATCAATTAGAGTGTTGTATTGGGGTTGTAACTACCCTATTCTCTTTTCTTTTTGACGACACTATTAGAGTGCTACAAAGACCTTCAATAGAGTGTTGTATAAGAGTTGCAACTACCATATTCCCTTGTCATCTAAAGACACTACTAGAGTGCTGCAAAGACTTTCAATTGGAGAGTTGTATTAGGTGAGCAACTACACACTTCTCTTGCCATGTGGAGACACTACTATCCATGTAATACGATTCATTTGAAAGATGGTGAAATGGGAGACGCGCGAGACTTAAAATCTCATGCTAAAGAGTGTGGAGGTTTGAGTCCTCTTCAAGGCATAATATTTAGCTCATTGAATGAGCATTCTCAATAGCAGATTTCAGATTTAATCAATAGTGATATAAAGAGTATCTTATATGTGTATACAAAGTATTCTGGTGATCTCCACAGTCCAAGTCTGAGATCTTGGAATTGGAATAAGTTTGTCAGCAAATCACAAAATCTCGGTGAGTAGTCCATTTAGAAATCATCCGCCCCATAACAGCCCTTTCGAGTATATGATTCAATAGGACTTTCTAAAGAGGTCCATCTTTGCCTGCTAGATAAGATAATATCAAGTTACAAATTCTGTCTCGTCAGTACATGTATTTCTATTACTATCTCATTCATAAATAAGAATGAAGTCTTTAATGTTAGGGTTACCATTATCCCTATTTTTTTTTTGCAAAATAAGGACATATAATGAATAAAATATCTTTTATTTTTTCTCAAAATAAGGAGAAAAAAAGAATTCGTTCAGCTATTATGTTCGTTTCTATTTGGTTTATGGAATCATTTTGTTCTATTTTTTATTATGTTTTGCTCATTTTGGTTTGAAGATTTTATATCGTGGAATTTGATTCTTACTTTGACGCTTTCTACAAAGACTTTCAATTGAAGTATTTTTGTAGGGTTGCCACCACCCTCTTCTTTAGCCATGTGGAAAAATTACTAGTTTGCTGCAAAGACCTCCAATTACAGTGTTGTCTTAAAGTTGCAACTACCCTATTCCGTTGCCATCTGGAGAAACTACTTGTGTTGTAGAGATCTTTAATATGAGTGTTGTATTAAGGTTGCAACTATCATATTCCATTGCCATCTGGACACACTACTAGAGTGCTGCAAAGACATTCAATTGGAGTGTTGTATTAGGGTTGCAACGACCCTATTCACTTGCAATGTGGAGACACTAATAAAGTGTTGGAAAGACCTTCAATTGGAATATAGTAGGGTTGCAACCACCATCTTCTCTTGCCATCCGAATACACTACTAGTGTTCTGCAAACACCATCAATAGGAGTGTTGTATTAGGGTTGCAACCACCCTCTTCTGTTGTCATTTGGAGACACTACTAGAGTGTTGCAAATACCTTCAAGTGGAGTGTTATATTTGTGTTGCCACTACCCTCTTCTTTTTCCATATGAAGACACTACAAGAGTGTTACATAGCCCTTCAATTGGAATGTTATAATAGTTTGCAACTACCCTCTTCTCTTTCCATCTGATGAAACTATTAGAGTGTGGCAAAGACATTCAACTGGAGTGTATTATTAGGGTTGAAACTACCATCTTCTCTCTTTATATGGTGACACAATTAGAGTGTTTAATAAATCTTCAATTAGAGTGTTATATTAGGATTGCAACAACCCTCTTCTCTTTTGGAGACACTACTAGAATGCCTCAAAGACCTTCAATTGGACGGTTGTATTTGGGTTGCAACCACTCTTTTCTCTAGCCATATGCATACATTACTAAGGTACTGTAAAGACCTTCAATTAGAGAGTTTTATTAGGGTTGCAACTACCCACTTCCTTAACCATATGGAGACAACTAGAGTGCTACAAAGACCTTCAATTGGGGTGTTGTATTATCATTGCAACTACCCTCATCTCTTTCCATATAATGACACTATTAGTGTGCTGCAAAGACATTCAATTGGAGAGTTGCATTAATGTTGCAACTACCCTTTGCTCTCTACACGGTGACACAACTAGAGTGTTGTATAAGGGTTGCAAGTATCCTCTTCTTTGCCATCTAGAGGACACTACTTGTGTGTTGCAAAGATTTTCAATTGGAGTGCTGTATTAGGTTTGCAACTAGAGTGCTCCAAAGATGTTCAATTGGAGTGCTGTATTAGGATTGCAACAACCTTATTCTCTTGCTATGTAGAGACACTAATAAAGTCCTGTAAAGACCTTCAATTAGAGTGTTGTATAAGGGTTACAACCACCTTCTCTTGCCATCAGAAGACACTACTAGTGTGCTGCAAAGACATTCAATTGCAGTGTTGTATTAGGGTTGCAACAACCCTCTTCTCTCTCCATCTCATGAAGATATTAGAGTGTTGCAAAGGCATTTAATTGGAGTGTTATATTAGGGTTGCAACCATCTTCTTCTCTCTCTATACGGTAATAAATTAGAGTGTTTCAAAAACCATCAATTGAAATGTTGTATTAGGGTTGCAACAGCCCTCTTCTCTTGCCATCTGAAGACACTACTGGAATGCTTCACAGACCTTCAATTGGAGTGTTGTATTAGGGTTGCAACTACCTCTCTTTCTATACGGTGACACTACTAGAGTGTTTTAAAATCCTTCAATTAGAGTGTTGTGGGTTGTAACTACCCTCTTCTCTTGCCATGTTGAAGACACTACTAGTGTGTTTCAAAAACCTTCAATTGAAGTGTTGTATTGGGATTGTAACTACCATCTTCTATTACAATCTGCAGACATTACTAGAGTGCTGCAAAGACCTTCAATTGGAGAGTTTTATTAGGGTTGCAACTACCTACTTCCCTAACCAGGTGGATACATTACTGCTGCAAAGACCTTCCACTGGAGTGTTGTATTATGCTTGCAACTACCCTCATATATTTACATATAAAGACACTATTAACGAGTCACAAACACCTTCAATTAGAATATTATAATAGGTTAGCAACTAAACTCATATCTTACCATCTAATGACACTATTAGTGTGCTGCAATGACATTCAAATGGAGTATTGCATTAGGGTTACAACTACCCTATGCTCTCACTATACGGTGACACTACTAGAGAGTTTTAAAAGACTTCAATAACAATGTTGCATTAGGGTTGCAACTATTCTATTCCTTTGCCACCTGGAGACACTACTAGAGTACTGCAAAGACGTTCAATTGGAGTGTTGTATTAGGATTAAAACAACTCTATTCTCTAGCCAAGTGGGGACACTAATTGAGTGCCGCAAAGACTCCAAATGATGGTGTTTGGAGTACTCTAGTATTGTCCCTATATGACAAGTTAATAGGGCATTTACAACCCTAATATAATACCCCAATTGAAGGTGTTTGGAGCACTCTAGTAGTGTCTCTATATGGAAAGATAATAGAGCATTTATAACCATAATACAACACTCCAATTAAATGTGTTTGGAGCACTCTAGTAGTGTCTCTTTATGGCAAGATAATAGGGCATTTATAACCAAAATACAACACTCCAGTTGACGGTGTTTGGAGCATTCCAGTAGTGTCTCTATATGGCAAGATAATATGGCATTTACAACCCTAATACAACACTCGAATTGATGGTGTTTGGAGCACTGCAAGATAATAAGACATTTACAAACCTAATGCAACACTCCAGTGGAAGGTGTTTGGAGCACTCTAGTAGTGCCTCTATATGGCAAGTTAATAGGGCATTTACAACCCTAATACAACACTCCAATGGAAGGTCTTTGGAGCACTTTAGCAGTGTCTCTATATGGCAAGATAATAGGGCATTTACAACCCTAATACAACACTCCAATTGAAGGAGTTTGGAGCACTCTAGTAGTGTCTATATGACATGATAATAGGGCATTTACAATCCTAATACAACACTCCAATTGAAAGTGTTTATAGCACTCTAGTAGAGTCTCAATTTGGCAAGATAATAGGGCATTTACAACCGTCATACAGGCACTTCAATTGAAGGTGTTTGGAGCACTCAAGTAGTGTCCCAATATGGCAAGATAATTGCTCATTTAAAACACTAATACAACACTCAAAATGATAGTGTTTGGATCACCCTAGTAGTGTCTAAATATGGCAAGTTAATAGGGCATTTACAACCCTAGTACAACACTCCAATTGAAGGTGTTTGGAGCACTCTAGTAGTGTCTCTATATGGCAAGATAATAGGGCATTTACAACCCTAATACAACACTCGAATTGATGGTGTTTCGAGCACTCTAGTAGTATCCCTATATGGTAAGATAATAGGGCATTTATAACCTTAATACAACACTCCAATTGAAGGTGTTTGGAGCAATCTAGTAGTGGCTCTTTATGGCAAGATAATAGGACATTTACAACCCAAATACAACAATCCAGTTGAAAGTGTTTATAGCACTCTAGTAGAGTCTCAATTTGGCAAGATAATAGGGCATTTACAACCGTCATACAGCACTTCAATTGAAGGTGTTTGGAGCACTCAAGTAGTGTCCCAATATGGCAAGATAATTGCTCATTTAAAACACTAATACAACACTCGAAATGATAGTGTTTGGATCACCCTAGTAGTGTCTGCATATGGCAAGTTAATAGGGCATTTACAACCCTAGTACAACACTCCAATTGAAGGTGTTTGGAGCACTCTAGTAGTGTCTCTATATGGCAAGATAATAGGGCATTTACAACCCTAATACAACACTCGAATTGATGGTGTTTCGAGCACTCTAGTAGTATCCCTATATGGTAAGATAATAGGCCATTTATAACCTTAATACAACACTCCAATTGAAGGTGTTTGGAGCAATCTAGTAGTGGCTCTTTATGGCAAGATAATATGACATTTACAACCCAAATACAACAATCCAGTTGAAGGTAATTGGAGCATTCTAGTAATGTCTCTATACTGGAAGATAATAGGGCATATACAACGACAACACTCGAATTGATGCTGTTTGGAGCACTCCAGTAGTGTCTCTATATGACAAGATAATAGGGCATTTATAACCTTAATACAACACTCAAATTGAAAGTGTTTCGTTCACTCTAGTAGTGGCTCTTTATGGCAAGATAATAGGGCATTTATAACCCAAATACAACAATCCAGTTGAAGGTGTTTCGAGCATTCTAGTAGTGTCTCTATACTGCAAGATAATAGGGCACATACAACCCTAATACAACACTCGAATTGATGCGGTTTTGACCATTCTAGTAGTATCTCTATATGGCAAGATAATAGGGCATTTATAACCTTAATACAACACTCTAATTGAAGGTGTTTGGAGCACTCTAGTAGTCTCTCTTTATTGCAAGATAATAGGGCATTTATAACCCAAATACAACACTCCAATTGAAGGTGTTGGGAGCACTCTAGTAGTGGCTCTTTATGGCAAGATAATAGGGCATTTATAACCCAAATACAACACTCCAATTGAAGGTGTTGGGAGCACTCTAGTACTGGCTCTTTATGGGAAGATAATAGGGCATTTACAACCTTAATACAACACTCCAATTGAAGGTGTTTGGATCACTCGAGTAGTGTCTCTGTATGGCAAGATAATTGGGTATTTACAACCCCAATACAACACTCCAATTGAAGGTGTTTGGAGCACTCTAGTAGTCTCTTTTTATTGCAAGATAATAGAGCATTAATAACCCAAATACAACTCTCCAATTTAAGGTGTTGGGAGCACTCTAGTAGTGGCTCTTTATGACAAGATAATAGGGCATTTACAACCTTAATACAACACTCAAATTGAAGATGTTTGGGGCACTCTTGTAGTGTCCCTATATGGCAAGATAATAGGGCATTTATAACCTTAATACAACACTCAAATTGATGGTGTTTGGAGCAATCTGGTAGTGGCTCTTTATGGCAAGATAATAGGGCATTTACAACCCTAATACAACACTCGAAATGAAGGTGTTTGGAGCACTCTATTAGTGTGTCTATGTGGCAAGTTAATAGGGCATTTACAACCCTAATACAACACTCCAATTGAAGGTGTTTGGAGCACTCTAGTACTGTTTCTATATGGCCAGATAATTGGGCATTTACAACCCTACAACACTCCAAATGAAGGTGTTTCGAGCACTCTATTAGTTTGTATATATGGCAAGTTAATAGGGCACTTACAACCCTAATATAACACTCCAATTGAAGGTATTTGGAGCACTCTAGTAGTCTATCTACATGAAAACATAATAGGGCATTTATAACAGTCCAATTGAAGGTTTTTCGAGAAATCTTGGAGTGTCTCTATATGGGTAGGTAATAAGGCATTTACAGCCCTAATACAACACTCGAATTGATGTTGTTTGGAGCAATCTAGTAGTGTCTCTGTATGGAAAGATAATAGGGCATTTATAACCTTAATACAAAACTCCAATTGAAGGTGTTTGGAGCACACTAGTAGTCTTTCTTTATTGCAAGATAATAGGGCATTTATAACCCAAATACAACACTCCAATTGAAGGTGTTTGGAGCACTCTAGTAGTGGCTCTTTATGGCAAAATAATGGGGCATTTACAACCTTAATACAACACTCCTATTGAAGGTGTTTCGAGCACTCGAGTAGTGTCTCTGTACGGCAAGATATTTGGGCATTTACAACCCCAATACAACACTCGAAATGATGGTGTTTGGAGTACCCTAGCAGTGTCTGCATATGGCAAGTTAAGAGGGCATTTACAACCCTAATACAAGACTCCAATTGAAGGAGTTTGGAGCACTCTAGTAATGTCTCTATATAGCAAGATAATAGGGCATTTACAACCCTAATACAACACTCGAATTGATGGTGTTTGGAGCACTCTAGTAGTGTCCCTATATGGCAAGATATTAGGCCATTTATAACCTTAATACAACACCCGAATTGAAGGTGTTTCAAGCAATCTAGTAGTGGCTCCTTATGTCAAGATAATAGGGCATTTACAACCCAAATACAAGAATCCAGTTGAAGGTGTTTGGAGCATTATAGTAGTGTCTCTATACTGCAAGATAATAGGGCATATACAACCATAATACAATACTCGAATTGATGTTGTTTGGAGCACACTAGTAGTGTTTCTATATGCCAAGATAATAGGGCATTTTTAACCTTAATACAACACTCGAATTGATGGTGTTTGGAGCACTCTAGTAGTGTCTCAATATTATTCCATTTTTAACCTATGAATCTATATTATTCCATTTCAATCTCTTCACGATACCTCCCAAGGAAAATCCCCAATTGGATCCAAAATTGACGGGTTAGTGTAAGCTTATCCATGCGGTTATGCACTCTTGAAAAGGAATCAACTTTCTGAAAGATCCTGGCTTTTGTGCTTTGGTGAGTTGTGCTAGATCCTTTCAATGACCTATGTTGTGTTGATCGTGGTTCAAACCAAAATGAGTAAAATAAAAAATAGAACAAAATGATTCCATAAATCGAATAGAAAGGAACATACCAATTCTTTTTTCATAGGACATTTACAACCCTAATACAACACTCCAACTGAAGGTGTTCTTAGCACTCGAGTAGTGTCCCAATCTGGCAAGATAATTACTCATTTACAACACTCCAAATGAAGGTGTTTGGAGCACTCTAGTAGTGTCTCTATTTGGCAAGTTAATAGGGCATTTACAACTCTAATACAACACTCCAATTGAAGGTGTTTGGAGCACTTTAGCAGTGTCTCTCTATGTCAAGATAATCGGGCATCTACAACCCTAATACAATACTCCAATTGAAGGTGTTTGGAGCACTCTTGTAGTGTCTCTATATGGCAAGATAATAGGTCATTTGCAACCGTAATACAACACTTGAATTGAAGGTATTTGGAGCACTCTTGTAGTGTCTCTATACGGTAAGATAATATGGCCTTTACAACCCTAATACAACACTCCATTTGATGGTGTTTGGATCACTCTAGTAGTGTCTCGATATGGAAAGATAATAGGACATTTACAAACTTAATACAACACTCCAATTGAAGGTGTTTGGAGCACTCTAGTAATGTCTCTGTATGGCAAGATAATTGGGCATATAAACCGTAATACAACACTCCAAATGAAGGTGTTTGGAGCACTCTATTAGTGTCTCTATATGGCAAGTTAATAAGACACAACCCAAATACAACACTCCAATTGAAGGTGTTTCGAGCACTCTAATAGTGTCTCTATACGACAAGATAATAGGGCATTTACAACCCTAATACAACACTTCAATTGGTGGTGTTTGGAGATCTCTAATAGTGTCTCTATACGGCAAGATAATAGGGCATTTACAACTGAAATACAACACTCGAATTGAAGGTGTTTGGAGCACTCTAGTACTGTCTCTATATGGCAAGATAATTGGGCATTTACAACCCTAATACAACACTTCAAATGAAGGTGTTTGGAGCACTCTATTAGTGTCTCTATATGACAAGTTAATAGGGCAATTACAACCCTAATACAACACTCCAATAGAAGGTGTTTGGAGCACTCTAGTAGTGTCTCGATATGGCAAGATAATAAGGCATTTACAACCCTAATACAACACTCGAATTGATGGTGTTTGGAGCACTCTAGTAGTGTCCCTATATGGCAAGATATTAGGCCATTTATAACCTTAAAACAACACTCGAATTGAAGGTGTTTCAAGCAATCTAGTAGTGGCTCCTTATGTCAAGATAATAGGGCATTTACAACCCAAATACAACAATCCAGTTGAAGGTGTTTGTAGCACTCTAGTAGTGTCTCGATATGGCAAGATAATAGGTCATATACAACCCTAATACAACACTCGAATTGATGGTGTTTGGAGCATTCTAGTAGTGTCCCAATATGGCATGATAATAGGACATTTATAACCTTAATACAACACTCGAATTGAAGGTCTTTGGAGCAATCTAGTAGTGGCTCCTTATATAATAGGGCATTTACAACCCAAATACAACAATCCAGTTAAAGGTGTTTGGAGCATTCTAGTAGTGTCTCTATACTGCAAGATAATAGGGCATATACAACACTAATACAACACTCGAATTGATGCTGTTTGGAGCAGTCTAGTAGTGCCTCTATATGGCAAGATAATAGAGCATTTCAACCTTAATACAACACTCCTATTGAAGGTGTTTGGGACACTCTTGTTGTGTCTCTATATGGCAAGATAATTGGGCATTTACAAACCTAATACAACACTCCAATTGAAGGTGTTTGGTGCACTCGAGTAGTATCTCTATATGGCAAGATAATTGGGCATTTACACACCTCATACAACACTCCAATTGAAGGTGTTTGGAGCACTCGAGTAGTGTCTCTATATGGCAAGATAATTGGGCATTTACAAACCTAATACAACACTCGAATTGAAGGTGTTTGGAGCACTCGAGTAGTGTCTCTATATGGCAAGATAATTGGGCATTTACAAACCTAAGACAACACTCCAATTGAAGTTGTTTGGAGCACTCGAGTAGTGTCTCTATATGGCAAGATAATTGGGCTTTTACAAACCTAATACAACACTCCAATTGAAGGTTTTTGGAGCACTCTTGTAGTGTCTCTATATGGCAAGATAATACAGCATTTATATCCTTAATACAACACTGCAATTGAAGGTGTTTGGTGCACTCTAGTAGTGGCTCTTTATGGTAAGATATTAGGGCATTTATTACCCAAATACAAAACTCCAATTGAAGGTGTTTGGAGCACTCTAGTAGTGGCTCTTTATGACAAGATAATTGGGCATTTACAACCCAAATACAACAATCCAGTGGAAGGTGTTTGGAACATTCTAGTAGTGTTTCTATAGTGCAAGATAATAGGGCATCTACAACCCTAATACAACACTCGAATTGATGGTGTTTTGAGCACTCTAGTAGTGTCCCTATATGGCAAGATAATAGGGCATTTATAACCTTAATACAACACTCGAATTGAAGGTGTTTGGAGCAATCTAGTAGTGGCTCCTTATGTCAAGATAATAGGGCATTTACGACCTTAATACAACACTCCTATTGAAGGTGTTTGGGACACTCTTGTAGTGTCTCAATATGGCAAAATAATTGGGCATTTACAAACCTAATACAACACTCCAATTGAAGGTGTTTGGACCACTCTAGTAGTGTCTCGATATGGAAAAATAATTGGGCATATACAACCGTAATACAACACTCCAAATGAAGGTGTTTGGAGCACTCTATTAGTGTCTCTATATGGCAAGTTAATAGGACACTTACAACCCTAATACAACACTCCAATTGAAGGTGTTTAGAGCACTCTAATAGTGTCTCTATACGGCAAGATAATAGGGCATTTACAACCCTGATACAACACTTCAATTGATGGTGTTTGGAGATCTATAATAGTGTCTCTATACGGCAAGATAATAGGGCATTTACAACCCTAATACAACACTTGAATTGAAGGTGTTTGGAGCACTCTAGTACTGTCTCTATATGGCAAGATAATTGAGCATTTACAACCCTAATACAACACTTCAAATGAAGGTTTTTGGAGCACTCTATTAGTGTCTCTATATGGCAAGTTAATAGGGCAATTAAAACCCTAATACAACACTCCAATTGAAGGTGTTTGGAGCACTCTAGTTGTGTCTCTTTATGGCAAGATAATAGGACATTTACAACCTTAATACAACACTCATATTGAAGGTGTTTGGAGCACTTGAGTAGTGTCTCTGTACGGCAAGATAATTGGGCATTTACAACCCCAATACAACACTCGAAATGATGGTGTTTGGAGCACCCTAGCAGTGTCTGCATATGGCAAGTTAATAGGGCATTTACAACCCTAATACAACACTCCAATTGAAGGTGTTTGGAGCACTCTAGTAATGTCTCTATATAGAAAGATAATAGGGCATTTACAACCCTAATACAACAATCGAATTGATGGTGTTTGGAGCACTCTAGTAGTGTCCCTACATGGCAAGATATTAGGGCATTTATAACCTTAATACAACACTCGAATTGAAGGTGTTTGCAGCAATCTAGTAGTGGCTCCTTATGTCAAGATAATAGGGCATTTACAACCCAAATACAACAATCCAGTTGAAGGTGTTTGGAGCATTCTAGTAGTGTCTCTATACTGCATGATAATAGGGCATTTACAACCCTAATACAACACTCGAATTGAAGGTGTTTGGAGCAATCTAGTAGTGGCATCTTATGTCAAGATAATAGGGCATTTACAATCCAAATACAACAATCCAGATGAAGGTGTTTGGAGCATTATAGTAGTGTCTCTATACTGCAAGATTATAGGGCATATACAACCCTAATAAAACACTCGAATGGAAGGTGTTTGGAGCACTCTAGTACTTTCTCTATATGGCAAGATAATTGGGCATTTACAACCCTAATACAACACTTGAATTGAAGGTGTTTGGAGCACTCTAGTACTGTCTCTATATGGCAAGATAATTGGGCATTTACAATCCTAATACAACACTTCAAATGAAGGTGTTTGGAGCACTCTAGTAGTGTCCCTATATGGCAAGATATTAGGGCATTTATAACATTAATACAACACTCGAATTGAAGGTGTTTGGAGCAATCTAGTAGTGGCTCCTTATGTCAAGATAATAGGGCATTTACAACCCAAAAAGAACAATCCAGTTGAATGTGTTTGGAGCATTCTAGTAGTGCCTCTATACTGCAAGATAATTGGGCATATACGACCCTAATACAACACTCGAATTGATGCTGTTTGGAGCAGTCTAGTAGTGTCTCTATATGGCAAGATAATAGGGCATTTATAACCTTAATACAACACTTCAATTGAAGGTGTTTGGAGCACTCTAGTAGTCTCTCTTTATGGCAAGATAATAGGGCATTTATAACTCTAATACAACACTCCAATTGAAGTTGTTTGGATGACTCTTCTCGTGTCTCAATATGGAAAGATAATTGCTCATTTACAACACTAATACGACACTTCAAATGAAGGTGTTTGGAGCAATCTAGTAGTGTCTCTATTTGGCAAGTTAATATGGCATTTACAACCCGAATACAACGCTCCAATTGAAGGTATTTGGAACACTCTAGTAGTGTCTCTATATGTCAAGATAATCGGGCATTTACAACCCTAATACAACACTCCAATTGAAGGTGTTTGGACCACTCTTGTAGTGTCTCTATATGGCAAGATAATAGGGCATTTGCAACCGTAATACAACACTTCAATTGAAGGTGTTTGGAGCACTGTTGTAGTGTCTTTAGACGGTAAGATAGTAGGGCATTTACAACCCTAATACAACACTCCAATTGATGGTGTTTGGACCATTCTAGTTGTGTCTCGATATGGAAAGATAATAGGACATTTACAAACTTAATACAACACTCCAATTGAAGGTGTTTGGAGCACTCTAGTACTGTTTCTATATGACAAGATAATTGGGCATTTATTGTTAGTGTAATAATCTAGAAGTCAATAATGTTCACACAAAAGCGTGCACACAAAGTTTCAGGTACAGCTAGTTGTACCCTTTTAAACTGTGATTGAACTTTCGTATTAGGTTGCAAGTGCACAACCTTTGTCTAATAGTACAATCAGGTATCGATCCTCAGGGACGGTACAATTCGAGTCTAGATCACTACTTATCCTAGTTAGGTACTAGAAGTGAAGAGTTTGGTTTGAATTCGTTTCAATTTTCTAAATTCAATAACAGAGGATAATAGAAAATAAATGTTGGTTCAAATTGATTTAAAATAAGTTTCCAGGGTTTCAGATTTCATCCTCAACCTTGCCTCTCTGGACCCTCACGCGACTCGCATGCTCTCGCATGCGACCCGTGTGACGCGACCCGCATGGTCTCCCATGCGACTCGCGTGGTCCTCGAGTGAATGCAGCATTGCACCTGTTTCTGAGTTATTCACTTGTGCAAGGTTCTACTGACCGTACCTAAAGTTTCTGAGCCTCAACTCTCATTTATTAGCACCAGAAACCTAGTAAGGAATTGCAATTTCACCTTCTTAGATCTACAACCTCAAACTTTCATTTACAAGTGTTCAATCTAAGTCATTTGATAGGTTTGCTAAAGGCATCCACTATCTCTCAATAGATGGAAATCTTACCTTTCGGTTCAATTGATCTATCTTTTCAGATCCAAGACCTACCTCAAGTACTTGATCAAATTGCAAGAAACATCAAGGTCTCAATATTAGAAGAAATGCAAGAAACATTCAACAATAGACAACAAGATTCAATCAAACAATCACAATCAAGCAATGGAAGAATAATACTCAATCAAATGAACACAAGAACAACTCAAATTCAAATTCAATACATCACAATCAAGGTTTTAGATTACATCAACCCTAGAAACAAGATAGATCTACTCAAGCATCATAAGAGAAGAGATGAGAGGAGAGATCATGATAAAACCAAATGAAGCAATCTAGCAAGAATCTTCACTCCTTCTTCTCTTTCTTGAACAATACTCCAAGGATCTTGAGGTTTTGAATCTTCAAATTCGGAACTCCCTCTCTGGCAGCAGGGGTGGCCTATTTATAGGCTTTTTAAAACGAGTGCTTCAATTCTGGACCTTTCCTGTCTGCTCTGGAAGCTCGCGATGCGACCAGCGTCAGGTCTGATGCTACCCGCATCGACTCTGATGAGGGTCGCGTCAGATGTGATGAGGGTCGCGTGAAGAGTCTCAGAATTCAGTAACTTCCCTGATTTCGCTCGTTTTCTGCTAAATAAGAATGAAATCACAGCAGTACCACATTCTATGGATATTCAATGTAAAATACGCGATTTGGTGGTTTAAAACGCAGATTTTGGTACAGGAATTGGTCGGAACAATAGATCAAATATGGAGATATCAAATAATACGATAATTGATTATATAAAGCTTTGTTCATGAATTGGATGATTAATATCATTTTGTTGCCTTCAGTATTATTGTATTTGTGAATCATTTCGAGTTCATGACTGGAATTGTGAAACTTCATAATATAGATGATATATACTCTAAAAAGTCACTGACCAAGGTAATTAGCAGGAACACTAATTACCACGATAAGGTTAGTATGTGGATTAAATGATGGTCAAGTTTTACAGACCATAGACAAGGAGTTGTCATTTTAATCACATAGATATATGTTCCAGGAACATGATATCTGACAGACCCCGAATGAAACATTATACGGAATTGTGTTCGTGTCATTAATGCTTTCATTCAGTGTTAAGTTCTAAAGTATGAGGTATTCATCTTTCCTACTAAGAAATGTATATGTGTGATTGTCATCAAACGCTGTCGGTAAAATGCAGTTATAACGGTAGCTCTTCGGTATACATGGCTTAGCTGAGGTAGTGATGGTTTACCAAAAGTACTATTGTCCCTCGTATCTCTATACAAGCTATAGCATCACTGGGCCCCTTGATAGAGTAAGATTATCAGCGCGCGGTATGATTACAAGAGTAATCATATTTGATAATCTGCTCAAGATCAAGAAAAGATTAAGTTTACAAGGATGACACACACCTACCTTGAAACTAATCTGATAGTTATGTGACAAAAGAACTGACACAAGTAAATTGTTTACTGGATCGTGATATTGTACTGTACAGCATCATCTGTGTAATTGGATGGTCATGATGCGTTTTGCCAAATGCCTCTCATGATTATAGAAGTTAAAACAGTTTTAATTCTATTTACCAACATAACACAGATCCTATTGGGTCACACTATATAGAAGTTAATCGGAGAATCTTATTGTGATTGATTATAAATTGGTTATGATCAATAGTAAGATGGTTATAATTAATTATATGTGTTATAATTAAATTATAAATGTCATATAAGATGACAAGCAAAAACAACGGTTAATTTATAAACGTACACGGTACGTTGTATAAAAGTTACCGAAACAACAACCGCAAGAAATATAATTGTTCAGAATAATTATATGGATATTGATTTCGGCCAAGGGCATTTTTGTCTTTTCACATGTCATCCTTATCCGCATGACACGTCATCAGTCTTATCCGCATGACACGTCATCATGACATGTCATCATCCTTATCCACCCGAGGGTATTTCGATCTTTTGGCAACCGACACTAAACCCTATAAATAGGGGTGGAGGGGTAGAGAGAAAAACCACTAATTCACTCGTATCGTTTCGTGTCGAAACTAATCGGTATTTTCTCATTCTCGGTTTCTCTCCCAAATAGTGTTTCGGTTGAGAAAAGAAAGTTATACGTAGTTGACGTATAATCTTGCGGGTTGTTGTGAAGTATATTTACGGGATCGATGAATAGTATTTTCTCGAATTTCGCAGTATGTCAGTTTTGCTTATTTGTGAAACTGAGTAACCGAAAATTCATGTTTACGGGTTTTCATCTTTTTCTCTGTGAATAGTGTTTTTGCAGAATTCCGCGGTTTATAGTATTTCTGGCAAAAGAAATAAACTGCTCTCTGGTTAGTCCTGGTGGATAACCTATAGAGGCACCATACGTTTGGTGCTCCGAGGAGAATCATTCCCGTGATGTAGCTCTACTCGCTCGGTCTGCATTCCAACTGTGATTTGGAAACAAGGTATAAATATGTTATATTAATCTATTTAATTGGTAAGTAGATTAAAGTTTTAGAAATCAATAATGGAGTAGATATGTAAAAGGATTAAATTGGGTTTTGATGCCAAAGGAATACTGGATGTGGACCGCCTTGGAAAGTTTCCTGACATACCCTGTTTAATCCTTGGCTTAAGTTAGAAGTAAAATTTTTGTTTTACGTTCTTTTCGCAGCTTAAGCCTAAACGGGTTTTGGTTACCCCGAAACCCAACATTTACAACCCTAATACAACACTCGAAATGAAGGTGTTTGGAGCACTCTATTAGTGTCTCTATATGGCAAGTTAATAGGGCACTTACAACCCTAATACAACACTCCAATTGAAGGTGTTTAGAGCACTCTAATAATGTCTCTATATGGCAAGATAATAGGGCATTTACAACCATAATACAACACTCCAATTTATGGTGCTTGGAGATCTCTAATAGTGTCTCTATACGGCAAGATAATAGGGCATTTACAACCCTAATACAACACTCCAAATGAAGGTGTTTGGAGCACTTTAGTAGTGTCTCTATATGGCAAGATAATCGGGCATTTACAACCCTAATACAACACTCCAATTGAATACGTTTGGAGAACTCTAGTAGTGTCTCTATATGGCAAGATAATATGACATTTACAACTCCAATACAACACTCCAGTTGATGGTGTTTGGAGCACTCTAGTAGTGTCTCTATTTGGCAAGATAACAGGATATTTACAACCCTAATAAAACACTCCAATTGAAGTTGTTTGGAGCACTTTAGCAGTGTCTCTATATAGCAAGATAAACGAGCATTTACAACCCTAATACAACACTCCAATTGAAGGTGTTTGGAGAACTCCAGTAGTGTTTCTATATGGCAAGATAATAGTGTTGTATTTGGGTTGAAACTGCCATCTTATCTTGTCATCTGCAATTATTACTTGAGTACTACAAAGACTTTCAATTGGAAAGTTTTATTAAGGTGGCAACTATCCAGTTCCCTTGTCATATGGAGATGCAAATAGATAATACGTATCATTTAGCCGAATAAAATGCTCTAACACCAATGAGTAGATCTTCGTGAGTAGATTTTTCGATCTCTTGTTCACATGGAATTGTCAATTAATCAATATTCATCTATTAAAAAAAATGAAAATAAATAAAGCAAAAAAATCAAATGACCTCTTAAAATATTGTAGATTTATTTTTATTATTGTGCTAGACTTTCAAGCATCAAAATTTAATTAAATTTGCTTAAAAAAAGTTTCGTCTGATGAGGGAAACTAAAACTTGTTACCTTCGAAAATAAAATTAGTTAAATATTTTAAATTACTTTTCTAGCAGCAGCATTTTTTTTGTTCAGCCCAAAAAACCAATTAGGATGGCGGCCTATTAAAGAAAGAGTTATGAATTGATTATAAATGGTAAAATCTACAACCAGCCAGCAGATGACCGATTCAGATTCTTCATGTATTATATCAAGGGAATCAAAATATTATTCATCAAACTTTTAACTGATTTTGAATTCAAATCTTGCAGGGCTGGTACGGTGGAATTGGTGTGGTGCTGTGGTACAAAGATGAACTGATATCCTACAAATCAAAGTCGGTAAGGGGCTGCTGCCCGTTGCAAACTGAAGCCATGGCACTCAAGGAGTCAATTGTTCTAGCAAGAAGTCATGGGATTGAGTCTTGTTCGTTCTTCTCTGACTGTCTCACTTTAATTCGTGAGGTTTCGAGCCCGCAACCTCCTATGGATGCTGATTGGCGTGCTTTTGATGAAATCTTGGAAATTTTGAAATTGATGCAGGAAAATAAATTTTATGTGTGTGAGCATGTGCATAGAGGCCAGAATAATTTGGCTGACGACCTAGCTAAGAAGGGGAGGTTAAATGATTGGGATTATACAGGATATACATTTCCCTGTTTTAATTTGTAAAAGGGATATAATTACGGGTGTTGTAATGGGACAGGAAGGGTAGCTTTGTTTCCTATATCTCATAATACCCACTGTCTGTTAGTGGTTGTAACCAACCTACGGGTTTTTTGGATAACAAAAAAAAAATTCAAATCTTGCAAGCTCAAATGTGAATTCACATTTAAGTCCACATGTAAGTTCGTAGTAAAATTATAGTTTTGTTTTCGCTTTCTGTCCGTTGTCTATCTGAATACTGACACGACCTGAATAAGAAAGAGGAATTTAGGCACAAAGAAGGCCTTAAAATTCAAAATAAAAGTCCCAAAACTTGTCTGAGTTTGCAGTTATAGCTGGTAACGATACCTACCAAACCAAGATATGATAGTAGCCTCTGATAGTTAGTAGGCTCAATTGAGCCTGTACATATGATCCAGCCAAGTGAAAATATGATAATGACAGACCAAACCTAGATGCCAAACCAGATCGACTTGGGCTTATGAAACAACACTAACAAATGGCATTTGGTAATATCCCAGCTCCAAACCTGAGTACAATCAAGGTCATGCACACAGTTTCAATAGACCCAACACTTGAAAACCTCCTAGTTCATCTGTATATCTGCAAGTTCCACGAAATAAGACAATATACAAGCAATCAACAAAACTGCTCCCAAATACATTCTCCTCCGAATCATACAAAATCCAAAAAAAACACATCATGATAGAGAAGTAGCAAACAATTATTGCACGGTCCCTCTCGAGCCAGAATTAACTCTGGCAATTTTAAATACTAAGGAAAATGAAAATATATAGTTTCAGTAACTTCCCACATTAACAATCAAACTAATTATTACCAATTATAGAATAACAAAAACACAAACTCAGCCAAAGAAGATCAACCAATCATAAGCTTGTTGTCCTCAAGGAAACTGTAAGTGGGGACCTCCAAGTTATATGGAGCAGGTCCCTTGCGGATGCGGCCTGAAATGTCATAATGCGACCCGTGGCATGGGCAGAACCATCCACCAAAGTCTCCAGCATTGGGGAGGGGAATGCAGCCGAGATGAGTACAAACCCCAATGACTATAAGCCATTCTGGGTCCTTTACCCGCTCTGCATCCTCTTCAGGGTGCCGAAGTGACCCCACATCAACACTGTTTGCCAATTTGATGTCATCTTCTGTACGCCTCCTGTTCATGAAAATCACACCATACAGACCATATTAACCAGTATCATGGTTGCTAAATAATAGTCAGTGGTACAGCATCAGGATGATGTGATGTGATGATGGCAATAGCAATAGCATCAATTTCAAAGTACACTTTCGCAGAATGAAAGCTCAAAAAGGTTTTCCATATACACTTCAATTCTTACTTCCACAGTTTTCTGAACACTAAGTGCATGGCTAGGCAAGACACCGTCTTGTCAATTTTCTCAATTTCCTTGTTCATACATGCCGCTACTAATCAATAAAAAAAAAAAGTCACCAGAGACAGAACTGTATGCAGCAACCCCGTCAGCTGAAATCTAAATCATACCTGATGAAGACGGGCTTGCCACGCCACTTAACAGTGACAGTAGAACCAGGTTCAATGCTTGACAGGTCAACCTCAATAGATGCAAGAGCAAGCACATCCTTGCTGGCAGACATGCTCAGCACAAATTTGAGAATGAGCAGCCGTAATAGAGAGGCATATACAAAACGACCACCTGTAAGGACGAAGTAGGCAAAGGCACGCTTCGTTGGGTCACCTGGCGGATACCTCTCATGGTTATGCTCATCATAGACGATATGGTGGCTTGGGTTCTTCACTGCCGCCACAGTTGGTGGTAAATCGGTAAGTATCACCTCAGCCTGATTCCTCGGGATTATAGACTCGGTAGCAAAACCTGTATGTCATGGAAGTTCTCTTAAATTTTTTCGATCTAAAGATAATATGTTAAACTTAATTTTCACAAGATAAGCACAAGAGGCAAGTTCATAAATGCACCACTGCAAAATGATGAGATATGAAATGCATCCCTACAAAACATATAATATACTTAATGCTATAAAACTTGATAAAATCGAATGTAATCTCTCATAATCTGCCAAATTTCCTATATGTGAATAAAGACACTGAAAACGAGGTTAATATGACTTGAGATATGTAACTGCCTTTCAACAAAATGACATATAATGAGCTAAGAGTTAAATTGGTCCTGTAATTGCAATTGGTTCTTTTTTGTGAACTAATTTATTTGTATATGTGGCGATTAATTGAAAGGACAAAGTACCCTCCATCATTGTTGTTCATATTTTCAGAATGATTATTTGATGCATTGCAGGGCCATATGTGAGGTTATTCCTCAGCATACAAAATTACAACCTTATATGAATCAGATCAAAACATAAATTCAGTCCAAGTGGTGAAAAATGGATCTATGAAAACTGCTGGAACCAGTATAAGGTGAACATGGTTGGACAAGAACAAAATTGCTAGTGCAGACCTACCTATTTAACAAGAGTTACCGGTTGGTGCTTATGTTATTAACTTATTATATATAGCTGATTCTGGTGCAAGTATCAGAAAAATAAACAAAAGATTAATTCACAACAATTCAAGCTCGTACTAATCGGATCGCCATAGAATGACAAATCCAAGCAACGACAATCAATCAAAATTGCCAAAAGATCTCACCTCTGACGGATCCAATAAGTCCAGGCCCGAATCCAAACGGAGAAGCGAGGAATCCATCATCCCTCAAAGACGGTGACGAATTAGAAGAAGAATCCGCGGCGTAGATCGGATTCTTCGAGGCGAACACCGACGAGGCGGGGCTTGTTCTGCCCAATAGTGGTGCAAGCCTTCTCCCAGCTACACGCAGCATCTCTTTTTCTCCCTCTCTCGATCTCTCTCCTTGTTCTTCTTCTTGCGAAGGTGGAGATTCTAGGGTTCCGCTTTTTCTACGATTAGAGAGAAAAAAAAAAAGAGGAAGGGAGACCAGGAGAGTGTCTGATATAACAACAAGCGATCGGCAGAGAGAGAAACGAGGCCGAGAATGTCGGAGAATTCAAACCGGGCCTCTGTTAAAATAAGTTTAGAGCAGCATCGACCCAATTAAGCCCAATCAAGGCACTAACAGATTGATTTTTAGAATGCTTTTTTGAGCGGCAAGGAAAATAAGATTCATTCATAGATTAAATATTAGAAAAAATTATCTACTATTAGGTACTCATTTCTTTTATATTAGGAATTTAGGATTAAAACTAGGTGTTCTTAAGCTCTCACTGAGCTGTTTGATGAGTTTAATTTCAATTCTATCGGATTGTCTTTTGTTGAAATTAGCACCATCGTAAAGGCCCAAGGCCCAAATACTTTCTGGATTGTTCAAGAATTTATTTGAACTGCAGTCAGTTAGAAATTTGTAGATTTATATCATGTATAATCTAGAAAGACTAAAACCGATGTCGGTGGAAGTAGCAAGTAAAATCTCGAAATGCCTAGTACCGCCATATATTTTTTATCTAATACTCAATTTGATGGATTTGAATCCAATTAACTATTTAAATCCAATTTATTATTTTTTTACCCTTCCCTCATAATTTTATTATGGATATGCCCCTACTGTAGAGGAATGTTATCGATGTCTTCAGGAGTCCTTTGATCAGCTGCATATCGGACCTTCTCTTTAACTTGACCTAACCAATAATGAGAGACTGATAAGATTTACAGTACCATATTTCTGATTGTCATTGGTTGGTTATTAACTTATTATTGAAGCATAGGTCATTCCTATGTTTCTAGATGAACCATGTACATGCACTAACTATGATTAAGATGGCAGTTCTATTAAGAGAAGGTAATGAGAGTGCAAAATTAACAATATCATCTAATGTGTACCAGGAAGTAAAGCATTTTTGACAGGACCCCAACCAAAACCGAACTTTTTTTTTGCAAATTTATATAGTACGAACAAGTGATTGCTAGGCTAAGGTAAATTACAGAAATTATAGGTAGTGCCCCACCACCCAACCCTTATTTGCTACATCTTTTGTTAGGATTTCCACCATAGCATTGGCTTAATAGGGATTACCCCTCTAATATTCAGAAATTGATGCAAGAACTTGACTGTAAATTTTTCACTAGTTTCCCACTTCCAGACTATCTTGTCATGTGTGTGTAAAAGAAAGTGTACTATTAATGTTAATAAAGCAAACAGCTGGGAAAATGCTGTTGCGAGATGATAAGAGTTGTGCCAAGCGTCATTCCAGAACTGGAGTGAGCTATTGCTACCAGTACCAAGTGTATATCTGACACTACTCTCTCCAACAAGTTGCAATTGCATTTTCCATAGACTATGGTAAGATTGATTCTTAAACTTCCACCACCGTTTAAGTAAAGCAATGCTAATTTGTTCCATATATAAAATCTTTATCCCCAATTGTTTAGCAACACAGACTAATTTCCAGTTAATTATTATTTACACAATTGTTTTTGGATTTACCAAACAAACCCACATACTTCACAAAATTGCTAACCTCTTCATTAGAAATGGAGTCCAAATCTACTTTTATGTTTTAAATAAAGAAGGGGCACTATGCTCAGACTAATGACTATAAAACACGCACTGTGATGAAAGAAAAACATACTTTTGACCTGTTTTAAAATGAAACGGATAAGAAATTAGAGCTTCAATGCATAACCAACATAAAAAGGGACAGAGAATTAGCAACTTGTAACTTGTTTCCTTCCAAAGATAAGGAAAGATAATAAGCACGCAACCTATGATAACTAGATAAATTTACATTATGTGGAAGGCTATAAAAGTGAATCAACTCTAATGACCAAAGAAACACATGAACAATCAACAGAGTGAAAAAAATAAAGAATAAGACTAACGTTAAAAAAAAACTGTAAATTAAAAGTCGAAGCAAAGAAGTATGCACACTAGATTCTCATTCTAACACAATTACACAACATATATTAACTAATACCAAAAACACTGCCCGGTCATTTCCATACTATTGTATTGCTGTCATAACTTGAAAAGAAAAAATTTAAATAGCAGCACAATCTTGTTGCCACAGCACAATCTCCAAGCATGACACAAAATTAATAATCTCAAAATAAAATATAATTTCTTAGGCATTTTCCTCGGGGACATTTTCATCAGTTCCATGGTTAGCAGGGTAGTCCCACTGGATATCACCCCAAGTGCTATGACCTTCTACAAATTTTTTCACAATTGATGCCACCTCAGTGATATTGACACGAACCTGAGCCTTGCTATCTCTCTCACGGATGGTCACTGTCGTGGTTGAATCAACTGTCACAGCCAATGGTACACCTATCTCATCAGTCCTCGCATACCTCTTACCTATTGAGTTGCCTGTAAGAAAACAACAATCATTCTGTTTTGTTACCAATGCCATCCAATCTCTACACAGCTAGTTAATATGCATCCCTCTCCAAGCCATCCAACTATCATTCAAATGATACCTGAAGTGTCCTTCATACCTCATTGGTAGTTCTACTTCAACAAAAATTTCGAAGGTAATTCAGTAAACTGAGGAAGATAAAAGGTAGTTTTGTTACTTCCTAAAAAGTAGCACGTGTATATTGCTATTGTTTACAGCTGAATACAAGATTTTACCAATTTTGCTAGGTTGAATGGAGAAAACTTTACCAAGTTTATCACAAGGGAAGATTGCCTTACATAGTGGAACAGCAGAAAAGAAACATGGCTATTGTGTCTAATATTTGATGCTAAAACACTTAACTACACCCTGAGCACACATGGGCCAGTTATCCATGCTAACAAACTTATAGGTCAGCACACATCTCATTTTGCACAATTGCATCACTTTTTAACTGAAATTCACACTACATAAAAAGAAGTTGTACCAGTAACATCAATAATGTGGGAGATGCCAGAAGCAGTCAATGCCTTGGAGATATCCCTGGCGACAGCATCAAACTGTTCATTCTTTACAAGAGGGAAGACTGTGCATTTAATGGGGGCAACAAGAGAGGGGAAGCCAAACACATTAAGCTGCTCATCCTCTGTCTTCCCTGCACGAGTGTAGAAGCAGTGCTCAAAAAGGCAGTAGATGATGCGGCCAATGCCAAAGGATGGCTCAATAACTGATGGCGTGAAAACCCTCTGGTGTTCCTTCTTCTTCTCCTTGTTTATCGATACCATTTTATTGGTGATTGTAACTGTTTTGTTCAGAGTACACACTTGAAACTCGGCCTCACCACTAGATTCAAGCTTAGATTTCATCTCCAAGGCCTCCGCTTCGCTCATTGCCTGGCATAATTTAGTCACATACAACGGGTCAATTTATCTCTAAGGATTTCATTATAATTGCTGAAATCTAAAAGAAACTCAGTAAAGTACCAAAAATTAAATAATGATGCAAATTGGGAGGTAATTTATGTCTAAGAATTGAATCATAATTGCTGAAATCTTAAAAAATTGGTAATATAGCTAAAATTAATTAATGATGCAAATGGGGAAGCATTTTGCATACATCAAGTGCTTCAAGAACCATCTTCTGGTTGCCCTTGAATGCGAGTCCCAGATCCTTCTTGGAAGGTGTTATCACCAATTTCTACATCATTACATGCCAATAACAACCTTTCAGTTAGAATCTTTCCAACAAAATAACATAAATACTTAGGAATAGTAAGAAAAAAACTAACCTCAACTTCTCTAGGCTCAGCAAATTTCTCAGCCGCTACAAGCGCCACACCGCTCTTCTCCTGTATACAGTGGCATGCTTATATAAATCTCCTGTAAACAGTGGCTATTGTCTGAAAGACCAACAACAACAACAACAACCAAGCCTTTAGTCCCAAACAAGTTGGGGTAGGCTAGAAATGAAACCCAACCGAATCACAATACGGTAGGGTTTCATTTCCATAAAGAGGCTGTGGTTGTTCACGTTGGCTGGCGCCTTATCACAACCCTCCTTTTTCCTGGCTAGGGACAGGCTGCGTAGATACTACTACACAGGCAGTTTGTTGTTAATGCAGCAAAGTTGAAAGCATTGCTGAAATTGCCACATATTGTAGGGCCTTTTGCAAATTTGTCAATAAAAAGCACTCTAATATGAAATTGGTTGATTTAATTTCAAATCTCCAAAACAAGGGGATATTTCAAGAACAAATATTAAAAGTTGAGTAAAACTAGGGTGTTCTTAAGTTCACCAAGCTCCTTTGTAAATTTAACTCTAAAATCTATCAGATTGGTTTCAAACGACGAATCCAAACCATTGAAACCAATCTACCTTACGAGTGATGAGTCTCATGCAAAAAATTATAAAATTTTGAAATAATTTAGTACAAGGCCAAGCAGTCAAAATTAGAAGGTTTATAAATTAATTTTAACGCATTCATTTTTTGAAAGTTTTTTTACCACTTGACTCGATACAAAATTAGTTCGAAAATTTATAATTTGTGTATGTAGACGCATCACTCGTAGGTAGATGGGTTTCAACCGTTTGGATTCGTCGTTTGAAGCCAATCCAATAGGTTTAGAGTTAAGTTCACAAAGAGACTTGGTGAACTTGAGAACACCCTAGTTCTACTCTTAAAAGTTACTTGTCTTAAACTTTATGTTTGGTAGGGACTAATATTAAACTTTACTTGTAACAAAGATGCCTTTTTTTTGCAAATTTTATCACATAATTGCAAATTATTGTACGAGGAGGAAAACAATACAGCCATATGACTAATTAATAGTAGGACATCAATCTTAAGTAATCCAATAAAAATTTCTTATTTTGGAAAATTTTGGCCAAAAAGAGGTGTGACATACCGTGTGCGCCTTGAGGTCATAGGCTGATCTGTCAGCAATACCAACACACTCGATCCAGCCATAGGAGCATTCAATCTCAGCATCCCAGCAGTCAGCAGCATAATGCGCCATTTCATTCGGTAAGTGCTGCCTGAACCTCAAACGGTCTTTCTCAATCCCAAGCCGGGTCAGGAACAAGTACACCCGCCCTATGAAATACCCCAGCGTCTCATTGTTTATTGTGCCCTATACCAACAGACCAAAAAAAGGAGCTAACTTTTGAGTCATTTGATATAGCAGACTATGAACAAGCACGCACCTATTGGTCAGTATATCATGGTAAATTGTTTCCAGCAGATTGTTAACTTTCCAGTTTTGATACATTAAATGCTTCTAAATAATTAATTATGTTATTCTAAACTTCTGTTATTTCCTGTTACCATGTTTTCCTGGAAGTTTAAGTCTTCAAAAGTAAGTTAGCAGGCTCAAAACTCTTTCACAACATTTCTACACATCTCAATTTATGTATGGTAATATCAATATTTGCCTAAGTTATAAATGTGTTTCATAAAGAACCCTCGTTCTTCTCTTCTCTAAATGAAGAAATTTACATTAGAAACAGCATCGCCGAGTCTGAGTGTCATGCTGGATTGACCAGTGAGCTGCTCCTCCCTGGGGAACATGAGGAACTTAAGATCAGCAACATCACTGAACTTGGGATGGGATTTGTCTTCTGGGTCCACAAAGTGCTCAATCTCTGCTAGTGTGAATTCTCGCACCCTCAAAAGCCCCTGTCTTGGTGATATCTGACAAAATCAAACCAAAGTTATTAATAATCTTGTCTCATCCCCCAAAAACTGTTAGTGAGGGGGTTGGTGAGTTCTGTCAAAAATGTTCTTTCAGAAAGAAATACTACAAGTATTTAAAAAAACAACAAACAATGATATGGCCCAATAAATGATAAAACTATTACTAAAGTGTTCACCTACCTATTTTCTGCACAAATTTTATCTTGCACCTTGTTGTTTATATCCATATAAATGACAAAGTGTTTGGGCCAAAACTTTATTAAAACACTTAAGAGTACAGGTAAAGTGCTGTGACTCAGAAGAGTTAAAATGATATGTTATGTTTATTAGAGGCTCAATGAGAGTTTCTCAGAAATAATAGAACAGTACCTCATTCCTAAATGCCTGTCCAATTTGGGCAGCTGCAAATGGAAGCTTATTACCATTATAGTAATACAAATCCTTGAAGTTTACAAAAATGCCTTGCGCAGTCTCAGGCCTCATATATCTGCAAGAGTACAAAAACAGTTGCATAACAGAAAATCACACAAACATCAGATTTTACAAGTTGATCTTAGTTCCAAAGTTGAAGCCTAGTAAAGTAAATGAAACTAAATTTGCCAATTGAGGAATTGTCAAAATGCAGCACCAGACAAAAGCATGGTCCCAACTTAGAAGTTACAAGTGTAAAAAACCAATCTCCTTACCCAGTGTTCAAGCCTGTGGGACCAATTGAGGTCTGGAACATGAGATTAAAGGGGTACGGGTCAGAGAGCGGGTTATTGGTTTCAGGCGCCTTAATATCATACTCCTTGATCTTAGCACCCAGTTGCTCAGCTGACATGTCATCCAATGTGGCTATGACATGATTCAACTCAGCAACCTTCTCAGGTGTCAAGTTGGCAATGTTCTCGAGTTTATCCTTGCAGTGGTCCTTCAGCAAGTGGTCAGCTCGATAGCATGTGCCGGTCTTTTCGTCTTTTACCATGAGGTCAGTGAATTTGTCCACATGGCCAGAGGCCTTTAGCACCACCTCTGGCGTCACACATGGGCAGTCCACCTCTAGCATACCTTCCTCCAGTACAAAATGCTAAAAAAAAAGCAAAGAATATAATCAATTAAAAAACAAAGACCAACTGAAATAGAAATGTTGGAGAAAGCACGTCCAATTCAGCTGCGAGTCACATAATTATAGGAGAGTCATGATATTAAGGAGACAACGAAATGAAGGAATTTTTTTGGGAAGATTTGAAAGCATGCAGGCACATGAATCAATTAAAAAAAATACAATAATATCCCCCGTACTTACTGAATTGGTAGTACAAGATAGCAAAAGAAAAGAAGGCTTCAGCACATAGATCAAGTAGTTAATTTGCAATAACAAAATACAAAGTACATCAGTAATTTCAGCCGGATAATTTGGCGAGAATCAATGGTCTTGTTCAAACAAAAACACATCACTAAGCTCCCAATCCAATCAAAATGTAGCCAGATGAGAAGAACAAACGGTCAAAGCCAGCAGAAAAAGAAAAAATGAAAAACCTGACGCCAGAAAGAGAGCACGTTAGACTTGACGGCGCAGCCAGGGGGACCATAATCGTAGAGGCCGGCGACGCCGCGGTAGATCTTGAAGGAGGGGATGTAGAACAGCCTCCTCTCCAGTGTGTTCACCACAGATTGCCTAAACGCCTCCCTACTCGCCGCACTGGACACCACGTTGCCAGCTGGGGCAGCGGGGGCAGCGGGGGCAGCGGGGGCAGCGGGGGCAGCGGGGGCACCGGCCGCTGCGGCGGGTGGATGAGTGGAACTGGCAGTGGTGGCGGCCATGGTGGAGAAAGATAATGGGGTTAGGGTTTTGGATCGGGATAAGGGGTTTTTACCAGAGCGATGGAGAGTGGAGGCAAGAGACAGCGCGTGTGCGTTAATGCGCATAGAGAACTAGAAAATGGAGGGTTCGGGGCATGACTTTTCCTATGTTTGTCCTGGGAAAATGGAGACATCCATTTTTTCATTACTCGCTGAAGAGTTGGGCCCACGGTATTCTTTTAGGATAAGATAGTGCTATTTCAGGTAATTGCTCTTCTCCCCGAGTTCCCTCCGGGTCCGGTGCCGTGGAATTTACATCCCCTAAGGTACTTCGAATTTTGAGTTAAGTTCGGATCGTTCGATATGCTTTTGCATGAATACTAAATATTCCCGTGCACTGGGGCCGGTCCGGCCGGATGCCGAATTCTGATCGTACGGACTGGATCCGAACCTCAAACTTTGAGTTACCTCAGGTGTCTTGGAAGCTAGAGATTTCACGGAGATATTTTCCGGAGTTCGTGATTCCATGAATGGTTGGATATTATTGAGAATCCAGCCGATTAGATTCTTGCATCCAAAGTTTTGTCCGACTCGACTATGGAGATGTAAATATTTTTGTTTGGACAAGGGTTTTGTGGTTTTCTGTCCGGATTAAAAAAAAAAAGTTAGCACGGAAGTCGAAATATTACAATAATATAGATAAAAATGAGTATGGCTAATATAACATCAGTGTCATTTCAGTCTATATAATATCAACTTCAGAATCTATCAAATTGAGTTCAAATAGTGAATCCAAACCATTCAAGTCGATCTACTTTATTAGTTTTGCGTTTACATATAAAATTTATAAGTTTTTGAGTTTATTTGGTATCAAGTCAAGCGGTCAAATATTTGAGTTTTTAAGTTAATTTTAATACATTCATTTTTCAATTTTTTTGCTGCTTGATTTGATACTAAAATAACTCCAAAATATAAAAAGTTTGCATGTAAACGCATCACTCATAAAGTAAATTGGTTTAAATGGTTTAGATTCACCATTTGAACCCGATTTGATGGGTTTTGGAGTTGGTGTTATATAGACTGAAATGACACTGATGTTATATTAGCCATACTTGATAAAAAGTTAAGTGGAAAATTAACATATTTATTGTTTAAATTAAATAAATTTAAATTCTTATTTAATAGAGAGATCACGTATAAAATAATTTTGTGTTGATAGTATACATTAAATTTGCAAGAATTAGCTTTTGATCTAGTTACAAAGGCACGTGATATTTGATATGAGAGGTCGTGAGTTCGAAATTCGAATGAGAAAAAATATTTATTGTAATAATATGGATATTAAATTAAGTGCCTTGACATTCAATCTCTACTCAAAAAAATATTATACATCAAATTTGTAACGTTCTTTTGGTCATTCTATTAATGTTTTGTCATTAGGTTCTGTTCGGCAACATGAATTAAGGAGTGGATGATTAAGAGCTTAAAGAGAATTAAGGAAGTATTCGGCAAATAAAAAATATCAAAAATGTAGTATGTATTTGAATAAAAAATATATATGAGTGGATGACTATACTACCCCTAATGTTGTTGTTGTCATATAATATGATTGATTAATCAAATTGTGTTATAATTTAATTAAATATAATTAAATGTATTTCATTAAAGTAAACTATATTAAAGTTCAATTAAAATATAAATACAATAAGATGGAAAATAATGAATACATTAACAAATAAAATTATTAATAACTTATATAATAGATTTATTAGAATATGAGTTTCGAGAAGATTATTAAGTACTTTCTTTCAAAAGTTCAAAAGGAGCTTCAAGTTTTTTCTCAATTACCATTTCCATTCATGTTACTACCATTCAAAAGAAATAGGAATGTGATGATATATTAAATCATATTTACTGTTGTCTATGTTAATGCGAAAATTGATTTACAAATCATATTCTTATTTACTCACTATTTCACCCATTCATAATTGAATTTATTTATAGCCCCTTCATAAACCATACCAGTGACAAAAAAAATATAAGTGGTACCAAATATCATAACCTTGACAGCAAGCTTTAAAGAGATCAAAGCAACTCAAAGCAACATTTCAATTCAAAAAGTAACATAATAAATAAATTGTTAGTTTGTAATAATCTAGAAGTCAATAATACGATAATTAATCATAAATCTTTGTTCATGAATTGAATGTTTATTTATAAATCATTTTGTTGCCTTGAGTATTATTGCATTTATGGATCATTTCGAGTTCATGACTGAAATTGTGAAACTCCATAATATAGATGATATATACTCTTAATCTTAAAAGGTCACTAACCAAGGTAATTAGTAGGAGCACTAATTACCGCTATAAGGTTAGTATGTGGATTGAAAGATGGTTAAGTTTTACAAACCACCTGACACGAGATGTCATTTTAATCACATAGATACATGTTCAAGGAACATGGTATTTGACAGACCCCGAATAAAACATTAAATAGAATTGTGTTCGTGTCATTTATGTTTTTCATTCAGTGTCAAAGTTCTACAGTATGAGGTATTTATCGTTCCCACTAAGAAATATATATGAGTAAGTGTTATCTAACGCTGTCCGTAAAAAGCAGCCATAACGGTAGCATTTCCATATATATAACTTAGCTGAGGAAGTGATAGTCTGCCAAGAATACTATTTGTCCCTCGTATCTCTATACGAGCTATAGCATCACTGGGCCCCTTGATAGAGTTAGATTATCTGCATGCGGTATAATTACAAGAGTAATTATATTTGATAATCTACTCAAGATCAAGAAAAGATACAGTTAACAAGGATGACACATATCTACCTTAAAACTGATCTGATAGCTATGAGACAGAAGAACTGACACAAGTAAATTGTTTACTGGATCGTGATATTGTACAGTACAGCATCATCTGTGTAATTGGATGGTCATGATGTGTTGCCAGATGCCACCCATGACTAACAGAAGTTAAAACAGTTTTAACTCTGTTTACCAACATAACACAGATCCTATTGGGTCACGCCATATAGGAGCTACTCGGAGAATCTTACTGATTAATTATAAATTGATTATAATTAATATTAAGATGGTTATAATTAATTATACGTGATATAATTAAATTATAAATGTCATTTAGAATGACAAGCAGAAACAACGGTTAATTTATAAACTTACACGTTACGTTGTATAAAAGTTACCGAACAATAACCGAAAAGAAATATAATTGTACATGACAATTATATATATATGATTTGGAATTTTAATTGTTAATTATGGATTTGAATTATGGGTTTAAAAGCCCAAAATAATCAAAGCCTTAATTAAAATTAAAGGCCCAAAGTCAAAGCCCAAAATCAAAGCCTTTTACTATTCATGCCTTAATGGGCCAAGGGCAAAATGGTCATTTCACACCTATGCCACCTTGCATGACACCTTAGGGGTGTAGAAGCATGGAGAAGAGTGTGGAAGGGTGTGGAAGGGGTA
This sequence comes from Carex rostrata, assembly GCF_964058835.1. NCBI lineage: Eukaryota > Viridiplantae > Streptophyta > Magnoliopsida > Poales > Cyperaceae > Carex > Carex rostrata. Next base: position 2,888,478 of record NC_135920.1, on the reverse strand, counting down.
TTTTGGTCTTTTCACATATTAAAGGATGAGGTGTCAAGGGCTTTTGGTAAATAGATTTGTTTTGAGGGGTATTTTGGTCTTTTGCGAACCTCCTCAAAACACTATAAATAGAGGGGTGAGGGTAGAGAGAAAATTTGCTAATTCACATGTTAATCTGATTACTTTGTTAATCGGTTTTTCTCTCTTCCCTGATTTCGGTTATTACGAGATTCGGAAAAATATATTTTTGCAAACTCTGCGGTATTTCGTGTTTTGCTTTTTAAGTGAAACTGAATAACTTGGAGTCTTAAATATATTTAATCTGTCCCTATTTTGGTGAATAGTGTTTCTGCAGAATTCCGCGATTTACGGTATTTCTGGCAGAAGAAGTAAATCGCTCTCCGGTTAGTCCTGGTGGATAACCAATAGAGGTATCACACGTGTGATACTGCGAGTCGATTCCATCCCTGGTGAGGCTCTACTCGCTCGGTCTGCATTCCAACTGAGATTTGGAATCAAGGTATAAATTGTTATATTAATCTATTTAATTTGTAAATAGATTTAATGCTTTAGGAAATCAATTATGGAGTAGATCTGTAAATAGGATTAAACGAATCTTCTTGATTCATTTAATCCGTAGCTTAAGTTAGATGTAAAAATTTTTGTTTTACTCTTTCCGCAGCTTAAGCTAATTAAATGGGTTTGAACCGTTCCTCGAAACCCAACATAAATTCTGCTACATACATTCAAAAGTAACATTATTCACAATTTGTGAATCAAGCAAAACCACAACACGAACTTAAAGCTCGAATCGCCAAACTATATCAAAATTGAAAGCCTATACCACAATTATATAAAATTGAAAACTAAAACAGTATTGTATGATAACATAAAGTAGTACTATATCAAAATTAAAAACCAACAAATTGAGCTACTAAACTGAAAAAAAATACAAAATTGAAAAGCTAATTTATATATAACATCCCAAATAAATTGAACGACCACTCTCTCTATGGCGAATCAAAGAGCAAAAAAGGCAAGAGGGTGTAATGGAGAGCATATTGACGAAAAGTTGACGTGGTGTTAGAATTGGAAATTATTTACCAGAGAGCTCACAATATGCGCAGGAGCAAAGGATCTTAAGAAGACCAATAAAAAATGAAAAATAATATTAAAGAAAAGATTCCTTCTTAAGGAACAATACGGACTGAGAGTAAAATAGTCTAAAAAGGGTCTAAAAATGCTCTTAAAGAGTTCCTAAGAAGGCTCATATCTTAAGGAGAGGGGAGGGAGGATTAAGAATTAAGACTAAGAAGCAAGTCTTAATCTTCACCGAAGAGTCACAGTTTGGTGATAACGTCAAAATATATAGCGAAAATCACTACTTTTTGTATAGAAAATGGTGGAAAAACGTATGCAAAGTATCCATTTTTTCGAATTATTCACCGCAAATGTGTTTTTAGGCTATTTTGGTAGGTATTGGAGAAAATTGCAAAATTAGACTGAAAACGGAGCAAAAATGTTATATTTGGGCCAATTCTGAAGGTGTCAAAATAGTGCAACACATGGAGTATGCAAACACCTCACACGAAGTGCACAACATACAACATGGCGAAATTCACTGAAATTCGACTAAGTACAGTGCCCTACGGCCTCGGGTATGTTGCATACAACATAAAAGCCTATGCCGCAGGGGCACACGGATTAAATCCGTGGACTGTCTAGTTTGGATTAAATCTCAATCGTTGGACAACAAGCTTCTAGAAGGACACGTTTCCAGATGTGGCAAGACTTGCCTCGCCTTGAAGTCTAAGTTTAGCGCTCCAAATATAGCATTTTATGCTATATTTGGCACCCATGATCTCCATGTTCTCCATGACTCCTCACCCCTGGCTAGGCTATATAAACCCCATATTTGATCCAAGTAAATATGGTGTTGTTTTTTTTTTACAGAAAATATGGTGCTGTTTTTTTTTAACAGAAAATATGGTGTTGTTTTCAAGTAAATATGGTGCTGTTTTCATACTTTCCAATGTTTTGCAATAAATTATTTTACATAAAATATGGTGTTGTTTTGCAATTAATTAGTTCTCTTTAACTTCTACAGACCCATTCGAAGAAAAGGGGCAAGTTGGAAGTGCAACGTCTTAATGATATTATTTTTGTTCAATTCAAAGCACGCATAAATGATCGAAAGATCTTGAGAAAATCTGATCCAATGTGTGCAATAGAAGAAGAGCAAGATGAGCATGTGAGAGATTGGACAGGGGGTCCAGCCTTAGAGTTGCCCGAAGAAATTAATTTAGCTCCAAGTTCAACTTCTTCCTCTACACCGATTGTAATAAATACAGACGAGAAGGTCATTGATGACATAACTGATGATGATGGTGATGATGATAAAGAACTTAATTTTAGCTAGTACTTTTTAAGAAAAGTAATTTATGTTTCATTTCAGTAAAAGGGTGGTTTAGTACAATTAAGTTTGAACTTATGTTTTATTTATGCTTATTTGTAGTTTTGTAATTTGATCTGTGGGTTGTTAACTTGTTATAACTTATGTTATGTTTTATTTATGTTTATTTGTAATATTTATCTATGTTGATTAGAGTTAATGCCTATGATTTTTCATTTGAAAATCCGAATATATAAATTCGAATAAAAATTCAAATATGCGGCCGCATACCGTATATGCGGTATTTGGTGACTTTTCGAATACCGAATAAGAACCGATTATTAAAACACTGCATATAGTCAAGTCAGTAACAGTGTACCAGAATGTGATAATATGTAGAAGTATGAAAAAATTTGAGGTAACTACAAATCAAGGTGTATTAGTTGGTACGGAACAAAAACTGAAATTGACAAACTTTTCAGAAGAAGAAAATAAGATATTACCAGAATTTGAATTTCCATCTGACCAGCTAGCTGTGGAAGCACAGTTGTCTGAGCTAAGAAATAACTTTCATGCTTTCTAAGATTTTCTCATGAAGTGATTTTATACCATCTAAAAAAAATAGTAAACAAATTCCGAAAAATGTAAAATTTAGTTTACAAGCACATATTCATACGAAAACCATGTTGAACAGTTCGGGCATTAGCATTTTAAAAACAAAAATATTGATCTATAGTGCAGACCAATCTGCGAGGCCTGGATCCACTAAAGTAACTCAAAATATGAGTTTGGATAAGGACTTTTCGTCGGAATGAAGGCCAATCCGGTCGGAAATATAATTCACGAGGCCCTTTTTATATTCATGCAAATTCTGATCAGACATTTCAGATTCAAACTCAAACTTTAAGTTACTTGCACAGATCTGAATTCATACTTAAGCATGGTAGTGATGCATTACAAGTACTCTGATCTTTGGTACACCATAGACCTGGTATGGTATAATGTGGTTAATATCAAAATATCAAATACGCTCATAATTCCAACTATTTAAAGGAAACTGAATTATTTTCGAGAATACTAAAGAAAGAAGTTATTCTTATGTCAAAAAAAACTCCCATAAAAATATTAAAACCTAACCTTTGCCAAAAAATAAGTACTGTATATCAGTCATTATGTACCATAACTGAATGAGATCATTACAAAAGGAAGCAATATGAAAAAGTTGAAGTTCCTATTTTATATCTGGGTTTTCCTCATCTCTTTTTCTTGGATTCTCGTCTGCCTTGATGACTATGGAACATTGCCTCTCTCATGGTTACAATCAGCCAACATCTGCAAGAAAAAAAAATCCAGCGCCTTAAAGGCCGCCAAGAGCTGCACAAGACAGACACCAAAATCTCCAAATTTTATCAGAAAAGAGAAGAAACAAGAGTATATGTTCCTACTGGTATACATGAATGAACCAAAATCAAAATCAGTGGCACATACAACCAATATTATATGAACAAAAATCACAATACAGAAAATGCAGAAATGAGAAGATCAATAGAACCAAAATGACAACCAGAATACATGAGAATACATGAACCAAAATCACATAATAATTACCAACAAAAGACGGGCACATACATACTAACAAAAGAGGGAACATACCATACCAGCAAAAGACATCAAACTCCAAAAACTAAACTCCTAACATAATCATTACTTGTAATTATAATGTAAAGTTGTTCCTTCAGCTATTATCATTGACCACCTTCTTGACCACCTTCTGTCTTTTATGGTAAGCCGCCTTATGCATACGGGTCCTTAAGAGCAAGACGCTGTCTTCTATTGGTTTTGCAGGATTTTTTTTCAAAACTACTATTCTTATGTTCTATTTAGTTGATGGTGAAGGATAATTCTTTCTCTTTCAAGAATCCATCCATTCCACATTCCTACAACACAATATAAACACACGCTAAAATTAAATGTAAATTGAAGTAATTAATTTTAATTTGGCAGTCAAAGACAACAAAAATTAAAGGTAGGCTAGACTTTAAATCAGATTTTTCGATATATAGTACCTAGATATTACTCAACACATGTTGTCCATGCTGCTAATTAAGCGATAAGGCCATAACGGAATGTTAGTACGGTTGCACCAAACTTGGAGCATTGTTTGACTCACTTTTAGTTCCTTGGTAGCTTCTTTTTTGGTTTTTTAAAACAATGGAGCGACCAACTGATATGATAAATCTTTCTTTTTCCTCCTGAAAGTTATGAAAAAATTATAATGTTAGAAGTAACACAAGTGATTTTACCGCAAACAAAAATCAATTTCAGCTGCTAAGCATTAAATACTAAATCTGAAATTCATATTTTGAGGATATGGTACAAAAGATGGAAACAATTGATTTCAGTATGGGTCGTATATGGTACGACAGATGGAAATAATTTGTTTGAATATGGTAAAACATTAAACAGTGGTAAAACAATTAGTTGGAATATAAACGACAACAAAAGTAAATATTATTAACGTTGAATTCTGCTTAGGAACATTAATGGGACCATTCACAACAACATTCAAAAGCTGCGAGGCAGGATCGGGCGAATTCACATATAGCAAGAAGTATAAATGTGAAATTGTGTTATTTTTTCTTGTAAAAGAAAATGCATATGAAAATGGAAAAAAAATTACAACAATTTCAGGACCTCATCCACTCCAATTGCATCTAAAACATTAACGGGATCATTGACAGCAATATTCAAAAGTTGCGGAGCAGGATCAGGCTAATCCACCTATAGTAAGAAGTACAAAAGTGAAATTGTGTTATTTTTTCTTGTAAAAGGAAACACCTTGATAATGGTAAAAAAAATTCTACAATAATTTCAATACCCCATCCACGCCAATTGATTCTTCTCTGATTGGTATATTGAGATCCAATCCAGTAGTGACATTGAGGTCCAATTCCACCAAAGCACGGGTGATTTCAATGGCCTTAACGCGTGAGCTTAATTTCCAGATGGGTGCCATTATTGTCTATACTTCCAATAAATGAAATAATAATCAGGTTAATTATTAATGACCACTTCATTAATAATTAACCTGATTATTATTTTATTTATTGGGAGTATAGACGAGAATGACATCAAAATAACATATAAAGATTTTCTTAAAATATTATGAAAAATATGTACAGAAAGCAAAAATATGGAGCGCACAAAGTAATATAGGTAATACATGAAGCAAAACAGAATCAATACAGGCTCGTGTAAGTAACTTCTGAAGATTCGTTAATTAATATCTTAATAAATAACATAATTACAGAAAAAACAAATATAAATCACATAAAAGAATGAATTCATAAGTAAAACGTAAGGCTAAATTTAATTGGTTATACAAAGTAATATAAAGCATATAGAATGCAAGCCTAAGGAAGATAAATAGTTTGCTTCTGAAATTGATAGTAAGATAGATACCTTATGCTTCGAAACTTAGTTATAAATTGATCTGATAGGTCCTTAGGTCTTCCCTTTATTAATTAGCACATGGTTTTAATAAATACTGACATAGGACCTAACATGAGAACTTCTGTCTTAGCAAGGATTACACAAAACTGCGAAACTGAATGTTTCATTTAGCATAACAAAAGATGTGTGAAGTTATTACAAGGGATATAAATTGCCAATTAAATTCACCTATGCCAAATTATTCTATCAATATGCAAAAAGTGGTAAAATACGACTAAATTAAAAGGAACATTGGATCAGTTACAAAAAGGGCTGAAAGATCACTGCTAAAATAGTCGACAGAGAGTTTGAAAAACACTATTAGCAATATAAAAAGTATATTTGAAAGACAAAAATAAATATATCTCAAGATAAAGCATCCAAATAATATTATTTTTGCATGCTATTTATTCTAATTGGAACTCTATTTTCAGTTATGCTACGAGGCTCATCGATGTCAAAGAGGTAAAATCTTTTAAATGAAAGGCCAGTACTAATTTTAACTCAAAGTGACTAATTGAAATGGTATGACCAGAGATATTCGCTAATGGATGAGGGATACAGTATTTATAGGGCTAATTTGGCAAGAATCGAGACTGACACGTGCGGTCGTTTGACCAGAGGAGTCTAGACAATTTACCATTTGTTGAAGTCATCTTTCGCCAGGCTAGGAGATCGACATTGCACCGCTAGGCACTTGAGAATTGTCAGGCTGTCTAATCAAGTCGGAAAAAGGAGAGAAACCGGCTTGCCTAGAGCTTCGTGGTATTACAGTAGTGAGGATTAAGAACTTAAGGATTGTAAAGGAAACCTCAATTGATCAAGGTACTAAGAATCAAGCCATTCATTGATATAATACCATCCCACGATAAGTATGAGATTTTTTGGTAATGATGAAATTTATGATTTGCATAATTTTATCTTGTTTGATTGTACCTTTCACAATGTTCAATGAGTACTTTTTGTTTAGAAAAAGTTAAAAATATATTAATTTATATTATTTCTTCTCTAAAAAAATATCTGATAAAAAATGAAAGAAATATTATAGTATTAAAAATACCACAATATTTAAAGAAAAGTCTTTTTTTAAAAGAGATCAGAGATAAGTGGTGATAGAAGGAAATAGTGCCGAAAGGAATAGGCGATGTGGAGGCTGTTCGTGTGAGAGAAAAAATGGGAGAATTGCTCGTTCGTGTGCGTGCGCAAGAGAGAGAGTTGATATAATTGTGGAGTTAGGCTGGGTTGCTATGGATAGCATAGTGGCCTCTATGCTACGGCTCAATATTCGAGTTTTCAAAATCCAAACGGTCGATCCGAACCGTTCATCTTATTCTCCATATTAATATCTGCTTGGAGACCAAATTTTATAATTTTCTGAATTTTTTTACTATTTATTAAGCCACTTTGAAAATCGCTAATCCAACGGTTTTACTGTTTTGTGCAGCCACCGTTGGATCAACAATTTTGTAAAATACTTAATAAATAGTAAAAAAATTCAGAAAAATGTAAAATTTGGTCTCCAAGTAGATATTAATATGGAGAATAAGATGAACGGTTCGGATCGACCGTTTGGATTTTGAAAACTCGAATATTGAGCTGTAGCATAGAGGCCTCTATGCTATCCATAGCACCCCAGCCTAACTCATAATTGTGTGTATGTGAGGGAAATTGAAGTGAAAGAGTGAGAGGAGGTGAAAAGTCAGAAGATCATTGTGACTTTAATCAGTTATCAAGTTTAAAATTTGAAATACATCAAATACGTTTTAAAGAACTCCGTTAATTCACACGATTATTTAATCTGATTTTGATGAAATTCTGAGATAGCGCTGTCCATCTAATCCAAATTTAATTCGATGCGGATCGCAAACAAACACACTTAGAGCGAGCTTTTTTACGGGCTCCTTGAAGTCTTTAGGAGCTTCTAATGATATTATGATAGGCCTTATTAGTCACATAGCTATTTGATTTTCATGGGCAATGTTTCGATCTAATAACGGTCCACCACCCTAACAGTAAATAAAGGCCCAAGTTTGGCCCAATAAGGACCAATTGTTACCATACCAAACATAACATAGGCCCAAGATCCAATAATTCTGATTTTCAAAAGCCAATCCGGGTCTACAAGAACAATGACAATTAAAACTAAGCTTCTAGACCTAGCCTTTAAAATAAAACTTTATGTTTTTTTGAAGAATAAGCCATTGCACCAAATCTATGCACTTTTAACCTAACATGTTAATGGGAAGTCATAATTAAGTTATACTATTTAATTTGGCATAATAACCAGGTCAGAAAATTCCAGAGCAATATTTTGTTTTAACGCCTCCTACCATGAAACAGACCTAATAATAATAACTAAATTAATGACTAGATCCACAAGCTACCATTGCGAATTTGCGACAGGTCATTTCCTATTTATTTGAACGGCTATTATTTTATTTATACCAACCTCCGAATCCTTGACACATCGATTGTTTCCCTTTCTAGCTATTCCGTCTCGAAGAAAGATTCCAACAGTTCAGTAGCAGCTACCAAGTGGCATCTAGAGGTTGGTTGTGCATTGAAATGATATATATCTATATTTTGAATGGATAATTAACTAATTCACAAGACCAACCTAACTAGCTAGAGAGAGTTTGGATGAGATGAAACTCTTTTATCGATTGGACTCCATGGTTTTTTGTTGCACATCTGCATATTAGGCGAATGTCATGATGTACGTACTGAAAGATTTTGGGTTTTTTTTTTTTCTCATTTCCTATAGCCAATTGCATACTCCAAAAACTACAAAAAAAAAAAAGAAAAAAAAGAAGGAAACTTTATCCATGCACTGTCTAAGCAACAAAGAAAGATCGAACTTTACTTTGTTGTTGTACAAATCAAAATTGAACAGCACAACGATAACAACAATAATTACACAACAGACTAACATTGATATATATATATATATATATAGATGGGCTATGGTGCATTGCAATGCATAGGCACCCTTGTGCATTGGACCATAAATCACCGATTCAAAGTTCAAATGACTGATCCAAGTTGTTCATCTTGTTCTCCATATTAATATGTGCTTGGAGACCAAATTTTATATTTTTTGGAATTTTTTACTATTTTTTTAAATTTATTGAAAATCCGAAAATCAGGATGAACAGTAAAACCAGTAAAAATTTCTGGACCACCAGATCAGCAATTTTTAAAGTGGCTTAATAAATAGTAATAAAATTTCAAAAAATGTAAAATTTGGTCTCCAAGCACATATTAATATGGAGAACAAGATGAACGGTTTGAATCGGTCATTCATTAATATTAGTATGAATCGTAACAAACTATCAAATTCTATGTACATTTCAACGATAATTTTACATGTTCACTTCCCCATATGACTTTCTCAAATGATTTCCGTATCTTTAACAACCTACATTCCCGGTTGCTTAAAAAATCACTTTCATAATATATCACATTCACCACAAAAAAGCAAAAGAAATATTGGATTTGATTCTATGAGAAGCCATTGCAAGAGTCAAAGACTAGATGTTGTGTGGGGAACAGCTACGTGCCTGCCACTTTGACCAAACACTTCTTGGATTTTCATATATTTGACCGCATGATCTCAATAGTACTTAGATTTCGGTACCACTTCACCGAAACCGGTATGTATCGGTACTTTGGTAAATTCCGTTCAAATATGTAAATCAACTGGGTTTCTAAATAACTTTTAACCACTTTTCAGAAATTAAGGCATCTTAAATTTGTAACTCAAATATTTTTGAAATTAATTTTAGAGTTTCTATTATGCCACGTCGGCAACAAATTAAAAATGAGAAATAATTTGAGCCAATCATTTAGTCAGCATATATGAAATTTATAAAAACAATTACTTAATTAAAAAACTTTACTACATAGTTTCTAAATAAAAAACTCTCTCACATCTCTGAAACTGAATTAAAAACTGTCACATCATATTAGAAACTCTAATAATTTCAGGAATGTAGCAGATCTAAATAACATTTTATCTTGACAATTCTGACAATCTTTTAAAAAAGCAACGAATTATAAACATATCATTTTCCTTATAGATTAATGATTGTATATTTCATACAATTTTAATTTATTTGTTGTTTCATTCGATGTCGTCAAATATGGATCGTTATAAATTTTATGTCATTTAATAAACGACTAAACGTGCATTAAGTTTTACTACTTTTATATATATTGTGTATGAATTATATATTATGTTTTAGTCGTCGGATATCAAAATTATAAATTATTTATTATGATGGTCAAATTATTAAATTAATTAATCTGTTGTCAATGAATTCTCATCCTTACGTAAAATCCCAAAGACAAGAAAATTGAGAGAAGACGAGGTGATGTGGCTAGAGAAGGATGCATATATATATGTAGCATTCATAGATTTACAATTAAGAAGAAAAAAATATATATATATAAAGAAAGGTTTTCAGCATGATACCATTTCATGATTTTCATTCCGAAACAAGTAAATTTGCTTGAGAATACCAAAACTTGAGGACATTAAATTTGTTGGCCATCCTTCCTTTGACAAATTCAAGCAAGATATATATCCATTCATTATGCTGGATTCTCTATATATTTTGGTTTTGAAAAGAAGGCATGTACAGTTTGAGTTTGTAGTTTTGCACCTGCCCAGTCTAAGACTCTAAGGTGAGTCCACATCGTCTGCATTAACTCAAAAGAGCAGGTTAATACATATCGGCCGTTCGATTATAAACATAGTTCATCCGGACTTCGTCTAAAACATAAGGAGTATAATTAATATTTATGCGGATTTAACACGCATGAATCTTAAGGCTTATCGGACGGTCTAGATGTATTAAGTCAAAAGATTCCTTTTTGAGTTAATGCAGAGGATACGAATTCGTCTAATTAAGGTTTGGCATGCAAACAGTTTTTTCATCTACTGCTTTTGACTTTCTGTCCCTATCCCCCCCCCCCCCCCCTCCCCTTCTCTCTCTTTGAAAATCAACTCTCTCTCTCTCTCTATCTATCTATCTATCTATCTCTCACTCTCATAAGGGCTTGAAATTTGAGAAAAAATGTAATGTATGAGAGAGATATCCATAGTTGACCAGGATGTAATTCCCTTTCAATTGACCCAAACAATATAGATATTTTCAAATTAAGATATATATATATATATATATATATATATATATATAGAGAATAATATTCTTTCGGTAGTAATTCGGCTGAATTGCTACCGATTCAAATTTAAAAAAAAATTACATTCGAAACTTCTAATTAAATAGCTTAATAAATTGGTTATATATTGAACTCGTAGAATACCAATTTTTATTATTTTTGAATTATTTTTACTATTTTTTATAATTTATGAAAGATGGCAAAAAATAGCTTAAAATAGTGGCAATTTTCTTTTATTTTTAAGTCATTTTTTTGTCATCTTTCATAAATCATAGAAAATAGTAAAAAAAACTTCATAATTCATAAATAGTAAAAATTGGTATTCTACGAGCTCAATATATAACCAATTTGCTGAGCTATTTAGTTTAAAGTTTCAAATACAATATTTTATAATTTGGACCGGTAGCACTTCGGCCGAAGTGCTGCCGAAAACATATTAGTCAATATATATATATATATGAGAAGGGATCGGATGACACCCTTTTTTGGTGACATCGGATGACACCGTGCATTTTCAAAGTTCAAAAGTCGATCCAAACCGTTGAACTTGATGGATATGTTAAAATGTGCTTGCAGATCAAATTTTACATTTTTCTGAATTTTTTTACTATTTATTAAGATGGGTACGAAAATTCAACGGTTTGAATATAGCGATTTTGTTAAATACTTAATAAATAGTAAAAAAATTTCAAAAAATGTAAAATTTGATCTGCAAGCACATTTTAACATATCCATTATGTTGAACGGTTTGGATCGACTATTTGGACTTTGAAAACTTTAAAAATGCACGATGTTATTCGATGTCACCAAAAAAGAGTGTCATCCGATCCCTCCTCTATATATATATAATAATAATAATAATATATACATATATATACATGAGGAGGGTTCAAATGCCTTCATTTTTTGTGCCTCCATCATGCCTCCATTTTTAAAAACTTAAATAACTCAAAGTTTAAAACTTAAACGTCAAAATAAAACCGTTAGATGTAATCTATATTATTTTCTCTATGTGCCCATAAAAAATTATCACATTTTGATTTTTCTTTTATATGAATCAATAAGTTGAAAAATCAACGTCTAGAAATTATCTACATTTGTATACATTTTTACAAGCTCAAGATGACAATCAAAACAAAGTTGAAATGCCATAATTTTTTACATGTGCATAGATAAAATGATATAGTTCATATCCAACGGTTTTATTTTGAATTTTAAGATTTAAATTTTGAGTTATTAAAGTTTTTAAAAATGGAGGCATGATGGAGGCACAAAAAATGGAGGCATTTGAACCCTCCTCTGTATACATATATAGTAAGCTAATGAAGATCAATTTGTCCATGCTAGTGTCCTTGCTGATTTTGGACATTCTAGCTAGCTATTATCTTAATTTGTTCACATCTCTTTGGCCCGTAAGTTAAGGGTAATTTGTTTGACATGGAAATATAGTCTATGGACTGGATTTAGTCAACTTATTATCGTTATAAATACACTGGGCAGTGCTACCTTATGTTGATCGCTGCATTTTCTAACCCTAAAATATATAGTCAATGTTCATCACAGACAAGGTCAGGTTTTATTTAATGATTCCAATAGAAGATTCTATAAAAGTCTTTTTTTTTTCATAAATTCAAAATTAACCCTCTTGAACTTTTCTCTGTATTTGGATTCCCGTTGAGCCGTTCCAAACCAAACAAATTGTGTATTGATTGTAATAGTAGAATCATATGCGTACAAAAAAAAAAAAAAAAAAATCAAATCTCATCTTAATTATATATAACATAATATGTATTAAAATTATGATGAATTATTCGGATTTCTCATTCAGATTACAAAAATATAACACTGGCTTCAGCAGGAAATAATAATTAGTAGTAAACAGTCACTATATATGCCATGCCAAGCCAAGCTCCTCTAATTGTACGTTGATGTCCTAATTCGCCAATAGTTTTGATTAAAAGATTAAATTTCACATTAAATATTAGATTCCTGATCAAATATTATGATTCTATTCGTCTTTTTTATTTTTCTTATGTATAAGAGTTTCACATGCAAATTATATCATCATTCTAATTGGTCATGTTTTATTTCTATTTTTAAATGTCATTTAATTTTTTTTAATTGATTGATAATTGATTGGTCATGTTTTCATTTCTTTCTATTTTTTAATATTATTTAATGAATATTATTTGTCATTTAATACATCAATTTTATTTGAGATTTATTTATGAAAATATGTTAAAAAAATAAGTCATTCAAAAATTTATTTATGTATGGATATTATTTAATATGTTATTTAATTTAATTTTTTTTTTATAAAAATATATCATTCTGTATTAGTTATATTTATATTCTAGTTATAACACACATGCACAGTATTAATATGTTATATAATATTATAGGAAGGTGATGTTTAGCATCCCTGGAGTAAAAAAAGGGAGGAAAGGTATCTCTCAATAGTAGCCCAATAAAAGCACCCCCATCTCCTTTCTTTATCTGTTCTTATCATCTCCTCACCAGTTACCACCCTCTCATCTCTCTTTTCTACTAGCTGACACACATAAGAGGAAAAAGAAAAGTACATCTAGCAAAGGTGGATCGGAGGCATGGAAAGAGACCACTGTCACCGCAAGCGCAAGAGGAAGCGTCTACTAAGAATGAAGAAAAAGAAATATTAGATATGCAACCAGTGCACGAAGAAGATCCCATCGCGTACTTCTCGCACTACACCACGCGCGCCGATCATGACACGTCGGCTATGGTGTCAGCTCTAGCTCATGTTATTGGGTCCAGCTTCACTGCTTCCGAGCCGATTGTTCCGGTTCAATCTGGACCGAATCCGAACCTATCTGATCTTACCAGTACAGGTTATGTGGAAGGGACACCTAACCAAGTACCTGTGGAAGAACAAGGTATGTGGTGTGATTTTTGTTCTATGAAATTTCCGATTTTGCAATCTCTAAGCTTTTTCTGTCAATGATCTCCATTTTTCTTCTTTCTTTTTGAGGGTGGTTATTATATTGATCAGAATTAGTAAACAGTCTAATGAATTAGCATGTGAGGGATTTGCGTAACATATTGAAAAAAAGAGACTTGGAATAATATATAAGTGTTTCTTTTGACTCTTGGAACTACGTTCCTAACTTAAATTCTTAAGAAACTAAAAAGGGTAAGATGCTTCTATTTAATTTTTAAACATGGAAATAAAAAATTTCCTTTAACTAACACATAGCATATATATAAAAAGTATTTGATTGGAGCTACTTTGATCAAACAAAACGCCATGAGGTTACACACACACACACTCTCTCTCTCTCTCTCTCTATAAATATTTGAACAAGATGTACTGCTTTTATGTGCTTAATGAAATATATGTCTCCGGGCGGTTTGACAAAAAAACAAAGTATTTGAACAAGACGAGGATCGACACAGAAAATTCTCCAATGCGTAAAGAATAAAAACACACATAGCAAACTAATTTAATATTTTTTTCAATTGGTTATAAAAAGTAACACGTGTTGACGTGATTTTTACACAATCAATTCGACTGCAGTTAGTAAATTATGGTCATTTATTTCTCTGATAAATTTATCTGCCTCTTCTGGTTTGATAATTTTTTTTTTTGAAGGCCGACAATTTGTCGGCAACGATATATATTAAAAGAAATGGTTTGATAAATTTAACAGCAGCGCATTCATATATATACTCAAATGTTTATTGAGCCAAATCAATGTTTTACTGAAACTTAAGTAGGCTGCAACTAGAGTAATTTAATTGATAACTTTCCATTATAAGAAGTGTTGTTGAGGCTTATTTTTCCCTTGCTCTTTGAAGCCTCCAAACCTCTTGCTTTCACATGTAATAAAAGCAGTCCATTATATATATCTGGCAAAGAACAAACTAATGAGCATGAACAAATGTAAAAAAGAATGCAGCTAGTACTTCATTGTGTCTTCCATGCATCTAGTAAGTGTTAGTTTCACCCGAAAACCATACATCGACTTCTCTATCGTGCATAATAAGCGAGAACATGCATCGATCAATCATACTTAATTTCAATTTATACCTACTTTTTGCACAAATTTTGCTTAATTTCTCCATTGAATAACTCTGCACATGATTACAAGCAAACCTCTACATGCATGTCATATCATGATTGCTAAGAAAGTATTGCAATGTGTTTACCTAAGACAAAATAAGTTCTCTGCATAAACATGCATACAGAATTCTTAATCAAAAGCTCTAGTGTTTGATAATTATCACATACTATATGTGTTGTGTTTCTATAAATCAGGTACAGTCAATGTGGCACGGCGACGGCATTATAGAGGGGTGAGGCAAAGGCCGTGGGGAAAATGGGCAGCCGAGATCCGTGACCCTAAAAAGGCTGCGCGTGTCTGGCTTGGCACCTTCGACACGGCCGAGGATGCTGCCATTGCCTATGACGAGGCTGCTTTGCGCTTCAAGGGCTCCAAAGCAAAACTTAACTTTCCTGAGCGAGTCCAAGGCCGGTCCGACATCAGACTATTGCTGACACCTGGGACCCACATACAACAGGCTCCAATGCCACCAATGCGACCGCAACATATGTCGACTGCGTATCCCAACCTTTTGCAATACGCGCAACTTCTACAGAGTGGAGACGAGGTTTATATACACAATGCGGCTTCTGGTATATATGGCAGTGGGGTTTCTTCAGGCTCTTCCTCTTCTTCTTCTACCTCTCACCAGCAGATACTGGATTTCTCTAGTGCTGCTCAGAGAGTTATGGCGTCTTCAATGGCTAGTGCTAGTGCAAGTAGTAGTGTCGCTGGTGGTACTAGTTCGTCATCAGCTTCTTCGTCGAGCGCATGGGCTCATGGGGATCGAAAGAGATGATGATCATGAAACAAAAGGTTTTCTTTACTATTTTGGTTCATTTGGCAGAAAGTTTTTTCTTTTTTTCTTTTTGTTGATTGCAAAATGCACAATTAATCTAGTTTTTCGTTTTCTTTTTCCTTCTTTTACATATATGCTTAATCAATTATTTTCCACTTTGAATGGAAGTGTGAGCACACATATATAGGGGATCAGAAGAAGAATATATTACTAGCATATTTTTGTGCAACATTTTGGGGAGAGCTACTAATACCTAGAATGAAAATGAGAGGATAAAACAAAGAATTGAGGGACTTGTTGCATACAGCTGGATTCAAATGAATTAAAAGCAATATTTCTATTTCAAGAAAAAAAAAAAGTGTTTTCAGTGCAGGATTTTTCTTATTCTATAAATATACAGACAAGAATTAAAGTAGGGGTATTTTGTAAGTTTATCAAGAATTAGTGGGCATTTCATGTTAGAATATTACTTTTTTGTATGAAATGTTCCTAATTTGTGATTCTCACTTTTAGACTAATTAATTAGTTTTATGCATGTGACTTATTGTTTGTCAGGTATGATATACTTGAGCAAGTGTTATTCCTTTCTTTTTTGCCCCCCAGATACTTCTTTCTTAATTAAAACAAATCCTTAATTTACCTTTTTTTTCTTCCTCCTTTTTGTAGTTTTATGTTCTAGGGTGTTAACACACATATATGTGTGTGTGTGTGTTCTGATCCTCACCAGTATATCTTGATATATGAGAAATTATTTGGATTTGATATAATTTGAACACGTTGTGCATGATTGCATGTGTCACTTATTGATCACCTCAGCATCTGGCATGTGAAAGCATGTTAGGTTTTTCATATTGAGTCGTAAAATAAAGTATAAAGTTGAGTTGTCTATATAACTATATAAATATATATTAACACTTGTAGGTCATGTTTGATTGTAGAGTAGAGCTCATGAAAAAAGAAAAAAATGATAATACTGTATTACTCAAACTGTGAGATTTACAAGTGAAGTAACTTCTCATTTAGCTTCTTAAAAATGAAGTAAATAATTTGCTCCACCACTTACTCTACAATCAAACATAAGCGTACTTCCTAGCTAGTTAAATTCTTGTGTCAGATATACCGATTAAAAACAAATGGCTGATTCGGAGAATATATGTTTTACATGATCATCCACCAACCAAAATTAATTATAACGCATCAATATATGAATGTTGACCTAAATTGGAATATGTGTATATATGGATCGAGTCTGTACCTTCAGAGGAGATTTTTCTATTCAGACGTGGTCCTATTTCTTTCCTAAATTAAGTCTAATTGTTTGTTCAACGAAATCCCCAATCGAGGAAACTTCGAGAAACATACAGATTGCTATTATTTTATTTTAATTTAATAATATATATAATAGATTAACTATTCTGAGAGATCGAGCTGTTGATACTTGGGAATTGGAACTCAAGTTAAAGAGGTATTTCCAAAATGAGAAGGATCAATAATTTAATTAATTAGGTGGTACTTATCAGAGTTGTTAAAACTGCCACGTGTTAAACACTGTAGGTTGAGTTTGGTACCTATCGACTATCGTTCTATCTTAATAGTCGCTTTTCTGAACGATGTAACACGTGGCGACCCTTAATTTAAGCCAGCCACGTGTCCAAGAGGGGGGCTTCCTTCACGTGATTCATGTGATTCGGACGACGCGCACCCCTCCACGTGTGCCATCGTCAATTGGGGATTGTATTCTCACCAACAATTGATAGCCTCCTAACTATTGCCAAATTTTCTGTGGTAACACAGTTTAAAACATTTAAACAAGAATGATTAATTTGCGTCCGCAGGATGTACACACTTCTATGTATTTTTTTTATTTATTTAATTGTATGTTTTTTACACAGACACTAATTATCTAATATTATATAATAGTTATTTTGTAATTTTTTTCTATCAATAAAATTGTCTAAGGTGTTTTAGCCACCAAAAAAAAGCCATTAAAAAAAAAATTAATTAAAACATTCATTTGACAGTCAGTAGAGTGGATAAAGGTATTGACAAAGTTCTTTTGACTTTATGCAGAATATAAATTATATGCATTATATTTTGATTATATCATCTGTGAACTATATATAGTCAAAACAGTCCTGCTAATATATATTTTTAGGTATTGCAAAAAATTAAAAGATAAAAATGATTATTTGTTATATGCTCTCATCCATAAGTAAAGAATGCTTCCGCATATAAATTTATGCCTTTTTGGTAATTTTATTGTTTAAAATCCAATCCATTCAATAATATTTGCACTCATATAAGTATGAATTATATCAAATAAACGTTATAGAAATTTGTTTGCAAAGCATTAATCATGTATTATCTTGGTTATAATTGTGCATCAAATATATTAGGAAATGTGAACTATATGATTATAAATAAAGAGGATGGTTTAAATATCTTTATTTTGTGTGCCTTCAATATGCCTCTATGTATAAAATTTAAAACTTAAATGTAAACAAAAAAAAAACCGATTGATATGATCTATATATAATTATCTCTATACACATGTAAAATATTATGACATTTTGAGTATTAAAAACTTGTAAGGATACACTGATGTCGATAATTTTTAATAATTTTTTTTAACTTATTGATTAACTAAAAATAAAACAGAAAGATAATAACTTTTTATGAACATGCAAAAAATAAATATAGATAACATCTAATCTAATTGTTTTACTTTGATATATTAGTTTTAGAATTTTATTATTAAAAATTTTAAAAGTAGAAGTATAATGGTGACACAAAAAAGACATTTGAAATAAATAAAAATATATATGTTGACAAGTAATAGCTAAATTTGTATAAAGTGTGAAACATATATCTAACTCTTCAATTAAAAAGTTGCATTAAAAGGCAACATAATTTGCTTTATAACATGATAACCATAAAATCTAAAATTTAGTACGATAGCATATCTAGAGATCCTGCCACTTTTCAAGAGTCGGATCATTCATCATTGATGACTCTATTCTTCTTGCAACAATAATCATCAACTTATAGTTACGTTTCAAAATTGAATAGACAGCTGGCGAGACGGACGATGGAAATCAGCGGTGACAGTTAGCAGCTTCCCGTCAATTAATAACTCTGATAATTTCCCCTTTTCTCTCTCTTTTTTTTTAATAATGATTAGAAGATAAGTCATCCAATGTAATATTTACAATTTGAACCTGCGATCTCATTTCTATTTTTATTAAAAAGCAGATGAACAACTACAAATTTTGTGCCAAAAATGTAAACTTAGAAAAAAAAAATTATTGAAGTGGCATATATAATCTATCAATTTCATTATTAGAACCAATAAGATACCAAAAATCGGTATCAAACTACAGGTATCGATAACGATCCTGATATTATAGTTAAAAACAAAACGACAACAAAATACCCCTACACAACCAAACCAAAACAAGAACAAAACAACTTCCAAAAGCCAAATTACTATTTAAAACCAACTATCCTTCTGTACATGGGTGTAAATTTGGGTCTAATACCTATATATAGGCGGCAGGCTCCTGACCAGTATGCCCCTCCAAAGAAAAAATTTTACTTAATTTTTTTTTTTTTTTTTGTCTTCAAAATAGTATCATGGTCTCTATATGTAATTCCTCCAAACTCCCAACCATCTGTACAAGAAATATACAGTTAATTATTAACCTCCAATAACCTTCCCATTTCCAATAAAGAATAACCTCTATATCCCTCAAAATATGCACATTACTCAACTGTGTCAAACCATTCATCTCTGAATATCTTTGTCTTTTAAAAGACAAATTAATACTACCATCGACGTACACATTTGCTACTGTAATATTACTATGTAAAGCACATTCATGTAACAATCTATCAGTTCAGAAAAACACATCTACTCCATTACCAAGTTGCTTCCTAAACCCTATTTCCACCACATGCTTATGTTTAAGCACATCTGCCTAAAATGCAGACATACTAGTTACACACCCCACTTGTCCATATTTAGATTTTATAATGTCTTTCCATTTACCTTTTACCCGAGGATTATTAAACATATACCACCATTTAATCAAAAGAGCAAAATTAATAGTTTTTAAATTAATCACACCCAAACCACCTTAATCCCTACCAGTATACACAGGGGTGGATCTAGGATTTCCGTCAGGGTAAGGCAAGATAATATCTATATAGGGTCTAATATCTAGTCGAGTTTAAACTTATTATCTAATCGGATACTAAATAAAAAATAATCAACATGCCAAAAAAAATTTGAATCTAAACATGACGCACAAAAAATAAGTTTGGTAATAGTAACTGTATATCTCTGTATTAATGATGACTCTAAATGAGTACTACTAACTTTTAGTATATATAAATACATACTTAGTTACTCTAATGCTGCTCTGTTGGATTACAAGCGCATAATCCTACCGTGTAGTAGTGTCGGGTGTCAATTCACAGGGATAGATCTAAGTTATTTAACAAAGTTAGCACTAGTCTAGGTTCTTCGGGTTTGTTTAGTACGCGTGTATACTAATAAAATAAAATAAAATAAATATAATAATAATCAGATTATCACAGGATATAATATAATTAAACCACTCACACCAATCTAATTAACTATATTCCTCTATTACTCGCTAATTAATAACCCTAAACCCTATTCATTACAAGTAATGACCCAATGCCATGAATCTTAGGTACTAGTACTTACATGTTTGTCACACAAGGACGTAACAACTATGCTACCTTATGGCATGTGGATTACAAATAATAAATAAATTCATAATTAAACCTCGAGATGCTATCTAATCTATGTCATGCCAAGGGAGCACACTGATTCGAACCCTAGCCTTTGAACTACTGCCAGGCCTCGTTAGCCAAAGTGTTTATAGTACTTACTTGTATCCCCTCTCATACCAAGGTACAATGACTTAACACCTATTAGTATGTGAAGGACACTACCGTATGCAATATATGCCACAGATTACTTGGGTTCAATTCTATGCGTATTTGAAAGGTTCTCCAACTCTAAGGTCGGCTTGTGGGGGACAATTCAGATTATCACAGGATATAATATAATTAAACCACTCACACCAATCTAATTAATTATATTCCCCTATTACTCGCTAAGTAATAACCCTAAACCCTATTCATTACAAGTAATGACCCAATGCCATGAATCTTAGGTGCTAGTACTTAAATGTTTGTCACACAAGGACGCAACAACTATACAACCTTATGGCATGTGGAATACAAATAATAAATAAATTCCTAATTAAACCTCGAGATGTTATCTAATCTATGTCCTGCCAAAGGAGCCCACTGGATTCAAACTCTAGCCTTTGAACCGCTGCCAGGCCTCGTTAGCTGAAATGTTTATAATACTCACTTGTATCCCCTCTCACACCGAGGTACAATGACTTAACACCTATTGGTATGTGGAGGACACTGGACAATCTGTAGACAGAACTATGTATACAAGGGCATATTTTAATAGCATTCTAACTATAATGAAATCTCAAATAAACATAAAAGAAAATTAAATATTATAGTAAAGAGCAATTAGAATTCATTACATCCATCCCTAGAGAGGGGGAGCTTAGCTACTCAAAGCCATGACAAAATAAAAGAAAAACATAACCTAAAACCTAGAACACCTCTTCCTTAGAAGACTCATTCTTCTTCCGCCTTGGATTTTGAGCGCCTCTTCTTCTCCACAACTCTAGATATTTCACACAATATTCTGCTCTAAAATATGGACTTACACTACTAAAACATGCACACTAGTTTCTATTACAAGAGGGGTTTATATAGCCTATCCTAAGGGTGTGGAGTCATGGAAATCATTGAGATCATGAGAGATCATGAGTGCCAAATATAGCATAAAATGCTATATTTGGAGCGCTAAAAATAGACTTCAAAGCAAGGTAAGGCCTTCCACATCTATATATTTGTCCTTCTAGAAGGTTGCTGCCCAACGGCTAAGATTTAATCCAAACTAGACAGTCCACAGATCCAATCCGTGTGCCCCTGCGGCATAGGCATTTATGCCGCATGCGACATACCTGAGGCTGTAGGGCATTGTACTTAGCCGAATTTCAGTGAATTTTACCATGTTGCATGT
This sequence comes from Carex rostrata, assembly GCF_964058835.1. Lineage (NCBI taxonomy): Eukaryota > Viridiplantae > Streptophyta > Magnoliopsida > Poales > Cyperaceae > Carex > Carex rostrata. The sequence continues at coordinate 2,866,408 of NC_135920.1, read as the reverse complement.
TGTGCACTTCGTGTGAGGTATTTGCATACTCCATGTGTTGCTCTATTTTGACGCTTCCTTCCATGCAATATATTGAGTTGTGCCTTATTTTGACAACTTTCTCCAAAACCTGATAAAAAGCCTAAAAACACGTTTGCGGTGAATAATTCAAGAAAATGGGTACTTTGCATATGTTTTTCCACTATTTTCTGTACTAAAAAGTAGTGATTTTTGCTATATGTTTTGGCGTTATCAATTAACCCCTATATATATATAGAGAGAGAGAGATGGACTTGGGTGAGTCGCGAAGTATACGTGTTTGGTGTTCCATGGTACATTTTAGTCATTTTGAAAATCCAAACAACCGATCCGAACCGCTCAACACGATCTCCATATTGAAATGTGCTTGGAGACCAAATTTTACATTTTTTGAATTTTTTTACTATTTATTAAGCCACTTTGAAAATCGCTGATCCGGTGGTCCAGAAATTTTTACTGTTTTTACTGTTCACCCGGATTTTCAGATTTTCAAAGTGGCTTAATAAATAGTAAAAAAATTCCAAAAAATGTAAAATTTGGTCTCCAAGCACATTTCAATATGGAGATCACATCTAATGGTTCGGATCGGTTATTTGGACTTACAAAATAAAAATATGGCGTGAAGTATAAACGCGTGGTGCTCCGCGTCTCACCCAAGTCCATCTCTCTCTCTCTCTCTCTCTCTCTATATATATATATATATATATATATATATAATAAATTAAATAGAAAAAAAGAGAAAAAAAAATGAAAAGTCAGTAGCAAACTCAGTATATCAAAGAAAATAGAGGCATCCAATAACTATGGAATGGTGAAGAAGAAATAGAAAATGATAAGAAAGCAGAAAGAACAAAAAAAGGGAGGTTGGTTCGCTTGCACCGAGATCATTCAATACATTACGTTTTGCACCTCTTGTTCTCTCTCATTTAATGTTACTGGTGAACCCACTAATCCAAGCCAACCAATGCCACTCATTATATTACCTTATTTGCTACATTTGGTTTATGAAAACTGAATAGTGTATCTTGACTCATGTGCTCCATGTCTAAGCAGACAAATGATCTCTTCTTCAAAAAAAAACCATGAGAAAATCAACATAAATTTGCAATAAAAAAAAATCTGCAGAGGAGAAAGAGGAGAGGGCAAAATTGATTGCCAAAATCTAATTTTTTGTACATGAAGAACGAGAAATAAACTCAACAGGGCAGGGCATTTGTTTTTTCTAAAGTGGGGCAAAATCCAAAAACCTAGTACTTAGAAGCTAATTTTGAAATTTCAGGGTATGCCCTACCCTACAACATGCTGGATCCACCCCTGAGCATACACAACTTTCCATGAAACTAGCTAGAGAGATTTTTTTTACTTAACTTAATGACTCGCATAACAAAGAAACCTCATCATTAATTTATCTACATTGGTTCTAATTTTAGAGAACATATTATAAATAACTAACCAATATAATGAAATAGCATAAATGACATAGTTAAGTAAGATTACTCTCCCTTTATAGATAACAACTTACTCTTCTATTCCTGCAACTTATTTTAATTTTATCTCACAATATATTCCAACACTCAATAAGCATTGTTTTGAAATGAATAGGAACTAAGTATGTAATTGGCAACTGAGAAATAATACTATAAATATGTTAGCTAGTCTATCACTTTCTACTTCACTAATGTTTAAAGGAATCATCTTTTTAAGCCCCGTCATATTTTCAAAACCAGAAAATAAGATTTTTAAAGCTTCTATCATATGATCTTTGACCTCTAAAAATAAAATAGTATCATATGTAAAATGCAAATTCAAAATCTCACCAAGCCCTTCAAAATATTCAGCCTGCTTAGTCTTACTTAAAATTCTATTTAAAAAGTTAGCTACAATATTAAATAAAAAGAGTGATAAAGGACCCCCCCCCCCCCCCCCCCCCCCCCCTCAAATCTCTCCTACAACTAAAATAGTCACCTAAAGATCCATTTACACTAATGCAAATTCTATTACCTAAAAGTATCTCATAAATCTACCTTCAAAACTTTTCTCCAAAATTCCTTGCTTTTAGAACTTCAATCGAAAAATCCTTTAGATTGTGAAACCCTAATATAAAACTTTTGTTGCACTAACAACATTATCCATTATATTTTTTTTCTTTTATGAAAGTTGTTTGTGTATCATCAATTGAAAGATCCATATATAACCCTATCTAACTTATTTTGTAACAATTTTAAAGCTACAATTCATAAGGCTAATAGGTCTGTAATTAGACATAGATGATATAACTTCTTTCTTGTACATATACTAAATTTAACTTTGAAATATCTAATTCATGAAAATAAAAAGAAGGGAAAAATTTAAAGGTCCACGAGTAGATCATATTTTTTATATGAAAGCTAGTTACATGTTGTTTTAAAACTATAGGATATGTTATTTGTTTTTTCTCATGTTCTAAAGTTAAAATAGTATTTTTTTTTTCCCTATTTGAAGCACAAATATAAAAAAATTGTGTTCAAATCTCCTTCTAAAAACCACTTTAACCTAGTTCTAGTTTGCCAATAACACTCTTCCTTATTCATAATTTTCTTAAACTTAGACTAACGAGTAACTCATCTGTCAAGCTCGATCACTTCCTAATTGGTAATTCTCATTCTTTTTCTCAAATTCCCTATTTCCTCTACCAATCCTGCTTTTATTCTACATTTTCCCCCAAATAAATTACAGTGCCACCCTCTTTTCCTTTGCCTCATTAATTCTTTGTAACTTAATCCTCCAATTCTCACATATGTTATCCAATATCACATATTCCAGTCCACCAATGTTTAAGTTGATATAAAAGCCCTTCTTCTTTTAACCACAATTTATCAAATCTAAAATTATATTTTTTTTTCCTCTGACTTCCTAAACCAACTTTTAAGAGTAAAGGAGAGTGATATAAATAAAGAGGAGGGTTCAAATGCACCCAAATTTTTGTGCACCCAAATGCAGCCTATCTTTCAAATCCTTTTTCTCTATTTTCAAAGTCCGAATAGTCAATCCGAACCATTAGATGTGATTGGAGACCAAATTTTACATTTTTTGGAATTTTTTTAATATTTATTAAGCCACTTTGAAAATCGCTGATTTTATATTTTCTGGACCATTGGATCAGCGATTTTCAAAGTGGCTTAATAAATATTAAAAAAATTCCAAAAAATGTAAAATTTGGTCTCCAAGCATATCTTAATATATAGATCGCATCTAACGGTTCGGATTGACTATTCGGACTTTGAAAACGGAGAAAAAGGATAGGGTGCATTTGAACCCTCCTCATAAATAAATTATAGGTAAAGAAGTCAAAATTGTATTCGGAAACTGAGAATCTCAATTTACAGTACAAAGAAACTTGTCTAATATTAGAACTAATGATTTAGAATTATGCGATATAGCCCATGTATATTTCCTATCATTTAAAGAAATCTCCATAAATTATAAATCAATAATTAACTTATTAAATCTATTACTAACCACATGATTATAAGAATTTCCAGCCGTCTCACTCTTTCTTCTAACCATGTTAAAATCCCCACATATTAAAAAAAGATGTAAAATCTCTGTCTTGTAAATCCAACAAAAGTCCTTCAAAAATCTCTTCCTTTTATTAGCTATAGTAGGACTACAAACACTGACAATAATTGAAATCCTTTAACAAATGAGTCAACAACATATGTATTAAGCTTTATAGTGTTATGTATCAAATTTCAATCTGTGTGTAAATTTGATATTCTACAAATACCATTAAAGATACTTCAAATATAACTTAATTACATTATATTTTATATTTTTTCAACATTATATATACAAACTTTAGTTTCTAATGCTAATATACAATTGTATACGATCATGCTGCATAGTATATGAAAGTGTTGATAAATTGTACATAGTTGTAGAACCGTATACATTTCTCAAAATAAAAAATATACATATTCTTGTTTTTGCAAAACATTAATATATTGTTTTTTTTAATTATAAGTCGTGTATGAAAATACCTTTTAAACACCGCTTTAATTTCAAAAATTGTACATGATTTTTTTTTAAGAAGAAAAATGTTACCCTTGATATGAATTCATACAAAAAAAACTATATTAATTTATCAATATACAAAAAACATTAAATTTTAAAAAAACTATAATTTAAACATAATACATACCAAAAACACTACATTTACCAATATAAACAACATTTATAACTACATTACATAAACTAAGTATGAATTCATTCATTACAACCATTATAACTAAAAAGTTTTAAAATACAACAAAAAATCCTAGATCTAATTTTACATACAGTTACATGAACAGTGCTTAAGAAAATATATGGTGAAGGAATACAAAACCAAAAAATAAAAGAAAAAATATTAATCTGAAACTTCAACTCAAGTGTTGAGGTCCTTCCCTATGTTTTTTTTGCCCTGAAAAAAATGCAAATATGGGTAAATCTTGGAAATCATGTAGATCTCCTCGCAAACTTTCCGGATCATATGTTGAAATCGGATAATCGAGCGAAAAGTCACACCCGTTTGAAGCTTTTTCGTCTCTGATCACCTTCTCAGTGAGTATATCATCTCCCTTGCCTCTCCCGTTGAGAAGAGGTTCCTTAGAGAAATACATGTACATGAAATAAGTGTTTTTAGAAATGATAGAGATGTTTTAGAAAAGATAGATAGAGATGCATTATAACAAACAAACGCAGATCAATGTCAAAAAATTGTATTTCTCTTATCACACACATATCCTACAATAAAACCGTTTGTTAGGGTTTCCTAAGGAGAGGTCGAAATAAGAGACATAATTTTATGAGGAAGATTAATTGCATTCTTGACTTCACAATTACATAGAGTACAAATGAAATATATTTATAACAACATAATTAAATAAATAACACCTCCTAAAATACCCTATGCTAAATACTAAATTCTTCCTCAATATAGCCTGCCAAACATAGCCTATTATTTCTAACATTCTGCTAAATTAAACCTGATGTACAAATATTTGATGAGATGAGAGACATACACAATACCGTGTATATATATTACAAGCAGTTTTTTTTTCGAAAAATTATGCAGAACATTCATACACTGTTGATAGAAAGGAAACAGTGTATGATAACAAGTAGTTTTACCTATGGAACATTTATTACACGGTTAATTAGTAGAATGAAAACCGTGTAAGAATGTTTACAACATATATACAAGATTAACCACAACCGTGTAAGAATAAGCAAGCAACTGTGTATAATTAGTGGAGCTCATTTATACTCGATTCTACTTTAATTGACTATGTGTATGTTGAAACTTATTTTTGCACACGTGTCTTCTTATGTTACACATTGTTTTATAAAACTTTTTTGAATTTGTGTATATGATGTGACGTGTATGATTGATTTTTTTTGTAGTAGAGTGTTAGAATTTGGAATTAAAAAAATATTTTTGACATTTTTCAGAATTACTTTGCTGTGGCATTAATTATCGCTATCCATGATAAACAAATCTGAGCTGTTTTGTATAAAGCGTGCAAGTCCAAACTAAAACAAGAAATCAAGAAGAAAAAAGCAACTTAATAATTTGATAAAAAAAAAATAACAATAAGAGAGGAGATGTAGATTCGGACACTACAATCATTTAACAATAATATAATAGTTAGGTATAAACAAATAATACAATTGCGTTACATATTCCCTTTTTGTTATATCTTTACGTAAAAGACTGTCATATATGTTTGCTTCTACGCAGCCAGCTAAGCCATATATAGCGGTGCCTAATAAGTAATGACTAACGTGTGGTCAAGCGGTGGGCCTGAACAAATGGTGGTGGGCCCATTACAAAAACTGAACTGACATGAGGCCCACTCATCAGCGCAGCAGGCCACGTGTCCCCTTTTCCGGTGTCGAAAATTGGCTCCCCATTACATTCATTCTATTGAAAAGACTGAGAAGGTTCCTATTTACAATTAATGCAAAATCTTTTACCTGGTTTTCAAACTGTTGCCAAAATATTTTGAACCATTGATAGTTGCATTGAATATTTCTTCCTATATTTCATAAGATTCTAGAATTCAAATTGGGATCCCAACTCAACACTTTCTATCAATTTAAGTAGTGAGGAGAAAATAATATGAAAATATTAATTGGAAAAAAGAAATGACGTGACGTGATTTGATCACGTGATACTAAGATAATTGATTAAATTATTTTGTTATATGATATGACGTGACTAAAAAGTTAAATGACATATACCTTATACGGATGGTCACATTTAGTGTGTTTTTTCTTCAGATTGTAAGTTAATTAAGAAAATATGCTTAAACAATAAAAAATAATTTGCAAAATAAATTAAAATCAATGTTAGAAAATTTGGGCACCTAATATGTTATGCGCATTAGCGGAGTCACATATACTCACAAGTAGGCGATTGTAGGTATGCCTATTCCTCGGTTTGTAATAACGGTATCAAGTTTGTATATAGTTGGTTTAGATTTAGGTCTTGTTTACTTCTAGATTTGAGTTTTGTCTACTGCTGACTAAGTCAAAGCCCTTGTTCAGTGAAATCAGCCGAATCGTTACAAATTTGGTAGTCTTTTATCAATCTATTTTGAAATATAACAACAATAGGAGCATGATGAAGAATGGTTTGATAGTGGAAGTGGAACCACAATAAACATGTTTCTTTCTTTTTTTCAAAAGAATAGACTAAATATTTTACAAAGTAATATGTTGAAATTTAATGTAATGCATTAAATTGTTTTATGAGGTTTAACTGTTTAAAAACGAACTGAATTTTAAATGAATAATCTTGTGAACTATGTTTCAAAGTAAAATTTAATACTTGAATGCTTTAGATTAATTTTTTATCTTAATTTTTTTTTAAAAGATTGAGTTTTTGATCTAATTCGGTATTTCTACTGATTTTAATTCATGGTCAATTACCGATTATGCTTCAATAAAAATTATTTAATAATATTTTAGCAAATAGTTTAATAATTTAAATAAAATAATAATCATATAATAATAATTTATTTTGCTTACCGAATGAAAAATTCGGCTACGTGACACGACCAGCTCAATTTACTTGACGTGTGTGTCCTGGCGTGTTATTTCTATTTAAAAAAATATATCATGCAAATGAACACGTCACGCAACACTGAATCACATTACGTAACCAACACACGTAACATAACGCACTGTAATGAAACCAGTAACAAATGTGAACAATTTAATTTAGATTCAATGACAAATATAAATCCGGCCAGTGACTATCTTAATTATCATATATATGTCACAGTGACAGTCACTACCAAATTTATTTTTATTTAAAAAAAAAAAAAACTATCTTATCAGATCAAAAATCAGATAATTTTCTTCTTCTTTTTTGTGAAGAAACGAGGGTAAAAAAAATAGATAATCTTGGATCCGTAATCTATTATCTGTCAATTTCAATGACAAATATAAATCCGGCCAGCGACTATCTTATCAGATGTCACTACCAAGTTTTTATCTTATCATTATAAAAATCAGATAATTTTTTTTTTTTTTGGGAAAAACGAGGGTAAAAAATCAGATAATCTTGGATCTGTAATCTATTATCTGTCAATCATATCCACAACGATCTCTTTAATAATTCTCACACGCCACTTTAGAGTTTAGATCGATCTATACGTAACTTTAGTAATAGCTAGACACTTCCAAGTTCCAAGAGCAAGTACTAGGCGTGCCAAATTGGCATGCCTAAGACTAAGAACCATTAATTGTCGCTTGTATAGTTGTATCTGGTCTGTGGACCAGCTAAATTAAGGACCACTCTCCATTAGCATTTAATGCAATCCACACATCTTCTGAATTTTCACATGCTTTTACTTAAGATCCTGAGGTTAATGTCTTCGGTTCCAAACTTCCAATGGGAGAACCTTGTATTGGACAAAGTTCTTTCGGATCTTCTGTGGCTATTTTCATCTGTTTATTACCACGACTTGTATGGATCATAGTAATATGATTTGCATTTTATTCGCGAATAAAACGGTTTTTAGAGATTATCGAACCGAACAGCAAATAAAACGGTTGACCGAACTTTTACCGATTTATTCGCGAATAAAATATTTTTTACGAATTATTCTCGTTTTATTCAAAAATTCGTTTCTATGTACAATTTTTTTGCTCTGTTATCTGTGCTTTTGAGGCTGAGGCTGAGGCACCACGTGGATGAATGCGTATCCTCTGCATTAACTCAAAAAGAATCTTTTGAGTTAATGAATCTCAACCGTCTGATTTTAAACGAAGCCAATTCGACTCTGCTTATATACAAGGGGTCTTTTAATATTAGTGCAGATCTAATATACACGAATCTTAAAACGGAGGTCATAATTCATTAACTCAAAAGATTCTCTTTTGAGTTAATGTAGAGGAAACGAATTCCCACGTGGATGAGGCTGAGACAAAGTTTTTGAATTTTGAAAGGCATGTGGACTCCACCATGTGCCAACCACTTTAAATCAATTGTTTTTATTCATACATTAGATTTTGAATGCAAAGTTTATACTCTAAATATTTTATCACTTCTCAAACTTGATTTTTTCCTCCAAATTTTATTAAAATAATGAAAATGAAAAAAAATTAAAGTAAGTACTTATACATTTTTTTGGATTTCTTTTTTTGCTTTCATGTAAAACCGAATTATTTTTTAATTATACTCGAATCACGAATTTTTGAACTCGCTGAACTGAACTTGAACTTTTCTTTTGTCACTATGGTATAGATCTGTGGTACTGTCACCAGCAATTTCTCAAATTAGTCAGCTTGACAGAATATCCATTTAAACAAATTCAAATGTCTATCTCATTCTCATAGAATGATGCATGAGATCATAATTAATTAAGCGTCATAGAATGTATAGATAAGTGTTAAATTTTTTATAAATATAACAATAATTGATGATAACATAATTAGAAGCATCATGCATTTATACTAGTAAACATGTATTGACTACATATGCTTAGGTCATACAAAATTGATCCTCTATAAAAAAGGAAATAAAATTGTTGTTATCCAAAGAAATTGGAGGGACTCTATTATGTCAAATCCAACCTTTTATTTGTTTTAAAATTTGTACATAAAAAAAAAAAACTTTTATTGAGATTTGTGCATTCCGACAAATGAAAGGTTGAATTTAGAATAACATATACTCTGCAATTCTTTTAAATCGCAATAGATTTATTTCTCATAAAAAATCTCTAAGTGTTTAAATTTTTAATCATGTCATGTTACTTGTGTTTTCATCCATCTGATGCAGTCTCTCTTTTTGAGTGAGTCTATGGTACTATGCATATTACGATTTGTTACCGTACTAGGGCTCTATATTTGAGTTTTCAAATCCTAACGGTCGATCCGAACCGTTCATCTTGTTCTCCATATTAATATGTGTTTGGAGACCAAATTTTACATTTTTTGAAATTTTTTTACTATTTTTTTAGATCTATTGAAAATCACTGTTTTTGGATGGTCCAGAATTTTCAGATCAAGTGATTTTCTAAATATCTAAATAAATAGTAAACAATTTTCAAAAAATGTAAAATTTGATCTCCTAACACATATTAATATGGAGAACAAGATGAACGGTTCGGATCGACCGTTAGGATTTGAAAACTCAAATATAGAGCCGTAGCACGATAACAACCCGTGATATGCATGGTACCATAGACTCACTCCTCTCTTTTTTGTTTATTTCGTTGTATGATTTTTGTATCATATTTTTCTCTCATTTAAATGAGATGTGTTTGATGTGCATAAGACGTGTTGTAATTCTTAAAACAATGTAACTTATTTATATTTCTCCGCTGAATTACTGCAGTGAAAATCGTATTATATACCATTGTATGCGCTATTAACGTCTTGAAAATGATGTCTACTAATTTTTGCAAACTTTTCAGACAAAATTTTACATCGATATCATCTTAGTTCTAAAATTAATTTTTGTATATATATTTTTTTTCGTGAAGTTCGAAAAACAAGTCCAATACTAACTCACTATTCTACTTTTGGTTGCAAGAACAATAAAAAAATAACACTATTTTTCTGAGCAAAAATATCTCTAATTCGAAAATAGCATTTCTACTTTTGGTTGCAAGAACAATAAAAAAATAATACTATTCTTTTGAGCCAAAATAACACTAATTAAAAAATTACACTAGTTTTTTGAGCTATTCAGTATTTGAATAAAATAGCTATCTACTATTCATTATTTGTTTTTTATGAATTAGCTCACTATTCTACTAATCTAATCAAAAATTAGATTAACAACTATTCTTCATTCTTGAGTTAACCACTATTTTCTCTCACTACAACAAAGTAGACACTTTTTGCGAGGGAAAAAACGCATTTATGACGGTCGTCCGTTGCAAAAAGAAAAAGCTGAACAATGAGGGTAGTCCGTCGCAAAAAGTCATTTTTTTATCCTCACGAAAAGTGTCTCATTCTTGTTGTGTCTAACCCATCCCTTCATCCAAACGCACCCCTGTCAATTAGCCCCATTAATCAATCAAATTCTTGTTAGAATTAACAGCTTTGGTGGTGTTTTTTTCAATAAAATTTCTAAGATTTCTCTAAAACAGATCTTTTTTAGTTTAATTGCTAGATTCGTCAATCATTGTAAAGTTGGTAGATTTCTTTTAATGAAAAATGGCTGCATTCTCTCTTTTTGTATATATCCAGCTCACGATGGATTTGTAGGACCAAAGGAGGCTCTATAGTTTTAAAAAGTTGTAAATTTCATGTGTAATTTTTAGTTTTTTGTAATAAAATATATTTTAGGTCTCTATTAATAAAGCATTTATTTGATTAAAACAATAAATATGTTTCGTTCTAAAATATATCTAGTTGAATATTATTTTTATTATATTTTGTCCATGTTATAGTGAATTTCCAGTGCCGCATATTACATGTAGATTGATTTTGCAATTTTTTATGGTTGTTTTCCGATCTTCAAATTTCACAGAGAAGTCTTTGTTCTATTTATATGTTATGTTACCTAACTTGTATCACTATAAGGTATGCTTAAATTCAGGGGTGGATTTAGTATGATTGAATGGGGTCAATTGATCCCCACTTATTTTCAAAATTTTATTGTTTATATATAATTTTCTATATAATTTAGAGTAAATGTTATAAATATTGTAATATTGACCTCCATTCACAACATGAATTTTTTTATGATTGACCCTCATTGCAGTATTTGATCTTCATAGTTTGAAAGTTTAGTTCCGTACCTGCTTAAATCTGAATCATGAAACTTGCATAGATAGTGTGCTCAATTAAAATGATGACCTAAAAAAGGAATTTAGGTACATCACTTAGAGTTGGATTTGGAATTTAGGTACCAATCAATTATATCAATAACAATAATATCCCAATTTTTATTCCTTTTTAGTTTGCATGGAGCTTTCTAAGGATTTGCAACATTTAAAAATTATGACAAATTTTATTGGCTGTATGTAGCCGTTGCTTAGCTGCTAACATAGAGAGCGGCTAAAAAGAAAGCTAAAAAAGGAAGCTAACAGCTCTTTCTTGATTCGTAAGAGAGCCATCCCAATGAATGAAGTAGCAAATGCAAAGTGAATTCAGAAAAGGAAAAGAATTAATAAAAGAGATCAATGCCATGCCAGCTTTCTTTATTTTGGGTTCGACCTTTCTCTTTTAGTAACTAAGTTCAATGTATGGTCCCCGGCGGGAATCAAACCAGTTCATACTAGATTGGAATTAAAAATTGAGATAGGAGAAGTTGGATAAATAAAGTGTCTTGTAATTTCTTTTATATGAGGAGGCTAATAGTAAATATTATGTTAAATTTTTTGAAAATTTAACGACAAAACTGAAAATTTTCATTTATAGGCAGTTGCAGAGCCACATATTGATCCATGAGTGAGGTTAGGTAGTTTGCAATGTGCGGATCATTCTGTGTATTGGATTCATATCTCTGTCTTTAAAATTCAAATAGTGGATCCAAACCGTTCAGCATTATTATCATATGAAAATATTTATACTTGGATACAAAATTATATTTTTTGAATTTTTTTTACTACTTTTTTGTTAGATAGAAAATCACTACTTTCGGATGGTTCAGAATTTTTAGATCAAGTGATTTTCTAATTGTCTTCAAAAATAGTAAAAAACTTCTAAAAATATAAAATTTCGTCTCCAAGTATATTTTCATATGATAATAATGTTGAGCTATTCGGATCAACTATTTTGACTTTGAAAATGAAGATAAACTCAAAGCACGGAACCAATTCCTACTTCGGAATTTTGAAAGTTAAAGTATAGGTCTATGTATAATCGAGTTATTGTCAAAAAAAAAAATTATAAACCATAATTAAAAAACAAAAATTTACCAAACCAACATGATTAGTTTCATTTTTTACAAAAATCATAAGAACCGAACTACCATTTCGGTTCGAACTTTTTTTCGGACAGAAATTACACTTTGATACGAGGTAGTTTCACAGATTTCCAGTTCAGCAGTCATAGAAAATTCAAAAATTGTATGGACCAAAGTGACATTTCAATCCCACTATATTAATATTTTTTAACCGAGAACCAGCTGTCTCTCTTTTCTCTCCTCTTCTTTCTACTTTCTTCCTCCTCTTTTTTTTTCACCTAAATAAGCTTCCTTTTTTTCAACTCTCAAAACTCTTTATTTTTTTTATTCTAATTACATAGATTTGTATGTTTTTGAGAGGAGAACAAGAAAAAAAACAAAAACAAAAAAGTTCGGACCGAATTGTCATTTTGGTCCAGACTAAGAAAACATTGGGCCACTTCATTTTTTTTCTGAAAAACTTGTGAAACCACCTTGTACCGAATTGCGATTTCGGTACGGAAAAAAAAGTTCAGAAATGACAATTCGATTCTTATGATTTTTGTAAAAAAATAAAACTAATCATGGTTTCATAATTTTTTTTTCTTAATTATGATTTATAGAAATATATTTTGTTGCCTACTCTTGAAGAAATTTTATCTATTTGTAGACAACCTGTAATTAATTATGGGGAAGGGCTCTACCTAATTAACCATTGCTATCCTAAATAAATAGATTGCAGCTATTCCAGATTCTAAAAATAGACAGGGTGATAACGGTTAGTTTTGTTCATTGATATGCTAAGTATCTCCAACATGCTTACCTCCAATAGAATATAGGGTAATTATAATATCCCCCACCTATCCATCCCCCATTTCATCCCCCAACTAACTTTCTATTTTAACTATAACTATAACTACTATTTCTAACAACCTTTATTTCTTTCCTCTTTCTCTTCCACCTCTATTTTCCTCTTTCACCTTCATCTTCTTCTCCCACCTCCGCCTGCCACCTCCCTCTCTCACCTTCACCTCACCTCACCTCCGCCTCTACCTCCCTCTCCCACCTCCGCATCCCACCTCCTCCTCCACCTCCGTTTTTCCATTGATAAGCTCCCCTCACTCTCCCACCTCGAAATGATAAATACAATAAGCTCCCTCCCTCTTACACTTTCGCCTCGATTTTTTCCCTCTATGCCTGCTGCTCCTGCTCTAGCGAACGTTCTGCCGGAGATCATCCGTCACTCCATCCCAATCAAGCACGCCTCTGCCAGGAATGAATACTTCAATGTGTATGAATGAATACTTCAATGTGTATGAATGAATACTTCAATGTGTTTGAATGAATACTAGAGCATGTCTCTACCGGGTCAGATCCGTCACTGTCGATCGTATCAAAATAATTTTGTATATGTATATGCAATTAATATTTTTCATGTTTATGTTCCATTTTCTCGTGAAGTAGCGAGTTTTGCAAAGAACAAAGCTTTATTAATGGTGAATTAGGCCACTGCGTATTAAATAAATGACATAAAAAAAAATTTTGAAAAAAAATAGAGATATATGAATGAATACTTGATGTCTTAGATATGAATACTTCAATGTGTATAAATGAATACTTAATATCTTATGTATGAATACTTGCGTGGCAAGATATTAATACTTGTGCAACAGACAACTCGAAAGTATGTCATCATGGATCTCATTTGAAAGATAAAATTGTGTAGAAAACGTTCGTGGTTTTAGATTTGCAAAATTCTTCCCAGATCGTCAGAAATATTGGTTAGATTGAACGGAGAAAAAAAAACTCACCTCTAAAAACATGAAAAAAATGGATGAGTGATGTGTCCAGTTTTTATATTTACACTTACACGATGAGGATTAATACTTTCTCGATAAGAGATGAATACTTGTGCAACGGACAACTCGAAAGTATGTCATCATGGATCTCATTTGAAAGATAAAATTGTGTAGAAAACATTCGTAGTTTTAGATTTGCAAAATTCCTCATAGATCGTCAGAAATATTGGTTATATTGAACGGAGAAAAAAAACCACCTCTAAAAACGTGTAAAGGATGGATGAGTGATGTGTCCAGTTTCTATATTTGCACTTGCACGACGAGGATGAATACTTTCTCGATAATGATGAATACTTGTACAACGGACAACTCGAAAGTATATCATCATAGATCTCATTTTAAAGATAAAATTATGTCAAAAACATTCGTTGTTTTAGATTTGCAAAATTCTTCACCGATCGTCAGAAATATTGATTAGATTGAACGAAGAAAAAAAATCCCACCTCTAAAAACGTGTCCAGTTTTTTTTAAAAAATACTTGATATATTAGGTATGAATACTTGATGTGTTATAGATGAATACTTGATGCATTATAGATAAATACTTGCGTGCGCCAGTTGTAAAATCTTTCAAATATTATGTGGTCCCCAAATAGTAAGTGGCCCCCCTAGGTAGTTAGTAGTTATTGAAGTAGTTAATGACTGGGGGATGAAATGGGGGATTGTTACGGGGGGATAGCTAGATGCTCCCTAGAATATATATCCATCTAGTATTTTTCAAGCAATAAGATAAATTATTCAATTAGAAAAAACATTCTTAAAGTGAACTATATACAACAAAAATAATTTTAAGTTCACAAACATGTACTTTTTCTTTATAAAAAAAGCAGTGATAAAAAAATGATATATTTGGCGATAATTCTTATTTAACATCTAAATCATATACTTTCACCAGAACATCGAATAGTTTGATAGATGATAGATACTTTTAATTTATAGCATCAGAATCTCAATATGCATGGTACCCAACACACGCACGCGCGCACACACACGCACTAGTGGGATTTGAACTCCTATTCCACACTTCCC
Organism: Carex rostrata; assembly: GCF_964058835.1. Taxonomy (NCBI): domain Eukaryota; kingdom Viridiplantae; phylum Streptophyta; class Magnoliopsida; order Poales; family Cyperaceae; genus Carex; species Carex rostrata. The sequence goes on along the minus strand of NC_135920.1, from coordinate 2,851,133 downwards.
TTCAAGGGATTCCATGTCACTTTCAATTATCGCAGACTCGTAGACAACAACCATAATTAATTAAAACATGAAACTTTTATGATCATTTTATTGTTGCATCTCTTGCGCGCGATCCATTCGAGAGAAAAAAAAAAAAACCCTCACCATTCCATTGAATTAACGAGATATTCCATCACACTTGTGGATTCACAATTTTAACATTTATTTACTAGTATTTTTATAATTATTGAAATTGGTGTCGCGAGACTCGTGACTGCTATATTTTTTTTTTTTAATTTTCTTAGTGGTTAGACCCTAATCATCTTATAAAAGAATTAAATAAGTATTCACTTAGAGCATGTTAAAGTATGAAATAGAGTGGTTATATACTTGAGCAGATTTATATGGATAGGGGTGGCAAATTAAAAAGCTCGTACCACGTGGTTCGGTCGTGACTCGCACCTGATTCGTTCGCTAACAACTCGTTCGTTACTGGACTGAGCTGTTAACGAGCTAACTCGTCACTAGCTCGGTCCAGAAATAACGAGTTCAAATTCGAGTCTAGCTTGCTCGCTAGCTCGTGAGTTAGCTCGTCTAGGCATCAATTTGTGAATTTATATGAATTTGTGAGCATTCTATATTGTCCATCTTGATCCAAAAAGTTTGCAAATTTTTTTTTTAAAACAAGATCCAGTCAGACTCAGTGAGCCAGCTTGCGATCTAGTTCAATCTAGCTCGTGACAATTTTAAGCTAAAATTTCATCTCGGGCCTCTAAAATAAGCTCGCTTGTGACTCGTACAAGTCAACTCGTAACGAGTTCAAATTAGACTTAACTCGTGACGAGCTAACTCGTTGCCACCCTTTATAGACTGAATGGGCTTCTTATTTTATTTTTAATTTTTTGCTACGGTACTAAAATTTAGACCCGCTCTCCGGCTCTCCGTCACAATGCCCATGTGATGAAATTAGAGTTTTGCTAAACCCGTTAGGGGTTCAACCCGTTTTACCCGGTCCGTACCCGTTACCCGAGGTACCCGTACCCGTTGCCCGGGTACAAACGGGTAGACGGGTAGACGGGTACGGGTAATAAACGGACCGGACAACCCAATTTGAAAAAAAACCCGTTGTACCCGTACCCGTTTACCCGTCTACCCGGACCCGCCTACCCGTACCCGTCTACCCGCCTACCCGTACCCGACCCGTTTCAAAATTTGAATTTCAAAATATTTTTGGCGGCCTACTTTTAGAATTCAGATTCAGTGCAATACCTGACTGAGTAGAATGAGATCTGAGCCGTCAATTTTAATTTGGCATGAATCTCAAATTGACCCCTATAGAATTCAGATCCAGTGCAATACCTGACTGAGTAGAATGAGATCTGAGTCGTTAATTTTAATTTGGCATGAATCTCAAAACGGACTCCTATATCTAAACGGACTTCGGGATATGTCCTTTAACTTGGCACGAATCTCAAAGCATAAAAATTCAGAAAAAACAGAAAAGAAAAAAAAAAAAAACCCGCCCGTACCCGGGATACCCGTACCCGTCAACCCGCAACGGGTACGGGTAATAAACGGGTAGGGTAGAGGTTTTGGGAAAACTACCCGTCTACCCGTTGCGGGTTGTACCCGTACCCATCCTACCCGTCTACCCGCCCTACCCGTTACCCCTAACGGGTTACCCGGAACGGGTCACGGGTAACCCGTTTGCAAACCACTAGATGAAATTATACGTTGTTGACTTTTCATTCTTACAGTGATATATTATCCAAGTTAAAAAAAACAATACAACAAAGGACATCCATTGCAAAATAAAGGCTATAGAAGTATAGATCCAGAGGAGGGTTCAAATGCCTCCATGTTTTTGTGCCTCTATCTCTCTTTATCATTTTCAAAGTTCAAACAGTCGATCCGAACCGCTCAACCTAACCTCCATACTAAAATATGTTTGGAGACCAAATTTTATATTTTTAGGAATTTTTTTACTATTTTTTTAGATAGGTACAAAATCAGTAAATCTGAACCATCTAAAAACAGTATTTTTGTACCTATCTAAAAAAATTCTTAAAAATATAAAATTTGGTCTCCAAACATATTTTAATATGGAGGTTAGGTTGAGCGGTTCGGATCGACCGTTTGAACTTTGAAAATGATGGAGAGAGATGGAGGCATGATGGAGGCACAAAAACATGGAGGCATTTGAACCCTCCTCATAGATCCATCCATGTCAAAAGGAGTTTTGTCTGAGCTTTTTTTATAAAGTAGCAGTACAATAATTGTATAACCCTCGTTTTATTATAGTGTTTTAAATAGTGCCCTATAGCAATGCAATAGCGGTACTATAGTATTTTTGAACGTTGAACACTAAGCTATGAGATAAAAAATGCATTATTTCAGTTACAGCCGCTATGGCAGTAATAGCAGTGTTCTAAATAGCTAGCTATAGTGGTTTTGAATCTAAAAAGTTAAGTTACGGAGTAAAACTGCGCTAATTGAATTATGACCGCTATAGCGGCAATAGCGGTCCGCTATGCTACATGGGCTTATTATTATTATTTTGCGATTTAAATGGATTTTAAAGTCCAGACCGAAATTAAATTACATGTATTTTTATTAATTTAAGAAGTTATTCAATAAATTTGAACATTGTGCGCTAGGTTCTCCAGAATTAAAACAAAATCTAGTTCCTGAGTTAATAATATTAGAACTTCTTAATCAATTTGGTGTTTTTTTACGGAACTTTAGATAATGTTTATTATTAGTAGACGTATAAGATATAATTTTTGAAAATAAAAAAATGTTATGTATGATAGCTTTCGCTATGGTTATGCTATTCACTAAAGCTTTTTTTTGTCTCCCCCACTATGCCGCTATAAACGTTATTTAGAACCTTGAGTAATAGTGATCTGCTTTTTGCGCTACACGCAATGTTACATAGGCTTTTATATAAAGGCCTGACTGAAAATTAATTTTAAAGATAAATTTTTTTCAAGGACCAAATTGATTTTGTTTTAAAATAGAAAATGATAGATAGCTTATTTCATGTTGCTTAGGTTTTTTTTAAAAGAAAAAAATATATAGTTTATACCATGATGCTTAGGTTATTTTGAATGGAAAAAAATAAATAGCTTATGATATTATTAGGGATATTTTGAATAGGAATTTGGACTTTCTACTAGTTCAATATGAATATTCTAATTTCTTAATTAATTTTCTGTTACTTATTACTCTATGAGACTTTAAATAATGTTGATAATTAGTAGAAATATAAAGTATTATTTTTTAAACAAAAAACACTATATAGGATAGCTTTCACTATAGCTACCCTATTTGCGATAGCTTTTTTTAGCCTTTCCGCTATAATTCGTTAATTGCTATTTAGAACCTCGTATTAAACACATGAAACACACTGCATATTATATATTTTATCACAAATTACCCTGTATCTAAATTCTATCGTCATTAACAAATATATGTTATGTACTGAGGCTACCATACATTGCAATGCATAGGTATATTTGTGCATTAGACTATAAATCACCAGATTTAAAGTCCAAATGACTAATCCAAACCGTTCATCTTGTTCTCCATATTAATATGTGCTTAGAGACCAAATTTTACATTTTTTGGAATTTTTTTACTATTTATTAAGCCACTTTGAAAATAACTGATCCAACGGTGCCTTTTGATTTTACTGTTACCGTTGAATCAGTGATTTTCAAAGTGCCTTAATAAATAGTAAAAAAAATTTCAAAAAATGTAAAATTTGATCTCCAAACACATATTACTATGGAGAACGAGATGAACGGTTTGAATTAGTTATTTGGACTTTGAATCCGGTAATTTATAGTCCAATGCACAAATATGCTTATGCATTGCAATGTATGGTAGCCTTACTCGTTATGTACTATATACTATACTATTCTTAAGAAGACATCCTGGAAGGCTCAAATTCTTTAGAGCAAATAGTCTTAAAATCATGACATGCACCAGACCTTACAAATTGTGCAAATAACAAATCTTTGGTCTACTGGCAAAGACACATGATCTCTATGTCAGAGGTAATGGGTTCGAAATTCAGATGGAAAAACTCCTTTGTTGTAATAACAAGGGTTATTAAATAGTTCGGTGGCTTGACCTTCAACTTTACTCAAAAAAAAAAAAAAAAAAAAAAAAAGCTAATAGAACTAATTTGAAACAAGCCATCCTGACTATCAGGCAATCCCATCATATTATATTTCTTCTTCTTTGCCTCCTATCCTCAATGGGGTGAGTGTGTGTAATATATACTTGTGAATCATATGTAATCAAGAATATTCTAATCCAGCCAATAAAAATTCAGGGGCTTAAATAGGATGGGAAAAAACTTAATTAGAACGACTCATAAAGTCATAATTTTAAAATTATCTTGTAAATTAAGTATATTTGTATTTTTCTTTTATGAACATAGTTTTCGAGAAATATTTTGTAAAATGAAGCATTACTTAATAATTATCTTTAAAATTAAGCATATTTTAACAATTTTTTATATTCAGAAGTATAGGTTTGGAAGCACACTTCACCACTGCTAATATTTCACACATTGCTTTGTCTTTTTTATATCCTTGCTTGAAATGTACTTATTACGTTCCAATTAAATAAACCTAATAATAACATAATAAATAATCATACATCAATATTTCATAACACCCATCAACTGCACAATCTCTTCTCTTATATGAAGCATGTATTTTTTTAGTTTTTTTACGTATAAAAGTCTATTTATTTAGACAAGTACTTGTCGACGCCACTCCAGTGCTCTCTATCTCACATAATTTACTCCTCTTTCTCCATATTTTTTTCCAAAACATTCCTAAACCCTTTATTTGATTATCAGATACATTGGTCATGATTTATTTCTATTTTTTAAATGTTATTTAAGAAATTTTTGGATTAATTTAATTGATTGGTCATGTCTTTATTTCTTTCTATTTTTTATAACACTTGAGCAATATTATGTCTTTTAATAATCTCATTTAAGTAAATATGGTTCTGTATTCTATTTTGAGGAGGGTTCAAATGCCTCCATTTTTTGTGACTCCACCATGCCTCCACTTTTAAAAATTTAATAACTCAAAATTTAAACCTTAAAAGTCAAAATAATACCGTTAGATGTGATCTATGTTATTTTCTCTATGTGCCCATAAAAAATTATGACATTTCAATTTTATTTTTATGTCAATCAATAAGTTCAAAAATCAACGTCTAGAAATCATCCACATTAGTGCATTTTTTTACAAGCTCTTGATGACAATCAAAATAAAATTAAAATGTCATAATTTTTTACATGTGCATAAATAAAATGATGTAGATCATATCCAACGGTTTTATTTTGACTTTTAAGTTTTAAATTTTAAATTATTAAAGTTTTAAAAAATAGAGGCATGGTGGAGACACAAAAAATGGAGGCATTTGAACCCTCCTCTTCTATTTTAGGTACACAAATGTCTATAAAATCTAAGGATTGGAGAGTAACTCTTATAACAATTACAAGAGTCATAATATGACAATAGAAGGTGTCATTAATATCAGGGGCGGATTCAGGATTTCGATCAAGGGTAGACATAAATTACTGATAATAGTACAATTTTTTCCCTGACGAATAAGAGCGAAGTAGCCGATAGGAATTTAAAAAAGCCATGTCGTGACCGAATACTTCTGTATCGGTACGTTTCTGTCACGACACGTGTGTCGGTCATGTGTCGTGACTTGCATGTCCCGTGCCGTGACCATTCACGTGACACGACCATCTTTCAAAAATTTAGTACAACACGTCATGTGAAAGATTTAATCGCAGCACGTCACGTGCTCACGAGAGTCACGTGTAATTATTATCGTTAAATATTGATCAAATAGTGAATCTTTAATAAATTAACATAAATTATGAAAAAAATAGTTAAATATAACCAAATATGACAAACCGGTCACATGTGGTCGAAAGCGTAACTAGCGTGCCATGACCATCATTCCAAATTTGATCACGATATAGCATGATATGTAAAAATATGACTTGATCACGGTACGACACATGATTCAAGGTAGGCACAAGTTTAATTTACCACTAGGTCTAACAAAAATTTCAAATCCAGGAGTAGGGAAGTGCCTACCCCTGACCCTCTCTAGATCTGCCATTAGTAATATGAAAACAACAAATAATACAACTTATTTTGATGATTTCTCTTTTTTATTTTCACGTTAAGTAACATAACAAAAAAAAACTGGTATGTAGTGTACAAAGAAAGCTCATAGACATATTATTAAAAATATAAGCTTTACATTTTTCAGGGGATATATTGATTTATTTATTTTTATTGAATAATTATTATTTTGGATCAACTTCTTTTATAAAAATTATATTATTTTGTATGAAATTTTTTTTATTCTCGTATATATAATCTTGTTGCAATGTACGAAAACGATACCATTAATTTGTTATATCTTTAAAGGGTAGAATAAGTAAATCCAATAATATAATTATAATTTGCCACTCATTTCCTTATATCTAGTTGTGCATATGGACATACACCAAGGTATGCATTTTTTACAACCATACCAATATTTCATTACTAACATATCTTTAATAAAGATCTTCTAACTAAATTGGTGTCGGTTATCATTTTAATTAGATATATATTTATCAAATAGATGCTCCCATTTATTTGTCATGTTATTATTTTCACTATTTGCACATGTTTGACAATCAAGTTATTACATAATATTTAAAATATTTTACTCTTTAAAATGGGAGGTAGCACAATTGGCTAGGAAAATGTCCTGAAGTTGTTATACCCAAAGGTCGAGAGTTCGATTCCCCCTCACGAACCTTGGTAGCTACAACCAAGTTTTAAAAAAAAAATATTTTACTCTTTTATTTATAATTTTATAATTCCTTTTTTAGAAAGAGTCCTTAGACAATAATTTTATTATTAATATTCAAAAGAAGAACTAAATTTTCAAACTATAAAGTTAAATATAAATGTAGATCAACAATATAAATTTATCATGTTACATATGATCATCCAAGGGCAGATTCAGGATTTTTTCCAGGGAGGGGCAGGAATCAGATTCAAATGTCTTATCGTGTTCAAACCTATTAGCTTATCAGGTTGATTCAATGCCTTAAAATCTAATTTTTTAAAATTCACAAAAATGAGGTTTGGATTTATTGAAAATAAAATCCATAATAATGTTCTAACCGTTAAACCGAGAATTTCAGTATGAAGAACACGAAAAACCTCCAAACGGTTGATTTTATATGGATTTTACAAGATTTAACGCACATTCGGGTGCAATTTGGGTGTGTTAAATGGCAATCCGGTCAATGGGGCCCACTGTAATAGAGCCACAATTTGAATTAATTTGCAATACTCATTTAACCCTTCGTTTTGGGTACATCCACACTACATAGACCAATACATGAAAAACATGAAAAAACAATGGACTCGCCATAAACTAAGGCTATCTAAAAATTAAAATATAACAAGAAGCATTCTATTGGGTCAATGACATGTGGGACTTCTTTGTAAGATTATTCTCCCTCCTTTGTTATCTGAAATGACCTAAAGAAGAAAATTTTTAGAACAACAAAATTCAAGATAAATAATGGCTTATTCTTACCAGCAATCAAAAGAAAGAATTTTTTTTTTTTTTTTCAAATAGGGGCAATCTAATTTTCAGAAATGGGCAAAATCAAAATTAACTTATTTTTTTCACTACTTTCAAAAATCTAAGAAGGCAGCTACCTCACCTCACCCTCCCCCCTCCTCCCGAACTACACTGGGTGCACCCCTTGATGATCAATTTTATCATAATCATAACATCTCACTCTAAATTATATTGAAAATAATATATAAATATAATTGTTTTCAAATTAGATAAGACCAATTAATCTCATTGGATACACGTGCATCCGCGTTGATATCACACTTCACAATTTAATATTATATTCAATTACTACACATCTTATCTAAGTAATCTCACTTTTGAATAAGGCTTGGGTGCTATGGATAGCATAGAGGACCACCGTGCTACGGCTTAATATTCGAGTTTTCGAAATTCAAATGGTCGATCCGAACCGTTCATCTTGTTCTCCATATTAATATGTGTTTGGAGACCAAATTTTACATTTTTTGAAATTTTTTTACTATTTTATTAGTTAGATAGAAAATCACTTGATCTAAAAAATTCTGCACCATTAAGATATTTGATTTTCTACTTATCTAAAAAAATAGTAAAAAATTTTCAAAAAATGTAAAATTTGATCTCCAAACACATATTAATATGAAGAATAAAATGAACGGTTCAGATCGACCGTTTGGATTTTAAAAACTCAAATATTGAGCCGTAGCACGATGGCCCTCTATGCTATCCATAGCACCCAAGCCTTACTCCTCACTTTTTACCATATATACAATTTGGCACGCCAATACTTTGAAAAGTGATTTAGTTGTAACACGATAGTTAAAAAAATCCAAAACTAAGATCGCGTGGCTGACACACTGATCGAGGTGGGATTATAGCCCGGCTGGAAGAGGGACACATCACACGTGGCACGCATAACGAGGGGGATTAGATGGTACGAATTGCTGACCATCCCAGAATCCTTTTGTCACGCTTAGCTTAACAAGTTTCTTTTACCAACATTAATTTATCTTAAATTTGTACTTCTTTTCTCTGTTTGCGCCTGCGCGTGGGAAAATTTGGGGTTGGGTCTTCTCCTCTTTTACCCTTTTAGGAGTACTTTCGGCTTTGCGGCGTCAACCTTTTCGGCCCATTAAATTAATCTATTCAGCTTTCGGCCCTTTTCACACAACCAAAAAAGGTTGGGATCGGTGCATCTAAGTGGAAAAAAAACTTGCCGTGCTGCTGCCGTAACTTTGATTTCGTAACGTCGTAATCAAGTGAACAGTAATTCATGTAATCGAAATGTTAAAGAGTGGTCTGCTATATCCAAATACAACTGGTCACATTTCTCACGTTTAACTATTTTTTCATAATTTGAGTTAGTTTATTCAAGATTCACCATTTGATTAAGACCCAACAGTTCTAATTACATATGACTCGCTTGATTACGTGGTGTGCCGTGTCGTGATCGGATCTTTCGCGTTCCGTACCGTATCAAATTTTATACAAAAAGGTCACGGCACGGAACACGCGACGTCACGGTAGGAAATAGTAACACATGTCATGCCATTCCGTGTCGCTCTGTGACAGAGTCAGCTCCGGTGTGCCATTTTTTCCCACTCTACATGTGACGCTTGAATTCTTGAAATGCCATTGAATTGTCACTTTTGTTTTTGATGAAATATCATATATTCATTTTTCATTTGCTTTTGCATGGGGAATGTTTTGCACCTTCGAGCAACTATTGCGTAGGGGTGCAAATGGGTTGGATATTATTCGATTGTATTCAAATTCGTATTTGAAAATTAAATACGAATATGTGATATCCAAATATTCGTACAAATACATATATAGTTTTAGATTTTAATTATTCATATTCAAATAATAGATGTATACTATATAGTTTAATATATATTATGAAAAAATTATATTATTCACTATTATAAAAAATAAATATTTGTATCCGTATCCATTTAATATTCTATCTATATTCGTATCTGTCTAATATCCGATCTGTATCCGAAAAATAAAAACGAATACAGATATAATTTTACCACTATCCGATCCGTTTGCACCCCTACTGTTGCGTCAATTATCGTCCCATCTCCTGAAAGATCGAACACAGTGCACGTCGGTACGGCCACGATTTTTGTTTTGGACACACAGTTGAAGAGGTTACGAGTACCGACTGTTAAGTGGCCACGTATTCGAATGGAATAATTATAAGAAGAAAACATGCGATGATGTCGATGGACGAAAAAAAGATACATACAGTGCAATGGATTCATGCACTATATATATACTTTTGCTGGTTCATGCACTATATAAGTTGGCAAGGCTATAAGTTCATGCACTCGAATACTCGATGTGTGTGTGTGTGTTAATGTCATCCGTACATTTATTTTGGTTCTGTTTGTTCTTTTATACGTGCAACCGAATAAATTTCTCAAGAGAGAGAGAGAGAGTGTGCGTTGGGGAAATTAGAACTGAACTCTATATTGTATGGATACGGAGTATCATATAGAGTATCATATCATATATAATATGAAATATGACGATACGATAATTTTTAACAATATGGAATGTCGTATCCCATATTATACCCAATAATTTTTAAATATGGAATATGACAATAATACGAATATGGGATCATATATGAAATATTGGAGTAACATATCGTCAGTGTATATACGTAGTGACTTGTTTGTTGCAAGTATTTTTTTTTTTTTTAGAAGTTCACGTATATTTTTCAAAAACTTCGAAATTATGTACTTTTTCCTTGTAAAATTCATAATATCATATATATTTACCCTTTTAAATCTCAAAAACTCATAAATTTATTGATTATTTTTCTTTTCTATTAAAACTCATCTAAATTGTATAAAATATTCATTATTTCTTTATTAAAAAAATGTAGCATGCTTAAGAAAAAAAATCAATCTTCTCTCATGACTCATCCAAAAAATTAAATATGTTAATCTTCCTTTTTATTTCATTGCATTCCCTTCTATTATGCACTCCTTTCCTTCCTCTACTCTCCATCCAAAGAGGGTGTAAACGAAGAATTGCTCTTTCAGTGATATTTCATGAGTAGAACTTGGGTGTTTTTGAGTTCACCAACTCTTTTTGTGAACTCAATTTTAAAATTTCTCGGATGAACTTCAAATGATAAATTCAATCTATTGAAATCCGTCTATTTTACGAGTGATGTATCTAAATTAAAAAAATTTTAACTTTCAACTTAAGTTAGTATAAAGTCAAGCGATCAAAATTAAAAAAAATTATAATTAATTTTAATATTCATTTTTTGAATATTTTTTGACCACTTGACTCTATACAAAATTAATTTTAAATTTTAATTTTTTTGCATGTAGATGCATAACTTGCAAGGTAGACGGATTTTACCGGTTCAAATTCGTTATTTAAAGTCAATCTGATAAATTTTAGAATTGAGTTCAAAGAAAAAAAATTGATGAACTTAGAAACAATCTAGTTGTACTCATATTTCATTCCTTTGTTAAACAAATTAGCAAAGCTGGAAGTAACCAATAACCATGTTGTTAACCTCATATGCAGACCACAAATTTATTTAGTACTGTTTAGAGATGGATTTTGAACTTAGTGGGTTTGTCTGGTCAAAGGATGGAACACACAGACCGACTTAATTTGGCATGTCTCAAACAACGCTATCTCGGTTGGTCTGAAATCAAATCAAATAAATATCTTTTTTTTGTGCCTCTCCTTAACATGAGCTACGCGTAATTTTTTTAAATTAATTTTGTTGGCACAAACCAACAGTGCGTTTGGCAAGTCTGAAAGCATGCGTTTAGCCTAATTTTTTTTTAATTACCATTTCACCAAAACGAATAGACGGAGATGCCATAATTTAAAAAAAAAATCATTTCTTTTCCATAAAAATTATCTGCGCGGGTTGCCCTCGGGCAGCTTTCCGCTAGAATGGGAAAAATGGCACAGTGGAGACAGCACGGAACGATACGGTTATAGCACGAAACGTGTGTTGATTACGTGTCGTGACTCGCATGTCCCGTGTTGTGACCATCTTGAAAAAATTTGACACGGCACGTAGTCACACGAGTAACATGTAATTAGGAACGTATATCTTGATCAAATAGTGAACATTAAATAAACTAATCTAAATTATGATTAAATGATTGTGCGAGTCACATTTAATCATGACACGTTTAAGCACAGCGTAACTTGCGTGGCGTAACTATTCACATGCCATAACCACTCCTAAATATTTTAATCAAAACATAACACAGTACGGAAAAAATTTACTTAATCACTAGTACGCAACCACTACTTCCCGCACATGGAAGCATGGAAGTGCCAACTTGCCAAAGTCGTTGCAATTATTACCTACAGTCAAATAGTCAATACCATTTGGTTGAGCAGTTAATAGTTTTGTACCATCTCTTGGAGTGCACTGTTAATTGTGTAGCTGGGATAAATAATTTTTTCTTAGAAGTTATGGCACCTCCATCTATCTTTTTCGGTAAAATACCAACAAAAAAATTGCGTTTAATTCAAACTATTGTACGTGTGCTCTCAGAAATTGAGCAGTCTGCTCAATTTTTCGAAAACAAAAATATTATCGCTATTTTTTCTTTTAATAAAAGAAGCCACATGAAAAAAAAAATCCCAAAGAGTGCTAGTTTTATTTATTAATTATAGAGACTAATTTCAATTTCCCGATCAGTGTCCGTGTCATATGTATTCAATGGTAATACAAGGATTTTTGTTGGTTTCTCTTTTTTTATGGACTTGGATTTTTACCGGACTTCATTCTAAAAATAAAATTAACGAAGAAAAATTCTCCAAAAAGATTTTGCACCTAGCAAATTCTAGATACTAATAATATTTTACAACGGAAAAATACACAAATAGTCTAAAAATTCATGAATACAACCCACTTACACCACTTTAAGAATTTCTTTACATCTCAGACATCTCTAACGCAACCTTGATAAATGAAAAAAGAAGTATAATAAATACGTCGTTCAATCAGAATAAATAACAAAAATAAGATCAAATGGATGTGAGCGCATATTGTACTACATGACTAAATTTTTTTTAAAATTTAACTGTCATATATTTATAATGAGGAGAGTTCAAATGCCTTTATTTTTTTGTGTCTCCACCATGCTTCTATTTTTAAAAACTTTAATAACTCAAAATTTAGAACTTAAAAGTTAAAATAAACCATTGGATATGATCTATGTTATTTTCTCTATGTACTCATAAAAAATTATCATATTTTAATTTTGTTTTTATGTGAATTACCAAGTTGAAAAATCATCTAGAAATTATCTACATTAGTATGATTTTTACAAGCTCTAGATGACAATTAAAACAAAATTAAAATATCATAATTTTTTTACATGTGCATAGATAAAATGATGTAGATCATATCCAACGGTTTTATTTTGACATTTAAGTTTTAAATTTTGATTTTGAGTTATTAAAGTTTTTAAAACGGAGGCATTTGAACCCTCCTCATTTCAAATTCCTAGTTGCAATTAATATTTTATAAATTTGAGCAATCAATTAACTTATGTCTGGATCATTAAACAAAATGGGGAGTACATTTTCCATTATATACAAAATGGGGAGAAACCAAAAAAAAAAAAAAAGACTGACTGGACAACACTCAATCACTCAAACTTTTTGCTTCACTTTCTGTACGAATAATCAAGGCAACTACAAAGATCAATTTTTTTAGTCATGTATAACTCCACTTATCATGGACAATAAAACTAGTACCTGAAGAAAGGAAAGAATAAGTAAAGGAGAAGGAAAGCAGCATGAACATTGTCAGTGTTCATATGGGTACTCATTGGAAAAGTAGGAAAGTAACTAAAGGACAACATCCCTAAGTTTATAGGGAATATTGCATGATAGTTTTGTAGAGCATGCATGTATATTTTACTTGAAAGAATTGCCAAGCATGTGCTCAGGAATAGAGGGATAATGGAATAAAAACATGACAGCCCTTGAATACCACAAAATCACAAGAAAATTTAGGATTCAAAAAATAATTCTTACGGCTAACTAAGAGGTTTTAACAATCCCGGTTCCTCATGTAACTCAAGAACTGCCCAGGTAGCTCGGCTAGAAGCGACTGAATCACCGATATCTCATTATCTACAACTCAAGATGAAAAAGCTTCTTTGTTACCTCAAACAAAATAATTATATTAACCATGTGGTTAAGACATATTGGTGATTCTTCCGTGTTCAAATATTAACTTAGGGGAAAGTACTAAAAAATTGTAGAACTATAACTAAATTTATTTTTCTGTGGGTGTGTGTGTGTGGTGTGAGAGAGATAGAGTGGGAGGCATACTTTGTACATCCCTGAAAGGAACAAACTGAACAATATCTCTCGTGGCAACGCGACCATTCGGGCTTTCAAGTCTCTCTCCTCTGTCAGCATCAAGAAACTGCATAAGCAAACAGATGCAAGGAATTATACACAGCTAGTAGTTTAATTGTCTTCTGTTTTCTTCTTATTTCTTTGTTATACATACTTTCCATTAATTTTGAATTTTGCTTTCCACTAGATTTACTTTCTACTAATTTGTTTTCTGAATGGGTACTCACCAGTAAGACTGCATATAACAAGTATTAATGCAGAAAATCCTTATCAAGACTTAATAAAAGTAAAATAGAAATGATAAATAGGCATGGCACAGAACAAGCTAGAAGTACATGAAAACCAGTGTAAAGTAAGTCAAAAAAGCAAGGATAACAGGTACAAAAATCTGAACCTCCATTTCCTTGAAATCAGCTCCACCAACTCCAACTATTAGAATTGACAGCGGCAAATCTGATGCCTTCACAATAGCCTCAATTGTTTCTTGCAAATCTGTCACCACCCCATCCTGTAATTAAGTTTTATTTCTCAAATAAAAGATGAAAGAATAGGCATTTTAAATGCAATAACAGATAGAATTTGGGATTTAATTTACCGTGATGATTAGCAAAACAAAGTACTTTTGGGAACCGCTAGTAACAGACTGCTGGCCTGCTATTGTGGCAGCAGTGTTAATCACATGACCAAAAAGAGTGGGCCCTGCTAGTGAAACATTGTACAGTGCACTAACATACGCTGACATGATGCCTTGTATTCCCTCCACCTATTAAAACATATTAATCCAAGTAAAAAAAAAAAGCTCAATTGTTAGAATAAAATGGTACTAGAAATTAACAATATCTCAAAGTGTACATGTTAAACTCAGCATGAGAATAGCACCCACCTCGGGCTGGTATGCACTCCCGTTCAAGTTAAAGCAATGAGAGACTGGGCCATCAATTGGCCTCGCACCAAAGCCCCAAGCAGGGAATTTTTTATCCGCATCATAAAACTGAAGCACCTCTCCTACTTCCATAACTGCCTATCAAAGAAACCCAAATAAATTATCAGTATTTAATGACATCTTAGTAACAATTGTAAGTTAACGGAGAAAGTCAGTTCTTACTCTTTGATAAGCATTTGGCCGGCCAGAGGGGTCAATATAGTGCAATGAATCAGGAAGGCGAGGGTTTCCATTTGAAGCTGCGCCAAAATTTCCTCCATATTAGTTTAAAATTAGTCTATGCGAATATTAAGAGATGCTAGCAAGCCATCTCTGCTCCTTATAATGAGCACAATTATACCCCAGTTAAATGCTCTTGTGTAATTAAGTTCATTATCCTTAATTAACCCAAGAAAGGAGTTCTAATTCAACCTAATGTCGAAAACCTAATGAGCCAACAGAAAGCAAACTTGACGAAAAAAAAAAGGTGAATAGTGCTATATATAACATTTTGTGTGAATGCAGTTTTCAGGAACCTGTAAAATCTATAGCAACCATGAAATTCAATTCACATCCTCCAGAAATATAATCAAGAAAAGTCTTTTGCCGGCTCTCGAAATACTTGTCTACAAATATCTGGCTCTTTAAAACCTACAAAAGAAAAAATTATAAGTTTCTTGATAGAATTTTTTTTTTTTAGAGGGAAAAAATTGAAAGTTGCTACACCTATATTACTTAGTAATAAACACTTCACTAAAAGTGGTTAAATAACAGTAATCGTTTGGGGTAAAATCTGATTAAACAGTTTGTATACAAGGCTGAAAACAAGCAATAACCACAATCACAACTTTTTTATATGGTGAAGTCTCCATTGTGCTGTTGTCTCAGGTCAACAATGTAGGAAGTGGGTTATTTTTTATTATTATTATTATTTTTGTACATTAGGTTTCATGTAGTAAAAGCATTTGGAATTGTTGAAATATAGAGTAAAATTGGCTCTGATAAGTAAAAGAACCTATAGCAAACAAAACCAATTTGGTTAAGGGCTGGCATGAAGATAAGACATTTTATATCCCTTTTTACTATCATAGATATGGATACCTTGTTATGATGCTCGTGACCAACCCCGGTCGGAATAAAGAAATAATCGCCCTGATGCCTATGGTGGAGACTTTCCAATTCTGTCATTGATTTAACCACCTTCCTATTGGAAACCAAATGGACATAGATAGCATAAGTCTAGCACCTCAGAAAATCACAAATTATGAATTAATTTTTGTTTCGGCACGTTCAATGCAAGTTACCCAATCAAATCGTGCCTCCCACTGCTATTGAAGTTGAAGCACTCAATGTTTAAAGGGTTCTCCTACAAGCAAAAGATTCAAATTTGAAATAATTACCAGAGTCCACCGAAGATAAATAAAATAAAAAAACACGACGAAGAGTATTTCAATCAATTTGGTATTTGTATAGATCTTTAAATTCTGGATATGCCTCTACAGCAAATCTGATTAGTGTTTTTATCAGAGAAATGACCTTACTTTGCTGCCAATTTGCTGAAGATTTAATATGACTGGCTTCCACGTAGGATTTAGGTCATTTTTTCTTACTTCGGTCTTACAAATTGGGATAGGTGCGGCACTCTCTGACACTCTAGATATTATCAAGAATGGGTCCTTCAACAACAAAAGAAAAAAGGTAATCAGTATTGCAACAATCATCATTGAAATATATCCAGAATACCCCTGCAATATTTTACATTATGTTTCTTCTGAGAAGCAAAGAATTTCAACCTTAGATATAGGTGTGTCTGACCCTTTCCCAGAATTGTACCAGACAGTATAATTGGCCTTAGAGCAAATAGCTAAAACAAAATGCCCATGCTTTCTAGGTCCACACACGAAATTATTCAGTTTCAAAATTTAAAAGGTTTCTGCAACAACACCACGGGTATTATTGAAACTCTAAATAAAAACTAATCTCTGAGAGTTATTTGCAAATGGGGAGGGTTTCTTCCCACAGGTTTTTGGTCAAGTTGCCATAACTCATATGCACTAATATTACAAAACCCAAAACTCAGGTAACAAATTTCAACCATTCATATTGTTCTACATCATAAGTGATCCAAGCACATATAAAATTTACAGATTTTGAAACAGTTTTGTACAAGATCAAAAGCCCAACAATGAATGTACCGTTGCAAAGACAAGAAATTTCAGGTGTGCAAATGTAGTAAATGATAGGTGTAAATGTAATGGGGGGGGGGGGGGGCTTACACTTTTAGAGAAAAGATCCTTGTTTTCAAGATCACTACAACGAAATATCATCTCTGTTTGTATCTTTGCACCAAACGTCTCTTCTGCATGTACAGTTAACATTCCAGCACTTAGAGCCAAAGTCTTTGTGGATTTTGTCACCGCCTAGAACCACAAGACAAAGAAACAGTATGATTACAATATATATCACTGGGTCTGTTTAAGGCATGTTAATAGCATTGTTTGTGACAAATTGCAACATAAGCCCAAACCCTCCTTTGTTGTTATATAACTGTGCGAGAGGGTGATAGTATAGGACTATATTTCTAAAGTTATTAGGTGCCAAAGGAAAACTTTTACTTGATTTAACCTCGACAGTACTACCATCAGCAAAGTAAACCAAACAAAGAGAAAAAAGAAAAGGGTACCTAGCAGGTAATAATATCATTGCCAGAATTTACCAGTATTTTACATTGCCAACGTGGTACCACCATTATTTATATTAATTCTGGAGAAAATTTAAAGAAAGAAGGTTGTACCTCAGACAGCAGACATGTAGCCTCCCCAAGAAACTGCTGCTCTTCTAGCCTGATCATCTGATTAGGGTCAAAACTATTTAAATATTGTAATTATATAGACTTAATAGCTAACTTCAATCTATCAGATTAGTAAAAAAAGCACAGGTTGACAATGAAAATTTGAAAATTTCATGAAAACAAACAGTTGACATTTAATAGGAAAATTTTCTTCTAATTGATAATACTAGAAAATAGTTATCTCGTAAACCAATTTAAATTGTAGGAAAGAATCTATTTGAAACCAGGTCTCAGATGCAATATAAGTATGGAAAATACAACGAGGCCCTGCTTGGTATCATATGGTCAGTTGAGAAACTTAGTCTAACTATTTATTCCACGCATACCTATTCCTTCCTCAGTCAAAACATTAAGAACAATTAGGAGCTTCAAATATAATTATATAAGTTATCATATTAATAAGTACAAACCCTGCTTTTGCTAATTGACAAATTTGCACCAAAAAATGCTACATGCCAACATTAATCCCATGTCTTTTTCTTCCTTTGGAATTAAGAGAGTCTATTAGAGAAACAGAAATAAATTGATAAAAATTAAGAAGTTACCTTTTCAGGTACGTTATGAAATTGTGAATCAACATCATATATCTGAAACCTGTGAGTAAACAGAATAGCATATTTTCAAAGATTAGTTAGCACAGAGATATTTTATGAGTAAAATAATTGTACAAGAATTTAAAAGGAAATAAAAACAATTCTAATAATGAAGCTTACACCAATGGCTGAACAACCTCAAACTGGTAATTGACATTAATCTTAGCAATCCAAGACGGGCTAAGAGAATTCAACATTACTTCAGTGCGACCTATTTCTTCAAGTGTACCATCTCGCTTCTTCAAAAAGACAACTGCCATTGGGTCGCTCTGCAACAAAAAAATGTAAACACATTAATCTTACTTCTTCAGGTTGATGGCTGCCATTGGGTTACTCTGAACAAATATTTGCTAACACATTTACTAATACTATTGCCAAAGTAGGTAAACAGAAAGACCAGAGGCTGAACCTCCCCCCACCAAAAAAAAAAAAAAAAGAAAGAAAAGACTGGTACCCAGTTTCCTCCTCAAGAAATCAACATAAGCTAACCCAGGGTCACACCTTAATCCAAATTGCCCCCAGACTGGTATCCAGTTTCCTCCTCTCCCCTTAGAATATTCGCCTGTTTCTCTCCTTTCATAGCATGCAAGCTGTGTCCTGAGAGCCCAAATTCAAAGGGTGGAGTTTGAAGCGGGTGTGGGTCTAGAATTGTTGGCATCCCATTAGCTAGGCCAAGACTGGAATACATGTGTCTTTGTGTGGTTTGATGCGGCTTTCCAGATGGATAGAATAAAAGGGCGGGTTAAGAACATGTGATTCACTGAATTTCCACAAAGGGTGCCGCTTCCATCATGAGGCCATGTGACGCTTCCATCGCTTGTGCTTGTCACCAGTCAGTAGCCTGTCGCATAGTAAGATCCAGAAGAAGATTTTTTACTTTGCGTAAGACTTTGGCTTTCCATAGGATGGAGGATAGCAGTGAATTGATCAGCAAGTATTCAGTATGTGGTCACTGTTAAGAACACGCTATTGGTTTTGCGGTGCCACATTATCAACCCCTCTTGGGGTTGTGAGGTGGAGACCCTAAAGGATTGTGAAAGAGAGAAGAAATTGGGATGAAGCAAATTGGCAGGCAGAAATTGGGAGGAATGAAGGAAAGTAGGATTTATTCTAGTTTACAATATAGCACCCAAAGCAATTCTGTCGGCAATGCTTTGTTTTGCAATTGCAAGTTTAAGATTACTGTCCCGCCATTGTTCGTCTGGGCGGGGGGCGGGGGGCGGGGGGCGGGGGGCGGGGAGGGGGGGGGCCACAAACGGTTGCCCAATTGATAAGACAGTGCCTCCCATACACTTCCCACTCCCTTTCCAAACTAATCTCATTTTGCTCTCTTGATGTTGTTTGATAAGCTAATAGGGTAGACGAAAAGAGACGTTCGCTTTGGTGTGTGAACTGTTCAATGTTGTTTGATAAGCTAATAGGGTAGAAGAAAAGAGACATTACGCTTTGGTGTGCAAACTGTTGCCTAATTTTTTAAACGCTGTCTCTATTCCTATTGTAACTAAACTCGTATCAATAAAAAGAAAGTACTGTAAATATGGCAAATATGAAATCTATAACAGGAAAAGATAATTTACCTTTGAAAGCATGTCGCGATCTCGCAACTTTGAAGCCGAAAGCGACAACTGTCTCATTTGTGTTAGTTAAAGCAAACATCAGTGCATTTTACATGGTTGCATTTATATATACATAGTTACATTAAGCTATACAATGACCTATCTTCTTCCACAGGCTTTGTTTCCCAGTTAATGAGTAAAAAAAAGACCTGTAGCTTCAGCATTCTACAAATCATGGCCGTGTGCAGAGATATGTGACATATATAGAGATATGCTTAAGGGTCCATGTTCAATTTTTCAAAATTGAGGTCCTCTGATGTCAAATTTGTTAACTATTATAGTACTATCCAAGCAACTCCTCCGCTTACTACACTCTGGACTAACTCCATTCAACCTAGAAACGGTAAAACTTGAATTTCATTGACCTTGAACAAAGAAAGACGAAATCAAACCTCGATCTGAGAAAAAGGCGCGCCTCGAGACTTGAGAAAGAGGTTGACAGCATCGGAGACGCCACCACCTTCACCGGTGATTCCACCAGACCCCACCGCCTGCGCCCCACCAGGAGACTCCTCCGAGAAACAGTTTCCCATCCCCTGATAAGCTGATCTCACGATATTAACGTTCAATCGTCAAACCAACAAAGTAGAAGAAAGAAACGCGATTTGTGAAGTGAGCTCTGTAGTTCCTGCTTGGTACTGCTGCACATGAGCACGGACAAAAGAAAGAAGAGGAGACAGTGAAAGCGCGTATCGGTCCCACGGGGTGAGCAAATTGGAGAAGAAATCAATTCTCCAGTGAGATAAAAATGCGGGATCCGCTGCTAGTTGAATCCGTATCACCCCAGGTACCTGAAGTGCAACTCATACATCTGGACCGTTATTTTCATCTGGCACGAATCTCAAAGCATATCCCCTTATAGTCCCAACTCCCAACTGGCTCCGGATTGAGTTTGGCCCAACTGGAATTAATCTGGCCCGTCCAATTTTTTAAATTGTACGTCAGGTACCTGGGGGGACAGGCTCCTGCTAGTTCCTATAATCGCTGTAGATCGATGCATGTGATATTTCCGGTTTGAAAAACTGGAGACGGATTTAAACCAATGTTCTACTCGCTTGAATTGACGATTTTACCCCCGTCTGACATCAGTATGGGTTGGCAAAGCCACAATGATAAGGTCTGATATGATGAATTCATATCAGATGTTATTTAGATCGCACGATGTGCTTTGTCACAAATATTAAAAGTCAAATAATAATAATTCATAAAATGTCATTTATTTTAGCTCGCCTTTGTTGAACCCGCACCGCATGCTAGAATCATTATGTAATAGGTCCACAGTGGAGGGCAGAAATGGAAAACCAGAGCAGCGGTCCATGCTCTACTCTTCCATAGTGGGTGCGTACGGTCAAAGACTTGAATTGATGTCAGGCCAGGTCGACGGGACAATGCAACGACTAACCGTTACGACCCGGTTTTTCTGCTAAATCAGCGGGTCGTTGACCCGTTGTCCAGGCCCAGTCAAGGAGTGCGTATCCTCTGAGATATCAGCAGGACGCCCAAACCCTGCTATGCAAATAACAACGGTGTGATCAAAATCGAGCGCCTTGGATTTATACATCTTGTTATTTTTGGATTTATCCAATTCATCTCTGATATCATTGTTGACTGAGAGAAGTGTGCTTTTGCAACGGAGACTTTAAGCACTAGTAGTAGCTTTATTTCTTTTCTCTTGCATGTCGGACGTACATAGCAATAGTAGCCATGTAATTATCAGTATCTACACAAAAATATTCGAAAAACAAATGTGAGTTGGGGTGTTAACGTAACAACCCTTCCCTCTCTTTGTTTGTGGAATGTAAATTCCAATTTCATGTCAATAAAATTCCAAATTGATGCTTATATATAACCGAATGCATTTATTCAGTCACATCAGTTTGTTAGCCTCAATTGGTCAATGTTTTTTAGAGAAAGTGCGGCCCATATTTTATGCAACCCAGTATAATTTAATTCATTGTTAATTTCAGAAAATTAACTATTTATTTTCGCTCAAATTATTTGCTTGTAGAATATTTCAAACACACACTTCATTACTATCAAATATAAGTAAAAAAAATCAAATACAAAGTTGAAGTGCATATTAGACGGTTGAGATTTCTTGGGATTTTTTTTATCACATCTCCATCGAGGAATCGGAGGCAATCCAGAACAAATTTGGTCCAATGTTTGGTTGATTCGCATTAAGATTTACACAGACAATTTCAAATTTGTGTGGATCAATGGCGTAGGAATATTTACGTGGATTAAATGGCTCCGACCAAACATCGACAACAACAGAGTAGACACTTTTTGCGAGGGAAAAAAATGCATTTATGGCAGTACTCCCTCGCGAAAAGTACCGTCGCGAAAAAGAAAAAAGCTGAACAATAACAGTACTCCGTTGCGAAAAATCATTTTTTTATCCTCGCAAAAAGTGTATCATTCTTGTTGTATCCATGAAACCGTTGGTCTAATACCCGTCGAACTGCTCCCGATTCCCTCCATCAATAATGGGCCCTGTAAAAATCGATGGCTGTAGATACTTTTAGCATGCGGCACTCTGTAGATGAGCACTTTACCAAGCATAACCTCATACTGATAGAGGAAGCTAAAAAAGGTGAATCATATGATTATGGGTCCGACCGTTTTGAACAAATGATTAGAGAGAAAATAGGAATAAATATAGATATTCGGCAATTTACTAAATTAATAAGAAGATGCAAACCATGGTAAACCATTTTAGGAAAGCTAATAAATTATTCTATTTATCATATACATGTAGCTAGAAGAGAAGCAGGTTTAGCACAGTGGCGCGAGTTTCTTCTATCTTTAAGAGGAAATCAAATCCTCTCTCCCCTCGATGCAGGAATTTCCTGCCTCCTCAGTCACTGCGCGTGGGACCAATCACTGTTAAAGGCAGCCGATCACTTTTCATTTTTGAACTGGGGGCCCACCTCGGACCCACACGCAGTGACTCTAGGGGCAGGAAATTCCTGCCCCCAGGGGGGCAGAGGATTCGGTTCCCTTTAAGAGACGCATGCAGGTTCAATTTTCAAAAATGTCATAATGAACTAGTGTCTTTAATCAAAATACATATACATAGGGAACCGAATCTCCTACCCCCTGTGGGTAGGAAATTCATGCCCCTAAAGCCACTGACATGTGGGTTCAGAGTGAGTTTTGAGACAAAACTATATCCACTATTTAAATGTCAAAATTCACCTCGGACCCACGTATCAGTGTCATTAGGGGCAGGTGATCCAGTTCCCACACGTAGAAATGGGTGCTGATAAGATAACCTGTAGACAATAGACAAATGGGCCACACACTTTTCCTCTCAACCATGTTGATATGGACACTTCAGGAAGACTATTCAACATTAATAAGTGGATGAGGTATATAAGTCTTTAAGCATTAATTGATGATCTATTCATCTACTCTCATCAAGTCTTTCCACTAGAGCTTATCATGAGCTGTTACTTCTAAAAGGGGACTTGCAACAGTACCAAGCACATGATATGGTGCAATTTGGAGCTGTGCATCAGCATCGGCAGGGATATTTACTGTCAAATTCGCATAATTCAATTTACCTAAAAATGGAAGCTTAATGTTCCTCAATCCTCACAGAATGAAGGTGTTTGCTTGACTATTTGTCTTGAATAAGATTCTAACAGTAGACAGTCTCATAAAGAGAGGATGGTGTCTGGTGAATGTCTTACATGTATCGGAAAGAATGCGAATCAGTTTGGCATTTTTTAACCAATGTGAATTCAGCAATGATACTCAATTGATTAGTTGATATGTATCATGAATGTGATTATATATGATTGGTGCACAACAAAGTAATTGATAAAAAAAAATACAAGAGAAGTAATTCTGATTGAACAAATCATTTTTTGGAGGGAGAGATGCGTCAGCACTTCCAAGAAAAGCTGCAAATCGTTATATATGCTGGAGGAGGTGCATGAGCATTGGGGGATGCTGAATTATTTTTTCTGGGTTTTATTTGATTGTTCCAGTTTTGCTTTTGTTTTCTGTTTTTTTTTTTTCTTCTGTCTTCTCAGTTTTTTCAGTTTTCCTTATAAAGGCTCAATTATTTTGAGTCTTCTTTTTTTTTTTTTAGCTCAAAACCTAATTGTACCCATTTTTAATAAATATATAGATAAGGGCTTGACCCTTGTTCCTTTTTTTTTTTATCAAAAGTGGGGAGGTTTTGATACCTACGTGTGCATGATTTGATGTGGCCTTTTAAGTGTTTTATATATATATATATGAGATTCGAATGAGATGGTCACAAGGCAAACCAGGACAAAACTTCAGTCTTGCAGTGACCAGGTTTCATTACCCTGTCCCTGTAGGCATGACATGCATGGCAGTGGTGACAAGAATTGTCCCCTGCTAATTATCATCTTAGTAAAGAGCGCCTCAAATACTGAAATTAGAACGAAATCTCAGCCATTTGTGTGTAGTTAGGTGAGAACATTTATTTCTCTTTGGACGTGCTAAGCTTATTTTACGGAACAATGAAAAACATGCTTAGCAATTAAGGTGAGCCTTTTGCTGACAGAGACCATCACAGCTAAATAAAATAAGAACACTCAGTTTTCTTCAGTGATGTACTTTCTGACAGGCTATTGCATTTTATTGAATTTAATTATGAAGATGATAATGGTAAAACCATCTGCATAAGCATGAAGAAGTTGAAAAGTATAGCAATCCCCAACAACACAAAATTCATACGGATATATATAGATGGCATAGAGTACATACAGTCAAGCAAGACACAAGGACTAACATAACACAGCCGGACAGTGACCAATAACACAGCAACACCTGTCCAGACAAACCAAAATCGAACCCCTCCAACACAAAGTGGTGGGGTTCAAACTCAAATTAACCAAAACAGTCGGCAGGTGGAGACAAAATCAAAGGTCAGAAAGAAAAATGCAAGGGGAGCCCTTCCTTGCTCTCATACATGCCATATCAAAGAAACAAAACAACTACTACATTGAGAGAAAACACTCACTATTCCTCTCTCCATTGCCTTTCCTCTTGCTCTTCGGAGCTCCTGTACAGACACATATATTACTCTTAACAAACAGTCCAAAATTTCTCTGGATGGCTCCCCTCACGTCTTCCGGCCCTATTCTTTGCCTCCATGTTAAAATTTCTTTTTTCTTGTGCACCTCACTAACTTAGGTAAGAAAAAGGAATGGAACAAAAACTTAGGGAAAATGAGATGGTCCGATAGCATCTTATGTTTACAGAACGATTTGGTGGTCACTCTTTTATGGTTAGCAATCCCCCCCTCCCCCTCCCCTCCCCATTTTTCTCATAACACAAAGGGGTCACTCAGAGGAGTCCTTGGCAGGACTGGACATGGGTTCGGTGAAAGAGGCCTCAGGGGTATTAATGGGAATAATGGGTGTAGCTTCCAGTGAGTTTTCTTCGCTCATAGAGGATCTGTTTCTGCCTGATCTTGACCGGATGTTGCTTCCCATTGGAAAAGGCTCCTGTATTATAAAAACAAATACAAAAGAACAAAAGCTATCAAGTTACCACATGCTTGTATTAAATTGTATATTTGTAGGTTAAAAAAAAAAAATTTTAAAGCCTATAGCAATAAAATGAAAAAAATTACTAACTCATCGTATCTTCTTATTTATTTTTTTCTTTGTTTATACAAGCACCCTAAATCATATATGTTACAGTATGCAAAAAAAAATTGGATGTATATACAAGAGAGTAATAGCTTAAGGGAAGGACCTGATCACCGGCATTGGGGCCCTCAGAATGGAAGAGGATGGGGCGACAGCGCTTATCCTCATTCATGAGGCTCGAGTTTTGGAAGTGTGCTATCAGTGCTGACTTACCCTGTATACGAGCATATGCAAGTGATGCAACCTTCTCGCTATTGAACTTCTCCCACTTCTTCCCATTAAATGTCTGCACCACGGCACAACCACCCCATGTTACCATCAATCATAGAACATGTAATATAAAATCATTAGATCTAGTGAATGTACAAAGATAATGTACCTGATAGAATGGAATGATGTGCTGGGGATTTATC
Source organism: Carex rostrata (assembly GCF_964058835.1). Classification (NCBI taxonomy): domain Eukaryota; kingdom Viridiplantae; phylum Streptophyta; class Magnoliopsida; order Poales; family Cyperaceae; genus Carex; species Carex rostrata. The sequence goes on along the minus strand of NC_135920.1, from coordinate 2,825,062 downwards.
ATGTTGATGAAAGCGTAGCCAACATTGCATTTATTCTGAAAAGAAAAAAAATAAAACAAAGGACAACAGTGAAAAATATCCTTCATGTTCACACTTAGATGATGAAAAGAGAAATAATTGTAGAAAATTAATTAATATTCACACTTGCCTTAAAATCAATCGGCAGATAAATAAAATCATAAGTCCCCCGATGACTCTCATCAATCGCAGCCAAGAGCATCTTCGATGTATACCTGTAAAGCCAAGCACAGTGAAAAAGAAATATAAGCATCACAAACATTACAAATAGACAACAACTGTAATGTCATTACTCGGATATAGCCAACATACTTATTGGGGATATTTTTTATCATTAAGGTGGTACGAGAATCATCGCCACGCATAATCTTGTCAACATCAAGCTCATACTGCTTCCTATTATCACCCTGGCCAGCACTGGAGTCACTCCGTCGGGCCCTCATTCCACGCTCATTGGCAGTCCCATCGAAAGAACCAGACCCAACTGGCACCATAGGCGGATTCCTCCCGGCATGAAACATGTGGGCCCCCCTCTGCTGAGGCGACGGCATCCCAACCTGCAGTGAAGGGTCCACAGCAGAGAAGCCCATGCCATGGGCCCCAGCAAGCTCGAATGCATGCAGCTGGGAGCTACCAAGAGAGCCTGGATGGAAGGATTGGGCCGCAGACACAGAATCAGAGAGGTCAGGCGTGGAGCCCACAAAGTGGTGACGGCGGTCCCAGATGGAGGGTGCAGAGCCCACATGGTGGTGGTGGGGAAGAGGGAGGGAATCAAGGAGGTGGGAGGGACCCCGGGGGATCGGGTGATGGTGGTGAGCTGGAGGCAAATTAGATAGCAAAGACGTGGCTGAGTTTGACCAGAGAACATTAGGTGCAGGGCCTGATGGTTGGTGGTGCGGATGTGGATGCCCAAAAGAGCCTGGGGAGTTGTTCCAAACCAGTTGTTGGTTCCCATGCAGCGGGCAACTCCCACTTCCTGAAAACCCAAATCCTGCAACTCAAAAACAAAAATGAGAGATGAGTAAATAGAGTGAAGTATAGTCTTGCCGGTTGTATGATTACAGTGGCCACATTAACAACAAGTCCTGTATAACCTACTGGGAAAATCCATTCATTAGATTCCAGTGCGTAACATAATTTCCAAACCTGCAGCCTTTAAGAAATTTCTTATATATAATCCTATACTTCACATTTGATAACTAGCTCTGATGATAGACAGCTCATCATAAAAAATAGAGAGAGAGACACCAGATGGGAGGTAAAAGGCAACATAGTCATTATACAAATAATTGTAGCTAAGCTTAAGTATTGCACCCACCATTTTCGTTGCGGTCAAAGGAATGTCCATTGATGGCAGTGGAGCCCACCTTCTGGAGGTGCCTCCCATCTATCCCCTCCCCTGTTCGCGTATTTATGTTAATGCCCATGGCCGACATAGAGTTGATGTTATATGGCAATCCATTAGCAGCCATTCCATTGTTGGGGGGATGCTCAGGCAAAGAGTGTGGGTGGAAACCAGACGGTACAGGTACAGTGCCTTGTTGGAATCCAAAATTCATTTGGCCTAATGATTGGCTTATCTCTGATTGGTTGCCTGTGCCATTAGAGGCACTTGTAGCAACACTGTGCAGGCCCACAGATGAAATCCCAATGGGAGAAGATAGCGTCTGAGATAGGCTCGAAGATAGGCTTGGGAACTGGGAATCCACGAAGGGGTTCACGGGTTGGACTCGCACTGAAGAGGGTAGGCCTTGAATAGACCCACCATTTTCCATAGAGATTGATCCTGATAAAAAGAAAATAACAGAGAATTTAGGAGAATTCGATTAATGTGAGCTACATTGAGTTGGTGTAGGGGTACAATGCAAATCATCATACCAAATACAGTAGAGGGGGAATTGCCAGGACTACCATGCTTGCACGCGGTCATCTCTTCCTGGTCAATATCTGAGCCCAGCTGGGGCAACAATCTGCACAAGTACAATATTAGGCATTTTATGAAATAGTCAACCAAATACTACATTCATGACTTGAAGATGACAAATATCCTATTGGTTCACTTTCTACAGTTGTTAATGGAAACATCAAGATTAGATACCACTATTCTGATACCAAACTGCTATGGAGCCAATACTCATTTTTAGCCTTCTTTCATTCAAAAAGCCTCAACAAAACAGCAACAAGCCAAAATAAAGAAAAAAGAAAAGCAATCAATGCATTTAGCTAATTCACACAGATGAACTGCTAAAACAAAGGTAAAAAATATAAGATACCTTCTAGTACCACCAGGACGACTGGGTTCGAGTTTAATCTTTTTCCCCGCAATGTCACTCCTATTTAATGCACGTAGTGCGGCCTCTGCTGCTCTGATATCATAGTATTCTATGAATTTGTGGTTACACTTGTGTGGTGTCTCCCTTATCTATTATAACCAAAGATAAATGCAAAAAAATATTAGGCCAAAACCACACACTAAAGAACTTTTCCCTTTCTATAAGAATTCAAAGGTTTACCTCTTTGATTTCACCATAGACACCAAATATCTGATGGAGGTCATCATTTGAAATAGACGAGTCAAGGTTAAAAACAACAAGGGTGCCCTGATTAACATCCTTGTCGGAAGGATTATCCTGTCAGAGACAGTTTAATCACGGTTAGTTAATAAGCAAATCACGAGTTACAAAAGAATTTAGTACATGCAAGAGCAATTCAGCTAAATCTCTCATGCTGGAGATACAGGCCAGTACCTTAGGGATAGAGTAGTGTATATCGAGCTTGCGACGCCTGAGAGGCTTGTTCTGGAGGGAGCGCATTGCATTCCGTGAAGAGCGTATATCATAGTATGAAATCATCACAAAACCACGATGCTTGCATGCTGTGTATAGTGTACGTATATCCCCATATTGCTGAAACAACATAATCGATGAATAAAAAGGCCTGATTTTTATTCCCACGTGCAATTTTGTTCCAGTTTATAAATCATTATTTTGTTAAACTAGACCATGTTAGGAGATGAGAGCAATCTCCTTTAAAGTATTCACATGAAATATTCCTTTATTCTTAACAACACAAAAGCTAAGACTAATTTACCTCAAAGAGGAGACGTAGCTCGGAATCCTCAACATTACTATTAATGTTTCTGACAAAAAGAGTTCTGGAAGGGTGTTCCCCAAACGGGTGCTCCCCGACAAAGGGACCTGCCCCATTAAGCAGTGAGCCCCCCAAAGCGGCCTTGTTGCCATTAGCGAGCTCCAGCTCGTCCCCCTCAAGCTCCATTCCACCTCCGGTGAAGAAGATATCATCATCAATGTCATCTCCATTAGTGTTGCCATTGGAAAGGTTCATGCATGCAATCTCATCTATAACACCAGATAACAAGTCCTCGTCGTCGGGTAAGAGGTTGCCGATTGTCTGTGCCTCAATCTCATCTGTCAGCTCAAATGGCTCTTCTTCTGTGTGACCCTGTGTATGGTGGTCAGTACCACGGTTTGCCAGGTTAACCATGGGCCCACCAAGGAGCATGCTACGTGATCCCATTCTCACTGCATCCATAAGAGTTTTCTTTCTCTTAGTCTCGAAATAAAAAATTTCGAAACTAAAAATTCCAAACATGGAATAGGTGTCAAAATATACCACCACCTAAGAGACCCCATTTATTGTTACATAAGCACACTGCAAGGTCTTTTTCAAAATTAATAAATAGTACAGCACTTCTTGTTTTGTTTAGATTCATAAATAAATGAATTCAGCCTAACCATGTCCCAAACAGGAAAGTATCATCTCTATCCTACAAAATAGCTCAGAATTTCATATCTGCCCACATTCAAAAGGGGAAACTTTTAAGGCAGACAAACCTAATAGATACACCTCTAAACCTATTCTGGCTAGACGGATATCAACAAAAACACAAATTATCGCCAACCTCACATTAAATTGCTGGAGACAACATAAGCATTTTCATAAGAAAATTAGCAAGTGCAAGGAATACATGGTACATCCTAAATCTTATTAAGGCAAGGCAAGCCAAAAGAATTCCTAAGAAAAACTAGATAAATTATCATAAATGCTTAAAAACATCAGAAAAATAAAGGAGCTCACTTTTCTTATCCAGGATGTCAGAAAAGGAGCTAGAAAACAACCCGTTCTCATAACGGTTCCCACTGATATTGGGTCGGCCCACATCTGAGGCAAAAAGAGAAACAGTAGAAGCTGACAGCTTTGAGTGGTGTCCAGAGTCCATATCAGCAGCCCTCCATGAGGACGCAGACGACAAGCTTGCAGCTGCTCTTTCACGGGACATGAAGCTCTCTTCATACGAAAACTTTGTTTGTTGGTCCCTCATATTTGCACCATTTACACCAATATGTTGGAGTTTGTCAAGGGGAGATGACGAAACCGGCTTGCCACCAAGGAGATAAGCAAATCCATCGGCTCCTGCATTGTTTAAGTTGCACATAAATTGTGGTAAGCTCACACTGGGAATGAATCATGAGATTTATTTCCATTATAACATTGTTAGATAAAACAATATTAACTAAATTTTCGGCTTCCAAAATTAAGAAGATAAAACCCTGTTATAATCCGGTGAATTTCAATGTGCTGTATCGACATCACATTTCTGGCAAGAGAATTGTAAAATAAGTTGAGGACAACTTAGAAACTAAGATGAAGCTACCTTTGTAAATATTAGTAGGGCAGAAGAAATACTTAATTTAAAGGTTAAATAAAAGAAAAGGCCCTACCCCTTTGATCCGGCAGAGATTCAGGCTTCCAGAATCCAACTTGTCTCTGAAAAGAAGAGAACAATTAACTAAAAACTATAAAAGGCACCGTTTACTGTTAGAGGAAACCCAATAACCGCCCAAAGAACTTTAGTTTGAATAAACCATGGCAGGTCCCAGGGTAAAAATATAAACCCAATAGCCATAGCTACGGTTGAAGTAAGAACTGTTCATCATCAAAACGGGTAATAATATCAAAAGCAGCCCACTAAAGAAAAAATAAAATGCACCTACATGCAAGGTTCAAGAGGAAGAGAGATGGGAGGGAGAGAACACATTTGATAAAAGAGAAAACTTTAAACTGGGAACCATAATTCTTGCAACATTAGGAAACAAAAAAAGTAATATTTAGTTGAAATTTCCTTTGTTGATCTTCCAATAAAAAATGTATGGTTTCAGAATCTGAAGACGTAAGGGTAACACAAAATTCATTCCGATTTCTACTTCAAAATAGTTCCATATGACTAATCGCAGAAAAGCTACCTCAACAGGGAACCGCATCTCCTCAGTGAAGAAAGAAGGAGAAATATGCCTTTGATCCATGATTTTAGATGGCATCCTCAATTGTCCTCAGCATAGACGCTAGTCAAGTTCCAAATTACCCAAAATTCGATCTGATCAGATCAAATTTGTCCCTTTCTGTGGCAAAGAAAAATTGAACTTCGTTAAAGTTCAATTAAATTGGAGAAATTTCACTTGATCGGGAACAAATTTAAAAATTTTGTGAACCCAAACACAAAGAACCAACTTCAAATGTGTGGAAACACGATGTCGGAAGTAAATAGGGCAGTTTTGCTTTCGAAGCACAAAGAGCGTGTGATCATAAACAAGAAAAATCAAACATTTGAAAATCAAACCAAAATTCTACCAAAACTCGACCAAAAATAGAGAAGCTCTTACCAGATCGAGCGTTTATCTTGTTTCGCCCAAGAGATCGCACTTCCTCTTATACCTTCTGGACCCAAGATTAGAAATTTAACAAACACAACACGCATACGAACACACACAAAGAATTTCTTCGAAGGAAGACAAACCACGAGTTGGGATGTATTAGCCCATACGAAATCCCACGAGTTCAGGAGAGAATAGACACCAACGGAGAGAGAAAGAGAGAAAGAGAGAGAGAGAGAGAGAGGAGGAAAAAGGGATCGAAGCAAGCTTTAAAATCCGTGCCGTGCGCTAGTGTCCAACCGCACGGTCCTCTCCAGTCCGACTGCCCTCCAGTGCACGCAACCACCTCAAAAGGCCCCCATTTTATTGATTAAATTAAAATTTATTCCCTCTAGCCGGAATAAATGGAGGTCTCTCTTCTCCGGCGAGGGCAAAACCAGAGAAAAGTAGAAAACGAAACCGGAAAAACTGAAAACAGAAACGGGAAAACTGGAATCAAAGAGGAATAATAGAAAGAGAGGTGTGGGTTAGCTCTGGTTTGCGTTTATATTTGGAAATTTATGTTAAAGTCCTAGCGGTGATCCGGTGAGCGGAGCATTCCATCCACCTGGCCAATTCACCCCTTTTGCTATTTTCCCCTCCTATAACTTACAAACTGTAGAATGCCCCAGATATTTTCGTTTCGACCCCTCCTTTGCCACGTGTCAACCAAAACCTAACACTTGTTTGCCTAAATCAATTTCCACGTTGTTAGCTTCACAAGGCAATAAAACTAATATTAAGTGTCGTTTGGCAAGCTTTTTTTTTTAACTTCTTTAGCAGTTTAATTCGGTTAAATATCGGTATTTTTAGTATGGATTAAAATCACTTTCTTTAATCTCTTTTTGTTCGGATCTTAAGAAACTTTTATTTTTTTTCTTTAGTTTTCTTAACTATTATTCACGAATTAAAAGTAACATCTTAGAGTGAAAGACAAGTCCGAATCAGCTTTACAGAATTATTATGAAGTTACACGATCAAAGCATACAAAAGCTTAACACAATCGAATATCGGTTCCATAAGTTTTTTTAAGACTTAATCTTAATGCGGATTAAGATATGTTATCAAACAACTCCTTAAATTTCATAACTAAATATTGGTTGATATACTATTTTGAAATTTTAGCACCTAAAAGAGGAAGAATTTATGTATCTCTAACCGCCAATTTTCAACGGTTTAGTTTGAATATCAAAAAACTATAGTGGAAATGCTGTAAATTGTGAGGTCTACGGACACAAGGAGAAATGGATAAGACAAAGGCGTTATCTCGGGCAAAGGACCGGAGTCCGACCGGACCGGACCGGCCAATGCCAAGTCGGTTCGGTTTCGTTTTGCGCGCGTTAAAATTCAGGTTTGCTCCGGTCTTTAGTTGGGATGTTGGATTCCAGTGGAAAGATATCCATCTAACAATTCAGTAAATTGTGCGTCTGTCCTTATCTTTCTTTTTCCAGTACGCTTCTCAGGAATCTTTACAGAAACATTATTTTGAATTTAAAGTTCTTTAATTAATGTGTTTCGGTGAAATTGTACAATTAATCATTTTCTATTTATTGATTGTAGAAAATATACACATCATGCACTCTGTTTTGGGAATTCGTATCCTCTGCATTAACTCAAAAAATAATCTTTTGAGTTCATGCATTTGAACTTTCTGATCTTTTCGTGCAACTAGATCCGCACTAAAATTAAAGGGTCTCTAAATTATAGATCGGACTGACTCTTTTTAAAGTCAGACGACCGAGATGTATCAACTCAAAAGATGCTCTTTTGAGTTAATGCAGACGATGCGGACTCCTGTTTTGGCGAAAACAAAGCGTGTTAGTACTTACATAAATTCAAAAATACCGGAGTTTACATATAAACATCATTTGTTTTTTAGATTTTAAGATTTTGTCACTTTTCAAATTGAAATGCAAGAAAAAAAAATGAATTTAACAATTAATTGAACAAGGAAGAATTAATCTTTGGTCAAGTGGCAAGGACAACATTCTTTGTATAAAATGTCGTGAATTTAAAATTTGAATATGATTTTTTTACAAACATTAAATGAAAGTTGAATCAGTGTTGTAAAAAACGTCCGTGAGACCGATTAATCAGCCAATTAGTCATTAGAGAAACTGAGCCAACAGGAAAAAAAATTATCAGTGATTTGAAATACGATATAAAATCAAGCAAATCATTGTTAATTTGATTTGATATGCAGACAAATTACGAGATAACGATGCAAAAGACAACAGTGGAATAGTATTTGTAAATGATAGAAAATAAATAATAAATAACTTCAGTAGTGTTGTAAATAACAGTATGCACTCGTTGGACGAATATAGTACTACCAAGTGATTATTCGGAAATAATCGGAAATAATTGCCGATTATTCGGGAAAATTCGTGATGGTTTGATCACCGCCAATGACTAATCGGACGATTAATCGACCTACACGGATGTTTTTTACAACGCTGAACTTTGTACAGAGATTTTTTTTTTTTAATAGAGTTAGATATCAAACCACCTAACTATTTAATACCCTTGTTATTATAATAAAGAGTTTCTCTCATTTCAGTTTCGAATCTATGATCTTTCACATAGAGATCATGTATCTCTATCACTATACCAAATACTAGTTTTTAGATGAAGAAATTTTTTTATCATGCTCTCTACGGACAACCCAAGAATGTACATAGAGTCGTAGAGGACCTAGTTTGTTGGATCGAGTCGGGTGCAATTTGAGGAATTCATATCCTCTGCATTAACTCAAGAGAGAATATTTTGAGTTAATCAATCTCAATCGTCCGATCTGTTTTAAGATTCGTGCGGACTAGATCTACACTAATTTTGAAAGATCCATATTTTACAAGCAGAAGCCGAATTAGCACCGTTTAAAATCAGACGGTTGAAATTGATTAACTCAAAAGATTCTCTTTTGAGTTAATGCAAAGGATAACCATTCCAATTTGAGCGTACATTATTTTAATAAGAAGCAGTTTTAAAAAAAAAAAAAAAAAGATTAATGAGAAGCTGAAATTTGGCCAGGTACAATCTGGATAAAACAATATATGACCCAACATGATCCACATTAATTAGAAATTTTGTATTTACTTAATTCCTTTTTGAAACACGAGGAAAATTATTTGATCAATTTAAGCGCGAGTCAGATAAGAAGAAGATCGGATCAATTTAATCATTCATACGACCAAAATTGTCTCTTAAAATTGCATCTACCTGGCAAGAAGCCAGAATCGAGTCGGGTTATTTGTGACAATTTCTGTACAACAAATTGTGTTTACTTATTCAGATCAGACCCGGCGTGTAAAGGGGGCAGCTACCTCTCAGAATTTTGAGTTTTAGTGGTGATTCTATTGGGGTACTGATCGACTTTGTCACTCTGAAAATTTTTTTGCCTCCCTCTGATAATTTGATTTGTAATTCGGATTAAATTTAATATTAAAATCAAAATAAATTTCTTGAATTATAATTGGTAACTATAATTATAAGTTAAAAGCATTGAAAATTACAAGTTAGAGCATTGAAAAATATAAGTTAAATCATTATTTTTTTATCGAGTATCTAATCAATTAATGAATTTAAATCCGATTCGATAGACGAAAATTTTGAATTCGTCCCCGTACTTATTATTGAAAAATATAAGAATTGTTTTGTTTTAATCTTTTTATTGCCTGGTGGAAATTTTTGACCAACCAAAAAGAGAGCACTCTTTAATCCTTACTCTTTAATTAATTCTAATATTATAAAGTACAATGGATAAAATCCATGGGCCCCACGTTGTTTCAAGGATAAGTCCTTTTTTAAGAAACAAGATAAGTCCTTGACCTGCTGTAGTTTCACCGTACTGCTACGTGTCGCTTCGTGATTGGCTTATCATATGTTATCAGTCCGGGTTCATTTAGTACCTGTTTTGCCAACCAATTTCTGTTGGAATTTTGATAGATTTTGACTAATTCCAATTAAAATTCTATATAACTGTTTGGCACACTATTTTTTTTTTGCTCAAATTTTTTTGATGAATTAATTTAAATTATTCTTATTTCAATACAAAATTTTGGAATAAAAATTCCGAAATCTTTACCTCCATTATTACATATTTTTTATTTTCTTTTTATTTCTCTCTCTAATATCTTTTATTTTTTTGTATTTTTTATTCAATCTCCCTCTTCACTTTCAAGAAGAAAAATATGTTCTCTCTCCTTTCTTTCTCTGTCACAATTTAATGATCCAGACAACAGCATTTATTTTTTAACAAATTTCGTTGAAATTTAATTTGTACCCGTTATTAAATTGCTGTGTTGTACATTTTGACAATTTGAGGTTTAAAATATGATTACATATTAAAATAAATTTATTTTGTATTTGTTTTTTGGTGAAAAGTCTAATCAGTTACAGAAAGAACATGTACATGTTTATTTCACTTCAATCATAGCATTAAATACCATGTATCAGCAAACAATAATTTCTTTCTTCTGTTGAAGTATTATTAAATATTAAGTAAAACAATTATATATACTTCATTCTTTTTCTGTGTTTTTAATCGATGTAATTCAACAAATATATTTTAAACTGCTCAAAAAAAATTGTTATATATTCTAATATTTGCTATATCTTGACAAAAATTAATAGGAAGAATTTTATTCGTCATAATCAATGAAATTATTTGTTGGTTCATTATGGATATTAAAAAATTTAGAAACAAATTTGTATAGACATAATTTTTTGTTAATGTAAATTTACAAATATAACAATATCTGTAATTAAAAAATAACAATTTTTTTTTCATATTTTATATTTTACAAGCTACAAATAGATAAATAGGTGAGAATAGATCTTACAAATTATATAGAAATGATTTTATTTGTATCCATTTTAGTTATATTTTCATCTATTTAATATTACTATTTAATTTTTTTCATAACTATTTACGCGGTACAGTCAACACTCGTTCAATTCAATTTCACAATTATTTCCATACATACTTATGAGTATGAATTTCTACAAATAAAAAAAAAGTAAGTTCCCGAACCCATCAAATCTCATCCTGCACAATCCCGTACCCAGGTAATGTCTCGAGATCAGGTTAAAACCGACTTTCCGTTTATAACAACTGATGTGTATTTCAAGTCTGAACGCGCATTTCTCGTACCAAAAAACAAAAACATTTTCAATCCACCTAAAATCTATGTAACTATAGTTAACAATTCACATATACGTTTTCAAATTTACAATTCACAAAAGAAAACTTGAACGAAAGATCTCTTGTGGATATCAAATAGTTGTCATATCAATCAAAATTCGTTTTTGTTCTTTCTTCAATAGGGATTTAAATCTATTTTTTTCTTAAGAAATATTCAGTTAGTTTTTTTTAACGCTGTCATATTTTTATGTCCGAGCTATTATACAGACCTCTTTTTGAAAATATTTTTTCTGCTATTCTAATGGAATAACAAATTTCTATTATTCTAAATTCCAACCATTCAAAGTTTTTCCTACACGAATCTCAAGAAATGACACTTTTTCATAAAAAAAAAACGAAGGAGACAGTGGATCTAAAGCGGATGAAGTCTCAAGTGACGCAAACTTAAAATAATTAGCATTTAATTTAGATAATTTAGTGTATTCTTTAGAAGTTTTTAATTTTGATTATAGAAGTTTGGAATTACTTTTGAGAAGATTTTAGTTATAACTATTTTTTGGACTTCTATTTAGATCAGCTTATGAAAGTTAGCTAATTTTTGGAAGATGTAACGAATCAAATATGTGCTAATATATTTATTTCTATATGAACTAAATAGATAAACATATCTATGTTAATTTTTTTTATTTTTTGCACTAACAGAAAAATTTAAATGAATAAAACAATGGAGCCTGATATTGTATCTCAAACAAAATCCCCGAGCGTGTCCTCCAAGTAGTTTAACAGAAAAAAAACTTTCAATGTTATCTAACTTTCATTTCCAGCGTTAATATCCAAACATTTAAAGCTCTGTTTATAACATTTTACAATGTTACTCATAAACATTTAAACCTCTATCTGCAAGCATTAAAATTCTAAATTTGTATAGTTTTAACTCCTAACTACTTTTGTTTTCAAGCAAAAAACGAAAAGATTCCTTTCACCCACTTTTTATTTTTATTTTTTCTCTGATTATTCTCATTCATTTTTTCAACGATCCGTGAAGAAATCTGCGAATCTAAAAATAGGAACGTTTTTTATCCGATTTTCTCATTCAAATGAGATCCGTGAAAAATAACTTTCGAGTTATATTTGTGTCGTAATTTTTTTTTACCACTTTAAATCTTTACAAGCATATAAACGTCATGTACAAGCATATAAACCTCATTAATAACACTTTAAATCTCTAGAATAAAATATATAAACCTCATGTACAAAGAATTAAAATCTCAACAATAACATTTCAAAGCATATAAACCTCAACAATAACACTGCATTTACAAAGCATATAAACCTCATGTACAAAGAATTAAAACCTCAACAATAACATTTAAAAGCATATAAACCTCATGTACAAAGAATTAAAACCTCAACAATAATACTGCATTTATAAAGCATATAAACATCATGTACAAAGAATTAAAACTTCAACAATAATATTTCAAAGTATATAAACCTCAACAATAACACTGCATTTACAAAGCATATAAACCTTGTGTACAAAGCCTTGAAAATTTTAATAGTTGTAGATTGAGATTTAAAAAACTTGAAAATTTAAAGTCTCATGAGTTGTACTTTAAAATTACTCAAAAGTATTTCTTCATAGATCTTATTTGAAAGATAAAATCGAATAGAAAACGTTTGTATTTTTAGATTCGTAAAATTCATCATGGATCGTCGGAAAAATTAATTATAATGATCAGAGAAAAAATAAAAAAGAGTGGGTGAAAGGAATCTTTCTATTTTTGACTTGAAGACAAAAGTAGTTAAGAGTTAAAACTATGCATATTTATAATTTTAATGCTTTCAGACAGAGGTTTACATGTTTGCGAGTAGCATTGTAAAATGTTATAAACATAGCTTTAAATGTTTTGATATTAGCACCGAAAATGGAAGTTAGACAATATTGAAATTTTTTTTTGTTAAACTACTTGAAGGACGCGCTCGGATATGATGGCTCGGGGTACCAGAACATTTCTCTAAAACAATCTCATTTTTTTGCTTTTACTACTTCAGTATTTTAATATATTATTTGGTTTGTACAAAAACAAATTATTCCTAAATACGAATTTTTTTTCCGCCGAACTTTTTTCGAATAATTTGGTTGGTTTTTATTTAAATCAAATTACCATCATGTGAAATTCATAATCACCTAGAACTAGAAGCCTAGCTATACTGCATCAATTTCGCTTATTAAATTGAATGCTATTGCCTATATATTGCTGGGTTTCAGAAATCAGAATCATAGCTTCCTCTGGTAAACGACAAAAAAACAAACTTTTTGGTTTGGTGGATTCTCTACAAGACTACAACAAACACTGTGCGCATAGTTTAAATTCATTTCCGCATGAACAACGAGATATGAAGCCAAAATGTGTTTCAAAAGATGGAGCATCAACGGGAATAAAAGCGATATTAAACAGGACAGTAAAAAGCAGGTATCTTTATTCTCCAAAAAAAAAAAAAAAGTAGTACTTCGGATTGTATGGTATTGATAATATTTTTTGGGGGAATTTCATGTATACCCCTAAAAAACCTCAAAACTACGCATCCCCCCTTCTAAAAGTCATAAGATTATTTTAAATTTACAAAGTATCTATTTTACTATTTATTAAAAAAAATATGTAGCATATTTAAGAAAATAGTCTTCTGATTGGTCGGTATAGTAAATGATTTATTTTCTCGTGACGCACACACTAGAGTACGTTTAAATGTTATTGTGCATGAGTCACGAGTAGAGAAATGAATCATTTGTCCGTAGAAACTGACTAATTAGAAGACGAAACATTTTTCTTACAAGAATTACCTATTTTTATTTGTAGTAATGAGTAAAAAAGGTATTTTATAAATTTAAAACGAGTTTAAATAGAAATGACAATAAATTGAATACACTTGTGAGCTTTCAAAATTTACAATGTGAAATATAATATTAAGATTTTTAGGGGAGTAATACGTTATTCTAAGATTTTGAGTATGCATGAAATTCCCCATTATATTTATCATACTTTCAAATGTAAAGGCGAGTTAAATAAATATTTATGATTTAGGAATATTCCATCGTATACATGTGTATACGAATTTGATGACACGTGCTTTATATACAAATTATACATTTAGACCCCTAGTAAATGTTTTTATTTTTTATTTTCTAATTTGTTCCTAATATTTCTTCATGCGGTTATTGTTGTCGATTCAAGTTTTTATGCGTGGCATAATCAGAATGGATGAAAGCCAACTAAGAATTAGAAAATATACATAATTTAATTTCATCACAAAAATAAAAGAAATTACGAAGCCGCAATGTCAAAATACAACATGATCCAATGTAACGCGACAAGTTTGTAATCTAGCAAGACATTATGTGCAAAAATGTGATCTAAGATCATCTGCATCCCTGAAACTATTAGAGTTTCTAATCTGACGTGGCAGTTTCTAATCCAGTTTTAGGGATGTGGGAGAGTTTCTTATTTAGAAACTATGCATGAAAGTTTCTTATTAAGAAACTGTTTATAAACTCTATGTTGGCCAAATGATTGGCTCAAATTGTTTCTCCTATTTTAATTTGTTGCTGACGTGGCTTAATAGAAACTCTAAAATGAGTTTTAGGGATGTGAGAGTTATAAACTTTAAAGACCATAATTTCTAAAAAATAGTTAACAGTTATTTAGAAATCCTTTTGAGTTTTAGGGATGTAGATGCTCTAAGTCGACTAGCTTACTAATAAGACCTATTTATATCTCTATTAGTTAATGATTTCGAACACATAATATTTATTAGTGTTTTTAAAGCAACATCATGAACTGTATATATAACCACATAATATCGTGCAGTTATATATATGCAGTCATGCACATGCATAATACTATATGTTCACAAATTATACTAATACATATATTACATTTCATGAATATTTGTTTCTGGATTGAATACTGCCATAACCTATTTCTTTGGGTTAGAGGCGGAGCCAGATTTTCGGATTGTGGGGTCAAATACATATAAAGATCAATCATATAAAAATTTTATGCAAAAAATGGAGATCAACTTTACAATATCATACTATTTTACTCTAAATTATATATAAACATCGAGGAGGGTTCGAATGCCTCCATTTTTTGTGCCTCTATTTTTAAAAACTTTAATAATTCAAAATTTAAAACTTAAAAGTCAAAATAAAACCGTTGGATATGATCTACATCATTTTATCTATGCACGTGTAAAAAATTACGACATTTCAATTTTATTTTGATTATCATTAAGAACTTGTAAAAAACGCACTAGTGTGAATGATTTATAGACATTGATTTTTGAACTTATTAATTCACATAAAATCAAAATTAAAATGTGATAATTTTTTTATGAGCACATAGAGAAAATAACATAAATCACATGTAATGGTTTTATTTTGAATTTTAAGTTTTAAATTTTGAGTTATTAAAGTTTTAAAAAATGAAGGCATGGTGGAGGCACAAAAAATGGAGGCATTTGAACCCTCGTCATAAAAATCATACACACATATATATATATATATATAAAAATTGGAAAAAATTGAAGGCCAATTGACTCTCATTCTTCCTCCCTCCCTCCGCCTCTGCTTTAGGCATTACCTTGTTGAATTATCATGATTGTGAAAATTGATCGTAAGTATCTGTATTGACAACTCAGTTTAAAACACACACACACACATATAAATGCACGTTAAAATCCACATATGCAATCACATATTATAAATTACGGTATACATTGACTTTCCGTATACATGAACAAAATCTCATTTTAAAACATTAATATCTAATATACTATCTTTTTTGGAGGAATGGCAAATTTAGTAGTGCAAAATTTCTTTGCAATTTAACCCCTACAAAATAACTTCTATTACATTAAGGAAAAGAAGCAAACCAGAAGGTGAGAGCAAGTCCCTGAGAAAGATTGGACATAATAGAAAACTCGCAGGGATATATTTGTCAAAAGTTTCCTTTTCTTTACGGTAGGTCACGGGCTCAAATCGAAGATTCGGAGTAACATAATTTATAATTTAAAGGATGCTGAAAACCAAAGTATTCAAACTTCTAACACTGAAATTAATACCTCTAATTTGGGTTATAACTGCATCTCTCCTTTTTCACACGCAACATCAAACTTACCATCTGATCTGCTGTGCAGCGACAATGCGCACCACTGAAAGAAACAAATAAGAAAATGACACGTGTAAGGATTATCGTATAATCTTTTCTCCAGGAATAGCGGATTCCAAACGGGTTGCATAGGTGCATAGGCGTGCGCTCCCCACATATCAGAGTCTGTTAATTATTCTCCATTGTAAAGTAACTTGATACCTCCATTTAATTCTTTAATTGGTGAACAGTGAACAGCTTCATAAATAGTTGTATTTACAACTACTCGCCACGTGGGACAGAATGAATGCCAATTTCCGATTCAATGATTATCAATATTAAAATTGATCTGGAAATAATGATATTTATTTAAAATATACACAACTTTTTTTTTTCAGGAATTTTTTCTAGTTTTCTCGTTTGACTCCTTTTGATTTGTTTAGGTACATTACATATACGGTACTAGCTCAGGTTTTGGGTGGCTTTTTTGGGAATTCGTATCCTCTGCATTAACTCAAAAGTACATATTTTGAATTAATGTATCTCGATCATATGATCTGTTTTAAGAGTTGTGCAGATTAGATCTACACTAATATTAAAGAGTCCCTATGTTATAAACAATAATCGGATTGACTCTGTTTAAAATCTAACGGTTAAGATTCCCTTTTGTATTAATGCAGAGGATATGCATTCGCTTTTTGGCACTTGCTTTTAGGGGTGTTCATCGGTTCAGTTCGGTTGAAACCGAATCGAACTTGGCAAACCAAAGTTATAATTCGGTTTTAAAAATAGAACCGAACCGAATTAGTATTGCAATCAAACCGAACCGAACCGAAGTTTTATTTCGGTTTGTTCGGTTCAAACAGAAATATATTAATTTTTTTATTTAAAACAATTGATTTATAATGAACCGAAGTATATTAAGAAATAAACCAAGTATTTAAAGCAATTGATTAAGAAATAAACCGGAGTATTAAAAAATAAACCGGGGTGGTTCCAATCAAATTCATATTATATGAAAGTTCGGTCGGTTCGGTTATTTCGATTTTGAAAATTTTCAAACCGAACCGAACCGAAATTATAATTCGGTTTTGAAAAGCCAACCGAACCGATCCAATAAACCGAAATAACCGAACCATTTAAACCGAACTAATTTGGTTCGGTCCAAAATTGATTAAACCGAACCGTTTGAACACCCCTACTTGCTTTGTGAATTTAGGTCCTCCTTGGTACCGTAATAGAGAATCTTTTACAATTAGTGGATTTAGACCGTTATTTTTACTTGGCACGAATCCCAAAGCCCAATAATACTGCCCCCTATGCTAGCTTGAATTTTAAAGTGGTTGCGAGTTAATCTCAAACCGTAAAGTGAGGAGAATCTTTTACCGTACCTGGGAGGACACCACAATGGCACTTGGGTAGAACATTATGTTTTGATTTTATAATGATAATTTATAATAGATTTTGGATATAAGTAAATAAATTTTCTAATGATAATGACTGCATCCTGCAGTATTTTCAGCCGAACCAAAATCATTGCAGAATCTATTTAGAATATAGAGGGGTCCGATTTAAGATTCGTGCCAGATTAAAACGAACGACTCAGATCTCATTCTACACGTTCAAGTTTTGCACCAAGTTAAAAAATTTGTTGTCATTTTTAATCATTTCATTGCTTCGGAAACTATTTGTCATAAAAATATTATTTGAAGTTAGATATAACTTCTCATTGTAATATTATGTAGTTTAATTTTATATATCTATTTTTCCAAGGAATGGAGAAAAAAATAATGAATGGGTTTTTACTTTTTACAAAGCTCCATCATTTCAACCGCATGTTATGGGATTTCAAAATCAACCGTAGATGTTGCAATCTAGCAGTTGAGATCTTTCCTAGACGTCAGATCAAGATCGGACGGACGTAAATGAAACTACCTTCATCTGAGTGATTTTGAAATGGATTTGGTTGAATCAAAGGAGGTGAGAGGTCTCTTAAACGAGGGGTTGGTGCGAACTGCGAAGCTAAAAAAGTGTCAGGCAGGGGACCATTTGTGGGGCCCACACTACCAGACCTCCTCCTTCCTTTCTCATTATTTTTTGTTTAAGGTTTCATTTTTGTTGTTTTCTGACACTCTTCTAGTTCAGGCGAATTAATCTCGAGTCCTCAGCTCAACAGTAAATACTGTTCATCTGACATATGTGGGATGGAAAAAATATATATATATTGAGGAGGGATTGGACGACATTTTTTTTTTGTGATATCGGATAACACCGTGTATTTTCAAAGTCTAAACGGTCAATCCAAATCGTTCAACTTAATAGATATGTTAAAATGTGCTTGCAGATCAAATTTTATATTTTTCTAAATTTTTTTACTATTTATTAAGATGGGTACAAAAATTCAACAGTTTGAATATAACGATTTTGTTAAATACTTAATAAATGGTAAAAAAATTTCAAAAAATATAAAATTTGATCTGCAAGCACATTTTAACATATCCATCAAAGTTGAACGGTTTGAATCGACCGTTTGGACTTTAAAAACTTTGAAAATGCACAATGTTATTCGATGTCACCAAAAAAAAGATGTCATACAATCCCTCCTCATATATATTTCATAGTTTAGCATTTTTGTTTAACATATTATATTTTAGTATAGGAGCGAGACGATGGTAATATGCATCTACGAAGTATGATTTATATTTCTATTTTAAAAGTTCAAACATCTAGTTTGAATTAAATATAATTTTTATATGAAAATATAATTAGAGATCAAATTTCATAATTTTGAGAATATTTCACTATTCTCTCAGATAGATAAAAAATCGCTACTTTCTTATGGTCTAGAATATTTAGATCAAGTGAATTTCTAACTATTGAAAAATAATAAAAAAATTCAAAATATAAAATTTGATCTTTAGATGTATTTTTATACGAAGATCATATTTAAAAATATATCATTTTTAAATGAATTAGTTGTATGAAAAAATAAAATAAAAAATATATAGCACGAGTTAATCTGTAATAAGCATATTACAATAGTACCTTCACTCTTGTTATATTAAGTGGAGTTGGACTGTGCTGCTTCGCGAAGTAAAACGAGTATTTTACTTCACACTCATATTTTGTAATTTTAAAATTCAAAACGTCGATCTGAACCGTTTAAATTGATCCCCATATTAAATTGTGCTTGGAGACCAAATTTTATATTTTTTGAAATTTTTTACTATTTCTTTAAAAAATTTAAAAATCGTTGTTTTTGAATTTTAAAATTAAAAATATAGACGTGAAATAAAACACTCGTTTTACTTCGCGAAGTATCATAGTGTATCTTTATATATTTCATTTAATATTGTTTTGAATGCAGTGGCGTTTGCCAATAATATAAATAACCTTATGAGGATCTCTCTAGACACTTTGGATATGTTTCCAAAATGGGTTAGTTATTATCTTGAATTAGAGTATATAGTGTTCTCTCAGTTTTAGAAATAAGATAAGATCCGTGAAAGAGTTAAAAAGTACTTTTTTACCAAGCCTTTGAAAATTCAACCACTTTAGAAAATGAAATGCATATCTAAGGATGAGATCTGCTCAGCAGAAACGGTAACATTATTATATATATATTTTTAATTTCGCACGTAGCAATCGGTCATGATATGACAATTTTTTTTAATATGAGAAATTAAAAAGTAAAATAGTCGACGATGAATTACTCATTTTCCATTTGATGATATGAGATAATTAATGGTTTGATTCAATTAGTCTCCGTTAATTATTGCGTGTCATCGTCGTAAAAAATTCAAAAGTTATTATGATCAAATTATTGATCATGTTTCGATAGGTGTTTTATAAAATCTCAATGCTTTTTTTTTTCTCTCTCTCTTTTCTTCGTCTCTTCTACCTGAATTTCTATTGGAGAAAGACTAATGAGCTCAAAGCCTCAAACTAACGATTTGATTCAATTATTTTTTCATTATATGTGATCGTTAATGTGACACTTGGAAATATTAATGGGACCGCAGTCTGTCTCCTCTGAGACCCAATTAAAAGGTTGGTTTCATTTACTTTTTGAAAAAAAAAAGTGCATTTTTTGTTTCTGCTAGTTATTTTAAATTTTAAAATAAAATATTATAATATGATAGCGCTGTGCCGTGACTAATAAGCCTTGACTTTAGTTTCATGCCGTGTCGTGATCAAGTTCATTTTTCACGTGCTGTGTCATGCCGTGACTAAAATATTAAGGGATGGTCATGGTACGTGAATGGTCATGCGTGCCTAAACGTGCCATGACCAAACGTGTTTTGCGTGACTCGCGTGTCCATTTAATCATAATTTAAGTTAGTTTATTCAAGATTCATCATTTAGTTAATATCTAATGGTTCTAATCATACGTAACTCCCGTGCCTACGTGCCGTGACTATATTTTTCACCTGACTTGCCGTGCTGTGTCAAAATTTCAAAAGATGGTCACGGCACGCGAATAGTCACAATACGGGACACGTGAGTCACGACACGTATATGACACACGTGTTATGCCGTTCCGTGTTGTAATTGTGCTGTTCCGTGATGGAACCGACTCGACCGTGTCATTTTTCTCACTCTTATGATTGCTGCAAGAAAAGATTGACTAGTATACATTCTCTTGAATTCATGGCATTGTGATGTTATCTTTTTCATTGCTCAAGGTAATGCCTGAGAATCAAATAACTTGAAAATAATTGGAATTAAAAGTTATTTTTTTTGAGTCATCTTACTCTTAAACACGGCACTGTAAGAAAGATTACACGTACGTTATCAATCATTTAGCAAAAAATTATTCCTGAAAATGAAGATCAATCCTTTAGCTTACGTCCCATTTTAACATAAACTTTACCATATTAATGAAATGAGGGCTTTTAGGGGTGTCAATGACACCCGTTTACCCGTTTACCCTACCCGTATCATATTCAATAAGACGGGTATAGGTAAGGTTTTTTTTTCGTTAGTTTATTGAGTATGAGTATGGGTAAAGATTTTGTTTCGTTAGATAAACGGGTATGGGTACGGGTAAATGTTATTTCGTACCCATTGGATAATGGGTAATTATATGAATATGAAATATATTATATATAAATATAACAATATTATATCCAATTTATTTATTTTTCTTCTTTTCATATTGATGTATGTCTGTATCAACGCTAGAGACATATATATCAATGAATTCATTTCCTTGTTTTCTTTCTTATTCATAGTTATTGCCTTTTTCTCAATTCTACAAATGGAAATATTCTATGTTTCAAAAAAAATATATCCTCACCTTATTTTCTGGCAATAATGTATTGTTTGGTGAGTAATCCATTAATGTCAGCTCAGGTGTTAGCGTCTGAATTTTGCATCACGTGTTAGCTTTCTCAAGGTTATACTATGAATATGTATATTTAATAACTGAACGAGATGGAATGAAATATTAGAAGAAAGAATGTAACAAGTGACAAAATTGACCCTATGCTGTCCGAACCATTATATTAGTATTTTCGTTATACGCTCACTACCGTTTCGTTACCCGTTAATCATAACGGGTATGGGTAGGGTAAGATAAATTCTTAACGGGTATAGGTAGGATATGGAAAAT
Source organism: Carex rostrata (assembly GCF_964058835.1). Classification (NCBI taxonomy): domain Eukaryota; kingdom Viridiplantae; phylum Streptophyta; class Magnoliopsida; order Poales; family Cyperaceae; genus Carex; species Carex rostrata. Next base: position 2,803,426 of record NC_135920.1, on the reverse strand, counting down.
GTCAATTCTTAGTGTATATGGGTATAAATACCATGGTTCTAAATAGAGGCGTTATAGCGTTTTTAAACCATAAAAGCTATGGAGCTATCAACGCTATAGCGCGCTATTCTGTGCTATAGCGGCGCTATTTGGGAATAGCGTTGTTTTTTTAATCAGTCCGCTATGACGCGATAAACGCTATTTAAACCTTTGATAAATACTGTCAAATTGATATTCACACTTAGTATAAAAAATTTATATGATTGTGTCATTAATGTATGTTTAATCTACATTACTTCAAAATTCAGACAAATGAATTTTGTATTTAAATCCACACAAATTGCATCATGAATATAATTGGTGCGTTGTTGGAGCCCATATGTAAATTTGTATTTAAATCCAAACAAATTGCATCATGAAAATTTGTCTAATTGCATCATGAATATAATTGGTGCGTTATTAGAGCCCATATGTAAATTTGTATTTAAATCCAAACAAATTGCATCATGAAAATTTGTCTAATTGCATCATGAATATAATTGGTGCGTTGTTGGAGCCATATGTAAATTTGTATTTAAATCCAGACAAATCAAGATAGTAGTGACTAGAGAGGTACTGGGACCTTGTCAGGTTAATTATTGAGTTACCGTACCAGTTCTCATTTTATATTTCCTGTCTCTCTAGTCTTGCCAGAGAAAGGGACCTCTCTATTTATCTGCAAAACTATTTCACTGAAAAAGACCTATTAACATTACATCAAGGGAAATTTTTAATTCAAACCTTGAAGATATCTGTAATCTAAGAACGACCCCTCCATTGTGATTTAGGATCCTCTGCATTACTTGCAAACCACACTTTATTTTTTCTAATTTTTTCTTATTATTATTATTTTAAATAAGTATAAATCACTTGATATAAAAATTTGGAACCATCCAAAATTAATGATTTTCTAATTCTACAAAAGAATAATAAAAGTTTCTGAAAATTGTAAAATTTGGTCTCCATACGTTTTTATATTGAAATTATATATAATCATCTGAATCGATTGATTAGACTTTCAAATAAAGATATAGTTGGATAGTACATGGCGTTCTGTAATATGCATAATATTATGAGGAGGGTTCAAATGCCTCCATAATTTTGTGCCTCCATCATGTCTCCATCTCTCTTCATTATTTTCAAAGTTCAAACAGTTGATCCGAACTGCTCAATCTAACCTCCATACTAAAATATGGTTGGAGACCAAATTTTATATTTTTATGAATTTTTTTACTATTTTCTTAGATAGGTACAAAATCAGTAAATCTGAACCATCTAAAAACAGTATTTTTTTACCTATCTAAAAAAATAGTAAAAAAATTCCTAAAAATATAAAATTTGGTCTCCAAACATATTTTAGTACGGAGGTTAGGTTGAGCGGTTCGGATCGACTGTTTGAACTTTGAAAATGATGGAGAGAGATGGAGGCATTTGAACCCTCCTCTAATATTATTGCCACACTCTAGGATAATATTAAGAGTAAGGCTACAGTGCTATGTGGGTTGCATAGAGGGTCTCTATGCAACGGCTTAATATTTGAGTTTTTAAAATTTTATTTGTTGATCTGAACCGTTCAACATGATCTCCATATGAATATGTACTCGCAAACCAAATTTTACATTTTTTAGAATTTTTTTACTATTATTTTAGATAGGTAGAAAATCACTTGATCTAAAAAATTCTGCACCATTCAGATATTTGATTTTCTACCTATCTAAAAAATAGTAAAAAAATTCTAAAAATATAAAATTTGGTTTGCAAGTACATATTCATATGGAGATCATGTTAAACGGTTCAGATCGACCATTACGATTTTAAAAACTCGAATATTGAGCCGTTGCATAGAGCTCTCTATGCAACCCATAGCACCCTAGCCTTACTCTGTATTAATATGGTTATTTTCGGTTATTAGTAGGGCTGCGCAAAAAGTTCGTAGTTTGTGATTCGATTTGAGTTTGATTTGGAAAGAGTTCGTAATTGATTTGATTTAAAATTAGTTCGTTTTGAAACAAATCAAACCAGTTCAGTACGAATCTTATTCAAACTCAAACTCAAACTGGATATAGTTCATTCGAAATTGGTTCGTGAACTATTTAGATTCGAATCTCAAATAATGCAACTAATGGCTTCAACCATCAATCTTTAATAATGCAGGAACCAAACTTATATCAGAGCTCAAAATTGTTAATATAATGATAACTTGTAATAGAAAAATACTTCAGCATCGTAACAAATTAACAATGGAAATAAGTTTCATTTGATTAGGTCCATACTGTGGTTTTAATCAATCCAACAGCGTAAAAGGTAAGGAAATTTTGGGCTGGCCCATAATTCACCAATGTGAATTCGTGAAAAGTAAAAGGAAACTGCGTGAATTTTGTTCCGCGTGAAGAAAACTAATGCATAAACTACCGATGGCTGCCAAAAAAAATATGTAGGTCGTGATTTGATTGACTTCAATTCGATTCGAAAAAAATAGCAATTAATTCGTTTGATTGAAGTTCGTTCTAAAATAAATCAAACCAGTTTGGTTTGAATCTTATTCAAACTCAAACTCAAATTGGAGTAAGTTTGACTTGGTTCGATTCGTTTTCAACGCTAGTTATTAGTAATTAATATGAGTTTATTCTACAGAAAATTATCAAGTCTGATTAACAGGATAACAACGCTTTTTAATTAGTGGATATCTCGCATGAAGATATTTATTGAATCCAGACAATTTTTAAGAAGTGTTGTAAATAACGCTATGTGCTTGTCGGAATGAATATAATACCGCTAAGCGATTAATCAGGAATAATCAATAATAATTGACTATAATCAGAAATAATTGGCCAATTAGTTGAGAAAATATACGACGGTTTGATTGCCACCAACGACTAATTAGATAATTAATCGTCTGATTAATCAATCTAAACGGACATTTTTTACAACACTGTTTTTAAGTACTTATAATGGAAAAGAGAAGATCTATTGCAAGTTTTATAGCCATTATCACATCATCTTTTACTTTTTTTATTTACGGTTAGTAACTTTAAATATATATTAACATTTTTATTGATAATAAAAGTTATTTACAACACATCAAATGACACTCGTTTCTATTTTAGAATTTTTTTTTTTTGTTTCCTTCAATTCCTCTAAACTACCGTATTCTTCTATTCTATATATTTATACTCTCTATTCTTTCTTTTCTATCTATTCTCATAATTTGAGGGCAGCTCAAAAGAAGGAAAAACAAATTTTATTACATAAGATAGATAATTTTGAAAAATTAACAGAATCTGATGTATTGGATTTGGGTGATTCTGAGGTTTTACATTGGAGTGAGTGTCAACTTGAGTTAAACAGATTTTAAAAAATGAGGAAACTCTATTGACAACAAAGAGCTAAAATTAAGTGGCTCTTAGAAGGCATGCAAACACAAAGTTTTTTTTATTTACAAGTTTCTATTAGGTAATGCTAAAATTAACTTTTGTCCAAGGGACCCATGTACTTTCAATCTTATCCTTTGCTTGGAAGCAAATCTGCTCCTTTTCTTGAGAAAAGGAGGACTCTCATATTCTCTAATTCGAACTGTTTAAAATTGATCAAATGGCTTCAATTACATTTTTATTTTATATCAATATAATCTATTAAAACGAATCAGATTTAATTGAAGCCGTTTGATCAATTTTGAACGGCTCGGATTGGAGAATAGGAGAGTCCTCTTTTTCTCAAGAAAAGGAGCCGAATTCATTCCCCTTTTCTTACCATTTTCCACCCGCCAAGGCTAATCAAATAGTTGCTATTAGTCCGTTCCACTATTGTAAAAAACAACCATTTAGGTTGATTAATTAGCATATTAGTTGTTGGCGGTGATCAAACTGTTTTAGATTTTTTTTTTACTAATTGATTGATTATTTCTGATTATGGTCGATTATTTTTCGATTCTCTGTGATTATTTATGATTAATTATTTGACGATATTATGTCTGTTCGACGAGCGCATAGCGTTATTTACAACACTGATTTGTTCATAATAAATTTTTACCAATTTGCTAACTAAATATATAACGAAATATCATAAAAAAGAAGCTAGTCTTTTTATCAGATTTTTTTTTTAAAATCACAATTGTTAAATGTAATTTAAAGAACTGACTTGATTGATTTTTTTTTTTTACAAAAATCATAAGTACCGAATAGACTATTTTGCACCTCTCATTTATTTTTAAAAAAGTACCAAATAGGCTAATCGGTACCTCCTAGTTTCACAATTTTTTTTCATAATTTCTATGAAGTAAAAGAGTAAAATTAGATAGTACCGAATAGGCTATTCACCACCGTTTAAATGTAAATAAGAGATACATAATAACTTATTCACTACTTATAATTTTTGTAAACAAAAAAAAATATATTTTTTAAGAGGAGGGTTCAAATGCCTCCATCATGCCTTTATTTTTAAAAACTTTAATAACTCAAAATTTGAAATTTAAAAGTCAAAATAATATTGTTGGATATGATCTATATCATTTTATCTATGCACATGTAAAATATTACGACATTTCAACTTTGTTTTGGTTGTCATCAAGAGATTGTAAAAAAATGTACTATTGTGGATAATTTATAGACGTTGATTTTTCAACTTATTAATTCACATAAAAACAAAATTAAAATATGATAATATTTTATGAGCATATAGAGAAAATAACACAGATCACATCTAACGGTTTTCTTTTTACATTTATAATTTAAATTTTTAAAAATAGAAGTGTGATGGAGGCATAAAAAATAAAGATATTCCAATCCTCCTCATTTTTTAATTATGATTCTTAAAAGAAAGAAATTATTTTATCAAGTGCGTGCCTTACGTCACCATCATGTCATAAGTACGAGAGACCCACCACCAATACCAATGCTGTCACATTTTTCTTTCCTTTTTCATCATTGTTTCTTTAAAAACAAAAATGTTTTCATTTGCACGGTGTCTGGGAGAAAGCTTAAGACGCTATAGCAGGGACATTACAACTTATTTAATAGTATGCTAAGTAGAAAAAACTATTTCTAAACAGAATTATATAGTGTTTGGTTGGCCGAGCACTGTTGTAAAAAAATGTCAATTTAGATTGATTAATCGGCTGATTAGTTGTTGGTGGTGACTAAATCTTTACAATTTTTTCTGACTAATCAATCGATTATTTTCGATTATGACTGATTATTCTCGATTATTCTCTATTAATCCCTTGGCAGTACTCTGTCTTTCTGATAGCTGCATACCGTTATTTACAACACTGGATTATCATACTGTCAGTAGTACAACGATATATCATCTATCGTCTCAAATATTTATTTTAGAATATTTAAATTAATCTCTTCACAAATAATGTATTTAAATGTAAAATTTATAAATTTATGAATTAATTAATTTAGTGTAAAGTCAAGCATAAAAAAAATAAAAAATAAATACATTAAAACTAATTTAAGAATATTTTTTAAATTATTTGACTTTTATACTAAATGAATTGGTAAATTTTAGATTGGTTTTACTTAAAAGACTATCTAATAAAATGGCGTAACATGACTATCGAAAAATACGAAAAAAAATCCTCATGATTTGAAATTTTTTTTAGAAACCATAAATAAATAAAAAAAGTTACCAATCTAACTTGATTGCTTTGGTTTTTACAAAAACCATAAGAACCGAGATGTCATTTCGGTCTGAAGAGTTTTTTCTTTCTCGTGCTGAATTGTCATTTCAGTCCGAGGTGTTTTCACAAGTTTTACACCAACCGCTACATCATTTTTTTTTTAAAATCTGTGACAATGGCTCGGACTGAAATGACAATTCGATCCGAAAAAAAACACTTCGGATCAAAATAGCATATCGATTCTTATGATTTTTGTAAAACCAAAGCAATCAAGTTGGTTTAGTAAATTATTTTTTATTTATTTATGATTTCTAAAAGAATTCTCATGATTTGCGATCAAAAAATACGAAAGAATAAAGTCGTTAGAGACCTGAAAGCGATACATGTACTGGTTGTTGGACAGAAAAAACGACAAGGAAAAATGAAGGGTAAAATCGGAAAAGAAATTTGTGCCTAGTGCTTCACGTGGGAGTTGTAAGTACTAGTAGCACAAATATAGGGGAGAATAAAAAGGCTTCACGCTTCTCAACATTATCAAAAAATGATACTTCTGGTGAAAACAATAAAGAGCAAAACAAAGAAAAGTGTACGCAATACCAAGAGAGGAACAATAATGCAGTCTCTCTTTATCTTTCTCACAAAAAAAAAAAAAAAAAAAAAAAAATATATATATATATATATATCTGTGTGTGTGTGTAATAGAAGTTTCTACGGCGTACTGTATGACGGGTCTCCAATAGGTGACCCGTTTAACAGATAAACTATACAGATACAATATAGAGTGATAAACCAAAGAGTGAGTCTATGGTAATATGTATATCACGGATTAGTTGGTAGTATGGATTAATATTTTTATTTTTTGAATGCTAACGGTCGATTCAAATTGTTCGATATGATTTTTATATGAATATTTACTTGTAGATCGAATTTTTCATTTTTAGAATTTTTGTACTATTTTTTATAATAAGTAAAAAAACACTGTTTTTCGATGGTCCATAATTTTCTTATCAAATGATTTTCTATCTATTTTAAAAAATGATAAAAAGAATTTAATAAATATAAAATTCGGTCTGCAATTACATATTTATATAGAGATTTTGAACAGTTCGAATTGACCATTAAAATATTAATTCGTATTATTGACCCATCTGTGCTATGCAAATTACCATAGACTCACTCGTTCTCGCCTCACTTGGAATTTGGGATGGAGCATGTTCATGAATTCACATTTCACAGATACCTAACCGAAATTTTTTATGCTGAATTTCTAGTCAATTAAAAAATAAATTGGCACACATTACGCAATCAGAAATGAACTATAAAATCATAATTAAAAGTGGTAACTAGTCTAAAATTATACAAATTATGCGGCGTACTTTAAAAACTTTCACAACTCTCCAACCGAAGCAAAAAAAAAAAAAATGATTCTCTTTTATTCAAACCATACCTACGACCCGATTTTTTTATTAATAGAAAATAAAATAATAAAATATCGAAAAAGAGTATAGATTTTGGATTTTGTCGAAAAATAAGAAGGCCGGGTTGTGTAATCCCGTCCAGCGGTGTTAATTTAGTTAATTTTCATTAACAATCAAGTTAATCAAACTCAGCGGAGGAAAAAAAAATCTGGGATGGGTTAAGGCGTCTCGTCCGTGAAAAAAAAAATATGAGACGGATTAAGGCGTCCTGTCCCACAGCACGAAACTTTTTTTTTTTTTAAATATTAAATTATAAGGATTAGCTTTCTCCCTGAAATTTTGAGAACCGGAGATGTGCCAGAATGAGTCCTTACCACATTTATACTGCTATGGTATTGATATATGTATGCCAGGCACAAATGTAATTTCCCTCTATATATATATTCAACATATCAAGAAAATCAAACATTGGCGCTTCATGATGGAAATGTCATCAATTTAAATATGGACTGTTGAATTTCAAAATCAAACTTGACCTGGGAAAGAAAAATGTGCAGCAAATGAAATCAAATCCTCTGCCCCCCGGGGGGCAGGAATTTCCTACCCTCAGAGTCTCTGCGCAGTGGGACCGTTACTGTTTAAGGGTTTAATTTTTGTTACTGTTTTTAAATGGGGTCCCACCCGCAGAGACTCTGGGGGCAGGAAATTCCTGCCCCCCGGGGGGCAGACGATTCGGTCTCGCAGCAAATCTCGTCATTTTTGTTAGTATGATCCTCTGATGAAAATATGACCTATATATGGGAGTTATATAATGGTAATAACTATAGCAACTCAATAAGTAAAGTTTGGATTCACAATAAAAAATATTAACTAATTTATCTCCAACTCTAAAGAGTGCAAACTTTATGTTCCAGAAATGAAGTGTGCAAATTGCATTTCCTTGTAAACTGAAATTGACATCTGTATTGGAACTACATGTGAAGTAAGTACCAGAGCAGAAAGCTACATTTTTTTTTTCACGCTGTGGGACGGGACGCCTTAACCTGTCTCATATATTTTTTTTTTCACGGACGGGATGCTTTAACCCATCCCATATTTTTTTTTCATGGATGGGGACGCCTTGACCCATCCCAGATTTTTTTTTTCCTCCACTGAGTTTGATTAACTTGACTGTTAATGAAAATTAAGCAAATTAACACCGCTGGACGGGATTACACAAGCCGGCCTTCTTATTTTTCGACAAAACCCAAAACTTATACTTTTTTCGATATTTTATTATTTTATTTTTTATTAATAAAAAAATGAGTACCTACGCCGCTACGCTTCGCGCTTTTGAAATTGTCTTTTGCACTTTTCTTAACACTTTTTGTGCTGATTTATTTTAGTAGGTTCGGTAATTATTAAATATCTAGCGACATTATAATAAAAGAAAGTACAACTCTGTCTGGTTTAATCTGGTGCATAGGATTTGTATATCAGAAAAAAAACTAGTGCTCCTGTAGCGCTAGTTGTTAATATACTGTTTCTACCAACTTGTATAACAAAATCCACAACCAGCTAGGGGTGTCAATGCATACGAAACAAGTCGGGTGGAGACATTTTTATATCCGTACATGTTATGATAATGAAAAACAATTTTCATTTTTATCATTCTTTTTTAATACGGTATGGGTCAGGTAAACATATAAAAATGTGCTATTGATATTTCAATTTGTGTTTTTGATAAAACATTTTTCGAAACAAGAAAAAAGGAAAAAATAATAATGAATACAACTAATTTGTATTATGAAAATTTTATAAAATACAAAATTTTATTGTATCATGTACCATGTATCATCTTCAGAGGATACGAATTAGGGCTCAAAAAAGCCCGAGGCTCGTGGCATGCTTGGTATCAGCTCGTGACTCGATCGGTAACAATTTGTTTGTTAGTGAATCGAGTTAAAACAAGTTCGCTCTCCACATACTTGAGAATGAATTAACGAGTTTGAGTTAAACCTAGCTCAACACGAGCATGAATTAACAAGTCCACTCACCACATACTTGAGTTTGAATATACGTAGTTTAATCAGATTCATTCACTTCAGACTGGGATACTGTGGTCTACAAGTGTTATAGCCGGTGTTATGAATTGTACTTTAGACTGTACTTATGTTGATTGGTAATTTTCTATGAACTATGTTTGAATTAATTATTAGCAACTAAGTTAATTGTATGAATTTATTTGATTTGGTGTGCATTAATTTATTCTGTGAACTATGTTTGTATGAATTTGAAAATTTAGTATTTTGATATATACGGCGATTTTTATTAATATCCCTAAAACAAATCAAAATTTTAAAAATGCCCCTGCTCCCAATTTTTTTTTAAAAATGCCCTGACCGCCTGGGCCCAGGGCGGCCCAAAATACCCTGTGAGGCGCCACCCCCTGGGGCGCCCCATAAGGCAAGTGAGGCGCCAGCCCTAAGGGCGCCCCATGGTTTTTATTTTTTTTATTTTTTTATATAGATTAATTTTGATTTGAAGAATTTTGTGAAGAAAAACGGATTAAAATTCATAATAAATCCAGGAATTTAAAATTCAAATACATTACTAAATAATACAGTACCGTCGAGTCCATAGAATAAGGTAACATAAAATTCATACAGCAACAACCAGTTCAAATATCAATTATACAAACCGTTACAGTTAAAACATAAAATACTACAACAACATACAATTGGGGTCTAAGCCTTACGAGACGAGGAGCTTGCTCCCTTTTTTTCCTCAGCCCGACGGACGCACGCAGGACACTCCCACGTAGTGAGACGAGCGTCGTTCAGCAGATCTGCATGCGGGTCCATGCAATTGGGATGAACAGCTTTGCCACATTTATAACAGAAGAACATATCCACCATATCTCCGTTCAGCTCACATAAGCAGCACTGTCCCCATCCAGGTGGAGGGACCCTGTCCACCCAGCCTTCCATCAGCATTTTTCTAATTGATGGATCAAGAGTGCTCAGAAATGCTTCTTTATTTTTGGGTGAAAACAATCTTTCCAAATTCCTCATCGCGTAAGCTTCAGCCGTCCAAAAATTATTAATGAGTGCTCTTTTTGCTTCGCGTTCGGTTTCAGTTCTTCCTCTATTTTTTCCAACTTTGGGTGCCATTATAACTAGGGTTTCAAGTGACAGCAATTGATTAGGAAGGCTAATTATGTGCGTAATTAAATACTAACTGTACAGTAATCAACGGCTAATTAGAAAATAATTAGAAAATATGTAAAAAATAATTGAAATAAATATTTTAAAAATAATTAAAAGAAATATTTAAAAAATAATTACCAAAAATATTTAAAAAATAATTTAAAAAATATTTAAATTACCTGTAGCTGTAGTCGCCCAGAAAATCGCCCGAAATCGCCTTGAGCGCTTTCTCCCTTCTTTCTGCCTTTGAGGTGGAAGGTAGACTGATGTTGGAGTGAGAAGAGAGAGAGAAAAAACGAATAAATAGGCATCCCTAGTGGACCGCCCGTGGCCCAGGCGGTCAGGGCCCTAGCAAATAGTGAAGAAATTGTAATTACTTGAATATAATTTCTTAGTTTGAATGTAATTACTTGAAGTATACTGTTAAGCTTTTAATTATATTGTTGAACTTTAATTGTATTGTTGAACTGTGTTATAATAATGAAATGTAAAGTGCAAACAACATAATACCAACATGAACATAAAATAAAAACACGTAATGTCAACATAATACAGCAGTCCCAGAGTCAAAATACTACAGTCAGAAATATATCACAATAAACAAAAACTCTACAATCATCATCTTCGTCTCCTTCCGGATAGAGACAACCTAGGAGCCGCTACGCCCTTGCCATGCCTGTGCGGCTGCACGCGCCTCTGCGGACTCACATCTCGTAATGCATCCTCTCCCAAATCCTCCTCATCGTCCCCCATATCCTCATCCTCGTCCCCCGTATACATGTGCTGCGTACCTGTCCTGGCTGCCCATGGATCAAATCCAGCAGCTGACTCTGCATTGGCGGGCTGTGTACGCAGCTCCCATGGATCTTGCTCCCAGCTTGCAGAATACGTGGAAGGAGGCGGTGCGCCAAATAATGCAGAGACAAAGCCATCTGCAGTCTGAGATGAACTCCCACCAGCCTCAAAGTCATGCTCCATCTCCACTCCATATCGTGGTCTGTGGGAGCCATACGCCTCTGCATCTGTATCTGCCGGGTCCAGCTCATTTATGCTAAATATGGGATCGGCATTCCAACGAGGTGCTCCATCCTAGATTAAAATAATGTTAGTTTTGCTACATACAAAGAACTCTGCAACAAATAATGGTATAATTGGCGACTGACCGTACTGCAGGCTCCACTCGGATCCACAGGATCTGCACCCTCTGCAGGCTCAGCTCGTACTCCCCACCGTCTAACTCTAGGCATACTACATTTGCCAAAAAATATTAATCAAAACATACAATTTATATAAATTTTTTTTAATAAGAAGCATATACAATTCTGGGTTTACTTTTTGGGTGTATATGCAATTTGTTTACATAATTAATTCTGCGTTTACTTTTTTTACATAATTAATAAGAAGCATATACAATTTATGCAATTTGTTTAAACAAAAAAAATGCATATACATGCAATTTACATACAATTCTGGGTTTACTTTTTTTAGATTTATTGAAAATCATATACATGCAAACATACAATTTATATAATTTTTTTTTAATAAGAATTGCATGTATATAATCCAAAAATAATTGTATGTAAATAAATTGCATTTATATGATGTTCATGCATATACAATTAATTTTGTTGCATGCATATGCATTTGCATGTATATACAATTAATTTACACTTTGCATGTAAGTAAATTGCATGCATACGCATTTTTTTTTTACAAAAATTAATTTTGTTGAAAATAAATAAACTTTACAAAAAAAAATGCATATACAATTCTGGGTTTATTTTTTGGGTGTATATGCAATTTGTTTACAAAATTAATTTTGCATGTACATGCATTTTTTTTTGGTAAACAAATGCATGCAATTTACTTACAATAAAAAAAATGAGATATAGATGCAATTTACTTACAATAAAAAAATATATATATCATTTTTAAACAAATATTGATATACTTCAAAATAATTAGTTTTACTTCAAATCTTTTATATTCATATATACATGTTTTTTATAAACTATCACAAAAATAATTTTCAAAAAATAAATATGCATATTTTTAAATCATAAACCCAAAAAATAAGTTCTTAAGCCGTTCAACCATTTGAACCATAAATTCCAACCCTAAATTGAAGTGTAAACCCTAAATTTGTAAGTAATTCACAATTGACAACCATAAACCCTAAATTTAACTATAAACCCTAAATTTAAAAAAAAAATCACAATTCACAACTACAAACCCTAAATTCAACCATATGTCATTCAAGCAATTTTACCATAAATCATAATCCTAAATTCGAGCAATTGCACCAATTCAAGCAATTCAAGCATCCAATTCAAGCAATCAAGCAATTCAACCATCTAATTCAAGCAATCAAGCAATTCAACCATCTAATTCAAGCAATCAAGCAATTCAATCATCTAATTCAAGCATCCAATCAAACCAATTTGACCAATTCAATCAATTCAACTAATTACTAACATTTCACCCTAAACATCGAATCAAACAAAACCGAATCACATTACATCATTTAATCACATTTAACCGAAACCTAAACCCTAAACCCTAAACCCTAAACCCTAATCGAATCGAAAAAAAGAAAACTCACTTGTTCGATCGAGAGAGAAGCGAATCGAGGCGCGAGGCAGTGACGAGCGTGGTGCGAGGCAGAGAGGGGTCGGCTCGGAACGGCTTCTTTCTTCTCTTTTTTTCTCTTTTTTCCCTCTTTTTTTCGGCAGAAGCAATGGGGGAGAGAGAGGAGGGGCGGCTCACGGGTGGGGTTATTAGCTGGGCAGTGGGGCGCCAGATGGGGGGGCGCCTTACTGGTGTTGTGGGCCGCCATTTGGGCCGGCGCTTCATGGGCTTTTTTGGGCCGCCCGAAGCCCAGGCGGTCAGGGCATTTTTAAAAAAAAAATTGGGAGCAGGGGCATTTTTAAAATTTTGATTTGTTTTAGGGATATTAATAAAAATAGCCGTGATATATATAAGTTTAGTTGCAAACTTAATTTGTGAAAATTAATTTATTTAATTGTACTTGAATTAAGAGTATCGCTCAATAATTAGTCATATAATTGTCATTTTGTTTTAGCAATAATTAGTAAGATGTGCTATGAAAATTTAAGATATAGTAGCAAAGGAGTATACAAATTTATGAATTTGTCAAGCTAATAACGAGTTAACTCGGCTCGCTCGGACAAGTCATGAATAAGTCTTAAGCAACAGTTTCAGCTTCGAACCTAAAATTCATACTTGCTCAATCAACTTAATATATATACAAACAAATTGATTACTATTGAGACTTAACTCGCTTTTTAGCTCGTTGCCACAACCAATACGAGACACACACAGACACACACCTTTTTTGAAAAAAAAAATTGAGAGAGAGAGAGAGAGAGAGCGCATTTGCGGAGTCAACAATTAACTTAACAAGAAATCCCTATATACACGCAACCTACTATTAATATAATACGATCTCTAAACAATAAATTCCTTTATGAAAATAATTAGCTTTCGTGCGTTCACGTTTTTGGGTGTTTGCTTCAGGAAACAGACAAAGACAATGTGCGTATAATTAAGTACAGTTGAAAATTATTTCGACGTAAAATGCTTTATTTTTTTTAGAATAATATATGGTGGAACTTAAAAATTGTCTAGTTAGCGTTCATGGCTAAATAAATTATTTTTTTATTAAAAAAGTTGAAATAAATATTAATTTTCTGTGTTACTAAATACCACAATTATGCATTTTTTTTCATTATCAAACTGTTCATATATATTAAACTGTCTTCGCTTTTTGAAAGTCGTTTGGTTGAATATAACAAAGAGTACTAAAATAATGAGGTCGGTACTATAAATTTATATCTTTGGTTTAAAACTTCAAACTGCTGATTCGAACTATTTAATATCTTTATTTATATGAAAATATACTTAGAGATCAAATTTCATATTTTTAGAATTACTTTTTAAATAAATAGAAAATCACCTGATCTAAATTAAGATTCTGAGCCATTAGAATATAGTGATTTTCAAAATTCTAACGGATCCAAACCGTTCAACATGATCCCCGTATGAATATGTACTTGCAGACCGAATTTTATATTTTTTTAAGATATGTAAAAAATCACTTGATCATAAAATTATGGACCATCCAAAAAAAGTGATTTTCTACCTATTTAAAAAATAATAAAAATATTTTAAAAAATATAAAATTCGGTCTACAAGTAGATATTCATATGAAAATTAATTTTAATGGTTCGGATCGACTATTAGAATTTTGAAAACAAAAATATCAATTCGTATTATAGACCAAATCGTGATAAACATTGTACCGTAGACTCATCATATAAAGTGAGTCTATGATACTATGCATATCATGGGTTGGTCCATAATACAGATCAATATTTTCGTTTTCAAAATCCTAACTATCGATCTGAACCGTTTAACATGATCCCATATAAATATGTACTTACAGACCGAATTTTATATTTTTCTAAATATTTTTTAATATTTTTTTAAGATAGGTAAAAATCACTTTATAATTAGAATGGCGATGTACAATTAATATTGATATATGGTCGGCGATAAATGCGAATAATCACGGATCAAGTTAGGTATTTATTTCTAAAACAAGCGAGACATGAGTATGACTATAATTTTCGATAGTTTATTTTGTACGCTTACGCAATCCTCATTTCTCTAAATTTAAAGCTATCCCTTGTTCCTGTGTCTCAACGCCAAAAAGAGATGTCAATTTGTAGCTTTGCTGGAATTATTTTATGATATCAACCAATATTTTTTTAAGGAGGGTTTAAACGTTTCTTTGTTTTCATGTTTCAATTATATCCAACATCTTTATCATTATTTTTATAAATTAATTAAGCAATCTGAACAGTTCAATATGATCTCCATATATGTATTTGGAGATTATAATTTTATAAAATATATATATTTTTTTACATAGGTACAAAATCACTGTTTTTGAATGATCAACCAAATATTATTTTTAAAAAAAATATGTACTATTTTTTAGATAGATACAAAATCACTGTTTTTGAATAGTCTAGATTCTTATGAAAAACAGTGATTTTGTATCTATCTGGAAATTTTCCTAAAAGAATATAAAATTTAGTCTCTAAGCACATTTTCCACGAAGATCATGTTGAGTATTTTGGATCGACTATTTGGACTTTAAAAATGAAGATAAGAATGTGGAGTTCATTTTTTTATTTGTAGTATCTAAAAAAAAATTAAAATTCTAGAAGTAACATGCAAATGGAAATATCTCCAAACTTTGCAGAAAGACATACTAGGTTTGTGTTTTTCATGGATAAAAGCTCGTTTTTATCATTTTCCACAAAATTATATTGATTCTTTCATCTGTTAAACTTGAAAAATAGAAGAAGAAAAAAAAAAAAAAAACGCAGACTGATGTGAAATACAAATCTAGTCTGTGCTTTACTAAGTTTAAAAAGAAATCCATGATATCAAGCAGAATACAAGTAGCAATGCACTTTTGGTTGATTGAGATGCAAAAAGGTGATAATTTTTCAGAATAAAAAAAAAAAATATATATATATATATATATATCTAGTCTAAGTGTCTATCTCGTGATTAAAAAAAAACACCTCTAATTATTTATTACGCCAACCTGTTCTTTATCCTACCTTTCACTTTCAATACGAATACATTATAAACTTTATAATCATACAATGGCAGCTTATTTATTTAAGTCAGTGGATTTAGAAGCACGACTTGTTGGGAAGGTTTTTTTTTTTTTTTGGGGAATCAAATCACCTGCTCTTCTGTGGGTAGAAAATTTCTGCTCCTGAAATCACTGATACGTAGATTTAGAGTAAATTTGAACATTTAAATATCAAATATAGTTTTGCCTCAAATATTATTTCAGACCCCGTGTTAGTAATTTTAGGGGCAATAATTTTCTTCGGTCAAATTATGTATGGATGGATATTAAATATTTTTTCTTGGCGAAAAAACCTAAAAGTACAGGTAGAACTCGGATTCATAATTTAAATAATATAAAAATAATATAAAATGTATGATGGATTCATAACATAAGAACAATTAGAGAAGCATCATGCAAACGTTATCCAATCATAAAATGTGAAGAGAAATTAAAATTAGACGAATGAAAATGTTGATTATTAGTCTTGGCAGCTTTTGTCAAGCTTCTTAAAAAAAATGTCGATTATTTGCCATTATTATTTTTTAATTAAATGTCATAGTTCTGTACACGTGGCAGAACAAATATCAGATCGCACACGGCCATTTCATCGCATGTTGTCAAATAAAGGACATATATTTCATTTGCTAAATAATTGTCATTTTAAATTCTAAATTCTGCTATCTTCAATTTTTACTCACGACTTTGCAACTTCTGTGAAAGTTTTTTAAAAACACTCTGCTCTTTGTTTCGTTCTTCTGCATCTGTCTCCTGTTTTTTTTATCGGGTTCAGATTCAATGTGATACTCAAGAACGGAATCAGACTTTCAAGTTATGAAGATCAAATGTAAATAAAATTATTCATGTAAAATTTTCATACTATGAATGAGAAGTTAATTTTATATAATTGATAGTATTTTATTCTTAACTATATAAAAAAATGTGTACATGTATAATTTTTTTTAAATAAATAGGATGAGTTAATAGATTTTCTTTCTTTGAATCTATCTTTTCCCTCGTAAGAACTCTACTGAATGAAATTTGCATCATTCTTTTGTTTGAGTGAAAGTTGAAAATCAAACCATCAAACCATTTAATATTCACAAATAATTTTATTTTTTGAGTTTCAAACATGTGAATTTTTACACAAAAAATATTACCTTTCTCATTAAATAAAAAACTAATTATTTATCGTGTATTTTAATCAGACATAAATCTCAAAACAAACACTCTTAATTCAACTAATCACCGCTATAGTATTATGTATAGCATATGTTAGCTCGCAGTATGGATTCAAATTTTCAGTTTGATAAATTATAATAGTTGATCCGAACCGTTTAACATGGTCTTCATATGAATATGTACTTGTAAACTAAATTATATATTTTTTTAACATTTTTTCCCTATTTTTTTAGATGGATAAAAAATCACTTGATCTGAAAATTTTGCACATTCAAAAATAATTAAAAATCCTAAATGTGTCTGGAATTTACATACATTTCATTAAAACCAAAAGAATTTACATCACATGACTATAATATAATATATTATCCAAAATTTTTCCGTCCCTGGTTCAACTTCTACACGCTTAGCTCACTGCAAGAAAAATTTAAAAATTAAAAAGTTAAAATAAAAATAATGAAATTATGCATAAATTAAATTAGGTTTATTGTGCAAGCGTCCAAGATTCTGTGCATGGAGTGGATAAATTTGAAATGGGTCCCTCTTATGCGGGGCACATAAAACCTCATCCTATCTTGAAATTGGCACTAAGCGATGATTATTTGATTAAAATAAAATAAAGTCCGTTCCAATATCAATTTAAACCTTACAAAAATATTAATTGGTCTACTGTCCCTAGGGTCTTATTTCCAAAAATATAGGCCACGAGGCAATTTTTATTTTATTTCGGGTCATTTTTTTAAATAAGGTTTCATTAAGTTATGAATACATTTTTTTTTTTTGAAAGAAGTGGCTTAGCCACCGTGACCTCTTGAGTCCTTAAATATGGCGCATCTACTGCATGATATCATTGGTCGTATCATCTATTAATAAATGCATCGGTTTTTGTTTATTGGAGAAAAGCCTCCCGTTTTTTTCTCTCCAAATTGTCCAACATCCCGCAGCTCAGACAATTCTTCGCAACGCCCGCGCTCGCGGCATTAAGTTGGTCATATCTCTGAGCCGTAGGTCTCTTGCATTCGCTAGTCCCACCTGATGTTGAAGTGAGCGCACAGCCCTCTCCAGAATATTCTCGCATAGTTACACTCCCACATGATGTGATTTGTCGTTTTCATGCTGTCATTTTGACACATATGGCAACCGATCGTCATATTTCTAATTCTTAACTTTTTATTTTTATTCTAATTATAATAATATGTATTTTTTGTACTAAATAATGAAGTCTATTCCTAGATAGTCGAATTTCATATTTCAATGATTTTTTTTCCTATTTATGAAGATGAACATCAAGATATTGTGAAAATTTATAAGGGGAGGGATCCAATTACATTCTTTTTTGGTGACACTGGATTACACCCTATATTTTCAAAGTCCAAACAGTCGATCCAAACCGTTCAACATGATGGATATGTTAAAATGTGCTTGTAGATCAAATTTTATATTTTTTGAATTTTTTTTACTATTTATTAAGATGGTTACAGAAATTCAATGGTCTGAATATAGCGATTTTGTTAAATACTTAATAAATAGTAAAAAAATTCCAAAAAATATAAAATTTGATCTGCAAGTACATTTTAACATATCCATTATGTTGAACGGTTTGGATCGACTATTTGAAATTTGAAAACTTTGAAAACGGAGAGTGTAATTCGGTATCACCAAAAAAGGGTGTAATTGGATCCCTCCTCATTTTATAAATAGTATATATATCCTAGTGTAAAATATTTTAAAGTTTAAGATGAATTAAATACATGGTGGAGAGTTGAGGCGAGAGAGATGGATTTTAGAATTTAAAATATGTTTAATGATATACTTTAAAATAGATCTATATATGAACTTGCAAAGCGAGTTAAAATATTGTTGGTTTATCCATCAAACTGTCAAATTATTTCAAATTTTTTATTTTTCAATTTTTTTAAGGAAAGTTAAAGGTCAAGTTTCAAATCAGAAATATAAATTTGTGCACAATCATTTAATTATTTTAAAAAAATAAAAATGATGATCTAGTTCCTACTTTTATTCTAATATGTGATCTCTTGCATAAAAAAAAAAAAACATTTTCCTCTTTCTACTAAACTAAAATCCAATTCTTAATATTTTTTTTCTTTTTAATATTTATAATGTCACCTTTTCATAATTTATGCACTCAACTCTATTATTGGTGCTTTTGATTTTTTTTTTTATAAAATAAAGTTATGTGCATATTATGATAGTACAATCTTTTTAGAGCAAGTTTGCAAAGTGATATTATTATTTTTCTATAGACCCTTTGCACCTCTCACTCTCAATATTATTTCATGATGTTATTATGATTATAAAGTAGTTTAGGGAGTAAAAGGTAATGACAAAGAATTATAAATTTGGAGGTTTATTTAAAAAATGCTCCTTTTAATTGATAAACTAATTATATATTCTCTCATAATTCACGAGAGAGAAGAAGAGAGAGAGAGATTGGTGGGGCCAAGGAAAAAGATTGATCATGTGACCGTGTAAGGTGAATAATGTGTCAAATGTGGGACCCAAACTGAAAGGAAGCTGTTATTTCTTTTCATTAACCTTATTTCATTTCATAACCCAAGTTTATGCTGATTCAAGGAAACTTTTTTTTATAAACCATAATTAGAAAAAAGATTTTTATGAAACCAACATGATTTTTTTTCTTTTGTTTACACAATTATAAGAATTAAAATGCTATTTTGGCTCTTTTATTTTGGGACCGAAATGTCATTTCGGTCCCAGCTGTTTTCACAGATTTCGAGAAAAAATACGTTGAAAAATTATAAAAATATCTGGAACCGAATTGCCATTTTGGTCCAAAAAAAAAATCGGGATCGAAATGGCATTTCAGTTCTTATGTTTTTAAAAAAGAAGAAGCAATCATGTCATAAAAATCTTTTTTATTATGGTTTATAAAAAAAAATTCTGATTCAAGGCCATATATCGAATATGATGTGATGTACATAATTAGCCCATGTCACATCATATTAGTTTGGGTCCCACATTATGTACAATGTTTAGTTGTTTGTTTTGTTATATTTTGGAGGTTGTTTTGATGTTAAGTAGTTCTGTGATAGATATCAGTAGGAAATGTGATTAGGGGTGGACCCACATATATTTAAAGGGGGCAACTGCCCCTTGAATTTTGAGATTTAGTGGAGATTATGATGTTCTGATTTAAGGGGTGGACCCATGTACATTATATCATGTATATTGGCTGTGCGGTCGAGGTAAATATGAAAATCCTCAAATTTAGATTGTTTTGGTTTATCCCTTTTTTTATGCTACAAATAAAAATTTCAGGATGGTGAGGTATCAGAATTTTTATTTTTTTTCTGCAATAATGTGCAGGCAACATATTTTATCTATTAATACTAAACCGATTTGACTCAGGAAAATACATGATATAATGCCAAACCATTT
This sequence comes from Carex rostrata, assembly GCF_964058835.1. Lineage (NCBI taxonomy): Eukaryota > Viridiplantae > Streptophyta > Magnoliopsida > Poales > Cyperaceae > Carex > Carex rostrata. The sequence continues at coordinate 2,782,903 of NC_135920.1, read as the reverse complement.
TTAAATGCACAATATTTAAAACATTGTTGCTCCAACTGAAAACTAGCTTCCGCATGGGAAACCGCTTTTGTGAGAGGCAAAACAAAGGGGCGCTTGTACTTTTTTTTAATTAAGCTACTTCTCGGCATAATTATTCAACTGCAGCCTTAAATTATTGCATAATATCATGTGAAGAATTTTATTGGATAATCAAAAAAGACATATTCTGACAACTTGCATTAAAAAAAAAAAGTAGGTCCTTTTTTTAATCTTCTTATCTTTTCCCCAAAGAAGAGAAATAAATGCACCGTCAATGTTTGCTTTGCTATATGATTTTTTAAAAAAAAAAAAAAATAGATCAGCATATCATTTTATTCTCTAAACGGCTGTACTTTTATATTGGTGATGTAGAAATTAGAAGTATTTTTGAAAAAAAAGGACATTGCACTTTTTTTTATGTAATTTTTTCCCCTATTTCGTCCAGAGAGATTTTTACTGGATGCATTGAAAATCATTCAAAATGTATTGTACAAAACTTTAGATTATCTATGTTTCACTAAATGAATAATATTTAGTAAGAGAAATAATAAAAATAAAATTGAACGTTAGCAGTGAACATGCTAAGATATTCATTATAAAGTGAAAAAATAAAATAAAAGGGAAAGCACCAATTTTTTTTTTTTTAATTCAGTCCCTACGGTTGTGTGGGGAAACCAGTGTTGTAAATAACGGTATGCATGTCGTCGGATGGATAGGGTACCACCAAGCGATTAATCGAGAATAATCGGCCGATTAATTAGAAAAAATTATGACGGTTTGATCACCGCCAATGATTAATCGGCCAATTAATCGATCTAAATGGACGTTTTTTACAACACTGGGAAAACAAAAGGTTAAGGTATATGGGTTTCAATGAATAATCACATGGATTATAAAAACCAGGTACAAATTAATCACATGGATGAGATATAATTGAATATTTTTTACTATCATAGTCAGCAACCTGAAAGTTTAAAGAAAATGATAAACGAAGTAAAAGTAAAAAGATCATGCCAATGTTAGGATATTGTCTCAAGCAACGAACAAACTTATCTAGTTTAAATTTCGGATTAAGATAATGAAAGCATCAAAATATCCAACTCATACCCAACAATGATTGAACAGGTATTAAGATATTGATTTGAATTGATTTAGCCCACCAGTCGCTATAATGCATTGGAATATGAATATCAGAAGTCGCTCCTCTTCTTTCTCTCTCCTTCTCCAACACCCCATTTTTCCTAATCATATCATAGTATTTTATATTTTATATCGTAAGCAATTTGTCTATTTGGATATTCCTCTTCATCGTGTACAATGAATTGTTTTTACTTCAATCCAAACTGTCTCAACGATCTAGCAGCATCAGCAGCCTGATGCATGGCGGACTCAGAATTTTCGTTAGGGATGCAAAAAAATATCGAATCGGGTTTAAATAGTTAATTAGATTTAAATTTATTAACTAATTAGATACTCGATAAAAAATAATGCTTTAAATTACACTTTCTAATACTCTAATTTGTAATTTCTGATTCTCTAACCTATAATTCTAATTACTAATCATAATTCAAAAAAATTATTTTAATTTTAACTCTATTTAACCCGAATTACAAATTAAATATCCAGTGAGAGTATAAAATTTTTTAGATGAGACAAAGTCAATCAGAACGTCATGATCTCCACTAAAACTCAAAATTCAGAGAGAAAGGAAGCAGCTGCCCCCCTTGAAAGCATATGGATCCACCCCTGACCTGATGTCATGTTAAAAAACTAGCCTGCTCATAATTCATTAAAAAAAATGTTACTCGCCAGTTAGATTATTAATATTGGTGCATAAAAAAGATATCAAATTTTAAGAGTTCAGGTAGAGAATCAGTCTATGACAAAAGATTCTGTTTTTCGTGCAGAATGTCACATGTTCAAATTTTAGATGAAATTTCTTTATGAATATTAAATATTTGAGTGATATGACTTTCAAATTTTTACTAAAAGAAAAGGAAAACATGCTAATGAGAAATTTTGTGTTTGAAAAACTATAAAATAATGAATTTTTTTTTATAATACTGCATGTCTTGATGAATTCATATCAACTAAGGTATCTCATTATATATTAGCATGAATCTTAAAGGGGCTCCGTGCAATACAAGCTTGAGTCGGATTGATCCGGATTCTAATCAGACGATTTAGATTTAAACTTAACCATGAGGTAATGCAGAGGATCCAGAGTCATTTGCTAAAGGAGACAAAAATGAATAGAATGTATATTGAACAATGACTGTATTAGAGTTAGATTGATGTTCCGGTACTGGTACCAGCTCTGGATTTGGGCTGATTTATGTTAAAAACTGGTATCTGTGTCTAGACCCCACAAATACAATCATGTTGTAAGTCAAAAGATTTACATTTCAGAAATTCACATCGGCTGAAATTCTCTCCGGATTTCAGCTACCCTAAAATCCCTCTCCCCTCTCTCTCCCCTGTCCTCTTTCTCTTTCCTGAACATTTTGAAGAGAGAGAAAGAAGAGAGAGATAGAGAGAGGAAAGGAATTTCAAAGGTTTGCTGAAATCCTCTCATAATACATTTCAAGGATGCAGATGTCAACTGTTCACTGTATGCATGATGCATCAGAAAGAGATAAGATTATAACTATGTTTTGTGTCTATGCATGTGATTAATCCAAGATATGATTGGTGACGACTTCAATCATTTCCTATTCGGTTGTCATAAATAATCTTTCTTTAATCACCACCTCTTCTCGTATAAATAAAGTAAGCAAAAAATTAATAATGTAATAATTTTGTTGGATTGATTGAGTAGTTTGAATTTATGTTTTTTAAAGGGGGAACAAGTGAAGGCCCTCTAGGGGATGTCATTGTTATCCAATTAGTATGGAATATTACTGGGACTCCTGTTGTATCCTTCAAGACAAAATTATGTGAGCAATTCAAACATGAATTTGTTGGTGCTGCGTGCTAGGAATTTAAATTGAATTTTCAAATTACTCTGAATTGCAAAAATGCACTTGCGCACAAACTTCTATAGAATATATAGTAAAACATCCTCTTTATATGTCATACAAAATATAGTAGTTTCTACACAGCCTGTCTCAAGTTAGAAAAAATGAGGAGGGTTCGTGATAGACTTGATGAGCCAACGGTAAAAAAAAACTTTTTTTTAGAAATGAATCTCTTACGAATTGAGCAGGAGTAGTACTAGGATGAGTGATCTCCTGGAAAGTCTCTGTATTGCTGATTCCGATTGGATTTCATTTCTAACTTATCGCAACTTGTTTGGGAGTAAAGACTTCGAAGAAGAAGAAGAATGTTAAAATTGTTTAGTAGTACCCCACAAAGATGCACCAACTAATTTACAAAGGGGCTTTAATTATTTAATAATTGTTGGTTCTCATAAAAAAGTAACGAATTCTGCAACTTTTTTGGCGAAACAGATTTAATAAATTCCAAAGCCCCCTTTTCAACTCAAAAGAGACAAATCACGGGTACCTCTCATTTGAGAAGAATCAAATTGCAAGTTGGTAAACCAAACTTAAAACCTTGATATATGAAAATTGGGATTCTCAACTTATGGTTCTGGAGTTTTACCTGAGAACAGTTGGGTTATAAGATAATGGCAGCAAATTATGATATTCCCTCTATTATTAAACAGAAGAGACAGATTCCACTTCAAGGCCTTCTAGTTTAGTCCACCAATTATAGAGAATCATAGCATGCATCATGGTTGACTGGTTGTATAAGGTATAATGCTCTAAAGCTGGATTCTAAATCCACCTAGTGCAAGTGCAGTATAGAAACTCTTCAACTAAAGAAAAAAGATCAAGAGAAACTTTATCTTTCTACAGTTGTATAACTATAAACCTCCAAAGTGAAAAAAAAAGTACAGAGAGAGAATAAATGAGCTGAACTAACACTTTTTCTAACCATCTTTAAGACCCAGTTCGGCTGCCACTGTCTGTGAGAAAAAAAAATCACTTAGGGACTGTTCGGCGTGCATATAGGGAATAGGAATAGGAATGGGTTGCAAAAGTTTTGAACTAATTTTTACTGTTCACGTGGGTAAAAAAAATTCAGTCCGAGTAAATTTTTTCTTCCCACGTGAACAGTAACATTCACTCTTCTGCCGAACAGGACCTTAGAGTGAATTTTTTTTTTCCCTACACAAACAGTGTTTCGGCCATTCAAATTGGACCCAAACCACGCAAACAGTGTTTCGGCCTGACAGCCGAATAGGCCCTAAACAAGGGCTAAGGAAACTTAATTTTAGTGTACCTTTTAACAACCAAATAAATCAACTGGATAATTGAATAGAGAAAAGTATTTAGTTTTTCTTTTGACTTAAAAGAGGACAGCAAAGAGAGACATTATGCACCTTTCTCCTGGATATTTTTATAAAAGAGATGTCCAGCCACAAATAATCTACAGTTGGTCACATCACAGCTTACAAGCCAACCTCTCATACAAAGCCCCATCACCAAATCAGAACTCTATCCCTCTCCATCTACAAATTTTGGCATCCACCAACCAAAAGCATTCTTTCCATTTTCTTAATTAGTTGACAGCATCACTTCTCAAATCCAACCATTTATGATTTGTTTTTTCTGTGGTCGAGACTCATGCAGCTTGAGCATATCTTCCAACACTGTTCAATGTTTGAGGTTTCAATTGCTTCATATTTTATTCTGTGACAAGTAATAGCAATCCAGACCAGGACCAAAGTAACATAGAACACATAAATAGCCACTGAGTTGATGAAACATAAGACCGAATGCATGCATTCACTTTCCAGAATCCAAATGATCTGTGAACTACATATGTTGAAATGGAGGATATTTTTTTGGCAGTTGGTGTGTGAGGCTGTTAGTTAATGTCGCATGCTATAAAATGTCACCAAATCACCACATGTTGGAAGAAATATATATTGTGGAAATCACAATTTTACGCGACAGCTACTCGAACAAACAATCCTATTACAAATTCGCTCATGATTTTTTAATCTAGCATCTCAAGGTTCTTGTACCTGCATAATAAAACCATTCATGGTATTACTATTAGTTGATTTATTTTTCCTCTACTAGAAAATCAGACAAAAAAAGGGCAAAATTGTGATATGAACTTGCCAGAAACCTTATTTTCATTTTTCGAAGCTTTTTTCTTTCTTTTTTTCTCCATGCATGGCTCTTTTTCTTTAAGCTCTTGTGCAAAATTCCTTAAAAGACCCATGAAGTGCTCATTTCTATGTGCTACGAGTAAAACCATAGAAAATTAAATCAACATAAAGTAGAGAAGCTCTTAAAAAGGGACAGATTTTAGAAAAGGATCTTTAAAATTATTGAGCTCTTAATTGAACAATTTTCTATCTTTGCATCTGAACCCAGAAAATATGTAAAAGCTCTAAGAATATTATCTGTCAGGTATGGAAATGAAAGGTTCAGGGCAGAAACATACTTCATAGTTTATTGAATATTGGTAACCAAAAGGCTTTTGTACTGTTAGTTTACTGGATAACTATTTTAGATGTGGTTGTTTCATATGATCATACATATGGGTTAGTGGCACTAAATGATTGTAGACTTTATTCATTACATAAGTGGAATAATTACAACAAATACCGCACTCAAAATGATTTTATGTAACCAAGTTATCAGTTTTAAGTGGTCGACTTCAGTTGTTCTTACATAAAGATCAGCCACATAAATATTTTGCATATAATTCAAAAGTCATTTAATATACCGTTAGCTATCGGTCACCAGATATTTCATCAATCACCTGTCAATGGTACTGGGTGTGGGGACCCTGGCACTAACAAATATTTTGTGGGTATTGGAATGCAAATGCCTATAACCTACCCAATGATAGCCCTATCGAGTACTTCTATAACCTACCCAATGACAACCTGTTTTGAATCGCTATCGAATTTGGTAACAGTTGACCTTCATATAAGTAGTAACTTCTCATGTCCATTTGGACTGGTCAAATCAGTATTTGTATTTTATCAAACGGGAGATGCCTCTTTGTCTCATACTAATTTAAGTACTGTACACATACACAGTCACAATGTATGAAAGAAATGGGTTATCGTTAGAGGCCACAGATGAAAGAACTTCAGAGTTAGACTGTGTCCTATTAGGTCTGAGCTGGGTCCATTTCAGGAAATGAACCAGTTGGTTTCGGGTTGTTCTGAGTTTAGCTCACAGTCAGGTTTGGGTCGCTTCTCATTCTGGGTTTGTTGGGTTTTGTGTTTATCCAAGTTTAGTTATCTACCTTTGTGATTACCAAAATTATTTTTAACATTTTTACCAGGTTTGGGCACTGTCTAGGGTTAGACCAGATTTTCCAGCATTGGTAAACATTGATTGTAACTTCAGTTAAAGGGCAACGACTTTTCTTCTACTAAGCAACTCCGACAAAAAGGATATCAAGGATTAGATTGTTCGGTTTTGAATTACCAGAGAGAATAACATCTTCCGTATTAACAGATTTACGGCCAGCATGCTGTGCAAACAGCTCTACATCTCTGCCCATTTGCTCTGCACACCTCCAAAAATAACATCGTTACGTAAGAAATTCTTTATATGAGCAGTACATCAGGTTTTACAGTATCGGAAGGCATATCAGTATATGTACAGTGTCAGCTGGTGAAAGCCTTTGTTGGGTTTTTCTTAAGAAAAATTTAATAAAAATAAAAAGACATCATTACGCCTTAATTCAAGTTGATAAATTTGTAAAAACAAAACAGAACTAAGTTTGAGCTAAATAGGAAGAGCACTGAAGGTAGATAACTGACATCAATTAAGAGGTGTTATTTTCAAAGTTTATCAGTCTTCAAAAACTTAAGAAACTACGAAAGAGATAATATCAACATTCCACCTTTTCCTATTTTACTCAAAAATTGCACAAAGCCTCAGACTGCTTATTTTTATAGCTTTCACGATCAATGGATGAGGGTACTAATTTTCAGTATTTTAGAAGTACAAGAGCTACTACCTATCATGCTTTAGAAGGGCATGCAAGATATTTCAAGTTTGACAGGGGTACATGTCAGTTTGATATTTTGCTTGGGCAGGCAAGAAACTGTTCCTAGATTTAAGGATAATGATTTACCCGAGATCACTCAACTAAAGGTCCACGTTTCAAGTTCTTCAATAATGTTTGGCTTGCCCCCACATGACTCCACTTTACAAGTCACAATAAACAGAGAATATTTTACATTTTTGTCCACTTTTAAGCCACTTCATTTATACTGAACTCAAAAGTATGCATAATTCAAATTTTGTTTTATCGAGTAACTAAATGCAACTCCACTTGTGTAGAAACTACATAGCCTGTCCAAGCTAGAAAAAAGGAGGAGAGTTCGTGATAGGCTTGGCGAGCCAATGGTAAAAAAACAGCCTCTTTATGGAAATGAAACCCTCACGAATTGGGCAGGAGTAGTACTAGGATAGGTGACCTCCTGGGAAGTCCCTATGTTGCTGATTCCGGTTGGGTTTCATTTCTAGCCTACCCCAACTTGTTTGAGAATAAAGGCTTTGAAGAAGAAGTAACTAAATGCAGTCAACTTTGATTGGAACTATTTTCTGATCACAATTTAGGAAAGCATTCTACAGTTAACTTCATTAGCTTGAAGAATTGAAAATTTCCCAAGTTGTTACTGGGACGCTTCATACATGAAGTTTTCATGACTACATGTGTGGTTATATACATGTAATGGAATTAAGTCAAATTAAAAGAACAAAACCTGCTTGTTTGAATGCAAGATCAGCTATGCACGCTACTACTGGCTCAGAAATCGTCATTCCCAATGTCTTAGCTGAACAAAAAAGATATAAAACAAATCATTTTCCTGTCCAATTATAATATCAAATTGGCCAATTCAATATTTTCACAGTTTTCTATAAGCACGGGTAAAGAAACGAACTTTGCACTCAGGCATCAAAATTCGCAAACATGGCACTATCCAATGATTTCAACCCATCATTTCAAAAGTAAAAAAAGAAAAGGGTTCAGGTAATAGATCGCAGAAGTAAGAGAAATCTTGTTTACTAAAATGAAAAGCGACCATGAGAAGAGGCAATGGAGATGACGGAGAGACGAAGGCGGTCTCGAAGAAGCGCCGCCGCCTCCAGGGCCTCCTCTTCTCGTTCCTTGTCTGATTCTCCCTCGCTTCCGCTGCCATCTCCTAGGGTTTCCATGGAGAGATCCGGTTTGTGTCTCCCTCTTGGCGCGTAAAACCAAAGAAATGCTTTTTTTGTTTTGTTTTTCTATTCTTCGTTTGGCGGTTCACGGATCAGGCTTTCTCGTAAATGGATCTCAAAGATCTCTTTTGGGCCAATTTTGTGGCCCATGGAGAAATTATTGGAGTAATTTCTAAGAAATCACTAAAATATTGCTCCACATTATAAAAATTAGCCACTGAATTTTTATTTTCTCTCTCTCTCAACAAGATAGTTATTACTTTACTACACTCATTTCACGTAAATAAATAAACAAACTTGAATATTTTTTACCAGCATGAAATTTTGTGTTGAGGAGGAATAACTTTTGTTGCTTTTACATGGAAGCACTTGGAGTTCAAATCGGCCGGAATACTCAGTCAGATTTTAGAACTCAAAAATCCTTTTTCTGTCTCTATCTCTTTCCTCTTTCTCTCTCTTTAAAGGTTTGAGGAGAGAGGAGAGAGATAGAGATAGGGAGAGAATTTTTTGGTCCTGAAATTTGACAGAAAATTTTAGCAGATCCCAATTCCGTTGACTAGCATGAACATATTTTGTAATGAGTGACAACTTCAACAATCCATTAATTTATGATAAAAGATGTTACACAACGACTTCATTTGAATAAATTTAAAATTTTGTATCTTTGATCAAGAGATAAATTAAAATTATAGTAAGTGATTTTTTTGATATGGTGAAGTAACTTCCACAGAAATTTAGTTGAAATAATTTACACCAAATAAAATGTTACTTTTCTCAATTGACTACCAAAGTACCAATGTTCCCCACTTCTTTTTAAATTTTCAAGCTTACTTGCAAGTTGCAAACTCCTAATTTGTGAAGCTTATAAGTAAAAAAAAAAGTTATAATCAGCTAAAACTTGTTGATCTTACCTTAACTCGGTACGTATAATTTGCGCGAGTTAAAACAAAATCGATTTAACTGAACTGATTAGCAAATTTGATAAATTTGTGAAGCTTATCATTAAGTTTAAGCAGTTAGTTTGTTTGTGAGTCATATCTTATTAGCAAATTGAAAATGACCAAAATATAAATAGCACAAAAATGACGCACTAAGCCGCTCACCGCTTTATCTAAGCGGCGAAAAATTCGGCGAAATTTCAGGTGAAAACATAGGAAAATAAGGGTCAAGATTTTGAAGGTTGTTTAAGCGGCTGACTCTCTCCTCACTGTTGCCTGGAGATGGCAGAGCGAGTAATAACATAGCGGTGCTCTTCAACGGCGGCGACAAGAGGCGTAACGACAAAGGAAACACTATGTTGCGCTCGTCTCATCGTGTTGAGTATCGGACTGAAGTAACAGATCAGTCGTGGGTGTCTTCTCTTCTTCGGAGATGAAATGGTGAGTGGTCTCCCGTTTATGTACAGTAGGTATACCTTCTATTTTTAGCTTGATGTTTGTGTGTTGTTTTGTATTGTTTTCTATCTCTTCCTTTGCCTTTCTACTTTTTTTTTCTGTTTCGAGGTCACTGTCATAGACTAGTTGATTTAGTTCTCAGTCTGGTTTGATTCAGTGTCTTCCCAGCTGATGGGTGGCTATCTTGGTCCGGTCAATTCAGTTCCTGATCTGGTTTGGATTCAGTACTTTCTCGGCTGTGCTATGCGTATAGAGGAATCCATCACTATGTTCTTATCACTCCAATTAAGCAAGGATGATCAATTTGTGTCCACAAGATGCACATATCTAGCTACTTTGTAACTTTTATTATCAATGTAATTGCCTACGGGCTTTCAACTAAAAAAATAAAAAAATGAAAATGACCAAAGATTTTTTGTTGCTATAGTTGATAAAACTTAATTAAATTGAGGTTATGTTCCTGTGTATAGCGCACATTGATTCATTTACGGATTAATATTTTTATTTTTAAAATTAAAATAGTCGATTTAAAACCATTCAACATAATTTTTATGTAAAATTATACTTGCAAATTAAAATTTTGTATTTTTTAAAAAAAAATTACTATTTTTTAAGATAGGTAGAAAATCATTTCGTTTGAAAAGATATTTACATCAAGTGATTTTCTACCTATCTAAATAAATAATAAACAAAGTTAAAATAAATGTAAAATTTAATTTTCAAATATATTTCCATAACTAAATATGGTTAAATGGTTTAGATAAATTATATTGACTTTGAAAATAAAAAGATTAATCTATAGTAGATATCAATATGCACTAAGTACCATAGCCTCACTTAATTGTTTTTTTCTCTAATTAAATGGTTTAGTGCAATTTGGAAAGTACCAAAGTTTGTTTAGAGCGGATTATTGCGCTAAACAAAGAATCTACCTACGCGACCAATGCTTGTTAAATGGCACAATCTTTTCAGAAAGTCCCCTGGCTTTATTACCTGTATTATTTTTTGTTTTCCATCTCTCCACTTTTGCTAGTGACCTCTGGTGGATTAATCAGAATCCTATCAACGAGAGCACAGTAATAACCTGTCAACATCCAACTATAGATATGGAAAAGGTCTATGCATACACACCTTGCAATGCCTTATTAGTTGCAACAAGAACATAAAGAAAAAGTACGCACAAAATCATAAAATATGGCCTCTAGCTCAAGTGACAAGTCACTAATACAGATGGTCCCAAAGGAATTATGGGTTAAAAATTCCAGGGATATAAATAAACACACATGGAATCTGTGAACATTTTCTTTAAAAATAAGTAAAAAAAAAAACTACTGTGATTATTAACTTGTAATTTGTTAATATATAACACGAGTGAGGCTATGGTAATAATATTATGGATCTGTCACACTCTCGATTCGAAGGTGCAACAGCCTACCGTATATATTTTTCATTCAATTTACGTAACGCAAGACAAATATTTTTTGTATGCATTGCCAATATCATTTTATTTTTACCACATCACAATTTATTTATAAGAATTATTAGACTATTTATAGTGGTTGATGCTAAAGAAATACTCTTTGCATTATGTCAGATAAAATAATCTCCAATCTTAACCTTAGATAGCCTTGTTGTCAATTATTATCCAAAAACGTTTCTCTGTCTTCGTCTAATAAACTTGTAAACCCACAAGGAGAAAATGAGTGAGAAATAATAAATTATTACTTGATTTCCACTAAGATTATTGGAATCGAAGGAAATCCATATTCAGAATAAAATCTCCGCACAAGAAACTAACATTTCGTTTTATAATAACGAATGTAAATGCTCAATAACAGTATCCAATTGAGCAACAAAAATTACATAAATAAATCAAAACTCTAAAGATTTTATCAAAATAAATTGTTTGGGTCTAAATCTTTTAAATCATAAAAGTATGGTAATATTTGGTTTCTTAACTTTACAATTTCTAGTCTAGTAACACTGACAAATACCATCTGACTTACCGTGCATATGTCATTTGGCAACCCACGTCTACCTTTTCATATAACATGTAACTATTGTGTTAGGGCTTATCTGTTCTAAATATCTTGACAATTTGTTAACAGAAACAATACAAAACCAACATCACAATACTGTCATTATCGAAAAAAAAATCAATGATAAGACAGTTAACACAGTTCATTAGTCTTACAGTTACAACTCACATTTATTCAGTATCCTCTACCTAACCGATATTGGGTCTAGTTGGGACCATTCACCATATGCGCATAAGGGTTCTGGAGTAAAGTCTAGTAGCTAGTTAGACTTTACAATATAGTAATCATTTTTCTTCATTATATGGAGCTTCAAGAATTACAGTATTCAATCATTGTGTGGTTTCAATCAATCATTTGCAATAACAATCAACCAATCAATAAACAATATCAACATGACAGTCAACAGACTTACATGTAGTTCAGTTTCAATTGTATTGGGCTATACATATAATGCAACAATTCAATCAATGTAGTCAATCAAATATTCAAAATATAAAGCGAGTTACGATTGAATTCCTACTCATGAATCTCAGACTAATACAATAATCCTGCACCTAATATTATAGGGCAATCAAGCGAGGTCATCATCAGTTTGTTCTTTATGAATACTCTGTCTCATCTGTCTTTTTCGTAATCGGTCAAAATTAGAAGGTTAATAAATTAATTTTAATGCATTCATTTTTTGAACGCTTGACTTTATACTAAATTAATTCGAATGTTTAAAATTTTCACATGTAGACGCGTCACTGGTAAGGTAGGCGGATTTCAACGGTTCAGATTCGTCATTTAAAACCGATTTAACGGATTTTATACTTGAGTTAAGAACACCCTAGTTCTACTCTCAAAAACATCAAACGCTAAATATTGAATTTTCACATCTTAAAATTTCAAATATTTTGTATTCCTTTATGATTCAAATTTGATGTCAAATATTTTGTAATTATTATTTTTAGATTGGTAAAAATCATTTGATCTAAAGATTGTATACCAGTTAAAAATAGTGATTTTATACCTATCTAATAAAAGGTAAAAAAAATATAAAATATATCCTGCAAGTACATTTTTTAATGCAGATTATATTGATCAGTTAAGATTGACTGTTTAGACATTAAAATCAAAGATATTAATTTATTGTATGGATCAACTTGTGTTACATTATTTATAACACCAATAGCCTCACTATGAATGGGGGTTAATTGATCTCCATTTTTTCAATTTTTTTTTATATTTATGTATGATTTATATACAGTTTAGTGTAAAATATCACAATACTGTAAAATTAATCTCGATTGTACGCAAAAGAATTGTATATGATTGACCCTTATAGTTCGAATGTCTGACTCCGCCCATTATATTGATGTCAAAAGCATTGCCTATATATATATATAGAGAGAGAGAGAGAGAGTAAGGCTACTATGCCTCTAGTTTCAAAGTTCAAAACATCGACCAGAACCGTTCAAGTTGATATCCATATTAAAAATGTAAAATTTGGTCTCCAAACACATATTAATATGGAGAACAAGATGAACGGTTCGGATCGACCATTAGGATTTTGAAAACTCAAAATCCGAGCCGTTGCATGGAGGGGTTCTATGCTATGCATAGCATGCTAGCATATTCCTATATATATATATATATAGAGTAACACTATCCTGTTTTGCAAATTAAAGTGGGTGTTTTAATTTGCGCTCATATCTCTAGTTTCAAAGTTCAAAACGTCGATCCGAACCGTTCAAGTTGATATCCATATTAAATTGTGCTTGAAGACCAAATTTTATATTTTTTGGAAATTTTTTACTATTTTTTTAGAAATTTTGAAAATCATTTTTTTGATGGTCTAGAATTTTTTGAAAAACACTAATTTTGAAAAATTCTAAAAAAATGGTAAATTTTTTTCAAAAAAATATAAAATTTGGTCTTCAAGCACAATTTAATATGGATATCAACTTGAACGGTTCGGATCGACGTTTTGAACTTTGAAACTAGAGATATGAGCGCAAATTAAAACACCCACTTTAATTTGCAAAACAAGATAGTGTTACTCTATATATATATATATATATATATAGTTAGGCTGGGGTGCTATGGATAGCATAGTGGCCTCTATGCTACGGCTCAATATTCGAGTTTTCAAAATCCAAACGGTCGATCCGAACCGTTCATCTTATTCTCCATATTAATATCTGTTTGGAGACCAAATTTTACATTTTTCTGAATTTTTTTACTATTTATTAAGTATTTTACAAAATTGTTGATCCAACGATGGCTGCACAAAACAGTAAAACCGTTGGATTAGCGATTTTCAAAGTGGCTTAATAAATAGTAAAAAAATTCAGAAAATTATAAAATTTGGTCTCCAAGCAGATATTAATATGGAGAATAAGATGAATGGTTCGGATCGACCGTTTGGATTTTGAAAACTCGAATATTGAGCCGTAGCATAGAGGCCACTATGCTATCCATAGCACCCAGCCTAACTCTATATATATATATATATATATAGGAATATGCTAGCATGCTATGCATAACATAGAACCCCTCCATGCAACGGCTCGGATTTTGAGTTTTCAAAATCCTAATGGTCGATCCGAACCGTTCATCTTGTTCTCCATATTAATATGTGTTTGGAGACCAAATTTTACATTTTTTGGAAATTTTTTACTATTTCTTTAGATTTATTGAAAATCGCTGTTTTTTTTATGGTCCAGATTTGCTGAAAACAGCGATTTTCAATAAATCTAAAGAAATAGTAAACAAATTCTAAAAAATGTAAAATTTGGTCTCCAAACACATATTAATATAGAGAACAAGATGAACGGTTTGGATCGAGCATTAGAATTTTGAAACTCGAAATCCAAACCGTTGCATGGAGGGATTCTATGTTATGCATAGCATGCTAGCATATTCCTATATATATATATATATATATATATATATATATATAGAGTACGGCTAACGCGCTTCCTCTAGCATATGGGCCGAAATGCTTCCGGTGGAAATTTGAAATTTCAAAATTCAAAAAGTCGATCTGAACCGTTCATCTCCTTCTCCATATTAATATCTGCTTGGAGACCAAATTTTACATTTTTATGAATTTTTTTACTATTTATTAAGCCACTTTGAAAATCGCTGATCCAACGGTAGCTTCTGATTTTTACTGTTTGGCAAGCCACCGTTGGATCAGCAATTTTCAAAGTGGCTTAATAAATAGTAAAAAATTTCAGAAAAATGTAAAATTTGGTCTCCAAGCAGATATTAATATGGAGAAGAAGATGAACGGTTCAGATCGACTTTTTGGATTTTGAAATTTCAAATTTTCACCGGAAGCATTTCGGCCCATATGCTAGAAGAAGCGCGTTAGCCGTACTCTATATATATATATATATATATATATATATATATATATATATATTGATGCCAAGTCCATGACCATTTATTCAAAAGTCCTTTCACTAATTAAGTGTTGTGCTAACCAATGAAAGCCATTTTTGTTCTCTCTAAATGGAGTATGATAGGCTCGTATCTTGGTCAAAGGTGGGACGGTAATCTCTAATCCATTCATCAAAATTCAAAAGCAACCATATAGCTAATATATGGCCACCATGATAAATAGCATAATAGGTTTTTGTTTAGCTAGACCCACAGCCCTATCCAAATGTAAAGCAATAAGATCTCTCATGTCTTGAAATTACTATTTTGGACAAGCAAACCTGGGACCCCAAAACATACCCAGTATACCCAAAATTAAGGCGTACCTACATTTAAGAGCATCTTTTGCATTCTTAAAATGGCGAAGGTGTTCACTACACACTACTTGGTACCCGCCTAAGCCAACTTACCAAAATTAGGGATGGACCCACATGGTTCCGGGAGGACAGCTGCTTTCCTCGATTTTGAGTTTTGGTAGAGATCGGGACGTTCTGATCAACTTTGTTTCCCATCTGAATTTTGTTTTGCCTCCTGTGGATGTTTAATTTATAATTCAGGTTAAATTCATGGTTAAAATTTAAAAAAAAAAATCTGAAATTATGATTGGTGATTAAAATTATAGATTAGAGAATCATAAATTACAAACCAGAGTATTGGAAAGTATAAGTTAAAGTATTATTTTTTATCGAGTACCTAATTAGTTAATACGTTTAAATCCAATTAGCTATTTAAACTCGATTCGATATTGTTTTGCCCCTCCTTGATGAAAATCCTGAATCTGCCCTGACCAAAACCAAAGGCTACCTATATATCGGTTATTAATTTTTTGAAGTAAACGGAGTCCATCCGGTTCCTGCCTTTTGAGTTGATGCATCTCGGCCGTTTGATTGTAAACGGAGTCCATTCGGTTCCTGCCTTTAATGTAGGGTGTTTTTAATAATAGTGCAGATTTAATTCGCATGAATCTTAAAACTGATATGACAGTCCAGATACATTAACTCGAAAGATTCATTTTTGAGTTACCCTCGTAACACATGTGCGTCCCAGTTCGCTTCGAGACCAACTTTTGCTTTCATTGTTGTTCTAAGTTCTAACAACTGTCTCTATTGATTCATGGATAAGTCTAATGCACTGAAGCAACCCCTGATTCATCTCCCTTAATTCCAATAATTTCTCTATCGATCAGTGGTTGAATTTACGGGCGTGATCGAGTTTGTTTTTGTCTTTTTCTTTCTCAAATTTGATCATGTTCTATGTCACAAGTGAACAAAAAAGATGAGAAGAAGACTTGGGGCAAGAGATACTGGAGCAATTGAATTATTGCTCAACTTAGCAGACAATGTCTCAAATTTTACTTTGCCTTTTCTAACCTGGATGGTTTGTCCAGTTTTATTTCTTTTTACTTGATTTGTGTTTTTCTTCTTGTATTTTTTGAAGTAGCTCAAATGTCTTGAGGTCTGTTTTGCTTTCTACACAAATTGTCACGTGGCATTCAAAGAGAAGCACAATTGGAAACAGAGGCAGATCTACATTCATCTGTACGGGTGCTAAGTCACTCTATAATTTTAAAATTTTAATTATATATATTGAAATTTAATTGAATTTTATGTTTTTAGAACTCTTTATATAGCCTAGCCCCCCTTATAAAATATCACGTCTACTTGTGATTTAGTGGTTAGAGCTTATTTTTTAGTTGTGAACGACTTGATTTCAATTCCCACTAACATATTGTTATTTTAAATTTTAACACCCCTTATCCTGAATTTCTAGTTCTGCCCTTGATTGGACGGAGAGATTATTTCCATTGGCAAGCAATCTATCTCCATGGCTCGATCCACATTTAGATTGCGCAACTTTCTAATTTGCTAATTTTGCAAATTCGATCTCATTCTAAATTTTAAATTTCAGAGTTTATATACAGTGAAGGAGAGAGAGAGGAGAAAGGGTATATGGGTCAATTTAATTTTTAAAATAATTAAATAAATAAAAGGATAAAAGAAAGAATGTTAAGTTTTTTGAGAATATTGGCTATTATGTTGATTTTATGGGGATATTGGCTATTTAAAAATTTTGTACGGGTACACTAGAAATTATCTCAAAATTTAATTGGTTAAATATGGATTAAATTTTGATTAACCTGACAAAAATATTGAATATATATTTTGTGAAGGTGGAGTAAAATCCAACCTGGCCGCAATACATGATTATTTTAAAGAAAATTTGTACATTAATAGAAATATATATTGCCTAGTTATTATTTTAATTAGATTTCGTTCTATTTTATTATTAGTTTGAATATGTTATATTTTACTTATATTTTTTTTCTATGGATAATTTTATTGTTACACGTGTTTTGTTTTTGAGGGAAATTGCCCTTGAGCTTGTTGCTTGTGTTTTATATCAAATGATAATTAAGCTCGCCAAATCCGTAAATTCAATTGTCTAAATTAAAGTTCGGATTGAATGATTTTCATCTTATGATTGGTTAAGAGGAGCGCTAGTACTTCTTATGTAAACCCCTTATTTGCAGCATAGATGTTTTAATTTTGTGAAAATCGTTAATTTGTATCGTGACAATAAAAATGTTTATACGTTACATTATTAGGAATAAAAACTTTGAAAGTTATATTTTTAGTTATTTGAAAAATTATTTAAATTGAACTAATTTCTTATAATTGTTCTCAAAAGAAAGCGATGAACCCTTTGTATATATGATCTATCATGAAAATGTTGCTTTGCATGTGATGTTAGAAAGAGATAAGTTTAGTATGATCAATCATGCAAATGTTGCTTTTTTTTAATTTAAATTTCTTTAATTCCATCAGATGAAACTAATTATGAATTATTATCTATGTGAAATAAAGACTTAAAAGTACAATGTCAAATACTTACATTTTTTTTGTTTTAATATAAATTTTGTCAAAAGAAACAAGTATCTGGTTATAATATTTGATAACTTTACTAACTCTTACAATGAGAGATCAGTGAAAATCAATAATGTTAATGATAAACATTGATATTATATTATTAATTTTTTCAAATGATAAATATTTACAAGTCATATCTGACTTTGCGGGAATAATGAAGCCTAAAATAAATAATGGTTAGAAAATTAACTGTTACAATTTGAAAAACAAATTAAAAATACTACTTAACATTTCGGTTTATTTTTAGAATTAGTGAAAAGGACTCAGATTCTTGATTGGACCCCTGGTTCCGACCCCCATGGATCTATAAGGCCCTAAGAGGTGGTCCGGTTCGTTATTTTTTTTTCTTTGTAATCAATTGTTTTAGAGTTTAAAATAATATAAACTAATGTAAAATCGTAAAGAAATATCAAAATGAATAATGAGAAGTATTTTTTTTTACAAATAGTTCTAACATTCTTTTTAGCTAACATTAAATATTTTATCATATATACCTCATAAAGAGGAGGGTTAAAATGCACAATCTTTTTGTGCTCCTAATGTACACCCTCCCCTCATATCTTCATTTTTAAAGTTCAAATAGTTGATTCAAACCTTCCAACGTGTTCTTCATATTAAAATGTGCTTGAAGACCAAATTTTACATTTTTTGAAAAAAATTTACTATTTTTTCAGAATTTTTGATTAAACTAAACAATAATAAAAAATTCAGCAAAGTGATGATTTTCAAAAATTCTGAAAAAATAGTAAAAATTTTCCAAAAAATGTAAAATTTGGTCTTTATGCACATTTTAGTATGAAGAACGCATTGGAAGGTTCGAATCGCCTATTTGAACTTTGAAAATGAAGTTATAAGATAAGGGTGCACGTTAAGAGCACAAAAGAAATGGTGTATTTTAATCCTCCTCATATATAAAATTATTATTTCAAATTGGATGGGGTCTGGACGGGTTAGGGGAGGTAAAGATGGGGGCTAGAGAAGGTTTCGTGTGGGTTGGTATTGGGGGGTGGGAGGTAGGGTCGGTCTGGTCTGGGTTTTGCACGATTCGGGTTAGCTCGGTCCATAGGTCTTGGTCTTCTCGGATTGGCATGGTCCGGTTGAAGAAATCCAAACAAAATCTCTACTCGACCCGTTCCATTCCGGGAACCGTCTGAACCGTTCCGTCTTTACCTTTTTCTAGTCTGATCCGCTCCCACAGATTTTATGGTTCAGTTCTAGACTGGTATAATATTTTTAATACACTAATATTAAATACAAATATTTACGAATTCATATATGAAAGATTTTCTTAAATAAATATAAGAAGTTTCTAGTACAAAATACTGGGTGTAAGAATAATTTCTCCATTTTATTTAATATATTATAAATAGTGTAAATAATTTTGCAATAATTTTCTAAATCGGACCACTGATAGAAGCCAGACACCGCATTAAAACAATTTATTCAAGTAGTAGAATTTGTCGGTGTATATAGGAAACAATTGTTTAAAAAATTTCTGTAATTATATGTTCTTTATATTCTGTAAAAGATTTCTGACTTCATTTTGACGTGAACAATAATGTGAAAAGAAATATTATTTTAAGTCAAACATTCTAAAGTTATATACATATTTTTAACACGCATATAGAAAAAAGTATTGTAAGTTATAACCATATTTTTAAAAAGATTCGAGTCTTTAAGGTCGCTTTGGATATCCCCACCTTCAATTAATGAACAACACTAAAAGAACAAAAAAACCCTCCTTTTATGGTCTGATATGTCTTTATCATTTCTAATGCTATTAGAAAATTGAGAACTTATGTATTGTATTGGTTGCTCAATTTATCCATACATAGATTTTAAAGTTTGAGTTTTACAAACATGTGTGTAACGGAAATATGGGTGAATTTTTGTGTATATGCCAGACGTATTAAATTATGTATATAAAAAATTAATTTAATTTTAAATTTTTTAAAGTTTGTATGTAGTATAGTCTCCCTTATTAAAATAACAAATATGTGCTTGTAGCTTAGTGGTTAGCGTTTCACTTGATATTTATTAGACCGTAGATTCAATTTCCCCTGATTATATTATTTTTACATATTATGCATTTTTTGGTTTAGTCTCCTCTATTTAAAATTTTTAATTATGTCCCTGACAGAAAAAGAAAAAAAAGGAGAGAAAGGAAGAAGACATCGATCAAATTCACCTCCTCGATCTACACTCTGATTTAAAGATGAATAAAAATCATCAATTTTCTATATACGGTTCACCTTCTTTTCCTTCTGCTCTCCTTTACTCCCTCTCAATTTTTTAAGTTATGAAACAAGTAATCGCATCCGATAAGACAACAGTCACGCTTCAGTTTTCTTTCCTTCTCCATCCTTTTCTTTAATGTCTTCCTTCTGAATTGTGCTACACAATCTAACAGTCACACTTCAATGATTTAAGTTTGCTAATGTCATAACGTTATAATTTTAGCTTAAGTTATAACGAGTCAGTTTTTGAGATTTCAAAGTTCGAACAATCGATCCGAATTGCTCAACACAATCTCCATATTAAAATGTGCTTGGAGACAAAATTTTATATTTTTTGAGATTTTTTTACTATTTTTTAAGATTTTTTTTACTATTTTTTAAGATTACAAAATCACTATTTTGGATGGTCAGGAATGATCTGAAAACAATAATTTTGTATCTATCTTAAAAAATCTCAAAAAATCTCAAAAAATATAATTTGGTCTCCAAGTACATTTTAATATGGAGATCATGTTGAGCGGTTCGAATCGACTGTTCGGACTTTGAAATCTCAAACACTGACTCGTTATAACTTAAGTTGAAATTATAACATTATGACATTAGCCGGACTCATATATATATATATATATAGAGAGAGAGAGAGAGAGAGGGTTCAAATGCACCCAAATTTTTGTGCACCCAAATGCACCCTATCTTTCAAATCTTTTTTTCTCTATTTTCAAAGTTCAAATAGTCAATCCGAACCGTTAGATGCGATCTATATATTAAGATGTGCTTGGAGACCAAATTTTATATTTTTTGGAATTTTTTTACTATTTATTAAACCACTTTGAAAATCGCTGATCCAATGGTCCAGAAAATATAAAATCAGCGATTTTCAAAGTGGCTTAATAAATAGTAAAAAAATTCCAAAAAAATGTAAAATTTGGTCTCCAAGCACATCTTAATATATAGATCGCATCTAACGGTTCGGATTGACTATTCGGACTATGAAAACGGAGAAAAATAATTTGAAAGATAAGGTGCATTTGGATGCACAAAAATTTAGGTGCATTTGAATCCTCCTCATATATATATATATATATATATATAGACACACACACATGCGGGCGCGCGCGCGTCGTCTAGAAATTGTGTGATTAACATGCTCAAAATATCGCTTAAATCGCACATCTTCAATATCATGTGTATACATCAAATGGGGGTCAATTGACCCATTCATTTTCAAAAAGTATTTATTATGCATGCTACTTTTGTATATTTTATAGTTAAATATTAAAGGTACCTAAAAAAATGACTCCATAGATTTTCTGAAAATGTTATATAGTTAACCCCCATTCATTTTTCAAGAAAATAAATAAATTATTAAATGTGTACAAATTGGAAACTTGTAACATTTTTTTCAAAAGACGAGAAGCTTCACATGTCTCTCTCCAATCCAATAGTCTCCATCTCTACATCTCCCATCGAATATTACCCCGAAATCAAAATGTCTAATTTCAATTCTCTTGCTTTAATAATTTTTTTTAAGAAGCAATCTTCTCATCTTTGATGGGCACCGAAAGAGAGGTATTTTCTCCATTCTCCAACTTGAACTTTCATTAAGAGTGGTTAGGATCAAATTGTAATTATGATTTTACATCACGGTAAGAATTTATAAGAAATAACATGTTGCTTTTGCACATTGTATCAAATCAAGAAGTATACTAGTTCAGAAATAAAAATTTTTAGCACTAAATAACTTTACCTATTGAATAAAAATTCAGAAATTGATTTTTAACGTGCAAATGAAATTTAACACTTATTTCCCCAAATTGCTCCTGAATTTGCAACAACATCTGTAATCCAAGTATTGCTTCCTATTGTATAAATTGTTATAACATTATTTTATTTTTCTGGTAAAAAAAGTTTATATTGCTATTATTTTTGTACCAATAAGATTTAAAAATAATTATATGAACTCCATTTCTTGTTGCTAATGATCTGATTAATATTAAAAGGTCAAACACACATTGTTTTATTTTTGGAGCATCTAAACTAATCAGCAAAATATGAACTTGCCTCCGCCTCAAACACAAATTTCTTGCATCTAAACACACATTTGTATAAATTGCGACAAAACTTTTATACTTTTAAGTATGCAAATGTTGACTTTTTTTTAATATTTACTTCATTAAAAAAATTATGTTATTGATTTTTTTTTTATGCTTTTGATCCCATTGTTCAAAATTTTACCTCCGCCTCTGTGTATAGTGCAATGGAACAAATTAATAATCCAACCAAAATTAATTAGTAACACTTCTGAGCTATGTTGCATGGATACGGGTACGGGTATCGTGTCAGACACGACACGGGTACGGCGATACGACAATTTAAAAAAATCTAAGATACGACACGTTTATTATATATATTATTTTTTATTAATTTATATATTATATTTAGATAATTATAGCTTAAATTAAATTTGTTCATAAAATAATGACTTAATGATATAAGTATATTAAATATTATACTTACTAGAACATAACATATATTATAGTTTGGTGTAGTGGTTAAAGGTTTTGACTCCCATTTGAGAGGTCCAAGGTTCGAATCCACCGCCAGCACAAAGAAAGAGTTATTTTCTTCGGTCTACAGGCGCAGGCGGGTGTCCACAGGCTCGGTCCACAGGTGCGGGCGCGGCTCGGGGTACACAGGCGCGTATCCAGTCGTGTCCCGTCCGTATCGGACGTTTCGGGCCGCATCGGCAGGGGTCAACCAGGAGTCGGAGACCGTATCAGACGGGTAGAGACACACCGGCTCACCCAACACGCCAGCTGGCGTGTCTGATACGTATCGTACGCGTGTCGGTATCGGATACGTATTGGACACAGGTACGATGGCTTCCTAGGAGTATCAAGGTAACATAGTTTCTGAGCGAGTAAATATCTCTTCAGACACCACACAATTTGAGAAAATTCCAACTAAGCAATTTTCTTGGACCTATAAATATAGGAAACAAATATGCTGTTATTCTAATGGAATAACAAAAACCTGTTATTCTGATTTCAACCGTTTGATTTTTGTTGAGATTCACGCATAGAAAAATTTCTTTGTTAAAATCCGCGTATGAAAAAATTTCTTTGTTGAAATTATTGGAGCAACAGGTTCATGTCATTATTTGAGAATAACAACAAATTTGTTTCCATAAATATATGGAAGAATTTAGGGGTGTCAATGACAACTGTTTATCCGTTTACCCTATCCGTACGTATTCGATAAGACAGATATGGATAATATTCTTTTTTCGTTAACTTATTGAGTATGAGTATGGATAAGGATTTTTTTTCTATTAGATAAACGGGTAAGGGTAAGGATAAAGATTATTTCGTACCTGTTGGGTAACAGATAATTATATAAAATAAATTATATCATAACAGATAATTAAGGAATTGAATTAGATATTTGTGATTTTGATTTTTTTTTAATAAAAACTATTACTTAGAATTAATTGCATATTTATATTTTAATTTTATATTAGTAATTGTAATTACATGTGTATGACATGATAAGTTTTGATGATTTATTTGTAAAAATAATAAAACTATTATATTTGTTTATTCGTTATTCGTCAACTACCATTTTGTTACCCGCTAATCTTAACGGGTATGGGTAGGATAGGGTAGAGTAAGACAAATTCTTAACGGATATGGATAGAATATGGATAATGTCAATTCTTAATGGATCCACCCTACCCGTATCGTACCCATTGACACCCCTAGAAGAATTCTTTAAAATTTGTGTCAGGTTAAACTAAACGATTCATCATTGATATCTCATTCTACCAGTCCCAGATCAGTTACTATATATCCTTGGCGCTGATTGTTTAGTTTTCGCCTGTAACTGTCGTTACCTCCCCCACAACCGAAGGGGCAAACTCCTGATGCACATAAAATTATGTTGATAAGGGACCCCTTGACATTGACATGAAAATTACACTGACAATTAAAGTTTTGTTATTGGGCGGCGCCATTTCTTTGATCGATCAGGATCGATTCCTTTATAAAAGTTGCATCAATATATATATGTTACATTATGACATTAATTATTGTGAGTATCTGATTTCAATCATTTGAGAATATACAAATTTGTTTATTTCTTGTTATCATGTTACGTACTAGTAAGCAGTCGATCGAGTAACCTCCAACAAATAAATTAACAAATTTATATATTGTCGAATTAAAGAATGAAAATCGATCAAATACTCGCAATATGATAAATTGTGATATTGAATATTATGTACATAACGAGTACTATCGGCATATATTGGTTCCTTATATATATACTAGTAATCGTGTCCGTGCATAGCAACGGGAGCAAATTATATAGTATAAATCATTAAGCTCCTTAATAAAAATGAGAGATAATTTAAATCAAATTTGTAGAGAAAAATAGTTAAATATTATATTTATCTATAAGATAACACATGTGAACTCTAGTGTAGTGGTAAGAATTTTGGCACCAACAGAACCCAACTGGGTTCAAATCCCACCTTCAACAGAAAAAAAAGAAAAAGGGTGCGCGGTGCACAAGCTCGGTCCGCAGGTAAATTCCACCTTCAGCAGAAAAAAAGAAAAAGGGTGCGCGGTGCACAAGCTCGGTCCGCAGGTGCCGTGCGTGGTTCAGAGGCGCGTTCCACGGGTGCGGCGCGCGGTCTACAGGCACTGGGATCATATGTGGCGCTGCACTAGGATCATATGCGGCGCGACCAGTGCATACTTAAGTGTTGAAGCTCATAATTTGGAAAATTCATCTATGTGCGATCTGAAAATTCAACGGCTTAGCATCATTCCGAAAAAAAAAACAGTAAATCAGAACCCTTGCAGGATCTAGACATTAAGCTCCTTAATAAGGAGGAGAGATAATATTCATCATTAAATCTCCAGAAAGTTTGTTTTGTCATTTCAAGCATCAATTAATATTTCGGAGTTCGGACAGTTTCATGCACTGAAAATTAACAAAAATTAAACATGCAATTATTACAGGATATTCATTCTCGAATTCAAAGGACATTTTCTCCATGGTCATATACAGGAGTGGAGCTAGACTTCCGAATTATAGGGATCAAATATATAATAGAGGTTAATCATATAAAATTTTTATATTAAAAATGAGGGTCAATATACAGTATTTATGACATTTTACACTAAATTATATAAAAATTCAGAAATAAATAAAAAAAAATGGAGGTCAATTGACTCCCATTCATCTAAGCTCCATCAGCCTCTGATCATATATAAGAACACTAATAATGAAAATAAATTCACGCAGAAGTCTTGTATACTCGTTTCAATTTTCAAACTTTTTTGTATTTTTTGTTTTTCTGAAATACTGCAATTCGACAATAAATACACATATAATTAATCGAAATCGTCAGATAATATCCATTACATGTTCTCTACACGTTCATAAAATTATTATTTTGAAAACTAAAAGAGATACCTCAAGAATTATGCTTATAATTATTTTAAAATGTACCGAAATTTTTATTAATATTAAAAAAAAATATAAAATTTTAAAAATATCCAGGTTCTTCTGTTTTTTTCGAAATCTATCCAAACCGCAATTTTTTTTTGTGGTAATTTAGTCTAAATTGCAAAAAAAAAAATTGCGGTTTCAAATTTTTTGCAGTTTAAAAAAAAAAGAAAACCGCAAAAAAAATTTGCGGTTTCAATTTTTTTAGCATTTTTCAACTTTTTTTATTTAAAAAGAAATATTATAATTTATTTATTTATTGTATTGAAATATTAGAAATATTTAATATATTTATTTGAAAATAGATGGAATACTATATAATTTGATTTATTAGAAAGACTGCTACAAATAATCCGGATCAACATTTTTCATGCCGGATTTTTGACGGCTGTAAGAAAAGTTAATATATTTCTTTATGTGTTATTAGAAAAAAAAATGCTTGGATTCTTAGTTATTGATCCCGGTTCAAAAGTCACTTGTAAGTAAATACATAAAATATTGTCATAGTACATTTAATTTATAAAAAGTTGTATCTATTTTTGAAAAAAAATTTAAGTTATTTAATGATTGTTATTCAAAAAGAATTCTCAAAATAGATACAATTTTTTAGAAATTAAATGTACTAGAAGGATCACAATATTTTTTGTATTATCTAGAAGTGACTTTTAAACTAGGATTAATAACTCAGAATCCAAGCATTTATTATTTTTTCCAATAACTCATAAAAATATATATTAATTTTTCTTACAGCTGCAAAAAAATTCAGCATAAAAAATGTTGGTCTAGATTATTTGTAACAGTCTTTCTAATAAATGAAATTATATAGTATTCCATCTATTTTTAAAGAAATATATAAAATATTTATAATATTTCAATTAAAAAATAAATCAAAAATAAATATTTAAATAAAAAAAGTTGAAACCGCAAAAAAAAATTTGTGGTTTGGAATTTCAAAACTGCAAAACAAATTTATGGTAATTCAATGTAAAACTGCAAAAAAAAAATTTGCGGTTTGAGTAGATTTTGAAATAACACGAAAAGCTGAATAGTTTCTAAAATTTCATATTTTTTGGATATTAATAAAAATTTTGGTAAAATGTATGAATTCCATGGTATTTTAGTCAGTATGTAAATTTATTGTATTTTCAGAATAATTTTAATCAAATATGTAGGTTAGATGTATAACTGTGGCAATTTGATAAATTTAATGACTTTAAAGTGGCAAATAACTAATTTCATGTTTTGGAGTGGTAATTTCCTAATTTCCATGTTTTGGAGTGGCATAAAAAAAAATTCCTTTTATATTTTATAGTGCAATCGATGGTTTCATGATTAATGAAACAAGCTTTTTATATTCTTTCAAACAAAATTAGTAAATATTTTGATGAGATTGAAAATGAAAATAAACGGTTCTCAAAATAATTGAGCATGGTTATCTTCTTGTTGTTGTTGAGTTAATATAATATTTTATTTATTTTAAATTATTTATAATTATAGAGATTTGGTTGCATGCTGAAAATCTAATTTACTTCTTGTTGTGTTGCATAACAATTTTTATCTAATGAAAGAATCAGCATTTAATCTAATGACAAAGGCACATAACTCTTATATAAAAGATCATGAGTTTGAAATTCACGAAATAAGAAAATCATATATAATATAAATAAGAGTTTGAAGGAAACTAGTAAACTAGACCTCAATCTTTCATTTCAAAAAAAAAAAAAAAAAATTCATCGAATGAAATTAGTCCATTATTTGAAACAAATGTAGTTAATCATAGTACCTCTAGCAATATATTGATTTGATATGATTCGGAGAAAACCAATCAATCAATCAATCATTCTCAGACCCCCCACAACTTGAAGGAAAACCCTTTCTTGAGGGTTATGACATCCTCGAAGAGTGGTTGTCCCACAAATGGTACATAAACCGCACCTTAAGCACTCCACTAATTCGGGTCAACCCATATCCGAAATTATCAATCAATATTTATATCGGAATCCAACAAATCTCATACACAAAAGGGTTGTTGTTCAAACTTCAAAGCATACCCATATATATATATATACACATGCGAATAACATATATATGATCTGATTAATTAGGTGATATATTGTAAGAAATATTCTGTGATTTTGGATTCGGGTTGAAAATTAAGTAGTTAATTAATATGATAGTGGAGCGAAAAGAGGAAAAATTCGCACAAATTAGAAATAAAAAATAAAAAAATGCATCAAATGAAAGAATGACAGGTGGGAGAAAAGGGCCTTTTCGCAAAGATAAGAATAGGAGATGGAGGGTGGAGGTGACTTATCAGGACCCAGAGAGGAAAAGGATATCCCTTCCCCTTTCCAATATTTAATACCCAAAAGAAAGATGCATATAGACCCCTTCTAAGATCTCCTACACAAAATCTCTTTATTTTAATGTCAATTTTTGTGCATATGGTGCCGAATAATGCCCTCCTGATATCATAGAGATAGAGATTTAATCACTAGGTTAATTAAGGGGGTGGGGGGGGACCTATTCAAATCTACTAGCACCCCTCAATCATCATGCGCCCCTATAAATGCACACAAATGCACACAAATTGTCACCCATGCATTCAAGTTGCATGTAGAACGTTAATCATGTAATTTATTTATTTTTTTTTTAAAAAAGGCTATAACAGCCCGTTCCATAGTTAATCATGTAATCAAGGAGGGAGATTATTCAATCATCAACTAGTTATTATTATCAAAGCCAAATTAATACTCTTTATTCTCAAAATATGCAAATAAGATAGGTGAATTCTGTTCACCCAGCTATGAAAATAACCTCCAAAATTATAAATTTGACACTGAATAAAATTCATTTAATCGAGGTATGTTTGGTTGCATAACAAGAATAGCTAGAATAGCTCTTTTACCATTTATTTTATTAGAACAGCTAAAACCAACTTTTTGTAAGAATAAGTTATTTGAATAAGACAAAAAAGTTGAATTCACTATTCTAGATATTGAAACCCATCCAAACAAAGAATAAGCTATTTCGAAAAGTCTTGTTCTAAGAATAGCCTATTCTTACTCCAACCAAACATATATACCCTATATATATATATATATATATATATAATTGGCTCCAATTCCTAAAAGAAGTCATCTATTATAAATCTTATATAATATTTATTTCACAGCCATAACTAAAACAAAAGATAGAATGATAAAAATATCTATAGAAAAAATTGTGTACAATTTTAACTCAATATAAATAAATGATATTACAATAGCTATTTCGTAATTCTGAAGAATATATATTTAGGTTATCTAGGCATGGAAAAAAAGCATGCATATATGGTTACAGTTTCAATTATAAATTTGATCCTTATCCACTAAATAATTTGCCATCGAATTTTTTAAATGGACATGACATTAAAATAAAGTTAATTATTCTAACATGCATTTTGTGATTGCAATATTCATTTACTGTCATATAAGCATGATATAAATTAAACTATTAATTTCTCAACTATAATAATCTAAAGTATCATATGGCCTGGTGCATGAATGGATAAATTTCGGCTATAAAATAAAGTTTTTTTTGGTTTTTTTTTGTGCTACAAATAAAAATTTCGGCTCAAAACAGTGTAGGTTTTATAGAGCGCGAAACAGATGTACCCAAAACATTTATTCTCTGAAATTAAAAGTCTTAAAACCTAGGCTTAGCACAAGTAGGCCTCTCCTAATCAAAACCAAATGCCCTCCTAATCCCTTTCATTATACCCAACCCCAAACTTTCCCCTATTAATCAATACATCCCTTGTTTCAACGCCCCCTCCCTTTTCCTCTGGGCCTTTTGGCCATTCCAAATGGCCAATGCCCCTGTGGACCCCAACAGTGGCCCCACCACCTCCACCGGTCGACTGCCGCGCCTTCCGAGGTGGACCCGTCAAGAGATACTTGTTCTCATCGAAGGGAAGCGCATGGTTGAGAGAAGAGGCCGAGGTCGGGTTGGTCAACAGCCTGGACCGGTTGAACCGAAATGGGCAGCAGTTTCAGCTTATTGCAAGAAGCATGGTGTGAACAGGGGCCCGGTTCAGTGCCGAAAGCGATGGAGCAACCTCGCAGGTGACTACAAGAAGATAAAAGAATGGGAGAGAGGTGATAAAAATGAGTCTTTCTGGGGGATGAGAAATGATCTGAGGAGAGAGAAGAGGTTACCGGGGTTCTTCGACAGAGAGGTGTATGATATACTAGACGGTGTTGGCGAGGTCGGGGTTAGTAAGTTGGAGATAGAAGAGGAAGAAGAAGAGAAAGACAAGGACATAGATTTAGAAGAGGAGATAGGGAAAAAGGGAGAAGGAATAGAAGAGAGGGTTTCTGATAGTGGTAAAAAAGATGGTTTGTTTGAAGATGAAGAAGAAGATCAGGTGGAGGAGAGAGAAGGAGAGAAGGTTCATGTAACAGCGGCTGCACCGGTAGCATATGCCATGCCGATTTCAGGTTAGAGATCATTTTGAATATCTCTGTTAAAAGTATCAATCTCAGCGCCAATACAAATATTATATGCATCAGGAAATTACCTATAGTTGCACCACTACTTTAATATAGTTCGTGAAGCACATATATATATATATATATAAAGTGCATTAGTTGATCGTGCAGTGTTTCAAATATATACTGTTACAAACTTACAATCATAATTTGACATAGATGATACAGATCAGAATATACTGTTATTTGAAGTGGAATAGGAACATCATTCCGCTTTTATTTTTTATTCTTTTATTACGCAATATGTGGTTCTCCTGTAGTTAAATATATAGAAAAATTTCTTCCATTGTGGTCATGGTGATGAATTTCTATGGTGGTTTGGTGATGAGCATGTAAATTGTTTTGTGCTTTTAATGTTTTATATACATGCCAATTTATCCCCTAGAAGAATATATATATAGCGTGTCCATTTCAAACAAAATATAAAAAACGTTGCTGGTGATTTGAAGAAATAATATATTGTCTTTCTGTATTGTCTTTCTGTATTATATGTGTGTGTGTGTATCTATATACTAGCTAATTGATGGATTTAGGTAACCAACTAGCCCAATTATATATATATCTAGTGGTAAATGATAATTTTTTTGCTTTTTTTTTTTCTTGGGTTTTTGTTATAGAGAAGAGCTATGAACCGGCGCAGCCAGGAAGCTCCGAGCCAGGTAAAATGATAAAGTTTTGTAATTTAAAGAAGTTTATATATGTAATTAATCCTACCTATAGATATATATATACTAGAAGGATTTTCACAAGTTAATTATACAAATAACTTTACTTTATTATTAACCTTTTTTCTTATTAATTTTTCACTCAATAACATATGAAAAGATTGATCAAAAGTACCATATTTAACAGCTAGCTAGCTTTCGTCGTTACGCTACTTTGATTTTAAATTAGTATAAAAATGGAATAGACAAATTTCGTCAAGAAAGTGCCTTTCGTTGTGATTAAGAAATCTTGCCAGCTTGGCAAAGATCATAATAATTTTAGTTTAGTTTATTGACCAACTTCTTTTTTCAAAGGCAGGCATATATAAAGAAAACCCAATTGTAAGATTGAAATTGGTATTATATTACAAAAATATTGTTGTTATGATTAGGTTGAGTTTTGGTCTATAATCATTACAAATAAATTAAATCTCATATATAATCTATTTAAAATGCAGGCACATCTAAAGAGAAACAAGCGTCCGATGAGCAAGAGACGGATTTGCCCTCGCGAGAAGGGCATAAGAGGAGGCGCACGGGTGAAGACGAGAGGGATGAAACGGACATTCAGATACAACTGCTACAAGTGCTGGAGAGAAACAGCCGGATGATGGCGGCGCAACTGGAGGCTCAAAATAGAAATTTACAATTGGACAGAGATCAGAGAAAAGAGCAAACTAACAGCTTGTTAGGTGTTTTAAACAAGCTTGCTGATTCTCTCAGTAAAATTGCAGATAAAATGTAGTTATTTATTTTTCTAACTGCGTAGATACAATTTCGTTTTACCTAATTTGTTTTCCATTTTTGAGGGATATATGGGGGTGATATATATATCGCTTACATAGATAGTTGAAGGCGATAGAATTGTTACAACTAGGTTTACCATGCTTGGTTAAAAGAAGATTATATTAATTGAGATGGAATTTTCTTATTTCTGTAAAGATGTTCATGCATGCAACTTCTTTTCATTTTGAAAGCAGCTATAGTGAAGGCTATATTTGGAACTTTTTGTTCTCTAACTGAAAATAAAGACAAAAAACAACTAAGCTTTTTTTTTTTATGTAATAAGGTGCATATATAACCAACTGCATACAATTAAATTGTTTCTCCATCATTTTATTAGAGTAGAACTAGGGTGTTCTTAAGTTCACCAAGTTCTTTGGTGAACTCAAGTCTAAAACCCGTTAAATCGACTTCAAATGACGAATCTGAACGGTTGAAACCTGCCTACCTTACGAGTGATGTGTCTACATGTGAAAATTTTAAACATTCGAATTAATTTAGTATAAAGTCGAGTGGTCAAAAAATGTTCAAAAAATAAATGCATTAAAATTAATTTATTAACCTTCTAATTTTGACCGATTGACTTTATACTAAATTAATTCAAATGTTTAAAATTCTCACATGTAGACGCATCACTCGTAAGATAAGCGGATTTCAATAGTTCAAATTCGTCATTTGAAACCGATTTAACGGATTTTATACTTGAATTCACCAGAGCACTTGGTGAACTTGAGAACACCCTAGTTCTACTCCTTTTTTTATAATATACTACGTACCATCTAGTTCTATTATTTTGACTATCCAAGTTCTATTGTTTTGACTATCCATGCTGCTCCTTTTTATATATGTATCTATTAGTCATATCAATGACATATATAACTAGAAGGTCATGAAAATTACATGTTGACCCTGTGAATAACAGGCAATAAAAAAAACCATGACCTAAGAAATTAAAACCAATGAAGCAGATGGACTTGAAGTTTATTAATTCAATGTTTGTGTTATGATGATGATGATAAAATTTGGAGGCGACATGAGGATCATTCAGATAAAGTGGAAAAGGATATGTCGCCACTCTTTTCTATTGTCAAAAAGTTAAATCTGTCCCTTGTCCTCATGCAACATCTTTTACCTTTCTTCTCAAAAGCTATGGCTTGCATTTGACACGCTTCTCATCTTTTGCAATTCATGATATTTGATACGGATGGCAATAACCCTATCGGGCCGGGTAATGCACAAAGTCCGAATCCGGACCGATGAATCAATATGTGATCCAACCGATTTAACCCAAAAATGTTGGTTTTGGATAATTCTGAACCACTGAAAAATATTAGTTTTGTAAAATACTTAATATAGTAAAAAAAATTCAAAAAAAATATAAAATTTGATCTCTGGATATATTTTAATATAGAGATTATGTTGAACGGTTTGGATCGACTGTTTAGACTTTGAAAATTACAAAACTGAATTGTTGCAAGATATTGTAACTTATAAATGTTGTAAGTGGATCCCTCTTATATAATTCATGATAAATAAAAGTTGAGAGAAAAATCAATCTTGACTAAGCCTCAGTAATTATGTAAAATGACAGTGATATAAACTTTTCACAACAACACCTAACATAAATAGATTTATTAAGATTTAATATTAATAAGAAAAATATTTAAACTGATATCCCAAGCTTTACGCTCCCACCTGATCAGGTTGGACAAGCTTGGACAGGGGCGGAACTAGAAAATTTGAATAGAGTGACTAATCTATAAAATGTAATATGTGAAAAAGACAAAAATAGTGTGGTTCAGGTTGGACAAGCTTGAACAGAGACGGAACTAGAAAATTTAAATAGGGGGGGACTAATCTATAAAATGTAATATGTGAAAACGACAAAATAGCGTGGTTAATGGAAATTGAACCCTTGACCTTACACATGTCAACTAAAACTCAAACCACTAGACTACCAACAAATATTTGTTATTTTATGAGAAGGGCTAGGTTATATAAAAGTTCAAAAATTTTAAAAATTTAATTAAATTTTAATATAGAATTTTAAAATTATAGTGTGACTTAAATCCGCCCCTAAAATGGCCATACCCTATTTATTGTACAAACGCAGTGACAATGTCAAGGCTAGAATCACCAAGTAAATAATTCAGAACAATTGTGCATGCAAATTTAACACTTGACGACAGTGAAGCCCGCACACAGCCTAGAAAATCAGGCCCAGTCCAAGGAGGAACAACATATTGGTTGCCTGCAGACAGAGATTTGATTCTTCTTCAAAGCTTACCAGCATTACAGAGTTTACGGGGCAGCGGTGGACCGATTTCGAGTTTTAGTAGAGATCTGGATGTTTCGATTGACTTTGCCCTCCTCTGAAATTTTTTTTGCCTCCCTCTGAATGTTTGATCTGTAATTCGGGTTAAATTTAGAGTTAAAATTAAAATAAATTTCTTGAATTATGATTGGTAATTAGAATTATATGTTAGAAAATCAGAAATTACAAGTCAGAGTATTGAAAAGTATAAGTTAAAGCATTGTTTTTTATCGAGTACCCAATTAGTTTTTTTGAAAATCTTCGTAGAAGTTGTGAAATCGAGTACCTAATTAGTTAACGGGTTTAAACCCAATTAGTTATTTAAACCCAATTTGATATATTTTTACCCCTCCCGACAAAAATTCTGGGTCCGCCCCTGTTAGGGGGTGTAGATCAGAATGAGATGTCATGGTGGTAACACTGGTAGCACAACTTCCATGATGAGAAGAATTTTACTTAGTTGGAAAATAAGCAGCCTACTGTGTTGATGCTTTTTTCTTTTTCATTTGGTTGGAGCTATGCTATATGGTGGCACACAATATGCTTTGCAAAATGTTCAGTACAGTACAGGTACGAACTAAAAGGTTGCTTGAGTGATATAGCATAGATTTTGAGTTTTGAGTTTAAAGCACAAACAGAGTTTAGAATGTAAAATGTGTGAGGCTGAAATTAGAACTGCTAGCTCCTGTACTAGTTTCTGATATGGTAGAAGTTGTTAGCTGACAGCTCTGTCAATAAAGCAAGAGTTGTGTTAGCAAGACCTTTTATTGTGCTGGGTCTTACTAAGGGGGAATGGGGTAGTCTTTAGATTGTAGTTCTGTCAATAGTTAGTTCTAAAAGTAATATAGTGAGCTTTTAAGCCTTTTTTAAAAAAAAATACTTAATATTCAATATGTAATGATTAAATTATATAATTCGTGATAATTAGAAGTTGCAGCGTACTATCATCTAATTTCATGAAAATATATCATTGTCATACATTAGAAAAGAAAATATATATATTTTACCTTTACAACAGTTAATTCATACATAACACAATGAACAAACTTGTTTCGATCTCTGGTTCCAATTCACTACAGCAGGATCTTGCTTTCAAGCCATAAAAGGCAACAGATTTAATCAGCATCAGTGCGAATCTGATTATAAAAAATCAGCATAGCAAACCACATATTTTTGCTACAACTGATTATAAAAAATCAGCATCAGTGCAAATCTGAAGTTGCGTACCACTCATTCAGGTACCAGACCCCTCGCGCACCTGTTGCTTGTCTTAAAAACAAGATCTGCTATTAAAAGCAGAAACTGCTATCACAATGGGTTAATACGATTTAAATACCCTCTATAAGATAACAATGGAGTGATCTGACCCGTTTCGTTTAGGCCGGAGGACCAATGCACTATATAGCAGGTTTTTACTTTTTAAGGCATAAAAGGCAACAGATAAAAATCCACCAGAATAAACCCAAGACCAGTATGGCACCAAAATTTTGAATCATACATTTACAAGACATGACAAGCACAGATAACCTCATCAAATACTGGATTGGTGTTTATATGAAGCATTAAAAACAATTCATAAATTAACTAAAAAATAAATCACCTTACATCATAAAATTCAAACAAGTTAAAACCTAACAACAGCATTACAGCAATACTTGAGACATGCATCTAAGTATCTAACTGATCTAAGAATACTCAAGATGACTCTTCCTCAGCCATCTTCGACCGGTACCTCCGAGCCGGTTTTGCCATAATAGTAGGTTTCTCTTCCACAAAATCCTCTTCCATTTCACAGCTTTCATTGCCAACTCCAACAGCCATACCATTGAGGTATGAAGATGAGACTGCTGCAACCTCGTCTATGGCAGTGGGGTTTACATCGATTGACATGGCATCCTCTGTTAATTTCTTTCTAGGGGTGAATGTAACAGAAGCTGGCAGCTCAAATGAGGAATCCAACTCAGTTTTAGTTCTATTGGATGGGTTGATCAAACTCTGCAAATCCTGAAATGCCCTCCTGTTCATTTCTTCATCATTGTCACCCGTGCTGTCGAACGTGTACTTCGTATACTTCGAAGGGTTTCTCATGTAGTCAGGAACACCAGCAGCTGTATCGTCCTTTATCGTCGGTTGGGGCGTTACATGAGAAATAGATTTGTTTTCTTCTTTAAACTCGGGATCAAACCTAACACGTTTCTTTGGCTTTGGGTCATCTTCAGAAACTCTTCGTTTTAATATTGGTTTCAAATTGGGATCTGATTCTCTGTTTTCGAGAGTATTACGTGGTCTTCCGGGAATATCAACATCTCCCTTGATTCTTTTACAGGCGGCTGAGCGGTCTGCCCGAGGGTCCCGATAGAAGTTGTGGCCATCGTTTTCATATACCTCAGGAACAACACTGTAGATGCTGATGTCAGGTCCATGGTCCATTATCTGGTTCATGTAGACCCGGTCTGCAGCCTTGTCTTGGCCAAATGCTGCTCTATCAAACTCATCTTCTTCCTCCTGCGATCAATTGATAGTTTCAAGAAGGGTTATTATCAAGGTATTGAGGATATATGGAAGGAAATTTGCTAAAGAAGTGCATCACTACCATACATGGAAAAAAAAAAGGAGTATAATTGTTTTGGAAGTGAAAATATCAATGAAAGATTGACAAATACCAC
The DNA here is from genome assembly GCF_964058835.1 of Carex rostrata. Classification (NCBI taxonomy): domain Eukaryota; kingdom Viridiplantae; phylum Streptophyta; class Magnoliopsida; order Poales; family Cyperaceae; genus Carex; species Carex rostrata. Next base: position 2,746,136 of record NC_135920.1, on the reverse strand, counting down.
TTTGACATCAACCATTCCAAAGTGCTGGTAAAACGTAACAAAGGTACACTTAAAATGAACTTGTAAATTGCTTGTTGAGCTCTAGTTCCAACTAACAATTGAATTAGTTCAAGTAAAAAAAAAACAATTGAATTAGTTTCATCTACGAAAACTGTGTTTTATTTTGTCTTTGTTAATCTCGCTGCTTGTTTTGTGCTGTCTTGTGCTTAATTCTGTTTGGAAAACAGTGTTACTGGTAAACGTACCAGTCTGGGTTTTTGCAGGCTGGTACATAGGTTAGCATGTTTGCTTAGCTGTCTAGGTAGGTATAGTTGTGAATTCCAGATGTTTGGAGTTTTATTCAGATAACTTGGTACGGTTTCTAATGAAATCGGTGGGTTTTACCCCACTTTCTTCAAAAAAAAAAATTATATAGATCTACAAAAACTTTAAGCTGACATAGGGTTTTAATTTGTATTTTGCACTGCACATAATATCAGTTTCATAACATCTCAATAGTCTAGGGTTCCAATTTGATTACAATCAAGCTTCACTAGATAGCTTGCAACTGCTCTGAGCAAACAACAAGCTTCTCTATATCCAAACACAAACTAATTAAAAACTGACATCATGAGTTCATTGTGATTCCAGAGCATACATACCTCATTATCTAGTGTAGGATCGAGGCCTATTGAAGACCTAATGTCCCTTTCATCCTCATCCCCTTCTTCATCTCCACCTCTGCCTTTTCCTTCTTCCTCTTCGTCATCTAACTCGTCAGCATCAGCCTCAATTTGGTCCTTTTCGTATCTAGGGTTTCCCTCCCTTTTCTTCTTCCTCTTCGTATTTGCTAAGCAACCATCCGGATCATAAAAAGCGGATGAACAGGGGGTATTGCCACGATCGACGACGAAGGCGGAGGCGGAATCATCTTCTTCCACGGCGGAGGGTCGGTTCCACTGGTGGCGCTCAACATCTCCCGAGGCGACCGACCATGCTTTGTCGGAGAAGGGGGTAAAAGGAACTTTCTCGCTGAGGTGGGACCCGAAAAGTCTCTTCACGCGCAACTCGAAGCTTTCTTCCATTTAGTAATGGTGATTATTGGAAAATTATGGATTTGAATTGGTTTCTCTCTTTGCGGATTTTCAGACTAGAACTGCGACGGCGAAATACTTTATTTGTAGAGAAAATAAAGGTATTATTTTTAAAATGCACCGGGAGCACTTGTCTGTACATGTAGCTAGTGCTAGAAGGTGGGTCCCACAAGGTCATTTGGATGGAGAAATTGTTATAAGCTGCATGAGCCTGGAGTTGATACTATTTTTAATGGCGCGGTATCTTTTCTTTTTCTTCAAATCCGAACCGCTAGAAACACAACCGACTCGCACCCTTCTCGAATCAGAGTCTATCACTCTTATCTTATCACACACATAAAATGTTAACTGTTACTATCGGGCCGTACCTTTGTCGGCCAACGTAATAAGAGCATCTACATCTGGTTTTCGGAAGTTTTTAATTCAGTTTCGTAAATATAAGATAATTTATTATTTTATACTGGAAAGATTCTTATTAAGAAAATATTTATAAATTCTTTACTAATCAAATAATTGTTAATTTCAAAAATGTAAGAGTTAAATTATAATTTCTAAAAAGTAGTTAACAATTATTTAAAAACTTATTTAAGTTGCTGAAATTTAGATGCTATAAGCAGTAAAATTACTAGTGAGTTTTACTTAATTTCTGATGATATATTGATGTTAGTCTCTAATTGGTTAATAATTAATATTATAAATGATTTAATATTCACTTTTATGTATTTTTTATAAAGCTAAGTTGATAATAGGGAAATAAATCTGCTGTGATTCTAAAAGAATTGCAGGACGCTGTGATTCTAAATCTTGCCCTTTATTTTTTAAAATGTACAAATCTCAAAATCACTTATCTTTTATGCACGAATCTTCAAATAAATGAATGGATTGATTCGGAATAGCATAGTCCTGTGATTTCAAAGAATCACAGCAGATTTGTATCCTGATAATAGTACGTCAGTTTTCAATTACAATAACTAATAATACGTTTTTTTTTTAATTTAAAAACAATAAGTAAAAGTCAATTGAGAAAAAAAAACATTTCCTGAAGAAGTGCTCGTGCTATATTTCGAAATATTTCCTTTTACTTTTTAAATGCTAAAAATAAAAAAATCGGACTATATTACCTTTTGAGAAATTTTAATTCATGTATAGTATGGAGGTTTCGTTAAATCTCTGTTCGATTATATCAAACGCTTTTTTCGCGATAAGTATAAAAATTCAATTCTTTTTTGTATTCCGTTGAGCACAACGACTGAAATGTTTCCTCCATTACTACCATTAGCAAATTATTATCCGATATGGCTCGCGTTTTCACAAAAGCTGATTGATTCATCCATTTGACTTGGAGTTCAAATCGGATGAAATTCCAGTCAGGATTGAAATCTCACATTTCTCTTCATCTCTCTCCTCAAATATTCATCCAGTCAGGACTGAAAACTCACATTTCTCTTCATCTCTCTCCTCAAATATTTGAAGAGAGATATAGAAAAAGGTAGAATTTCATAGTCTTGAAATTCAAAAATGGGATTTCAGCGGATCCCAATTATATAATTTGTGATACATGTCTCTACTAGCAAACCTTGTATCTTTATAAATAGTCTTGCGCGCTCTGTATGAGTGGATTTAAAGTCTAACCAGACATTTCTGAAAATAAGAACTAACACTTCTAATTTATAATATATAATATTTATAAGTATTTATATCTTTTAGTAAGTTTTTAGTTCCATCCCTGTGAACTGTATTAACTTATTCAGCACTCTCAATTTCAAGTTTTTAGTTCCATTAATTGATGTAAGGTTGTTTTGCGGCATGCAACCAAAACCGATGCTGATTCTATGCTTAACGTCTTTGATTAAAGAGGTTCAAAATACAAATTTGTTCAACCATATCACCTCATAAAATACACACTTAACAATCAACAGCGGCTAGCTACTAGCAATAAGATAACTGACAGGTTGCAACAATAAAACTCTGTTTAGCCGCTGAATTTAGTTTAACAGAAAATAAGATAGCTGACAAGTCTAAAACTAGCATCTGGATAACACAACCAAACAGCATGACCAAGAAAAGAGGTCTGCGTTTTATTACAATCAGCTGGAGATGAACAAACAGTTGAAAACTTAAAATCTGCAATTTCCTTTAAGAGGAGAGAAAGCGGCCCATCCAAGAGCTAAAGCGGGACCATGCTAGATGGACAGCATCAGGACTCTCGTCATTCATGCCCATGCTCTTTCTTCTCTTTATACCATCTGGAGATGAATTCATAAATGCATGAGCACAACCTGGGTATATGTGCACTTCATGTGGCACGCTAGAATTTTTAAGCTTTTCCTCCAGGGACTTCGCTGCCTAGATGAGGAGAAAACAATACAAAAATATTTGTCAGGTAATTTATGGAATGAGCTTCGTATTCCCATTTTGTCCCTTCTCTCTCTCTCTCTCTCTCTCTCTCTCTCTCTCTCCTCAGTGTAAGGTTTATTGCTGCATTCTTTGCCACATGTGCCAAACGCATTAACATTGATTAACCTGACAAGGTACCCAACAACTAGTTCATTCTTTGTATGATCCTTTTGATTTCTTCTTCTGTTTTTTATTTGGGACAGGTTTTTTTTGTTGTGCTACATAAATGTCTGGTAAGGCATAAATGTCTGGTGAGAAGTAAAATTTTTAGTTGAAGTTCACTTCAAATGCCAAACAAGTCAACCACGCCAGAAAGTATGGTGTTCATCAGTTAATACTTGATACAACCCCATATGCTTCCACTGTGGAGCCAGCTTCAGCAGGCATAACACACAACACATAAACATAAAAAAAAAAACACGCATCTAGAAGTGTTAAATACACCGATGGTGTCTAAAGTATGATAATTTCCTGCTTTGGTTTCTGATGTTTCAAATTCCCAAATTTAAAGATAATGTCGGTATCCTAGAGACAAGAAAACAATTGCATGTCTTAGGAAATATCCCTGCAAAGCACAGGACATGTTCCGCATACCCATTGAAAAGAATGAAAAACTCCAAGAAATTTTCTTCATAAATGGTCTTTCTCTCCACACTCTTTTTGTCCCAGTATAAGGAGGTCATGTTGTGTATTTTCTAACAAGGGAAGGATGTGCTTACAAGAGATTTAATGCTTTGTGCAAGTATATACACAAATTTTCCCTTTTTTGGGTGGTTATGAGTAGCTCAAATGTTGCAATTTAAAAGACATTTGCTAGGAGAAAGAAGACATACAGTGACATCAGAAAACCCAACAAAGTTGTCGAGCTCTCCAAAGTGGGCCTGAATAGGAGCCTTGGCTTCAGCGGGTTCTGCTAGCTCAAGTGAAGGAACCCCATAAAAGGCAACAACTGCATCTACTTCTGGTACCAACACCCCACTTGCAATGGACAAGGCCCCTCCCATGCAGTAGCCGGTAACACCAACCTGTCTCAGGAATTATAATGCTCAGTGCAGCAATTACAATGCTATTGCCATATCATAGTGTTTTTACATGAGAAACTAAGCTACATTAGCCTAGTTGCAAACTAGGTAAAATTAATGCAGTAAACAATGCGACTTGTTTCAATAGTCTTAGTTGACTAAAGTGGAACTGCATCTTCTAGGGTAATTACATTTTTTAAGCGTTTATTTTTTCAACTTGTACTTTCATTTACTGAACAATGTTATAAGACCATTTATCCTAGTTTCCTTTTTATCGCAAAGGAAAGTGTTCAAACTCACTTTTTATTCCAACTATGTTCGATCTTTTTATATCAAATCAGGGGAAATTTTGGTTGCACAAGTTGTTTAACTCATGAACATATTCTAGTTATCCCTAGTACACAGTTAAAACGGCTAAAGATATCTTCTATTGTTTTTCTCTTACATATACTACACGTCTAAACATCACAATAATTCAATAAGTCGCTCTTATAACAATATGCAATGGCTCAACTCCAACCATTGCATGCAATTAAAGTTTATGCCTTAGAAGAAATGCAATAAGACAGAAGGCTGAAAGCTGTTTTAAAGGGACAAAGGCAATTATTACCTTGGACGAGCCATTAGCCTTAAGCCAGTTAACTGAAGCACGAATGTCTTTAACAGCACCCTGCCAGTCGAGACCTTCCATTAGATGTTGTGCCTCTGCCACATCCAATCCCACTTTTCCACGGTACAAGCTAATTCAAAAGAAACAAAACCATTAAAGAAGAAAAAAATTAAAGTGGCTGAGATCAAAATACGATTAGATTGGAAGTTAGTTGTCTGAAAAAGGTTAGAATACTCTATAATTCACAAAGCATAGCTGTCAAAACCTATTCAATATGCATGCTGGTTTTCACTTTATAAAAGGGGACGATAGCATAACAGAATCACACCAGTACTGTAGAACCCTTTTTTGCTGGCATTGGCTTTGATTATCCCTTTTTAATTCCTACACGTGCTTCACTCTCACAAATTAGGTCTGTGCTTGAATTGTCATAGCCAGAATCTTTACATTGCACAAAGCATATAAATATGACTAGGATGCAATTTGGGAAAGATAGCATATATATCAATTTCATCTGCTTTGATTATCCTTTTTTAATTCACATAACACGTAATAAAGGGACACAGCACAAAAGTTGCTATCAGAAATATTACAAAAATGAAAATTAAAACGGAACAAAAATGGAGAACATACTCAGGGATAAGAGCTCTATAGCCTTGACCAAGTTGAGAAATGTGAATAGCATGGTTCTTAATCTCAAAATCAACTCCCCACCATTCCTGCAACACTACTATACCTGGTGCATTCTCCTTCCCCACCACATATGCATCAAATGTCTGTAAATTGTAACTAATAAAAAATCAAAACCAAAATCAACTGACGAGAGAGCCGAACAAAAGGAGGCACAAATACAGGGAGAGGTGAGCATTAGGTTTCTAACCCCACCCCTCACCCCTCGCATGGTCACCTTATACTGATTGATCTTACACTTATATTAGAAGCTAGTTCTAAAATTTTATGGCACATTTTGCGTATCAATTGAAGTTTATGTAATCTAGAATTGTGTTGTCTTTCCATGGCTTACCTAATGTTGAATTGGATTAATGATATACAAAAAAAGGAATATCCATTCATATAAAAAGCCCTAGATATTGAAGAAGAACAAGATTCTATGAAAAATAAAGTACCACTGCAAAAACTCCCTTGCGTAAGTAAGAAAACCCTGGGAAAAAAATAGATAATTTCAACAAATAAATGAGCAAATAGATCAAAATGCTTACCGTATCATCGCGCTGGATTTGGATCTTCTGGAAAGGATCAGCGGAGGCGGTAGCCATTGATCGGATGGGGGTGATGCGATCGCAGCGCCGAGCGAGAGAGGAAGAAAAGCGAGAGGTAGGTGAAGAGGAGAGAAATGCTCTTCTCAGTAATAGAGCAGCTGTGGAAGACATTCTCCTCTTTGATTTTTGACATATATATTTATTTTCTTATTAATTAATATGTTTTGTATCAATGGAAGAATATATGACGTCATAGAATTATCTAGACTAACTTGTACCTTTCTGTGTCGATCTCACGATATAAAAGTGTACACTGGGTCGTGTTGTTTGATTATCGTATCTCATGTTGTCGACTAGTGTCCCACATCAGAGATCTACCTCATAATGGCCATACGAGCTAACTTATTTGTAGTACAGTACATGTCGGGTAAATATTTTAACAGGGAATTTTTGGCTTTGTGCAGCACAGGCACTATAAAATCAAGGGGAAAAATATGGTTCGTGCACCAAACCTGCTCTGTTAAAATCTTTAGCCCAGGTGTCCGGACTCCGGAGCCCGTTTTGCATCTACTATCCAACGGTTTGCTTTGTCGTGCTACAATCAATGTATTCTTCTCTATCGATGCGAAACTGAGGCAAATACGCCAAACTAAATATTTTGTTTCTTATCTGATTTCTTAATTAGCGTAAACACGGTAAATGCAAAAGTATGGGAAAGACTGATCGATATACATACAACGAAAGTGCGGGGTATGAACATTATTAGTATACTAACTTACTGAACTAGTCAGATCAAGCCTTGGTTGCAGTAAATTAAGTACAACAAGATCCAGGGCAAATTCTACTCTATTGATTTGATAAGCTGAAATACCTGACATAAATATAAGAATACTGGAATTGGTTAAAGATTAGAATAACACGGTCTTGCTTATCATTCAAAGTGCACATAAGCAACTCGCATGTTCTATTGCAAAAACTTTGTATTGTTTCAATACTTAGCTAAATTTTAAAAGGACTGGTAAAACTGTTAATCCGCTTAGCACTCTCACTGGCATCTGCTTTCGCCTTGTCTTTCAAGCTCGTCCATCCCTTCCTCTGCCGCTTTTTCGAACTACTACCAACCTCACTAGAAGCAGAAAGAGAACTAAAATCATTCCTTTTATTACTGCTGCTGTTGTGATCACTTGTAGTTAGCATCTTAGGTTTAGGAGTTTCGGGGCTGTTAGTAGCGGCCTCTTCTAAAGTGCATCTGGAACCTGTCTTCGAAGTTGCATCAATATTCTTACGAGGTGTTGAGGCTAACAAGTTTTTAACAGTGCCTTTAGGTGTGCCTCGTTTCATATTTTCATGGAGGCAAAAGCGGCATGTGTACACCACATTGTTCTGAGACTGTCTCGACTTCTTCGTGTTCTTTTTTATGCGGATAGTGCAATTCACGCCAGGACATAATATTGTTTCGCATCTGAAAAAGAAAATGAACCAATATATTAACAGTAAGTTAAATTCAAACCACAGGATAACTATGAAGCTTCTGATAAATTATGCTCACAGGTCCAGCAGGATAACTACGAAGCTTCCGATAAATTATGCTCACGGGTCCAGCAGGTGATGCACAACAAAATTAAAAATGCAACGTGCATCTGAAATTCTGAATCTTACCGGAAAGTCCAGTTGCACAATTGCTTCCAAATTGCTAAACGGAGCAATGTAGTCCTTAAACTAGTTAAGTCGGCAAATAACTTGTGTCCCATTATTCAGTTTGTTTTCTTAAGTCTTAACCAAATATAACCAAGAAACAATTGAAGAGGAGCTCCATGGGTGAAAAAGAGATACCTGTGGAGAGGAGTAAGAGAGAATAGGACGGAAGGAACTGGAGATGAGGGGTTTTGAGTTATAATAAATTGACCCATTCACAATGAGAGAGGGGAAGAGTATTCCCCTCAGGCAACGCAAGTACCCGAGTTAATCCGAGCCGAGCGATTTTTTTTCACCCATTCTACAATAAATGATCCGGGTCTCATTCTACAAGGTCTTTAAGATTTATGCCAGATTAAAATAAATGATCCGGGTCTCATTCTACAAGGTCAGGTACCTGACTGGATCTGAGTTCTACGAGAGAGAGGCAGCTCAATGCTACAAATAATTCAGTCATGGACTGGTTTATTGAAAAAAATTACTTATAATATGCTAAAGCCCCACCCATCATTATGATCAATTTAAGCAAGTTTAAGGACCATATTGCACTTTTTACATAGTTTGGAAACAAATTAATTCTTTCGAACTTTCAATAGTTTACCAACCCAACTGATTATTCGCCGATAGTTTGGATTCAAATTCAATTAGGCTAAATAAGAATTATCAAAGAGAATGCATCATTGGCTTACTATATATATATGTCTTACCATCTACGTACCAGTCTACCAGATGTCAATAACACACCAGGCCACATCCTCCATATGTCAAAGATAATGCATCATTTGTTTATTGAGGCCATGTCCGTTATTTACATTGAACATTATGTTATCTGATATATACATTAGAAAAATTTGAGAAAAGCCCATAGGACTGAAATGTAGGCCCTCACCATGCTAATTAATACGATCAACTGTGAGATAAAGAAAGGTCAGTGCTTAAATAATGTATTATAAAGATTAATTGTTGTGATTGAGTAGTAGCACAACAAAGACAATTAGCTCCAATACAATTTGATTATTTAAAATATAGATAAAATTCAACTAAATTACGAGTAATTTCATTTTTGTTTTTATCCCTTTTTCAATGAAAACCACTTATATTTTGAATAATTTTGTTTTCATTTTTAATCCCTTTTCCAAATAATATGAAAAGTTTGCAAAATGATATGCAACAGTAGCAACTACCTTTTCAATTATCTGGCAAGGGGTTTCTTGGCAAAACATGAATAGTAGGATTCATTTGCTTAGTATAGTCCCTACAAGCTTTTTAAAATTTTGCATTTTTCCTCTTTCAAGAAAAACAAAGTACTCACTTCTGGCAGAGAAAAGATGACGGGTCTAAGAGTAACCCAGATGCCTCAGCATTGGCTGCTGTGCGTTGACCAAGTATTGACCCCAGAGGTGGTATTTGAGCAGCACCACTTGCCCAGGTAGCAACACGTGTCAGATGTTGTAGCTTCAGTATAGATGCCATATCAGCGTGCTTCCTCCCGATGTTCTCTTCACGCAGTGTCATATTATTGGTGTATTTTGTTGCCCCTTGAGAGAGGGTTGAAGATCCCTTCCTTCCCATCTACATGAAGTTGTTTAAAAGGAAGATAATATAATAATGATTTTGTTATGGTGTTCATAAGCCAAGCATAGCAATCCAGGGGCGGATCCAAAAATTTGATCAGAGATAGGCACAAAATACTAATAAGAGTGCAAAATATTTTTTTAGTATATAATCTCATGAGCTACATACAAAATGCTAACAAGACTGTAAAATAAAAAAGTAGTATTGTTTTTACATATAAAAAACAGCAAATATAGTAATACCTAACTAGTAAAATCAAGTTGATGACGGTGAACAAAGCTTGCCTTTACGGGTCTTCATATATTGAAATCGTTGCATAATTCTTTCATTCTTAACACTCTTGAGCAAATCCCTCTCAATATAAGTAACTAAACAATCATTCAACCATTTATCTCCCATGCTATTTCTTAAGTTGTTTTTCACCAAATTCATTGCCGGAAAACCTTTTCAACACCAGTACTTGATCGGCACTATTAGACTCGATTTGTCTTAGTTCTTGTGAAGTTCAACCAATTGGAACTTTAGATGTTATAATACTTGCTTATTTTTAATATCCTAAAATATAGAATTTAATATCATTAGGTCAAGGAATGCAAGCAACCCCTCAAATGAAACAAGTAATTCACAATTCAAGCACCAAACCATAGATAATTCACAATTAAATTCAAGCACAATTCAAGACCTTCAACATTTCAATTCTCAATTCAAGCACAATTCAATTCATAATTCAAGGCCATCAATGAATTTCCTACATGAATTATGCAAGAAATAAATTCAATTGATCAATTTAAATTAGACATTGGGATCTTACCAAAAGAAAGAAAGAGGGTTGGAGCCTGGAGGAGAAGCCGTGCTGGGGCGTGAAGAGGGCGGAGAGGGAAGAGATGCGTCAAGAGGGCAGAAAGGAAAAGGCGCGTGAAGAGGTTGGAGGTGTGTGCGTGAGATCCTTTCTCTGACTCTCCACCGATGACAAAGTTTGAAGGGTTTTGTTTTTGCTCGCGTGAAGTTTCTGATTTTGCTCTCTTTTTTTTTTGTTGAGATGAACTGATTTTGCTCTCTGACTCTCAACAGCAGCGAATAGGGGAAGCAGGTCTTTTTTTTTTCTCTGGTTGTAGGCTTGTAGCGTCGCTAGTCGCTACCCCTTTTTTTAATTGGGTTTCAATTTTTTCCAGCGAATGAAGTTCTGTAGCGGAGCGGACCGGCCTTTTTATTTCAAGCGAGTACGGGCCTATCAATAGGAATTCGTATCCTCTCCATTAACTCGAAAAGGAATCTTTTGAGTTAATATATCCTGACCGTCCGATAAACTTTAAAATTCGTGCAGCACTAGTATTAAAGGCCCCTACATTAAGCGGGGATCGGATGGACTCCATTTACAATCAGACGGTCAAGATGTATTAACTCAAAAAATTCTTTTTTGAGTTAACGCAGACGATGCGGACTCCTATCAATAGACACCTCCTTGTACGAATTCGTATCCTCTGAGATATCTCAAACTTTGCGTGACTTTATGGAAAATCCAAACCGTTTAAATACGTTTTGCACGAATCTCAAAGCACACATAATTATGACTCCCTACATCACCCCCGAATAGACACCGGACACGTCAGTCACGCAAAAGTTGAGATATCTCAGAGGATACGCACTCTCCTTGTACAACATAAACTACAAATTAGAAAAAAAATATACATGGACAAATAAAAGATAATTTGCTTTATCAGATAGATTTTTGTCTACTGTTGAATGGGATAATTTATACAGCAATAGTTCAATCTAAGACATTAGTTTTACAGGATCTGATCATTGCTCTCTATTGATTCAAACTTATCTTGAAATCTCTCCTCCTAAACCTCAATTCAGATTTGACCCTACATGGGTTGAACAAGAGGAATTTGCTAATCTTCTTATCAAATGGTGGTCAGAATATCATATTCCAACAATTGATGCAGCAAAGAGTTGGCACAAGAAATTAAAATTCATATAGAAAAAAATTTCTAGATTGGCAAAGAATTTCTATGGAGCTAAGAAAAGAGAGAAAAAAAAAAGACTCTTTTATCACAGCTTAAAGTTTTAGAATCTATCTTGGAAAATAGGGAATTCTCTGAGTTAGAATTAGAAGGATAGTTAAATATTAAAAGTAGATTAGAAGAAATATATGCAGAGGAAGAATTACACTGGCACCTTGGAGCTAAACAACGGTGGTTAACGGAGAGAGACCGTAATACTAAATACTTTCACACTGTTGCTACCCACAAAAATAAGAAAAATAGAATTCATAAGTTAGAAATTGCAGGTCAACTTACAGATAACATAGAGAATATAAATACACATATTATTGAATATTACACTGAATTGTTGGGTACTCTGGGTAGCAAATATGCACATTTATCATATGATTTTTGGGATCCCTTGATAAACTTAGCTTAATAGAGGCTAATCAATTAGAAATATCTTTCACTGAGGCAGAAATTAAATCTTGCATCTTGCTAAATCTTTCTATGACAACACATAACAGAGTTAATCATATTTGATAATCTGCTTAAGATCGAGAAAATATTAAGTTTGCAATGATGACATACACCTATCTTGAAATTGATCTGATACTATGAGACAAAAGAATTAATAAGAGTAAATTGTTTACTGGATCGTGATATTGTACTGTACAAAATCATCTGTGTAAATTGGATGGTCATAATGCATTCTGCCAGATGTCGCTTATGATTTGTAGAAGTTAAAAAAGTTTTAATTCTATTTACCAACATAACACAGATCCTATCGGGTCACACCAATAGAAAGTTAATCAAAAAAGTTTATGATTAATTATAAATTGTTATAATTAATATAAATGTCATAAAGATGACAAGCTTAAACATATTAAATTTATAAGCGTGTATGACACGTATGAATTTATCACAACAATAGTAAAAAAAATATAATTGTTCAGAACAATTATATAGATATTAAATGGATTACAAATATTAATTATGAATTAATATTTTGGGCTAAAGCCCATTTCAATTTGGGCCTAAATTAAATTTAAAATTTAATTCAAAAGCCCAAATTAAAGGCTCAAATCAAAAACCCAAAATTAACCGATTGAATTATGGGCTTATGGCTCGAGTGGCGTTTTCGTAATATGCCTAGAACTGACTGATAAGGGCATTTTGGTAAATACCAAAACTGACCCGAATGCCTATATAAAGGCAGAAGGGTAAGGGATAAAATCATTCCGATAGTTCGAGTCTGATCGATTCGAATATCATTTTCTCTTTCTCGTATTTTATCCTCTCAGAAAAGAATACGCAATCCACGTATATTCTTGCGAGTTGTGAATAGTGTTTTTACGGGAGTCATGAATAGTGTTTTTGCAAAAGTCGCGGTTCTGTTTTTACAAAGTCGTGAATCAATTTTTATGAAAGTCATTAATAGTGTTTTACGACTATCGTGAATAGTGTTTTTATGAATACTGCTAGTACAATATTTCTGGCAAAAGAAATACCAGCTCTCTGGTTATTTCCTGGTGGACACTGATAGTGGTATCAGACGTCTGGTGCTTCGAAGCGAGTCAGACTTCAATTTCAATTCGAATTTGGAACAAGGTACAAAAGTTGTTTTAATTTATTTAAATGTTAAATAAATTTAGTTTTAGAAATCAATCAAGGAGCAGATCCTTAGTTTTTGGTAGAAGTAAAAATTTTATTTTACGTTCTTTCCGCACCTTAAGCCTAAACGGAGTTCTGCGGTAGATTTCCAAGCGATATTTGATGCAGGATTCCCCAACACTATCATAGTAGATGGAAAACTGTAATTCTGTTTAAGTATTATAGTAATCATAGAGTACGATTAGGGATGCAAACGGATCGGATACGGATCGGATAGTGGTGAAACCATATCGGTATCCGCTTTTAATTTCCGAATACGGATACGAATCGGATATTAGACGGATACATATGGATACGGATCGAATAGCGGATATCCGTAGATATATACATAAATATTTTTATAATTTATGGTAAATTATATGATATATATCTAATATTCGGATACGGATAATTGAAATTCAAAACCATATCCGTATCCGCATGGATATTCGGATATCAGATATCCGTATCTAATTTTCGGATACGAATGCGAATACGGTCGAATAATATCCAACCCGTTTGCACTCTTAAGTACGATTCTCCCCCTTTTGGTCTGAAATTGTAAAATTAGAACATATAGGTCAAATGAGTATAAAATATGAGCCTGTCATACAAACAAAGGTTCTTTTTTTGCAAGACTTATGGTTAGAAAACTGTACATTAGCCACTAGATTTCCTGCAGTGTATAGAGTGTGCACCAACAAAAATGTCACGCTAGTGACACCATACACTCTCAAGGCCAATGTGTTAGATTAAGAATTGTATTAATAAGTATCAAGCAACAAGAATGGGTTGTAATACTTCACATCATTAGCCAAATTTCATTTACACATTTGAATAATAAACTAGCTTGGAGATGGGAAAATACAAGGAAGTATTCAGTCAAATCTTTATACAAACTACTCAATCATCCATGTCAATGTGTAATTCAATAAATTATAGGAATAAAAAATAGTGAACTAACTCGAACTATTCTTATTATTTGAAACATTACTTTTAATCCAAATGTAGAATACCAAAACACCTTCTTCGCTAATCCAGCTATTTCTTCATCACCCACACATATCTCAATATCAACGCAGCCAAACTCGCGGAAAATTAAACAACTTTTTATTTCACTCTGGAGAGCCGTAAGAAATGCCATCCGAATATAATAGTTTTATCAAATGAATATATATATCTCAAATTCCGATTCGACACGGGGAATTTTAAACTCTGAAATTGAATCATGACAATATTTGAATCAATTCGAAAAGGCTGAGTTATTTTTAAAATATCTAATCATATACTGATCGGTCAGTTTCAATACCATCACGTGGAATTCTTTATCTTTTATTTCGATCTCAAAAACGAACTGACTAAAAAGAAAAATATAGCGCCGGAGAAGATACGAATATCCAGTGTGGATAACTGCGAGGGTGAGATCACGAATCTTTCGTACAGGGTAATCCAAGCCGCAGGATGTTGCTAATAAAATAACCGTTGGATCACATCTTAACGCGTGCTTCGAGCCAAATGGTTTATTATCCAAATCTCAGCCTCGAGGTTGGGTGGCAACGAGCTGGGTTCAGCTTAAATTCGCCACGAGCTGACTCGTTCGAGTCACGAGCAAGCTGACTTTAGAGATTCAAGATTAAATCTTAGCTTGAAATTGTCACGAATTGGATCGAGCTAGATTGCGAGCTTGTGACCTGACTCGCTAGATCAATTTATTTTAAGAAAAAAATAAATTTGATATAGCTCATGAACTAGCTCGCTGGATCACTTTATTTTAAGAAAAAAAAAAATTCTACAAAGTTTTTGAACTCGCTTAACTAAGTTGGACTGAACTGAATAATATAAAATACACACGAATTTATATAAATTCACAAATTGATGTCTAACTGAACTAGTTCATGAACTAATGAGCAAATTAGACTTCAACTTGAAATCATTAATTCTGAATTAAAAGGTTTTTTTTACCACCCCTACCTCGGCGTAGTGCCCCTTCCAGAGGAAAAGACCGTCTGAATTGTGTTCGTTCCTAACCGGACGAAGAGTTAAAATCGTTCTACATTCTATTCTGTACGTCAGTGGACCAGGTCCGTGACAAACCGAAGTCTATAAATGATCCACCTCCCTACGCCGGTCGGATTCAGCAGCGAAGCGAACACACCATACCTCCTTTCTCTCGCGAAAGTTCATGTCCATCTCGCCCATAGAGTCGCAAGGATCCGACGCATCATCTAACCATTTTGTTGAAAAAGAAAACCCTAGCTCCAACCATGGCGTTGCTCAGCTTTCCCCACCCCCGCAGAGAGGCCGCGCAGTCTCTAATCCGCGAACACCAGGTGCGTATTTCGTGTTTCGGCCGGCGCTCTTATCAGTTTTTATCAGGTTTCTTAGACGATTGGGTTAGGCCTAATTTACTTTCAAGTGGTGTAGCCAGGGTTAAATTCCTTTTTGACTGAATCATTAGTTTTAGGGTTAGGAACTTCTTCGCGCTATTATTGTTTCCAAGTTGTTCATTAAAGACTTGATAATCTTAATATTGGCTAATTAGAGAGTAATTTTTAATACCTCAGTGTAATAGCTGGTTTTTTTTTACAATATATGTTTATTATCTTAAAAGGAAATAAATAGCATGATGCCATCACACCTCTTAAACAACACCACTTCAACTTAATTAGCCTGTCACTTTTGTAACCTTTGGTTAAAAGTGCTAATTAATTACTCTACCTCTCCTTTCTTTCTTATTATTCCCCTACTTCGTTGCTTTTTGTAGAATCAGCAATTGCATCTACAGGAGATTCTCTCAATCCTTCCCAAACGGTAATCTCTTATTCTTTTTAACCTGCTATTACGTTCTAGTTTGGTACAGGATTGATTCTTTTTCTTTTGATATGTAGCTACCTGGACAGATCCTCTTGTTCTTTTATTAAAATTTAAAACCAATATCTCTTTCAGGTAGTTGGATTTTCAGTGCCAATAGGAAATTCTTCTGCTGTTTCAGAGAATCTTCAGAACCAAACCAATGGGATCCAACCAAATTCCAGGAGAAATCAGGGTGTAAATGCAAATTACCTCCTGAATTTCTCCTATGACCCGATAAATCGTTCTGCGACACGGGGCTCACGTGCACCCCCTCCTCAGAGAAGGCCGAGAAAGATACAACCGTACAACAAGGACCTCTTCCTTCAGGCAAATTACAGATTTACTGTTTTAGACACAGGAAACTATGAAATTGCATCAATGGACCCTGATAAAATGCTCCAGTGGGAAGATATAATCTGTGTGAAGCATCGTACTGCCGTTCCAGTACAGTGCCCAATTTGTTTGGAGGCCCCTCTCTGTCCCCAAATTACCTCTTGTGGCCACATCTACTGTTTCCCATGCATTTTACAATACTTTGAAAATGGGACAGAAAACCGTAAAGGAGAAATATACAAGAGGTGCCCCTTGTGCTTCATGATGATATCTACAAAAGATCTTTATACCCTTGTAATTGAAAATGTCAAGCAGTTGTCTGTTGGCGACGTGGTGACATTCGCTCTATTGACCCGGTCAAAGGTATCTCTCTTTCCAAACCTAAAGACTGGAAAATTTGAAAATAACCCTGTTGGTCTAGAGGAAGATGTGGTGAGTGACACTTTCGCTAAGTTTGTGTTGACAAGTGATGTAGATATTTCGGTACAAGAGGCAAAGAACGATCTGACGGATTGGTTACAAAGGGCGGGTTCTGGAATGGTGGATGACTTGGAGAAGGTGCCCTATGTTTTAGATGCAGTTGAGCATTTGGAGGAGAGAAGGAAGTATTGGACGGAGTATAGAAACTGTGCTACCAGTTCAAGGACTGGTACCAGCCCTCCCTTGAAAAATAGTCTCTCTCCTCCCAAAAGTGAGGCCCTGATAGATAGTACTGTAGGGGAAAGCTCTGAGAAAGGTTTGGATGAGAAAGAAGGCGATTCATACACATTTTACCAGGTCTTTTTTCTCTCGCTGTACATGTATCATGCTATTAGTATAACTATGAAGCAAGTAAACTGCCACACATAAAAATCTAATAAAAATATAGTTTTGGATCTGATCTGATTATACCACTTAAGGAGCTCGAACTGATTTTGAGGTTATGTTCTGGTACGATGCAGCCTCAGCAATTGTTCGTATATTCTTGTTTGTTCATGGCTAATATGTTATGGAAGTGTGAGGCAGTTTTCTCGACTGTATCCAACCAATACATCCTCACAACAGTTGTTTTTTATAACTATTGCATGCCTTCATACATGCCTGTCAATATCCCATGCAGTCCTAGCCCTTATACGACACTAAGACTACATGGCCAGAGTTAATTAAATTAAAGTTTTTTTCTTATCATTCTTTTTGTTATTGTAGTCTGCTGATGGTCAGCTTCTAATTCTCCATTCTGTCAACATGAAGTGTCTTCTTCACCACTATAGGAGCTATGATATGCTTCCCCCGAGGTCACTTCATTAAAAAGATCTATTAAATAATCTCTAAGCATTCCATATTAAAATAATTTTTATGCAAACAATTTTTATACCTTTTTTTTGTCTCGTGTAGGATAAGTGGGAAGATATTGGAGCTGGAGACAGTGACCCAGTCCCAAGAAATGAGAAAGCGGTATCGGTTCTTGAGCCACTTCTCGTTAACTACTACATTCCAGGTGCCTTTCTTGTTTAAGGTTTAAGTTTTTTTTTTTTTTTTACTTTGTTATTTATATAGCAAGAGAAATCCTTCATGTACTTTCTTGAACCTTTTCAGCTATGTGAAATTGATTTGGGAGGTTTATTACCGCCTTATTCACTATCACCATTCATGGAAGAAATCAAGAAGCGCGAGAAACAAAGGAAGCGACTTGCTAAGAAGGTATGCGTATGTTAATTTTCTAAGATATCTGTTAATTGCGCCAAAATGATAGCTCTAATTTTAGGGGATTTCATTGAATTTCGAACATAAAATGTATACCGCCACCTCAGTTAACCTATACTTGGGAGGTTTACCTGAGAAAAAGTAATGAAAATAAAGAAAACTTTTTTTCTGTAATTTTCAAATGTTAAGGAAGAAAAGGAGAAAGTAAAAGCAGAGATCGCTGCAGCAATTGAAGGTGGGGTTGCACCTGATCCCAGGCATTATTCATACTCCCCCAAGGATGTCGCTTTCTCTTTGGATGACTTTGAAGGTACATTTTTGTTGAGTGTCTGCCATGATAAGAGGCTATTTATTCAGATGGTCCAAAATGCATAACCTGGCTTTCATTTGTTCCCTGGACACATTTTAATTTTGTTATTTGGCCCCAACTGTCATGTTTAGTCAAAATTATGGACAGATAGCGTGGAATGAGTTGTATAAAATGCCAGGAGAATTTCTTTAGAATTAGCATTATTTGATGTTTTCATCTAGTATTTAAATGGAAAATGACGGTGGGAGCCCAAAGTGATATACATTACATCGCTAGAGTGCCACGAGAAATTTCAAACTTTTGTACCAATCAATGTGGGTTATAGCTGGTGCTTACAGCCTGTGTAATTTGCTCTCTATACATTTGAAGAATGGATATCACGGTTTAATTCTTCCTACCAATTGTGGTAATTTTATTTTCCATTTGTCTAAAGCTCTGGGAAACAGCCCTGCTGCATCAACTAGCCCACCAACAACTGGAGAGAGGAAGCTGTTTTCTGATGTCGCCAGACTTGGTTTTGCATCAGGACACGATTCTCCTTCTCTGAAACCCGAACCAGGTGTTGCTTCATTGAGAATTAACAACAGCACAACAACCGGCCCTTCTACCCTTCAAGGTACTATTTTACTTGTAATTTGTTCTACTTGGCTTTCTGAGTCTTGATTTTGCATATTCATGATTTGAGTGCGTTAGGATTTCTGTTTACAAGGTAAATTTGAATTGCTTTATAATATTAAATGGCTATTCATTTGTGCTTTTTTAGGTCCAACAGCAGCAAGCACACTGTCATTTGCAAACATAATAGCGACTGCAAGAGCACCTGAAAGGCATGAGACAAGCAGAACAAACACAGATGGAAATGGAATCGGAATTGGGAAAAAGGGGAAGAAGCCCAGCAGAGTTCTGCTCTCCACCTCAGGTGGGCGCCGCTATTGATCCCAGCTTATGTTATTTCTCTGTGCTTGTGGATCTGTTTGTGTATGTGTAGAGAATAATCATGATTCTGCTTTTGCAAGTCTGTTGGTCTCTTTTGCTTTTGGTTTGTTGCGATTGCTCTTTACTTGTGCAACTGAGATGGTACTGCAGCTGTAGCTGTGCGTTGCTCGTGTTTCCATGTAGATTGCTCTTTTCCGGCCAATAATTTTTCTGACTATATTTTTTTTTTTGTCGTGAATAACTTTTTCATTTCCCTCACGGTTAAACAATTTATGGTGGTACCTTTTCATGTGACAAATGTGCAAACCAATCCAATGCTATTGATTAGCATGAATATCATTAATTGTCAACATTTCAATATAGGATTATAAACAAACTAGTACTATGGTATTTTTTTCATATGACAAATGTGCAAACTAAGTACTATACTATTGATGAGCATGATCAACATTTCAATATAGGATTATAAGAGCATCTACATCCTTGAAACTCTTGGAATTTTTAAATAACTGTTAACTAATATTTAGAAATTGTCTCTAAAAGTTTCTAAACCCCACATCTCTAAAACTAAAATTTAGAGTTTCTTAATTGCCACATCAGCAAATAAATTACATGAGAAAAGAATTTCAGCGAATTATTTGGTCACGTCAGAGTTTATAAACGATTTTTTATTAAGAAACTTTTGAGCAAAGTTGCTAAATAACTAGTTTAGAAACTGCCACATCAGATTAGAAACTCCAAAAGTTGCATTTCTGAAACTAGTTTAGAAACTGCCACATCAGATTAGAAACTCTAAAAGTTTCAATGATATAGATGCTCTAAATAAACTAAGTTTTCTGTCGTCCAAAAAAGAAAGAAAATGCGGTCGTCACAACTCTTTGAGGTGTTAATAGGTTTCGAGTTATTTTGGAATGTAACAGTAGGGTAAAAAATCGATATCATTCCAATAAAGATTAATTCCAACCCTTTTCACAAGGAAAATAAATTAAATGTACTAAATAACCGAATTCTTAGTCTACGTTGTGATTTGTATATATAAATACTGTTGAGCTAATTTACCCCGCGTTTCTCGGATGCAAGTATGGGGGATTTCCCGCATGTAAGAATACATAGCTGCTTCGCTGCATTTACGTATTTCATCTTGTCAAATCCAAAATGATAACACACTTTGACTATGTTTTGTCAGTCATTACGAGTCGAATCGGAGCAGTACGACTTGAGACACCGATTAATTTGTCCTATTCGCTTTTGGTTGGCGCGGTGGCATAGAAACGAACATGAGCAGTAGCGTGTTCAAGGCAAATGGATCGAGCCCAAAAAACAGACCAGATCAAATTGGCCCTGGTCCAAGCCTTAAGCTGTTACTGTTAGCATACAAAACGAGAGGTGAGCAGAAGCGTGGCCAGGCGATAGCCGAACAATAAGGCGGAAACAGGTAAAAAATATCGAGGTCGCCGCCAAGTCTAAGACTTGAATTATTGCATATTTATTATAATAAGTCGGCCCATTTGCGTATCGTCTCCGACTCATCTTATCCTTTTCCTCTTTCTTTCTCTTTATATACCTACTTAGCCTCTTCCCCACGCCTCCCCGTTGCGACCCACCTCCCCTCTCTTCCCCCTTTCCCTCACTCTCTCCCCACCGAACCTGTTTGGCGTTTTTCGTCATCTCTAGGGGTTGGCTCCTCTTGGGAGGTATCCGATCCATCTCCTTTTTGAATTTATAGCTGCTTAGTTACTAATTACTATCTAGGTTTAGTGATTTCTCGGTTTTCTTTTAGACGATTGATTAACATAGAGACAAAATATTAGGAGTGTCAATATGTGAGTTGAGTGAAGCACTTGCGAGTCCTCTTAGTTGTTGATTTGTGGAAAGAAATGGGGGGACAATGGATTTTCAATTTTTTTTTCTGATTACTTACCAATACTTCTGAGAATAACTCTCAAATTGGATGATTTAGGCTGTGATGTGAATATAGACATCTTGTAAATATTGATTAAACTAATTGCAATAAGTTCAGTATTTGCTTTCTCCCGGTACTGTCATTCGGTAATTTGATACCTCTTGATTATCTTATAAAATACCTAACTGAACTAGATATAGTATTTTGTATGCATTCTGTGGAGTGAAGATTAACATGTCTATAGGAACTGGTCGCGCATTTAACACAGTGATGTTTCCAATACTTTTGTTGTTCTTACATTATTATTTGTTTCCCCCCCCCCCCTCCGAAATATAGAAGAAAATGCAACATTCAATCATGTTTATTCATTTTTTTCTCAGATTAAATAAAGTGATACACTATTTAGATCTAGTGTGTCTTACTACACATTTCTTGCATTGATTCTAGAACCATTATGATGGTATTGTGTAACCCCCCCTCTCTCTTGCTCTCTCTGAAATCAGCAGGTGTATAAAATATTCAAACTATGGCGGGTTCATTGGTACAGTCGGCAGTGTTACCAACTCTGCATGGCAGCCGGGCGCAGTTTCGCCGGTCGGCCAGGACCCGTGCTATTTCCAGAGTTACAATGAGCACATTACAAGTCCGCTCCCCTTCTCTTAGATTTTCTGGAACCCGAGTTCCACATACTTCCTTCTTTGGTACCGGATCCATCTTACCAGGTCAGGCAATGCGTCCAGTCCGTAAGCAGACCAGAAGGGTTGCTGTCAAGGCCATGTTTGAACGGTTCACTGAGAAGGCTATCAAGGTGATTCACTGTTGTTTTTATTAGAACAGCACAACTGCTTTGTTTTGTAACAAACGTCCCGCCACGAACTGCTTAGAAATGTTAAAGTCGCCATATTTTTTAATTGAAAATTGATCATCAGATCATTCTTGACATGAAAAGCTTTTCTATTCAAGAATCTTAATTATTTTGAAAGCTAATACTTACCTTAATTTGCAGGAATAGTTTTCTGATTGAGAAAAGTTCCCTTGTAAGCTGGAATGGAAAATGCTTTTATTTACAAGGATGCTATTTGATTATGTAGCTTAAAATAATTAGTTGATAATAAAAAAAAATATATTTCTAAAAGTAACTCCTAATTTCTGAAATATAATACTTGCCTTAATTTGCGGGAATAGTTTTCTGATTGAAGAAAAGAGTACCTAGTAAGGAAAATGCTTTCATTTGCTTGGATGATTTTTTATTATGGTAGCTAGACATAATTATTTGATAATAAAAAAAAAATATCTAGAAGTAACTCCTAATTTCTGAAATTAAATTCTTCTTTTTTCAATATGCTTTCTGATTTTTAAGAAATCATATTTATTTATTTTAAATTGAAAACTATTTCTTATAGTAACTTTATATGATCATTAAAACAACTTCCTTGATGTAGCTTTTTTTTTTTTATCTCTGAAAGGTTATAATGTTGGCACAAGAAGAGGCGAGACGGTTGGGCCACAATTTTGTGGGGACAGAGCAGCTTCTGTTGGGGTTGATAGGAGAGGGAACAGGCATAGCCGCAAAAGTGCTGAAGTCTATGGGTATAAACCTAAAAGATGCACGTGTAGAGGTAGAGAAGATTATTGGCAGAGGCAGTGGATTTGTGGCTGTTGAGATCCCCTTCACTCCACGTGCTAAGCGAGTTTTGGAGCTCGCTTTGGAGGAAGCCCGTCAACTTAGTATGTTTCTTCTACATTTTTTATTTTGATTATGATTTATTTTGGAATTTATTTTAGTTGGAGGAAACCCAAAAATGGATTGTCGTCAACCTTTGTGATATTTCTTTTTTGTTTTGTAAGTTCTACCAATTAAACTTTACTCTGTTCATTTTGAGTTAATGGCATTAAAAGCTACTTATTCAGGAATTTGTGTTACTTAATCTAACAAGTGTTCTATGGCGTATATATAAAAAAACATGATAGGGTTATTGTAGTTTCCCCTCTCGTATTCCTGAACTCTAAAATTCCCATTTTGGTCCTTTGACATATTATCCCTTTGTGTCATTTTTGCTATCGTAAATTGAGATAAAAGTTTTACAAAAACAACCTATTTGAATTTTCTTTTTGGGTTTTTTACTCATGTTTTATGCAATCTTTTTTTTACGAGACCATTTTCTCTTTTTTTTTTCTGATCTGAGATGAAGATATCATGAAATTTTAACAGATAAAAAATGATAAATTGTT
The DNA here is from genome assembly GCF_964058835.1 of Carex rostrata. NCBI lineage: Eukaryota > Viridiplantae > Streptophyta > Magnoliopsida > Poales > Cyperaceae > Carex > Carex rostrata. The sequence continues at coordinate 2,722,653 of NC_135920.1, read as the reverse complement.
AGTTTTGTTGTATTTATGAACTATTTGTGCAATGCTCCTTTCTTTTTCAAAATAAAAATTGCTACTTGTATGCCAATGTTTTGTGATTTACATCTACTGAAAGTGTAATTTTATAATTTCAGGCCACAACTACATAGGATCAGAGCACTTGCTCCTTGGTTTGTTGCGAGAGGGAGAGGGTGTGGCTGCACGCGTGCTTGAGACCCTTGGTGCTGAGCCCAGCAATGTTCGTACTCAGGTAAAGCTTCTTACAATGTAATTTGTATCTTCTTTTGCAATATCTGCAAAAGGCACTAGAGCAACTTCAACATTGAATGTCTGGTCATATTTTTGGGATGTGGAGAGATAACCCTGACTATGCTTTCTCTTCCTCAACTAAGATTCAACATAGTTTTAGATATTTTCAGTGGTGCCTGCTACTTTTCTCTCAGGCTTTCAAGCAAAAGTTGCCACTTCATGAGAAATTTGCAGATGACGCCTGATATGTCATTTGTATTTTTTCAAATTGTCCAAAACATTCTTGAGAACATTTGCCCTGAAATGAAATTAGTGGCTTCCCCATAGTGCCAAATAACTTGTTCCCCCTCAATGATGGTGATATCTGCATTGAAAAAATCTGAGTTTTTTTATTTCCACGTGTAGGTTATAAGGATGGTTGGGGAAAGCACAGAGACAGTGGGTGCTGGTGTAGGGGGTGGAAGCAGTGGGCAAAAATTACCGACTCTCGAGGAATATGGAACTAACCTCACTAAGCTAGCTGAGGAGGTATTGTTTCTTCTGGAAGTTTTTCTTTTTTTATCATTTGTGTCACAATACATTTAACTCTTAGATCATACCTTGGTGAATGTTGCGTCTCCTGTAAGAAGTCTTCTTTTATTTTGAATAATATGTTTTTACTTCTACAAAATTCGGAAGTTGTGCCTTTTATATCCCTGAAAAGTGGGATATGCTTCATACATGCATCTATAATGTCCAGTACCTAAATTTGACCTGCCGTTTTCTTTCAAGATGCCCACATATTTCAATTCATCCTTTTGTCCTTATTTGTACGGATGTAAATATTGAGAAGTGAGTATCTTGGCATATTTGAAGTGAGGGGTACAAAAGATGTTTTACGTGTTTTTTAGGTTATACAAAGTACTTCCTTTCATGCTCACTTTGCTGTTCTTCTTTTTTCGGAGTCCTGTATTAAATTGCTTTGCTTGTAACAACATGGACTGGTATTAGCATATTTAGAATGCAGTTTGATTTTAAATTTCTTTGATTTGTCTTTATTTTTTACCTTGAATAATTTCCAATTTCTTTGATTTAATCTTAAATCTTTTTCCTTGATGGATACTTCTTTTTTTCTCTCCTGTAAGCATTTTGCGTTGGATATTATTATTTATTAGGAAAAATGATTTGTACCCTCAAAGCATATTAATTCTTTATTCTATTTATTCTAGTTGATTACATTTTTTCCAAAGAAAGTAGTGAAGTCATTTCTTCAATGGTAGCTTAGGGGATGATGATATAGTTAGGCTGTGCAAGTTATGTTTACTTTTGACTAGTATGTTACTTTTTCTCCAAAATAGTGAAGCCATTTATTCAATACTAGCTTAGGTGATGTTGAGTTAGGTTATGCAAATTAGCTTTGCATTTGAATAGTATGTTACCCAATCTTCATTTTTTTCAAAATAGTTTTTTTTGGCATGTAAATAGGGCAAACTAGACCCTGTGGTGGGGAGGAAAGAGCAGATAGAGCGCGTGACACAAATTCTGGGGAGAAGAACAAAAAACAACCCATGCCTAATTGGCGAGCCCGGTGTAGGCAAGACTGCCATTGCAGAAGGCCTTGCCCAGCGTATTTCTAATGGAGATGTTCCTGAAACCATTGAAGGAAAGAAGGTTAGTTTTCTCTTCTAATGACTATTGACACAAATTCTGTGAAGTTGTATGTTTAGACCACATGAATGTCTGCTGTTGCACTTCCTTTTTTCGTCTTTCTGCATAGATTAGAATACCATGCATATGTGCAATGGAGTATGATTTTTGTACGTGTTTCTCAGCTTATTTGCATGCAGCATGTGTCCAGAAGTATTATTCTGTGAAGTTAATGACTCATATTGAACAACTACATTTTCATTTTGTGCTGCCCTCAGGTAATAACACTTGACATGGGACTGCTTGTGGCGGGGACAAAATACAGGGGAGAGTTTGAGGAGAGGCTTAAGAAGCTTATGGAGGAAATTAAGCAGAGTGATGACATCATCCTCTTCATTGATGAGGTTCACACGCTTATTGGAGCAGGTGCTGCAGAGGGTGCCATTGATGCTGCCAATATCTTGAAGCCTGCTCTTGCCAGAGGTGAACTTCAGGTACTAAATATTTCTGTTTTTATTTTTTTGAAGGAATAATTAATCCTCACCATCCATTTATAACTAAACAACCCATAATTCTCCCTTGAGGATAATTTAGATGTCTTTTCAAGAAATGAGAAGCTAGTTGTTGCAATAGGATTTGCCATGCTTTGCAGTCGTGTCAGGATCCTTTCGGTTTGCTAGATTTTAGGTTTCAAGTGGTGCATGCCATTACTCAGTATTTCCTGTTCGAGCCTACAATTTCTAACAGTCTTCTTATCAGATTTTAGGTGTAGGATAAGAAATTTTTTATCGAGCTAGAGAACATATATATAAAAAAGGACTCGGTATTTATTTTGATGATATTTAAAATGATGAATTTATTTATGCATGCCCTTGTACATATAAGCAGTGGGGAGTTGTAGGTTGGCTATTTGTTAAAAGTCAATAGGCCTTGGAGTGCTGCAAGGATACTTCTGTTTTGTAGAGATATCTGCTATTAATAATCTTTTCCATTTGCTGTTTTGTTTTAAAAAATCGTAGTGCATTGGTGCAACAACACTAGACGAATACAGGAAGCACATAGAAAAGGACCCAGCACTTGAGAGAAGGTTCCAGCCTGTTAAGGTACCTGAACCTACTGTCGATGAAACAATAGAAATCCTGAAGGGCCTTCGTGAGAGGTATGAGATTCATCACAAGCTCCGCTACACTGATGAGGCTTTAAAAGCTGCCGCAAACCTGTCATACCAGTATATCAGGCAAGTTACTTGATGTATTATCCTTTTGTCTTGTTTGTACCTTTTATGTTCCTTTAGGGGTTTAGTTATTGCACTTATATTTAGTTAATACAATTAAGAACATACTCGGTCTTTCATACTGATACCAAACAATATTGCAACTTTTTTCTTTGATTTTAATATTTTGTCAGAAAATTTAGCAATTTTCTTTTGCACAAGATATTTAACATTTTAACTTGAATATGTCTGGATATGCAGTGATCGTTTCCTCCCTGATAAAGCAATTGACTTGGTTGATGAAGCTGGTTCTCGTGTCAGGCTTCGCCATGCTCAGGTATACATGTTATCTTATTAATACTCTCTTTATCATTATGGCTGAAGTACTGTGCAGTAGAAATACATAATTAATATATGATCAAGTACAATGGAGTTTTAAGGTACTTGAGGCACATTCATGTCTCAGGAATTAAAACAGTATTTGTGAATGCTCTTTTGTCATGACAGCTTCCGGAGGAGGCTAGGGAACTTGACAAGGAACTCCGCGGGATTACCAAGGAGAAGAATGAAGCAGTTCGAGGCCAAGATTTTGAGAAAGTACATTTTTATATACCTTTTTGTCGTCATAATTACTATTAAATTAATTTAACCACTACAGTTGCTGATTACCAGCATTATTTTGCATTTACAATTCTACCAGGCTGGAGAGCTGAGAGACCGTGAGATGGAACTAAAGGCTAAGATTGTATCCATGATTGACAAGGGCAAGGAGGAGAGCAAGGCTGAGAGTGAAACTGGCGAATCTGGTCCAGTTGTCACTGAGGCTGACATCCAACACATTGTCTCATCCTGGACTGGCATCCCAGTTGAGAAGGTTTCATCTGACGAATCAAACCGCCTCTTGAAAATGGAGGAGACCCTCCACACCCGCATCATTGGCCAGGACGAGGCTGTCAAGGCCATCAGCCGTGCAATCCGCCGTGCCAGGGTTGGCCTCAAGAACCCCAACCGGCCAATTGCTAGCTTCATCTTTTCAGGTCCCACTGGTGTGGGCAAGTCTGAGCTTGCCAAGGCTCTTGCCACCTACTACTTCGGTTCTGAGGAGGCCATGATTCGCCTGGACATGAGTGAGTTCATGGAGCGTCACACTGTATCCAAGCTTATCGGGTCCCCACCTGGTTATGTTGGGTACACTGAGGGTGGCCAGCTTACTGAGGCGGTTCGACGTAGACCGTACACTGTGGTACTCTTTGATGAGATCGAGAAGGCACACCCTGATGTGTTCAACATGATGCTCCAAATCCTTGAAGATGGGAGGTTAACCGACAGCAAGGGCAGAACCGTTGATTTCAAAAACACCCTGCTCATCATGACGTCCAACGTTGGTAGCAGCGTGATTGAGAAAGGCGGCCGCAAAATTGGGTTTGACCAGGAGTCTGACGAGAAAGACAGCAGCTACAACCGCATCAAGAGCCTTGTCACTGAGGAACTAAAACAATACTTCAGACCTGAGTTCCTGAACAGGCTCGACGAGATGATTGTGTTCAGGCAACTAACCAAGCTCGAAGTGAAGGAGATTGCTGATATAATGTTGAAGGAGGTGTTTGATCGGTTGAAGAAGAAAGAAATAGACTTGCAAGTGACAGAGAGGTTTAGGGATCGGGTGGTGGATGAAGGGTACAACCCAAGCTATGGTGCCAGGCCGCTCAGACGTGCCATAATGCGGCTGCTCGAGGACAGCCTTGCCGAAAAGATGCTTGCTGGTGAGGTCAAGGAAGGGGACTCGGCGATTGTTGATGTAGACTTGGATGGGAAAGTTGTAGTCTTGAGTGGTGAGAGTGGTGGTGCTGCCAAGGAGGCCGTCGCCCCGCCAGCTGTGCCCGTGTGATTGACTTCATTGTATGGTTTTCAGTAGCTAGTTATCTTTTTCTTCTTTTATATTTAATATTTTCTTTATCCTTTCCTAGTATTGTTTGGTCTTGGTGATGAAGTGCTTGGACTCTAGGGACTTGGTGTAAGGTGTATTAAATATATAGCTGGAAGTTAGCTCATGATAGCATTATATCAAACTGTATCATCAAATGTTCAGTGTCGCATCTCTCTGTGTTAAATTGGAAGACTGAGGGTTTATGAAAAGAACTTTAAACGGAGTGTTTCAGAATTTTTATCTAGTACAAGTCCGTATAAGTTGGTCGAGAACTATTGGCGTTGGGAATTTGTTCTGAATCTGTGGCTGGTTTTGGTTTAGAGAGACTTGGATCCAGATCTAATATTTTTTTTTTCTTTTTCTGAGGTTGTAGCATTATATTTCTTCGTATTTTTCCTTTTCTTTTAAAGGTATGGCATTTGAATTTTTTGTCAGGCATTTAGCCTTGGTTCATCTGTCAAATATACGGAGTCGTGTGTGAAAATTGTACGTAGTTAATATTTGTTCGAATTTTTTTTATTGAAATTAATGCATGTGCTACTGCACTAGGGCTGTACAAAAGTTTGGTAGATCGTTATTCGATTCGAGTTTGATTCGAAAAGTTCGTAAAAACTTTGATTAGAAATAGTTTGAAATTAATTCAAATCAAATTCAAACTGAACCTGGTTTGCTCGAAATAAGTTTGCAAACTATTCTAGTTCGAAATTCAAAGTAACGTGAACCATTGATTTCCGCTGATGATTTATGTTCGCTGATGACTTAAAAGTTAAAATATAAGGCTGTCTAATCATAAGTCATAACTTGTAAGTCGTATCTCTCGTTCTCAGTTCTAAAACTCTAGACAACTTTTACCTCTTGCTTTCGGTGACTACGATCACTCTTTCTTGTAAAAAAGTACGTAAAAGATTTAAAATTGAGTTTGTAAAAAATTCGATTTGAAATTAATTCAAACCAAACTTAATTTGAAATTAATTTAAATCAAATTCAAACTGGAGTAAGTTTGATTCGGTTCGATTTGTTTGCAGCCCTATATTGCACTATTAATGGATTGGAATACAGTTTTACTTGTTAAAACAAAGAATAACTCCAGAAACACATTTTTTTTCCTCACATTAACAAAACAGTCTTCTACAAACAACTCTAAGACTAGTCATATTAACAAAATGCTGCTATGTGACATGTAATATCCTTAATATAAAGACTACTATCATTCAAAGGTCTGAGGTAGAGGTTTGCCTACTAGGAAGGAAGCAAAGAGCACTAGGGACCTCTGTGGTTGAGAGAATGGAGCTTCGTGTGAAGCTCCTCTTATTGTTGCAAAAGTAAGCCTATCCCCATACACTTGAGTCCATCCTCCTACCTTCATAATTTAATAAAAGACCAACCAATTAAACAAAACTTTGTATTGGATATTACATTCATTAAAATAAGTTCAGTAAGAAAAAAACTATTTGCAAAGTGGGGGACAATTAGATAATTCTTGAAAGAATTGTAACGGAATGGGGTAGAATAGGTTTGTTTAATATGTTTTCAATTCTTATTTAACAAAGCATATCTTAAGGTTTCAGAGTGTAATCAGTAATCACACAACTCAACTCATGGCTTGAGTTTTGAAAACTGAAAGCGGAGTTTTGATATGTAATATCCAAAATGCTTGCCCATGTTACTTGTTGCTATGGAGTATGTATAAATATTGGTTAACTTCGGTCACGCCTTGCATGAAAGAAATCCTTCTTTAAATAGGAAATACCTGTGTACCAGCAAACCAAACCCTGTAAGGAACTGTAGTTTTCAGGCCCATTTGTTTGGCTAAATTGTGCACTAAAGATCTGCTACCGGTCAAAGGTATGACTGAGTCTTGATCACCACTGCATGAGAAATAAATTATACAGCTAGTTTAGACCCCAAAAAAAAAACTTGTAAGATAACCAATTAGGTTCGGCCATTACTTTAAACTGGTATGGGCCTATAATTTTATTAAATAATGCTCTTAAACAGATTCACCATAGAATTTATTTTCCTTTTTTTTTAAAATAAATAAATCAACTTAATTGATACATTACCTGTAAACTAAAACAGAGATGCCAGAGTTGACAAGCGAGCCGACAACTGAGATCGTTGGTATTTGCAAGTTAAGAACCTCATAATCTAAAACACTGAAATGAAGGGAGACATTTGTGACATCTGCACTTACTGGTGCATAAATTAAACCATTTTTGGCAACAAGTACCTGCTACAAACATCCCATTTTGTCACCCCATTGAGCTGTGCATGCATGGCATCTTGTACGTCCTTTCGGTTGAGATATCTTGCAGTTTCGTCCTCTATGCACACATCAATCCTCTCACCTACATGCTACATCAAAACACAGCAAGATACCAAGATCACTTTGAGTTTCTGCACATCTTTTTTTTTTTTTTTGTTAATAGATTAATATGATAACTTGTGGATATTCATCTAAAATTTTAAATTCTTAAAATGTTAGTTTTTGCTAGCTGTTCATTTGTTAAAGTTTGTAACATGTTTTAGTTGAATTATTTAATGTGATGTAATACCAAGAAAATTTGTAACACTCACTTCAAGGCTAAGGATTTTGGATTGGGAAAGAACTGAAGAGAGGCACACATCAAGGGTAACGTCGTACTTATCTACGAAACGACTTGTTTCTTTCGTCACTTGGTTCATTACCCGTTCACAAACAGGGCTCAGGGAGCCTCTGTAGTACTCACTCACATATCGCGAGTAGTTGCACACAGAAGTAAAAATCCTGTAAGTTGAGTCTGATATAAGCCCATGGGACCAAAAGAATTCCGCTCTTGAGTTGAAGTCTGTTGCGAATTCAAGCACTGGGTTGCCCAACTTTTATTGCCGGAAATAAAAAAAAGTCAAAAATAAAACATACAGCAAAATTAATGACCAGTTAAACAATTGAGAAATAATGATATCGGTTGACTTGGGATATCATTTAAATGTTGGTTAAGGTGATTAGCTTCAAATATTACTTCTCTTGGGAATACGACAGTTATGTCATGAATTAAAATATTAGAAAGTTCAATATCAGGAGTGGCTAAGCAACCATAAGAATTTTCAGGTATATACACAAGTTCAATATCAGGAGATGAAGTATTCCTGAGAAAGGAAAGAAAGATTGGTTTTGTTGAGACTTACAGCAATGCCCTTGAGATTAAATAGCTTTCCTTTCTTGTTAAATTCAACGATAAGTTGTGCAAGTTGTGGAACATAATGCCCTGCTTCCAAAAACAAGTATATTAAATAAGTTGAAAACAAAAATCTTATAATTCACATCATGTACCGTTGAAGAAATTCAAAATTGAGATTACATGGAAAAAAGAAGTGCATCATTTATTCATTTCTCTCCATTATCAAAATGGAGATGAAAAGTCAAGTGTTGTTTTTGTATTAACTCAAAGTCAATGATGATATGAACCCGGAATTCTTGTCATGGTTCTTGTAGGTGCACATGAGATGCTTTTATATTTTCTCCGGGATATATATTTTGATGAGGCCCAAAGATTTAGAAGTTTATATAGAAAAATATAAAAGCTGTGATATGTTATAATGGCAACAAATTTATTTGTAAACTGCAACAAAAAAAAAATGATAAAACATACTTTCTATAATATAATAGGAAGTATTAATTGAAAAATGATCATGCATTAATTGAAGAATTTGAAAAACTAATAGTTTGGTTTAATCAACTTTGATCAGTGAGCAAAAGATTCCTAAAGTATACCAAATTTGATACATGATCAATTTACATGACAAAGAACACATTAATACTTTCAGTGTTTTAAATTCAATAAGTTACAACATTGATTATAATAATTGTCAATATTTAGTTCCCTAAAAAAATGTAAAAGCATTTTGACAGAAATATCTAAAACTAGCGATAATGGACGTACCTGCATAGCTCTCTCCGGTGATGTAGAGGTCTCTATCCTTGTATTGTGGGAATTTAGCAAACCACCTTTGCAAGAACATTAAATTATCCCTAGCTTCAAGATTTTGAAAAAGAAAAACACACACAAACACACATGCTGCATTTTAGATATCGTTACGTCAAGAGTATCACAATTCTAAACAATTGGTCAAGTGAAATCACTGGGATCACCGTATTAAGGTAATTGATGTTCATAGTGAAAGGTTTAAATAGCATTTATCGCGTCATAGCGGAATGGCTAAAAAAAAAAGCGCTATGCTCAAATAGAGCTGCTATAGCGCGGAATAGCATACTATAGCGCCATAGCTTTTATGGTCCCAAAACACTATAGCACGCTATTTAGAACTTACTTCATATACACACTCAGGCAAGGACACAAACATATATACAGTGGAATTTTTTTTTTTTTAATTATGTTACATCTTTGCCAAAGAAACAAAGAACAAATGGGATGTTTTTGAATGCAGTGATCCCATACAATTAAACATATATATAAATAGAATATCTCTATGACCTTTTCTAAAAGGTACTAACACAACTCCAACATAATCAGACTCACCAAAATCAATAAAGCAACAGCCTATTATAAAAACAAACCAATTCCAATGAATCCAATACCCTTGAAAGAGTAAGCACCTGTCATTTTATCATTAACACCCTCATAGTCTGAAGAATTGCTTGAATATGAGAATCCAACCCCAGCTGGGCTCTCTACGTACAACATATTTGCTTCTGAAATTAAATTCAAAGTAAGGATAAACAGAGTACGAACGTAAAAGGAAACCCAGAAAAAGAAAAAAAAAGGTGATATTGAATTGATGCTTTTCAAGTCATTGGAAATAAGTTTCCAAAAAGATAACATTCAAAGAAATGGTTCAAAAAGAATTGTTTTTAATTTTCTACAAGCAAAGAAAATTTGTAAATACCTTTATTCCAACTATACTGGTTTCTCACCAATTTATTCCTGTTTGGTCTGAATGGCCCATTTTCAGAGAATGCTCCTACCCCAACCGAAGAACAACCTGGACCTTTTATATTTAAGGGAAACAAATGAGAGACAAAAGGAAATTAAAGACTAAAAGTCAATAAACAAAAAAATGTTAATCATTAGTCATAACAATTAAAAATAAAGATAGCATCTTTCTTTGTTGGGTCTAGTTACCTCCATTTAACCAAAGAACAAGTGGTTTTGATGTAGAGTCGATCTCAGACTCGGCGAAGTAATAAAAGAGTGATCTCTGTTTCACATCATCTACTGAAATGTAGCCTGAGAATTGGTTGAAGGTTACATTTGGTTGGCCCGGGAGAGCTGTTATCTTGTCCTGTAGAGAGGAAGTAGATGTCGTTTCTTGAGAGAGACCAAGATTGAACAGGACTGTAGCCATAACCATTGTCATGGCCATTGAATGGTGATAGAGAAAGAAAATGGCCATGGTTGAAGAAAGAGAAAAGGAGCTAATAATGAGTGATGTGGTCGAGGTGAGGTGAGTAATAAATCGTGTGCATTTATATTAGCTATGTATACTGTATGAAAGCAGTCAGTAGTTGTCTTCTTTTATTAATTTCGAGGCAACCCAATAACAACAGAAACACTTTTACAAACCATAAATAAAAAATAATAATTTATCAAACCGACTTAATTTTTTTTTATTTTTACAAAAATTACAAGAATCGAGATATCATTGGTCTAATTTTTTTTTTTTAAATTAAGATGTCATTTCGGTCCGAACCAATTTTACATATTTTGATCAAAAAATTATATAGTTGTTGGATAGAATTTGTAAAAATACTTCGGACCAAAATGATATCTCAATCCAAAGAAAAAATATATTTCGGATCGAAATGATATCTCGGTTCTTATAATTTAAAAAAAAAAATCATAACAACCTGCCGTTACCGTGAGTGCGTATCCTCTGAGATATCTCAACTTTTGCGTGACCGACGTGTACAGTACCTATTTGGGAGTGATGTAGGGAGTCAGTATTATGTGTGTTTTGATATTCGTGCAGAACGTATTTAAACGGTTGGGATTTTCCATAAAGTCACGCAAAGTTTGAGATATCTCAGAGGATACGAATTCCGTTACCGTGACTCCGTGAGAGTATGCTTCTCTTTTTATTCTTTCGGATGGATATTAGCGGTCATTACGAAATCAGAATGTTACTATTGGAGATTCATAAAATAAATTATTGCAATTATTAGTTTTTTAACAATCAATTAGAGTTAAATTATTGTTAAGAATATTATTATAGATATATGGTATTATATAAATAAAAAATAAAATACATTTTAAGCTAAAAGTATGATATTGAAGAACTTGTAGGAGAAGTGAGACTCATTAATTTTTTTTATTTTCCTCGCTCGTTTCAGCTTCACAATTTGAAAGTGAAATGTCATCAATGAAAAAAGAAAGAAAGGGAATGACGTGAAAGAGCCAGCCATTTCACCTCCTCTGTATTTTGATTTGGAGGTGAAACGATTGTTGAGTTTTTCTTTAAAGTTTGAGCATAGTTCATCTATATTTTTCTTCATTCTCTCCAAATTTCAAGATTTTGGAGCAGGCAATGGTCACGAACAGATCCGATTTACTTTCACTCCATTCCCCTCCCTCCGTGTACATCCTTATAAAGCTAACTTTTCTGGAGCTAACTCTTATACGTTATATTTAGTTGTGGAGTAAAGTTAGTGAGAATTAAATTGCTCATTTCATTTTACTCATCATATTTTATATCTCGTTTGATAGTTTAAGTTATAATATTTGATCCATCTGGAGGAGTAAGATATTAAAAAATAAAACATTTTTTTATAATAGCAAGTCTTACAAGTGAAGTAAGTTAATTCATCTAGAGAAGTAGAGTAAATTCCTACATATTAACTCATCTCTTATTCCATTTTGCTTTTATTTTATTCATCATTGGATAACTTAAGTGTCAAATAAGAAGTTTACTCGATCTCTTACTTCAAAATCAAACATGATACTAATTTTAAAAAACACAACTTTTAACGTTCGCATCATGTCATCTTGATCTCTAAACGTATGTATTCGGAAAATGTTTAGATTTTAAGCATAATTTTTTTTTTCTAAGAACATCAATGTTATTGTTATTCTTTATAAAAGTTCAACTTTTCATGTACCTCAACGTAGTATTTGGAATGTAAATTGGGCTTTATGGCCTTGCTCTTTTATTCACTGTAAAATAATTATGAATGCTTTCTCAATGCTACTTTGCGATAGAAGTTTGTCCCCTCTTCTCGGTAAACTCACATCCTCTGAGGTAACGGAATTTTTCTGTTTAGATCCGGCCTATCCGGTCATAATTCAGGTCAATCTGAACCGAAGTGAATTGCATGACTCTTTTAATATTCGTGCAAATTTTGATCGGACGGTCCAGATCTAAACAGTCACATTATGTTACCTTAGGTGATATGAATTCCTTCTTCATTACGTCCTAATTCCCAATTCTCCCAACATTTCTAACTTTATATAGTTCATGCATAAAAGTACCAGTGGAATATTTACAGGGTTCGTCTCTTATGTGATGAGAGAGAGAGAGAGAGAGATAATTTGATAAACAGAAAAATCCTTTGTTTGATTTTGAATTTGAACATAAAGATGATTATGGTAAGATCCATGGTGCATGGATACAAAGTCAATCCATAAAACTAAATCATGTGTTGGCCTACACAGTCAATTGCAAATGAAAGAATCTACAGAAAGATTCCACATGAACAAGGCAACAAGAATAAGAGATTGAATAACAGGGAACTGGTTTTCAGAGATGTCTGCAACCTGATTTGGTCGGAAGTTTCATTCTCTCTATTGAATTCAAGATTCATGCAATTTGCACCGGTACATAACGGTATCCATCATGAATACAATGCTTACTGCTAGTAGGGCCCATGGACACTCCTCCCAATAGAAAGCAAAACCGGGTTTTAGTTACGTTTTACGAGTCTCTTTTGAGTGAAGTTGGAAGTCAAATCATCAAACTATTTAATACCTTTGTTATAATAACAAATAATTTTTCTCATCTGGATTTCGAACTCGTGACCTCTCACGTAAATATTATGTGTCTTTGTCACTAACTCAAAGATTGATTCTTTATGGAAATTCAATTGTCACACCCCGCGGCCACGGGTCGTGACAGTCCCCCGCCGTAAGCATACAACGCCGTCTATGCTTACAAGGCAATTAACAATTTAAACCAAACAACACGCAATTCAAAACAAGTTTCTAATATATAATCAGAGTACACAGTCTGGTCAGAATATCATACAACAAAAGTATCTCATCCGGATACCAACCACGAGGCCTACCCTAAATCTATACAACAAAACATATCTAGGGTCATATACTGGTAAGCTACTAAGGCCTACTACTCTCGTGCCTCTCCGGAATCAGTCGCACCAGTACCTGTAAAATAACCGGGAAGGTGGGGGTGAGAATAAATTCTCAGTGCGAATTTGCCACAGTTCAGACTATTGGACTTGCAATCAAACTCTATATTAAAAAATGAAACCCAAACAATAAACAATGCAAACAGATACATATAATCATAAATAACAGAATGCCAATGCACGACAACAGTTAATTCAACCTGCAACACAGTTTACGGAATTTCCAAGATGAATTTCAAACACAACATATATATTTTGGCTTAACTCGATTCATAACTCAGTTCATTAGGGCTTGTAGCAATTACAGATGTTCTTTCGAGCTGAACCTTTATCAAACCCACATCTGTAGGGTTACTGACACCTACAGATGGCCAACCGCTGGACCCTTTATCCGACACCCATCTGCAATCGCTTGGCTTAACAGTTCATTAAGGTCTGGTTCGAATCATATAAAGAAAATCCACTTTGGAATCATTCCAATAGTCGTAGTATTCAATTGACCTTTCAAATGCATTAACACGTAGGAGAATGCCACAGAGCCATAGACGTTACACATGTCACCCACGATTTCCAATCACATCTCATAACATAATCACCCTCCCTCGTCCCAACCGGTACTGGGAACATCGAGGGCCGTTCACCTAAGGCCATTTAGGATCCTGGGAATCCAAGTCAGCATACAGCCCGACTTGGCAAATTCATTGGATCCAAGTGCTTAACTTCGTAAATCCATTCACGTACATATCAAATCAAATCGTGGTGACTTTCAATCAAATCAGATCATAATAGATCGACACAACCTACAACCATACCAGCATGCAAATCACTCAAGTCACTTCAATTCGAGTTTAATTCGATTGGGCTATGCAAATGCTCTACACAATTCAATGATACAATCAATGATATTCAACATGACAAACGAATACACAGTTTAACTCCTGAAAATAAAGTATCAAACAAGTCCAAGAATCCCGCACCTGAATACGACGAGCGTACCGCTTAATTTATGGTTCAGGCGTCTCGAAATGCCTCGCAACGTCTTGCTCGACCGAGCCTACACCTATATTACACGTATACTAGGTTTAACATTGGTTCACGATCGAGAGGTTTACTCGAGTTACTTCTAGGGCTCATACCTTCTTTAATCAATTTCTATGCTTTTGGTATCAATTCGTTCGGTTCATTATTTCTTACCAAAATCCTCTAAAACCGCACACAATCTCATCTAGGTCCTCTGGACCATACAAACTCTCCATTTGGTAACAATTTAGGTACCAGTTCTCTATTTTGGTTCTCGTACCAGTTCGATTTACCGTTTGGTTAAACCCTAATTTGGTCAAATCTCAAATCAGTCGTTAAATGTTCTAAAAATTAACGATCAGGAGGCAACCCTACCGATTACAAGTCTAATTGGTTGGGTTAAGCAAATCAAATCACGATTATGCCAACTTTCAATTTTGGCACGAAACCCTAGAAATCAGATTTCACAAATCGGAAGAAATCGGGAAAAAGATTGACAAACAAACTAGTAAGGAGTGTAGAGGAACTAGTCCTCGAGCAATTCGAACACAAATCTCGGGTTTAAAACGAGAATCTGAGAAATCGAGAAAATTCGAGGTTTCGAAAGAAAGAAGGAGAGAAAGAAATACCAAATAGGAGGGTTCGGAGAGATCCTCGGCTGCTTTCTCGGTTCCAAACTCGATTTCTCGCAACAACCGGAAGTCTGAAAGAAACGGAAACTCACGCGCTCTTTTTCTTCTCTCTTGGACGAAATCACTTGAAAAATGGTGAAAATATGAAGTGGGAGAGAGAGAGAAATAGGAGTTGAGTTTTAGGGTTAAATTACCCTGAATGCGGATGCACCCATCCGCGCTGCGGGTGGCTTGACCCGCACTCAGCACTTAGTCGGTTTTCAGAAAATGAACTTTAACACATAAATCATCCGCAGTGCGGGTGGCTTCACCCGCAGTGGGAACTTAGTAAATTTTCGATAGGATTTCAAGAAAAGTCCGAGCGTAGTGCGGATGAATTCCACCCGCAGTGCGGGTCAACCTCATCCGCACTCAGTACTTAGCCGATTTCAGAAAATTCAGTTCAATACAGGAATTCATGAGTGCGGCTGAACCCATCCGCAGTGCGGGTCACTCACCCGCACTCAGTACTTAGTCAATTTTTAGAAAATTTCCAATCAACACATGATTTCATGAGTGCGGACGCACCCACCCGCAGTGCGGGTCAACCCATCCGCACTCAGCCTATAAAATCTCAAAAATCTCGAAATTTTAACGCGGTTTCGATTCATACTTAATTTACTTATTTCTAGGACCTTAATTAAGGTTTAAACTTCCATTTTGTTAACATGATTTATCGATTCTTTCTATTAAATCATTTGAATTTAATTGTAAAAATTTCGTAACGTAACATCAATGGTCTGAATTTGACTAATTTTTGTACCCATTTTAGTAAATAGTAAAAAAAAATGTAAAATTTGGTCTCCAAGCACATTTTATTGTAGAGATCACATCTAACGGTTTGGATCGACGATTTGGACTTTGAAAATGTAGAAAATGGTTGTTGTAACTTGTTGTAACTTGATCCCTCCCCATATATATATATATAGAGAGAGAGAGAGAGAGAGAGAGGAGGATCCGATTACCACAAAGTTACTATAACCATTTTCTACATTTTCAAAGTCCAAATCATTGATCCAAACCGTTCAACATGTTCTCCACAATAAAATGTGTTTGCAGATCAATTTTTTCTTTTTTTTGAATTTTTTTACTATTTATTAAATATTTTACAAAAAATAGCCAAATTTAGACCATTGAATTTTGTACCCATCTTCATAAATAGTAAAAAAAAATGTAAAATTTGACCTAGAAGCACATTTTATTATGGAGATCATGTTGAACAGTTTGGATCGACGAATTATAATTTGAAAATGTAGAAAATGGTTGTGATAACTTTGTGGTAATCAGATCCCCTCATATATATATACAAGTTGACCATGCATGAGTTATAAAAAATGGGTAGGAAAGCGTAAAAACACCCGTCTGAAGTTGTCAATCTAATTTTCCCTTCGGAAAGTCGGGAGTTAATATCAAAGGATTGTGGTCTTAGGAGTATTTAGGCAAGGTGCCAATCTAAGCTCCTGTGAAGTGTTCTTTCTTGGATAGTTGGCTAAGAAATGTTCTTTTCACATCCCTTGCTGTGTTGCGAATGCCACAAGTTAGCTCTTATCTTACTTGTGGTTATATATATATATATATATATATAGGAATATGCTAGCATGCTATGCATAGCATAGAGCCCCTCCATGCAACGGCTTGGATTTCGAGTTTTCAAAATCCTAACGGTCGATCCGAACCGTTCATCTTGTTCTCCATATTAATATGTGTTTGGAGACCAAAATTTACATTTTTGGAATTTGTTTACTATTTCTTTAGATTTATTGAAAATCGATGTTTTTTTATGGTCCAGATTTACTGAAAACAGCGATTTTCAATAAATCTAAAGAAATAGTAAACAAATTCCAAAAAATGTAAAATTTGGTCTCCAAACACATATTAATATGGAGAACAAGATGAACGGTTTGGATCGACCGTTAGGATTTTGAAAACTTGAAATCTGAGCCGTTGCATGGAGGGACTCTATGCTATGCATAGCATGCTAGCATATTCCTATATATATATCTCTATTCTATTAAGCACGTTGGGTGTCCAATCCGCTAACGGTTACGATTGAGAGATGAAACTTCGGATTTTATCTCAGCTCTCCAATTACATATTTTATCTTCTTTTGATTAAATGCATTTGTTTTATGTATAGAAGTCTAAATTTAATTAAAAACATACTCACCACATATGCTGCCACACGATATGTTACAGTTAAAATTGAATAAATTCTGAAATTTAGCGATATATTTATCTGTTTCCTTATTTTTTGTGTTTTCATATTTCTCCTCTTCAATTGAGAAGACTCCACCTTCCATTTTCTTATTTATTGTTTCCTTACTTCTTTGTTTCTATACGGATCACAATGGAAATCATTTTTTTTTATTTCCTTGTTTATCTTTCTTTGTTTCTATACATATTGGTGTGTACAATTTAGAATATATTTCCGATATATAATATATCAATGTGTGTGTGTGTGTGTTCTAAATTGGAAACAAAGAAGAATATAAATTGGAACGTGTGTGTAAATATATATTTTTCTTATAATATGTGTGTGTGTGTGTGTATATCATATACATACACACGATAACACTTTTTATTTATGTTTTTTGATATCATATTATATGTTGATATTGAATTGTTGTATGATATTTGATATTAGATTCGAATCGAGCTATTATTTGATATCATTGGTGCTTAAAAATAAAAAATCATCACATCATCAAATTGTTATCAGAGATCACGATTAAAGTTAATTAAAAATACATAATCATATAAATTTTCTATTAACATGTGTTTTAATTTTTAGATAATTATTATTTTCATTGATATATTTGTTTCTTATAATATGTCCCCGTTGCAACGCACGTGTATGATACTAGTATATATATAGAGAGGTTTGCTACTCTACTTACATAAGTATATGAGACTATATGCTTATAACTTATTTTTTTATTTTCAAAATTCAAAAAGTCGATCTGAACCGTTAGATTTAATCTCTGTATTGAAATGTGCTTGGAGGCCAAATTTTACATTTTTCTGAATTTTTTTACTATTTATTAAGCCACTTTGAAAATCGCTGATCCAACGGTGGCTTCTGATTTTACTGTTTTGTTAAGCCACCGTTGGATCAGCGATTTTCAAAGTGGCTTAATAAATAGTAAAAAAATTCAGAAAAATGTAAAATTTGGCCTCCAAGCACATTTCAATACAGAAATCACATCTAACGGTTCAGATCGACTTTTTGGATATCGAAAACGAAAAAATGAGTTATAAGCATATACCCTCATATGTTTATGTAAGTAGAGTAGCCAAACCCCCCCTCCCTCCCTCTCTCTCTCTCTCTCTCTCTCTATATATATATAGGAATATGGATTTTTTTTTAAAATAGAATTACATGGAAATAATTTAATAGAACAAGCCCAGACTGTTGGAATTTTCGAAAACTAGCCTCCACCGATCCCTAGGATCGGTGGAGCAAAAAAAACACATCCTATACCGATCCCTAGGATCAGTGCAGCCCATTTATCACTCCACCATTCTCTTGCCGCAGAATGTCACAGAAAATCAGAAAATCAAAACAAAATAGCCCTCCACCGATCCTGTGGATCGGTGTAGTTTTTTTTTTTTTTTTTTAACAGAAATTTCTAATTTTTTTTTGTATTAAAATATTAGAAATGTTGAATATATTTCTTTGAAAATAGATGGAATACAATATAATTTGATTTATTAGAAAGACTGCAACAAATAACCCGGATCAATATTTTTCAGGCCGGATTTTTCGCGGCTGTAAGAAAAATCAATATATTTTCTTTATGTGTTATTGGAAAAAAATAAAAATGCTTAGATTCTGAGTTATTGATCCCGGTTCAAAAGTCACTTCTAGGTAATCTAAAAAATATTGTGATCCATCTAGTACATTTAATTAATAAAAAGTTGTATCTATTTTGAGAATTCTTTTTGAAAAACAATCATTAAATAAATTAAAGTTTTGTTTTTTTTCAAAAATAGATACAACTTTTTATTAATTAAATGTACTAGATGGATGACAATATTTTCTAGATTACCTAGAAGTGACTTTTGAACCGGGATCAATAACTCAGAATCTAAGAATTTTTATTTTTTTCCAATAACACATAAAGAAATATATTAATTTTTCTTACAGCCGCGAAAAATCCGGCCTGAAAAATATTGATCCGGGTTATTTGTTGCAGTCTTTCTAATAAATCAAATTATATTGTATTCCATCTATTTTCAAAGAAATATATTCAACATTTCTAATATTTTAATACAAAAAAAAATTAGAAATTTCTGTTAAAAAAAAAAAAAAAAAAAACTACACCGATCCACAGGATCGGTGGAGGGCTATTTTGTTTTGATTTTCTGATTTTCTGTGACATTCTGCGGCAAGAGAATGGTGGAGTGATAAATGGGCTGCACTGATCCTAGGGATCGGTATAGGATGTGTTTTTTTTGCTCCACCGATCCTAGGGATCGGTGGAGGCTAGTTTTCGAAAATTCCAACAGTCTGGGCTTGTTCTATTAAATTATTTCAATGTAATTCTATTTAAAAAAAAATCAGGAATATGCGTAGCATAGAGGGTCTCCGTGCAACGGCTCAATATTCGACTTTTCAAAATCCTAACTGTTGATCCGAATCGTTCATCTTGTTCTCTATATTAATATGTATTTGGAGATCAAATTTTACATTTTTTAGAATTTATTTACTATTTTTTTAGATTTATTGAAAATTGCTGTTTTTAGCAAATATGGATCATAAAAAAACAGCGATTTTTAATAAATATAAAAAATAGTAAAAAAAAATGTAAAAGATTCCTTAGGTCTGGACCGTTCTTTTTAACTCGGCACGAATCTCAAAGCACAATAATCCGAATTCCAACTCAGTTGAGATTTAATCTCAAACCGTAAAGTGAGGATAATCCTGCGCAATATCTGAGAGGATACAGATTCGTGAATTCTTGAAACCCTGGGGTCGTATATTTCGTGCTAAAAGCTACTGCCTACGTACGGACTTGTCTTATGAAAAAAAAATAAGGAAGAAAACTTTCTAATAAAGCAATCATACGGCGCTTAGCAATAATGAGATGTACTCAAGTGCATTTCAGAGAATATTTGGAATTTATCTTTTGTCGCTACTGCCTTTTGAATTACAACAGTTTTGTACAATGTTATAATTATATAGCCCGCCTGCCGGAATTAGTATCCTCTGCATTAACGGAACCTGCGTTAATAGATTTGGACCGTCCGATTGAGATCCGTACAAATATTAAAGGATCCCGTGCGTTATAAGTGTGGGTCGGATTGACTTCAATCTTGATCAGACGGCCAAGGTGCTCTTTTGAGTTAATGCAGAAGATGCGGACTTCACAAGTTGACTTCCACGCACGAGGAAATATTTTTAAATGGTTTTCTAATTCGTAAATTTTGACTGTTCTTTTAACTTTGCACGAATCTCAAAGCTCAAATAATTCTGCCCCGTGCTAAGCTCGAATCTCAAAGTAGCTGAGACTAAATCTCAAACCGAAAAGTACTGTCTCACCGTGGAGCGGTGCTGTAAAAAACGGCCATTAAGGCCTATTAGTCGTTGGCGGTGATCAAACCGTTATGAGTTTTTTCGACTAATTAACCGATTATTTTTTATTATAGCCGATTGTTTCTGATTATTCCCGATTAATCCCTTGACGGTACCTTGTCCGTTCGACGACCGCATTGTTGGGGTTTACGCGGTGCTAACCGGAAACCCGTTTAGGCTTAAGGTGCTGAATGACCGTAGAACAAAAATTTCTACAGCCAACTTAAGCTCAGGATTAAACGGGGTATGTCAGGAAACTTTCCAAGGCGGTCCACCTTCAGTATTCCTTTGGCATCAAAACCCAATTTAATCCTTTTACAGATCTACTCCATGATTGATTTCTAAAACTTTAATCTACTTACCAATTAAATAGATTAATATAACATATTTATACCTTGTTTCCAAATCACAGTTGGAATGCAGACCGAGCGAGTACAGCCTCACCAGGGAAGGAATCGACTCGGAACGGAGCATTAGACGTCTGATGCCTCTATCGGTTATCCACCAGGACTAACCGGAGAGCGGTTTATTTCTTCTGCCAGAAATACCGTAAACCGCGAAATTCTGCAAAAACACTATTCACGGGGAAAAGACGAAAACCCGTAAACACGAATTTTCGGTTGCTCAGTTTCATCAATATGCAGAACTGACATACCGCTAAATTCGGTAAAACACTATTCATCGATCCCGTAAATATTCTCCACAACAACCCGCAAGATTATACGTCAACTACGTATAACTTTTTTTTCTCAATCGAAACACTATTTGGGAGAGAAACCGAGAAAGAGAGAAAATACCGATTCGATTCTGCACGAAACGATACAAGTGAATTAGTGAATTTCTCTCTACATGCACCCCTCTATTTATAGGCTTTTGAGGAGGTTCGCAAAAGACCGAAATACCCCTCAACTTATGCCTATTTACAAGATATGCCATTGAATGGATAAGGATGACATGTCATGTGGATAAGATCGATGACGTGTCATCTGGATAGGATCGATGACATGTCATGCGGATAAGCACGAATTTGAAAAGACCCGAATGCCCTCGGCCCGAACACAAATAATGTTTGTATAATTATTCTGAACAATTATATATATTTTTCTGCGGTTGTTTGTTTCGGTATCGATGACGTGTCATCTGGATAGGATCGATGACATGTCATGCGGATAAGACGAATCTGAAAAGACCCGAATGCCCTCGGCCCGAATACAAATAATATTCGTATAATTATTCTGAACAATTATATATATTTTTCTTGCGGTTGTTGTTTTGGTAATTTATACAATGTGTCATGCACATTTATAAATTAACCGGTTAACTTTTATACAACGTGTCACACACGTTTATAAATTAACCAATATTTTTGCTTGTTATTTTTACATAACATTTATAATTTAATTATAACACGTATAATTAATTATAACCATCTTACTATTGATCATAACCAATTTATAATCAATCACAATAAGATTATCTGATTAATTCCTATATGGTGTGACCCAATAGGATCTGTGTTATGTTGGTAAATAGAGTTAAAACTGTTTTAACTTCTATAATCATGGGTGGCATCTGGAAACACATCATGACCATCCAATTACACAGATGATGCTGTACAGTACAATATCACGATCCAGTAAACAATTTACTTGTGTCTGTTCTTCTGTCTCATAGCTATCAGATTAGTTTCAAGGTAGATGTGTGTCATCCTTGCTAACTGAATCTTTTCTTGATCTTGAGCAGATTATCAAATATAATTACTCTTGTAATTATACCGCTAGCAGATAATCTTACTCTATCAAGGGGCCCAGTGATGCCATAGCTCGTATAGAGATACGAGGGACAAATAGTATTTTTGGTAAACTATCACTTCCTCAGCTAAGCTATACATATGGAAAAGCTACCGTTATGACTGCTTTTTACGGACAGCGGTAGATAACAATCACACATACATATTTCTCAGTGGGAATGATAAATACCTCATACTGTAGAACGTGACACTGAATGAAAACATAAATGACACGAACACAATTCTATTTAATGTTTCATTCGGGGTCTGTCAAATACCATGTTCCTAGAACATGTATCTATGTGATTAAAATGACATCTCGTGTCAGGTGGTTTGTAAAACTTAACCATCTTTTAATCCACATACTAACCTTATCGCGGAAATTAGTGTTCCTGCTAATTACCTTGATCAGTGACTTTTTAAGAGTATATATTATCTATATTATGGAGTTTCACAATTTCAGTCATGAACTCGAAATGATCCATAAATTCAATAATACTCAAGGCAACAAAATGATATTAATCATCCAATTCATGAACAAAGCTTTGTGATAAATTATCGTATTATTGACTTCTAGATTATTACACTAACACGCATACCGTTATTTACAACACTGTTGTGGAGTACTGGAGAGGATACTGATCCACTCTCAAAAGCAATGTTGTAAAAAATGTCCGTTTAAGCCGATTAGCCGTTGGCGGTGATCAAACCGTCATAGATTTTTTTGGCTAATCAACTGATTATCCCTGATTATGACTGATTGTTTCTGATTAGTCGCTTGGCGGTACCATGTCTGTCCAACGACCGCATACCATTATTTACAACACTGCTCAAAAGTACTAGAAAAAAAATTATGACTTGTAACTTGTATTTTTTAGCAGAAAATATTTAAATTTTAAAACTTAAGAAATACATGCAATTCTTATATACAATTATACATATATTATCGAACATTATATTTAGTATATTTACTGTTGTTCCAAACAGCTAATTGAAAGGGTCTAATTTAATTTTAGCTGTAATTTATAGACAGGCGTTAAAATATCACACAAAACAACAATGCAAAGTTAAATATGAATAAAATACTAGAATATCATATAACAACTAGTGCATTGGATATTTGGATTCAAATAATTTAAAAATGCTGATATTCGCGGCAATTTACTATTGTAATTCCTTATACAGTAAATTCCCTTGGAGACATTTTGATCTTTTACACTAGTTCTTACTTCTTTTTTAAATTATCTTTTTAATCTTGATTTTATGAATTTTTATCTTTATTTTCAAAATTTAAACAGTCCATCCAAACGGTCAAATATGATCTCCATATAAAAATGTATCTGAAAACATTTTACATTTTTTTTACAATTTTTTTAAATATGTAGAAAATCACTGCTTTCGGATGGTCCAAAATATTTTAGATAAGTAATTTTTCACCTATCTATAAAAATATTAACAAATTTTAAAAAATATAAAATTTATTCTCCAAGTATATTTCAAATGGATATTATATTTGACTATTCATATTATAAATCATGGTGACAATCGATCCATGATATGCATCAGTGTTGTAAAATACGTCCGTTTAGGCCGATTAATTGTCCGATTAGTCGTTTGACGGTGATCAAATCGTCATAGATTTTTTCCAACTAATTGACCGATTATTTCCGATTAATCTCTTAGCGGTACCCTATCCGTCCGACGACCGCATACCGTTATTTACAACGCTGATATGCATAGCCTCACATTTATCCAGTGTTGTAAAAAATGTCTGTTTAGGCCGATTAATCGGTTGATTAGTCGTTAGCGGTGACCAAACCATTACAAATTTTCTCGACTTATTAGTCGATTATTTTCGATTATTTCCAATTAATTGCTTAAACACCCTGTTCATCCAACGACCGCATACTGTCGTTTACAACACTGCTTTTATCATACCTTCAACAGAGACAGATTAAAAAAAAGAGAGAAAGATACTTTCATTTGTTTTTGACAAAACAGGTGACACTCAACATTAAGCAGGATTCATGATGGCTTACGTTATGCGCCATGCACGACATTGACCTTTAAAAAAAGAGGGTATATTTTTGCAATTTGCAGAAAGGTTGCACGCTCTTGCTCTCTGGCTATTTTCATCAATGGCCTCATGCCAATTGGAGACCAGCAAAGAAGAAAGTTCAATCAAACCAAAAAAAAAAAAAGAGAGAGAGAAAACTTTTGTTGCCGAACAATGGGAAGTGGCCGAAAAGGTATTTTAACGACTTTTTATTTATCTGTAATTAAACAACAGATAATGTTAGGGATAAAGGTATTTTAACAGCAGATAAGGTATTTTAACGACTTTTTATTTAGATAAATATTATAAACTTCGGTATTTATAGCAAAAACTAATAAGTTTTGTAGATATATAATAAGAACCGAGTTGAGGCGAGTTCGGTAGTAGACAAGGTTGGCGGGGTCGAGACGGCAAGTTGATGAATCGACAGACAAAGCGAAGAATCAAAACCGATAACGGAGGGAGGAGAAGAGAAGGAAAACCAATCTTTTATTTTTGGAAGAGAAAGAAAGTTGTAGAAGTTGGTAAAAATAAAATTTGGAGAAAAGAAAAGTAGAAAAAAAAATTAAGAGAAGAGCAATGATGTACCAATATTTTGCTGACAGAGAGACCCGGTTGGTTGTGTTACATGGGTTATAAACCGGGACCGTCTGATTCGAATTCGTGATAATCTATCCGAAGTGGAGTGCACACATTCCAAGAGATGAATTCGAATCACAAAGCAATCTCGAACGACGAATTCTAATGAAATGGTCTCGATCCAAAATTAAAAGATTGAGTTACTTTAGGGGATCAGGACCCCAGATTAAGGGGGCAACAATGAAATTGTGAAAAATAAAATGAAATAAAAGCAGTGTCACGATTTATTCTTTAAAAAAAAAATACAAAATGGGTAAATATTTTGTTTAAACCGTCCAATAAGATTTGATATTTTTTTTAAACATGCTACATATTTTTGTTATTTTGTTAGTAAAGGATAAAATAAATAAATTTGTTAATTTTTATATTTAGAAGGATAAATATGATATTATGAATTTACAGGGGTAAATACATAATTTCCAAATGTTTTAGAGGGTACAGATGAAATTACCTCAAAACAAAAGTACATTTCCTACTTTTGACTTGTTGGACATTTGGAGGTCAAAATAATTAAAAGAATAAAAGGGGTCTAAGACGAAAACAAGGAAAAAATAAAACTCTTTAACAAAATATTCTCTATTCTTTTTCTGAAAACAGTAACAACCCGTGATAAATATTGTCAGGACCGTAATGATTTCAACCAGAAAAGAGCTCTGCCTCTCTGTGTGCAGGAGCCAGGAACCAGGAACGACAATTCAAATTTAAGTGCCATGCTGACATGGCGGAGAGAGAATGGCTGATGGGACCGGTTACCTCTGATAGGACCTCGCACGCTCGACCGGGTCCCACAAGAGAAGACAGCTGGAACAAGTATCTCTCCATTCACATCAAAAAAAAAAAAGTATCTCTCCATTACTGTAAAAGATTCCCTTCACTTTACGGTTTAAGATTAACTCCCAGACGCTTTGCGATTAGGGTTAAAGCCGGAGCAGTATTATTGGGTTTTGAGATTCGTGCTAAGTTAAAAATAACGGTCCAGATTCAATAATTGTAAAAGATTCCCTATTACAGTACCGGGGAGGATGTGAATTCAGACAAGCAGCAGAACTGCAGAAGGCAGGCAGTACATTACAGGATTAGTCCGATCTTATGTGAAATCAATTTGTTGTTTGTTGTGTGGTGAGTTGAAAGATATTAACAGAGCTTAGTTGGCTTCATAATAGAGTTAAAGTGAAAACGTACATAGCTGATGGCCTGATGTGCTGCACTAAGCTAATACAACTCTGTCAGTATCATGCTAACCAAGTAATCGACGTCATCCATACGAAGCCAAACTTTTGAACTTTTGACTCTTTGGTTTTCAAATCATCTGTTACTGTAACATTCTATTCTATTCATACTCGATTGACTTGGATTGGATAACTTTCTCGCAATCAATCGAGTACGAATTTCAATCAAATATTATAAATAATGGTATACACCCGTGGGGAACAAATAAGATATTGTCAAACAATAAGGTCTGTTTGGATGTCACAGTATTACATGAAATGAAATTTGATGGGATGCAACTCACTTTTGAAAAATTAAGAATTCACATGTGTAGATATGCACATGATTAATTATGGAAATGTGTTGAATTTAGTATTTGGTTGTACCGTGAGATTAATAATAGAAAATTCTATTTTTCTTTCAAAAAAGTATTTGATATTATACAATTTTCTTTATTAATATATTATCAATAATGTAATTTAATAAATATATTAAATAATAACATAATATTTCTTTTAATTATTAATTTATAAAATATAAACATTTTTTATAGTTAAATAAGAAGTATATGATTAGATAAACGTGAGGAAAGAGAGAGAGGCGAGAGAATTTATCAGCGTAGGAAAGAAAAAAATTGAGTCTGACTGAATAAAAATGTTCCTACGAATTTACACGCTCCGAAAAGATTTTGGGAAGATATGGTAGGAATAGATGGGGAGAAAACTAAGCTACCGAACGGGTTACGAAAATAAAATCGAACCCAGCCCAAATCCCATATGTTTTTGCACATCCGAACATGCCCTAATCAATTTGTGATCGATTAATCGGAATTACACATATAATTAATCATTTTTATTAATAATATGTATAAATATTCATAATTTATTCAACTTATCAAATAAAATTAATTTAATTTAATTCTATTATTATAACACGATACTATACTTATTTCTTTTTAACAACACATAAGCACTTTACAAGTGCAAGTAGTACGTTTATTTAATAAAAAATTTGAGAATTAAACTTTTTAAATACTAATAATATATCATTTGAAAAAAAAGTAAAGTATTTCAACATAAAAACCTTAATTTATGATAACAACTTAATTTCATATATGAACATGCCATACTAATTGAAAAGGTTACATAAGTAAGAAAAGTATATGATATAATAGAAGAATTAATCAATTTCAAAGTAAGTAAGAAAAAAAAAACATATAGAAAAAATATTGGCTATATATTCAAGTACAAATAAAACTACAATACATGATTTATAAAACTTATTACCACACATAATCACAGGAAAAAAGAATGTAAAAATAAATATTTACCGGAATTAACGGAAATAAACAGGTAAACAAAAATAAACGAAATAATCAATCGATTAATTGGAAAAATCCGCAAACAAATCTTCAATTAGTGTATTCATAACAATTTAGTCACCGTTAATAATTGAACAAGTATTTAAACGAATGTTAAGACACTTTCTTACAACATTGATTTCAATACTATTTTTCTTCTATGTTGTTTGTCAATGTGTTGCAATGATTTAATTTGGATGGAGCAAGAATAACACTATTATTTTGAGCAATTCGATGTTTGGATAGAGCAAGAATATCACTAACTCACTATATTTTGTTTGTCTTATATGGGTTAACTCACTATTATGCTAATCCAACCAAAAATTACATTATATACTATTCTTGCTCTATTCCTTGTTTCATCTAAACGTACCCATCAAGTCAAGTCGGATCTAGCTTGATTTGGAAACTAATCGAGCTATTAAATTAATTCAGATTAATTAAATTTGAATCGAGCTCGACCTCTAATCTAGCATTATTATTAATTTTTTGGTATTTTATTTTTTGTTCATTTTCGTATGATCTCAAGAAAAGCCATAGTGAAAATTTACCTGTACTATTGTTTTAATTGTAGGGTTAAAAAAATCATTATTTTGAGTTATAATTATGTCTAACATCCTTATTTTTATTTTTAAAAATCAAATAATTGAACTGAAACTATTCAATATAATGTCCATATTAAATGTACTTCAAGACTAAATTTTATTTTTTTTGGGATTTTTATTATCTTTTTTAGTTATGTTCAAAATTACTATTTTTGTACCTATATAAAAAAGTTATACAAAATTAAAAAAAACATATATATAATTTGATCTCCAAGTAAATTTCAATAATTATGTTAAACAGTTAGAATCGATTGTTTTAACTTTAAAATTAGAGATAAAAATATGAAGCATAATTGACACGAAAACAATAAGACATTTTAATTTAAGTCGTGCCAAATAACAAACGTAAGTCGGGCAACTTCATAAACAAATTATCTAGCGCTGAACTAGTTGCTGCTATTTGAATGTGCCACATGACACTATAACTTTTTTTTAGTAAAGATTGGAGGTTAAATCATCAAATTTTTTTTAATATCCACAAGAGATTTTTTCGTTCGAGCTTCAAACCTACAATCAAATTCAGTGAGACAATCTGCAAATTTCTTTTTATCTACTAGGGAGGAAAAAAACTATCGACCCCATTGTATGGATTCAGCAGAAGCAAACGGATCGGATACATATCAGATAGTGGTAAAACAATATATGTATCTGCTTTTAATTTTTTGGATGCAGATACGGATCAGATATTAGACAAATACAGATACACCTCAGATATTAAATAGATACGAATCAGATATCCGTAAATATATACATAAATTTGTTCATAACATATATTATCTTACAAATAATAAAATTTTAAAGCCATATTCATATCCGTATCTTTAAAATACAGACTGATAATATGTGATCCGTCTGCACCCTTAATTCAGCACCAAAGATATGAGTACCTAAAAACTTTAAAGATTTAGCAAATATGAACTGAATTGTGAGAAATAATGTATCCTCTTAGGGCCATTTTAATGATGGAAGAGGCTTAAGCATTTAAACCCGGAGCAAATAGAAGCCCATTATTCGCGCCATTCTGATGATTTAAATTCTAATTAACTCCTATACCTTATAATGCGATGGAAAGGCCCGAAATAATAATTTTAGCTCATTTTTAATAAGACATACTGCACTGGAAACTGGAAAGGATGACAAAATAACTTCCATTTGAGTAGGAACGGAACTACAAAAGATCGAGGATCGCTCCCTATTCCTGTATGACCGTTCGATCCTTCCTTCTAAGGCCAGAGGATCAATGCTATTTGGGTTCAAGGCTCCGGTTCCTCTCCAATTATGTCGTATATAATTGTATTATAGTTTGATGCAGATCCTAAAAAGCCCAATGCTATTTGGTCCAGCATTTGATCTGATGGGATATATACGAGGGGACTAAAAGTAATCTATTTCCCAAAAACAATTATATTTTGCATGTGAAATCATTTATAATAAAGCAGTAATTTCCGAAAAATAGTAATATACTTCCCAAAAACAGCGGTATCAGGCACTCGTGGAATTTGTATTTTGCATGCTAAATTATTTAACTGGAATTATTTCCGAAAAAAGTAATAAATTTTATAATAAATTTAATATTAACAATGATAATTTATTAAGAAAAACTTATATTTTCTTTTTCAAAACTACAAAAATTTAAATAATAAAAAGAATATAATTAACTGTAGGAGCGAAGTCTGACTTTCAAACTATAGAGATCAAACGTAAATGAGAATTTTATGCTAAGTATGGAGATCAATTTTAAATTATCCATAGTATTTTATAATAAACTATATAGAAAGTCGTGTATAATTATAATTTTTTTTAATATAAATGGGTCAATTGACACCATTCTTTATTAATAGCTCCGCCTCTGATTAACTAATGAAACCTATACATATACAGATACAAACTCTCTTATATGAGAAGAGAGAATTGAGAATTAACATTTGGTCTAGTGACAAAGGCAATCCTCTCCATGTAAGATTGTAAGAAGTCACGGGTTCAAATTCGAATGAAGAAAAATCCTTAGTGGCTTGAGTTCCAACCATTACATCCAACAAAAGTGAGAAGATGGTGGTTGCAACCCTAATACAACACTCTTATTGAAGGTCTTTGCATCACTCTAGTAATGTCTCTAGATGACAATGGAAGATGGTAGTTGCAACTCTTATACAACACTCCAAGTTAGGGTCATTGCAGCACTATAATAGTGTCATAAAATGAAAAAAGAAGATGATTGTTAAAACCCCAATACAACATTCTAATTGTAATATTCCGTCACGACGAATGGTTTATTTCATTTTGTAAATGCTTCTCACATATGAGTATGTTCAAACATCAATAAGATTCCGTTATGACTAACAAGTCTGTCTACAATCTTAAAACTATTTTATACCACTAGTTTAAAGTCGAAATAATATTTTATGGTCACTTTATGTATAATGTCATTGATTAGAATCTCTCAAACAAATTGAGAATAAAATAGTACTATAACAATTTAATCAAGAATGATATTGGGTTGAATTTTTTTTTAGATTTTAATTACTTTCATTTAGTTTTGTTGATAAGAAAATTCATGTTGCTTCACTTTTATACATAGATGCTTTATATTTATTATCCATTCAAGCAACTATAATTTATTAGTCAATATATAAGATTTTAAAGAAAACTGATACTGTCCTATTTATAATAGAATATAATTTACCACTAAGATCCAGATTAATATATGGTAAAATAATATAATTGACAGTAAAATTTTCCACAAATTAAATACTTAAACAAATTTTAAAAGGTGCTTACATTTCCTTTTATAAATCACTATCTAATTTATTTAACAAATTAAAATAGTTCTATATATAACAATGCAAATCTTTTGCATCAACGAAATTAATTAATTGTATTAAAAGGATTCCTTTAATAATATAAATTATTTTCTTAAATTTCTTTCCTTAAAAGTTGGACTTTCCTCCATTGTTTTCCCGCCTACGTGACCTAGTCCTCTTCGCCAGCTAACAGCCCAATGTCAAATTCACCCCTCTCTATAATGGATCGAAGAGGGGGCTGTCCAATGGCCATCGGACCACTTTTGTGTTCGATGGGTTCTCTCACCGTCAGATCTGCTTTAGGATTCGTGTGTACGAATTTTAAAGTAGACGCAAAATTGTGGGCGCGAATCCTAAAGCAGATCCGACGGTGAAGAGAATCCATCAAACACAAAAGTAGTCCGATGGGCATCGGACGCCTCCCTCTCCCTTCTATAATAACCCCTTCCTTCCCTCTTGCATGGTAATCCTAGCAACCTCTCACCCGTCCTCTCTCTCCTCCTCCTTCTCTATCTAGAACCCAAGAAGTCGTAAGGACAGCCATCACTGTGGCATGCCGTGCGCTGCTCCCCTCTACACCAGCCACCGCCAAAGCAGTCAACCACTCGGCAGCCACCACAACCCATGCGTCTTATCTTTTTCTCATATGTTCCTGGCTTCAAAGGTACACCCAAATCAAAAGTTAGTTATTTGACTATTGTACGATGATTATCTGTTTAGATGGATTTATTAAATAAATAAAAAAAAATCAGTAGTAAATAGTTAGTTAATAACATCATATGTTAACGTTTCTTCTGTTATTCATGTTTTTGTCTATTGAACGTATCTTCACTTCACTATCCTCTTAATATTATTATACTTTTTAAATAATATCAAACATTATGTTCATTTTTGTTTCACAGTTTATAAATATCTTAGTTCACAATTATTTTATCTTTATACTTTAACCGTTATTCATTGACTTTTAATTATTTGTTCAAATAACTATATTAACTTTTACTAAGTACTCTTAACTAATTTTAACATTAAGGATATATAAATAAAATGGCAATTTCTAAATAGCTATATTTTAAAGAACTGGGTTAAAGAAAGTTATGATGCATATTATATATAGTATTTCTTCCGGAGACGTTGCAAACTACGTACCTTTGATTTTATTGTTCAAGTCTTCGTTTGCTCTTTTTTTTCTTAATCTCTGATTCTTAAATGGATTTCAAGTACGTTGTAAATGACAAAAATGTATCAAGTATTATAGACAAGTGTTGTTAAATGATGTTAACTAGAGTTATGTTTACGTAATTTATATTGAAATTTCGAAATGTTAGAAGAGTGGAAGAACGAATAGGAATCTACTACAATAACAGATGCGGGTTTCCTAGACTTTATAAAACTATTTTACTTTTTTTATTGTCATTCAATTGTTTATTATTATTGCATTAGTTGGATTTATGCATGTTGTTGTCGAACCATTCGTATGACTTGAGTAGACACAAATAACTTGCATGAAATGATAGGATTCATATATTGACTAATGGACTTGCATGAACTGTGTGATTGAATAAATGAGTTTTTGAAAAAGAATGAATATGGTAATTGAACAGGGGCCGATATGCTTGCATATTGGGATGTATACATTGGGTTTAGTTTCGACTGGACCCCTCGTTAATGTGACTGTAGGCGAAAGCGGTCCTGTCACGAATGTGATTGTAGGCTGACGCGGTTCATTCACGGATGTGATCGTAGGCGCAAGCGATCCTTTCACGGACGTGATTGTAGGCGAAAGCGGTCCTATCACGCTAAGACCTAGCGGCATATGAATTCACCGTCTAGTGAGGCAAACGAACAAGATTAACAGATTTTTCTTTAAATAAATGAAAGTAAATGAATGAAGTAAGTAACAATAGGATATGCACTGCATTGAAAGAAGCATACACATTTTATTTATGTATTTCCATATTTATGAATATAAGTAAATGTTTTATAAGCTCTAGGCTGGAACTAAATCCCGCACTAAGAAAATGTTCGATCTCTCACCCGTTCTGCTTTTATGTGGGTTCCAGGTAATGAAGCGGAAGGATTCGAGCAAAGACAAGAGTGAGACTAAGCGGGAAGGCTTATGATTGATAAATTGCCACATGTTGTTTGGTTTCGTTTCCATGATTCAATAATTGATACAGGCATGGCAGTGTGGTGTTGCTAGCCATGTCGGTCATGATCGTTTGTTTAACTCTTTTGCTTATGAAATAAATGTGGCTTTATTTATATTTTTATTGATAATGTATGTGATGTGCACACGCCTTATGTAGAAATACGTGACGGGTTGTTTCGGGGTGTGACAAGAGAAGTGGGTAGTTGTCTCGGGGTGTGAAATAAATGTGGCTTTATTTATATTTTTATTAAATGTCTTTGTAACACACTAATAGTGTCTCCACATGGCAAGAGAAGTGTGTAGTTGCAACTTGAATACAACAATCCAATTGAAGGTCTTTGCAGCACTCTAATAGTGTCTCCATATGACAAGAGAAAATGGTAGTGATATCTCGCAAACTTATCAATATTCTGACCAAACTTTGTAGCAAAACCTGTGCCTAAAACTATCAAATCGTGTCTATTTCATTGAATATCTACAGAATTGTGGTACTGCTGTGTATTTGTTCTTACTTTGCAAGAATCGGGCGAATTCGAGAAAGAATCTAGAATTGAGAAGTCTGTACACGGTCCGTGTACCATCTCATGCGGACCGTACAACCCTCGACTTGACTGCTGACATGACCACATACACGACCGCACCCGATCACAGAAGAGACACAGGCACACGGTCCATGTAGTATTTCACACAGACCGTGTCAAGCATTTTCGAAAACAAAATTGAATTTTGGAAATAAAGGCCAAAGGAAGGAATGTCGACAAAAACACTATATATGCGAGATCCTGAGCAACAGAGAAGGCATTCTGGATATTCTGGAGCTAAGGAACAATTCTAGGGTTTGTAATAGGACGGCTTGCTTGGAGACGAAGTTGAGAGGACGAAAATGCGAGTTTTGCGATGAATCTTCTTTGTTCTTCGAGTTTTGTCATGACTATTTCTTTTATCACTTGTTTTATTTGTTTTAGAATCATGCTAGAGTAGACTTTTTAGTTTCTAGGGTTACAATGTAATTGAATGTTTTTGTTTTACATGCTAATTATTGGATTTTTGTGTTGAAATTTGTGTTTGATTTTAATTGCTTAGTCTAAATTGTTTGATTTTGATCGGTTTACCACTAGATGCATGACCACATCTAGAAGGTAGTCTTGGCCCGGATAATCTCTCAACCAAACTAAGTACATGAGGTAGGATTAGTGATCCAGAAGGTGAAACCAAGTAGTAGCCGATAGGTGAACATTTCCCCACATCGACGGATAGAGGTTACCTTTAGTATACCAAACAAGTAACTAGGTAATTCAAACCAATATACGATAGTTGAGGTTTAGAACTCGATGAGGGTAGATATTGCAATTCCATACCAAGTTATTAAACCAACAAATGACAGTGGAGGTTCAGTAACATTAGGTCTAGTCAGTAGAATCCTACACAAAGGAACGACACAGAAAACAATAATTGTTGCGACCCTAATGCAACACCCCAATTGAAGGTCTTTGTAATACTCTAGTAGTGTCTTCAAATGACCACATAAGAGGGTAGTTGCGAACGTAATACAACACTCCAATTGAATGTCTTTGCAGGACACTAGTAGTTTCTCTATAAGGCAAAAGAAGAGGGTGGTTGCAACCCTAATACAACACTCCTATTGAAGGTCTTTGAAGCAGTCTAGTTGTGTCTATAGATGGTAACAGAAGAGGGCAATTACATTCCACTAGTAGTGTCTCTAGATGGCAAGGGAAAAGGTAGGTGCAACCTCTATACAACACCCCAACTGAAGGTCTTCGCAGCATTCTAATAGTGTAGTAAAATGGAGAGAGAAAATAGTACTTGCCAGGGATGTACAAAAATACTGTCGACCCACCCGACCTGACCCGTATTTTACCGGGTTGAGATGTTACTGGGTTGGGTCATGGGTTTGCTCTTAATAACCCGTTTATACCCAGACCCGACCTCAAATATTCTGGTATTTGCCGCTGGACATGCTCCCTTACAGGAACTGTAAATTTGTAATTTGTAAACATGTGCTTAACCGATTCTGATTGTTCTTTGCACAGTATGCATCTATTAACTATTTCCCATCCTCTCATAGCCAAATTATCCACCGTCAGGATTTTATTTTGTAACCTCCTTCTAGTTTGATCATGTGCTTAACCGATTCTGATTGAATCATGCCAAGTCTTTCATCAATGATACTTTTTCTTATTTTGTGGATTATTATTTTGTCAGGTTGAGGATTGAAATTTGATATTTTGATTTTGTCATAACTGCCTTGTACCGGTAAACTTTAGTACCAGTGCATAGCATCTCATTTTTTTTTCTGGGTAATAAAAGTATAGGGGAAATGATATCATATAATGATGTAAGATAATGTAAGCATACAACAAAACTTATAAAATCAAAAGACAACAAAAATTGCAGATTATAGTTTGCAGATAAACATGTGCTTAACCGATTCTGATTGTTCTTCTCGACAATATTTTTGTACACCTCTATCTATTAGACTATTATTGACTTACTGTGGAACCTCATTCTAGTTTGATCAATTTTTCTAATTACCCACTTTGGCAACTTAAAAGTTTGCATCATGTAGATTGGTAAAGCTGTCAATGTTCATCATGTATAGCTGAAAATTAATT
The DNA here is from genome assembly GCF_964058835.1 of Carex rostrata. Lineage (NCBI taxonomy): Eukaryota > Viridiplantae > Streptophyta > Magnoliopsida > Poales > Cyperaceae > Carex > Carex rostrata. The sequence continues at coordinate 2,686,785 of NC_135920.1, read as the reverse complement.
CTTTTAACTTGGATTATACTTTGATTTAATAACCCATTTAACCCGTCTAACTCGCATAGCCCGTAATAACTCGTATATAAAAAAAATAGATGGGTTGGGTTGGGTTATCGGTGGGTCAAGTAAAGAATTTTTTTAATCGGGTGTAATCGGGTTGGATTCAAAGTTTAATAAAATATCATCGACCCGTCCGTTGTACACCCCTAGTAGTTGCAACCCCAATACAACACTCCAATTGAAGGTCTTCGCATAACTCTAATAGTGTCTCCATAATGCAAGAGAAAATGGTAGTTGCAACCCTTATACAATGATCGGCGTAAAAGCGCAACGCAAGTTTCGGTACGCTTGGGAGCGTACCTTTTAAAACCGCGGTTACACCTTCCGATTAGGGTTGCAAGTGCACAACCCTATCGAGGAGTATAATCGGGTATCGATCCACAGGGACGGATTCTTTATCTAGATATTTACTTATCTCGACTAAAGACTAGAAGTGAGAAAAAGGGGTTTTGGTGTTTAATTTTCCTAAGGAATCAACTCAAGCAATCACACAATGATATAGAATAGTAAATGTGCAAGAAAAGGTATAAACTGTGTTTTGATTTGGGATAAAAGGTGTTTCAAGGGTTTCAGACTTCATCTCTGATTTGCCTCTAGTGGTACGGCCCTTACCAAGTTGGTACGGCCAGGCCGCACCAACCTGGTATGACCAAGCCGTATGGGGCTTGGTACGGGTAGGCCGCACCACTCTTGTAAGGGCCGTACTGGTTTACCAGAACAGAGCTTACAAGTTCGAGTTGATGCATTTCTTGCTGGTACCTCGTATTAAACTCTTGATAAAGGTTCAATTGACCATACCTAAGGTTCCTAAACCTCAACTCTCGTTTGTTGGTTCAAGATCTAAGTTTTGGATTCAATTCTTCACCTTCTAGGGTTTCTAAACCTCAACTCTCGTGTTTTGGTCCAGATCCTCTAGTTGATTGATTGGAGATCTAAGGTAACCTCTAATCTGTCGATTAGAGGAGAATTCAACCTTTCGGCTTCAATTCGATCAAGTCTACCTAAAGGGATTAGTTTGGTTGAGAGAAGGCAATGGTCACATGACCTTGTTAGGGTTGATCTACCACTATAGGCACACCACATGCAATCACAGAAACACAAAGCAATCAAGAAAAGCAAATTCACAATCAATTCAATCACAAGAGTTCATACAAGATCCAAATCAAGAAAAGTAACACAAATCAAGAAAATCCATCTACAAACCCTAGAAACGAAAGTCTACTACTCACAAGTCATGGATCTGTCCAGATATACAAGAAAAGAGATAGAGAAAGTCATGAAAGAACTAGATTGAAGATCGGGAATGGAGAAGGTGTAGATCCGTCGATTCTCGCCTCTTCCTCTTCCTTGATCTTCTCTTCTTGCTCCTTTGCTCTCTTTCTCTCTTTCACTGAGCTCTCAATCTGGAAAATGAAGTGGAATCCTCGAAAATGGAGAGATCCCTCGCTTTAAATAGCCTCTGCCAAGATTTGAATTCTGTCAGGCGGCATCTATGTACGGCCCGTACCAAGGTGGTACGGCCAGGCCGTACAAGATGGGAAAGAGGCTGGATCGGCTAAGTCTGGTAAGGGCCGTACCAAGTCTGGTAAGGGCCGTACCAAGTCTGGTAAGGGCCGTACCAAGTCTGGTAAGGGCCGTACCAAGTCTGGTAAGGGCCGTACCAAATCTGGTAAGGGCCGTACCAAGCCTGGTAAGGGTAGGCCGTACCAAGTCTGGTAAGGGCCGTACCAAGCCTGGTAAGGGCCGTACCAAGGTGGTACGGCCAGGCCGTACCAAGCCTGGTAAGGGTCGTACCAGGGAGTCCAAAAATGCCGTTTCTTCGTGTATTTTGCTCCAATCCTGCAGAAAACAAACAAACTCTCAGCAGTACCAAATTCTAAGGATATATCAATGAAATGCACATGATTTTGACAATTTAGAACGTGAATTTGGTACGAAATCAAGTCAAATATAGGCTAAATATGCGAGGTATCATACAACACTCCAATTGAAGGTCTTTGCATCACATGTATGGCTAGAATACCGCTTATAGTTTATGGTAATAAAATGTTTTATGCCATTGCCAACATAACACAGATCCTCCATATAGGTCACACAAATTGAACGAGAAACAAGAATGATATTTTATTTATATGATGTATATTGTTTCATATGACATGAAATAATATACATGTGATAGATAAATTTATGAGAAGTGTGCATATATATTATTTGGTATAATATGGTGCATATTATATAGTATAATATACATGACACACATATATAATAATGTGCAGAACATTGTTATAACATAAAGCAATTTTCTGAAAATTTATTTTCTTCTCTTCCTCTCCTTCCTAGCCGCCATCCCTCTTTCTCTCATATTATTGGTTTCTCTAATGAAGAATTATTAGAAGAACAAGAATGGTTATTAACTAGGTTCTAAGCTTAGATTAGATTAAGATCTCTAGCAAGGTCTTTCTAATCCTTGTTTAGTTCAAGGTGAACACTAGGAGGTCGTTTCGACAAACGAAGGTATCCAAGAGACCTACAAGAATATTCGACTTCTCTCTATTTACCAAATTGATATTTGGTAGAGGTATATCCAAATCACCTTTAGTAGATCGATTTGTGATGAATGAATGAGTAGATAATTATTTGTGCATATGAATTGTTTGAATAAAATTAACATAATAAAGTAGATTTGTAGATGCTTGTAAGAAGGTTAAATTTTTTGATTTTACCGCCTTGCAGCATCATGAAATTCTTCATCTATATGACAAGAGAAAATGGTAGTTGCAACACATACAACACTCCAATTAAAGGTCTTTATAGCACACTAGTGGTATCTCTAGATGGCAAGGGAATAGGGTAGGTACAACCCTTATACAACACTCCAATTGAAAGTCTTTGCAGCACTCTAATAGTGTAGTAAATGGAAAGATAAAATGGTACTTGCAACCCCAATACAACATTTCAATTGATGGTATTTGCAACACGCTAGTAGTGTCTCTAGATGGCAATAGTAGTTGGTAGTTGCGACCTTAATGCAATGCTCCAATTGATGGTCTTTGCAACACCATAGTAGTGTCTCAAAATGACAATATAAGAGGGTAGTTGCGACCGTAATATGACACTCCAATTGAATGTCTTTGCAGGACACTAGTAGTTTCTCCAGATGGCAAGAGAAGAGGGTGGTTGCATCCCAAATACAACACTCCTATTGAAGGTCTTTGCAGCACTCTCGTAGTGTCTCAAGATGACAACAGAAGAGGGTAGTTGCATTCCTAATACATCACTCCATTTGAAGGTCTTTGAAGTACATTAATACTTTCTCCATATGGCAAGGGAAATAAGTAGTTACAATGCTAGTACAAGTCTCCAATTTAAGGTCTTTCCTGCACTCTAGTAATGTATGCAGATGACAAGACAAGATAGTAGTTGCAACCCCAATACAATATTCCAATTGTAGGTCTTTGCAGCACACTTTTAGTGTCTCCAAATGACAAGAGAAAAGGGTGGCTACAACCCAAATACAACCCTCCAATTGAAGGTATTTTCACCACTCTAGTAGTGTCACACCTATTAAAGGTCTTTGTAGCACACTAGTAGTGTCTCTAGATTGCAAGGGAATAGGGTAGTTGCAACCCTTATACAACACTCCAATTGAAGTTATTTACTGCACTCTAATATTAATTCCTTAGAAAAAGGGATGATTATTATCTTTTACCTGCACCTGGACAGAAAGACCCTATAAAGCTAAGTGTCTCCATATGGCAAGAGAAAAAGGGTAGTTGCAACCCTTATACAACACTCCAATTGAAGGTTTTTGCATCATACTAGTTGTGTCTTTAGATGACAAGGGAATATGGTAGTTGCAACCCTTATACAACACTCCAATTGAAGGTATTTGCAGCACTCTAATAGTGCCGTAAAATGGAAAGAGAAAATGGTAGTTGCAATCCCGATACAACACTCTAATTGAAGGTAAATGCAACACTCTAATAGTATCTCCACATGGCAAGAGAAAAGATTAATTGCAACACTTATACAATAGTCCAATTGAAGGTCTTTGCAACACACTAGTAGTGTCTCTAGATGAGAAGGGAATATGATAGTTGCAACTCTTATAAAACACTACAATTGAAAGTTATTGTAGCACTCTAAAAGTGTCTCCACATGGCAAGAGAAATGGAGCTCTAGATGGCAACAAAAGAGTGTAGTTGCATTCCCAAACATAAGATGGCAACATAAGAGTGTTGTATCAGGGTTGTAAATGCCCTATTATCTTGTTATCTGTAGACACTACTAGCGTGCTCCAAACACATTCAATTGGAGTGTTGTTTTAGGGTTACAACTACAGTTTTCTCTTGCCATATAGATACATTATTAGAGTGCTTCAAACATCTTCAATTGGAGTGTTGTATTAAGGATGCAACAACCTCTTCTCTTGCCATATAGAGACACTACTAGAGTGCTCCAAACACCTTCAATGCAAGTGTTGTATTTGGATTGTAAATGCCCTGTTATCCGGCCATCTAGAGACACTACTACGGTGCACTAAAGACCTTAAATTGGAGTATTATATTAGGGTTGTAAATGCCCAATTATCTTGCCATATAAAGACACTACTAGAGTTCTCCAAACACCTTCAATTGGAGTGTTGTATTAGGGTTGTAAATGCCCAATTATCTTGCTATATAAAGACTACTAGAGTTCTCCAAACACCTTCAATTGGAGTGTTGTATTAGGGTTGTAAATGCCCCTATTATCTTACCATATAGCGACATTACTAGAGTGCTCCAAAATCTTCAATTGCAAAGTTGTATTAGGATTGTAAATGCCATATTATCTTGCCATCTGAAGACACTACTAGAGTGCTCCAAACACCTTCTATTAGAGTGTTGTATTAGGGTTGTAAATGACCTTTTATCTTGCCATATAGAGACACTACTAGAGTGCTCCCAACATCTTCAATTGGAGTATTGTATTAGGGTTGTAAATGCCATATTATCTTACCATCCGGAGACACTAATAGAGTGCTTCAAGCAACTTCAATTGGAGTGCTTTTTTAAGGTTACAACTACCCATTTATGTTGCCATCAGGAGGCACTACTAGAGTGTTGCAAAGACTTTCAATTGGAGTGTTGTATTAGGGTTGCAAACTACTATCTTCTCTTGCCATATAGAGACATTACTAGAGTGCTGCAAACACCTTCAATTGGACTGTTGTATTAGCGTTGTAAATGCCCTATTATCTTACCATATAGAGACACTACAAGAGTGCTCCAAACACCTTCAATTGGAGTAACAGTATTCGGGTTGTAAATGCCCTATTATCATGGCATATAGAGACACTACTAGGGTGCTCTAAACACCTTCAAATGGAGTGTTGTATTTGGGTGGCAAATACCCTATTATCTTGCCATATAGAGACACTACCAGAATGCTTTAAACACCTTCAATTGGAGTGTTGTATTTGGGTCGTAAATGCCCTATTATCTTGTCATTTGGAGTCAATACTAGAGTTCTCCAAACACCTTCAATTGGAGTGTTGTATTAGGGTGGTAAATGCCTTATTATCTTCCCATATAGAGATACTACAAGTATGCTCCAAACACCATCAATTGGAGTGTTGTATTAAGGTTGTAAAACTTCTATTATGTTGTCATCTGGAGACACTACTAGAATGCTCGAAACACCTTCAATTGGAGTGATGTATGAGGGTTGTAAATGCCCTATTATATTGTCATCTATAGACACTACTAGTGTGCGCTATATAGAGATATTATTAGAGTGCTGTCAACACCTTCAATTGGAGTGTTGTATTAGTGTTGTAAATACCCTATTATCTTACCATATAGAGACACTACAAGAGCGCTCCAAACACCTTCAATTGGAGTGTTGTATTAGGGTTGTAAATGCCCTATTATCTTGTCATCTGTAGACACTACTAGTGTGCGCCAAACACCTTACATTGGAGTGTTTTATTAGGGTTACAACTACCCTTTTATGTTGCCAAATCGACACAATACTAGAGTGCTGCAAAGACTTTCAATTTGAGTGTTGTATTAGGGTTACAACTACCCTTTTGTTTTGCCATATAGAGACATTATTAGAGTGCTCCAAACACCTTCAATTGGAGTGTTGTATTAGGGTTGCAACTACCCTCTTCTCTTGCCATATAGAGACACTATTAGAGTGCTCCAAACACCTTCAATTCAAGTGTTGTATTTGGGTTCTTAATGCTCTATTATCTTGCCATTTGGAGTCAAAACTAGAGTTCTCCAAACATCTTCAATTGGAGTGTTGTATTAGGGTGGTAAATGTCCTATTATCTTGCCATATAGAGACACTAATAGAGTTCTCCGAACACCATCCATTGGAGTATTGTATTAGGGTTGCGAAAGCCATATTATCTTGCCACATAGAGATCCTACTAGAGTGCTCCAAATACCTTCAATTGGGGTGTTGTATTAGGATTGTAAATACCCTATTATCTTGTCATATTGAGACACTACTAGAGTGCTCCAAACATCTTCGATTGGAACGTTGTATTAGGGTTGTACATGCCCTATTATCTTTCCATCTAAAGACACTACTAGAGTGCTCCAAACACCTTCTATTAGAGTATTGTATTAGGGTTGTAAATGGCCAATTATCTTGCCATATAGAGACACTACTAGAGTGCTCCCAACATCTTCAATTGGAGTGTTGTATTAGGGTTGTAAATGCCCTATTATCTTACCATATGGAGACACTAATAGAGTGCTTCAAGCACCTTCAATTGGAATGCTTTGTTAAGGTTACAACTACCCATTTAAGTTGCCATTAGGAGGCACTACTAGAGCGTTGCAAAGACTTTCAATTTGAGTGTTGTATTAGGGTTGCAACTACTATCTTCTCTTGCCGTATAGAGACATTACTAGAGTGCTGCAAATATCTTCAATTGGACTGTTGTATTAGCACTGTAAATGCCCTATTATCTTACCATATAGAGACACTACAAGAGTGCTCCAAACACCTTCAATTGGAGTGTAGTATCAGGGTTGTAAATGCCCTATTATCATGGCATATAGAGGCACTACTAGGGTGCTCTAAACACCTTCAAATGGAGTGTTGTATTTGGGTTGCAAATGCCCTATTATCTTGCCATATAGAGACACTACTAGAATGCTTTAAACACCTTCAATTGGAGTGTTGTATTTGGGTTGTAAATGCCTTATTATCTTGTCATTTGGAGTCAATACTAGAGTTCTCCAAACACCTTCAATTGGAGTGTTGTATTAGGTGGTAAATGCCCTATTATCTTCCCATATAGAGATACTACTAGCGTGCTCCATACACCATCAATTGGAGTGTTGTATTAAGATTGTAAAAGCCCTATTATGTTGCCATCTGGAGACACTACTAGATTGCTCGAAACACCTTCAATTGGAGTGATGTATTATGGTTGTAAATGCCCTATTATATTGTCATATGTAGACACTACTAGTGTGCCCCATATAGAGACATTAGTAGAGTGCTCTAAACACCTTCAATCGGAGGGTTGTATTAGCGTTGTAAATACCCTATTATCTTACCATATAGAGACACTACAAGAGTGCTCCAAACACCTTCAATTGGAGTGATGTATCAGGGTTGTAAATGCCCTATTATCTTGTCATCTGTAGAATACCTTCCATTGGAGTGTTTTATTAGTGTTACAACTACCCTTTTATTTTGCCAAATCGACACACTACTAGAGTGCTGCAAAGACTTTCAATTGGAGTGTTGTATTAGGGTTATAACTATCCTTTTGTCTTGCGACATAGAGACATTATTAGAGTGCTCCAAACACCTTCAATTGGAGTGATGTATCAGGGTTGTAAATGCTCTATTATCATGGCATATAGAGACACTAATATTGTTCTCCAAACACCATCCATTGGAGTGTTGTATTAGGGTTGTAAATGCCATATTATCTTGCCATATAGAGATACTACTAGAGTGCTCCAAATAACTTCAATTGGGGAGTTCTATTAAGGTTGTAAATACCCTATTATCTTGTTATATTGGGACACTACTAGGGTGCTCCAAACATATTCAATTGGAACGTTGTATTAGGGTTGTAAATGTCCTATTATCTTTCCATCTGAAGACACTACTAGAGTGCTCCAAACACCTTCTATTAGAGTGTTGTTTTAGGGTTGTAAATGACCTATTATCTTGCCATATAGAGACAGTACTAGAGTGCTCCCAACATCTTCAATTAGATTGTTGTATTAGGGTTGTAAATGCCTTATTATCTTACCATCTGGAGACACTACTAGAGTGCTTGAAGCACCTTCAAATGTAGTGTTTTTTTAAGGTTACAACTATCCATTTATGTGGCCATCAGGAGGCACAACTAGAGTGTCGCAAAGAATTTCAATTGGAGTGTTGTATTTGGGTTGCAACTACAATCTTCTCTTGCCATATAGAGACATTACTAGAGTGCTGCAAACACCTTCAATTGGACTGTTGTATTAGTGTTGTAAATGCCTTATTATGTTACTCTATAGAGACACTACAAGAGTGCTCCAACCACCTTTAATTGAAGTGTTGTATCAGGGTTGTAAATGCCCTATTATCATGGCATAAAGAGACACTACTAGGGTGCTCTAAACACCTTCAAATGGAGTATTGTATTTGGGTTGCAAATGCACTATTATCTTGCCATATAGAGACACTACTAGAATGCTTTAAACACCTTCCATTGGAGTGTTGTATTTGGGTTGTAAATGCCCTATTATCTTGCAATTTGGAGTCAATACTAGAGTTCTCCAAACACATTCAATTGGAGTGTTGTATTAGGGTTATAAATGCCCCATTATCTTGCCATATAAAGACACTACTAGAGTTCTCCAAACACCTTCAATTGGAGTGTTGTATTAGGGTTGTAAATGCCCAATTATCTTGCCATATAAAGACATTACTTGAGTTTTCCAAACACCTTCAATTGGAGTGTTGTATTAGGGTTGTAAATGCCCAATTATCTTGCCATCAGGAGACACTACTAGAGTGCTCGAAACACCTTCAATTGGAGTGATGTATTAGTGTTGTAAATGCCCTATTATCTTACCATATAGAGACACTACAAGGGTGCTCCAAACACCTTCAATTGGAGTAGCAGTATTAGGGTAGTAAATCCCCTATATCATGGCATATAGAGACACTACTAGGGTGCTCTAAACACCTTCAAATGGAGCGTTGTATTTGGGTGGCAAATACCCTATTATCTTGTCATATAGAGACACTACCAGAATGCTTTAAACACCTTCAATTGGAGTGTTGTATTTGGGTTGTAAATGCCCTATTATCTTGTCATTTGGAGTCAATACTAGAGTTCTCCAAACACCTTCAATTGGAGTGTTGTATTAGGGTGGTAAATGCCCTATTATCTTCCCATATAGAGATACTACAAGCATGCTCCAAACACCATCAATTGAAGTGTTGTATTAAGGTAGTAAAAGCCCTATTGTGTTGCCATCTGGAGACACTACTAGAATGCTCGAAACACCTTCAATTAGAGTGATGTATGAGGGTTGTAAATGCCCTATTATATTGTCATCTATAGACACTACTAGTGTGCTCCATATAGAGATATTATTAGAGTGCTGTCAACACCTTCAATTGGAGTGTTGTATTAGCGTTGTAAATGCCCTATTATCTTACCATATAGAGACAGTACAAGAGTGCTCCAAACACCTTCAATTGGAGTGATGTATTAGGGTTGTAAATGCCCTATTATCTTGTCATCTGTAGACACTACTAGTGTGCGCCAAACACCTTACATTGGAGTGTTTTATTAGGGTTACAACTACCCTTTTATGTTGCCAAATCGACACACTACTAGAGTGCTGCAAAGACTTTCAATTTGAGTGTTGTATTAAGGTTACAACTACTATCTTCTTTTGCCATATAGAGACATTACTAGAGTGCTGCAAACACCTTCAATTGGACTGTTGTATTAGCATTGTAAATGCCCTATTATCTTACCATATAGAGACACTACAAGAGTGCTCCAAACACCTTCAATTGGAGTGTTGTATCAGGGTTGTAAATGACCTATTATCATGGCATATAGACACTACTAGGGTGCTCTAAACACCTTCAAATGGAGTGTTATATTTGGGTTGCAAATGCCCTATTATCTTGCCATATAGAGACACTATTAGAATGCTTTAAACACCTTCGATTGGAGTGTTGTATTTGGGTTGTAAATGCCTTATTATCTTGTCATTTGGAGTCAATAGTAGAGTTCTCCAAACACCTTCAATTGGAGTGTTGTATTAGGTGGTAAATGCCCTATTATCTTCCCATATAGAGATACTACTAGCGTGCTCCAAACACCATCAATTGGAGTGTTGTATTAAGATTGTAAAAGCCCTATTATGTTGCCATCTGGAGACACTACTAGATTGCTCGAAACACCTTCAATTGGAGTGATGTATTATGGTTGTAAATGCCCTATTATATTGTCATATGTAGACACTACTAGTGTGCACCATATAGAGACATTAGTAGAGTGCTCTAAACACCTTCAATCGGAGTGTTGTATTAGCGTTGTAAATACCCTATTATCTTACCATATAGAGACACTACAAGAGTGCTCCAAACACCTTCAATTGGAGTGATGTATCAGGGTTGTAAATGCCCTATTATCTTGTCATCTGTAGAATACCTTCCATTGGAGTGTTTTATTAGTGTTACAACTACCCTTTTATTTTGCCAAATCGACACACTACTAGAGTGCTGCAAAGACTTTCAATTGGAGTGTTGTATTAGGGTTATAACTATCCTTTTGTCTTGCGACATAGAGACATTATTAGAGTGCTCCAAACACCTTCAATTGGAGTGATGTATCAGGGTTGTAAATGCTCTATTATCATGGCATATAGAGACACTAATATTGTTCTCCAAACACCATCCATTGGAGTGTTGTATTAGGGTTGTAAATGCCATATTATCTTGCCATATAGAGATACTACTAGAGTGCTCCAAATAACTTCAATTGGGGAGTTCTATTAAGGTTGTAAATACCCTATTATCTTGTTATATTGGGACACTACTAGGGTGCTCCAAACATATTCAATTGGAACGTTGTATTAGGGTTGTAAATGTCCTATTATCTTTCCATCTGAAGACACTACTAGAGTGCTCCAAACACCTTCTATTAGAGTGTTGTTTTAGGGTTGTAAATGGCCTATTATCTTGCCATATAGAGACACTACTAGAGTGCTCCCAACACCTTCAATTAGATTGTTGTATTAGGGTTGTAAATGCCCTATTATCTTACCATCTGGAGACACTACTAGAGTGCTTGAAGCACCTTCAAATGGAGTGTTTTTTTAAGGTTACAACTATCCATTTATGTGGCCATCAGGAGGCACAACTTGTCGCAAAGAATTTCAATTGGAGTGTTGTATTTGGGTTGCAACTACAATCTTCTCTTGCCATATAGAGACATTACTAGAGTGCTGCAAACACCTTCAATTGGACTGTTGTATTAGTGTTGTAAATGCCCTATTATCTTACCATATAGAGACACTACAAGAGTGCTCCAAACACATTCAATTGGAGTGTGGTATGAGGGTTGTAAATGCCCTATTATGATGTCATATAGAGACACTACTAGGGTGCTCTAAACACCTTCAAATGGAGTGTTGTATTTGGGTTGCAAATGCCCTATTATCTCGCCATATAGAGACACTACTAGAGTGGTTTAAACGCCATATAGAGACACTACTGCAAATTCCCTATTATCTTTGCAACACTCTAGAGTGTTCCAAACACCTTCTATTAGAGTGTTGTACTAGGGTTGTAAATGACCTATTATCTTGCCATATAAAGACACCAGTAGAGTGCTCCCAACATCTTCAATTGGAGTATTGTATTAGGGTTGTAAATGCCATATTATCTTACCATCCGAAGACACTAATAGAGTGCTTCAAGCAACTTCAATTGGAGTGTTTTTTTAAGGTTACAACTACCCATTTATGTTGCCATCAGGAGGCACTACTAGAGTGTTGCAAAGACTTTCAATTGGAGTGTTGTATTAGGGTTGCAACTACTATCTTCTCTTGCCATATAGAGACATTACTAGAGTGCTGCAGACACCTTCAATTGGACTGTTGTATTAGCTTTGTAAATGCCCTATTATCATACCATATGACATTAGTAGAGTGCTCCAAACACCTTCTATTGAAGTATTGTATTAGGGTTATAAATGCTCCATTATCTTGCCATATAAAGACACTACTAGAGTCCTCCAAACACCTTTAATTGGAGTGTTGTATTAGGGTTGTAAATGCCCAATTATCTTGCCATATAAAGACATTACTAGAATTCTCCAAACACCTTCAATTGGAGTGTTGTATTAGGGTTGTAAATCCCCCTATTATCTTGCCATATAGGGACATTACTAGAGTGCTCCAAATACTTTCAATTGGGGTGTTGTATTAGGGTTGTAAATGCCCTATTATCTTATTATATTGAGACACTACTAGAGTGCTCCAAACATCTTCAATTGGAACGTTGTATTAGGGTTGTAAATGCCCTTTTATTTTGTCATCTGAAGACACTACTAGAGTGCACCAAACACCTTCAATTGGAGTGTTGTATTAGAGTGGTAAATGTCCTATTATCTTGCCATATAGAGACACTAATAGAGTTCTCCAAACACCATCCATTGGAGTGTTGTATTAGGGTTGCAAATGCCATATTATATTGCCATATAGAGATACTACTAGTGTTCTCCAAATACCTTCAATTGGGGTGTTGTATTAGGGTTGTAAATGGCCTATTATCTTGCCATATAGAGACACTACTAGAGTGCTCCCAACATCTTCAATTGGATTGTTGTATTAGGGTTGTAAATGCCCTATTATCTTACCATCTGGAGACACTACTAGAGTGCTTCGAGCACCTTCAAATGGAGTGCTTTTTTAAGGTTACAACTACCCATTTATGTTGCCATCAGGAGGCACTACTAGAGTGTTGCAAAGACTTTCAATTGGAGTGTTGTATTTGGGTTGTAACTACTATCTTCTCTTGCCATATAGAGACATTACTAGAGTGCTGCAGACACCTTCAATTGGACTGTTGTATTAGCATTGTAAATGCCATATTATCATACCATATAGAGACATTACTAGAGTGCTCCAAACACCTTCTATTGAAGTGTTGTATTTGGGTTTTAAATGCCCTATTAGCTTGCCATATAGAGACACTACTAAAGTGCTGCAAACATTTTCAATTGGAGTGCTGTATTTGGATTGTAAATACCCTATTATCTTGCCATCTAGAGACATTATTGGAGTGCTCCAAACACTTTCAATTGGAGTGTTGTATTAGGGTTGTAAATGCCCTATTATCTTGATATCTAGATACAGTATTATAGTGCTTCAAACAACTTCAATTGGAGTGTTGTATTATGGTTGTAAGTGCTCTATTATCTTGTCATATGGAGACACTACGAGAGTGCTCCGAACACCTCCATTTGGAGTGTTGTATTAGGGTTGTAAATGTCCTATTATCGTGCTGCAAACACCATCAATTAGAGTGTTGTATTAGGGTTGTAAATGCCTTATTATCTTGCCACATAGGGACATAGTGTACTCCTAACACCTTCATTTGGAGTGTTGAATTAGGGTTATAAAAGCCCTTTTATCTTGCCATATGGAGACACTACTCGAGTGCTCCAAACACCTTCAATTGGAGTATTGTATTAGGTTTGTAAATGCTCTATTATCTTGCCATCTTGGGAAACTACTAGAGTGCTCTAAACACCTCTAATTGGAGTGTCGTATTCCGGTTGTAAATGCCCTATTATCTTGCCAGCTTTAGACACTAATAGAGTGCTCCTAACACCTTCAATTGGACTGTTGTATTTGGATTGTGCATGCCTTATTATCTTGCCGTATAAGGGCACTACCAGAGTGCTCCAAACACCTTCAATTGGAGTGTTGTATTAGGGTTGTATATACTCTATTTTCTTGCGATATGGAGACACTACTAGAGTGATCCAAACACCTTCAATTGATGTGTTGTATTAGGGTGGTAAATGCCCTATTATCTTTTAATATAGAGATACTACTATAGTGCTCCAAACACCTTCAAATGGAGTGTTGTATTTGGGTTACAAATGCCCTTTTATCTTGCCATATAGAGACACTACTAGAATGCTTTAAACACCTTCAATTGGAGTGTTGTATTTGGGTTGTAAATGCCCTATTATCTTGCCATTTGCAGTCAATACTAGAGTTCTCCAAACACCATCAATTGGAGTGTTGTATTAAGGATGTAAATGCCATATTATCTTGCCATCTGGAGACACTACTAGAGTGCACGAAACACCTCTAAACACCTTGAATTGGAGTGTTGTATTTGGGTTGTAAATGTCCTATTATCTTGCCATTTGGAGTCAATACTAGAGTTCTCCAAACACCTTGAATTGGAGTGTTGTATTAGGGTGGTAAATGCCCTATTATCTTCCCATATAATGATACTACTAGCATGCTTCAAACACCATCAATTGGAGGGTTGTATTATGGTTGTAAGTGCCGTATTATCTTGTCATATGGAGACACTACTAGAGTGCTCCGAACAACTCCATTTGGAGTGTTGTATTAGGGTTGTAAATGTCCTATTATCGTGCTGGAAACACCATCAATTGGAGTGTTGTATTAGGGTTGTAAATGTCTTATTATCTTGCCACATTGGGACATAGTGTACTCCTAACACCTTCATTTGGAGTGTTGTACTAGGGTTGTAAATGCCCTATTATCTTGCCATCTGGAGATACTACTAGAGTGCTCCAAACACCTTCAATTGAAGTGTTGTATTTGGGTTGTAAATGCCCTATTAGCTTGCCGTATAGAGATACTACTAGAGTGCTGCAAATATTTTCAATTGGAGTGTTGTATTTGTATTGTAAATACCCAATTATCTTGCCATCTAGTGACATTATTGGAGTGCTCCAAACACCTTCAATTGGAGTGTTGTATTAGGGTTGTAAATGCCCTATTATCTTGCCATCTAGAGACACTAGTAGAGTGCTTCAAACAACTTCAATTGGAGTGTTGTATTATGGTTGTAAGTGCCCTATTATCTTGTCATATGGAGACACTACTAGAGTGCTCCGTACACCTCCATTTGGAGTGTTGTATTAGGGTTGTAAATGTCCTATTATCGTGCTGCAAACACCATCAATTGGAGTGTTGTATTAGGGTTGTAAATTCCTTATTATCTTGTCACATAGGGACATAGTGTACTCCTAACACCTTCATTTGGAGTGTTGAATTAGGGTTATAAAAGCCCTTTTATCTTGCCATATGGAGACACTACTCGAGTGCTCCAAACACCTTCAATTGGAGTAATGTATTAGGTTTATAAATGCCCTATTATCTTTCCATCTTGGGAAACAACTAGAGTGCTCTAAACACCTTTAATTGGAGTGTCGTATTCCGGTTGTAAATGCCCTATTATCTTGCCAGTCGTAGACACTAATAAAGTGCTCCTAACACCTTCAATTGGACTGTTGTATTTGGGTTGTACATGCCTTATTATCTTGCCATATAAGGGCACTACCAGAGTGCTCCAAACACCTTCAATTGGAGTGTTGTATTAGGTTTGTATATACTCTATTTTCTTGCGATATGGAGACACTACTAGAGTGATCCAAACACCTTCAATTGATGTGTTGTATTAGGGTGGTAAATGCCCTATTATTTTGCAATATAGAGATACTACTAGAGTGCTCCAAACACCTTCAAATGGAGTGTTGTATGTGGGTTGCAAATGCCTTATTATCTTGCCATATAGAGATCTTGCCATTTGGAGTCAATACTAGAGTTCTCCAAACACCATCAATTGGAGTGTTGTATTAAGGTTGTAAATGCCCTATTATCTTGCCATCTGGAGACACTACTAGAGTTCTCAAAACACCTTCAAATGGAGTGATATATTAGGGTAGGAAATGCCCTATTATCTTGGCATATAGACATACTACTAGAGTGCACTAAACACCTTCAATTGGAGTGTTGTATTTGGGTTGTAAATGCCCTATTATCTTGTCATTTGGAGTCAATACTAGAGTTCTCCAAATACCTTCAATTGGAGTGTTGTATTAGGGTGGTAAATGCCCTATTATCTTCCCATATAATGATACTACCGGCGTGCTCCAAACACCATCAATTGGAGTGTTGTATTAAGGTTGTAAATGCCCTATTATCTTGCCATATGGAGACACTACTAGAGTGCTCGAAACACCTTCAATTGGAGTGATATATTAGTGTAGGAAATGCCCTATTATCTTGGCATATAGACACACTACTAGAGTGCTCTAAACACCATCAATTGGAGTGTTGTATTTGGGTTGTAAATGCCCTATTATCTTGTCATTTGGAGTCAATAGTAGAGTTCTCCAAACACCTTCAATTGGAGTGTTGTATTAGGGTGGTAAATGCCCTGTTATCTTCCCATATAATGATACTACTAGCGTGCTTCAAACACCATCAATTGGAGTGTTGTAGTAAGGTTGTAAATGCCCTGTTATCTTGCCATCTTGAGACACTACTAGAGTGTTCGAAACACCTTCAATTGGATTGATGTAGTAGGGTTGGAAATGCCCTGTTATCTTGGCATATAGAGACACTACTAGAGTGCTCTAAACACATTCAATTCGAGTGTTGTATTTGGGTTGTAAATGCCCTATTATCTTGCCATTTGGAGTCAATACTAGAGTTCTCCAAACACCTTCAATTGGAGTCTTGTATTAGAGTGATAAATGCCCTATTATCTTCCCATATAGAGATACTACCAGCGTGCTCCAAACACCATCAATTGGAGTGGTGTATTAGGGTTGGAAATGCCCTATTATCTTGCCATCTGAAGACACTACTAGAGTGCTCTTAACACCCTCAAATGGAGTGTTGTATTTGGGTTGCAAATTCCCTATTATCTTGCCATATATAGACATTACTAGGGTGCTGCAAACATTTTCAATTGGAGTGTTGTATTTGGATTGTAAATGTCATATTATCTAGCCATCTGGAGACACTACTAGAGTGCTGCAAATACCTTCAATTGGAGTGTTGTATTAGGGTTGGAAATGCACTTTTATCTTGCCATATAGAGACACTACAAGAGTGCACTAAACACCTTCAATTGGAGTGTTGTATTAGGGTTGCAAATGCCCTATTATCTTGCCATATAGAAACACTACTAGAGTGCTCTAAACACCTTCAATTGGAGTGTTGTATTAGGGTTCAAAATGTGCAATTATCTTGCCATATATTGACACGACTAGAGTTCTCCAAACACCATCAATTCGAGTGTTGTATTAGGGTTGTATGTTCCTTATTATCTTGCTATATAGGGACACTACTAGTGTGCTCCTAACACCTTCTTTTGGAGTGTTGTCTTATGGTTGTAAAAGCCCTTTTATCTTGCCATATGGAGACACTACTCGAGTGCTCCAAACACTTTCAATTGGAGTATTGTATTAGGTTTATAAATTGCTTTATTATCTTACCATCTGGGAAAAATACCAGAGTGCTCCAAACACCTCTAATTGGAGTGTCGTATTCGGGTTGTAAATGCCCTCTTATCTTGCCAGCTGGAGACACTAATAGAGTGCTCCAAACACCTTCAATTGGAGTGTTGTATTAGGGTTGTAAATGCTCTATTATCTTGCAATATGGAGACAGTACTAGAGTGATCCAAACACCTTCAATTGATGTGTTGTATTAGGGTGGTAAATGCCCTCTAATCTTGCAATATAGAGATACTACTAGAGTGCTCTAAACACCTTCAATTGGAGTGTTATATTTGTATTGTAAATGCCATTATATCTTGCCATCTCGAGACACTACTTTTGTTCCCCAAACACCTTCAATTGGAGTGTTGTACTAGGGTTGTAAATACCCTATTTTCTTGCCATCTGTAGACACTACTAGAGTTCTCCGAAAACCTTCAAATGGGGTGTTGTATTAGGGTTGCAAATGCTCTATTATCTTGCCATATAAAGACACTACTAGAGTGCGCCAAACACCTTCAATTGGAGTGTTGTTTTAGGGTTGTAAATGCCCTACTATCTTACCATCTAGAGACATTATTGGGGTGCTCCAAACACCTTCAATTGGAGTGTTGTATCAGGGTTGTAAATGCCCTATTATCTTGCCATCTAGAGACACTATTGGAGTGCTTCAAACAACTTTAATTGGAGTGTTGTATTTTGATTGTAAGTGCCCTATTACCTTGCCATCTGGAGACACTACTAAAGTGCTCCGAACACCTTCATTTGGAGTCTTGTATTAGGGTTGTAAATGTCCTATTATCTTGACATATAGAGACGCTACTAGAGTGCTGCAAACACTATCAATTGGAGTGTTGTATTAGGGTTGTAAATTATACTAAAATACACTAAATGACGCTAAATTACACTAATTATACTGAAATACGCTAAATTATACTTAAATATGCTAAATTATGCTCAATAAGGTCGATTTTGTGTCATATTTCATAAATTATAAAAAAAGAAAAAAAATCCAAAAAGAGTAAAAATTGGTATTCTACAAGTTCATTATATAACCAATTTACTGAGTTACTTAGATCGAAAAATAGAAATGAAAATCTTAATCGAAAACTTTGTCATAGTTTTTCGCCTTTCTTAGTGAAGATATCGTCTCTCTATGCGTAATTTTGCGTAATTTTACTTAATTTCAAGTAATTTAGCGTATTGTAATATAATAATGCTAATTATATATTATAATTAAGGTTTTCAATAGCACGCTATAGTGTTAGTATAGCATTTTTGGATCATAAAAACTATGGCGCTATCGACGTTATTTCACAATATAGCGGCGCTATATGGGCATAACGTTGTTTTCTTAGCAATTCTACTATGATGCGATAAACGCTATTTAAACATTTGATTATAATTATGCTAATTATACATCAAAAGAAGTAATCTAGCAAATATTTAAAAAATTGAATTTTTAATCTTAAAAAATAAATTAAAATTTCCAAACCGGTCATCTAGTGACCAGTTTCGAATTCTTTTTTTTTAGAACCGGTCACTAGATGGCCAATTTGGGCATTTTTAAAAAAGCCTAGAATTATTGTTTACAATTAATAATAATGTTGGCACAAGTAGTGTTCTCCATATGGCAATAAAAGAAGGTAGTTGCAACCCTAATACAACACTCTTATTGAAGTCTTTTGAAACATTATAGTAGTGTTACCATATAGAGAAACAAGAGGGTAGTTGCAACCCTAATGCAACACTCCAATTGAATGTCTTTGCAGCACTCTAATAGTGTCTCCACATGACAAGAAAAGAGGGTAGTTGCAACTCTAATACAACAGTCCAATTGAAGATTTTTGTAGCACCCTAGTAGTGTCTGCAGATTGCAAGAGAAGATGGTAGTTGTAACCCTAATACAACATCCCAATTGAAGGTCTTTGCAGCACACTAGTAGTGTCTCCAACATGGTAAGAGAAGCTGGTAGTTGCAACCCTAATCAACGCTCTAATTGAAGGATTTTGGAACACTATAATAGTGTCAACGTATAAAGAGAGAAGATGGTAGTTACAACCCTAACACAACACTCCAATTGAATGTCTTTGCAGTACTCTAATAGTGTTGTAAGATGGAAAGACAAGATGGTAGTTGCAAACCTATTTATTACAACATTCCAATTAAAGGTCTTTGCAACACTCTAGTAGTAGTAGTAGTAGTAGTAGTAGTAGCAGCAGCAGCAACAACGATCCAAACCATTAATCTTGTTCTTCATATTAATATGTCTCTGGAGACGAAATTTTATATTTTTTGGAAATTTTTTACTATTTTTTTAGATTTATTGAAAATCGTTGTTTTTTATGGTCCAGATTTGTCTGAAAACAATGATTTTCAATAAATCTAAAAAAATAGTAAAAAAATTCAAAAAAATGTAAAATTTGGTCTCCAAACACATATTAATGTGGAGAACAAGATGAATAGTTTGGATCGGTTATTTGAACTTTGAATCCAGTGATTATTAGTCCTATCTCTTATCTTTAAAACAAAAAGAAAATAAAGCGAAATATAGATCCATCGTTGTCTCCGGCTCATTTGCCTCTATGAATTATTATAATAATTTCTCGTATTTTGCCCCTAAAATAAAATATGTCTTGCAGAAAATTCTAATATTAAATTAAAGGGAAAATTTCCTGTATGCCCATTCAAACTCTTGAAATAGCCAATTTCCCCATGATATCACTATAATAGCCAATATCCCCATCAAAAAAATCATTTTCTTTCTTCCATCCCCATTTAACAATTTCATCTTCAATTTAATTATTTTAAATTTCGAATTGACCATTATACCCTTTAAAAATTAAATGGAGGTGTACATTAACCTTTTTACATGATTGAAAAGAAACTTTCTTTCTTTGAGACGCTTCATCTTCCTCTGTGATCGATGTTATTCCCGCCAAACTTTTCATCGCTCTTTCCTTCAATCGCGATTTTCTCCGCCCTCTCGGTTCTCTGTCGTTGGTCTCCTTTTTTCTCTAATACTCGGTAATAGATGTTCTTTTCATCGTTATTTCATCATCTCTTTCTTTTTCTGACTTTCCTTTTAAAATCATTGTCTCTTCATCCTATTAAAGTAAAAAAGTTTGAACCTTGTTAACAAATACTGAAGATACACGGTGTCGAAGGAACTGGTATGGGCTAGAAGGTTTACTGGTATGAAAAATAATCCGGTACAGGGCATTAAATGGTGAGACTGGCCCTTTTTTTATCATACTGGTATTTCAACGGAGTCAAATAGGAATGATGGTTTTTTTACAAGGAGACCCTTCATTTCTTCTCTGGTTCACATATCAGCTAGGAGGATAGGTGTTTTTTAATGTAGGTGTATTTAGGAATTCCAGTAACTTTGGTATTTAGGAAGTTCAGTAGCGTTGGTTTTTTAAATGTCATAATTTATGTTTTCTATTTATTTCCCTTTGAAAGATTATGTAATTGTAAAACTAGTTCTTGTTCATTTAATGAAATTTTCCCAAAGATCAACTATGCATTTTGAGAGCTCTAATTAAATTTTAACTTCTCATATTCCTTGTATTCTAAAATCAATTGTCTTTTCTCCTCAACAGTGTTTACTATGGCAACTGAAGATCCCTTCTCTTCTTTCATAATCCATCTCGAGCCTATGCCTCTGATTGAAGCTACAATCTCTACTCACAACCACGAAGAACAAATCGAGAATCCACCTACGATCAATGTAACCTGTGAGAAGATGAAAACAAGGAGAAAAAAGAAGAAGCATGTTGATGAAAGTTCAAAGTAAGTACTCAATGTTAACTGGAAGGCATTTCAAGTAATTGAAACACATTGTAATTTTTAACATCAGTTTTCTATACCTTAATTTGTATTTTTTTTTTGCAGCATGAATGCATCTCGTTATAAGATAATAGTGAAATATGGTGGATATTTTAAACAAATCAAGAATGGGACAAAACAAAAATATTATTCAGCAAAGCAGAGAACTATTTATTTGGATGAGACAAGCTATATTGTAGAAGAATTGTTAGAAGAAGTGAGTAAGTTCTATCTAGAGGATGACACTTCGAAGCTATCATTATTTTTTGTAGACAAGCGTGTAAGTTCTCAGTCATTTATTCAAATTGATGATGATAGTAGTTACAAATTGATGCTTTCAATGTATGAAGAGGAAGAGGTGAAAAAAGTGATAATATATGCGATTACAGAGAAGATTACAACTTTAGAAGATGGAGTAAGGATAGATGAAAGTGTTGGGGCTAATATGGATACTTGAGAAAATGAATACCGGTTGGAGGATTTTGAATATGGGTCTAACTACTGTCCCAGTGAGGATAGTTACCGTAGTCTAGATAGCGAGTATGAAGATGAAATTGATATCGAGTATGAGGGAGAGTTCTATTCACATGACAATGATGATCCTAAGATGGATGTAGGTGCACAATATCCACATGTCATAGTATTTAGAAGGGCTTTGAGTCACTATGCCATCACTCATGATTTCGAGTTTGACTTGGGTAAGAGTGAGCCAACACGAGTAACAGCAACTTGTGCAAACCGGGAGTGTAATTGGAGAATTCATGCAGCAGTGGCTGAAGATGGGGTAACTTTTTTTGTGAGAACCTTGCAAGAGAAGCATACATGTTGTGGGATTAATAGGAGCGACAACAAACATGCAAATAAAGCATGGATAGCTGATAAAATTGTAGATGATTTAAGAAAGGAGGGGGATGTCTCTGCAAAGGAATTGAAGCGAAGGATTGAAATGAATTTTGGTATGTCATTACCATACAATAGAGTTTGGAAAGCAAAAGAACTAGCAATAGAGGAGATATACGGTAAATGGAAGGATTCATTAGTTCAAGTAGGTGCATTGAAAGAGGAGATAATGAGGAGGAATCCTGGAAGTGTGGTGGAATTGAAAACACAACCTAAAGTTGGGAAGGAACGACATTTTCAACGGTTTTTTGTTGCACTTGGAGCTTGCACATCTAGCTTTCTTATGGGTTGTAGGCCATACATTGGTATTGACGCATGTCATTTGAAAAACAAGTGGCCAGGAGTGCTCGCTTCTGCAACAGCAATTGACGGAAATAATTGGATGTATCCAGTTGCATATGTTGTTATGGAAGTTGAGAGTGAAGATTCATGGGAATGGTTTCTAACAGCTTTGCACAAAGCAATAGGGATGCCTCACGGTCTTGTGATATCATCTGACATGCAAAAAGAATTACATAATGCTATCGAGAAGGTCTACCCATTAGCTGAGCATAGAGAATGCATGAGACACCTATTTAGCAATTTTAAGAAGCAATACCATGGAGATCTTTTCAAGTTTGGCCTATGGGGTGCTGCACGGACATACTCTCCTACTCGTTTTGCTGCTTTCATTAATGAGATCGAGGCAGAATGTCCTGCAGCAATTCAATATCTTAGGAAAGAGCATAACAAATTGTGGAGTAGAAGCAAATTTGAGACAATAGCAAAATGTGATAATCTTACCAACAACATTGCCGAAACATTTAACAACTGGATAACTTAAGAGAGGAGCAAACCGGTTGTGGATTTGATTGATTCTATAAGGCAAAAGGTAATGATGAAGTTTGAACAAAGAAGAAGAATTGCAAGATCCTTGAAAGGCCCGTTGGTCCCTAAGGTGGTTGATTACATAAAACAAATTTCCCGGGTACTGTCTTTTATATTTACTCATTTTTAACATAAATATATGACTCTTAAGTCTTAATATTATTGTTAAATTTGTTGTTATACATTTTGAAACATAAATATATTTATTTGATTTTTTAGAGCTTAGGTGGGTATGATTTGCGTAGAAGTACGGATCATTGTGCTGAAGTACAAAAGAGTGGAATAAGATGGGAGGTGAATTTAGAAGCGCAAGAGTGTAGTTGCAGGGCATGGCAAGTGAAAGGTGTTCCTTGTGTCCATGCGGCAGTAGTTATTTCTTCACTTAGAAATGCAAGTTGGGAAAACTATGTCGATCCATATTTTAAGGTTGCTTGGTTGAGAACAGCTTATGCTAATGGAATTGCTACCATGCCGAGTAAGGGTGAATGGTTGACTTTGGATTTGGGTTATAAAATGTTGCCACCAATACTAAAACGACTTGCAGGGAGGCCTCGAAAAAATCGTACAAAATCATGTGATGAACCAAAGAAGAGATCCCATAAATGTACACGATGTGGTCAATTTGGTCATCATAGGAAAACATGCAAGAATGCAGTTCCATCACAAGACGGTGAAGGTACCTCTCATGGCGAGATCAAACAGAAATTGAAAGCCAAAAGGTTCCTCAATCAATAACTTGCTTGTATTTAAGTTTGTTTTCATTGATATTATATAATTACTCTAATTGTGTGCTCTTTTGTAGAGTTACAAGTAAGGGTAAAGCTGGATCTAAAAAAAGAGCATGTCCACCTAGCATCTTCAAGCTACTTCAAGAAGAAAATATTTAACTTTATCCAATTCTTTTTTGTGTTTTGAATTGAAAATTCTATGATATTTTGAATAGTATTAGTATCTTTTATGTTTAGTTATGGATTTAGGAATGGAAGAAATTATTACTTCTTTTTTGTTCAGTTGTGGATTTAAGACATGGTATAATGGTTTTAATTCATGTCTTGTCATAATTATAATCATGAGATTTAGAGATAGACATGAATCTATGATTTTATAACAAAAGAAGATGAAAACATCATAATAAAAAGAGCAAGGGTTTAATTGCAATTTTTCCTCATTTTGTCTGACATTTGAGTATTCGCCAATCTGAATTTTTGTGAACTTATCTTCAAATACCAGTCCTTAATACCATGTATCAACATTTAAAACTTTTGTACCAGATTCTGGTACCAAATACCGGACCAATTCACGAGTTGTGTCGGTACTGGTTACTAGAAATCATAATATCACAATATACCTCATTACTTTGTTAGTTTGAATTAGATTTAAATTTTTTCTATGCATTTAGAATTACAGGAAAAGATCTTGATGGTAATGATAATGGTTACAAGTCTCTTCTACAGGCACCGAGTATTGGTTATAAAAAGTCACTACTGGTTATTAAGGATCTTGATGGATTCGAACCATCATCCCCCTGAAGATTCAGGGACTGTCCAAATGTTTCTTCCAGTTTCACCCACGGTTCCTCCATGACCTTCACCATGACCCATGGTGACTACGCTTTCACTCACGTTCTCTCCATGACCTTCTCCATGACCTATGATGAATCCCAATTCTGCCGTGTGTGACACAATCATGGAAAGTAAGAGTTCAATCGGATTCCAAAATCAGAGTTGCCTACTGTGATAAAATGCATGAACACCTTATAGGGAATTTGGATGTAGTGATTTTATTTCTCTAAAAGGTTGATTTTGCTGTAGGCCTACGAGTAAGAACCAAAAAAAAAAATTCCAAGTTGTTAATATCCATCAATCAACATAGACAAAGATTGGGAATACAAAGCAATTATATCTTTCTCACGAAAATAGTTGGGCAATCGGATTTGCATAATCAATGCACCTGTGTGCCTACCAGTGTAGTGACATGATGTGGCGTGGTCTGACGATTTAGGAAGAGATGATTTCAAGCATACAAAGATGACTTTTTGAAGAAAATAATGGACACCTCCAACTACACTCTTGCCTTCTGACGATTTAGGAAGTGAAAGGTTAATGGACACCTCCATTTAATTTTTGAAGGGCATAATGGTCAATTCAAAATTTAAAATAATTAAATTGAAGATGAAATTGTTAAATGGGGATGGAAGAAAGAAAATGACTTTTTGATGGGATATTGGCTATTATAGTGATATCATGGGGAAATTGGCTATTTCAAGAGTTTGAATGAGCATACAGGAAATTTTTCCTAAATTAAAACAAATGTTTTCAAATAGAATGCAATGTCAAAAGATATACTAAATTTTGATAAATTATCCCACAATAAAGTAACTAATTTCATATATTAAATTAAGTACATTCCATACATTAGTAGGATGAACATTCATTAGTTAATACAACAACAGTCCTTAGTCCTAAACATCAGTTAATATTTAAATATTTTTCAGACATGCAGTTAAATTTGATAATAATTAATAGTTAATTCAATTATTACAAATATTTAATAGCTTAATTTATTTTAGAGATTTTAGAACTCAACCTTTATGGGAGTATCAATTAATTACCCGCGGAGAAAAGATAAACAATTCCGAATTCGGAACCAAAACAAATGATAAATCATCCAATCTCTAGAAGTTGAATATGAGACGGAAGAATAGAAGCGACTTCTTGTTGTATTATTTTATATGCGAGTAATGATATTTATTTGAATACTTTTTTTTTTATAATAAACCAACAAGTATTTTGACAAATTAATATGGTTATATATATGGAGTGCTTACGTTGATCTGCTGGTACAATATAACTATGAAAGGTCGACTATAAACATGAAATAAAAAATATGTTCGGTTATATTAATCATATTTAATAATAAAGACCCTTAATCAGATTGAAGGTATTTAGCCAAATTACATTATTTTATTATATGATGAGGTCTAGTTGCTTGAAAGTGGGATTGCACCACTTGGCAAGATCAATTCAACATTGTTAGAGAGGAGGAAAAAAAAAAAAAAAAAGAAGAAGAAGAAAAATTCCCAAGTGGAGCCTGAACTATTTGATCTGAGTAAGCAGGTACTCAGTTTGTGCAAAAAGAAAATACCATTTTGCCAATGTTTTATTGTAAACAAACTATTAATATTATCTGATTTAATGAAAAGGATGACCTTAATTTTACTTAAAAAAAACATGAGAAAAATTACCTGTTTAAATTAAATTCCAATACAGAAATGCCAGGTTGAACAATACAAAATTCAGGAGCCTGATCTAGCAAAATGCAAAAGGTTAAAATTTCAATATGATTTTGTTAGAAATTTATTTTAAAACTCAAAATTTAAATAATATTTATTTTAATATTAACAGTTTTTAACTTTATGAATTATAGAGCTATTTGTAACTTAATTTCATTGATCCAATGTCTACATAGAAGTTTATTGTTTGCCGCCACAAAAGATCGAACAATAATATATGAGATATGTGCTGGGCAATCAATCCAATATTTAGAGGCAAATAAATTATGAAGCGACAGCTTCAAAATCATTCAATTCATTCCATTGATGAATTTACCCGTTTGAGCTACTATTCATTCATTTTCATTAATATTTGGAACGTTAAAATATAATGAATATGAATGTCATTAATGCACATATTTGCCTATAAATAATACATAATACTTGAAGAGTATATCATCCAATAATCCAATAATATATTCAACAATTCACATTCTCTTGCTCTTCCTATTAGCTCTATAATTCATAAATTCAATTTCTATTCTCCCACAAACAAATATTTTCTTTATAGAAAACATATTATTCTGCTATCATTGTTGAAAGAAGCTACATCAACCTCTACCACGGTTGCGCCCGAAGGTAGAGGAATACCGGTGTAACTTGGTGCAAGCTTAACCGATTATTCCTGCGCTTAGGACGGGAAGTTGCCTTAGGTCCGCATTTTGCAGCTCCGGGTAATAAAGTTTTAATTATATTCTTGATTATATTTTTAATATAATTGTTATTTATTTTATTGATCAAAATTCAGATTTAAAATTAGTTGGTTAGTTCATATTTTTCCAACAGATTTACTATCTATATATTTTTTTATATTCTTAATTACATCTAATAAACACAATTCAGTGGTGCTTTAAACAGATTCGATGTATATAAAGGATTCAAACTAACTACCAAAAAACCTTCTCCTCATTTACAATTTCACTAAACAGGATCTTTTTCACAAATTTTGATAGATCATATCAATACTATTAAGTGCAAAAAACTTAAAATCAATAATCAAAAATAAGAAAAGCAAAGCAATCATAAAATGCTATGCTACTCTTTCTCTGACCTCATGTTCAGTTCTTTCACCTCTGATACAACATGCATTCAGCAAATGAATTTTCAATCTTTTTATTTTCCTTGTTTCATGTTTACTCATGGAATTAGAAACATCGACCGCGCATTCATTCGTTTCATCCCGAATAATCTCACGAAGCGACTTATTCTGATTCAAAAGTTCATTATTCTGGTCTTTCAATTCCTTGTTCTCTCTCAATAGAACCGCAATTTGATCCCTTAAATCTCTATTTGCTTCTCTCTTTTCTTCAAGCTTTCTTGCAAGTGATTTTACATGTAAGTTGTTGACCTCTGCCATATGAGTTATCCTCTCCATCCATAGTATTTTTTGATCAAGAGACAGCATTTCTTCCTCTATTGGCATTATTCTTGAAGAACTGCTGTGACTTTGACTTGCATGTAAGTCAAATTCCTGAACACTAATTCTGTTTCCCAGTTTCTGATAATCTTCTTGCACAGGGGAAATAGAGGTACAATGTAACATCCCGGTAAGAAATTTTATAAATGGTTTGTAGATTCTTCGTGGGATCTCTTGCTTTGTTCTATCACACATTTCGGTTTGCTGGGGTTTATCAAATTTCTGTGAGCTTTATTTGTTGTTCAAAATCTGTAAAGAAATCAAACTCTTCAAAGAATTACCAAAGATCATTAAAAAAGAGAGCAAGAGAAGATTAAAAAAAAATACCTTGGATGATCATCACAATAAATTCGATCTTGAGCTTTATTTTGCAATCTATCAAACCATTTGTCGGTGAGACAAGAAAGGGTATAATTTTGGAGAATTGGGAAGAATGACTTTCGAGATGATCGATCTATCGGTATCTCATTTTTATTTTTTCTAATAATATATTGGGTTGAAGATATATTTCTATAATAAACACTAAACAATGGAAGTTTCATGTTTTGGTACTTCTATATTTTTGCTTCTTTTTTTTTATTAATGAAAGGACACATGGAGGCTTAATTTTGCAAGTTATTGCCTGGATCAAATGCGGTCAAATTGGATAAATATTTTAACATAACAATTTTGACTTCATGTAATGTATGAACTATGGAATTAAAAAATTCCGAAAATAATTCGTGCAGTACATGAAGTTAAAATTGTTCTGCTAAAAAATTTATCCGGTCAAATTTACTTTGAGAGATTCCTACCAATATGACCTTTCATAAGAGAAAACCATAAAAGGTCATAAAAATTGTGATTCTAGTATTGTTCTTTTTTTTAAAAAAAATGGGAATAGTGTATCAAAATATTAATATTTTTTATAAGATGACTAAAATTATTTGTTAATTTAATAATTATTATTCTTTATAACATGTTGTCTGTATAACTTGGTAAATTCAGAAATAATTTGAAGAGGTGTTGATAAATGATAATACGGACATCTCCATTCTTACGTTAAGCACGTAGATGTTCTGAATTGCTAATTAAAAGATGAAATTTCGAATTGAATATCAGTATTTCAATCAAATAATATGTATTTTTTATTATATACATCTTATTAATGTTTTTCCACATGTAAAAGTTTAAATTTATTAATACATGTACTCGCCACATGTAGATGTAATGATTTCTCCATTTTTTGGAAATCTTTCATAAAATCCCCTTAATTATGCATTTTAAGTTTTCAGCCCCCTCTATATAAATTTTCTAGTTCCGCCCCTGCGGATAATATCTACCTGTATTTAAAATTAGATATGAATATCCGATATTCAAATATTTGTGCAAATAAGGATACGAATATTGTTTTGATTTTAATTATCCGTATCAGAATAGTAGATATTTACATATATATTATGAAAATATTTTTGTATATATCAACAGATATCCAATATCCAATTCGTATCTGTACGTATCTGCCTAATATATATTTTTTCTTTTTGAAAATTCCAAGGCAGAAGCTGTTAAATATATCCATCTAATATTCGATCCATATATGTATTCGAAAATAAAAACAGATACAGATATAATATTATCACTATCCAATCCGTATCAGATCCGTTTTCACCCGTGTTTCGATATCATGTGGTTTAAAATTATTGCGATATCTATTTAAAAAATTATGGATTTGGCTTTGAGAGCCGTGTGTCAGATTAAAATAAACAATGCAAATTTCATTCTACATGGTAAGGTCCTACACTGAATCTGAATCCTTCAAAATTCTCAAACGAGACAGACGGGCTCTTTCAGGTTGGATCCGGATTTCCTAAACTTACAAATTTGAATTTGTATCCAAACCATCCGATCAGAATCTGAATTAAACTGTCTAAATCAGGTACTACAAATTGGCCCATTGGACCTTCAAATGCATCTTACTTGGGAACTTTGGTCAATGCACCTTTTTTTCAAATAAAAACATTAGATTTACCTCCACAAATTGAAAATAAAAATCACAGAGAGAAACCACAAAAAGTCAAAAAAAAAAAAAAAAAAAAGAACCTTCAAAGATCTATTTCAATATTTGATTAAACTTCCCATTTTGCCTGCAAGCCAGAAATTAGGAGGTTGTAATTATTTTTTATATTCAAAAACTATTTAACAAGTACCGGATTAATCTTGCAGAAGAAAAGAGAATTACAAGACTCAATTCTGAATGAAGAATAATTAATACAAAAGGAGAAAAACAATATACTGTGTCAAGCTCACCGACACAAGTCCCAGCTATATCTGTTATGAGTTTTACATACTCAAAAGTGTACTTCATGATTGTGAGAGCACAGCTGCTATTAGGAAACAAAGTCCCAGCTAAGCAATTGCATTAATTGTTCCATTACCTAAACTTTTTAGTGAAGATATATAAGTAGACCTCTCTTATTGTAGCCTGTCATTAGTCTTATGCAGAAAAGGTACTAGGCATAAAACGCTGAAATGAAACAATTTTTATGTCTTATTATTATTTATGCAGCTGCTGCCGGATTGTTTCATATGGTTGTGTTGAGAAAGAGGCATTGAACAGGTTCACCACCTGGTTTCAGCTGTATCAATTGTAACACTTGGGACAATTGTGACATGAGAATAAGACATGCAATGCTATAATACTTATTGAAACCAAGGAGAGCAGGTTACATACCAGATTATAAAATGCAGTGATTAAAAACTCGGGGGAAACAAAATTAGCTATCGTTGTGATTTCAATATTATGAAAAGCTTGCACTTGCATTCAGGCTAAACACAGTTGTGGGATTCTAATTTGAAGTTTGAACAATAAAGAATTTGCAATCATGCTTGTTTTGTCACGAGGTTCTCAAAATTATTCTAAGATTGTGGTTATAAGTAAATAGTAGTGAGAGATATAGATCAGTGTTACCATATTAAGCCCGCATTAGTTTTACTCTCGCAGAAATTAATGGTAAAATCTTAAGCTGTATGAATGCCATTTTTTATATGTTACGAGTTTTTTACCCTTTTTATGACTCCGCTGGTAAATTAATCGAATACCATCAGAACTTGGATTCACTGGTACACTGTTAGTATAACTGGTACTGAGAACTGATTCAAGGGTTGTTGGGGGAAATCCTTGATCCCCAAAGGAGCACAATGATTCATACAAACGCCTTCATTAGAGGCAAAAATAAAAGAGCTCAAAACAGTCCCCACCTGGATTGGTTGGAACTTGGAAATATGGCATGGTTGGCATCTGGGTAAAGATTTTTTACAGATTTATTTTGACTTTACGCAGTTCATAATCAATAAAAAAAAATGAAAAGTATATTATTGGTGTACTGCGTGAAGCGAAAATAGTTCTGACAATTTACCTCTGAATCAACAAATCAGAAACTTTCCATTCTGAAGTATCGATCTGTTGAATGATATTTTTTTTGACAAGGAAACATATTTCTTTTATCCCACTACTAAATTTTTTGAAATTATTTGAATGCATTTGTATGGGCTTTCAATGTGGGTGTGAACTGGGCCTTGCTTCTAGGCTTGTACAACTGCAAAATCAAACCCAAATTGATTGTCACACTACAATATTTTATTGCTTGTGACAGTTTATTGATATATACAAGTTGGGAACGATCTGAGCAATTACATTCCTTAATAGTTTTATTAATATGCTTATGTTTTGTCTTTTCTTTTATGTCTGTTTATGACCTACCTACTAATCTAGCTACTACCAATAAAATTTTAATACAACATGCACGTAGTGGATCTAGTAGGGACTTAAAATTTGTACGTAATATCCAATGATGCTGAAGTGACTAATCTATACACTTTTTTTTAATTTTTTTATTGAAAGTATTTACACTTTAATCCACCAAAAAGCTCATAATATAGTGGACATAGTGGTGGTACGGTAATGTACGAGCAATTATACTTTTTGTGAGCATCTAAAGCATTAAGCACTGCTTCTGATTATAACTAGTGCATGGGCGGGTGACAAAAAAGCAGTTAATTTTTCTGTAGAAAAAAGATGCCGCCTTATTTTTTATATGAATAACTTACACTTTAAAAAGAAAAGTTATGCTTAGTATTTTTCACCTTGGGATGGAGGCGTGGATCCTTTTCAACCTCTCATCCTTTGCATGTGCAGGAATTATACAAGAAAAGTTGGCATACACAAGAATTAAACAAGAAAAGGTAATTAATTTTTTTGGAGTCATCATTACTTGATTTTTTAGGGGGGGCTTCTGTTAAGAAAGGCTGGATTTTCTGGACATTGAATCCTAATTGTTAATTATGTGCTAATTTCTATTCACACAATATTTATATCGGATTTTTATGGTGCGGTAGCATGCATGCAGTACCGATCGATGCATGTCTGTGGCATTGCATGTTTGCAATCTCAATAACAAACTAACAACTTCACAAAAGTATTCAATAAAAGACTTTTGCAATAGAATATTCAAGTTCTTCAAATTGCATTGTAAAGTATTTCTCCTCAAATTAAAATTACATTGTTGAAACTTAACCATTTTTATTATATAGGACACTTAGGTACAATTTGAAAAAAAAAAAAAAAGTTATTTTACGGAATATTCATGCTGCTTTAAGAACTGCGCCAAATAATGATAATAAAAGAAGAGAAACAAAATAATAAATGAATAAATAGGGTCCACCAATTAGTCAAGCTTACACAATATAATGTTGCAGCAAGATCCAACCAAAAAGTCACCACTAGACATGCACCAACATTCCCATGAAAAGAATAACATCATGGAAAGATAGACCCTTTTTCTAAAAGACTTTGTCTCATGTTGTAAAAAAAATAGAGTTTTGTACAATTGTAAATGAAAAAGAACATGTAAAGACATGCACTAGTCACTTCTGCATGCCACTTCCCCCCAAAAATTCCATGCTTGTGGATTAGCCATCACCACACCTAATAATGACATGGCCAAACTACACTTTTATTTAATTAACCTAATTAAGGCCACATATGACAACATACATAAGAAGCAATGTGTAAAATATTATTATTCAGAGCCCCAATTTCAAGGATGACTACCATCACAACCTCTTATTTGTACATTTTATATTAGTGTGTATATATATATATATATTATTAGCTCCTGCCTCCTAGTCAGAAATAACTCGGCCTTTGAACAATAAAAAAAAAAAAAAGTGTAGCTACAAAAGAAAAAGGTAAAAGATGTTTATTTTCTTTTCTTCTTCTTGTTCTTTTTGTATTTTACCAAAATTGGTTGGTTATGTGGCACATGAAGCGGGCTCCACCAAGGATTTATGGGCTCGTTATTTTGGGCTCTTGGAAAAATAAATGGCGGCGGCCCACTACTAAACAAGCTCCTCCATTTGTGCGTGTGCGTGTGTGTGTGCATTGCAAGAGAAGAGACGCGAGTGATTATTATTCCAGGACAATGTGGGGCCCACAGGTGTCCACGCTCTGCATGGTTTGCTAGCTAAAAGAGGCCCTGTATGGGACCCACTTACATACACCTGGATCAGAGGGCGCGTGCTTCTGTGGGCCCACTCGGCCCATCTAGCCCTATGTTTTTTTTCTTAAAAAAATAATAATAATCTGACCACATGTTAAATGTCAATCGAGGCAAAAGAATTGATAATCGTCAGAGACTCAGAGGTGGCCGACGTGGTTTTAAATTACACTTTTAATTTTAGTCCGTTTCCATAAATCATTTAAATATAATTTGTTCGAACGAAAAAATAGCAATTTTACAATAAATTTGCTGGCATCGATATAATTTTTAGCTGACATGAAATTTGTTTCCAACACGGGAGTAATTGATTAAGAAGAAAAAAATCATTGGAGACAACTATCCAATTGTTAAAATTTTATTATGAGAATGTTTTTA
This sequence comes from Carex rostrata, assembly GCF_964058835.1. Taxonomy (NCBI): domain Eukaryota; kingdom Viridiplantae; phylum Streptophyta; class Magnoliopsida; order Poales; family Cyperaceae; genus Carex; species Carex rostrata. The sequence continues at coordinate 2,652,931 of NC_135920.1, read as the reverse complement.
TTTGAAAAGCTATTGATGTTAAGTCGACAATAATACTTTTTTTTTTTTTGCCAACATTTACTACTTCTCTAAGATACAAGATCCAAAACCGTCATTGCATATAGAGAGAGAGAGAGATTGGCTAAGAGCATAATAGTATGATGAAGGCTTTGATACTATCTTTGTTTTTGCGATTTTAAAATTTTAAAAGTCAATCTGAAGTGTTAAACATGTTTTCTATATTAAAATATATCTGGAGATCAAATTTTACATTCTTTGAAATAAAATTAACTATTTTTTAAGACTTTTTAAAATCTCTGTTTTTTAATAACAAAAAAAAATGTTTCTAAAAAAATGATTTCCAAAAATTCTAAAAAATTAGTACAAAATTTTAAAAAAAAATGTAAAATTTGACCTCTAAGACTATTTTAATAAAATGTAAAAGCTGACTTTTTGGTGTCAAATACTTAGTCGTACTCATACCACAATGACCTTAACTAATGTTTTTTTCTCTCTGTCTGTCTGTATGTATGTATGTATGTATGTATGTATGTATGTATGTATCTATATTGAAATATGGATGATATATTATAATTAGAAGGAACAAACCATTTTTTCTTCTAGTGAAACACGGCAATAAGCTAAAAAAATCCCTTTATTAATTTTAAAAAAAATCATAATTTGAGCCGTTATCAATTGGTTATTAACATTCTTTCTATCATTATCAAATCACTGAAAGCTTAAAAGTTGATTGCATTAGAAAATATAAATAAATAAGTTGATAACAAGTGCGTTTGAAACTTGGAAGGTAGAAGGTTGAACTTGTTTAGTGTAACAACATTTTCTTCACACTTTGAATTATTTTTCATTATTAATTTTGCATTCAATCCTTTACACTTACAAATAAAAAATATTTTATTTCGTAAACACCTCAGTATAGGACAAGTGACTCTAGATTTATATATGAAAACGAGGGCACAATAAAATATGTAGCTATTATTGATTTAAAAGTTGAAACTGACATATATTGAAAATATAGTATGGAAATCTACAACTAACATTTAATAAATATGGGATGATTAGAATGCTACATTTTACCTTCCAATATTTATAATGGTAATAACTGATACTTAAAGTATTGATGGGGTATTTGTTCAGGGGCGGATTCAGAATTTTTGTTAGGAGGCAAAAAAATATCGAATCGGGTTTAAATAACTAATTGGATTTTAATCCATTAACTAATTAAGTACTTGATAAAAAAAACAATGTTTTAACTTATACTTTCTAATACTCTGACTTGTAATTTTCAATTCTCTAACCTATAATTCTAATTACCAATCATAATTCAAGAAATCTATTTTAATTTTAACTCTAAATTTAACCCGAATAATTACAAATCAAACATTCAGAGGGGGGCAAAAAAAATTTCTGGAGAGCCAAAGTCAATCGGAACATCCCAATCTCTACTAAAATTCAAAATCTAAGGGGGGGGGGGGGGGGGGGGGGGCAGGAAACCTTGTAATATCACGAGAATTAGTCTTTCATCTAGTAGCAAATTAATTAAGGACAACGTCATTTCTACGTAGGAAGTCGTAAGTTCAAAATTTGAATAAAAAATATTTATAAAATTAAATATAATTTGAAAAATTAGACCTCTATTTTTCTATTTCAAAAATATATTACATTATCACCACTACGATTACTACAAAAAAAAAAAAAAATCACATTATGACTACGCTACTATTGTCGAATTTTACAATAATTTTTTTTAAAAAAAGACAATTTATTTAGTTTAGATCATCTGAATTAATTTAATAATTTGAGTTTAGATATGGTATCCAATTAGAATTGCATTCAGAGCAATCTGATCCAAAGTGGAATGCTCAGAGTCCCTTTAATATTTATGCCAAAACAGACACAAGAGTCCTGATCTAAACTCCAAATTTGAGTGAGTTTAGGTGATATGAATTCCAAGGTTAGTGTGAACTGTGAAGGAAGAGAAAAAGTCCCAAGTTGTTGTCACCATCTTGTTTCTGCAAAAACCTGATTGTTCTCTGTAAAAGAGGAAAGAGCGAAGCAAAATGAGAGTTATAAATAAAACCATACGAGATGTTTGAAAAACATGAGCAGTTGAGTGGACAGTACTTAATTTGCCATTGCTTCAAAGGTTGAATGAACCTCTGACATGTCTTATCACTGCTCATGCTTCTCTCCCACATGCATGCTGATGCTATTGCTCTCAGTCTCTGAAATGAGCTGTGTGCTTTACAAGTCTTGAGTGAAAATGATTAGTAGTTGAAGCTACAAAATAGAAAAAAATAGGAAGACTTCCTTTTTCAACTCCTTTTTGTTTGCAACACTGTCTGAAAGACCATGTCAACCAGACTACTATTTTTATCCTCTGTCAAAAATTGTGTAAAATAAAATCTTCAATTATATATATGCCTGTGCGCTATGGGTGAAAACGGTATGAATAATATCCGATCTGTATTCAAAATCTTAGATGTGGATATCCGATATCCGATATCTGTATCCAAATAGTAGATATATACCATATATTTTAATATATATTATGAAAAGTTTATGTTATTCATCATTATAATTCAATAAATATTACAAACTTTTAATATTTTTTAATAAATTTTATTTTATTTTAATAAATATTTGTATCTGTCTAATATCCATTCTGTATCCGTCTCCAGAAAATAAAAAAATAAAAAGAATATAGATATGATTTTACCACTATCCGCTCCGTTTTCACCGGTAGTGTGCGCGCATCCGACTTTACTTATTTTAATGGTAAGTGACAACTAACATAAAATGTATAATATATTAATATGGATGCACAGTCAGAAAAATTTGAATCAAAGTCTCTTCAATCATAAAGAAGAATTTCAATTACTAGACTACAAATATATATATAGTATTTAATGATGATATTGAATTATATAAAAAAAATTAAAATAATAATTAAATTTCAATACATATAATTAAAAAAATAAAATCACGAGGGCACTTTAGATCCACTAATGTTTTTATCTCAACTGGAATGACTATATAATTATAATATTTTATACGAAATATAACAAGATAAATATATGAAAATTTTGCAAATTCATTATTATTTAATGCTGGATTTAAATTAATAATTTAAAATATTGTATGAGATCATAAAAGAGAGAGAGAGAGAACAGATGAGTCGATGTCGATCCCCTGTCCACTTGACTCGAGTAAAGATATTGACAGAACTGTATTAGCTTCGTGTATCGCACAAGTTGTATTTTTTTTATTATTATTATTATTAATTTGACTCTATTATAAGAATATTTTGTATTTCGTTATTGAAGCATTATAGTTATCACATTGCTGAAGTCCTATATATGTTAACGTGGTTTAGATCTAATGTGACATCCAACTGTGTAAAATGATATTTACATCGGTCATTTTAATTTGACACAAACTTTAAAGATAGTTCAAATAGTGTTATAAAAAACAGTTGTACAGGCTGATTAATCGGTCAATTAATCATTGGCAGTGATCAAATCGTCGTGAATTTTTCTGATTAATCGGCTGATTATTTCTGATTATGGACGATTATTCCCAATTAATCGCTTGATGGTACCATATCCGTCCGACGAATGCATACTGTTATTTACAACACTGGTTCAAATAAGAGAATCAGTCTTTGATTTAGTGGCAAAGACAATACTCTTTGTATGAAAGATCACAAGTTCCAAACCTAGATGAGAAATTTCCAGTAAATAAACAATTAAGTAACTTGAACTCTAATTTTACTAAATAAAAGAAGATAATTCAAATAGGCACCGGAATTTACCTCGGCTGAAAATTATTTTTTCCCCTGTGATAATAAAAGAAAGAAGATAATTCAAGTAGGCACCGGAATTTACCTCGTCTGAATTTTTTTTCTCCTGCAATATCACAGGGATTGTCATGACCCGTGCTAACGTGGGTTACAGGGTTTTGCACACACTGGATCCATTGGGTGATATAAGATGAGGTGCCACAAAAACTTAACTGTAGCAGGCACTCAACGTTTGACCGTTTGAGTGCGAAAGGATGGGGGATTGGTACGGACAAGATCTTCTAATCATAGTCTATACAAAATTCGAATATACATTTGTACATACCCAAATTAAACATGTTAAGTTAAACCTCTCGTTCACCAGGGATGGATCTATTATAGCACGGGTAGCCGTCTTTCTTGAATTTTGAGTTTTAGTGGTTATCTATTGATACCGATTGACTTTGTTTCTCTCTGAAAAAATTTTTGCCCCCCTTTAGATGTTTGATTTGTAATTCTGATTAAATTTAGTGTTAAAATCAAAATAAATTTCTTGAATTATGATTGATAATATTAATTATAAGTTATAGGATCATAAATTCAGGGTATTGGAAAATATAAGTCAAAACATTATTCTTTTATCGAGTACCCAATTAGTTAATGGGTTTAAATCAATTAAGCTATTTAAATCCGATTCGATATTTTTTTGCTCCCTCCTGACGAAAATTCTGGGTCCACCCCTGTCGTTCACCAATCTTTTGTGGGAAATAAATCTGCTACGATTCTAGGGTCCCTGCTATTCCAAATCAAACAGTTCATTGGTTTGGAGATTTGTGTAAAAAAACCAACTGGTTTGGAGATTTGTGCATTCCAAAAAGTTAACGATTTAATTTGGAATAGCAGGGACCTGCGATTCTATAGGATCGCAGCATATTTATTTCCTCTTTTGTGACTAAAGTTAGAGTGCAGTTGTACTCATTAAAAGTTCATATTGACTTTAAACAAGACTTAGGGGATTATTTTCATTGTAAAAGGGGTTTACGCCAAGGGGATCCTCTTTCACCCCTTCTATTTAATCTTATCGTTGATGTTTTAAACAAAATTCTATTCCGAGCTCAACGGGCAAGTTTGATACAAGGGTTAGGAAACTTTGTTAATAATGGCAATATCCTTAATTTACATTTTGCGGATGATACATTACTTTTTTTTGAAAGCTGATAGGAAAATGATTATCGTGCTTAGGTGGTTACTGTTAGGTTTCGAGAATTTATCAGGTTTGAAAATAAACTTTGATAAAAGTGAGATGGTACCTTTGAATATCGGTGAGGAACAAGGTCAAGCCCTTGCTAGCCTATTAGGATGTAAACAAGTTAAATTACCTATTATGTACTTAGGTGTTCCTTTACATTGGAAAAAACTAAGTGAGAGTGAATGGTTGCCTTTGATTGAGAAAATTGAAAAGAGGTTACAAACATGGAAAGGCAAATTGATGTCAATGGGGGGGGGGGGGGGGGGGGAAGGTAACTTTATTAAATTCGGTGGTTTCAGCTATCCCCTTATATTGGCTTTCATTATATAAAATGCCAAGTAAGGTTAGGTATAAAATTGATAGGATTAGACGTAAATTTTTGTGGTTTGGTGGGAACACAGTTAGGAAAAAAACCATCACTAATTGCTTGGGATAAGGTTTGTAAGAGCAAGTGTCAAGGGGGACTTGGGGTATTCGATCTTCATAGAATGAATACTTCTCTTTTGCCAAAATGACTATTTCGATTTTATGATAATAAGGAAGTAGGCACATGGAAAGATATCATTATTGAGAAATATTCTTATACAGGAGATAAAAGAGTGAAGTCTCCTTTATGGAATGATATTTTAAAATTACGTAGTATTGTAGAGGGAAGTACTTCATCAGGTTGGGAATGGGGAATCAGTGCGGTTCTGGTTAGATAGATGGTGTGGTGAATCATTGTTGTGTGTTGAATTTCCTAATTTATTTGACATTGCCTATGACAAAGATATATCTATAGCTGTTGCTTTTCATAATTGTAGATTAAATATTCAATTAGCTAGACAATTAACAGGTCCTTACCTTAAGGAATGGGTAGCCTTGGTTAGTCTATTAACTTCTGTCAGGTTAAGCCATATGGTAGATCAATTAGCATGGAGATGGACTCCACATGGTAACTTCACCGTAAATTCCCTTTACAAATTTTTAGAATCTGGTGGAATTAAGGATATAACCTACAATAGTATTTGGAATGCTAGAATACCTTTAAAAGTTACAAATTTTTATGGCTAGTTAGACAAAAGCGGGTTTTAACCAAAGATAGATTGAGTAAACGAGGTTGGACAGGTGATACTCAGTGTGTTTATTGTTCATACGAGGAAACAATTGATCATTTATTTGTGAATTGTCATTTTGCTAGATCAATTTGGAATTGAATTGCTCAATATAATAATTTCTATTTTGTGTATGATAATATAGAAGCTTTGTGGGAAATGGATTATTACATTCCTTTGAAAGAACCAAATATTGTTGAAATTATTAGGGGTTCAGTTTTGTGGAGTCTATGGCTGGATTAGGGCTGGGCAAAAAAGCTCGAACTCGTAACTCGCTCATAACTCGCTCATTTACAGCTCGTTTAACTTGGCTCATTTACAGCTCAGCTCATTTACAACTCGAGTTGGCCAACTCGTTTAATAAATGAGTCGAGTTCGAGTTGGCCCCAACTCGCTCATTTATAACTCGAGTTGTAAATTATTGGTCACAATAAATTCTAAAATAATCAAACCCGAATCTCTAGACTGTTATTTGTGCTTTGAGATTCGTGCAAAATATGTTTGAACTTGTGTTGTAATACTATCACTAGTTAAACGAGTTATAAACGAGTTGTGAGCCAACTCGAGTTGATAACGAGCTGAGTTTGAACTTGTGTTGTAATACTATCACTGGTTAAACGAGTTATAAACGAGTTGTGAGCCAACTCGAGTTGATAACGAGCCGAGTTCGAGTTGGCTCTACAACTCGTTATTACCATCTCAACTCGAGTTGGCTCGCTCGTTTATTAAACGAGCCGAGTTCGAGTTGGGGGTAACTCGCTCAAACTCGGTTCATTTACAGCCCTAGGCTGGATCGAAACATAATTATTTTTCAAGGAGGACAGGTACAAGCGGTACATGTTTTAGGGTCTAAAATCTTAACGATAGCTAGATTTTGGGCTTTAAATAAAAAAAAACAGATCTTTCTTGTAAATTGAATCTAATTTTTCCTTGTGATTTGAAGGATTTGATAGGGCCTACGGTGGCCATTTCCATGGGGGCGCCACAGGGCTCAATCCCTATGCTTGGAATAGAGAGCAGTTCCAATGGTGATGAGGACTCTTTTAGTAAAGATTTTGTTGGGTGTTGCAGCTCCTTACAATCTGTGGCAATTCCTTAAAACTCTAGGGTCTTTTATGCTTATTTTCTAGGATTGTCATATAACTAGATAAGACAACTATTTTTTTGCTTTACATATGGGTTGTCCTATTTTGATTTTTAGATAGGTGTATTAGTTTTTTGTGATTGTCTTTTGAGAATATAGTGGTATTGATCAATACCAGTAGATGAACTCTTGTATCTGTTACTAGTTTGTTGGTACCAATAAACACTGTATGAGGTTTTCATTTTATTGGAAATCGGTGGATATTTCCACTTCTTTAAAAAAAAAAAACTTTAAACAAGACAAATTCAAATGATTAAAATCAATATATTTTACGAGTAACGTGTGTACATGCAAAATATTTATTTTTTAAATTTATTTAGTATAAAATCAATCAATCAAAAATTTGATTTTGTACACGCAAAAAAATGAAGTTTTACAAGTTATTTGATGCACTCATTTTTATTAACTTTTTATCACTTGAATCTGTACTAAATAAATTCGAAAATTTCAAAATTTTATATGTAAATGCATAACTTTTGAAATAAATCGATTTTAACGGTTTAAATTCATCTAGTTAAAAGTTAATCAGATATATTTTAGAGTTATAATCATCAAATTCTTTAATAACGCAACACACTCTAACTTTGATCAAATTCTTTAATTCCTCTAGTTTAAAGTCAATTCGAGCAAGACCAAGAATTTCATTTTTTTTTTTTAATTTAAGTTTGCATCGATAGTTAACTTTCCGATCATTAAAAAGAGTAGCCGAATTTTATATATACTATTAAAAAATTCACTTTTTTATGACAGCCGCATATAATTTCTTAATAAATTCAAATTCGATGCACATTATTATATTTAAACAATTGAAAAACATTTCTAATTTATTTATTTTATTCAGAAACTATGGTCAAATAATGTATGAAGAGTAGAACTAGAGTGTTCTTAAGCTCACCAAAGTGTTTGGTGAGCATAATTTCAAAATTCATCAAATCGGTTTCAAATAACGAATTCGAACCATTAGAACCCGCCTACCTTATGAGTGATGTGTTTACATATGAAAATTTTAAACATTCGAATTAATTTAGTATAAAGTCAATAGGTCAAAATTAGAAGGTTAATAGATGAATTTTAGTGCATTCATTGTTTAAATGTTTTTTGACCGCTCGACTTTATACTAAATTAATTCGAATGTTTAAAATTTTCATATGTAGACGCATCACTCGTAAGATAGGCGGATTTCAACGGTTCGGATTTGTCATTTGACGCTGATTTGATGAGTTTTGGAGCTAAGCTCACCAAACACTTTGGTAAGCTTAAGAACACCCTAGTTCTACTCATGTATGAAATCGAGATAATATGTGCACGTTAAAGAAACTTTTTTAGAACCATAAATAAAAAAAATTAATTTATCAAACCAGCTTGATTGCTTTGGTTTTTTCAAAAATATAAGAACTGAAATGTCATTTCAGTCCGAATTTTTTTTTTCGGGACCAAGATGTCATTTCGGTTTGAGCTATTTTCACGTAAAACTTATGAAAACACCTCACACCGAAATGGCATATTGGTCCCGAAAAAAAAATAAGTTGGGCTGAAATGGTATCTCGGTTCTCATGATCTTTATAAAAACCAAAGCAATCTAGTTGGTTTGATAAATTTTTATTTATTTATGATTTTTAAATAAAATTACCCCTTAAAGGTAGTAAGCGTTTGATAGAACTGTTCTCACTTTTGTATATATGACCTCAATTTTTTTTTCTCCTTGATATAAGAATTAACCGAGATTTTTAAATATAACATAATACAAAAAATAATAAAATAAATAACCATCATTTTCTAGAAATTCAAAATTTACCCTGGCCGCATCAGGTATATGCGAATCTCTTTTATAGGGACCACATCTAAGAGATACGGACCCCGATATGGGTCCACATCTACCCGATACGGACCCCGATATGGGTCCGCATCTACCCGATACGGCCCTTTTTTTTTTTTTTTTTCCTTCTTTCTTCCCAAGCAAGTGTGCCTGATATTGAAATTTTCATTTATATTATATTTAAACAAAAGATGCGCCGCAAGTTGAAGAATTATTTTTATAAACCACAATTAGAATACAAATTATTTAATTTAAAATACAGATATTGAACAATTATAGATCATTTCAATAATCTTTGAATAATAAATGAAACCGTAATCTATTAAAAAAATAAGCAAATGCACACAATAAATAATAAATGCACAAGTTATGACCATTTAGTAAATAAGCATTGGCGCATCATTGACGGCCATTTTTATTAATAACCCAAAAAAAAAGTTTTTTACAAAAATAACCTCAAAATCTGATTTTTTTTTCAAATATAACCAAACCGCCAGGGTTACTGGCGGTCCACTTCTATAGCGGACCGCCACGATCCCTGGCGGTCCACTTTTTTTATTTTTTTTATTTTTTTATTTTTTTAAAGATCTGATTTTTTCTTAATATTTTCATTTGTGAAGTTTTAGTTTTTTTTTGTTTAGGGTATTTGGGGTATTTGTCAAAAAATTAAGGACTTGGCCTTTATTAAAATTTTAAATTTCAAGTTCTGACAGCTTGTTGGTCTTCTTTTTTTTTTGGTTTTTATAATATATGTATAATATATACATATATACATACATACATACATACATACATACATACATATATACATACATACATATACACATACATATATACATATACAATTTTTTTATGATGTATTTATTATGATTGCAGTTTTTTTATGATGTATTTTGGACTGTAGCTCTTTATTATGATTGCAGTTTTATTTTATATTTCGTGTTGGTTTTTATGTTTTTTCTGCTTTACATCGAAATGGTCTTCTGAAATTACAACGTATCTTTCACGACGTCAGAATAATAAGTTCACAAATACAATTAAAGTTCAACGATACAACTGAAGTTCACAAATATTCATAACTTAGTTCACCTAAGCAAAATAATAAGTTCATCTTTCACGACGTCGGAATAGACCCAATAGACGAGAAGATTTTCTGGTGTCAGCTGCAGGAGCAGCAGTACTTGTAGACCCTTGGCTACTAGATGATTGGGTCGCAAGAGGTGGTTGTGTTCTACCAGTTGATTCAGCAACAACTCTCGCATTTTCTCTTTCATTGTGTTCGTTTATGGCATCTGAACATAACAACAGAATTCAATTATTAATATAATAAAATCATAAATTAATTCCGAAAAATGCTACATACCTGCCCTGCGCCTGTCAGAAACGGAACGGCAAGCCTGATTTCCCGATGGCCTCCTACCACCCATCTCGTCCATGGTCATTATAGCACGTTTGTGTCTCCTCCTCCCCTTCCTTATCCATCCTTCTGAAGGGAGTATTCTATCACCGACATACGCAGGCCACTCATGCTGGTTAGGATAAGAATGAAAAGATCCACCCCAAGTAGAAGCAAGGTAATCGGTACGATACATGTCAGCGATATAGTGATCCTCGCAGAAGTTTCTCACTCGGCATACCGCCATCACGTGACTACAAGGTATTTGTGTTAGTTGGGGTCCTTGGCATGTACAGGTCACCTCTCTTGCCTCTCGGAATTGCACTACGTACTTGAAAGCCCTCTTCACAAACTCCATAGTGCCATCTGGTCTACGGCTGGAAGGAACGTACTCATTTGGATTGTGCACTTCGAATTCTGTACCATCATTACCCATCGGGATCACGGTCATAGTTGCACCTTTGTTCCTGTGTTTTCTTAGTTTCTCCTCCACCCTTGTTGAAAATGACTGGTTCATCCTTATTAATTCTGCTGCCTTAGCACGCCGTTCCTGAAACCAGGTATTTAACTTGTAGAAAGTGTCTTCTACAACTGCAGCCACAGGCAACATCCGGCTCTCCTTGAAGACTGCATTCAGCGATTCAGAACCGTTGGTGGTCATAATTCCCCAACGGTAACCTCCATCACGTGCTTGATATATTTTCTCGTATGCTGGTGGCTCTTGGACATCTCTGGGATTATTTTTGCCCACCTTCATTAAGTAGAGATTTGCTTTCGGCATATACTACATATAAATAAGGAAATAAAATAATATAAGTAAACAATTAAAATAAAAATATGTCCACGAAGTACAATAAGACATGTAAACAATTAACAAACACATACCTTTGCAAATTCTCTACTCATCTCTTCCACCCTTCTCGGCTTCTTCTTTTTGCAATTACGTCTGAATGTCTCGAGGACCCATGTATCGTGTCCGGTTGCCTTGCTAAGGTTCTCCGCAACGTGTTGCATACACAACCTGTGCACACACTCGCCAGTATGTGTTGACCAACCGTATTCTTCCCGATCAAAAACATATTTTATTCCTTTGTGCTGGTCTGATATTACAGAGAAAAACTTTGTTGGTCCAATCACCCGTCTTCTTAAAAACTGCATAAAGAATCCCCAGTTCTCACCATCCTCTTTCTGAATAATTGCAAACGCCAAAGGCAACAGCTGGTTCTCAGCAACATATGCACATGCTATCAGTAGCCTCCCCTCGTAACGGCCAGACATGAAGCATGCATCAATGCTGATAACGGGTCTGATGAATGGCACAGCTTGGATACAAGGACCAAAAGCCCATGTTATGCCCTTGAATTGTTGAACTCCCTCTATTAGTACTCCATTACTGTCATAAATGGGGCCATGCCACCGCTGAAATACAGTGACAACATTTGTACTTGCCATGGCCTGGAGCAATGGTGCCAGATAGTTGTATGAATCCTTCCAACTACCGAATATTCTGCAAATCGCAAGTTCACGACCTCTCCACAACCTGTTATATTTTGGAATTACATGTATGTATTTGTGTCTGACGGCCATAGCCACCGCCTTGATGCTCATCGATGGGTCCAACTTAATGTCTGCCTCAATTGCATCGGCAATTAGTGATGCTGTCAGATTTGAATGGTCTGTCCTTGTGGACGCAGACTTGCATGTATGAGGTGATTCACACTTTTTAATTATCCATGCTTCCCCCGAACCCGCGGGGTTGCATAAAGGAGAAACTCGCAACGAGGGGCATTTTTGCATATCACAACCAATCTTTTTTATTCCCTTTTTTGTAATATACATTCCCAGTTGCCGTGAACATGAGTCTCATGGATTTTCTTTACAAGTTCATCTATGTTGGTATAAAGTTGCCCTGGGGCAAGTTCACGATTGTATACAACACGAGAACCAAAGAAACTAATGTCAGCCTCTTCAAAAGCTATGGTATCGTTGAATGTGGCGAGAGGATGCCTATTCCCTCGACCCCTGATTGGGAATTTTTCTTCCCTGGACAAACCTGGTACATTTGCATCACCATCTGATAAGTCATCAGATTCCCAAATTCCTTGGTATTCATCTCCAGTTTCCATTTCTCTTTCCGGTATGGAATCAATAGCATCAACATCAATATTAGTATCATTTCGATTAACGGATAACTGTATTGGTACTGACTCTGGTATAGCTGGAAATGTAGGGATTATGGGTGCCTGTCTGGGTGGTGGTGGTGGTGGTACAACTTCAGTAAACTCACAAGAGTTATGGTACCCCGGGTTGTCATAACAGTGACTGTGGTACCCCTGGTTGTCATGAGGGGAGTGGTGGTACCCCTGGTTGTCATGAGGGGAGTGGTGGTACCCCTGGCTGTCATAAGCCGAATTGTCATAACCTGAAGGTCCAGCAGTGGGAGCCCTAGAAGGTCCAGCCCCAGCCGCACTAAAAGGTCTAGCCCCGGCCTGGGGAACCCTCCTGGAATATAAGTCTATCATCGCGACCCCCCTAGACTCAAATTGTTGGTACACAGCCTTCCACAACTCCTCATCTGTTATAGGAAAACTCACAAAGTAAGGTTTACCCGCCCCAGCCCGTTGTGTGTCAATTCGGGTAGCCAATTCTAAGTCATACCGGTTGGGGTTTACACCAGTCTTTTCGTATGCTAGTTGCTTAAGTTCAATAAATGTGGTTCTTTCATTAACCTGCAAGCCGAATGAGGCATCTTTCGAGTAATACACGACCTCTACACCCTTAGTTAGCTTACCGCCCACGTACAGTGCAACCAACATTTTTTCCTTAACAAACTACATTTAAAAAAAAAAATTCATAAGAATTACATTATAATAGATTCATTATTTTTTGCAATTTAAAAGTTAATTATAATATTAATTAAAGACTAATTTATAGTATTTACATACTGCGGGTATAATAATTATTAATTAAAAATTGAACAAAAAATAATTAAATAAAAAATAAAATACCTGTAGCAATCGCCTCTAAATCGCCTAAAATCGCTTCAAAATCGCCAAAATCGCTCTCTCTTTCTTCTCTGTGGTTTAACAAATGAGACTGTGTGCTGGAGAGAGAGAGAAAGCATGCTTATAAGACAGCTAGCGGACCGCCAGGGATACTGGCGGTCTGGTCCCTAGTGGACCGCCCAAGCTGTCAGAACTTGAAATTTAAAATTTTAATAAAGGCCAAGTCCTTAATTTTTTGACAAATACCCCAAATACCCTAAACAAAAAAAAAACTAAAACTTCACAAATGAAAATATTAAGAAAAAATCAGATCTCTAAAAAAAAAAAAAAAAAGTGAACCGCCAGGGATCGTGGCGGTCCGTTATAGAAGTGGACCGCCAGCAACCCTGGCGGTTTGGTTATATTTGAAAAAAAATCAGATTTTGAGGTTATTTTTGTAAAAAACTTTTTTTTTGGGTTATTAATAAAAATGGCCGCATCATTGATGTTTTGGCAATGAAACATTGATGAACTTCTGCTGTTGTTAAGCCGGGCATAAAGTATCGGTGCGTTATCGGTGTTTTTGCACGGAAGCATTGTTTTTTTTTTTAACTTTAAATAATTATAACTTTGTCTAGGAAAGTTGGATTTGCGCGCATGAACCCAATTCGGAAAGGGGGGCGAGACGGTCAGGACTTTGCCTAATCCCCCGGGCACCCGACGGAATCAAAATTGAAAAAAAACGTCGTTTAGTGCCTCAAAAATTCAATTTAGGTTTTTGTAGTGTAATTATTAATTGTAGAATTTTTTATTTTGCATGTAAAGTAATTTAGCTTTTTGCATGTAGTATAAATTAATTGTTGAATGATTTAATTTTTTAGTGTAATTTAGAATTTTGTAGTGTAATCAGTGTTTTAAAATGCGGCCGCATGGGCCGCATATGCGTATGCGGTCGGCAGCCATGCTCAGAATGCCCATGCGGTTTTTCCATGCAGTTTTGAATATGCGGTCCGAATATGCGGTCTTTCCACATGGCCGCATATGCGGTCCGAATATGCGGTCATGCGGATTAAAAATGCGGCCATTCGGTCCGAATATGCGGCCATGTGGTCTGAATATGCGGCCATGCGGACTGAAATATGCGGCCATGCAGTCTTTCCATGCAGTTTTGATAATTTGATTGTATTTTAATTAAAATTTATATTAAAAAAATCAAAAAATTATTGTTGGTTATGTTATTATGTGAAAATAAATTCAAATATATGAATATGAATATATATATATATATATATATATATACGTGAATTTATATTTTAAAATCCGCATGAAAATCCGCATATGTGTCCGCATACTGCATATGCGGTATGCAGTGGCCTTCCGCATGCATGAACAAAACCGCATTTTAAAACACTGAGTGTAATTGTAGAATAATGTAGAGTAATAGAATGAATGTTAAATTTAATTGGGCAATATTTTATAAAAATATCGATATGCATGTCATGCATGTCAATATTTAATTGAATTTGCATGTTAATATTTTATTGTATGTATTTATTTATGTAGTTGGATTTGCATGTTAAACGGATGTAGTTGGATTTGCATGTTAAACGGATGCATGTTAATATTTTGGTTTATTATTTTTTCTATCATGGTATATTTAAAAATTTCGGAAGAATTAATCTATTTCACAAAAAAAAAAACTTGGTAAATTTTATCCATTGGAGTACTCCACGGTTTGAATTTTTTTTTTTTTTTTTTTTTGAAGTAGTATGTTCAATTTGATAATTTTATTCACCAGTTTGTAGTCCTAGGTTATCTATCATTGATGATTCATGGAAATAACAAAAACTAAACGGGAGAGAACTTTAATTATTCTTGGGGACCAAACCAGGAGCATTAAATTTATTTTTTTCCTAGCCTACATGATATGCTATCATGTCGGAGACAACATGCTGACAATAACAAAATATGCATTTTGTATGGGGAAAGAAATTAAGGCGGGGGCATAAACTTTATCTTGTTGATAAATTGGTGGGGTTGCAATGTTGTATCACTTCAGAAAAGCTGCCATTGGTAGACTAAATTATGAGTACATCTAGTATACGACAGAATAGTATAATTTAGATGCATGGTTAGATTCACAGGTAAATTGGGAGAGCCTGTTAAGAAGTTAAGGCTAGGATTTTTCTTTTATAATTTTTTGCCTCAAAAAGAGAGTAATTTTAGTTTAGTTTTAAATTTAAGATGCATGATAATTTCATTTGTAATTTTAAGAATGTATAATAATTTCATAAATAAAAGATTTTTTTTATGAAATCGCTTTCAAAATGTCATGTTTGCAAAAATATTAATTCCTAATCGCTCATCCATCTCAGAAATTAATTTACTAAATGTACCGTGATTTTAAAATTTACTTTATATTAATTTCAGTCTAATGCTGATGCTCCTAGAATTCACACACACACACACAAACTTGATCATATCCAATAAATTATCCTATTTGACCCAAAAAAAAAAAATCCTTTGGGTGTTGCTCATGATGTCAAATAAATTATCGTATAATAAGCTAAAGAAGACAACCAATAATTTTAAGAAAAAGATGAGGGAAAATGGGTTTGGTTCAGTTTACTAAAAAAAAACTTGGTATTATAATAATATCAATATTGTTAGATTAATTGGTATTTGTTCAGAAACAAAACATAGGCTTGTTGTTTACGAGTGGTCACAGCTCATTTTTACCCCTTTTCACAAAATAAGCTCAATTTTACCGTCTGTTCAACTTGTGAAACACACGCCTAATCTTTATTTATATTGAGAAGGGATTACACTCTTTTTTGGTGACACCAGATTACACTCTATATTTTTAAAGTTCAAATAGTCGATCTAAACCGTTCAACATGATGGATATGTCAAAATGTGCTTGCAGATAAAATTTTACATTTTTTTGAATTTTTTTAAACTATTTATTAAGATGGGTACAAAAATTCAATGGTCTAAATATAGCGATTTTGTTAAATACTTAATAAATAGTAAAAAAATTTGAAGAAAGGTAAAATTTGATCTGCAAGCACATTTTAATATATCCATAATAATGTTGAACGGTTTGAATCGACTGTGTGGACTTTGGAAATTTTGAAAATGTAGAGTGTAATTCGGTGTCACCAAAAAAAAAAAAATTGAATCCCTCCTCATTTCATTTATATTAAGCTCAGATATTTTTTGTTCACCTACTGCTTGTAAAATTTTAATATTTTTAAATGTTACAAATAAAAAAAAAAATGTTAGTACCGGAAAAATATGAATGAATGTACGTACCCATGAATTATGCATGCATGGTGGTACGTACGTAGGTCCCCAATAGGTACTCGACAATACCTACATGCCGCTATGGACACTAGTCTAGAATTGTTTCGATACAATTTCTGGTTAGTCTATTCAGTCTAGAATTGTTTTAGGCTATGAACAAGATATATAGTATGATTATTCTTTTAAAAAAAATTATATACCCATGCGTAGATGAAAAGTATAATTTCTTATCAATCATCTGATAATCCGAACAAAAAAGAAACAAAATTTGGAAGGAAAAAAAAATGCAATTGTTCCGTTTCTGTTTGTACATGGCTAAAGTAGAATTTTTTTTTTTTTTTTTTGTATGTATGTATATTTCAAAATTATCAAATAAAAATATTTAGAAATTAATTTGATCGTCAAAACATATTTATGAGTTTAAATTAAAAATAATCAGAAGAACATCATGTCAGGGTTCTTGGTTTGGAATTCAAATGAAAATTTCTTGTGATTAATTAATTTTGTTTAAAAAATTCAACTTCTTAATATTATATATACCAAATGATGAATTTAAAAAGTTAAAATTAAAAAAAAGTACTTGGCTAATTAATTAAATTGAGGAAACTTGTCACATAAAAATAAAATATATGAAATGATTTTATGAGGTGAAATTCTCCAACCTATTATTTGATGCTTGGAAGAGCTTAAAGACACACCTCCTCGAAACTAATGCATGCTCTGTTTTAGACCCATGCATAAAAAATCTCTGTATCTTTTAATGGACAAGTACAGTATAAATATGTTCTGATATCTGAATTCTAGGCAATGATGGTAGAGATTGGCAGCGCTACGCATGTGTAGGCTGTTAGCTTTCTGTGAGTGTATTATCTTTTGGGTGTTTGAGCAATGATGTTCTTCTCTGTCACCCCTGGCTAACACCTCGAGCAAGAGAGAAGAGGTTTTCTTTTCCAATGTGGGTTTTGTCACAATAACATAAAAGAGGAGAGAAAGGGAAAATATATAAGTCTGGTCACATCACTTGGCAGCATGCATGAGAACAACAATAAGATGCCAAAATTTTTATTATCATGGCTGGTTTTCTGTGGCATATAACAACAATAAGATGCGAGTCATTGTGCTACAGAAAAACTCAAAATAGTTATTGAACTCTTAATTATTCGCTTGATATTTAAGTGTTCAGATTTCAAGATATATCATTTATTAATATTTTATTCTTTAATGTTTTAAAGGGCGTTAATCTTAAAGTTTTAAATTGGTAACAACAATTCTTACCGTCATCATCATTCAAAAAATAAGATGAAGATGTCCTAAAATTTATGGTTGTGTGCAGGATTCTAAATAGCGTTTATCGCATCATAGCGGGAAGCCTACAAAAAAAGCTATAGTGAATATCGTCGCTATAGAAAAAGCTATACCACATAGCATTTTTTATTTTTATAAAAATTATATCATATCTTTGTACTAAATATCAACATTATCTAAGTCTCGTAGAACAATAAATAATATCAAATTAATTAAAAAAATTATAATATTCATATTAAACCAATACAAAGTCCAAATTGCGACTCAAAATATCCATAGTAATACTATCATAAATTATCGATATTTTTTTATTCAAAATATATTCAGCATCATGACATAATCTATCTTTTTTTCTATTTAAATTTCAAAATAACCTAGACATCATGGCATAATTAACTATCTTAATCTATTCAAAATATTCAAACTATCATATAGTAAGTATCATTTTGTTATTTCAAAAAATATCTTAATATATTCAATATGAGCCTTTATTTAAAAGCCATATAAATTGAAAAGAAAACAAAAACAACTCATGTTGCATAACGCACTGTAGTTTTCTTATTTGATTTCGTTTGATGGATCTCTCATTTAATAGTTAATAGTTTAATATAAAGCTTAGTACGTCAATTGCAAAAAAAAAATCACGGTTAAAATCCAATCTAAGCCTTTATTTAAAGCACATACAAATTGAAAAGAAAAAAAAAACAGCTCATGTTGCATAGCGCGTTGTAGCTTCCTTTTTTTATTTTGTTTGATAGATCTCTCATTTAATAATTAATAGTTTAATATAAAGCTTAGTACGTCAATTGCAAAAAAAATCACGGTTAAAATTCAATCTAAGTCTTTATTTAAAGCCCATATAAATTAAAAAAAAACAGCTCATGTTGCATAGCGCGCTATTTGCGTTATACGCTATGCGCTATAGCGTCCGTAGCTCAAATAGCGCGTTTTGATGCCATAACTTAGCGTTTAGGGTCCAAAAACGCTATAGCGCGCTATTTACAACACTGGTTGTGTCTTAACTTTAGTAAATTTATAGTAAAGTGAGACTATTTACTGTGTATCACGTATGGATCTGTATTATAGATTTATATTTAAGAGAGTTTGCATAATTCATCATTTATGAAACAAGAAATTTGAACTATTAACTACGATTTCTATACAAAATTATATTTAAAAATTAAATTTTATACATTTTAGATTTTTTTTTTAGATAAGTAAAAAAATCACTTTATCTAAAATTTTTGGACCATCTCTCAGAGCAATGGTATTCTATCTATCTAGAAAATTAATAAATAAATTTTAAAAAATATAAAATTTGATCTCTAAATACATTTTCATATCAATATCATGTTTAAAAGTTTGGATCAATAATTCGAACTTTCTATTAAGAGATATGGTCCATGACACGAGTCAATACTAAGGGTGTCAAACTTTCAATGATACACTTTTATCTGTTTATCCGACCTGTATTATATTCAATAAAACAAATATAAGTAAGAATATTTTTTTTCGAACTTAATGGATATATAGGTATGGGTAAGAAAAACAAATTACTACCTTATTGGGTTAGAGTACTTGTAAGAGCTATCTTTTATCCGTTACTATATATGATAATTGATGAATATTGAATAATATATGCTAACTTCTTTTATTTATACATTAATGAATATTGATGAATAATATATGAAAGTAAATAGAGAAAAATTTAAAGAAATGTGACACGCATGATGATAACGGAGTTCGACTTAAAATGACAATGTCTCCAAGGCAGAGCAACCTCATCGGCGGCCCTTTCCTATTACTTAGAAACAAAGGATACAACTAGTGACTCATGATCTCAAAACGTGTGGGTTGTCAGGGCCAACTTCGTGTACAGGTTAGGCCTAAAAGCCGTAGCTGGCGAGTCCTACACAGAGGATTGTCACGCAACTTTGAGTGTATTGAGCTAAAATGCTCGTTCTAGTGTACTCCTTCACTCCCTACAAGCATACTACACTGGCAAATATGGGAAGGCTCTAGAACTAAATGCTAGACACTAAACTTTCTCCTAGAAGATAAGTCAAGTGGATTTGAGTATGTTAAGAAGATATTGAAGTTAATAGTTCACTCAACAATGGAAGCTATCAAGAGTTGCAAGTTAATGATTTTTGAATGTGGGAGGCGGCTAGCTTAAAGAATCTAAAGTGGAATAACTCTTTTTATAGTGGAGAATTCATATTCATCAAGTTTCGTTCTGACTGGCAAAAATCATCAACCCAGATCGTACTAATAATGAAGTTGGGGTTTCCACATTTTAATTCAAATTGATATAAACCGTTCTGGCCATTTATACCAGTCCAGAATGGTCGATATAATTTGTCCCACAAAACTTGATAAGCTTAACCATACGAATAACACTCATCTTGGTTGGAACCAAATTGGGACATGTTGACTTGTCATTTGAATTGGTTCCACATTTGTTCCACTCAAGATGAATGCTCAAGAAATCAACAAGCCTCAAATATACTTTACTTAACTATTTATTACACAAATTTATCGCTACGTAAAGATCTTGTTAACTTCTTAGGTTCATGTGGAGAATCTTGAAATTGAGCACTTCATGAACCTTGGTTCTTCGTCATAAATCTTGAAATTAAAGCTCTGAACCTAACTTGGGTACTTTATCATAAATCATTCAATTAAGCGAACCTGCAAACTCACTAAATCATGTAAATGGTTAAATTCAATTAGTGTATGTTTTACAAATTTAATCAAACAAAGTATTAGAACATTGCATACAGCCAACAATCTCCTCCTTTTGACGATTTGTAAAACATACACATGAGCAACTGGATAAACTGATTTAACCCAAATTTTTATTTCCCAATGTTTTGTGTTTTATGTACTTGCTCTTTTCTCCCCCTTTTGGAAATCGACGAAAGGGAATAAAATCAGAACAATAAAAGAGTACTCCCTCTCAATTTATGCACTCTCCCTCAATATAATATACATTTATAATTGATGACCTACTTCAGTTGAGTAATTGAGGAATAAATTATCTTTCACACTATTCTAAATGAATCTAGTAACCCATAGATTCATTTCAGCAAGTTAACATTGTATCTTTAATGTGAAAAATGGCACATTGGATACATATGTAATTTTGGACATGCATATACAAATTCACAATTTAAGAGGGTATTATTGCATAAGTCTGACTGTAGAGCTGCTCTTGTGAATTTGCTTGTGATTTTGACAATTTAAGGTGAATGACCACCAATTCGTGATTATTTGTTTAACTTTGATCAGATTGGTAACAATTCAAGCACAGTCATTTAATTTTATGTTAATTTTATGTTAATTTTAATCAAATAGATAAGTGATCCCCAACTATAATTCATGCAAAAATCATATTCCGAGTATGCATGCGGTTTTCAAGTTTAAGTATTCGAGGATCCATCATGTAGTAACATTAACTATACATAATGGAACTTAAACCTATCTTTCAGCAGTCATATTAGCGATGCCTAAAAAAGAAGACAATACAACAATATTCATATTAGTTTATCAGTTCTCAAATGATCATGCACATGTTTATATTATTGTTCTAAATGCATGCATCACTTCGTACTTAAGAATAAACAATCATAAAAATGTCCGCACACTCTGAAAAACAACAATAATTAATAAAATGACATTAGTGTCAGTCACCCATAATGCTAATTCCCTCGTTTCTCTAGACTGACAATGTTTTCATCGCCCTTTGCGGCATAGTTAGCCAGATCCACCAGATGATTATCTCCATTGAGTTGATATTGTATACCTTCAAACCCGGTTCCCTAATTTATAAGATCCAGAGGTATGCCATCTCCTTCCATGTCAGAGCACTATCACTGTAGTCACTCTCAGACTGCATCGCAAATTTTGGTGGCAATGGCACTAGGTTATTGACCTTCCAAGCCTCACACATAAGTTCAACCTTGCACAACACCCTTTTAAGTGTGGTACGATTTTGACATACAACTTTCTTTAAGAACTGAGGTTGAGGAGGGATAACCACGGCTAATGTGAATTGTGTCTGAGGAGATTCAATTTGAATAGCTGGAGTGTATTGATTTGGTAAAGCATTTGGTGCAAAGATCCAATCATTGATTTTACGATTACCAGGATTGAGAACTGTTGACCCAAAGGTAGAGATGTTTGTGGATTGAGTTTTGGTCCACCCATGGAGAGTCATTGTATCCACTAAGTTTTCTTGTTTCAATTTGGAAGCAGATTCAGGAATATGAATGTTATTCTTCACCAAGATTTTATCAATAATATGGGCATATAGTAAGAAATATTTTTCTCCTGCTCCACGATGGGCATTGTGCATATGAGACAGAATAACGAAAGGAACATTGATATGCTTATCATCAAGTGATAAGAGATGACGCATATAATAGATGGTATTACCCTTCATGTTTGACTTGATTGCTGCTTTGGGAGTGAGAATGTTATTTAGAAAACTGTGAACCAACCAGTGGACAGATGGCAAATGTTTGGCATACACATTGTTTGGATTAGGTTGCTGGTACCAAAGCATGTATTTATCAGAGGGCTCAATTGACTCAGTTGGCCAATTTCTCAGTGGATATAATTCGAGAAGATTTCTTTACCAGCCAGGTAAGAACTAGCCACTCAATATATTGATGATCACATTCTAACATTGGTTTTCAGGGCCAATGTTCAATATACTAAGAGATTTTTGTTGGATTTCAGCTGCTTATACAACAAAAAACCCTCGTATTGGCTTAAGTGCGGAAAATACCGTAAAACAAAATTTTTACGTCTATCTTAAGTCGAGGATCTATCTTCCTGATTGATTTCTAAAACTAAATTTATTTAACAATTAAATAAATTATCGTAACATTATACCTTGGTTCAAAATTATAATTGGAACTGCCATTAGCCTTGCCTCGGTGCTGCAGCTGCTGGACAAGAGCACCAGACGTCTAGTGCCTCTATCAGTAATCCACCAGGAACAACCAGAGATTGAGTATTTCTTCTGCCAGAAATACTATACTCGAGGCATTCAGCAAAAATAGTTGTCTCACGATTCGCAGATACTCTCACTTTCACAACCTTGTGCAAAAGCGGAGTTACCGCAGACTTCATGAGATTACAGCCATAACTTTGGCTAGGAAAGTCGGATTTACGCGTATGAGCACTTTTCAAAAAGGGGAGGACAAGATGGATCCGATTTTGCCTGGTGGTATTGGTGGTACACCAGGCATCGTCGCATCGGAAGCATCAGAATTTCAAAAAAACGTCATTTAGTGCCTCAAAAATCCAGTTTAAGTTTTCGTTCGACGGTAGGTATTAAAAAATAGCGATTTTCAAACCATCTTAATAAATAGTAAAAAAATTCAAAAAAATGTAAAATTTGGTCTCCAAGCACGTTTTAATATTGATTAAACATCTAACGGTTTCGATCGGCTATTTGGACTTCGAAACTAGAGATATGAGCGCAAATTAAAACGCCCCGTTTAATTCACGAAGTAGCGTAGCCTTACTCTACATGTGTATATGTGTTAGTTTGTAATAATCTAGAAGTCAATAATACGATAAATTATTATAAAGCTTTGTTCATGAATTGAATGTTTATATCATTTTGTTGCCTTGAGTATTATTGCATTTATGGATCATTTCGAGTTCATGACTGAAATTGTGAAACTCCATAATATAGATGATATATACTCTTAAAAGGTCACTGACCAAGGTAATTAGCAGGAACACTAATTACCGCTATAAGGTTAGTATGTGGATTAAAATATGTTTAAGTTTTACAAACCACTTGACACGAGATGTCATTTTAATCATATAGATACATGTTCTAGGAACATGGTATTTGACAGACCCCGAATGAGACATTAAATAGAATTATGTTCGTGTCATTTATGTTTTCATTCAGTGTCACGTTCTACAGTATGAGGTATTTATCGTTCCCACTGAGAAATGTGTATGTGTGATTGTTATCCACCGCTGTCCATAAAAAGCAGTCATAACGGTAGCATTTCCATATGTATAGCTTAGCTGAGGAAGTGATAGTCTGCCAAGAATACTATTTGTCCCTCGTAACTCTATACGAGCTATAGCATCACTGGGCCCCTTGGTAGAGTTAGATTATCTGCATGCGGTATAATTACAAGAGTAATTATATTTGATAATCTACTCAAGATCAAGAAAAGATTCAGTTAGCAAGGATGACACACATCTACCTTGAAACTGATCTGATAGCTATGAGACAGAAGAACAGACACAAGTAAATAGTTTACTGGATCGTGATATTGTACAGTACAGCATCATCTTTGTAATTGGATGGTCATGATGTGTTGCCAGATACCACTCATGATTATAGAAGTTAAAGCAGTTTTAACTCTGTTTACCAACATAACACAGATCCTATTGGGTCACACCATATAGGAGCTACTCGGAGAATCTTACTGATTAATTATAAATTGATTATAATTAATATTAAGATGGTTATAATTAATTATACATGATATAATTAAATTATAAATGTCATTTAGAATGACAAGCAGAAACAACGGTTAATTTATAAACGTACACGTTACGTTGTATAAAAGTTACCGAACAACAACCGAAAAGAAATATAATTGTATATGACAATTATATATATTTGATTTGGATTTTAATTTGTTAATTATGGATTT
This sequence comes from Carex rostrata, assembly GCF_964058835.1. NCBI lineage: Eukaryota > Viridiplantae > Streptophyta > Magnoliopsida > Poales > Cyperaceae > Carex > Carex rostrata. The sequence continues at coordinate 2,628,158 of NC_135920.1, read as the reverse complement.
GAATTATGGGTTTAAAAGTCCAAAAATAATCAAAGCCTTAATTAAAATAAAAAGCCCAAAATCAAAGCCTTTTACTATTCATGCCTTAATGGGCCAAGGGCAAAATGGTCATTTCACACCTATGCCACCTTACATGACACCTTAGGGTGTAGAAGCATGGAGAAGAGTGTGGAAGGGGTATTTTGGTCATTTCACATATTAAAGCATGAGGTGTCAAGGTATTTTGGTAAATAGATTTGTTTTGAGGGGTATATTTCGGTCTTTTGCGAACCTCCTCAAAACACTATAAATAGAGGGGTGAGGGTAGAGAGAAAACTTACTAATTCACGTGTTAATCTGATTACTTCGTTAATCGGTTTTTCTCTCTTCCCCGATTTCGTTTATTACGAGATTCAAAAAAATATATTTTTGCAAACTCTGCGGTATTTCTTGTTTTGCTTTTAAGTGAAACAGAATAACTTGGAGTCTTAAATATATTTAATCTGTCCCTTTTCGGTGAATAGTGTTTCTACAAAATTTTGCGGTTTACGGTATTTCTGGCAGAAGAAATAAACTGCTCTCCGGTTAGTCCTGGTGGATAACCGATAGAGGTATCACACGTGTGATACTCCGAGTCGATTCCTTCCCTGGTGTAGCTCTTCTCGCTCGGTCTGCATTCCAACTGTGATTTGGAAACAAGGTATAAACATGTTATATTAATCTATTTAATTGATAAATAGATTTAAAGCTTTAGAAAATCAATTATGGAGTAGATCTGTAAATAGGATTAAATGGATCTTCCTGATTCATTTAATCCGTAGCTTAAGGTAGATGTAAAAATTTTTGTTTTACTCTTTCCGCACCTTAACCTAAATCAATGGGTTTGAATCGTCAAAAACCCTACAATATGTATGTATATATGTATATGTGTATGTGTATGTGTATGTGTATGTGTATGTGTATGTGTATGTGTATGTGTATTGTTGGGGTTTTACGGTGCTAACCAAAAACCCGTTTAGGCTTAAGTTGCGGAATGACCGTAGAACAAAAATTTCTACGGCCAACTTAAGCTCAGGATTAAACGGGGTATGTCAGGAAACTTTCCAAGGCGGTCCACCTTCAGTATTCCTTTGGCATCAAAACCCAATTTAATCCTTTTACAGATCTACTCCATGATTGATTTCTAAAACTTTAATCTACTTACCAATTAAATAGATTAATATAACATATTTATACCTTGTTTCCAAATCACAGTTGGAATGCAGACCGAGCGAGTAGAGCCTCACCAGGGAAGGAATCGACTCGGAGTATCACACGTGTGATACCTCTATCGGTTATCCACCAGGACTAACCGGAGAGCGGTTTATTTCTAATGCCAGAAATACCGTAAACTGCGGAATTCTGCAAAAACACTATTCACGGGAAAAAGACGAAAACCCGTAAACACGAATTTTCGGTTGCTCAGTTTCATCAATATGCAAAACTGACATACCGCGAAATTCGATAAAACACTATTCATCGATCCCGTAAATATACCTCACAACAACTCGCAAGATTATACGTCAACTACGTATAACTTTCTTTTCTCAACCGAAACACTATTTGGGAGAGAAACCGAGAAAGAGAGAAATTACCGATCCGTTTCGACACGAAACGGTATGAGTGAATTAGCGATTTTTCTCTCTACCCCTCCACCCCTATTTATAGGGTTTAGGGTTGGTTGCCAAAAGACAAAATGTCCTCCAAGTTTGGCCTATTTACAAGATATGCCATTGAATGGATAAGGATGACATGTCATGTGGATAAGATCGATGACATGTCATGCGGATAAGGACGAATCTGAAAAGACCCGAATGCCCTCGGCCCGAACACAAATAATGCTTGTATAATTATTCTGAACAATTATATATATTTTTCTTGCGGTTGTTGTTTTGGTAATTTATACAATGTGTCCTGCACATTTATAAATTAACCGGTTAACTTTTATACAACGTGTCACACACGTTTATAAATTAACCAATGTTTTTGCTTGTTATTTTTACATAACATTTATAATTTAATTATAACACGTATAATTAATTATAACCATCTTACTATTGATCATAACCAATTTATAATCAATCACAATAAGATTCTCCGATTAACTCCTATATGGTGTGACCCAATAGGATCTGTGTTATGTTGGTAAACAAAGTTAAAACTGTTTTAACTTCTATAATCATGAGCGGCATCTGGCAACACATCATGACCATCAAATTTCATAGATGATGCTGTACAGTACAATATCACGATCCAGTAAACAATTTACTTGTGTCTGTTCTTCTGTCTCATAGCTATCATATTAGTTTCAAGGTAGATGTGTGTCATCTTTGCTAACTGAATATTTTCTTGATCTTGAGCAGATTATCAAATATAATTACTCTTGTAATTATACCGCTAGCAGATAATCTTACTCTATCAAGGGGCCCAATGATGCTATAGCTCGTATAGAGATACGAGGGACAAATAGTATTCTTGGTAAACTATCACTACCTCAGCTAAGCCATGTATACCGAAGAGCTACCGTTATAACTGCATTTTACCGACAGCGTTTGATAACAATCACACATATACATTTCTTAGTAGGAAAGATGAATACCTCATACTGTAGAACTTGATACTGAATGAAAACATAAATGACACGAACACAATTCTATTTAATGTGTCATTCGGGGTCTGTCAAATACCATGTTCCTAGAACATGTATCTATGTGATTAAAATGACATCTCGTGTCAGGTGGTTTGTAAAATTTAACCATCTTTTAATCCACATACTAACCTTATCACGGTAATTAGTGTTCCTGCTAATTATCTTGGTCAGTGACTTTTTAAGAGTATATATTATCTATATTATGGAGTTTCACAATTTCAGTCATGAACTCGAAATGATCCATAAATTCAATAATACTCAAGGCAACAAAATGATATTAATCATCCAATTCATGAACAAAGCTTTATGATAAATTATCGTATTATTGACTTCTAGATTATTACACTAACATGTATATGTATATGTGTATGTGTATGTGTATGTGTGTTTGTGTGTTTGTGTGTTTGTGTGTTTGTGTGTTTGTGTGTTTGTGTGTTTGTGTGTATGTGTGTATGTGTATGTGTATATGTATATGTATATGTATATGTATATATGTATATGTATATCTGTATAAGTATATGTATATATGTATATGTATATGTATATGTATATGTATATGTATATGTATATGTATATGTATATGTATATGTATATGTATATGTATATGTATATGTATATGTATATGTATATGTATATGTATATGTATATGTATATGTATATGTATATGTATATGTATATGTATATGTATATGTATATGTATATGTATATGTATATGTATATGTATATGTATATGTATATGTATATATGTATATGTATATATGTATATGGAGTCTGGCTAATTTGCTACCGGGAGCACTTCGGCCGAGGTGCTTACGCTGCTATATTTTATTATGTGATGTTCAAACAACAAATCCAAATCGTTAGATATTTAATCTATATTAAAATCTACTTGGAGACCAAATTTTATATTTTTGGAAATTTTTTTACTATTTATTAAGCTGGTTTGAAAATCGTTATTTTCAATGCTACAGAAATTTACTGAAAACAACGGGTTTTCAAACCAGCTTAATAAATAGTAAAAAAATTTAAAAAAATGTAAAATTTGGTCTCCAAGCAGATTTTAATATAGATTGAACATCTAACGGTTTGGACTTGTTGTTTGAACATCAAATATGCTAATATGACCCCGTAAGCACCTCGCCGAAGTGCTGCCGGCAGCAAATTAGACAGTCCCTATGTATATGTATATGTATATGTATATGTATATGTATATATGTATATATATATATGTCAGAACTTGAAATTTTTTGAATAAAGGCCAAGTCCTTAATTAGTGTTATATCTAGACTTGTGATATCCAATTGACAACTAAAATCAAAGTTCACCCAAAAAAAAAAATCAAAGTTATAAAGAGTTACGACATCACTTCATAAATATATCAAATGTCTTATTTTTTGGCATACACTATAAATAAGAAAACTTTTTCTTCACAAAATTATTTAAATCAAAATACTAAGATCTCTAAAAAAAAAAGAGGATCGCCCGTCCCACGAGCAGTCCTTTAGTGCTGTGACCCGCCTGTGAGGGGGGCGGTCTGGTGGCATTTTTGGGCCGCCCGTAGGCCTGACGGTTGGGTCATTTTAAAAAAAAAACTCAATGCAGAGTTATTTTTAAAATTAATTTTTTTTAGGGTATTAATAAAAATAGCCGCAGTCATTCAAAATATTATTTTGACAAATATATAGTGAGTCACGTAGTGGTGTAAAAAAAAATCAAGTGGTGTGTGAAAACTAGCGAGGAGAAGGCACGTCATGTCCGTCATATTTAATCACGCTGTAACAATACCACGCCATGACAATCATGTTTAATATTTCTTCAATTTAATTAAATTGTACAAGAAAAATGACATAAATTGTAAAAAAAAAAAAAAAAAAAATCAAATCTGCTGCAATTCCCCTCTGTCTGTCCTTTTTTTTTTTTTTTATGAATAACAACAGATTTGTTTCCCAATTGTACGATATATCAGTATCGATGGAAGTTTTTAAGTAAATTGAAAGTTTGAAAGAGATTTTAATTTGCTCATGTCTATCTTTATTTGAATTATTTTTAACGAGCAAAATGCATGAAAATTATGCATCACATTAATGGATTCACTATTAGAAACATGGACTTGGTTGATTTGACGATAACTGTGATGATGTTTTAATTACGAGGGGATGGACAGAGATGAGAGATAAATTAGATATTAACATTTAATGATGCAGGAAAATAAATCACGCGTCTTAAGCTCCGCTCCAACCTCGTAAGCTCCGCTCCACCTCCACTAAATAATTAGAGAGATCTTGAAGACACAAGTTTTGAGAGTCGTTTCATTTCTTCGTCCAGCTCCGCCACCTCTGCTTCTCCTCTCGTTCACTCGGTTCATTTCGATTCGCTTCATTCGAGCGGATTATTCCGTCACGACTCAATGCTTTATCTTACGTTTTGAGCAGATGCTTCCGTCCAACGGATTTAGTCACCGCTCGTTGGTCCGTCTTGTCTTGCTCCAACCAAGCCGGTGCTTCCATTTAACGGATTTGATCATCGCTTTTCGATCCGCTTCGACTCTCCGGGTTCAACTAAGGGTGCTGTAAATTCGCTCCGCCCGCCATAGTATCTAATATTACTATATATGAATAAGGTACGCGTTGATGTGGTTGTGGCCGATGGTGATAATGATGATGTGTTTTCTTCTTCCTCCTTCCTCTCCTTCTATCTCTTTCCACTGTGGTAGCCTCCTGTGAGGTGACTATCCTGGTCCAGTCGGCTTAGCTCCCGGTCTGATTTGATTCAGTGCCTCCTCGGCTGAGTGGTGACTGTCCTGGTCCGGTTGATTCAGTTCCCTATCCGGTTTGATCCAGTGCCTCCTCGGCTGAAGTGGTGACTGTCCTGGTCTGGTCTTATTCAGTGCCTCTCAGGTGCGCATTCTTCTAAATGGTGTTAACACGGTGTAGTCACACTCGCTCGATTGCTAGTTTGCATATCAAGAGAAGAGAACGAACGGGCCAATTGACTTGCTAATAAGGCGCGAACTGAGCATTTTGCAACTACTGGTTTTACTTTTTCTCTTCTCTTTAATTTTTAGCAATGAGAGATTTTACAAGTAGTTCAGTGTATATGATACTATCTTTGTATAATAAGAATATCTACGTTGGAACAAGCTTGTAATTTGCTCTGATGTTAAATGAAATCGCATAAGGGCTTACAACCAAAAAAAAACATTAAATGATGCACTATTGACCGCAAGGGCAGGGGCGGACCTAGAATTTTCGTGAGGGGGTAAAAAAATATCGAATCGGGTTTAAATCCATTAATTAATTGGGTACTCGATAAAAAAAAAAATATTTTGACTTATATTTTCCAATGCCCTGTTATGATCCTATAACTTATAATTAATATTACCAATCATAATTCAAAAAATTTATTTTGATTTTAACACTAAATTTAAGCCGAATTACAAATTAAAAATCCAGAGGGGGGCAAAAAAAATTTTCAGGGAGGGGCAAAGTCAATCGGTACCAATAGATCACCACTAAAACTCAAAATCCAGGGGGGGCGGTTGCCCCCCCCCCCCCCTCCCGTGCTACAGTAGATCCACCCCTGCTCAAGGGGACCGAATTAATCCGAATTTTAATCGCACGGTCTGAAAATTACGTTAATGCAGAGGATGTGGATTTGATAAGAATTTGTATCCTCCGAGTTAAACTCAAATTTCGAATAAAGATATGGACCGTTTGATTTAAATTCACACTAATGTTAAAGGGTACTGTGCGTTATAGGTATGTACTGAATTGGTCTGAATTTTAATCGCACGGTCTGAAAATTAACTCAAACGGTATGTTAATACAAAGGATGTGGATTCGATTGATAGTGGATAAAGATTTTAACATAGAAGTTTTAGTTTCATGCAAAACGAAAAATCAAAAATCAAAACAACAAGAAGCAGAGTACAATTATCCTTCATTTACAACGGTTCCAATCAATTTATTTTTTATGGATTGAAATTCTATTTAAAAATTTAACACACCGATAATCTACATCACATGGTGATTTTTTAAAAGCTTGATGTTTTGTTTAGTGTGGTTATTTTCAGTGCTTTTGGATGTCTAGTCGTGAATTTGGTTTGTATATGCCTTAAAAGCAATCTTAGTGCATCGACATGTACAGTGATGTAGACATGAAAACAAAGTATTGTATGTACTAAATGGATATTTCATCGGTCCATTTCAAAATCTTCGAGAGAATTGGAAATGTGAATTGTGTCGCTTTACTATTTCAATTAGTATTAATTCCGAGAATGACATGCATAATTAAATACCAAAACTGATCGATCGAAAAAAAAGGAGAGAGATTGACATCGATCCGATGTTATATACGTACAGGAAAATTGTAAGGGTATGATTTAGATGCTGTCTTGTTTTTGTTCACATGGTCTTTTTTTTTTTTTTAAGGCATATTCGTCATTGTGAAACACTCAAACCAATTTGGTTTCAAATCTTAATACTACAAATATTTTTTTTTTATGGGATATAATTTCATAGACAACTAGATTATGTGATGTAATTTACAAAGATTCATAGACATGAGAAAGGTAGTGGGAAAATATATTTCAGTTCAAGTGAAATATTTTTCAATGATAATGATTATTTTGTGAAAATTGATGAAAAATTATACCTAAATGGTATTAAAAAAAATATGTTTAAGGTGCTCCAACATTTTTCTCAATAAGCTTAAATTTTAGGGAAATGTTATGGTCCCTGAGCTATCATATCCGAGTGCGCTCTCAACTAGTTTAACTGAAAAAACCTTTCAATTTTGTCTGACTTCCATTTTTAGCACTCATATCCAAACTTTTAAAGTTGTTTATAACCATTTACAATGCTACTCTCAAGTATTTAAATCCTAACTATTTTTGTCTTCGAAATAAAAAATAAAAGATTCTTTTCACCTTTTTTTTCTCTAATCATTCTCATCAATTTTTCTAACAACGCGTGATGATTTTTGCAAATATAAAAATACGAACGTTTTGTACTCAATTTTCTCTTTCAAATGAGATCAATGAAGATATACTTTTGAGGTATTTTCAAGTTTTTTTTTATAAGTAAAGCTCATGAGAACTTTAAATTCTCAAGCTTTTAAACCTCAGTATAGAACCATTTAAACCTCTGATGTCTACCATTTAAACTACTATGTTCAAGTTTTTAAACCTCTTCACCATGTTTGGTTGTGGCCTAAAGGGTGAAATAAGGAGTTTAGGCCTCGTTATTCCACCAAACGAGCATTAATTGAGTCGGACTAAGATGACATAAGCCGATCTTTAGGCAGGCCTAAATTAAACCATCTCACATGGTGGTTTAATTTTATTCCACCTCGTGGCCTAACTTGAATGATTATAATAATATTTTATTTGTATATAATTAGTATATTATTATTAATAATTATTATTAGTATACAATTATATAATTAATATCTTATATTGTTAATATATTAAATAATTATTATAATAATATATTAATATTATATAATTAGTATTTTCTTATTCATAATTATTATTAATATGCAATTATATAATTAATATGTTATATTGTTAATATATTAAATAATTATTATAATAATATTATAATATATTATAATTTTTTTTAGTATATTAATATTATATAATTAATATCTTATTATTAATAATTTATAATTATATAGTTAATAATTTATAATTATATAGTTAATAATTAATATTGTAAATTATTATTATAATAATATTATAATATATTATAGTTGTTATTAATATATTAATATTTTTATATAATTAGTATCTTATTATTAATAATTATTATTAATATATAATTATATAATTAATATTTTACATTGTTAATATATTATATAATTAATTTAATAAGATTATCTAATTAGTATCTTTTTATTAATAATAATTATTAATATATAATTAATTATTAATATTTTATATTATTAATATATTAAATAAATTTTATAATAATAATATAATATATTAATATTATATAATTAGTATCTTATTATAAATAATTAACTAATTTAGGCTTTTAGAACTTTAGTCCTCCACCAACTCTAACCAAAAAAGAAATACTTTAGGCTGTGATTTAACTTTAGGCCTCAATCAAACATGAATAATTTAGACCGGCCTAAGTTGGAATAACCATTTAGGCCTCCTTAACTTTAGGCCACAACCAAACATGGGGCTTATGTCGATCATATAGTATCACGCGCTAAAACCTTTGTCTATAAACGTTTAAAGTAGTTGTGTCAAGCATATTTTAAGTAGTTGTATCAAAAATTTAAATAGTTTCCATGTTAGGTTTAAAAGGATGTAGACTAAGGTTTAAAAATTTGAGAATTGAAAGTGATCACAGGCTTTATTTAAAAAAAAACTTGAAAATAATTCAAAAATATTTCTTTATGGATCTCATTTGAGAGAGAAAATCGAATAGAAAATGTTTGTATTTTAAGATTCGCAAAATTCATCACGAATTGTCAGAAAAATGGACGAGAATAATTAGAGGAAAAAAAAGAGAGCCAACGGTTCAATGCGGACCTCAAGATCTACATAATTATGGATTAGCCAATTTTTCTTGTGCTTAGTTTCTAGTATTGATCTGCCTGGTTAATTTGGTTTCAAGCCCCACAACGGCTCGACTTAGGTGGTCACAACTTCATATTTACTTTACCATATTTTTGAAAATAAATTAAAATTGGTAAAATAAAAATGGGAAAGCCTGATCTTCATAATCTTCATGATCTTCGTGATCTTCATGATCCAGCATCTAATCAATATCCGACATTCCAAATAGCTCGTGTGAATCATATATCCAATCATCATGTATCAAATCATTCCTTATGGCTCGTAGATCATGTATCAGAGTATATTGTACAACTCGTCACGTCAACTTGTCATGATATGTATCTTTGACTTGCTTTGACATTCGAACATAACAATTAACCTGCACAAATTTCAAACAAAGAAACTGTAAAATTCAATGTTTATATGTTTTGCAAATTAGTCAAACAACATAAAATATTGCTTACAACAACAATTTTAATTTTTAAACCGTGGTTGAGAGTTATTTAGAAATTTATTTCAATTGCTGGGGTGAAAATGTTCTCAAATGCTATACATATCCAAGTTTTCCTAGTTTCTTTGAAAAAATAATTTTCTTGAATTTGTTCGAGAATTTTTTTTCAAGGATGAAGAATTAAAAATGTATTTCTTATTAAGGAGTGAATGTTCGGTAGATATAAGGATAAAAAAGTTAAATTAATACAATTAAAAAAACCTCAATAAGAGAAAAATTGTAAAGGTCCAATATATCTCCTATGTTATATTCCAAATAGAATCAAAAGAGATTGCTCTTTCACCACACTTCTTCCGCATTTATATTGCATAAATTTATTTTCACTTATACCTTATGCAATATAATTAAATAACAATTCATGTTACATCCCAAATAGAATTGTATATTGCACAATAATGAATCATCAACAAAAAAGATAGTTCAGCCGAAAAAGAAAAAAAAGCAAGATAGGTGGTGTAGGTTTTTTTTTTTTTTTTGGGATGGATGTCGATGGAGAGGTCATATCAAAGAGAAGAAGTCTGTGGCATCAGATGCAAATTCGGTCACTTGAGAGTTGAGAGCTAATAATCAAGGTAGGAAAGAAAAGGCTTTTTCTTCCAATACCTAGGGAAATGTGTTGGCTGAGAAGAAGAAACAAAGAATAAATTATAAAAAATAAATGAGGCTCCAAGGAGTTCACCCTTACAAGGATATTTTGGCTAAGGTCGGGAATACTTCGCGTAAGAATTTATGTTAAGGAGAAGCTTCAATTCAGACTAAGAAATATCTTTTTTATTACATTTTGAGGGATCCATTTTAAAGGATGTCTTAAGATTTGTGATAAACTTTGCAATAGTCCGAAGATAATATAAATTCATTATATTTTCATACTTAGCCGAATTAAAATTTCTTAGAGTACGTTTGCATGATACAGAAATAGTGTTAACTCAAGAATAACTCGGATTAGCTGCTATTTCATTATTTCTATGAAATATTAGATTAGCGATTTTTCAGAACTAAAAAATATATGCTATTTTTAGTTATTCCTTAGTTCATCCAAATACACCCTAACCTAAGTACCGCTAAGTATTTAAATTTACGCTGCATGAAATCCTTTTGCTTAAAGCAACATATAATTTGCAACAGGTCCTTTCAAAAAAGAGATGAATTATGAATATGGATAATAAATGAATATTGGATTGTGGGTTTCTTTCATTCCATCGTTTTTTATGTCAGGTGATGGGAGCAGTTGCATGAAAGTCACTGTGTGACATGACAGTAAAATCGGATTCAATTCGACATGCGTGCAGTTCCCAATGCTTCTCTTTTTCCATATTACATTTACATTACATCACCAACAGCAACAAACAAATAGTTCCTTCCTCTTGACTTCTAAATTTGTAAATAACTGTACATCTCTTCCATCTATATCAGATATTTTACTGGTAAATTACATAGCGACTCGTTTGCTCTTTTGAACAGGGGCGAATCCATAGTGATAAATTAATTATACGGGTTCGGTTCGGTGAGATAAAAAAATTACAATAGAGAAATAATTTAAAAATTATTTGAAATTATTTGAATCAGATATTTACTTCTATAGGAAATTACAAACAAAAAACAAAAAAAATAAATGTTATGAGAAAAATTTGCGAATAATTCTCCTATTTAGATTTTAAACTTGTAATTTCTCACACAAAAAACATTAATGCTTTTACCGCTGGACTAAATTTTTTATTTTTCAACACCTAGATAGTTAATTATGCACGCTTTAAAATTACTCTCTAATCAATATATAACGCTACGATATACATAATAATTTTTAGATATGAAAACAAGGATCAAGTTTGATAATTCAAAATTTTTACAAGGAATGTTTTTCAGAATGTAGTCGCTTGACTCGTTGTAAATATATTTTTTATCAATTGAATTATTAGTAGGCATTAAAGCCGCTAACCTTCAAAAAAAGAAAAGGCCACACTCAGATTTGAATTGGCGATAAAGGATTTACAGTCGCCTTACCGTTTGGCCATGCTGTCAAATCCAATCTAAAATTGATAAAAATAATTCAATTCTTTTTTTTTCAAATTTGCTTATCTTTATTCCAACCAAAGGGCGAGGATTTTTTGTTTTTATTGGATTCATTCAATTGAAATCATTTTATTTGATGAATTCTATTTTCAAAACACATGGTATTATAATTGCCGGTTTATATGTTTCTTTCTTTCTCATTGCAAACTTATTTATTAATTAATCTTTAAATTTGTAGAGTATACTCTGAGATAAATGAAGGATGTCAGTTTATCAAAGTCAATGACGTATTTATTTGATGTCTATTCAGAATGCACCTGACAAAATTAATGTTCATGCATAAAGAATTTGAACGGTTCATATTAATTCTTGAAACATCAACTCAAATTTTGAGATATCAGAGGGAAACAAATGAGGTTCGCATCATCGCATGCTTGGCTTGGCTCCGTCAGCTCCGATGTCGCTTCTAGCGGTCCTTTTCACCGTACCTTCACTGCAATGGAGGTTAAAACAAAGACTGTACTGTGTACGAATGTACACTGTTTTCTCTTCGTAGGATATATGTATAATGAGTATGGCTAATATAACACCAGTGTCATTTCAGTCTATATAACACCAATTCCAAAATCTATCAAATCGAGTTCAAATGGTGAATTCAAACCGTTCAAACCGATTTACTTCATTAGTTGTGCATTTACATGTAAAATTTATAAGTTTTTGAATTTATTTCGTATCAAGTCAAGCGATCAAATGTTTGAGTTTTTAAGTTAATTTGAATACATTCATTTTTTAATTTTTTTGCCGCTTGATTTGATACTAAAATAACTCGAAAATATAAAAAGTTTGCATGTAAACGCATCACTCATAAAGTAAATTGGTTTGAACGGTTTGGATTCACCATTTGAACTCGATTTGATAAGTTTTAAAGTTGATGTTATATAGACTGAAATGACACTGATTTATATTAGCCATACTCATATATAATTATTAAAGAGTTAGGCTAATATGACATTGGTGTTATTTCAAACTAAATAACACCACATCTTAAACCGTTAGATCTGCTTTAATATTCGTACAAAATAAAGTGCTTGAACAGTAAAAGCAGATTGTACGAATATTAAAGCAGATCTAACGGTTTAAGATGTGGTGTTATTTAGTTTGAAATAACACCAATGTCATATTAGCCTAACTCATTATTAAATAACAATTTCCTGTGTTTTTTGCTTTTAAGTTGTACAATATCTGTTTGGCGTTTTTTAAAAGAATAACCGTTTAGGTTCTGTTCGGCCGCATTACTATTTTCGTGAAAAAAAAAATTAGTTCACAGGAACAGTACTTTTTAGTTCAATTTCTGTGTCCATGTTTATTTTCAATTAGAAGCCGAACAGGGCCTTAGAGTGCGAAAAATGGCACGGTGGCATCAACTCTGTCACGGAATAGCACAACACGTGTGTCAGTTACGTGCCGTGATTTGTTTGTACCGTGCTGTAACTATCTTTTGAAACTTTAGCACGGTATGATACGTCATGTGAAAAATTAACTTGATCATGGCACTGTACGAGATCAAAATCAAGTTATGTTAATTACGACACGGCACGACAAGACACGTTTTTTCCACTCTATTAATCCGCCAATGTTTCATTTAAAAAATAAGATATATTTTTTTCTGCAAACGATATGAAATATATTTCTACGATAAAGATGAGCGTCAATTCTCTTAACTAACAAGTTTGCTGTGGATTTTTATGGATATTAAAAGTAAAAAAAAATTAACATCATATTTATATAACCAAATATAATACCTTTAATTTTCGGATTGAATTTACTGATCTGAAAAGTGTAAATCGCATCCACTCACAAATGTAATTTGAAATGAGTATTTTTTTATAGACTACTGGAGGAGAGAAAGCAATGACTGGTAAAAAAGGTGGTACCGGTACAAAAAGGGAGAACAATGTTGACTGGGAAGGATTTTATATTGCAAATTGGTGGTACTGGTACAAAGGATTGTGTACCGAACAGGTACAGGTACATGAAACTTGGTACCAGAGGGGTGCATGCAAGTGCAGTTCAAGCAGGTCAACATGCTATCTTCAAAAGAGAAACAAAAAACAAGGGCTATTCGGCAAAATTACTACTGTCATTTAGTTTTTAAAAAAAAAAAACCATTTACTTTTCTGTTTTGTTCCTTTAGATTTTTATTGTTGCTTTTGTATGCTCAGATGTTTGAGCCTTTGCATTTTATTTTATTACTGTTACAGTACTCATGTAACTTTACCATTTTCAATGGAATCAAACATGGGCTTGACCCATGTTTTTCTCAAAAAAAAAAAGAAATGAGTATTTTTTTAATGTAATTTTTTTTTACTATTTTATTAGATAGGTATAAAATTATTATTTTTTAATGGTTCATAATCTTCTGAATTAAAAAAATATATTTTTTTTAATTTGAAGATTATATTAAACAATTAAGATCGACTATTTTAATTTTAAAAATATAGCTAAAAATATGAAGTAAAGCATAACATTTACTTCATAAAACACAATAAACACAACTCTCTATCTCTCACACAAACAATATATATGTGTACATATATGATATATCTATGTATCTTCATTCTTTTATTAAATATGCAGATGTCATAATCGGCCAACAGTTGTGATTAAAAGATTAATTTTCAAATTAAATATGAACACTCCAAGCAAATAATTTATTTTTATTATTATTATTATTATTATTATTATTATTATTATTATATGCATCTTTTTTATATTTTTGTATATACAGAAGTCCAAATTTATTTAGACACGTACTTGTCACATGTAGATGTCATGATTTCTCTGTTTTTTGGAAAATTTTCTGAACCCCTCTTATTTGATTGTCAGAATTTCGATTTCTTTTCATTTTTAAAATATCACTTAAGGATTACAAATTCACATTAACAACAATAAAAAAATCAACGTGTAACAACAATAAGGATTAGAGATCCACATTAATACCAAAAAACTATACAAATTTTCATGCAACGGGACTATAATAGATTGATAAACTAGTAAAATAACAAATTATATTATTTTATTCTAATAGAAAATGCCACACAAAATCAATGTACTTATAAATATTATTGAATAATTATTCTTTTTATAGTTTTTTTTTGTGTGAAAATATGTTATTTTTATGATATTTTTTTTATTCTTTCTCGGACACAATATTAATATGTATATTCATATATCGCTGTATATCAACATCATAGAAAGAACCGTTTTCGAAATCCATTATATGGATTGAAATGACCCTTTAATTATTTCTTTTGAATCTGCCAATTAAAGTTTAACACGCTAGAGGAGGGTTCAAATGCATCCAAATTTTTGTGCACCCAAATGCACCTTATTTTTCAAATCCCTTTTCTCCGTTTTTAAAGTCCGAATAGTCAATCCGAACCGTTAGATGCGATCTATATATTAAGATGTGCTTGGAGACCAAATTTTACATTTTTTGGAATTTTTTTACTATTTATTAAGCCACTTTGAAAATCGCTGATTTTACATTTTCTGGACCATTGGATCGGCGATTTTCAAAGTGTTTTAATAAATAGTAAAAAAATTCCAAAAAATGTAAAATTTGGTCTCCAAGCACATCTTAATATATAGATCGCGTCTAACGGTTCGGATTGACTATTCGGACTTTGAAAACGGAGAAAAAGAATTTGAAAGATAGGGTGCATTTGGGTGCACAAAAATTTGGGTGCATTTGAAGTTTTGAACCCTCCTCATATATGAATAAAGGTTTGGTAAGCACAATTCCAAAAGTATATCGGATTGAGTTTAAACGTCAAATCCGAATCGTTGAAATCCATGTAATTTATGAGTGATGCATGTACATGAATTTTTTTGAAAGTTTCGAATTTATTTGTTACAAGATCAAGCGGTTAAAGAAATAATAAAAAATGAATATATAAAACAATTTGTAAACTAACTCATAAAAAATTCATTTTTTTGACCACTTGACCTTATAGTAAATAAACTCAAAACTTTTAAAGTTTTGCATGTACATACATCACTTATGAAGTACATGAATTTTAATGATTTTGATTCGACGTTTGATTTTTGAAATTTTGCTCACTAAACCTTCTTCATGAGCACGTCACACCGTAACTTTGTTCAAAAATCTTCTTGACGAGCACGTGGCTCTTCAACGTTAAAAGTTAAAATGGATGAAAATAATGATTGCATACTTTAACCATTGAATGAAACCTTCGAGTAGTCAACAAATGTCAAAATCATGTGAAAGACTTGCGTCCCTCTTTTCTCAACAAAAAGTTCTCAGGTCAAAGTTGCTAGAATTAAAAGCATTTTGTTCTCCGTTTTCAACCCACACATTGGGTAGAACTTTTTATTTATAGAATTTTTTACAAATGAGTTAGAATAACTAAAATTGAGATTAGTAGATGAAAATAGAAAAAAAATAGTAATTTTTTTATGTTAGTATGAAAATAGTGATATATTGGAATTAATAAAATTCTTGTTTTGATTATATATTTGAAATAGCAAATAACTGTATGAGAAAAAATAGTATTATCATACTCATAGAGAATGAATAGTAATGATTCGTTTTTCTTAATGTACCTCACACCCCACATATCTTGTCACAAAATATATTTTTTATGCACATTTTGTTTTTAAATGAATCAAATTATTAAGTTGATATTTTTAAAGAACTGAATTATTATTTGATTCTTTTTACATAATCAAAATTACGTGACAATCCATTCATTCATCTATATTATTTTTAATGAATTTGAACAAATAAGAAATTCTGCAAACATAGGGTAGACGTGGTCTTGTTTTTCCCAGTTCTAATTCTCAGGTCAAATAGAACTGAGAATTTATTTCCCCATATTATTGTTATAAATTAATGTTGAAGGATGGACAATAAATTTCCTAATTAAAGTGTTGCATTTTCTATACATTCTTATGGATAGAGATATTAATTGCTGGTAGGTCATTTTTTTTAGTACTAAACATACATCACAGTCAGATAATCTTTGAATTGATATGTAATTCCGCCGAAATTTTTATTTATACGATACTAAAAAAAAAAAAACAAAACACCTGTAAGATATTGAAGAACAGTAAAAGCGAGAGAAAGGTTTTCTTTATTATTGGTTTTCCATAATTGATTACATTTACAGGAGAGGCTTTATATAACCTATAGGATCAGCTAATCAATGCTTAACAAACTAATCTAACAAACTTGTCTAACAATCTTTCTTAACAGAATTCTAACAACTTTTGACTTTGGTCAAAGCCGTGTTATCTCTATCACCCCACCCTCCTCAAGTGAAGACATGAACCGAACAAAGAGGTGACAAGGAGTCACCAAGTCTCGAATAAAGTGAATGTCGACCTCAATGTGTTTGGTGTGGGCATGATGAGCTGGGTTGGTAGCAAGAAAGGTCGCACCGAGATCATCACACCACAAAACCGACAGAGCAATATGATCAGGAAGAAGTGATTGGAGGCAAACAACTTCAACTGCAGCAGCCGGAAGTGCCTTATATTCAGCCTCAGTGCTAGACCGAGCAACTGTGGTTTGCTTTTTGGAGGACCAAGAGACAAGAGAGTTTCCAAGAAAGACACAGTAGCCGGTAGTAGAACAGCAATCATCAGGACTACCTGCCCAGACTGAAGGATGTGTGTTTTGAAAGTTATCTTTTAATAATAATTTATGTGTTGTTCATGATTTTATTACGAATATTATTATTCTTGTTCCTTGAGATTTATATGTTATATCTTTGGAAGTATTCAAGAAGATGCTCTTGGTCTTGAATCATAGAACTCCTAAGATGAGAAACATTTAATCACTAAATAAGTTCACAATCGTGGTAATTAAAGAGGAACATTAATTACCGAGGAAGATTATCATGTAGATTAAAGTACATTGAAATTCTATAAATGTTGATAAATTATTATCATTTAATTACATGAATATATAAAATGTGTATTTTATATATTGAACATGACCTAAATGAATGGAACATTATATGGATTGTGTTTTGTGTCATTAATGTTTCCATTGTGTCTTTAGAATCTTAGATATGAGATGTGTAGGTTTTTCACATGAGAAACATATAATGTGATTGCTATTTAAATACTATCTTATGATAGGAACAAAATAGCAGTTCATTGTGTACAACTTGTGTGGGAGAAATCTATATGTTAATATTATCACTGTCCCTCAATTTGAGTTATGATATTACTGGGCCCCTTGGTAAAGTGGAATTATATTGCATGCAATATAACTGATGTAGTTATAATTATAATTCACTTGAGAGACCAAGAAAACGAATATAATGCAAAAATGACACGATCTTATTTTGCGTATTATTCATAATATCATGTGACAATGATAGACACAAAATTAGTGGATTGAGTAAATGATTACTATGTCGTTTGGATAACTATAATGTAATGATAGAACCTCTTATAGTCAATAATATAAAGTTTTATATTATTGCCAAGATGACATAGATCCTGTATACGGTCACACCAACTGAAGAGAAACAACAAGTATTTTACATTTCATAATGATATATAAGATAAAATACATGTGATAAAATGCTAAAATAAAATGTCATAATATGACATGCTTAGACCATAAATAAATTTATGAAGTTATGCAAATATTATTTGGTATAATGTTTGAATACATTATAAGAATAATATAAATATTGTATAATAGAATAATATGAATAATATTATTTGTTCATAAATTAATTTATTGAACCAACCATAAGATGAGATTAAAGAGAGCATGAGATGGCTAAACAAGGCTAGTGACATTTGTGTAATTGATTCAAACCTTACACAAAGGGTTGCCCTAACCCTTGCCTATTTAAGGGGGCTCATTTGGGAGAAAAATATGCTAATTTTCTGCCTATAACACTTGCCAAAATTAGCCCCTTTGAGCAGCCACGTTTTTCCTTTCCCTTTGGCCGAAACTTTGAAGGGAGGCTCTCATCTCTCATCTCTCATCTCTCATTTCTCATCTCTTATTGCTAGGTGGTTGGATCTAAGCTCTAAACTTCACATCCATCTATCTAAGAGGTGTGCTAGTTTGTTGTTTAGGTTCAAGGTGAACCAAGAGGTGGAGAGGCGCTTCAATCGAAGAGGTTGTTTCCAAGAGATCTAGAAGGGAAATCGACTTCCCTCTAATCAAGAGATTTGACAATCTCTTTAGGTATAAATTATTATCTCCTCTTGTATAAGAAATGAATAAATTTATTTATTTTTATTTAGTACACATTAGATGTTTAATGAAACTATTAAGAAGTTTCTTGTTTGCTATTGTCATATAAATAACGTCCTTTATGTATTGAGCCAAGTGGTGATAGGAAAAATTTTAAATTCTCACCACATAGGCATACACATGAAATCCAACACAGACGGCATCAGATAAAACCTGAAGAGAAAGATGAGAAGAAGGGCGGAGAAGCAAACCAAAAGTAATAGTGCCTTTAAGGTAACGAAGAAGGCGATTTACTGCTGACCAATGAGTTTCTGTTGGAGAGTGCATAATGAGAGAAACTTGATTAACAGCAAAAGCAATTTTGGGATCGTGTGTTGGTAACATACTGAAGAGCTCCCACAATACTCCTATATAGGTGAGGATGAAGTTTGGAAAGTTGTAGCCCACTTTGCATTGGTGTAGAAACAAGTTTAGCTCCTTCCATTTTGGCTCTATGGAAAATGATATCAATGTACTGACTTTGGGAAATAAGAAGACCAGAACCAGTACTGGTTGCTTTGATGCCCAAGAAATAAGAAAGACAACTAAGGTCTTTGATAGTGAAGGTAGTATGAAGGCTAGACGATACTCGTGGGGCTAGCTTAAGACCATACAATGCCTTTTTGAGAAGACAAACATGATTAGGGAAATCAGGGTTTACAAAGCCCGGAGGCTGAGCCATGTAAACTGTTAGTTTGTAATAATCTAGAAGTCAATAATACGATAATTTATCATAAAACTCTGTTCATGAATTGAATGTCAATTTATATATCATTTTGTTGCCTTGAGTATTATTGAATTTATGGATCATTTCGAGTTCATGACTGAAATTGTGAAACTCCATAATATAGATGATATATACTCTTAAAATGTCACTGACCAAGGTAATTAGCAGGAACACTAATTACCGTCATAAGGTTAGTATGTGGATTAAAAGATGGTTAAGTTTTACAAACCACCTGACACGAGATGTTATTTTAATCACATAGATACATGTTCTAGGAACATGGTATTTGACAGACCCCGAATGAAACATTAAATAGAATTGTGTTCATGTCATTTATGTTTTCATCAGTGTCAGGTTCTACAGTATGAGGTATTTATCGTTCCCACTGAGAAATATGTATGTGTGATTGTTATCTAACGTTGTCCGTAAAAAGCAGTCATAACGGTAGCTTTTCCATATGTATAGCTTAGATGAGGAAGTGATAGTTTACCAAGAATACTATTTGTCCCTCGTATTTTATACGAGCTATAGCATCACTGGGCCCCTTAATAGAGTAAGATTATCTGCTAGCGGTATAATTACAAGAGTAATTATATTTGATAATCTGCTCAAGATCAAGAAAAGATTCAGTTAGCAAGGATGACACATATCTACCTTAAAACTAATCTGATAGCTATGAGACATAATAATTAAAGAATTAAAAGAGGAAGAAGGCAATGCAGAGGAGCTTGGGTGTGAAGATGAGCTGGAAAAAGGAAAATTAGATTCATGAAAAACAACATGATAGGAAATGTTAACCCGATTAGTTGGTAGGTGTAAGCATTTATACTATTTGTGAAGAGAAGAGTAGCCAAGAAAGATACAGGGAAAAGAACGAGGCTCTAGTTTGGTTTTTGCATAAGGGCGCAACCAAGGGGTAACATAGGCATCCAAGAACCTTAAAAAAGGAATAGTCAGGTTGGTGGCTAAAAAGAAGCTCATATGGTGATTTGAAATTCAGTACTACTATAGGGAGCCGATTGATGATAAACACAATGTGCTTTCAAAGATGTGATCCCAATACTTAAGAGGAGTAGAAGCTTGATCCATTGATGCCAAAGCAAGTTTCACGACATGTCTATGCTTGCGTTCAACAACACCATTTTGCTCAGGGGTATAAGGACAAGAAACCTGAAAGGTGAGTTTAGGAAATCGGCTCATAAAGGGTTTAAATTCAGTGCCGCCATCACACTGTAAGGTTTTGAGGGAGGAAGAAAGTGTTAGTGTAATAATCTAGAAGTCAATAATACGATAATTTATCATAAAGCTTTGTTCATGAATTGGATGATTAATATCATTTTGTTGCCTTGAGTATTATTGAATTTATGGATCATTTCGAGTTCATGACTGAAATTGTGAAACTCCATAATATAGATAATATATACTCTTAAAAGGTCACTGACCAAGGTAATTAGCAGGAACACTAATTACCGCGATAAGGTTAGTATGTGGATTAAAAGATGGTTAAGTTTTACAAACCACCTGACACGAGATGTCATTTTAATCACATAGATACATGTTCTAGAAACATGGTATTTGACAGACCCCGAATGAAACATTAAATAGAATTGTGTTCGTGTCATTTATGTTTTCATTCAGTGTCACGTTCTACAGTATGAGGTATTTATCGTTCCCACTGAGAAATATGTATGTGTGATTGTTATCCACCGCTGTCCGTAAAAAGCAGTCATAACGGTAGCTTTTCCATATGTATAGCTTAGCTGAGGAAGTGATAGTTTACCAAGAATACTATTTGTCCCTCGTATCTCTATACGAGATATAGCATCACTGGGCCCCTTGATAGAGTAAGATTATCTGCTAGCGGTATAATTACAAGAGTAATTATATTTGATAATCTGCTCAAGATCAAGAAAAGATTAAGTTAGCAAGGATGACACACATCTACCTTGAAACTAATCTGATAGCTATGAGACTGAAGAACAGACACAAGTAAATTGTTTACTGGATCGTGATATTGTACAGTACAGCATCATCTG
This sequence comes from Carex rostrata, assembly GCF_964058835.1. Taxonomy (NCBI): domain Eukaryota; kingdom Viridiplantae; phylum Streptophyta; class Magnoliopsida; order Poales; family Cyperaceae; genus Carex; species Carex rostrata. The sequence continues at coordinate 2,606,347 of NC_135920.1, read as the reverse complement.
TGTAATTGGATGGTCATGATGTGTTGCCAGACGCCACCCATGATTATAGAAGTTAAAACGGTTTTAACTCTATTTACCAACATAACACAGATCCTATTGGGTCACACCATATAGGAGTTAATCGGAGAATCTTACTGATTAATTATAAATTGATTATAATTAATATTAAGATGGTTATAATTAATTATACGTGTTATAATTAAATTATAAATGTTATGTAAAAATAACAAGCAAAAACATTGGTTAATTTATAAACGTGTATGACACGTTGTATAAAAGTTAACCGGTTAATTTATAAATGTGCAGGACACATTGTATAAATTATCGAAACAACAAATAACCGCAAGAAAAATATATATAATTATTCAGAATAATTATACGAATATTATTTGTGTTCGGGCCGAGGGCATTCGAGTCTTTTCAGATTCGTCCTTATCCGCATGACACGTCATCGATCCTATCCAGATGACACGTCATCGATCCTATCCAGATGACACGTCATCGATACCGAAACAAATAACCGAAAGAAAAATATATATATAATTGTTCAGAATAATTATACGAATATTATTTGTGTTCGGGCCGAGGGCATTCGGGTCTTTTCAGATTCGTGCTTATCCGCATGACACGTCATTGATCCTATCCAGATGACATGTCATCAATCCTATCCACAAGGGCAAAATGGTCATTTCACACCTATGCCACCTTGCATGTGTAGAAGCATGGAGAAGAATGTGGAAGGGTGTGGAAGGGGTATTTTGGTCATTTCACATATAAAAGGATGAGGTGTCAATGGCATATCTTGTAAATAGGCCGAACTTGGAGGGCATTTTGGTCTTTTGCAACCAAATCTAAACACTATAAATAGGGGTGGAGGGGTAGAGAAAAAAAAATATATATATGCATATTCACATATATACATATGCACATTCACATGTATCTTTTCGTGCAGAAACGAATCGGTATTTTCTCTCTTTCTCGGTTTCTCTCCCAAATAGTGTTTCGGTTGAGAAAAGAAAGTTATACGTAGTTGACGTATAATCTTGCGGGTTGTTGTGGAGAATATTTACGGGATCGATGAATAGTGTTTTATCGAATTTAGCGGTATGTCAGTTTTGCATATTGATGAAACTGAGCAACCGAAAATTCGTGTTTACGGGTTTTCGTCTTTTCCCCGTGAATAGTGTTTTTGCAGAATTCCGCGGTTTACGGTATTTCTGGCAGAAGAAATAAACCGCTCTCCGGTTAGTCCTGGTGGATAACCGATAGAGGTATCACACGTGTGATACTCCGAGTCGATTCCTTCCCTGGTGAGGCTCTACTCGCTCGGTCTGCATTCCAACTGTGATTTGGAAACAAGGTATAAATATGTTATATTAATCTATTTAATTTGTAAGTAGATTAAAGTTTTAGAAATCAATCATGGAGTAGATCTGTAAAAGGATTAAATTGGGTTTTGATGCCAAAGGAATACTGAAGGTGGACCGCCTTGGAAAGCTTCCTGACATACCCCGTTTAATCCTGAGCTTAAGTTGGCTGTAGAAATTTTTGTTCTACGGTCATTCCGCAACTTAAGCCTAAAAGGGGTTTTGGTTAGCACCGCGAAACCCCAACAGAAAGAAGATTTTCCTTTCGAGTTTTAAAACCCACAAAAATATCAGCCACTTGAGACTTAGTAGTGTTGGCTTTTGGAGCCCTCGACTTGTCCGTTTGACTAGATTTGTGATGTGATTTTTACTACACAAGTAATAAATCCTAATTTACACTCAATTCGGTTGCAAGTGTACAACCTTGTCAAGTAGTACTTAGGGATCGTCTCCACAGGGACAAGTCGGAATATCAAATCTAACCTAACAATTTAATTTAGTAAAAGAAAGTAAAAAAGTTTTTGTTTGTTCAAGTGGTTTGGTTTCGATTAAAATGAATTAAACTAAAGTCTTTAAAGCAAAATTAGGTTTTTAACAAGAATGAGAAATTAGGGTTTCTTAGGGTTCCTATCCACTAGTGTTACGACTAATTGGTTTATTAAATTTGTTCTTTTAATTATGAAGGCACAGTTGGATTTTGTAGGTACAAAGGGATATCTCTATATTAATACCATCTTTAAATTAGAATAAACGTCACCTCTCGGTACTTGGCTACTCTAATCTAAAGTCATTAAGTTCTTACTGTCCCAATTGATCTAGAAAACTATCTTTCACCTCTCGGTACTTGGCACAATTCTCTAAACTATTAGGTAAAGCCCGTATAAGACAAGCGTCACCTCTCGGTACTTAGCCTATCAAATACCCTATTCTTTATGGTCTGGACCTAATATTCAATTTCTCAATTGCAAATACCAAATCCTATGGTTTCATGTGATTTCGATTAAGTCCTCACAATCAATTAAAATAAAGAATAGATCATAACAAAGAACAAGAATATATAAAATAAAACCAACTAAATCATAACAAAAGTTTCAAGTACAACCCTAATCAACCCTAGAAAAGCCCTTAGCCAATCATGGCTAAGACACAAATGAAATCAAAAGAATAAAAGAGTTCCAAAGGAAAGGAAATAATAAAACCGATTGATCAATGATCTCTTCTTCCTTCTTCTCTCTCTTCTTGCTTTTCCTTGCTTTTCCTTGTTTAATCCTAGAAATTATGCCTAAAAAACCAGAAAAATAGACTCTAAAAACGTCCCCAAAAGTTTCTGTAACATTCCTTTTATAACCCCCTCTAAAATCCCAAAATAACTAACTAAAAATATCAAAAACGGGGTCTGAACCGACTTTATTGCGGGCCGCAGCAAGTTTATTGCGGGCCGCAATAACTAGAGTACTTGCGTTTTGCTGCGCTGGATTTTCTGAGATGCCTTGCGGGCCCGCAATGGAATGGCTACGGGCCCACAATAAGTCTGCGCACAAAAGAAGTGTTCTGCCTGGTAAGGTTGCGGGCCCGCAATGGAATGGCTACGGGCCCGCAATAGATTTGCGCAGGAAGCATTGACAATGTATGGTAAGGTTGCGGGCCCGCAATAAATCTGCAGTGGTTCATTTCTTCGTCTTAACTTGCTGGAAATCGTCCGTCTTTGCTCTATTAAGCTCCAAATACTCGATTACCTGTAAAACAAACATAACTAGGGCAGTAACTTGAACTTTTGGATGATTTTTAACCTAATTAAACCTAATTTAATCAAAACTTGGCTTAATTTGCATATCTAACCCTAGGTTTCGATATATATGATTTCGGCTTATCAATTTGCAAAACATACATACATTGTATTTTACAATTTTCCTTCTTGAAAATGTGTGCAAGTTCACGACAACTGAAAATTTAATAAACATACATCAATGATGAATTAATGAACTGCAATATAACATCAAGGATGTAGTCATGAAGCACAAGATATTGAATGACAAAAAAATGAACTCAAGATTAAGAATAATTAATCTGTAAAATTGGTAAAATAAGTTTAAGACTGACTTAAGTGAGGCTTACAATTGTAACGGTTCAGGAACCGTTGCAACGGAATAAATAAATTCCTCATATGTGCTGCGCAGGTTTAAATCGATCAGAACCGGTGCCCAACGATCGGCAAGTCAGAGACTTTCGTTGTGAGGACCGTTACAATGGTCCTTTACCGTTGCACTCTAAACCAGTTCAAATTATCCTACCGTTGTAACGGTCCATGTACCGTTGCAACGGTCAGCACCACTTACTTCTTCTTTTTTAGCTCTTTATAAATAGAAACTATACTAAGGTTTGGAGCATCACTCTAGCCGCCCGCAACTTCAATATTTTGTATTTTCAAATCTAGAGAAAGCCGTTGTTGCTTGTGCACTTAAACTTCAATATTCACAATCAATCTCAAGCTTATTCGATCAATACAACAACTCATAGAGTGATCCTGTGTGATAAGATAAATTACTACTTTGAATCTTGTGCTCACCTTACAATTCTTGAATCCTCACGAATTAGATTGTAACACTTTTAAAAAGATCGGAATCAACGGTCCTGGTCTAAAGATTATGACCGGAGTCAATGGTCCCCATCCAAATTATATTTATTTTTTTATTAATTCAGCACAACTTAACAAATATCACAATTAGAAAAAATATTAAAACTTTGAATCGGAACTGCTGGCCACGATTTTTCTAAAAATATTACAAATCAAACACTCTTTCTATTTCCATGCATCTTATTTTATTAATTTCTATATATAAAAAATTCTCCACATTACTTGTTTGTTTGAAGGAGAGATGTGTTGGTGAAATTTTTTATAATTTTGGAATGAATTTATACTAGATCGAGATCACAAAAAAAAAATTAGTCTAGTGAATTATAATTGATTTATTTTAATGCATCTATTATAAATTTTGCCTAAGCGCATGAAGAAAATTACCGATTTGGATTCAAAATTTGGATTTTTATTTTTATAAATCCAAATAAAAAATGAGCTCGTGATAATTTATGGAGCCAACTCCGCTACACTCCAAAGAGGAGAGCAAGACTCTATTATTCAAAATTCCACTGTTCATTTGTATTACGATTCGTGCATAAAAAAATTCAACGATTAGATTTGAAATAACATAATTCTGCTCTTCTATTTGAAGAGCAGTGGAGTGGCATCCATAATTTATGGCAACTAATACTTGTTGCATCAGAACCTCTTCATGATGCTATAAGTTCTGAAGCATCTACTTTAACTTCTTTAATTAACTAAACTTTATTTTTTAATGACATGAAATTAATTCAGTTTCATTTGCTGAATGAGGAAACTTTCAGTTTTATTTGTTAGATGACTTAGTTTCTCCTACTTGAGATTCAACATTTTCAGATGGGGAACAATTAGCTCGTCGTATAACAATATTATTAAATGGAAGTCAACTATTAATCGACGCGCGACTCAATCGAATTGGACTTGTTCCCCTTACCCTATTGCTCCTCAAATCCATATCCTCGGAGGTAACAAAATATTTGAGTTTAATTAGATATTCCTGACACTATCCAGATCGCACTGTTTCGATACTTTATTAGCAGTTAGATCTCACTATATAATGACATGTTATATGGGACACTTCAAAAGGCCTAGAAAATATTCAGATGCTTATATAAAAGAGAATTAATTTTGCAGTGGCTATTTTATGGTCCAAAAACGCCACTGAGTGACAGATCCGTAACTGCTTGACACGCTTCAGTATATTGGTCATTTTTGGATGATACGAACTCGAATTAAGGTAGTTCAAAATTATGTGGAAAACTGACAACATTGTCTACAACTTTGGTGTTTTATGTTTTTTCAGAATCAAAAGGCATTATAGTCAAAGGATATGTATCTGCTGCTTTTCTTGCTAGAAAAACATCTTCCTGCTCTTCTTTTCTCTCTATATCTCTCTTCAAAAAAGTGGAGAGAGAGAAAGAGAATCACGTGGGAGAGATATGAGAAGAGAGAGAGAGAATAGCATAGGAAGAGGAGGGGTTTGAAGAGTACCGGATCTTGTTCCATAGTCAGAAAGGCGTGTCAAGAGAGAGGTGGTCAATTTTGGACTGTGTGATATTAATTAGTTGGTTGTGAGTTGTTAGTGGGTTTTAAATATAGTCAAAAGTATGTTTGAATTATGTTTATTTGTGAGTTTCTAGGAGAGTATTTTTAGAGTCTCTAGAAAGTTAATTAAGAGTATTTGAGAGAATAAAATGTAGCTGAAGTGGTATTAATTGTTAGGTAACTTTTAGTGATATTAATTGTAATCATATTATTTAATGTATAAGAATTTTATTGTTTGAGTTGAGTTTAACTCCTATTGTTCTATGTTGAGTTGAGCTTTGTTTTTCTTTGAGTGATATATTAGTTGAACTAGGTAGTGTTCTTATTAAATCTCATTGGCCAGACCGTGTTAGATCTCGACCGTTATATTAAAATTCAGACTAATTCAGATCGAGGTAAAATGTATGAGGTTTGTTTAAAATTTGCGCTAAAGCTGATCGAATGGTTTGGATAAAAAAAAATGTTACCTCAGGTGATATGCATTTTTTACTCCCTGTTTTGACATTTGTTATCATATTTTAGTTTTCGGAGCACTAGTACAAGTAAAGTCATATGTAATAAAAGATGAGGGATTGGATTACCACAATTTTGAGTTACCACAAAGTTATCACAATTATTTTTTACATTTTCAAATTTTAAATCGTTGATCCAAACCGTTCAACATGATCTCCACAATAAAAATGTGCTTGCAGATCAAATTTTACATTTTTTTTTTGAATTTTTGTACTATTTATTATAGGGTTCGTTTGGATGAAACAAAGAATAGCTCGGAATAGCTGCTAACCCGACATTTCAGAATAGCTACTAACCCAACATTTCTAAGGAATAGCGGAATAGCAGCTAACCCGAGCTATTCCTTGTGTTGAGAATAGCTTTGTTTTCATCCAAACGTGAAAAACAAAGAATAGCTGCTATTCCTGGGTTGGAGCTATTCTCGTGTCATCCAAATTGAACGGTATGAATCGACGATTTGAACTTTGAAAATGTAGAAAAAAATTACGATAACTCAAAATTGTAGTAATAATAAAATTAATTCCAACCGAATAAAATTAGAATATATACCCGTCTTAATTTTGTGACACGTTTAAAATTCTGAGTCAAATTAAAATAAACGGTTGGAATTAATTTTATTTTACAAGATTCAAGTCTTCTTTTTCTTTTCGAGCTCCAACGATGTAACTCCGCCGATGACTCATAGCCATTTAGAAATTTCTGCGGCAATATTTGTTGTGGGAAGTCAAATCACTGAAATTTTTATTCATATTCTCAAGAAAAAAAATAAAATTTAAAGTTGTCCTCACATTTTTTAAATTTTTTTTAAGAAAATGTAATGTCCATATCTTATTATAAAGATATTAAAAAATTTGTATTAAAATATCGATGTACTTGTACTGTAATTAACTAGGCTATAAAATATCGACGCGTTAGCGGTGTTATTGAAATAAAATATCAATTTACTTGTGTTGGGATAAACTATGGTATAAAACATCAGCGCGTCATATATATTTTTGCAATAAAACATCAAAACATTGTTCCAAATTTTAAATGACCAAAATATTTGATAGAAAACTCCGATTTGAGTATTGGATGACAATTCAGAAAACTCACAAAGAAACGAAGGGCCTCATGTCCTAGGCACAAGCCTTTGGACGTTGGAAAAATTAGAATTGCAAAAAACATCAGACCTCAAAACTTCAGTTGAAGTTGTTTCTGATTCTATATTCCGTTAATTATTCATCAAAAAAATTTATTTGACTAAAAATTAGAAACATAATTTGTCATTTAATCAGAGGTACATATTGTGAAATTGATATTCATCATTAAAAATTATAATTGATGAACAATTTTATTTCTCAATTAATTCTCCATCTATATGCTATTTTTTTTTCAAAATAAAAACCAGCGGCAAGGCAGTTTTTTTTTTTTTAAAAAGTTAATTTTCTATTTACTCTTTAAAAAGTCTTTAGTTTTCTAATTATCCCTACACTCTTCGTTATATTCAATATATCTCTTAGTTCTTTTTATTCTTTTCTATTTACCCATATAATTTATTACTCACATTTAAATGTTTTTAAAATTTATCGCTTCGCATTATACCCTTGTTCTTGCTTAGAACATTTCATCTGTAGATGCAAGAAGCCACGTCCCTCTAGTTTGTCTCCATCTGCTCACTGAACCATGCTTCCATTTGGTCACTTAATTGAATTTTGTTTGACTAATAAGTACATAATGGGGTGGGCCATAGCACTGCACGGATCTCCTTCAATCAGAGGAATTGTTTTATCTATTAATGCCAAATATATGCGAATAGTTTCAGGGATGAAATGTTCAAAGAACAAGGGAACAAAGGCATAATAGGCAAAAAAAATATATCTTAATAGCATTTAAATGTGAGTAATTAATTTAAAGGTAAATTTTATGAGAGGTCACTAAATTTTATATTTGTCACGAATTAGTCACTCAACTTTAATTTGTTTTAATTAAGTCACTTTACTTTTCATTTGTCCAAAATTGATCACTCTATAACTTTTTCATTCAAAATACTAATGAAATATTCTCATTCCGTTAGAATTTTGGACGGAATGAGCATATTCTGTTAGCGTTTTGGACGGAATGAGCATATTCTGTTAGCGTTTTGGACGGAATGGGATTATTCTGTAGCATTTTGGACGGAAAAGTTATAGAGTTACTAATTTGAGACAAATGAAAAGTTGAGTGACTTAATTGTGACAAATCAAAATTGAGTGACTGATTTGTGACAAATCATTTTTATGACTATCATATGACATATTTTATGATTTAGGAATGGTTTTTTTTTTTTGGGAAATCAGCCTGTAGGCATGATTTAGTAATGTTAGCCATACTTGGGAGTTCCAGTTTTATAGTGGATCATTTTTATGACTATCATATGTAGCGAGTTGTTTTGTAAAAGTTGTGGCTATTTTATGGTTGATAAATCTGTGGCGGGTCACTTCAATATTACCACATGTGGTGGGGTCAATATAGAATAAGGTTCGTAATTTTATAATTAGATTTATCGTTTCGGTCAGGTGGCGGGTCAAGCGTGCGTGATCAACGGATGACAAGTTGAAAACTTCGAATTCTTCTCTATTTTTTTATATATATCTTTATGTTATTTTCTTGTTACATGGTGTTTGTATGATTGTATCTCTTAATATTTTTCTTCTCTATGTAAAATCTCCATACTACTGTGAAATTCAGCTGGTGGGGCCTACTAATTCAATAAAAAGTATAAGTTAATTAGTTGTATAAGAAGTTCTAAAAAATAGTTGCATAGAAGTTACTAAAATAATTATCAACAAAGCACCATTTTATATTATAATCATTAAAACATTAATTATCGTATACAAAATTTGGATGGAGATCTCTCATGGATATTGGAAAATTAGATGGCTTGATCACTTCTCTTCTCAAGAAGGAAAAAAAGAAAAGAAATCACAAGTTCAAAATACATTTTCCTGAAAATAATTTTTGTTCGCCACATGACTTCCTATTGAAAACATTATAGAATAAAAGAAGCTATATACGTATAATACGGTACGAGTAGAGTGGAGATATTTCCATGTTCATACTCATATAAAACTAGTTTTATTCATACTATATTCTTTATCCATTAAATATTAGCTTACTAATATTCTATCGTTACATGTTAAGATAGTGAGTAACGAAACAAATAATAATGGTTACCGAATATATTAATAGTATATAATTTAATAAAAATATAAAAAATAAATATATAAATGAAATACATCATATACCTAATATCACCAAATTTAAGAAATTAAAATTTTAGATCCCATTTATAATATATGATTTCATACTTGTAATAATTATTAATAAAATAAAATAATATAAAACATTGAATAAATCATTTTTTTATAAACCACTAATTGAAAAACTATATAGATTGTTGAATAAATCAATTTTTATCATAAATTATTAAATAAAAAAATTATATAAAATGTTGTATAAAACAATCTAATTATAAAATAAAATTATACAATTATATGCATAAATAAAAAAGTTATCGTATATAATTTTATATTTATATCATCTTAGGAGAAAGTTTTTATGGTATTGGGACAATACGGTTAGGAAATAACAATCTCTTATCGCTTGGGATAGAGTAGGTTGTAGTAAGAATCAGGGTAGACTTGGTGTTTTGGATTTACAAAATATGAACTTGGCTTTGATAGCCAAATGGTTGATGCGTTTTTATGACGCTCAGAACAAAGTAATTGGAAAAGGATTCTAATTGATAAATATTCTCTTATAGGTGATTATAGAGTGCAATCAGCTCTTTGGAAATATATTCTTTTAATTAAATCGATTGTTCAGTTTAGTTCTGATTGGAAAATAGGAACAGGTACTTTAGTCTATTTTTAGTTGAATAGATGGACATGTGAATTACCTTTATCAGAGGTTTATCCTAATCTGTTTCTTCTAGCTTATGACAATGATATATTAGCTGTAGATGTGTTTCGCAATAATGTTATAGATATTAGTTTTGCACGACAATTGAATGGTAATACACTTAGTGAATGGTGTTCTTTAGTAGAACATTTTTCAAATTTTCGCTTAGGTACTGATTTGGATCAGATTGTCTGGAGGTGGACAACTCATGGTAAATTTACAGTGAATTCTATGTACAAATGGTTAGAATTTGGAGGTGTTCATATAATAGACTTTGATTCTATTTGGGCAGCCAATATTCCCTTAAAAATAAAATTTTTCTTGTGGTTAAACAAAATAGGATTCTCACTAAGGTGAACTTGGTTGTTCGAGGTTGGTAGGGAGATACAAAATGTGTATATTGTTCCGAGTTGGAATCCGTTAATCATTTTTTTGTGTCTTGTTCGGTGGTCCATTCTATTTGGAGTTGGATTGGTTATTATAATAATTTTGTGTTTGATTGTTTAGGTGTGATTAATTTATGGGAACTTGATTATTATATTCCTTTAAAGAATGCAAACCTGGTGAAAATAATTAGAGCAGTAATGTGGACAATTTGGTTGGATAGAAACATGATAGTTTTTCTTGATAGCAATATTTTGAATATTAAATCTTTAGATTCCAAGATCATGTCACTTGGTTTCTTTTGGGCATCTCAATAGAAAATCGATTTAACTGATCAATTAAAGCTTATAATGCCTTGTGATGTGAATGACCTATTAGGTACCACACAAGCCCTTTCCATGGGGGATTCACGGGTTACAATCTTTATGAATGGAGGAGGGATAGTTTTGGATGGTGAAGAAGATCTGCAGATGGTGCCTTGGTTGAATTTAGATGATGCAGGGGTGTAATTGCATTCTACTTTACTATTATTTGCTGCAGGTTATATTTGTAAGAGTTGTTTGTTTTGTGATTTACCACATCTCTAGGTTATATTGTATTGACTTGGTAGGTAATCTCTTTTGTAGGTATCTGATATACTTTTGTTTTGGTTTGTGGCAATTGGTACCAAATTGGTGGTATCAGCAATGATATTGTGTAAATTTGTGATTTTTATGTTAATGGAAATCGGTGGCTATGCCACTACTTTCAATTTTTTATTTTATTTATCAATTATCTTATTGGAGAATCGGTACAAATTAACTCGTATTCATATAGGACAAAGTTAAACTTTTAAGTTATGAAAATTAATTATATAAATTTTTTATACTGAGTAGTTAGATCAATTTTACAGTTTCATAATATTTTATTCTGAATTATATAAAAAATAATGCATAAATATAATTTTTTTTTAAATAAATAAGACTAATTACTCCATGTAAATTTGTCTCTTTAATTATCCTTACTCGATGAACTAATGAATTTTTTTTCTTATCTATATCCATACTGAATTTATATCGTCTGCATTAACTCAAAAGTGAATCTTTTAAGTTAATAAATCTCAGCCACCCAATTTGTTTTAAAATTCGTGCGGACTAGATCTGCACTAATATTAAAGGACCCCTATATAATAAGTAGAAGCTGGATTGACTCCGTTCGAAATTAGACAGTTAAGATTGATTATTTTTTTATTAATAAAAAATAAAAAAAAAATATCGGGAAATTGTATCGTTTTGCTGGAAAATCGAAATCCAAGAAAAAATGGATGGTTTATCCCGTCCAGCTATAGTGTCTGGACGGGATAAACCATCCCCGTCCAGACTAGTACTCTGTTAATCTCGCTAATCAGAAAAAAAATCTTGGACATGATAGATTATCTCGTCCAGCACCGTAGCTACAGTGCTGGACAGAATAATCTATCCCGTCCAAGGAAATTTTTTTTTTCTGATTAGCGAGATTAGTAGAGCACTAATCTGGACGGGATGTTTATCCTGTTCAAACACTGTAGCTGGACGGTATAAACCATCCACTTTTTCCTAGATTTTGATTTTCCATCAAAACGATCCCTTTCACGATATTTTTTTATTTTTATTTTCTATTAATAAAAAAATCGGCTCAAAAATTCTCTTTTGAGTTAATGCAGAGGATACGCATTCTATCCATATCTGATGAGATAAAAAAAAATCTTGCTCATACCACTGTATATTCCAATAAATTGCCACCTTACTATCAAAAATATATTCCAATAAACGAATAAAAATATATCATTGAGACTTTGTGGAGAGAGCAACATATGTAAATAGACTTTTTCCGTGGGTTTAATAGGAAAACAATACCAATTTACCTTGGAAATTAAACGATAACTGAAATAGGCATTTGCTAAACCCGGAACGGGTAAAACCCGTTTTGCCCGGCCCGTATCCGTTACCCGTGGTACCCGTACCCGTTGCCCGGGTACAAACGGGTAGACGGGTAGGGGTAATAAACGGACCGGATAACATGATTTAAAAAATAACCCGTTGTACCCGTACCCGTCTACCCGCCAACCCGTACCCGCCTACCCGTACCCATCTACCCGCATACCCGTACCCGTTACCCGTACCCATCTACCCGCATACCCGTACCCGTTACCCGTACCCTACCCGTTTCGCTTCAAAAAAATTTGAATTTTTTTGAAAAAAACAGAAAAAAAGAGAAAAAACAGAAAAAAAAAAAAAAAAAAACGGGCGGACCGGACCCGTACCCGGATACCCGGACCTGTACCCGCGGTACCCGTACCCGTCAACCCGCAACGGGTACGGATAATAAACGGACCGGATATAGGTTTTGGCCCAATTACCCGTCTACCCGTTACGGGTTTTACCCGTACCCGACCTACCCCTTTACCCGTCCTACCCGTTACCCGTAACGGGTAACCCGGAACGGGTCACGGGTTACCCGTTAGCAAATGTCTAAACTGAAAGAGTCAAAATTACATAAATATCTTCTCGCCTCTTCCTTTTCACTACACCAGTCACCAGTGTATTTAAGAGTTAATAGCAAGCCCCCTTATTTCTCCTCTCTCGTCTCTCCCGAGAGAAACATATTTCCATCTCCTCCAATAGTAATAATTTGACTCGCTCTCACCTCTTAAAGTGGTCTTCCATGAAACTACAATCTTCCTAGATTTCGCTCTCATCCAACAACCACCAAGGGATCGCTTACCGTTCCTGCCACGTGTCATCTTCCTGTGTTACCTTGGGGCCATCTGACGGCGTGGAAGTGCACCGGGAGCCGCCATGCCGCGGCGAAATTCATGCTCATGAGACCCATACCTATGGCTGGTGAACCCGGTACCACTACTGGTACCAGTAACGGAGAAGGGGAAGAAGAAGGGGAAGGTGAAGGCACAAGTCATACCAAAGATTGGCTACAATTAGGTCTGAGTCCAACAGTAAACATCGCTTCATCAAATGAAGAAACTAGGTTCAACCAACTGGTGGCACAAAATCAGCCATCAAATCGAGGTTCGGGCAGTTTAGGCCATCCGATGATTCAAGGAGGGACACCAATGCTGATGGTTAGGCCACCACTTCCTTGGGCCCGGTCCATGTGGAGTATGGACCAAGGTATTGGGAGAGGAGCAGGTATTGGGCCAGTGAACCACGTCTACCGTGGCGAGATGCATGTGATGTTTCCACCGCCGGTGCGGCCCCTGATCGGCATCTGGTTCAAACTTCAAACTAATTTGCAAGCCCAGTGAGTTTAAATACAATGGTATTTTTTATTTTTATTTTCTTTTGTATACGTTTTGTCTTAAATGATTCAGAGACATTATAATAAACTGATATGTGGTTTTGGTTTTTACGTTTGCTGTTTAAATTTGCTTATTGAAATTTGTTGGTTTTGGTGCAGAAGAACAGATACATTTTTGCCTCAGATAACCAAGAGCTACCTGAGGATAAAGTATGTAGAATTTATTTTTCTTAGCTCATGTTTCTATTTTTTTGTTCCATATTAAGCTTGTTTAATTAATGTATTTCTAATTGGTTCCTTTTGTGTGTGTGTGTGTGTGTGTAGGGATGGAAGGGTCACAGTTAGATTGTTGATAAAGTACCTTGTTAACAAGCTTGGACTTACGGACGAATCAGAGGTAACACTTTTGTTATATATATACTCATTTCTCATCAACTCTTTAAGGTGTTTTAATCTTTTTTGCCTATTAATGGTGAAGAAAAAATAATCAATGAACTAATTAGGCAACACAGAAATACATATATCGACGACAAAACGCGCGTTTTCAAGCAAATATACGTATTAAGAAGAGATGTACTATAGTTAGAAGCCTTAGCCCTTAGGGGACCAATAGGAGTGCAGTCGATAGGTCGATTTCTCATAGATTTAGTTTTGGAGCTGCATAGTTTGTTTCCTTTCGCTTCTTCTCTCTCTCTATAATGGTTGGTGAAAGGCCAAAAAGAGGTTTGTTCTTGGGACTAGACCTTTGTTTTTTTTTTTTTTTTTTTTTCAGTAACTTATTTAAGGTATGGTGTTTGCATCCAAGTGGGCATATATGCCCTTCAGAGCGAACGAAGGTTAGTGGGTTTTTGCGCTTGCTTTGTTGGTTAGGATGTTAGTTATCAGTGGTGACATGTGGTTTCTTAGGCAGTAATTAGTGCCTTTAATGTACCATCATTACTCTTTTTCTTTTTCTCTTTTCACCTGATGATTATGTTCTTATGTTTAGGTTCCCTACTACTGTTAAAAAGTGTGGGTTTTCTCAACCGTGTACATTAATATTTTAAGTTTGGATAAATATATTATTACCGCATAATTTTCTAATAATAGTCTGTCATAGAAAGTTTATTAACTTAAAATGGATCATTGCACACATATATATATATCTAACTGAACGAGAAGGGGAAACTATGTTGACTAGCATTTTTTTTTTATATCACCAAGTACATTTAATCTAATGATTTATTCAAAGAAATTAATATTTATGAATAGTGATATTTGACTCATATCTGTACTAACTATTTAGCTTTTTGAAAGAGGACGTAATATATATGAAGTTGATTGATATCTTCATTAATTTATATATTTTATTCTATGTGATATATAATTTTTGTGTGTTTTCTCATGCTGCTCAGGCTATAGACCTTATTTATAATGTTTTCTTTTAGCTATATCTGTGACAGAAACCCTAAAAAAGGATATACATCACCTACCATGACTGAAAGTAATGCACCAGCAATCTCTTAAAAATGGATTTATAGGGAGAGAATTTGCTCCTTTCCCTCTTTTTTGCTCTTATGTCTCTCTATGTCTCTCTATGTCTCTCTCTCCATCTATCTCCATCAGTCAAATGGATCTCCTTCATTATGACTTCTAGATTTTGCTTCTATTTCCACTCAATAGCTTATAGGTCTGGTTTTGGCTGCCTGCAAGTGCCCTTGCAACTGTAATCATATGGATCTATTTCCTTTTATCTATATTATATATATGCATTATTTTATAACAAATATAAACTAGGTACTATTTCCACATTTCCAGACTATATAATATAGCAAAGTAACTTTTTACTGGGATACATTATTAATTATTTAATTTCTATATGTTCAATATATATGAAAGTGGAAAAGATATTCAATATGTAATTTTTTTTGACTCAACGTATTTAACACAATGCAATAGTTGGTCTAACACAGAAAGAGCCACACACAGAGAAACATTAATACACCTTACATCAACATCAAAGATATTTGTATGTATAGGTGAATAAACGTGCATATATATATAGGTTGAGATCATATATAGGAATCCGTTGTGCATAAGTTGCATGAGTTTTATACATTTAAAAAACTACCTATAATTTATAATACTAACCGTGTGCTAATAGGTCTGATTTGCACATGCTTTTTTGGAAATTAATTTTGAACAAATTGGTGTCCGTAAATAAGACATACAATTAACTAGAGAGAGAGTCAGACGTGTAATTCTCCATTCTTAAATATATGATTCTTAGACATACAATTAACAGTAATATTTCCTCTATTGTAGAAAGTTGTGGAGGAGGAAAGGATGTATCATGTTTAATTAACTTGGAATTAGTTTAAACATTTCAAGCAGTAATGTACGGAAAGCTGAAAATTATATATCACAAAATAAAGGAATGTCTGATAATGAATTTGATAATGTCTGAAAATTATATATCACCTATAAAACATTTCAAGCAGTAATGTCTGATAATGAATTTGATATGTTAAAAATGACAGTAAATATCACCATGTACTCACAAATTTCGTATATAATAATATACCTGCTGCAATTTTATAGGTTTTTAGTGTAGCTTGGTATCTAGGATTAAGGTCCATCAATAATGTTTTGTTCTTCTCCTTCGGCTTCTATGTTCTTCTCCCTTTCAAGCGTCACATACATAGGCCGGCTAGATTCACATGCCAACATCAAGAAGAGATATTTTGCAAAATACATACAGGTGTTAGTACTGTGAATTTAGAATACCTTGGGAAAAGTAAGTTTGTGATTGGTACGGGACGTGGGTTACAAGGAGTGCCAACTTGCTACATATTTAGTGAGTTTTAGGTATATAAAAAGTCAATATGTATCTTGTAAATAAGCTATATACTCTTTTGTACTATATATATATAATTTATTTTGAATGGAAGTCCAGAATTTTAAGAGTTAGAACTTGTACCTATATCCTATTCTATTTTGACTTAGTTAACAATATGAAGAATTAAATACTCTCTATATTTTCTTGTAAGAGTTGCAGCTATATAAAAAATATTAGAATCTGAGTGAGAGAGAAGCACAGAAAGACTTCACAGATCCAACAAACGCTTTTGGGCAGTAGTCACCATTTTCACCTTCTCAAACCATAGCCTTTCATTCATCATTCATTTGTTTTTTTCAAAAGATAATTAGTACAATGTCTTATATATACACGAAGCTGCTAAAAGGATCATCAAATGTATCTGATTGTATTTTTGTTTCTCCAATTATTTATTCCTTTTTAGTATAGTATTTAGTCTCTGTTTTCATTTTCATTAATGACTCCTTAATGTAAAACTGTTCTGCAGCTAGCACAAATACCACTAGATGTACTTAAATTTGAATCAACTTCGATTTACTGCTTGCAAATTTAAGGTTATAGCTTATAATTGTAGTACTGATGAAGCTTCTTTGATTATTAATTGATTTCCCTGCCTAAATGCATTTAATGCCATGTCATCTGGATCAGTTGTTCCTGTAAGTTCAACACCCCGCTCACCAAAACACACACACATGCATACACAAAACGATACAAGCTACATGCATTTACAACCTCAACATGATTAACAATAGTACCAACTTTGGAGCAGTATTTTAAAACTAGTATAGATGATCTTTATATGGCGAGTTTTATTATATAATATGGGAAAAAAAAAGTTGTCCATTTGTTAAGGGTGAAGTTTTACTTGAAATAGACATTAATTTCTTTACTTGACTAGTACTTTAGTTGGTCTTTCTTTGGGAACATACGGGGGACCATTATAGGCTTCATATAGAAACATAGATATCTCCAAAGCCACCTACAGATGCCAGAATATGTAGACAGCTGTCAAATTCTTATACAATCAAATATTCTAATATTAGGGTCCTGAATACATAGGTGGTGGTGATCATTATTATATATACTATTTCTTTATTTATCTGATCTGACAATTATCTTTTCCTTGACACATCTATATATGTATTGTAGTTTAAGTTCCTCATGATTAGAGGGCTTATATAACAAATGGTGCATTATTCTTTTCTTGTGAACTAATCAAAGATTCCGCCCATGTATATTTTAAAAGTCATTAGTGCTGCAGTAATCAAAGATTCCATCCTTGTCTAATATTGTATTATGATGTTCCAATTGCACAAGTGTTCTAAATAATAACTTAATCTTTTCTTCCCCACCTCTTCTTCATATAATGATGATGTCTTACTATATATTAGACTATTAGATGCATGTAGCATCATGTAGCAAAAACAAATTATAAGAGGATAACTTTAATAGAATATCATCATCATGCTCATAATTTTGTTTAATAGTTTATTCCAAATGACATTAATTGGTGATTTGTTATTGAAAACTAAGGTATATATAAGCATGTATAGTATAGTCATGTACTCTAGTATTAATTGGGTCATGGTCTACACAATCAAATAATTTGCATACACATTACACATTAGTGACTATATCTTATGTCAACTTGCTGAATTTCATTTTCAATACTACTCAATAATAATAGCACGTATTAAATTCAACTGATAAGAATTTGTTTGCTGATCATGCGTTCGTGGGTTCCACCTCATGAAAAATTCACCGCTTAAAATCCTAGCATAGGATAAATTAACTGTGTTTAGAGGAGGCATGTCAATATATGGCTTTAGGCCTTTTAGTGGTGCACTTTGTGAGAATATTAATGGGCCCATAATACCCAAAGTCTAGATGCACGAGACAATAACTCTATGTGCATATGATTGGTTTTGGAAGAAATAAAGAAAAACTAATGCATGGATGTGGGACAATCTATTGCACGCATATGAGGCAAAAGAATCATTCCTAAGTTTGTGCAGAGGAGAACATCAAACAGCACACACAACACACCCCAAGATCACTTTTCTTATGCCCTCCCTCATGCATGGGGTGTTAAGTTGCAAATGCAATACTTAATTATGGGCATATATAATTATGGACATGGTGGGATTAAAGATGCTCATCAGGTCCTAAAAACAAGGAGTTGTGGGCACTGCTGCCATTTTTTTTTATGCCTGCTTTCAAACCATCTATTTCAATTGGTTAAACAATATTCTTTTATGGAGCTACCCTAGGACCACATTTTGTGGTCACTTTTCTATGTTCTCAGCAAACATGACCACGTCCATTAGGACTAAAAACAGTTATTTTTTGTTCTTTTTCTTATAAAAAGAAATAAGAATATGGTAGAGAACAGTATAAAGTTAATAGACTAATTGAGAGGAAAGGATGATACCCAAAGAATAATGGAGAGGGAGAGAATGAGGTATGCACAGGCGTGGGCCTCATCCTGTAATTTGTTGGCATTCTGCTTCATATGTTTTATTCTCCCTAAAGCAAATTTAAAGATAGATTACTTTGGAGTGTACTGTCTGTTTTCCCTGCTATATCAATACCCATTTGCAGGAGCATGTTATCCATACAGAAATTATCATATATATCAGAATTTGACGCTTTCGATTGGCATACGCATACCTAATTGATTTAAATGTCAAGGATGCTGAATTTTGATCTCAGTTTCCCATCGAGAATCCTTAATTCCAATATAGTTCTCCCAAATTATAGCACCACAGTTGGAAACCGTTCCTATAATTAGATGTCATGCATGCTTCAAAACACCCCCACTATATATATGTTATTATCATTTGCTTTAAATTAATAATTTGGGTTATTTTATTGTGCCAACAGCCAAAGTAGTAAATTCCCTGTAGTCATGATCATTTGTGTGCATAATGTATAAGAATATTGTAATAGGATTATCTTAAAGCGTGTGAGAATCCGTGGGTTCGAAATCCGAATAAGAGTTTTTTTTTTACATTAAATAAAAGTTAATAGACTAGATCTTCATCTTTATATATATATATATATATATAAAGAATTATCATAAAATAATTCGCATCCATTGTAGGTACATGTTTTCTCTTCTTTTTTTCACTTCCTGTTTTCTAGTTGTCAAATTGTTCTAGCTCCTAATTAAATGGATCAAAGTAATACACGTATGATTGCATGAAATTGTTCTAAACTTAAAATGCAGTGTTAGCTATGCTTTTACCCACAATTCCATCATAAAATTTGTCAAATATTCATTTCAAATAAATTGAATTATTTTTGGGACGCTTTGGTGTGAGATTTTTTATTTTTTAGGTAAATGGGTGATCTCTGAGTGTTCAGTAAAATTAAATTAAAGCTTCTAATTGACTAAGGATTATGTGGTGTTATTTGTGTAGGAAGTACAAGGGTAGTTGGTGGGTCCTTTTTCACATAAGCATAGTGGCATTTAGTGGAATAGTCCTTTTCCTATACTAATTGAGACATCACTTGGACAAACCTATATGCCAATTTTCTATTCTTTCATACTTTATCATTTATAGCACCAATGCTGATAGTTTTTTATTATTTATGTCGGTGCTATCTATAAGTGTTATAACACCAAACTAATACACTGTGCTCCACAGTAGTAAAAAGGAGGAGAGAGAAGTAGAGGAAATGGAATATTTTATATGTTACCTATTTTGAATAAATAGTACCATATGTTACTTGCTCCAAAAAAAAATGTGAAGGAGAAGGGATCGATTGGAGAAGAGCAAATTAATATTTATTTTTCTTACAATACCTCAATCTTTAATCTCAATATCTGGGTGTAAACGAGTAGCCATTGGCTTTTTTTTTTTTTTTTTTGGGGAGCAAGTAGTATAAATACATGTAGATTTTCCATTGAGTTGTCTAGAGGTAAAATTTTTGTCGTGAGAAATGGTCATCACACATTAATTGCGTCATGATCAACTTACCTTTTAATCAAATGTGATGTGACTGGTCCCGTTTGATTATATTTGATCGCGTTTAACTATTCTTTTTAAATTTAAGTTTGTTTTAGGAAGAAAAAATATTTATTTTTAAAAATTGTAAAATAAAGAAATAATGTTCTAAAAATTATTAAGTGCAAAGCAATAGTTATAAATATAATGTCTGAAATTTGAATTTTTGTTTGAATTAAATAATGACATAGATTTTATATTATTTTGGTAATGTGTTGCATATTTAGTCACGTGTTGTGTCGTGATCAGGCTAGATGGCATGTTGTATCATACTATATCATTTTTTTGGAAAGTGGTCACAGCATCCGACACACAAGTCACGATACATAATCGATACTTGTGCCATGCCATTATGTAACGTATCCAATCACGACTTGATTTTTTCATATCCCTATCCTTACCCAACACATCTATGTCCTTCCTATATATACTCTTCCCTCTCTCATGCTATATTTAGAGCTCGATCACCCTCAGTATTCTAATTATTGCAAAGGTTTTGTTATGTATTTTAATTTTGTTGTTATTGTTGTTATCTTTGCTCAAAAAAAGAAAACAACAAAGAAAGAAAACTCATATTTTCTATAAACAGAATCGAATATTTTTTTATCAAGACTTCTATCTTTTTTCATAAAAGAAGGTAAAGAATAATTGTAGCAAATGGTGATGGATTTAAGCAGAAAGGATATATGGGTCAATTGTGATGGAACGTAAAGTACATATGGCCAAACTTTCTTTTCAAATATAGAAGTCCTTGGAGAGGACACGTGTCGTGTCAGCCGTGACTAACACGCTGTGACTTTGGTCTCGTGCCATGACCAAGTTAATTTTTTACGTGACGTGACTAAAATATCAGGGGTAGTCATGGTATATGAATGGTCACGCCACGTGAGTCACGTTGAGCCCAAACATGTCGTGACCAAACGTGCTTTGCGTGACCCGCATGATCATTTAATCATAATTTAACTTAGTTTATTTAAGATTCACCATTTAATCAATATCTAATGGTCTTAATTACACGTGACTCGTGTGACTATGTGACATGTCGTGCTGTGACTAGATGTTTCACATGACGTGTCGTGCCAAAGTTTTAAAAGATGGTCACGGCACGGGACATGCGAATCATAACACGTAACTGACACACGTGGCGTGCCGTTACTGAGCTGGTTCCATTAAAGTTTCAAAAGATAGTCACGGCACGGGACACGCGAATCACAGCACGCAACTGACACATGTGGCGTGCCGTAACCGTGCTGTTCCGTGACGGAACCGGCTCCGCCATGCCATTTTCCCACTCTAGAAGGTCCTGATATGAAGGGTATATGGCCGTACTTTTTTTTTATCAGGAGTTGTATTTTTTCCATAAAAGAACGTAAAGAATAATTGTTGCAAATTAATAGTGATGGATTTAAATAGAAATGATATATGGGCAGGGGCGGATCTACTGTAGCACAGGGGGGGTCAGTCGCCCCCCCCCCCCTGAATTTCGAGTTTTAGTGGTGATTTATTGATACCGATCGACTCTACACTTATTATAAGTGCACATAATTTGACCATGTATACTTTCTCTTTTGCAGTTTTATTATAAATTTAGAGATGTAATCGCACCCTCAAATTATTTATATAAAGTTTTCCATGATTCATCATTTTATCTGCATTGAAATTTTGTACAGAAGATATCAAGATAAATGTGAACTTCTAATATATAGCAGATCAAATTATGTGCACTTATAATAAGTGTGTGTGTGTGTGCATGATGAGTATTCAAACAAATGCCTGGGCGAGCGTTAGACGGTCACTTTCTTTTATTTTTATTAAAGAAATTAAGGTGTGAAGAAGTGGGATTAATATGCATAACATAATAGCCTATTTGGTTTAGATGAATAATTTGAAGACCTGTATGCATGCTTGGACCGGGTCTGGAGAAATAAAATGGATTAATGAAGGAATTAACATTTAGTGGGAATCAATCTATCACAATTGCATGTGTGCAATCACATATATACCATACAATAAAATAAATTTGAGAAAGAATAGCTAAAACAGGAACCAATCATTGGGTAATAGGGTGGGAACAAATTGCTTTAGGAGAAATATATAGCCATTTTACTATGAGGTGTTATACACACACACATGTTATAAGTGCATGACACGTCTTATAATGTCACAAATAATCGTCTAAGATTCCCACATCACTACTTGCTCTTAATTATAGGTAATTCTTCATAAAATTAATTTGGGATTGCTCCATGATTGAGTTTTCAAACAATTAAAATAAACACTGATACCTAGACCAATTGCTGAATTTGTGGGGGGTTCGGACGTTTATTAAAATATCTCAATGATGAGTTAATTAAATTCTTTTTCTTTTGTTGTTTTTTAACTAGGAAACCCTGTTGGCAAGTTAGGTTTGTTTAACTGATTCTTAATTCTTTAAATAAGCAATTTCTCAGAACATACCTCCTCACTTAGCCCCCCCCCCCCCCCCCTTTTCTTTTCTTTTATGGTGTTTACAGAAGTTGAGTACAATGATCGATTGCAATATCATTACAAAAAAACAAAACAAAACAAAACAGGACACTAGTGTTAAAATTAACTAGTACATAGGTTTTGGAGGATAGTCAAGTGGTAGGTGATGAGATTGTTTTTCTTTCATTTTTCAAGTGGCTATAATAAAAAACAAACATGAACATAAATTTTAAAGAAAACACTTCACCTACAAAACAGAAAGATCAAACATCTCTATCCAATATTAGTAAACATTGGACCAATCCATACATTATTCCTTGTGCAATATATCTAAAGAAATAAAGTTTGTGCAATCATTTTCCCATTAGAGGTGATGCAGCACATCATACATGCATTACAAGTTGCAAGAATTGGCCACAAAACCATGCTTGCTTTCTGAATAAAATTAATTTGTTGCTTGGCTTGTAATCTACTTACCATTCCACCATACAGTCAAAACCAACGAGTCAGGTTTACATGTGTATCTGTGCTTCTGAATAAGCAATTTAACTTTCTCTCAAATTAATTTTTCCAAGCAAGTGTCAAAGCTGTTGCTGCAGCAGAGGATTTGTTGAAACATTATATGCTGAAATGCATGATAAAATTACACAGCAATTCCTCATCTCTGGAGTTATGTTCATGCCTTTGGCTTTTCTTTATTCATTTATCAGTATCAAATTGTATTGTAAATTTCAATTGTTGATGGCAAATATTTGGAATAATAACCACGCAAAATGAACAAGTTATGGAGATATTAAATTGCATTTTAAATATTTCAAGGCATATATACATTTACCGAAGCTTTATATACTAAATGTGAATGTTGTTTACATATACAAGTGATAAAGTTTTCCTGTGTTCCACTAAATGAACTAAATTTATCTACATTAAATGTTGTACAATATGCTTCTTTTAATAACTTCTTTACTTGTTGGACTAAACAACAGGTAGAGATCTCGTGCCGAGGCCATGTTCTTCCTCCAATATTGACTCTTCAACAAGTCCGAGACACCATATGGTGCTCAAGAGAGGCAATGCCGCCATTGATTGACAACTTCTCGACAGCAACTGACCACATCATGACACTGCAATACAGCAGGAAGGTCTAGCTAGATTCCTCACGACACTTATAATTAGCTAATCACTCGGTGAAGCGCATTCTTACGTCCTTGGCATTTTGTAACGAAGCCGGGATAACAAACTAATGCGCACGTGCTCGGTAAATTTACTAATCATGAAATGACCCCCCCCTGCATAATTAGCGCATCCGTCCCTCAATTGTTTTTGTTTCATTTCATTCTGTTAATGTCATCTGATGAGATAAGCAAGGAAGAATTGTACTAAACAAGTGATGAAATCAATGAATTGTACTTCCTACCATTCTTTAATTTAGATTTTCAGAAATGTTTATTATTAATATTATAATTATTGGTGAGAATCTTTTCTATGTTCCACATTCCAAGTTATAGATAAATAATTCCTGTTGTAGGCTCACAAGTTAGAAATAAAATAGCGACATCTGACTTAAATGCATGTATATTTGAGGATCCTTTTTATTTTTTTTGTAAATTCAATTATAGGCACCGCCTCCAATCATTGAACCAATAGAAACTGACCTAAAAAAAAAATAAAGAGTTGCATTTTTTTTAATTAAAGATTTAAAATCTGAGATTTTCATTATGCCCTGTTCATGGAAATAAATCTGCTGTGATTCCAATGGAATAACAGGATCATGTTATTCTGATCTCAACCATTCAAAGTTTTCCATGCGTGAATCTTAATGAAGAAACTTTTTCATACACGAATCTCAACGAAGTTGAATGGTTGGGATTGGAATAACAGCAGATTTATTTCCCCAGTTCATGAACTTCCTTGGAAGACCGATTCTTTCTCTGTATATTAAAATGAAGAAACATTGCATGCATCATCATGCACTCAAAAAAAAAAACCACTTGTTCATATTTTATTGTACCAACCCATCAATTCCATCTGACAAGACTCGCTACTATCCCAAATCGACGGACCTGACATGACCTGGACCAGATACAATTAATTTTTCCCTGATATACAGGGAAACACCAACCTGATCCGAACGCACGAATCTATTGCCAGAACAGGTTATACACATAATCTTATTATTATAATTAAATTAATGTACAGATTTGGAATGAGCCAGACCCTCTACTGACCATCACCTTCTCTTCCCCTTTTGGAATGTCTAGCCAGTAGTGGGTCTGTTTCACAAATAAATGATACATGACTGGTCATCCGTTTGATGGTTGCAACATCCAAATAAAACCAAGAACCTATGATGTCTACTGGAGATGTACATACATAGTTTTTGAAAGGTCAAAGCTTGCTTGCGCTTCATATATTATCTAATTCATAGCCAATCATAGAGTTTGATTAATGCATTATAGATGCGTTTTGAACAATATTTTTCACATGATATACGCCACTCAACCACCTATTGACAACGAAAAAAAGAAACGGAATAATCTTGGGATTGTATCTGACACTAACATGGCATCACAACATTTGACACTTATTGGTTGTTTAATTAATTTGATTATATGAATTATAAATTAAACTGCAACCTAACAGGAATTATTTTTAAATGGAGAAATTATATGCGGTTGGCCCAATTGAACGTGATACATACACCTTCATTTTTTTTTACCTATTATCCAATAGTTGGTTCATCATGAATTACATTGTTGGTACTTGGTACCTGACCATTACCACATAGCGCAGGCTTTGGAGTCTTTCTGGGCCAGCCCAATTATTGTAATGGGCCTAATTAAATGTTAATAACTTAAGTGATATATTGGTAATTATAGTCTTGGCCCAATGGATCCTAAGAGACTTGCAGATGATTGTGGGCTCATAATTTAAAATAGACAAGAGCTAAACAACTGACAGGCGTAAAATCCAGCAGCCTTGTTTTTCTAATTAATTGTTGTTTATTTTATTATTATTATTATTATTTTTTTAGAGAACCATTTCTAATTTAGAGATTGAGAGAAAACATCATTAAGTTGATAAGAAATAGTAGAAGGTTTTACAGATATTTTTTTATTTGGTTGTAAGCCTTAAGCGATTTCATTTAATATCAGAGCAAATTACAAGCATATTTCAGCATAGATATTTTTATTACACAAAAATAGTATCCTATACACTAAACTACTTCTAAAATCTCTCACTGCTAAAAATTAAAGAGAAGAGGAAAAGTAAAATCAGTAGTTGCGAAATGTTCAGTTTGCGCCATACTAGCAAGTTAATTGGCTTATTCATTCTCTTCTCTTGATATGCAAACGTAGTAGTAGAGCAAGTGTGACTACATCTTTGTCAACACCGCCTAGAAGAGTGCGCACCTGAGATGCACTGAATTAGACTGGACTAGGTACTAAAGCAGACTAGACCAAAATAGTCACCACTTTAGCCGAGGAGGCACTGAATCAAACCGAACAATGAACTGAATCAACTGAACCAGGACAGTCACCACTCAGCCGAGGAGGCACTGAATCAAACCAGACAAAAAACTGAGTCGATTGGACCAGGACAATCACCTCACAGGAGGCCACAACAGTGGAAAGAGACAGAAGGAGAGGGGAGGAAAGAGGAAGAAGAAAACACATCATCATTATCATCATCGGCCACAATCACAACAACACGAACAGAGCGGATTTACAGCACCCTCAGTCGAACCTGCAGAGTCGAAGCGGATCGAAAAGCAATGACCAGATTCGTTAAACAGAAGCACCTGCTTGGTTGGAGTAAGGCGAAATGGACTGACGAGCGGTGGCTAGATCTGTTGGACGGAAGCATCTGTTCAAAACGTGAGACGAAGCATTGAATAGCGGCGGAGTCATCCGCTCGAATGGGGTGAGTCAAAATGAACCGGGCGAACGAGGAGAGGGGCAGAGGTGGCGGGGTGAGGCGGAAAAGCAGAGCGGACAGACGACTCTCAAAACGTCGGCTTTAAAATCTCTTATTATCTGATAGAGGAGTGGTGGAGCGGAGTCTCCAAGGTGATCAAGTGGAACAGACGAGGTTTTTGCTGTGCGGTTTTCTTAGAGTGATATTTTTTTACATATCTTTGTTGTTGTGCACCATACATAAAAAAAGATTGATGATCAAATTTTGTCAAAATTCATACAAAACTGTTAAGATTTGTCTCTTAAAAAAAATTCTAGAAATTCAAAGTGTTTGCATGTCGTGCATAGATTTTACCAAGTAATTCAACTAAATTTATCCAACATTTGTCCTCCTATAATAAATATAAATTGCTTTTAATCCCAGTATGACAAATATCAGATTAAAATATATGAACTAGTGTCCGGTAGATTATGGAAATTAAATGGAACGTCAATATTCTCTAATTTGACAAGACTGTAAAGTTAAGGACTTCGTATCCTCTGCAATAACTCAAAAGGGAATCTTTTGAGTTGGAACGTTCGATCCACTTTCAGATTCGTGCAAATTAAATTCATAGCAATATTAAACGGACTCAAAAGTACGTTAAGCAGCGTTTGATGAAAAAGACTGAACGCCACGTGTACACATCATTTAATTTTCTTTACCATTAAAAATACAAAAAGTTTTATAGCATCACAACGAAACTCAGTTGAATCTTCTTTAAACAAAAAGTTTCTAACTTGCAGAGGTGCACTCAGAATTTTCATCCGAGAGGAGCAAAAAAAAATATCGAATTAAATTTAAATAATTTATCGGATTTAAATCTATTAAAAAAAATATTTTGACTTATACTTTTCAATACCCTGACTTATTATTTCTGATCCTATAACTTATAATTACTATTACCAATCATAATTCAAGAAATTTATTTTGTTTTTAACACTAAATTTAACCCGAATTACAAATCAAACATTCAGAGGGAGACAAAAATTTTTTCAGAGAGAGACAAAGTCGATCGGTACCAATAGATCACCACTAAAACTCGAAATCCAGGGGGAACGGCTGCCTCCCTATGCTACAGTAGATCCGCCCCTGAGTACAATAGCTACGAGTCACAATTTGACAGTCTCTGCCAAGAGTCCGCATCTTTTGATTTTAACGCATATCTGTCGTCAGATCAGGATCAGAATCAATCCGACCCACCTATAACTAGTGTCAGAAAATGGTACGGTAGAGCCGGCTCCGTCAAGGAACAACACGGTTACGGTACGGAACGGCATGGCACGTGTTACTGTTCCGTGCCGTGACTTGCGTGTCACGTGCTGTGACCACTCCTTGACATTTTGGTCACGGCATGGCACGCGAAAGATCCGATCACGGCATGGTACGGCACGTAATCACGCGAGTCACGTGTAATTAGGACCGTTAGGTCTTAATCAAATGACAAATCTTGAAGAAACTAACTTAAATTATGAAAAAATGGTTAAACGTGAGAAACGTGACCAGTTACGTTTGGACACGGCAAGGCACGAGTCACTGTTCATGACGGCACGAGACTAAAGTCACGGCGTGTTAGTCACAGCACGACATGGCACGTTTTTTCCACCTACTTATAACGCTCGGGGCCCTTTAATATTAGTGCGGATCTCAATCGGACGGCCCAGATCAATCAACACACGTTCCGGTAATGCAGGGGATATGAATTCCTCTGACAAGCCTTTCACACACAAAAAAAAGACAGCTACGAGCCGTTATTCGCAAAAATAAAATAAAAAAGAAACAGGAATTTTTTTTAAAAAAAAGTTGTGCGCAAAAAAATCTCGACTTATCCTGTGCTTCTCTCCGTTGCTCGCTAAAAAAATCACCCAGAACAGGAGCTAGGGTTTAAAGCTCCACTAATGGTGATACGGCCACTCGAGCTTACCACTGCTGTGGCGAGAATCAGAGGTCTACCTAAGAATCCGTCCTTAGTCACTCTCCGTCCCTCATTCGCCCTTTGCTCCACCAGACACCGCCGCCGGTACTCGGGCGGCGCCGCCTTGTTGGAACCTCCACCCGATGCACCCTCCTCTTCTGCTCCGCCTCCTTCCATTAATGGAGACAGTGAGTGCTTCTGCACTTACACTCAAACTTCAGCCTCCCTTTTTATATTCATAGTAATACTTATATTAATAGTAATAGTAATAGTAATAAATAGTGAAAAATAGTAATTGCAATTGTCATTTAAGGTCATGAAGTGCCTGGGCTTTCAAATCTGAAAGTGATGAGTGCAGATGAACTAGGAATTCGCACCTCTATGATCTCTGGACCGACACACTCCGTTCTCAAGCAGCTTAAAAAAAAGGGTTGGTGGCTTCTGGTATCTATATTTCCATTTTGGTTTTCCTACTTTTTGCTAAACTATCTTTTTATCTCAACTAAAATTCTGTGAATTAGGTTATGACGTATACTTAGTTGGGGGCTGTGTAAGAGATCTCATAATGAAGAGAACTCCAAAGGATTTTGATATTATAACAACTGCTGATCTTATACAGGTTTTGTTTTCTTCTCTTTACTTTAATTTGTATATGGTCTCTGGTATTAAGCTAACCAATTGTTTGGACATCATGCATTGGATGAAACAAATTTATACACTGTTTTTTGCCAAGTAATTTTGTATGCTATTTCCAATCAAAGTTCTTCTAAATGTTAAATTATGTGCCATTGTTATTGTGTGGTCCTGTATTAAGATGCTTTTCTTTTGTTTTCTTTGTGATGTCATCTATTCAGGTAAAGAGCGCTTTTAAAGACTGTCTGATCGTAGGGAGACGGTTTCCAATATGCCATGTTCATATCAATAAAACCCTTATAGAGGTTTGCACCTGCATCTCCTGCCGCTCCCTATCCCCAACTAAAAAAATAGGAAAAATAAAGAGCAACCTTAGTGTCTAGTTTTTCAGTTATTCTGTTCATATTGTCTTGTTTGTTGTGCCCAATAGAGGTTAATTTGAGGATAATATCATCAAACAGGGGAGAACTTTGCATAGTTGTCACCTAATTGTGTAATGCGTTGTTAACTTAGCTGATGGGGCATTTAATTGCACAATTGTGGGACTGCTTGGGTTATCTTGGTACTTCATTTTACTATTTTTTTGCACCTAGTCTTTCTTAGAGGTAAAATTTATCTGATCAAGTAATGCTATCTCTCTCTCAGGTTTCAAGTTTCAACACTAATGTTAAAAAATCAGAAAGCAAACTGAGATTCCTTAAATTTCCTAATTGCGACAAACAAGATATTATCCGGTGGAAAAATTGCCTCGGCCGAGACTTCACCATAAATGGGTAAAATATTTTGTTAACACTTTTCCTCAGCTTAGCTTTCAAAATAATTGTATATACTAATACCTCTCTTTCATTACTTGTGGGTAGATTGATGTTTAATCCCTTTTCAAATAAAGTGTATGACTACCTGGGTGGCCTGAATGACATAAAAAAAGGCCAGGTGTGTTTGTGTTCCTTCATTTTTTTGTTATGTTTCCTTAATTTCCTTGTCCTTACCTCATTGTTTACTTTTTAAGCTTTTTTGATTGAATTTTTTCTTTAAAGTAGGTTCAGTTAAACTCTTGACCTCAACTGTTTACTTTTTAAGTTTTTTGATTGAGAATTTTCTTTAAAATAGATTAGGACAGTGCTTCCTGCCAGAAGTTCATTCCAAGAAGATTGTGGTATGATCACAGTTTTTCTTCTTCTTTGAGTTCTAATTCTTAAAATATAGAGAGTTTGCACCAAATATTGCTGAGCATTGATTCGACTAAAATGTCTGTTCATTTCACAAAGGGAAACTGAACCAAGCCAAATGAGGTTATGAATTGAATCAAATAAGTTACAAGAATGTTCAGCCTATATGACATGCAAACAGTACAGGGAGACTGAATTGAACCAAAGAATGCTTTGGACCAAATTATAAATATGTCAAGTAAGGTTATGTGCACACTTTAATTTTCCTTGCTTTGGGAGTGGCACATACAGTTGTTCGAGTTCACTACCGTTCATCAATCTATCTAGGAGCCTTGAGTTCTTGTCTCCAAATTCAACAATTGGTCAACCTTGAATGAACATCATCATCATATCTTAATCTGATACAATATATCCTATATTTGTTTTATTAGGTTCTTGGTTATCAGCCAATCAAAATGAACTGAAAAAAATCAAAGCTAAAGTACGACTAGTTCTAAGCAAACCGAACTAGAATAACAAGTGTTCTTGCCTGAAACAACTTGTTCATTTCAAAACTGAAACAGAACTGCTTCTGCCTTCTAGTTGGATATAAAAATGGTAGCAAAACTATTTCTAAAGTATGCTAATATATCTACTAGTTCTAATGGTGTGATTATTAACAGCTCGGATTCTACGTGCCATCAGAATAGCAGCTCGGCTGGGTTTCAGCTTCTCAAGAGAGACAGCAAGTGCTGTGAAGGATCTTGCGAGCTCTATCGTAAGGCTTGACAAGGTATTGTATTATCTTGTATGATGTCATTCTTTACTTTATATTTTTTGCAAATAGAACTGCCAAAATCTGATTTGACCTAAATCCCACTTAAACCCACCACCCAAAAGTCAATCCAACCAAAAAGTGTAAGACTAAACTGAATGAACAAAGATGTGACATATTTGCATTACATTTCAAAAAGTGTACCTGGCTTGAAGTCGAATGAAAGTTTATAACTACATGAAACCTGAAATGGACTTCTTACACTAACATATCTTAACTGGTTTAGTCCAGAAATGACTTCCTTGAAGCGTCAACCGTTAAATATATAGTTTTTTCACAAATATACTTGAGCTGTCCTGAAACATGAAGGGTTACTTGATATTCAAGGGACCCAAGACAGCCAACAAAAAAATGATTGATTTCAAACTTGACTATGATCCACCTTAAATGACCAAACCTGAAAAAGACTCTAAAACTGAGGCGAACTCAACTGAAAGGCAGAACTGTGGAGTGCTCTGATGAACTCTTAAACCTTTATTTGCCATCGGATACTTGTTTTTTCTTTTGGATGTATTGTGGTGGTTAATCTAGGCCATTTACCTCTTTATATGCAGGGTAGAATAATAATGGAAATGAATTACATGCTTGCTTATGGATCAGCTGAACATTCACTAAGGCTACTTTGGAGATTTGGTCTTTTGGAATTTCTACTTCCCATTCAGGTAGCCACAAATGATCATTTATTTTTATTTAGTTAGTTAATAATAATTTACTTATTTGTTGGTTGCTATTTTCTGTGAGCAGGCTGCATATTTTGTGTCACTTCGTTTTAGAAGAAAGGACAAAAGAACCAACATGTTGCTGGTATGTTTAGCCTTGTTTGTATTTCTCATTGTCGGTGAGATTGGAAGTTTACCATTGCCATCTGGTATTATACCCATGTTTCCTTCAAATTTGTAGGCAAGTTGGAAAAAAAAATGGTTATGCATGAAATATGCTAGTCAAAATCGACTCAGGTCAAAACATTTTTCGCAAGCCAATCCAGTTCTTTACTGACCAGTAAAACTCCTTGTCAGTATGGTGTATTGCTGTTATCACCTTCAGCAGTAATGATATTTTGGGCTTCAGAAATAACTATCTTATCATCTAAAGCTGTAGTGCCCAGTATAACTTGTATATATTGTATCCCATTTATATACTCAAGCTTATTCTTTGTAGGCCTTATTTACTACCCTGGATAGGCTTCTTGCGCCTGATCGGCCTTGTCACTGCAGTTTATGGTGAGATTTGTATATATTATCATTCTTTCATATTTTTGTCACACACACACACAACGTGCACAGGATCTTTTATATGCACAAACCTCTTTGCACATTCTAAACTTCTACTGATACAGTCATACACAACTCTTGTATACACAGCACGCTTCATACACTCAGGTGAAGTTTATATACATGCACACACTAATTAAGCCCAAATGAATGCATTGCAATTCGAAGTATGAAATGGAACTGAAACCAAATCAATCAAAATGTAAAAAGTTCACATGTAATATAATAGGATAGCGGTGTTTGCATTCCATGATGCACTGGCAAATGAGGCGCGTGACCCAATGGTTGTGGCTGCATTCGCACTGGCTCTCTACAATGGTGGCAACATGGAGGAAGCCTTTTGCACTGCAAGGAAGATATGCCACCCCCATGATCCCACCTTTCCAGAACTTTCTGGAAGGCCTGTGGACCTGGATTCTGATGAGGATCTGGAAAGGGAAGTGCGGGACCTGGCACTTTCCATGGAGTCTTCCTTGAGCTCCATGACTGACCCCTACTTCGTCTCTGAGGCCATGTCTATGTACCCTCAAGCTCCTTCTTCCAATCTTGTAAGTACCATTTGTTGACACATGCTGACAAACAAGGTAACTTCAATAGTTACCAGTTGGTATCAACATCATCCTTTACTAGAAGTGCCTTATATTTATTTATCTTTGTTTTCTGGAGCTATCCATGATTTTTATGATGTGTGGTACTTGTTATTACTAAAAGAAACTCTTAGATCAAATGGGAAAAATCTTAGTGTTCTTTGCTAAGCTCGTCATGTAATACAACCTTTTTTTCTCAGTTAATGGGTGATTTTATTACGTTCAGAGAAAAGAAAGAAACTGATACAGGAATTTGATTTAGACGGAACCATTTTAGCTAAAAGGAAGATATTATGACAGAACTAGTTTTTGCATGGTGCCAATATAAGATTTAGTGTGTTTTAGAAGAAGGTTGAATTTACTGAATTTATCACAGAATAATTTTTTTTTAGTTTTTCGTAACACCACACTAGGACATGTCAGTAATAATTATTTTTGGGCAACTACTGCAAATCATGGTTATTAATGCAACACTTATAATTATAGCAGGTCTATGTTCCAAAATTTTTTTTATCTATTGTTCTGTGTAACTGGCCAGTTCTTTACCAGACATATCCATTGCATATATTTATATACATGCATTCTATGCTCGTTCAGGACTAAGTGGGAACCTAATATGTAATCTTAACATATCTGTATTTCAGGTATTTATATCATTCCCAGCTTACCAAGAGGTTTGCCGTATCTTTGATTGCACAATCCAGAAAAGAAGGGAAAATAATTTTGTTCCCAAATCTGATGAAAAGATAAATTACCGGAATCTACTCAATGGAACTCTTCCTGAAGTCAGATATGTACTTGCACGGGTCATTTTCGATACTGTTTTCCCTCCAGATATGGAAATTTATGACCAAGATACTGTGCCTGAAGATTGATTTTACATATGCAATGTATTATACAAAGTTCCTAATTCTTTTGAAAAAAGAAAATAGATTGAGATTTGATGAGATGAGCATTTTTTCGAAGAGTCATGTGCAAAAGATCAACAGCAGTTTTGCAATTGATATATGAATTTCGGACTGTTGCTTCAGAAAAATCTGACTGATGTGTTAAGACAAGCAAAAGATTCAAAAGACGGAACTTTTGGTGGTATTACCAGCTCGCGATATGGTGTTGAAGAATATTCTACTGGTGGATGCCATTTCGCAGCTACTCTGATCAATTTAGAAGATGAAAACAAAAGCCTGGACAATTTTAAGTTATGTATGTTCTTTCTATTTTAATTTTATATAGTTGGGATGTTCTGTATGATCTATTGGAGAGAAGTTCATAAATTATCATTCATTTTAGAATGCTGATATTTTTGCCATAATAAAAATTCATCACTTCGTAATAGTATTTGTTAAAGGAAAGAGATAATAGTAATAATAGCTGAAATTAAGTAATAGTTGTTATTTCCTATTCTAGATTTCTTTTTGTCTATATATTTGTACAGAATGATTTATTAGAAAATACAGAAATTTCCACTTTCATGGTATCAGAGTCCGGATCAGGATCAAATCCTAGCTGCCGCTATTTCGTAGTGCCGCACTGTAGCAGTGATGTACTGTAGAAAACTGTTCATCTAACGTACTGTAGCGTTCAACTGTTCCGAGCACTGTAGCACTGCGTGTTACTGTAGCTCTGATCAGTCCAGATCTGATTTGCAAGTTGTGTGATCCGATTTTACCACATAACCACCGCTCTCTCACATCGCTCTCAAACTCTAGATTTTAATGGAGATTGATCAGATTTTAGGTGCTTGAAAAATGTGCAGTGTCATTATTGCAAAGAGTGGGGTCACATGAAGTGGGACTGCTCGAAGCGCCCCAAAGGTTCTCCACTCCCTCGTGCTCAGGTGGCCCCTGTCGATCAATCACCCTGCGAACGCTCCATTTTAAATGAAGTTACCACAATTGTTCAGCAACTTGAGCAGTTGGATTTCACTCGTACTGACATAACCTCTCAAACTCAGATTCCAAGGGCTACTTTAGCCCATTCAAGTATGATCTCCAATTGTTTTGTAGCATCAAGACCATCATGGATTGTTGATTCAGGTGCTACTGATCATATAACTGGTAACAAAAGTATACTTGGTATCACCATGTTGGTATATACGAAGGGGTAAGAAACACCATGTTGGTACTAACTCTGTCCAGACTATGCAGAATCATGAGACTTGTGCATCTCCTGTGACATTACATATATCACTTGACCCAACAACCACTGAATCCGAACCTGACCCAACCACTAAATCTGAACCTGACCCAACCACTGACTCTGAACCTGACCCTACCACCGAATCTACACAATCCCCTACACAAGCTCTTGACCCTCCATCATCTAGTCCATCAATTCCTACCATTAGCCCTCCACCTCATATCTCAGATCACGATCTTCCTATTGTCCTTCGCAAAGAATCACGCACCTGTACCAGATATCCCCTCAATCGCTTTTGTACCTATGCAGCCTTATCCACTGATCACCGTGCCTTTACTGCCAGTCTTGACAGTTACTCTGTTCCTAAGAATGTGGCAGAGGCTCTGCAACATCTAGGGTGGTTTAGTGCTATGCAAGAGGAAATGTCGCTCTGTGGAAAAATGAAACTTGGGATCTCTGTCCTCTCCCTCCTAGTAAACAAGCAATTGGTTGCAAGTGGGTCTTCACAGTTAAAGTTCATCCTGATGGGTCCCTTCATCGACTTAAAGCTCGGTTGGTTGCCAAAGGTTACTCTCAGTCCTATGGCATTGACTATGATGAAACATTCTCTCCTGTGTTCGCATCTGCATGGCTTTGGCTGCCACTCGTCACTGGCCATTATACCAACTCGATGTCAAGAATGCCTTTCTCAATGGCATCCTTGAGGAGGAGGTATATATGACTCAACCACCTGGGTTTATTGTTCAAGAGGAGCTATCTAAAGTTTGTCGCTTGCGAAAATCCTTGTATAGTCTCAAGCAATCTCCTCGAGCTTGGTTTAGGCGTCTATCTCAAGCTCACAGTCATTTCGGCATGACCAAGAGTGCCAATGATCACTCAGTGTTCGACAGGCACTTGAAGGGAAAGACCATAGTGCTAGTCGCATATGTGGATGATCTCATCATTACTGGTGATGATGACGACGAGATCTCCACTTTGAAGAAGTTCTTGAGCGAGCAATTTCAGATTACCGACCTTGGCAAACTCAATTACTTTCTCGGCATTGAGGTATTGTGATCTCGTGGCAAGCTTCTCATTTGTCAAACGAAATATGTACTAGATATGCTCTCAGAAAGCGAGTTGCTTGGATGCAAACCTGTTGATTCGCCGATGGTTCCTGAGAGCTATTACATGATCTTGAGAGATATCGAAGACTGGTTGGTAAGTTGAATTACTTGACAGTTACTCGGCCTGGCATTTCTTATCCAGTTAGTGTTGCGAGTCAATTCATGTCGGACTCTCGCACTACACATTGGGATGCTGTTGTTTGGATCCTCAGGTATCTCAAGGGTTCTCCAGGGAAATGGTTAGTATATTTTGACCAGGGACATAATAGGATAGCAGGCTTCACTGATGCTGATTGGGCAGACTGTCCTACTAGTTGGAGGTCCACTACTGGAGTCTGTGTCTTCTTTGGTTGGAATTTGATTTTCTGAAAGAGTAAATAGACTGTTGTGGCTCGATCAAGTGCAGAGTCAGAATACCGTGCAATGGCAAACACTTCCTGTGAGCTAGTGTGGACAAAGCGTTTGCTCAACGAACTAGGTGTTCACCACGATGGTTTGATGACATTATACTGTGACAACCAAGCAGCAATGCACATTGCCAAGAATCAGGTCTTTCATGAGCGAACCAAACACATCGAGGTAGATTGTCACCTTGTTCGGGATTTTGTCAGAGGCACAACTTCACACCCTCCATACATTCGACTAAGTCATGTTCGAACAAATCTTCAGCTCGCAGATATTCTAACCAAGCTACTTCGGAAAGCACACATTGATAGTATATGTAACAAGTTGGGCATGTTAGATGTATATGCTCCAACTTGAGGAGGAGTGTTAAAGGAAAGAAATAATAGTAATAATAACTGTAATTAGGTAATAACTGAAATTAGGTAATAGTTGTTATTTCTTATTCTAGATTTCATTTTGTCTATATATTTGTACATAATGATTTATTGGAAAATACATAAATTTCCACTTTCAGTGTTT
The DNA here is from genome assembly GCF_964058835.1 of Carex rostrata. NCBI lineage: Eukaryota > Viridiplantae > Streptophyta > Magnoliopsida > Poales > Cyperaceae > Carex > Carex rostrata. Next base: position 2,568,879 of record NC_135920.1, on the reverse strand, counting down.
ACTGTTAAAGATGCAATTAATTAATTCCTTTATTTGCTATTGAGAAACATTACACCATTATGTTGCTGTGACTTTTCGTTTTTACCAAACAGGGAAAAGAAAAGTTAGATATTTTACTAGATGCATCTGTCTGTTGTCTTTTTTTTCTTTTTCCTTTCTGCAACATTTTGAGCAAGAAAAAAAAAACATTTGAATCACGATTGCTGGTCCTTTATTTACTGTTAAAAATCTACGACTACTTTTGTTATGGTTTCTCTTTTTCTTTTGAAGTTCCACCTCCATTTTTTATGATTCATTAATTTTATTTGTTAGTTTTAATTTAGTCTTTTCAAGAGCCAGTTGTAGTCGCGATAGGAATGGGTTCAAAGGTTTTCGGACTATATTTGATCGAGGGCTATCTACAGTCCGATATTTATCATTTCTTGATCTTATCAAGTTGCATTTTTTGTGACTGCTCTGTTATCTCTACAGTATCGGTCCCGAAGATTTTGAGGTTCAGGGCGGAAGAAAATTTTAGCCCTTAATGACGGTTAAATTTATGTATACACTTATTAGAGGTCTATAGTGAATTTTTTTTTCGATTAATTGCCCGATTATTCTTAATTATTCTCAATTATTCCGTTTATTTTCGTTTGATCGTCCGTTTATTTTTAGTTATTCTCATTTATTTTCGTTTATTCCAGTGAGTATTTATTTTTATATTGTTTTTTTTGTGACTGTGTGATAATAAGTTTCATAAATCATATATTGCAATTTTATTCGGCCATTTTTATTAATAACCCAAAAAAAAAAGTTTTTTACAAAAATAACCTCAAAATCTAATTTTTTTCAAATATAACCAAACCGCCAGGGTTGCTGGCGGTCCACTTCTATAGCGGACCGCCACTATTCCTGGCGGTCCACTTTTTTTTTTTTTTTATTTTTATTTTTTTTTTATTTTAGAGATCTGATTTTTTTTCTTAATATTTTCATTTGTGAAGTTTTAGTTTTTTTTTTGTTTAGGGTATTTGTCAAAAAATTAAGGACTTGGCATTTATTAAAATTTTAAATTTCAAGTTCTGACAGCTTGGGCGGTCCACTAGGGACCAGACCGCCAGTATCCTTGGCGGTCCGCTAGCTGTCTTATAAGCATGCTTTCTCTCTCTCTCCAGCACACAGTCTCATTTGTTAAACCACAGAGAAGAAAGAGAGAGCGATTTTGAAGCGATTTTAGGCGATTTAGAGGCGATTGCTACAGGTATTTTATTTTTTATTTAATTATTTTCTGTTTAATTTTTAATTAATAATTATTATACCCGCAGTATGTAAATACTATAAATTAGTCTTTAATTAATATTATAATTAACTTTTAAATTGCAAAAAATAATGAATCTATTATACTGTAATTCTTATGAATTTTTTTTTTAAATGTAGTTTGTTAAGGAAAAAATGCTGGTTGCACTGTACGTGGGCGGTAAGCTAACTAAGGGTGTAGAGGGCGTGTATTACTCGAAAGATGCCTCATTCGGCTTGCAGGTTAATGAAAGAACCACATTTATTGAACTTAAGCAACTAGTATACGAAAAGACTGGTGTAAACCCCAACCGGTATGACTTAGAATTGGCTACCCGAATTGACACACAACGGGCTGGGGCGGGTAAACCTTACTTTGTGAGTTTTCCTATAACAGATTAGGAGTTGTGGAAGGCTGTGTACCAACAATTTGAGTCTAGGGGGGTCACGATGATAGACTTATATTCCAGGAGGGTTCCCCAGGCCGGGGCTAGACCTTTTAGTGCGGCTGAGGCTGGACCTTCTAGGGCTCCCCCTGTTGGACCTTCAGGTTATGACAATTCGGCTTATGACAGCCAGGGGTACCACCACTCCCCTCATGACAGCCAGGGGTACCACCACTCCCCTCATGACAACCAGGGGTACCACAGTCCCTGTTATGACAACCCGGGGTACCAAAACTCCTGTGAGTTTACTGAAGTTGTACCACCACCACCACCACCCAGACAGGCACCCATAATCCCTACATTTCCAGCTATACCAGAGTCAGTACCGATACAGTTATCCGTTAATCGAAATGATACTAATATTGATGTTGATGCTATTGATGCCATACCGGAAAGAGAAATGGAAACTGGAGATGAATACCAAGGAATTTGGGAATCTGATGACTTATCAGATGGTGATGCAAATGTACCAGGTTTGTCCAGGGAAGAAAAATTCCCAATCAGGGGTTGAGGGAATAGGCATCCTGTCGCCACATTCAACGATACCACAGCTTTTGAAGAGGCTGACATTAGTTTCTTTGGTCCTCGTGTTGTATACAATCGTGAACTTGCCCCAGGGCAACTTTATACCAACATAGATGAACTTGTAAAGAAAATCCATGAGACTCATGTTCACGGCAACTGGGAATGTATATTACAAAAAAGGGAATCAAAAAGATTGGTTGTGATATGCAAAAATGCCCCTCGTTGCGAGTTTCGCCTTTATGCAACCCCTACGGGTTCGGGGGAAGCATGGATAATTAAAAAGTGTGAATCACCTCATACATGCAAGTCTGCGTCCACAAGGACAGACCATTCAAATCTGACAGCATCACTAATTGCCGATGCAATTGAGGCAGACATTAAGTTGGACCCATCGATGAGCATCAAGGCGGTGGCTATGGCCGTCAGACACAAATACATACATGTAATTCCAAAATATAAGAGGTTGTGGAGAGGTCGTGAACTTGCAATTTGCATAATATTCGGTAGTTGGAAGGATTCATACAACTATCTGGCACCATTGCTCCAGGCCATGGCAAGTACAAATGTTGGCACTGTATTTCAGCGGTGACATGGCCCCATTTATGACAGTAATGGAGTACTAATAGAGGGAGTTCAACAATTCAAGGGCATAGCATGAGCTTTTGGTCCTTGTATCCAAGCTGTGCCATTCATCAGACCCGTTATCAGCATTGATGCATGCTTCATGTCTGGCCGTTACGAGGGGAGGCTACTGATAGCATGTGCATATGATGCTGAGAACCAGTTGTTGCCTTTGGCATTTGCAATTGTTCAGAAAGAGGATGGTGAGAACTGGGGATTCTTTATGCAGTTTTTAAGAAGACGGGTGATTGGGCCAACAAAGTTTTTCTCTGTAATATCAGACCAGCACAAAGGAATAAAATATGTTTTTGATCGGGAAGAATACGGTTGGTCAACACATACTGGCGAGTGTGTGCACAGGTTGTGTATGCAACACGTTGCGGAGAACCTTAGCAAGGCAACCGGACACGATACATGGGTCCTAGAAACATTTAGACGTAATTGCAAAAAGAAGAAGCCGAGAAGGGTGGAAGAGATGAGTAGAGAATTTGCAAAGGTATGTGTTTGTTAATTGTTTACATGTCTTATTGTACTTCGTGGACATATTTTTATTTTTATTGTTTACTTATATTATTTTATTTCCTTATTTATATGTAGTATATGCCGAAAGCAAATCTCTACTTAATGAAGGTGGGCAAAAATAATCCCAGAGATGTCCAAGAGCCACCAGCATACGAGAAAATATATCAAGCACGTGATGGAGGTTACCGTTGGGGAATTATGACCACCAACGGTTCTGAATCGCTGAATGCAGTCTTCAAGGAGAGCCGGACGTTGCCTGTGGCTGCAGTTGTAGAAGACACTTTCTACAAGTTAAATACCTGGTTTCAGGAACGGCGTGCTAAGGCCGCAGAATTAATAAGGATGAACCAGTCATTTTCAACAAGGGTGGAGGAGAAACTAAGAAAACACAGGAACAAAGGTGCAACTATGACTGTGATCCCGATGGGTAATGATGGTACAGAATTCGAAGTGCACAATCCAAATGAGTACGTTCCTTCTAGCCGTAGACCAGATGGCACTATGGAGTTTGTGAAGAGGGCTTTCAAGTACGTAGTGCAATTCCGAGAGGAAAGAGAGGTGACCTGTACATGCCAAGGACCCCAACTAACACAAATACCTTGTAGTCACGTGATGGCGGTATGCCGAGTGAGAAACTTCTGCGAGGATCACTATGTCGCTGACATGTATCGTACCGATTACCTTGCTTCTACTTGGGGTGGATCTTTCCATTCTTATCCTAACCAGCATGAGTGGTCTGCGTATGTCGGTGATAGAATACCTCCTTCAGAAGGATGGATAAGGAAGGGGAGGAGGAGACACAAACGTGCTATAATGACCATGGACGAGATGGGTGGTAGGAGGCCATCGGGAAATCAGGCTCGTCGTTCCGTTTCTGACAGGCGCAGGGCAGGTATGTAGCATTTTTCGGAATTAATTTATGATTTTATTATATTAATAACTGAATTCTGTTGTTATGTTCAGATGCCATAAACGAACACAATGAAAGAGAAAATGCGAGAGTTGTTGCTGAAGCAACTGGTAGAACACAACCACCTCTTGCGACCCAATCATCTAGTAGCCAAGGGTCTACAAGTACTGCTGCTCCTGCAGCTGACACCAGAAAATCTTCTCGTCTATTGGGTCTATTCCGATGTCGTGAAAGATGAACTTATTATTTTGCTTAGGTGAACTAAGTTATGAATATTTGTAAACTTCAGTTGTATCGTTGAACTTTAATTGTATTTGTGAACTTATTATTCCAACGTCGTGAAAGATACGTTGTAATTTCATAAGACCATTTCGATGTAAAGCAGAAAAAACATAAAAACCAACATGAAATATAAAATAAAACTGCAATCATAATAAAGAGCTACAGTCCAAAATACATCATAAAAAAACTGCAATCATAATAAATACATCATAAAAAAACTGTATATGTATATATGTATGTTTATGTGTATGTGTATATGTATGTATGTATATATGTATGTATGTATGTATGTATGTATGTTTGTATATATGTATATATTATACATATATTATAAAAACCGAAAAAAAAGACCAACAAGCTGTCAGAACTTGAAATTTAAAATTTTAATAAAGACCAAGTCTTTAATTTTTTGACAAATACCCCAAATACCCTAAAAAAAAAAAAAAAAAAAAAAAAAAAAAGTGGACCGCCAGGAATAGTGGCGGTCCGCTATAGAAGTGGACCGCCAGCAACCCTGGCGGTTTGGTTATATTTGAAAAAAATTAGATTTTGAGGTTATTTTTGTAAAATTTTTTTTTTTTGGGTTATTAATAAAAATGGTCGAATTTTATTTGTATTTGGCTATACATCTAATTTTTTTATATATGTTTTTTCTTCTTACTTATGTTGAATTAATTGAATAATTCCTCTATTATTTATATATCATATATTTTTCTTACTTATTGATGTAATTTTTAATTAGTACAACATGTTTATATATTAAATTAAGTTGTTATTACAAACTAAATTTAGTGATTTTATGTTGGAATGTTTCACGTCCTTCAAATAATTTATTATTATTGTTTGAAAACGCTTCATTCTCGAATTTATTTTTTCATTGAATAAATGTGTTACTTACATATATAAAGTGCGTGTGTATTGTTAAGTGTAGTGTCAAGTTATAATAATAAAACTAAGTTAAATTAAGTTTATTTGAAAAGTTTGATGAGTTAAATAAATTATGAATATATACACATAATTTTAATAAAAATACAAAATTAATTGTACGCATAATTCTAATTAATCGGCCGCATACTAATTAATCGCTCGACATCATCCCGTCCTTTCGACAAGCGCATACTGTTATTTACAATACTGATATATACAATTATTTTATTGATGTGTCTGTTGATCATACCTATTTATAGAAAAATTTAGACCCTTTATATATTCAAAGTTTGAGCTCTAATATTTTATTTATTTTTTATATATACAATTTTTTTTAATATATGTAATATATATATATATATATATATATATATATATATATATATATATATATATATATATATATATATAATATAGAGGTGGGCTGCGGTGAGTTGTGAAGTAAAGCGACTATTTTACTTCATGCTCAAATTTTGCGATTTTAAAGTTCAAAACGTCGATCCGAACCGTTCATCTTGTTCTCCATATTGAAATGTGCTTGGAGACCAAATTTTGCATTTTTTTGGAATTTTTTTACTATTTATTAAGCAATTTTGAAAGTTGCTGATCTGATGGTCCAGAAAATTTTACTGTTTTTTACTGTTCACAGCAAAACAGCAATTTTAAAAAATGCTAAATAAATAGTAAAAAAATTAAAAAAATATAAAATTTGGTCTCCAAGCACATTTCAATATGGATTAAACATCTAACGGTTCGGATTGGTCATTTGGACTTTCAAAATAAAAATACGGCGTGAAGTAGAAACGCGTTTTATTTCGCAACTCACCGTAGCCCATCTCTCTCTCTCTCTCTCTATATATATATATATATATATATATTGGACTCTTTCAATCTTGAGACCTGGAGTCACACTAGCTGCACAGCACCAGGATCGGCGTTGTATCTCTATATTTGAGTAATTATACAACCAAGGTTCTGAAACTCGGAATCGGAATCGGATTTTTAACCGCCGAGTCAGAATCGGATGAATCGGCCGGAATCGGAAGAATCGGATCGGTAACTCGGGTTTTTTTGGCAGAACCCTTGTTTTGTAGCCAAAAAATAGGAAAAAATTGATAAAAATAATTTGTAAAAAACCTATGTTAATTAAGACAATATTACACTCACATAATTTACTACTTATATAATGTATTACAAACATTACAAATAGAACACACTTAAGAAAGAAAATTCGTTACCATCGTGAAACTTAAGAAAGAAAATGAACCAAATTAATTCAATTCGTGAAAATAAATAAATATATTGAGTTCTAATTAGGAGAATAAAAATACAAATCTCTCATACTAATAAAAATTATAAAAGTTACAAATCTCGTACTAATAAAAATTATATAGCCAAATTAGATATTTATATGCATATATGAATATTATAACGAAAATTTTCTTTTCAAACCAATTTAGTTGGAAACCCCATTTTAATTCTGGATTTGTCTTAACCCTTGGATCTCATCATAGCACGGATCTTGAAGTCATCTCAACCTTTGATTTTGAATTAGATGAGTTCATATTGAAATTCTGAATTTTTTTGAACTTTTGGATTAAATCAAGCACAAATCCTAAAGCAATCTCACCCTTTGATCTTTGAATGGAATTGAAAATGGGGAATAAGCTCCATTTGAGTTAAAATTTCGGGTCCATGACCCCTTTCTCTTTTTCTTTCTCTGCCGACGGGCCCCACAGACCCCTTCTTCCTTTTCAGTTCTCTTTCTCCCTTTCACGCAAGAGTGGTCTCTCACTCTCTCCTTCTCTGCTACTGAGCACAAGGCCCACTCCGCCTTCCCTCTCTCTTTTTTCCTTCCTGCCAGGAGTAAGAAACGACGGGATTTGATTTCCCCGCTCTCGCCTCTATGCCGTTCGAGGCTACGAGTCCGTCTCATTGGCTGTTGGCAGAATCGGCCGATTCTACACTGTTCAATCCGTTTTTCCGAAATCGGGCAAAATCGGGCAAAATCGGGTAAAACTCGGCTGACTCGGCCGAAAAAATCGGAAAACTCAGCTGACTCGGCACTGTTCATCCGAGTTTTGCCGAAAAACTCGCACGGGCGCGAGAATCGGGTAAAACTCGGCCCGGACACCGCCGATTCCGAGTCGACTCGGCCGAGTCAACTCGGAATCGGCCGATTTTCGGAACCATGTATACAACCTCGTTCTCTCGAGTGCTCTGTTATTTCCTCAACCCGAGAACAAACGAAGGCGAGAAGGGCAGTTAAATTTTTGCTGGTGTTTATTTTATCTATTTCAAATAAAAAGTTCTATCTCATTAAAGGAGGATACATCATTAAGATACTGCTTAACTGATATTTCAGGGAATTGGATACTGCAAACGGATTGGATAGCGGTAAAGCCATATCCGTATCCGCTTTTATTTTCTGGATATAGATATAGATTGGATATTTGACGGATAAAGATCATATATTTGTGTGTATGTGTATATATAGAGAGAGAGGGGTTGGTTAATATCAAAACGTTTGTTTCTAGGTCATGGAACAAATGATTCAGTTTTTACATTTTTAAAGTTCAAATAGTCGATCCAAACCGTTTAACATTCAATATGTACTAAAATATGCTTAGAGACCAAATTTTACATTTTCTGAATTTTTTTTTACTATTTATTAAACCAGTTTTAAAATCACTATTTTCAATGCATACCTAAAATCTGCACCACGGTTTTACCCATATTTGCAAATTTGTGAACAAATTCATTCTCTTCCCTGTTAACATGAACACACCTAAAATCTGAGTTTCTATTCAACTCTAGCCATGCTTCATAACCTCCATTTGGGCTTGCAATTCAAAGGCGCACCTGCCTTCCGTTAATGAGATTAATTACCAGTTGCAGGGAATGACTTTAAACAACCAAACAATTGAAACCGTTATACTTCTCTGAGTGATATGTTTACATATCAAATTTATAAATGTTTGACTTAATTTAGTATAAAGTTAGGTGATAAAAAAAAATTACAAGTTAATTTTAATCTATTGATTTTTCATTCCTTGCAACTGGTTGTCAACAAATTTTTGTTGTAGCGGCTTTGATTAGAAAAAATAAAAGTTGTTGTCTGCCATTTAAGATTGTTGTAGCGGCTTTGATTAGAAAAAAAAAGTTGTTGTTTGGCTATCTACAATCTAAGATTGTGACCGTGTCAATATAAAATTCTGATCAAATTATAATTATTTGATTTAACTTTTTCATCTGAGATGGTAAAAATACAAATTTCGGTATATTATCCCCTACCTCGAGTTTATTTTTGCTTCTCAGAGCTAGCCTCTTGTAAGGGCTAAAAACGGATAGTTGTTGTCTACAGCAGCTTTGATATTTCATTGTATAATTTTTGTTGTAGCGGCTTTGATTAGAAAAAAAAGTTGTTGTCTGCCATTTAAGATTGCAGATATTCAATTCGTGTCTGACTATCTATAATCTAAGATTGTGACCGTGTCAAAATAAAATTCTGATTATTTGATTTAACCTTTTCATTTGAGATGGTGAAAATACAAATTTCGGTATATTATCCGCTACCTCCAGTTTATATTTGCTTCTTTCTAGCCTCTTGTTTAGGGCTGAAAATGGATAGTTGTTGTCTGCATCGGCTTTGATATTTCATTGTACAAATTTTTGCTGTAGCAGCTTTGATTAGAATAAAAAAAGTTGTTGTCTGCCATTTAAGATTGTTGTAGCAGCTTTGATTAGAAAAAAAAGTTGTTGTCTGACTATCTACAATCTAAGATTGTGACCATGTCAATATAAAATTCTGATCAAATTATGGTTATTTGATTTAATTTTTTCATTTGAGATGGAAAAAAAATACAAATTTCGGTATATTATCCCCTACCTCCAATTTATTTTTGTTTCTTGAATCTAGCCTCTTGTTTAGGGCTGAAAACGGATATGAATGTTTGAAATTAATTCAATAGATTTTGGAATTAAGCTCATAAAGAACTTAGTGAACTTAAGAATACCTTAGTTCTACTCTTGTTTATAAGCATCAAAATAATAAATATTGTTTGTAGGAACTTCAAAAGATAGAAAAAAAAAGGGTTGCTATTCTACAGCTCTCTTTTCTAAACAAGACGTGTAGAGATCAAATTTCACCAAGAAAATAATAATAACAATAGTTTTCAAATAAATGGATTATACAACGTGCATCAAACTTAATTATATGCATCAACTTACAAATTTCTATGTAAAATATGAAAATATCTAAAAATAAATAAATAAAATAGCTGCTAGTACCGCTTACATTAAATAGCTACAAACAGTACACATAATACCTTTCTTTGATAGATAGTCATGTATATATAAAAAAATGAGTGAGTCTATGGTACTATGCATATCACGGGTTGTTACCGTGCTACGGCTCTATATTCGAGTTTTCAAATTCTAATGGTCAATCCGAACCGTTCATCTTGTTCTCCATATTAATATGTGTTTGGAGACCAAATTTTTTACTATTTTTTTAGATATTTAGAAAATCACTTGATCTGAAAATTCTGGACCATTCAAAAACAGTGATTTTCAATAAATCTAAAAAAATAATAAAAAAATTTCAAAAAATGTAAAATTTGGTCTCCAAACACATATTAATATGGAGAACAACATGAACAGTTCGGATCAACTGTTAGGATTTGAAAACTCAAATATAGAGCCGTAGCACGGTAGCAAATCGTAATATGCATAGTACCATAGACTCACTCAAAAAAAAAAAAGAACATTGTTTAATGATTTAGAAATTAATATAGCTCCGACGAAATATATTCATCACCTTTTCATCAAATGGGGTTGGAGTTCCATCTTGTACGGATCTGGACCAGTTATCCTGATTCAAGGATTTACATATATTATTTACACAAAAAGTTGTTGGGTTTGCTTGGCATTAGCAATTAATTAATTAAATCTACTCATTTGAATTTCATGATCTTTCGGTGGAGTAGGTCTCTATCAATCAGTGGCGGAGGCAGTTTTTCAAGTTATGGGTTTCAAATTTCAGAAATTTCGTATGAGAGTCAATCGTATACTTTTTCTTACAAAAATATGGAGATCAATTGTAAGATATTCATAGTATTTACTCTAAATTATATAATAAGATTGTATTAAAGTATACAAAATTTAAAAACAAATGAGATCAATTGAACCATTAAATTGTGAATGGCTCCGCTTTACTATCAACCGCTTTTCTGGTCTTGATTTATCACGAGGTAATATTTTTCGATTTTTTTTTTTTTGGGTCTTTGGTGGTTGTGAATGCATGGTTAAATTAATCTCTAACTTCTTAATCAGTTAATGTAATATATGGTATAGATTATTGATTATGCGGATATTTTGTCTTGATTAGTTTAAAAATTATGAAAATACTAAGCGATATTTTAGATAGTGAAAATTATGAAAATACTAAGCGATATTTTGTTGTTAGTTTTGATTTTCAAACAACTGATCCAAACCGTTCAATTTGATATACATATTAAAATGTGCTTGGAGATCAAATTTACATTTTTTGAAAACTCTTTGTTATTTTTGAAATTTTTTTGAAAATCACTGTTTTCTATTCAGAAATATTTGAAAAACAATGATTTTAAAAAATTCGAAAAAAGTAGTAAAAAATTTCCAAAAAATGTAAAATTTGATCGTCAAGCACATTTTAATATGGAGAACATATTAAGCCATTTAAATCGACTGTTTGAACTTCAAATTCAACAGTTTATAATCCAATATACAGAAGAAGTTATACATTACAATGCACCAAAGTCCAACTCTCTCTTTATATATAAGAAATGTTCAAAGAATTGTCAAGCTTCATTGTAGATTAAAATTAAAAATCTAGAGAAAAAAAGATGCTGAGATTAAAAGTCAAAAAGTAAAGTCTCTACACAGTGCTTGGCAACATTTTCTACATCTTTTTCTGGACCAATTCAGAAGGTCAAGAGTCAAGACAATAAATGACATTTCATTATGATTCATTTTGCATGTGCAAAACATGCCAACTTAAAAAAAATATTTCTCTAATTATAAATGAGGGGAGAAAGGTCCCCACGCGTATTCTATCATATAGTCTTTTTTTTTTTGAGAAAGCCTGGTAGCAGCTACCAGTGAAATTCTATCATATAGTCAAAAAATAGTTTATATATAGAGAACTTATATGTTCATACTTCATATATACCAATATTTTCTTAAGGAATTGGAGTGGTTTGATAGATTTCGAATCAAATTTGATCTAATGTTTAGTCAGAATCGTCGATTTGTATCAAAATTCATGTTGACAATTTTAAAATTTCATTTTCTTAATGAATAACAATATAGAAAAATAATTTTTAGTTGGAGTAATTAGTCTCCATCCGATTTAGAGAATAGTTTTATTTTGAATGATCTTGGCATATGCTGTGAGGAGTTGTATTTAGAGAATAGTTACAGTCTTACAGAGATAAATCAGGGTTTTAAATAGTTAGCAATAGCTGTGCTATAACTTTTTCGGACCTCAAAAGTTATAATGCAATTAACCGATTTTCATTTATAATAATTCTAAATAACTAGCTATGGTTTATAGCTGTGTTATAATTTTTTCAGATCTTAAAAGCTATAACGCTATAATTGTTATTTATAACCTTAAAAAGATAATTATGGGACAAGATAAGTGCGAATTAATTACCTTGCTTTTCTCTTAGCGAGGAAACGCTGCAGTGATTTCTTTCTGGCCATTGGAAGTTCTGAAAACCACAGAAAAGACAGTAATTAATTAGAAGAAAACTACATCTATTTTAATCCAATTTCTAAAATAATAAATATAAGAAAACAAGTGGTGTGGGGTCCATAAAACGTGTTTTGTGATAAAATTAAGTGCTACTCCGTACAAGTCCAGGGGACCTCTGTTTGATTCACGTGTACTTGATTTGCACGAATTTTGACACAAATCTAACGGAGAATATTAGACCAAATTTGATCCAATAATTAATAGCAGACAGGGTCAATTGATCCAGCGTTTTAAAAAAAAAAAAGAATTGCAGCGATGTGATGTTAGAGAAAAATATTACAAACATGTTTATTTGATTTTCATACTTCTTTTTATAAATTTATAAGATTCACCTCATAATTTTAAAAAACAAAAATCAAGAACTCTGTGTGTAAATATTTATCCAAACAGTTCAACATCCTAGCTCTATTCTTGATGCATATGCAATATAATTAAATTCTTTTTAAATTTCAAAGAAAAGATAATTTTAATAAATTAATTACCTCCTGTGAAATTTCCAAGCATGCTATTGGTGGAGTTACTGACACATTTTGGGACTGCTGCCTCTCCAGCCATTCTCATAATGTCTGTTGCCTAATATCATTTAAACCATGAAACATGATTAAATAGGTTAGACAATATTTCGGTGCATTATTTAGGCAATATATTTTCCTAACACACCTGTTCAATATTGTGGTGAAATATCTAACTTTGTAGGTAATTAGGCCAAGCAGTATAATTCATCTAGAAGATGAAATAAATTAAACAATTGAAAACGTTACATGGTGATGTTCATATTACTGGTACCAACCTTATCATTTGAGAGGTCAAAAACCATGACCTTGCCATTATAAAACATTGTTAAAGGCGCTGTTCCTGGCAGAGAAGTCTCAGAATCAAACCTGAGTAATTGTAATATAAACAATAATAAATTAATATGATACATGTATATATCATAATGTTAATATATATTGTTTTAGTAAAAAAAAATAAAAAGGGAACCTGTATTCAGGAACTAGTACTGGGAGAGATAACCCTGGTATACTGGTAGATGTGATGACATGGTGAATAAGCTGAGGTTTTATTTTTGAAATGACCCTCTGAATGTCTGAAAATTCGTTTATAAACAAGTTATATATACTTTAATTATCACTTGAGAAAGGATGAGGAAGGGAAAAAGGAAGAACCATTGATGGTGCTTTTGTATCGCTTTTCTTTCTCCATGCCAAAGAAGTCTAGCTCTACTACTTCTCTGCTCACCATTTCTGTCTTTATCTGTATCAGTAAGTATCACGATATATATTGAGATTTGAGACGGAGATTTGAGAGAGAGAGAGAGTCTTTATACTTTAATTTATATGTGCAGACAAGCAAGCAAGGGTAAGGTAAGAAAACCATATGCATGTTTCCAAAAGAAAACGACTTTCCGACAGAGATTATTAAATTGGTCAAGAGCTAGTGGTAAGCACGCAATTCATGAGACCTACGGACCTGTAGCTAGCGTCATGCATTCTCGTCGCGTCAATTTTTATGTTATTCTATTCCTGTACTAGATAGACCGTATTCATATCACCTACCCAGTGTTGCATATATAACGGGATGCTGATATGAGCAAGTCACACGGACAAGATGGTGAGATACTGTCAAATGATTAATTGGAAATAATTGAGAATAATCAGCTGATTAATTAGAAAAATTCGTAACAGTTTAATTGCCGTTAACAATTAATCAGATTGATTAATCATCGTTTTTTACAACACTGCATCTAGTTATCTCAAACGGCACGAAACATGCAATGTAAATTTAGATCGGATTGATCCGAACTCTAATCAAACGGTCTGAATTTAACTCACCGTATGATGTAATGCAAAGGATTCCGACTATATATACACCCTGCCTTGCCCATTTTTTATATATATATATATAGAGTAAGGCTTGGGTGCTATGGATAGCATAGAGGGCTACAGTGCTACGGCTCAATATTTGAGTTTTTAAAATTCTAACGGTCGATTCGAACCGTTCATCTTGTTCTCCATATTAATATGTGTTTGGAGACCCAATTTTATATTTTTTAAAATTTTTTTACTATTTTTTAGCTAGGTAGAAAATCACTTGATCAAAATTTTTTTGCACCATTCAGATATTTGATTTTCTACCTATCTAAAAAAATAGTAAAAAATTTCCAAAAAATATAAAATTTGGTATCCAAACACATATTAATATGGAAAACAAGTTGAACAGTTCGGATTGACCGTTAGAATTTTGAAAACTCGAATATTGAGCCCTAACACCGTAGCCCTCTATGCTATCCATAGCACCCAAGCCTTACTATATATATATATATATATATATAGAGTGTGGCTAATTTGCTACCGGAAGCACTTCGGCCGAGGTGCTTCCGGGGTTATATTTTAGTGTGTGATGATCAAACAACAAATCTAAACCGTTAGATGTTCAATCTATTATAAAATCTGCTTGGAGACCAAATTTTACATTTTTTGGAATTTTTTTACTATTTATTAAGATGGTTTGAAAATAGCTGTTTTTATTAAAATTCTGCACCATTAAAAAATAGCGATTTCACTAATTAAACGGGTTGTTTTATATATATATATATATATATAGAGGTGGGCTACGGTGAGTTGCGAAGTAAAACGCGTTTCTACTTCACGCCGTATTTTTATTTTGAAAGTCCAAACGACCGATCCGAACCGTTAGATGTTTAATCCATATTGAAATGTGCTTGGAGACCAAATTTTACATTTTTTGGAATTTGTTTACTATTTATTAAGCATTTTTTAAAATTGCTGTTTTGCTGTGAACAGTAAAAAACAGTAAAATTTTCTGGACCATCAGATCAGCGACTTTCAAAATTGCTTAATAAATAGTAAAAAAATTCCAAAAATGTAAAATTTGGTCTCCAAGCACATTTCAATATGGACAACAAGATGAACGGTTCGGATCGACGTTTTGAACTTAAAAATCGTAAAATATGAGCGTGAAGTAAAATAGTCGCTTTACTTCGCAACTCACCGTAGCCCATCTCTCTCTCTCTCTCTCTCTCTCTCTATATATATATATATAGTAAGGCTACGCTACTTCGCTAATTAAACGGGTTGTTTTAATTCGCGCTCATATCTCTAGTTTCAAAATCTAAAAAGTCGATCTGAACCGTTAGATGTGATCTCTATATTGAAATGTGCTTGGAGACCAAATTTTACATTTTTTGGAATTTTTTTACTATTTATTAAGATGGTTTGAAAATCGTTGTTTTTATTAATAAGCCACCGTTGGATCAATGATTTTCAAAGTGACTTAATAAATAGTAAAAAAAATCAGAAAAATATAAAATTTGGTCTCCAAGCACATTTCAATATAGAGATCACATCTAACGGTTCAGATCGACTTTTTAGATTTTAAAAATAAAAAAATGACTTATAAGCATATATCCTCATATGCTTATGTAAGTAGAGTAGCCAACCTCTCTCTATATATATTTTAAATTAGTAGTTTTAAATACCTACTGTCAATTTCATTGATAAAAATATATTTATAATGAATTAAATAATTGTAATTCATAGATTTTTTTTTTTTATTCTCATAAAATTCTCTAAATTACTCTAATAACTTAATTTTCATCTTACTTCACGACCGGATTCACTTCTTTGATTGTTGTTGCGCTCTGACGATGATCAGATCTACTCACCGTCGCGCTCCAATTGTAATGTTAATCACCATGATAGTTTGATCGTCATCCCGCTCCACAACCAGATCCACTTCTTCGATTGTCGTTGTGCTCTGACTTTGATAAGATCAACTCACCGTCAAACTCTAATAGAGATGAAGACTCAACGCTCCAAATTCCGATGATGCTGCACTTTCGACTTCGATCTCTCATCTCTTCTTTATTCTCCTTTATGTTCGAAAAGATAAAACCGTGATAAAAAGTGGGTAATGTGTCGACAAAAAAGACTAAAAAAGTGGAAAGAATGAAGGGAAAGGAGGAGAAAATAGCATCTATTTTTTTATAAAATTGAGTGAGTCTATGGTACTATGCATATCGCAGGTTATTACCGTGCTACGGTTCTATATTCGAGTTTTCAAATTCTAACGGTCGATCTGAACCATTCATCTTGTTCTCCATATTAATATGTGTTTGGAGACCAAATTTTACATTTTTTGAAAAAATTTTACTATTTTTTTAGATATTTAGAAAATCACTTGATCTGAAAATTCTGGACCATCCAAAAACAGTGATTTTCAATAAATCTAAAAAAATAGTAAAAAAATTTCAAAAAATGTAAAATTTGGTCTCCAAACACATATTAATATGGAGAACAAGATGAACGGTTCGGATCGACTGTTAGGATTTGAAAACTCGAATATAGAACCGTAACACGGTAACAAATCGTAATATGCATAGTACCATAGACTCACTCTATAAAATTTGTATCTGCTTTTTTTTTTTGAGAGAATTTTTTTTTCGCATTGCGCCTAAACTTTGCAAATTGGTTACATTTGAAGAATATCTGGATTAGTTGATGTTCGGGCGATTTAATTATTCAGTTACTTCAAATTCCAAAAAAAGAAGGGTAAGATCAAGCATTGAGCAATAAGTTATTTGAAAGTTCACTATTTAATGAATTTTTTTTTGTATATGAGTAAATACTTTTGCGTTAGGCTACGGTTTGAATTTCTCCGTGAAGACGTGAAGTTCCGGCTAGTCAATTTAAATTCAATATCATCTACGCAGTAAGATTTTTTGGAACTAAATTGTACATATTTTTTTCAATTTTCTACTATTCATTTGAATTGGGAGAAAAATGTGCTATTGCACGGTTCGGAATTTAGTCCAAAAAAACAGCAAAGACAATTTCTCACAAAATTTTAACATGTAAATCACATTCAGCGTTTCAGATTGACCGATTAAAACTTCAAAATTGAAGCTATATTACCGAATGGTTTGAACTTCAAAATCAGGATTCGGAGCTATATTTTCAAACAAGTTTTTTAAGACTGAATTTGCTAATATGATGTTTTATCTAGTTTTTAGTACCATGCCTTTCCATTTATATTATATTTTTCATCTTTTAATATGTATTTTTTTTTTCTATATCGATAGGTGCTTTGACATCAATGGCTTGTTGAACATTTCAAGATGTGACACAATAATGGTGTTGGAGATGGGTTATTAGTTATTACAAATGAGAATATTTATTATTTATTAAATTTAGATGGATTAATTACAAAAGAGGTCAAATGAGATGTAATTTAATTTGTTAACATGAATTACCTCAAATTTTGGGTTTGAAATCCCAGGCTAATTCAACTAACATTTATAATGCATGGAATCTCTTTAATATGCATGTCAATACGGATCATCCCTTTTAATAATTTTGGTCAATTAACGACTTGTTACACAAAGTGCCATAAGGACGTCGATGACAGAGAATCGCTTTATTTGAAGTCAAAAAACATACAGTTTAAATCGGACACGGAGACACGTAGACACGGACACACCACCTAAGTATCACGCAGTATCGCTGTTGTTGGATGAAATGAAAGATGAAAGAGGTGGTGCCTAGAGAGTCACGAGAGAGACCAGGCCTCAAAAAGTGAAGTAGGTGAGAAGCTAGTTCCCTTGCGCGGGTGCAAGCATGCCTTCCTCGTGGGAACCAGACCTTAATTCTTTCACGAGATTTCTTCTTCAAATTCAATACAATCCGGGTCAAATCTTTTGAACAAAAGAGGTTTTCATGGAGCGGAGCTTTCTTTTTTCAAAATCTGTTGAATTTTGAAATTTTCAAAGTTCATCTTGTTGTTGTTGACGATGAATGAGGGAAGGGAAAGTGCAAACAGTTATCTTATTAAGATCAACTTGCGACGACCAAGGCAACGCAAAAGTAGGTCTAGCAAGGTTCGTTCGAAATTAGTTCGATATAAAAAATTGTAATTAACTTGTTTTTTTTTCAAAAAAAAAAAAATTAATAGAATTCGGTCCCCTTCTTTAGTCACCATCCTAATAAATTGAAATTAAATGATTACCACCGGCTAGTTAGAATTTCATTTCTACCACACTTATAGACTGGGTCCGCGCACAGATTTCAATCGGTTCGCAGACTCTGTGCACGGTTTTTTTTTTCTTTTCAGTAATTTGAACTATAAAAAATTATAATATGTTTGCAGACCCAGTCTGCGTACGGATTTTTTTTTCTTTTTAGTAATCTGAATTGTAAAACAGAAAAAAAATATAATTCGTGCACAGACTGGATCTGCATACCGATTGAGATCAGTGTGCGGACTCAGTTTGCGAGGGTGATAGAAATAAAATTCTTAACCGGGTCATAATCATTTAATTTCAATTTATTAGGATGGTAACTAAAAAAATTTCGAGAATTCGGTTCATAGCTCGCCACATTTCTCATCTTGTTGCAATCATAAGAAATTATTTTTCTCAACTTACGGTCTATTTACAACTCACAATAATAAATCAAGGTAAATTTTGATCTATATACGATGGCTGGATGTATATAAAAGTTCTTAATCATGATAAATTTAATGAATATTACTTCAGAATCGGTTTACTTTGTTAAGTAAATTGTGTTGTCCAAATTTGACAAGCATGATTTGGCGAACATAGAATGGTTTGTATAGGCCCAATTCTAACCTTTGAATATAGGCCCAATTCTAACCTTTGAAAATAGGCCCACTACCAATCTAATTTTTAGAATGAAATTTGTTTTTGGGCTTCTATCATTCAGCAATTGTAAGGATAAAAGGGCATAACGCTTCTGAGTTCTGACACCAAATAAGATTTGGTGTACTTCGTATTTGTTATTTTATTTTATCAAGAACTTTGAACTTCATACTTTTTTAATTTATTATGATATGAATTTTGTAAGAAACCTTTTTCATACTTTAAAAATCATTCGAATATAACGGTTCAGAGCAACCTTTTTAATTTCGAAAATACAGATTTGGATCCGTAGCACCAAACTATAGATGCTATACACAGTAACAAAATCTCATTTTTTTATTAATATCTGTATCAATATTAGAATCATTATTTAAATACAAAAATTCTTGATACGTTTTTGTCAATAAAATAGGCTATACATCGGATTTTAGACAATTTAAAAGTTGTTTAGCTATTTATCGACAATAAAATACTCAACAATTTGGGAACTTTTAGGAACATTTCAAATCGTTGGATGAACAACTAAATAACTTATAAATTTTACATTAAATAATATACATTAAATAATATACAACAAATCTAATAGACCGACATTTTTATTTTTACCCAATTAAAAAAATAATTTAATAATAATAACCATGATCCAAGAACATTATTAAAACTACCCAAGCCGTGGAATTTTTCCACGGTCCCAACTTTTTTTTTTTTTTACAAAACATAATTTTTTATTTTTTGAATTGAAATATTAGAAATGTTGAATATATTTCTTTAAAAATAGATGAAATACAATATAATTTGTTTTATTAGAAAGACTGTAACAAATAACTCGGATCAATATTTTTCAGGCCGGATTTTTCACGGCGGTAAGAAAAATTAATATATTTCTTTATGTGTTATTGGAAAAAAATAAAAATACTTAGATTCTGAGTTATTGATTCCGGTTCAAAAGTCACTTCTAGGTAATTCAGAAAATATTGTGATCTTTCTAATACATTTAATTTATAAAAAGTTATATCTATTTTGAGAATTATTTTTGAAAAACAATAATTAAATAAATTAAAATTTTAATTTTTTTTCAAAAATAGATACAACTTTTTATAAATTAAATGTATTAGAAAGATCACAATATTTTCTGGATTACCTAGAAGTGACTTTTGAACCGGGATTAATAATTCAGAATCTAAGTATTTTTATTTTTTTCCAATAACACATAAAGAAATATATTAATTTTTCTTACCGCCGTGAAAAATCCGGCCTGAAAAATATTGATCCGAGTTATTTGTTACAGTCTTTCTAATAAAACAAATTATATTGTATTTCATCTATTTTTAAAGAAATATATTCAACATTTCTAATATTTCAATTCAAAAAATAAAAAATTATGTTTTGTAAAAAAAAAGAAAAAGTTGGGACCGTGGAAAAATTCCACGGCTTGGGTAGTTTTAATAATGTTCTTGGATCATGGTTATTATTATTAAATTATTTTTTTAATTGGGTAAAAATAAAAATGTCGGTCTAATAGAGAACCCGGATATTCTAAGGTAACTCAAATTTTTTGGGAAAAAAAAATTTGGGAAAGAAAGGGGAGGTAGCACAATTGCCTAGGAAAATGTCATATAGTTGTTATACCCAAAGGTCGAGAGTTCGATTCCCCCTCACAAACTTTGGTAGCTACTACCAAGTTTTCAAAAAAAAAAAATTTGGGAAAAAATTATGATTCATAAAAACATAATTGGCACGAGGCAAGCTCGCCATAGTAGGTGACCTAGAGAAAAATTGTTGGAATGTCAACAATTTCTTTACTGTTAATTTTTTTTATTAAAATCAACAATTTTAAAATTAACTTAATAAATAGTAAAAAAAATTAAAAAAAATATAAAATTAGGTCTCCAAGCACATTTTAATACATATATCACATCTAATGGTTTGGATCAAGGTTTTAAATAGCGCCCTATAGCGTTTTCAGACCATAAAAGCTATGGTGCTATCAGCGCTATAGCGCATTATTCCGCACTATAGCGGCGTTATTTGGGGATAGCGCTGTTTTTTTAAACAGTTGTTCGCACAGAATATATGCTACAAAGTTTCAGTATAGCAAGTTATACCTTTTAAACCTTTGTTATACTCTGTCAAATCAGATAGCAAGTGCACTATCCTATCGATGAGTATGCTCAGGTATCGATCCACAGGGACGGAAGAAAATGACCGGACTTATCCTAAAATTACTTGAGATTCTAGAAGTAATAGAAAATTGGGTTGGTTTGGTTCTGACAATTCTAATGATTTATGACAAGTTTAGAAAGCAATAAAAGAGAATTAAAGTTGTTTTCAATTAATAAAAAGGCGTTTCCAGGGTTCAGATTTCATTTCTGTTCAGCCCCGAGGCATACGGCCCGTACAGATTCCCGTACGGCTCGTAGGGACCCCGAGTTAATGCTGCAGCTACTGTTTTCTGCATTGATGCTAATGTTTAGGGTTTCTATCGACCAGATCTAGATACCTAACCTCAACTTTCGCATTTTGGCCTAGTACCCGATTACCGGACTCAAATACTTCCCTCTTAGATGCGTTAAACCTCAATTTTTGCATTTTGGTCTAATTTATCCAAGTTACTTGTTGGTTTACTAAAAGTATCCAAGGACTTTCGCCTCAAGAAAAGTTTCACCTTTCGGGTACTCATTGGTTTCACCCTACTTCATATACTTTATTCGGTTGGATTAAATGTCATAGACTTGGCTCCTAACACTTAGATGTGCGCATTCATCTAACGGGATGACTAATCAATTCAAGCAAGCACAAATAAAGCAATCAAAATACTACTCAACAAGGTAAAAACAAAGCATTCAACACAAAATCCAAGTAGCATGCAAACAAAACTAAACTAGAAACTACATCTTAGCCCTAGAAACAAAGTAAATTAGCTACTCATGTTCATAAGATAACACAAATAACAGAAAATAAAAGAGTTCATGACAAAACAGTGGAAAAATCCGAAGATCCGTTGCAAACTCGCGTTTTTCACTTCTCTTCCTCTTCTCCTCCTCTTGTCTTTTGCTCCCAGAAAGGTTGTCCAAGTTCCAGTGGTGAATCCCCTTTTTTTGGTGAGGAAAATATCTCATTTAATGCCCCAGATCGTGCCTGCAGAGCCTTCCTTTTCGGCCTCCTTGATTTCAGCTGATTTCAGATTCCAGCTGGATTTGCCAATTTAGCGTCGTACGGCCCGTAGGGGATCCCGTACGGGCCGTATGCATGTACTTTGTCTTGGAGACTTCGTGCCTCTGTTGTGGAATCTTCTGTGTGGTTGGGCGGATCCTGTACGGCCCGTAGGGAATATCATACGGGCCGTATGAAAAATTGTCAGATCCAGTTTTTCGCCTTTTTTCCTGCAAAATACCAAACAAAACATAGCAGTACCACATTTCTTCGAAATACAAGTAAAAAGTCCACATTTATAGGCTTTAAAACACAGGTTTAAGTGCAAATTAGGGCTGTAAATAAGACATAATATGGAGATATCAACAGTCCGCTATGACGCGATAAAAGTTATTTAAGCATTTGGTTTGGATCGACTGTTTGGACTTTAACAATTGAAAAACCAATTGTCTTCAGAAAAAACGTTTAGATCGACCGTTTCCACTTACACTCTTTTTTTATGACACCGGATTACATCCTACATTTTCAAAGTCCAAACAGTTTATCCAAACCATTCACAAATATATTAAAATGTACTTGCAGATCAAATTTATATTTTTTTGATTTTTTTTACTATTTATAAGATGAATACAAAAATTCAATAGTATGAAACAACGATTTTGTAAAAGAGAGAGGTTGTGGCGAGGTGAGACTAGAGGGAAGAGGCTGAGAAAAACGCTGAGGATCCATCTCTCCACCTATTAACAAGATTTTGCACCCAATGGAGACACATGTGGATAAAGCGGCTGTATTGGCAGAATGATAGGATTAGCGAAGCTGATCGACTCCTCGAACTGTTTCGCACACATGACAAGCACACTCTATGAAATGCACCATAGAAGCCTTCATGGCCACTAATACATAGGATAGAGCCTTCATGACATCGTGTGTTAGGACCTTTCCATTTAGCATGAGGAATCCAAAAATCTTCACTGTTGGTGTTGCACGGCATGTTCGGAGCTCCTCAAATTCCCATCTTGTTTTTCCCCCACTGCTAAGCACTTCGTAGATAGATTTTGCTAAATACATGCCTCTCTGGTCCCATCGCCATATGAGTTTATCCTCCCCTTGGTTCAGTTGTATCAAAGGGTGGTTAATTCTGGCATGAGTATATCGGTGATCGGAGCTACATCTTGCTATCTCAATTTTGTGACTATCATGGTCCATAGCGTTTCTAGCTCCTCATATGCCTTCCACCACTAACAAAGCAGTAAAGCAATATTTCTCAATTCTAATTGGGGAATATCCGACCCTCCTCGTTCTTTTGGCTGACAAACAACCTCCCATGCTATTAGGGAGATCCCTTTTTTTGTGCACTCAACTCTTATCCATAAAAAGTCCCATCTGATCTTATCCAATCTTTTTAAGACCCATTTTGATAATTTAAGACACGTCATAAAGAAGATACGTGTGGAAGAGAGTACCGAGTTAATTTACTGTAGTCTCCCCCCCCCCCCTCTGGAAATTATTTTTTCCTTTCCACCCCTCAAGTTTTCTTTCAAGTTTACTAATCAGCAGTAAAAACAGGGATCTATAAGGCCTAGATATGGTAAGCGGCATTCCCAAGTAGTTAACCAAAAAATTAGTCATACCACATCCTAGTATATGCTTAGTCATGTTCAATGCTTCACCATGAATATTAATGGGTACAAACAAGCTCTTTTGAAAATTAATTTTAAGACCTGATATTTTGGTAAAGAGCCTTACAATCACTTCAAAGCCACTACAGTGTCTAGTCCTCCATTAATAATCATTGTCGTATCATCAGCATATTGAAAAAACAAAAATTGAGTCATGTATCTTACTTGAGATGGGGTAGTTAAGTGTTGTGTTTGCTACGCCAACCTTTCTTTGTAAAACATCTACCGCAAGGTTGAATAGCATGGGCGATAGGGGGTCACCTTGACGTAACCCCCTCTTGTGAGTGAAATAATTAGTTGTTGCTTCGTTTAGCATTACTCGCGAAAATGATGTTGTGAGCAAACTCCTAATCCATTCAATCCAAATTGATGGAAATGATATCGCCTGCATCACCCTGTATAGAAACCCCCATTCGATTAAGTCGAATGCTTTCTTGAAAGCATACTTCACAAACACCGCCGACCTTTGAGTAGTTGACATGTGTTGCAACACCTTTCGTGTGGCATTAAAGTTTTTTGAAATTTGCTTATTCTTGATAAAGGTCGTCTAAAATGACAAGATTGACTTTGGAAGGAATATTGCAAGTCTATTGACTAGTATCTTGGATATTAATCTTGATATAACATTTATCACACTGATAGGTCGAAAATCTCCCACATCGTTTGGCAAATCAATTTTCGGGATCATCACAACATTTGCCTTGTTTAAGTCTGATATGTCAATCTTCCTCTTGCTAAATTTCATGATGATTCAGACCACATGTGTCTTCAACTCCTTCCAATGTAATTGGAGGAATTCACTAGGCAATCCATCGGGTTCTGATGCCTTGTTTTTTCCTAATTCCTTGATCACCAATTCAATTTCATACACAGTGAATTCTCCCCCTAGCTCTTTCAGGTTTGACCTTGTTGGATACAGAGCCTCTAGCTCAAATGATGTTACCTTTGCGGTTTGGCCTAGTAGGGATTTAATTGATTGAAAAATAGGTCCTTGATGTCCTATTCTCCCGTGGCCATATTGCCCTCATGCTGAATGCACATGACTTTGTTCTTTCGGTATCTAGCTGAAGCAAGTGCATGAAAAAATCGTGTGTTTTAAGTTCCCTCATTTAGCCATCTACACCGTGATCTTTGCTTCCAACGTGATTCAATAATGTTGGCAAGCAAGAAAGCCCTTTCTCTAACCTTCAACCTTAGATGAAACTCTCTTTTGTCCAAGTTTTGTTTTTCCTCAATACAATAAAAAAACAAATGACTTGCTTACAGAAGTTAAGTTGTTTAGAGCACTCTCCAAAATTAGAGACATGCCATGTTCTTAACTGCTGATGCAATCTTTATGTTCTTTTTATAAAATGGCAATAGGGTCGGATCCTATCTCTTGTGAAAACGGGTCGGGTCCTCTCTCATCTGACACCCAGATTGAGGAGATCATTTGATG
Organism: Carex rostrata; assembly: GCF_964058835.1. Taxonomy (NCBI): domain Eukaryota; kingdom Viridiplantae; phylum Streptophyta; class Magnoliopsida; order Poales; family Cyperaceae; genus Carex; species Carex rostrata. Next base: position 2,543,629 of record NC_135920.1, on the reverse strand, counting down.
CACCTGTATGCGTTGCAGCTAGAATAATTCGATTCGGAAGGGTCTCGGTGTAGACTATAATTGTGTGCATGTAATCAATAATGGAGCGTGGACAGAGACTCAGAGACGACTATCTTCAATGCAGATAAAGAAATGATCGGGAAATTTGCAGACCACTCCACCGATATAAAGAACCTGTCTAGCTTTGAGAAAATCGGGCAGGTGATACCTCGCATATTTAGCCTATATTTGACTTGATTTCGTACCAAATTCACGTTCTAAATTGTCAAAATCATGTGCATTTCATTGATATATCCTTAGAATTTGGTACTGTTGAGAGTTTGTTTGTTTTCTGCAGGATTGGAGCAAAATACGCGAAGAAACGGCGTTTTTGGACTCCCTGGTACGACCCTTACCAGGCTTGGTACGGCCCTTACCAGGCTTGGTACGGCCCTTACCAGACTTGGTACGGCCTACCCTTACCAGGCTTGGTACGGCCCTTACCAGATTTGGTACGGCCCTTACCAGATTTGGTACAGCCCTTACCAGACTTGGTACGGCCCTTACCAGATTTAGCCGTTTCAGCCTTCTTCCCACCTTGTACGGCCTGGCCGTACCAAATTGGTACGGGCCGTACATAGGTGCCGCCTGACAGAATTCAAATCTTGGCAGAGGCTATATATAGCGGGGGATCTCTCCATTTTCGAGGATTCGACTTCATTCCAGATTGAGAGCTCAGTGAAAGAGAGAAAGAGAGCAAAGGAGCAAGAAGAGAAGATCAAGGAAGAGGAAGAGGCGAGAATCGACAGATCTACACCTTCTCCATTCCCGATCTTCAATCTAGTTCTTTCATGACTTTCTCTATCTCTTTTCTTGTATATCTGGACAGATCCATGACTTGTGAGTAGTAGACTTTCGTTTCTAGGGTTTGTAGATGGATTTTCTTGATTTGTGTTGCTTTTCTTGATTTGGATCTTGTATGAACTCTTGTGATTGAATTGATTGTGAATTTGCTTGTCTTGATTGCTTTGTGTTTCTGTGATTGCATGTGGTGTGCCTATAGTGGTAGATCAACCCTAACAAGGTCATGTGACCATTGCCTTCTCTCAACCAAACCAATCCCTTTAGGTAGACTTGATCGAATTGAAGCCGAAAGGTTGAATTCTCCTCTAATCGACAGATTAGAGGTTACCTTAGATCTCCAATCAATCAACTAGAGGATCTGGACCAAAACACGAGAGTTGAGGTTTAGAAACCCTAGAAGGTAAAGAATTGAATCCAAAACTTAGATCTTGAACCAACACACGAGAGTTGAGGTTTAGGAACCTTAGGTATGGTCAATTGAACCTTTATCAAGAGTTTAATACGAGGTACCAGCAAGAAATGCATCAACTCGAACTTGTAAGCTCTGTTCTGGTAAACCAGTACGGCCCTTACAAGAGTGGTGCGGCCTACCCGTACCAAGCCCCATACGGCTTGGTCATACCAGGTTGGTGCGGCCTGGCCGTACCAACTTGGTAAGGGCCGTACCACTAGAGGCAAATCAGAGATGAAGTCTGAAACCCTTGAAACACCTTTTATCCCAAATCAAAACACAGTTTATACCTTTTCTTGCACATTTACTATTCTATATCATTGTGTGATTGCTTGAGTTGATTCCTTAGGAAAATTAAACACCAAAACCCCTTTTTCTCACTTCTAGTCTTTAGCTAAGCTAAGTAAAATTCTAGATAAAGAAACCGTCCCTGTGGATCGATACCCGATTATACTCCTCGATAGGGTTGTGCACTTGCAACCCTAATCGGAAGGTGTAACCGCGGTTTAAAAGGTACGCTCCCAAGCGTACCGAAACTTGCGTTGCGCTTTCACGCGAACAGCAGGGTCGCTTGCTAGACCAAGTCTCTATTCTTCAGTAGCACATCAATTAGGGCAGTGTCTCTAATAGCATCATTGAACTCACACATGAGCTCCATCCCCCGCAAATCACCTGATCGGTCAATGAGCCACTAAACCATGTTGACAGGGGCAGACCCAGTGTAGACCAAGGGGGGGGGGGGCAGTCGCCCCCTCTGGATTTCGAGTTTTAGTGGTGATCTATTGGTACCGATCGACTTTGCCCCTCCCTGAAATTTTTTTTGCCCTCCTCTAGATGTTTGATTTGTAATTTGAGTTAAATTTAGTGTTAAAATCAAAATAAATTTCTTTAATTATGATTGGTAATTATAATTATAGGTTAAAGGATCATAAATGACAAGTCAGAGCATTGAAAATATAGAGTAGAACTAAGGTGTTCTGAAGCTCACCAAAGTGTTTGGTGAGCTTAACTCCAAAACCCATGAAATCGGTTTCAAATGACGAATCCGAACCGTTGGAACCCGTTTACCTTACGAGTGATGCGTCTACATGTGAAAATTTTAAACATTCGAATTAATTTAGTATAAAGTCAATCGGTCAAAATTAGAAGGTTAATAAATTAATTTTAGTGCATTCAATTTTGAACGTTTTTTGACCGCTTGACTTTATACTAAATTAATTCGAATGTTTACAATTTTCACATGTAGACACATCACTCGTAAGGTAGGTGGATTTCAACGGTTCAGATTCATTATTTGAAACCGATTTGATAAATTTTGAAATTAAGCTCACCAAACACTTTTGTGAGCTTAAGAACACCCTAGTTCTACTCGAAAGTATAAGTCAAAACATTATTTTTTTATCAAGTACCCAATTAATTAATAAGTTTAAATCCGATAAGTTATTTAAACCCAATTCAATATTGTTTTGTTTCCCCTCCTGACGAAAATTCTAGATCCGTCCCTGCATGTTGAAATCACCTGCAAGCACCCATGGGTGGTTGACCATACCCGCTAAGCCTCTTAATTAATTCATTTAGGAAATCCTGCTTCTCAGAATCTTGGCTCGGGCCATAGCATGCGGTGAACAATCCCTCCTTGCCTGAAGACCTTTGTCTCAGTAGAACAGAGATGGTGTGTTGCATGGTCCATCCCGTTAATAGCGAGTATGATTTTTTCCACGCTATAAGGCAGCCACCCCTTGTACCAATCGCATCCAGAGTCATGAATGAATGGCTTCTCTCTCTCTCTCTCTTGTTCAGAGTCGCAATCAGAATTTAAACATAAAAAAATTAGGTAGGCATAGAATTCTACCATCAAGCGGACATTCTGGTTCTGGTCAAACTTGAAAGAGAACATGCTGCTCACGGGTATATTTTTTGCGCAAAACGAGCATTTGTTAAGTATATCAAATTTGAATATTATACATAAAAAAAACAAAAAATGTATCTATCTGTTTCTAGGGACAAATCTTTTTAAAATTGCAATTTTGCTTCTTAAGGTATTGTGTACGGATCTTTTAACAACTTCACGTTATCTTGGTCATATCATTACCGAAATTTTTATTAATATTAAAAAAAATTAATTAATTTCAAATTCTACCCACTTATTTGCTGAAATTCAAAAAGTACCCAAACCGGTATTTTTTTCACTGGTTTCAAGTCAACTTTCCGACAATAATTTAACTAGTTTCTCTCTTCCAAAACCGATGATAATTTAACCGGTTACCTAGGTCCGGTGACAAAACTACCGGCTTCTACTCCAAAACTAATTATAAAATCACTGGTTTTCATTTTACTTTGGTTGATTGTCTCGTAGCAATGATTCTGTGTTTTGCATTTTACTTTAAATTGGACATGTGGTTGCAGCTGATTTAGAAAGAGAAATTCAACAGACAGGTGTATGGTCTTTTTTCTTGGTTACTTAGTAGCATCACTTTAAATATGAATGATAAAGAAGATAATCAAACAGTTGTAAAAAATAATGAATAGCTTAATAAAAAAATATTAAGAAACTGGTAAATTTTCTATGAGTTATTGAAGCTGGTAAAATTACTACCGGTTTCTGAAGGCTTGAAACCGGCTATTTTATTATCGGAAAATTGGCTTGAAATTGGTGAGAAAAATACCGGCTTGGACACTTTTTGAATTCTAGCGAATAGATGGATATAATTTAAAATTAATTTGTTTTTTTTGAATATTAATAAAAATTTCGGTCTCATTACTATATATTTTTATTCTTTATTTTCCCATGAATTGAGTTTTGTAGTTTTGAAAAAAATATTGTTTAAAACATAAAATGTCTGATCGGCGTTCAGATTCATACGAATGAATTTAAAATTTAATAAAATTAAATGATCCTGTGAATCTAAACCGTTTGTAATAATTCTGACACAAATCCATGACCCGAATTTGAATAAAACTTTTTTCAAAATAAATTTCCACAAAATCCCAACCAATTTCTTAATCCAATTTTGTAAGTCGCCTCCTTGCTTTTGTAAAATAAAAGGGGAATGCGCTTAAGTTTTGAAATCTTTCTTGCAAGATCATCTAATGTACTCCTTTATATTGTGTATTTGAAGTCCTATTTCGAAATAATTAATTTTTTGCTTTTTTTGTGCCTTTATTCTGAGAATTTTTTTAGAAACCAAATATATATTTTTTTACTAAACGAATTTAATTGGTTTTAATTTTACAAAATGAAATTTTTAAATATACCATGATCCCAAAAATAATAAACCAAAACTTAACGATTTTGTCAAAATTCGAAAAATGCCATGGTCGCATCAAGGCAAAGCGGGCAATATATTGGGCCGCTTCTAAGGGATGCGGTCACCATCCCGAATTTCTATAAAACCCATTTCTAGAGAGAGATTCATTTCACAAGTCGTTTTCACCGAGCCTCTTCTTCTCCGCTGAACTGTAAGTTTTTTCTTTTCTCTCTTTTTCAAATTTTATTTCAGTATTTGTAATTAATTTAGTTAATTTGTAATTTTAGGTTTCCTTATATACTAAAACCAAAATGGCTGTTATGGTATCGGTTTACACTGGTGGTGAGGTTCTAATAGACCCTAATGGGGTTTATTACAGTATTGGGTCTGTTTTTGTGATACCGATAATGCCTGGTACTGATTTGTTGATTTTGAAATCGATTATTTCTCAAAACCTGGGATTGAATCAAGATCGATATGACCTTGATATTTAGGTCAAATTTAGCATGCCCACTGGTTCAGGACAAACCTAGTTCCAATTATTTTATGTTCAGAATGATGGAGTCTAGCAGGTACTGTACAACCAGACCATTAGTTTTTCTGGGGGTGGATACAAGGTAATTGAACTCTTTGTGGAGATTAACCGAGTCCAGCGTCCCAACCCCCTTGCGAGGTTAATCCGGAGTGCTACTCGGGGTAGTAATGCGTCAACCTCCTCAAATCCAGTGTCCCAACCCCCTTCCAGATTGATATGCCTGAGAGTAGTCATGCCCCAGTTCAGGAGGGCTGACGGTCTATAAGTCGGTCCTCCCGTCAGTCCTGAACCCCTTTGTAGATTGATATACCTTAGAGCAGTCAAGCCCCAGTTTAGAGGGACCGACCGTCTAGTAGCCGACCCTCCCGTCGGTCCCGACCCCAGCCTGACCAAATTACTATTAGTAGTCAGACCGCTCATTGGGGTCAGCCTTGTGATTTGGAGGAAACCGAGGAGACGGTGGATCCGAAAATACAAGAGGCAGAAGAAAATTGGGGGAATGTTAATCCTGATTGCATGAGCAATTGAAGTGACCAGGAAGATACCGAGCCTGTGCTCGGGTAGAGAAAAAAATTCAAGGTTGATAAAGGAATTCAGATAATATGTCGTGGGGTTGAGCACCTGATTTTAGCTTTCAATGACTTATCAGGATTTCAAGAAGCAAATGTGGGGTTGTTTGGTAGACATGCAGAATTTGAGAATGAATTGTCAGAGGGATAAAACTATGATTCAAAGGAGGAAATGAAAGCTGCAATTTACAAGTTTCACATTCTTTGTAATAAAGAGATTATAAATACGCACAACGACAAACAACGAATTAGGTTCAAGTGCAGGGACCCCAAATGTGCTTGGTACATATTAGCAAGGGCCACTGGTTTTGGTAAACAATGGAAAGTATCCAGGTGCCCAACAAAACATGTTTGTCATGCGGATGCCACAAGAATAGATCATGCACAGTTGACGGCTGCTATGGTTGCCGATTGCATCACCACGCACATAAGAAATGATGTGGATTTGAGTATCAATGCTGTCATAATTGTGGTTGCACAAACGTACAACGGTCAGGTACCGGCATACAATAAATTGTGGCGTGGAAGAGAGTTGACAATTGCCCCGTCAATTTGGTAGTTGGGAGGGGTCATAGGTGCTTATAGTCCCCTTGTTGGAGTTAATTAAGCGAAAAAACACAGGTATTATATTATTTACTTTCTTTCAACAACATTGAAAACAAAAAATGTGAAACTTACTAATTTGTTTTATTAACAGGTACATTGTTTGATGTGACCTCATATCAAACTGGTAAGCCTGGACCTTATAGGTACTTTTATAGGGTGGCTTGGGCATTTGGACCATGCATAGAGGCTTTTCAACACGAGAGACTTGTCATCACTGTTGATGCATGTTTCTTATCAGGCCGGTACAAAGGTAATAAAAATCAAAATTGATATGTCATTTTATTTATTCAAATGTAGTCGAAATTGATATGTCATTTTTATTCACCTTTTTTTGATGGTTTAATACCGGTAAAATGTTGATTGCAACTGAGTACAATGCAGAAAATCAGCTCATTTCGTTGGTTTTTTCTTTGGTAGATACGGAGAATTTTGAAGATTGTGCATGGTTCATGCAATGCTTGAGGCGCAATATAATTCGCTCCATGTTAAGGCGCAATGACTAGGCAATCAAGTACTTCAGGATATGTGTGGCGAAGAGGAAGATGAGGAGATATGAGCAAGGAATGCAAGCAATGAGGGATGTGTGTGACCGTGCTCTGAATTTGTTCGACGGTGTAGGTAAGTATCTGGATCAAGATGAGAACGAGTGTCCAAAACCAAGGAAGATATTCCAAGCGCTGGATAGGGGTTACCGTTGGGGAATTATGACTGCAAACGGATCCAAGTCACTCAATAATGTTTTCATGTCATCTCGTAGGTTGCCGATAGCAGCAATAATTGAGGACACATTTTACAAATGTCAGCAATGGTTTGCTCAAAGGAGGAAAAAGCGAAATTTGAAGCAAGCTAGTCAACAGTTCTCATGTCGTGTGCACAAGGTATTTTATTTTCATTAAATTATTTTATTTTTTAAATTTTAAATTATTCTATTTTCATTCAATTATTTTAAAACATTAATATCATCATTTTTTCATAGTTGATTAACAAACGGTGCGGGAGGTCACAATCTATGACAACGCTCGGTGGATTTGGCAACTGGAACGAGTTTGAGGTAACATCCACACAATAAAAAGTTAATGCATACATGTCTGACGCTTCTGGCCGGTTTACCAAGGCCAATTACAAATACACGGTGGTAATCACGGATGATAACACAGTTACATGCACATGCCAGAAGCTGCAATTAAATAGAATACCGTGTTCTCATGTTCTGACAGTGTGCCGTCTCTGAGGCATCGATCCTGGCAGGTTTGTACATTAATACTACCACATCCAGACACTGATCAACACATGGATTGGTGAATTGCATGTGTATGACAATCAGTCTGATTGGCCAGAAAACGAAGGCCCAACCCTTGTTCCAAATGACAAAAATATTACTTTGGGTCGAAGGCGAGTCAATAGGATTCCGATGTGGCTTGATTTATTACATAATATAAGGAGAGGGCATCAGGCTGGCCGAGATACACAGGAACAACAAAACAAAGCTGCTCGAGATGCACGAGGTAGTTAAATTAAATTTCAACTTTAAAAAAAATTAATAATAACAATACATTTTTGTTTGTCAATTTTCAGGTTGAGAGAGAGGCAAGCAATGTATTTTTATCTAGTAATCAATCTTATGTTGTGATTGCATTGCTTGTTTGTTGTAATATTTTGAAGAATATTATTTAGGGGTACTTTTATTATATTGAATATTTATTTCATGTTTGTTAGGCGTATCTTAATTTAATATTTCTAAATTAAAACAAAATCAAACTACTTCTTCGTACATATGCAGTTAAAGAACGACATTGCCACCATAATATTTCTTCTGATAAACGTAAAATATTTTCCAAATTAAATACCATACACAACTATAACTACAACTATTTTCAAAACAAAACAAAAAATCGAAACAACAAAAATATAAAATCTGCTAACTCTGAAAAAAAAAACGGGCCGCATCCCCTAGAAGCGACCGTGGCCGCATCCTCTAGAAGCAGCCCAAAAATCTTGCCGCTTTGCCTAGATGCGGCCATGATATTTTTCAAATTTTGACAAAACCATGGCGTTTTGGTTTATTATTTTTGGGATTATGGTATATTTAAAAATTTCAGGGAACTCATTTTTACAGATTAATTTTTGATGCGTACAGCGTTCGAATTTTTGATGGACCAAAAGGTCCCTGTCCTGTTTTCCCTTTTTCTATTACTTCTCTGTAGAGGCATTTTGGTCCATGAAAAATTCAAACATTGTACGCATCAAAAATCACGTTTTAAAAATGGGTTCCCAAATTTCGGCACAAGTACTGAACTGCAATTTTGGCACCAAATAATTTTTTGTCGTTGTGCCGAACAGCTAATTCGGTCCATGAAAACTTCACAGATTTTTAAATGAAATAATGATTGCAAATTTGTAATAGTGTGGCTTCGGTCAAAAGAAATGAGTCAGAGGAATAAGTATTTTAATGAAATTAAACCAATCAGTAATTGTGAAATTCAATTTTGTGAAATCCAATTTTTGAGTCGGATGCGAAATTCAAGGAGTCAGAGGTACATCCGGAATTTTTATTTTTTACTTGGGGACGAAAAACCATTTTAGCACATAAGAATTAATTACTAAAAAGAAATCTGTGGCCGAAATCCCATTTTGAAAAAAACTACTAAAAAATTAAAAAAAATGATTTTATGTGATTGTTCTGTCGAAAAAATTGTGAAAACTACTTGGTCCGAGATGCCAATTCGACATTGGAAAAATAATGATTTGTGCTGAGATGGCAACTTCGTAATTATGAATTAATCAAATCACTCAAGTTGATTTGATAAATTTTTATTTCCTGTTTATGATTTATAAAAAAAAAAATCCTTTATTCTGAGTTTGGATCCTCCGAAGTTACTCAAATTTTGAGTTTGAATGCTGAACGTTCGATCATAATTTTAGTCAATTCGATTTGAGATGAATGTACGGTGCTTCAATATTCGTGTCAAAGCAGATCGGACGGTCTAGATCTAAACACAAAGTTTGAGGTATCAATTTCAATAAAAAATTATAGGGATTTTAAAATTACTTCCCTCCCCTCCGATTAATTCAAGCACAAATATAGTGCAGAGTGGCATGTGAATTTATCCTACCTTATTTTTCGTTAAAGTGTGTGAGTAAAAGCATTAAAATCTGGAACCAGATCTCCTGCCCCTGGAGTGCAGGAAATTTATGCCCCCAGAGTCACTGCGGGGTGGGCCGGTTACTGTTAAAGGATTTGGAGTTAAAGTGGTTTTGGGTTTAGAGTTATATGGGGACCCACTCTGCAGTGACTCTGAGAGCAGGAATTTCCTGCCCCAGGAGGCAAACGATTCAGTTCCTTAAAATCTTGCTTCAAACTGTTCTTGTTTTTTTCCCTATATTTTCTTTGTTTATTTTTTCATATATCAATTGGGCAAATTTCACCCATTTATTGAAAGTTAAGTTTTTACCACTTGAAAACTATTTTGCACCTAAATCAACTTCAAAGTGATCATATATATTATATCAACGAACTACTTATAACAAATTACAAATTTGCAGCTTAAAAAGTCATAACAAAACCCAATAAAACTTGTTTTTCAACAACCATCACCAGAGCAAGTATTGCATTTTTTTCCCTGTATTTTCACTTGCCTATTTTAAGACTCTTTCGTGTCATTAGAAAAAAAAAAAAAAAGGGATAATATTGTTTCAAAAGTCTGAACAAAAAATTGTCCATATGTGTTAGGACCATTTTGAAAAAAAATGTAAGTTAATTTATACAATTTTTTTTTGTCAATGAAGATTGTTAATTTTTCCCCTAATTTTTGAAGTAATTTATATCAAGTTATCAACCAACTTACTTCATCACATCAAAGCTAGCAAAAATTATATTCATATCAATAAAAAAAAATATAACCCCATGAATCATAAGTATATGCACATCACTAATATATTAACTAAGGTTCTAAATAGCGATTATAGCGCTATAGATTTTAAGGTCCGAAAAAGTTATAGTGCAGCTATAATGCAACTATAGCTAGCTATTTATAATCATTATAAAAAAAAACGATTAATAGCTATTTAGAACTCTGTATTATTAACTTGTGAAAGAAATAATATAAATCAAACAAACTAAAAGTTTAGAAACATACAAAAACCGGTGACCAATACACAATAGCGGATAATGTTAATTTGATGATCTCTAAAAAAATAAAAATAAAAAATTCTTACTTTAATTTCCCGTAAAGCAATTGAATTTTATGTTAAGGTTATATCTGTAAAACAACCCATAAAAAGATGGCAACCATTTTTCTGTCCCTCGTCCAAACCCCCTTCTCTTCTCTTCTTCCCCTCTTTACTTTTACAATTCCACCTGTGACCTCTCTCTCTCTCTCTCTCTCTCATTCTAAGCTGGTAAGAACAGTGCTATTCATGCAATGACAGCGCCAAACATAGAGATGATCGCTAGCTCACTGCGCAACTGTTCTCTAAATTACCAAAATACCCCTGCCTCTCCCTCTTCCTCTTCCTCTTCTTCTTCCACCTCCTCCTCTTCCTCCTACCAGACCAACTATGCCACAGCGCCGCCTCCTCCGACGCCGTCAATGACTGGAGACTTCACAGTGGAACTGAACTCCGACGTGGCTCTTCCTTTCCAATGGGAACAGTGTCTCGATCTCAGAGTATGTTAGTTATATTTTATTTTTTCATTCATTAAACTGAAGCAAATTCAATAATTGTTCTGAAAACTCGAAGAAATTAACAACCCACGTCGAAGTCTTTAGTTCATAAATGCAGTAAAAATAGGCGGCGACCACTTTTTTCAATACAAACAAAAAGGTTCATAAATGCACCTTTCTCTCTTTCTCTCTCTCACTGATCCAATCATTTGACCATTAATGAAGCAGCGTTGAAAATGGTCGGGTTTTCCTCCTAATTACATTAAAAGTTTGTTCTCATTATCTCATACTATTTGTAAAAGAAAGTATCTTTATATCTCTTGTTTTATCTTTCCATTCAACTTAATTCTCAATAAATTTTCTTCTGACAATTAGTACTTTCTTTATTTCTCTTTCACCTTTTTCTCTCGGTTTTTTTCTTCTCATATGTCTAATTATCATAGTAGCAATTATATACACAGATAATATAATACTTCTCCTTTTGAAACAGGATTATAATTTCTGTTGTTAAAAACTTCAATCTAACTATACAAACCCCACCTCCTCAAAATCTCATCTTTTCAGAATGGTCAAGTGTACTACATTAATTGGGAGGACGGGACCCGCACCACTGTCGACCCGCGAGCGCACAATCGCTCTTTCTACTTGTACAACTCCTCGTCTGATGATGAAGATCCAGTAACAGATCCTGAGGAATCAGAGGGAGAAGCAGAAACAGAAGCAACGATAGAAGCACAACAAACATACATCTACAACTCGTCGGTGTCATCTGACACCGACAGCTGTTCTGGCATCAACACCGAGTCGAGCTACACTTCAAACATTTCCTCAAATCGCTCTTCCTTCTCACCTACTGAATCCTCTTCTTCAGGAGGGTTTGGCGCATTCTCCGGTGCCAGTGGAACCGCTAATGGAGGTGCAGTGCTGGTTGCGGCTGGATGTAAGGCGTGTTTCATGTATTTCATGGTACCAAAGCATGTCAATGTTTGTCCCAAATGCGGAGGCGCCGGGCTCCTACACCTAGGCCGGGCTTGATTATTTTTTGGATTACTAAACTAACCAATGATGTAGGTCGGGTCGGTTGCAAATTCGCAATGCTTACCGGAGCTTAATTAAAAGATGGCATTGGATTTTCTTCTTGAAAAAGTAATTTAATTGTGTTTCATTGATATATTTACAATGAGGGCTAAAGAGAGACATTGCTAGCTAGTTCTTGACTGTTTGCTAAAAATGAGAGCTTATGTCAGTTTAGAAAAACTTTTAAAAAATATGGTAAACCATTAAGTTGTTTCTTTTTACAAGTATAGGTTTAAAATAGAACTAATGAAGTGCCTTTTTCAAGTAGCTAAAATTGGCTTGCATGACAGTTTGCCTGTCTTTATATATAAAAAACAAAGAAATTACAAATTAAATCCTGCTTCTTTTTCTCTTTTTCTTCTCCGTTTTAGACCTTTTAGTATTTTTCTACTATATTTTTTCTTCTAAATGGCATTTTTCTTAAGTGTGTTTTTATATTGTGGTGTTGATACGCCTCTAATTATTATTTGCTGCTTGAGACCATTTTTTTTAGTTTCATGATATGACTGATTTGTTAAATTCTTTTCAAAGAAGTCCTCCTGATTTTGGTTTTATTTATAGCTAAATATAGATGTGGCATGTATAAAATTGTTGGTATTAAATAAGCCAAAAATAAGAATGCATACCTGAAAATAACATATAACTATTTTGTTTTGTACAAGTAGAAACAGAGCAAATATTACATGTCCAAATGAACAATCTATCATACATCTTACTAATATTATATGTACCTATTTTGTTATTTGAATTTTCTTTAATCAGATAATGGGTTGTGAAAATAAATTATCTGATTGAAGAGAACCAAAAACAAAAATAACTGTTTTTCACAATCTATTTTTGAAAAGCAAAAAATCATCATTTTCAAATTTCAACAAATTAGAGAAAATGCATGGAAAATCGCCATTCCATTTTAAATTGGAAGGCTTAAATAGTTAAATTCTATTTTCATTAAAAAAAAAAGATGGTTTGTATCCTTGCTGAGAGGAGCTGTACTGCCTGTACAGTATTCCCTGGTATTTGTTCTTTTCACATGCACCAAACAGACAAAGTATAAGGCAAAAAAATAAAGCAAATCTAAAAGAACAAATGTCATCACTGTACGTGCGATTCTGATTGCCCTTCATTACAACTCATCTCTGACTACATTTTAAAAAGAAAAAATAAAACAAATAAAAGAAAAGCAATTAAAAACAAAATTACAACTCATCACCTCCCCCAGACCCCCACAGCCCCACTAGAGGATTCAAATCCACCCTTCTTTTATTTAGGTGTGTGCATAGATTAACCAGGTGTTTATATAGACTAATCAGATGTTTATATAGAAAACTTAGACATTTACTCTTTAATGATCTCAGTAGACTCCACTTTTTTAGTATAGTGGATCGCATTCTCTGTTGCTTTTGAAGAGAGATAGAGAGAAACAGGAAAATGAGGGTCCAGATTTGGATCTCCACTAGAGAGGTGAAAACATATTGGATACGAAAAGCATATTCATATCTGTTTTTTTAACTTTTATGGATACGGATACAGATCATATACTAGACAGAGAGGAATACAAATACAAATTGGATCAGATATTTATTAAATACTATATAAATATTATTAAAAAAAATATCAAAGTTTATAATATTTATCTAATTATAATGACGAATAACATATTTTTTTAAAATATATATTAAACTATATGATATATATCTACTATTTGAATACGGATAATTAAAATTTAAAATCATATTTGTTACTATATCTACACAGATATTCAGATTCGAATATCTGATCGGATATTTTCCGCCTCGTTTTCACCCCTATTTCTATTTCTTTTGTAAAAATTCCATTTAGTAAATTTGATATATAATGAATAACAGAAAAATATTACTATTTACTAAAAATGTTAAGGATCCACATGAAACAGTTTCTTACTTAATCCAAAATAATATTTAATTTAACTTAGTTTGACACTTAAGAATAACATTTTAACACTTTATTTGTCTATATATGATCAACAATAATACATGGAATTGCTACTAAAAAATTATACTTTATGATTGTGAAGACTTAAAATGCATTTAAGGTTTGAGTCCTCTAATTTAAAAACATAGAAATGTAAATACTACAAAAAATGTATGCTTGTAGGGTTTTATTATTTTTTGATGAAAAAATGTATGCTTTTGTTATCTAACAAGAGATGGTATTTTTTTTCTAGGGAAGGGAGTAGAGAATAAAGGCACAGCACCAGACAAAGGAACCTTTCCTCGTTTTGGCAGAAGGAATCTCTTCTGACCTAGCTATTATTTTTTACAGAAAATTTTCGGAAAACCCCTAATATAAATACTACTTGTATTCAAGCTCTTATGTACTCAATAATTTGCAAAAGGACCTCATAATATTAGTGAAATTCAAAACAAGTTTTTCTCTCTGCAATATATTAGACTGGGCGCTAGATTTTAGCAATGAAAGGAAAAATTATAAAAATAGACATATAACTTTGCTTTATTTTTAAATTTAAAGGAGGGGAAGAAATAATTTTATTACTTAATTATTTCTGAGTTATTTTGTAAATTACCAACCACAACACTAATATATAGGTGTTTTTGTCTAACCCTAAAATTTAGTCCATAGAAACTAAATTCAATAATTCCATCCTTAATCAACCCTCTCCTAGATTTGTATCATAAGGAATTCAGAAAAGAACTAATGGTGTGGAGCTATTTTTTATTGATTAATAATATAGGGACCTTTTGCAAAAAAATCTCACAGAAAGTTTGCCAGGTTAATAAAGGTGCATGGTTTTGTTTGCATTTGCATGGGAGCTCCATTTGCTGGAAAAATGGAGGCATGCATGGCTAGAGAAATATAGCAATTTGTAAGTTAAGAAGGTTTTGTTTTTTGAGGAAAGTATTCCCACAATAAAATAGCACGGGTGAAGGGAACATGTCTTGTTCTAAAAATGAAAAAGAGAATATGTCTCTAGCTCCTCCAGCAATAAAGATAGAGAAAAAGAGAATCTCTGCAGAGAAACAACCATGAACCATGCAAACCGATAGGCTCTCTGTCACCTTTTTTGCTCTTGCTAACAAGCCGCATATGAGAGAGAGAGAGAGAGAAACAGAGCTTGTGATAAGAGGCAGAGTCTAGGGCAGAGAGGCTCAGACCCAAACTGCAATCTTACAAAAAGCTTTTCTGGCTGTGCTAGATATACAATTAATTAATTAATATTATACCAATAATTTTTTTTTAAATTACTTTTCTATTATTTTGTAGAATTTTTTCAAAGAATGTTGTGTGCCCTAACCGGATCCATATCCTCACAGGTACCTGACTTAAGCAAATTGAAATGGACGGCCCAGATTAATCTTGATCGGAAGAAACTCAATCCGGTACCTATGGAGACTGTAGAGTATCTGTTTTGAGATTCGTGCCAGGTTAAAAGAACCGTCCCTCAATCAGGTAACCTAAGGGGATGTGAATTCGCCCTGACCCAGAAGGAATTCGCATCCTCTGAGATATCTCAAACTTTGAGTGTTTTATTGAAAAATCTCAACCGTTCAAGTACGTTATGCACAAATCGCAAAGCATAAATAATACCGGCCCCTCCGCTATCCCCAAATAGACACCGTACACGTAGGTCACGCAAAAGTTGAGATACCTTAGAGG
This sequence comes from Carex rostrata, assembly GCF_964058835.1. Classification (NCBI taxonomy): domain Eukaryota; kingdom Viridiplantae; phylum Streptophyta; class Magnoliopsida; order Poales; family Cyperaceae; genus Carex; species Carex rostrata. The sequence continues at coordinate 2,527,982 of NC_135920.1, read as the reverse complement.
AGCATCCTCTCAAATACTATAAACCTGAGATAATCTCAGTCGAACTACTTATTTTTAGAGTTTGTCTAAATACATATGAGTTTTTAAAATTCATATGAGATTCAAATAAATTGTTCGAATCTCATTCCATTAGGTCAGGTAACTGACTGACTAGATCTTAATTCTCCTAACTCTTCTCAAAAATCCCATGAACTACTTAGAAATGCTGTTGTCAAACAAAAATTACATACTCTTGTTGCAAAAAATTTGCAAAGAAATTGTCCATTGAAGGTAGATTGACACTGGTGAATGCAACTCTTACAACAATATCCAATTATATGATGCAAATATTATTTTTTCTTTCAAACTGGGTTACAAAGAAAGTTGACCAGAAAGGGAGGAAGCTTTTATGGCATGGGCATAAGGAACAAACAACCGAATACATGAGTCTCATATATATCCTAGAATCTAGTAACTAGATCTAAATTAAGGATATGAGGGATGAGAGTAAAAAACTTTGGCATCTTGAACCAAGCCTTGTTAGCGAAAGTTATGTGGCAAGCGGTTACAAACTCAAAGGCCAAATTGGATTAACTTGATACCATTAAGCCAACCAACAGTTCGACCATGGGAGTAGGGGTGTTCAAACGGTTCGGCTTGTTCGGTTTTTAACCGAACCGGAAAATTTTGGTTTAAATGGATCGGTTCGGTTGAAATTTTGAATAATTTCAATTTAAATGGTTTGGTTCAGTTTAGACATCTCAAAACCGATTAAACCGAACTAACCGGTTTACATTGGTTTGACTAATTTTATTGATGTTATAATGATTTCATTAAACCAAACCGGACTGAACCAAATCGAACTTCAAATGTTGTGTATGACAATGTATTATTTTTATTACTAATAGATTTACTTCGGTTTGAACCAAACAAACCGAAATGTACTTCGGTTTGTTCGATTCGATTCTTAATCGGTTGATAGGTATAATCGGTTCGGTTCAGTTCTATTTTTTAAAACCGAAAAAAAATTTGGTTTGACATTTTACTTGGGTTTGAACCGAACCGACCGTTTCAACACCCCTGCATGAGAGCTCTCCCATTCAACTACATTCTAGAAGAATATGAGACAGACACCTCTTCATGAAAATCTCAATTGCAATCCAATTAGGACAGGAAACCCATATCAGATTCTGGCAAGACACACCTGGATGCAAGAGCCACTGCAACTAGATATTCTGTGTTATACTCATATGCAACACAAATGGACATTTTAGTCAAAACAACATTTAGCCAAGTCCAATTGGATGTGTCATTGGCTCAAAGCAGATAGCAACATATCAGTACCAGACCTCTGCTAACAGACCTCAATGCAAGTTTAGCACTGACAAATGGACTAGACCAGATTTCCTGGAAATGGTCAACAGATGGTATATTTTTAGTCAAATCATTCTATAGCTAGGTCAACGGAGACAACTCCACACATAGAAACAAACATTCACATAGTATGGATTGTGAATGTTTGTTTATACTTTTATACTTTTTGGTTGGCTGATGATTCAAAATAGAATACTCAAGTAGACAATCTCATGACAAAATGATGGATTGTGATAAATGGATGCTCATTGTGCAAGAAAGATGAAGAGTTAGTACATCAGCTTTTCTCAAATTGCCAATACACTTTTGCTGTCAGGACGCAGCTGTTGAGGCAAAAGCCAGAACTGAGTCAATGCCAGTATTTTGCTAGAGGTAAATATAGTGAAGCAATGCTTGCTTCTGATCAGATGAATATATACCAGAAGACAACAGCTGACCATGGCATTTGTGATTTGGAGACAGAGGTAATGTAAAAGAATATTTACAGAAAAGCATAAGATATCTGTACTATTAGTTATAGAGATACTTTTGGAGTTTGAAAATTGGTACCAATTTGAGCCAGGACAAATTGGGATGGAATTTCTATTTTTTTTTTATGTTTTTCCATTTTGGTTTATTTCTCTTTCTTATTTTTACTTTTTTTTTCTTAAATATTATATACATTTTGACACCACTTGTGTCTTTCATTAATTAATGAAATCTAGAGGCTTAATTTTTACATTTCTCCTTAAAAAAGTATTAAATTGTAACTGCATTATTCATTCAATAAATATATCAAAATCGGTTTAAATTGAAAATAATTTGGTGATAAAAAAATTGAAAATTTTAATCACTTTACAGTATATGAGTGAGGCTACAATACTATGTATCACTTTGGTCCAAACTACGGATCCATATTTTTATTTTCAAAGTCTAAAAGTCAATTCAAATCATACATTACGAACTCTATAGAGATACATTTTTATTTTTCAGGATTTTATTACTATTTTTTTAAATAGATACAAAATCATTTGATCTAAAGATTCTAGACCATTTGAAAGTAGTGATTTTGTACTTATTTAAAAAAAAAAAAAAAGTAAAATACTTACAAAAAAAATTTAAAATTTGGTCTGTAGATACATTTTTCTATAGAGATTATGATGAACAGTTCAGATCGACTATTTAGACTTAAAAATAATGATATGAATCTATAGTATATATCAAAGTGCGTTATATATACAAAGTATCATAGCCTCACTCATGGAGTTCAGAGTCATCGGACCTACTTTGGTTCGATGGGTGTAGTGACCATTAGATTGCATTAAGATTCGTGCGCTCCGTATTAAAAATCGTGCGAGTCTGTATCAATTTCCGTGCGTACCTATCTTAATACTAATCATACGATGTTAAAGCTAATTGAACCTAAAAGTAGGTCCAATGCCCATCGTACCTACTCCTATCTCTCACTCATGATATATTTATGATAAACTGTTAGAAAATCTTTAAATGAAATTAAAACTAACATAGGCTGCTTCAAAATTATCAAACACAAATTTGCAATTTGAATTCTTTCATACTTCTTCTTTCGAGGCCGAGGGACATCCTTAGACACAAAATAGCCCCTCAGTTGATGTATTCACTATTAGAAAGAAAATATTGATTCTTGGAGGGCAAGCCGTGTAGGGCATAGTTGGAAAGAAATGAGCTGTAATATTTTATTTGTTTCCATGAATAGAATTAGTAAAGAATCTTGTGCAAGATTTCTATTTTGTTTTTTTTCTATTAAACCTCCCTTGTGTGTCTCCAGTGGAGATATCCAAAAATTGTAAAACTATCATGTTATGAATAAAGAATAAAAGAAGAGGGTTTGAGTTGAGGATGTAGGTACTAAACTGGTACCGAACCTCGTTAAATTTGTGTGTTTGAATCTTTATTTCTGTGATTGTTAGTACTTTTAGGCATTCACAGGTACAGGCCACGTTTTACTGCTGTATTGTATGTTTAATATCTCACAGAGAGGTTACTGTGCTTGCTCTCTGCTTGTTCTAAACAGCAGACCGAACTTTGTATTATAACTTTGTTAATATATGCCTAAGGGCCTTCTCATAATTAAAAAAAAAAAACAGTGAATGTGGTCAATTTTTGTAATTATGTATGATTTTTTATATACACAATTTGAGTCTGACGCTCATCAGATTCAAATTTGAATTTGATGAGTTATGTGTCCGTTCGATTCATTTTAGAATCTGTGCGTACTGCATCAATATCTATTTGTGTCTATTTTAATATTTGTGCGGATGGATCTTCAAGCAGATCTGCTGATTGTGGAACCATCGGACTCAAATTTGAGTCTGATTGATGTCGGACCCAAATTGTTCCCAAAATGTTTTGTGTAATGTAAAATTAACCTCATACTTAATATGATAATTTCATATATGATTGATTATATTCACATTTAACCCTTATAGTTTGAAAGTATAGCTTTGTTCTGCATATACGTATCAGTCTAAACTGCTGATATATCATTTTCCTTTGTCTTTCTTCACATTGCACTATCCCGACCGTGCAATGTGAAGATCCGATGGTCCTGATTTGATTTTTTTTTTCTATTTTTTTTTTTTTTTGGTTGGGACAATTTTGTTTGAAAGTACATGATTTCAGTTAGGCAATTACCTTATTATAGTGCTCATGCTTCTGTTGTTGTCCGGACATGCTTGTGTCATTGAATTCAAAAAAATAAAAAAATAAAAAGGTAAGGAACAGCCGCAACACAGTTACACAAGGTGAAATTTAAACCCAAATTTATTTCCGCCATTCCAATGGTTCTACCAACTGCTTCCGGCAAACATTATTTTAATGCATAATAATTATAAAAGTTCAATAAAAAAATGGACTTATAAGTTATAACTTAAAAAGGTAGAATTATATGAGTATGGCTAAATTCCTATTGGTAGTACTTCGATCAAAGTGCTTACGGGATCAAATTTTAATATTTGATGTTCAAACAATAAATTCAAACAGTTAGATGTTCAATCTATATTAAAATGTGTTTGGAGACCAAATTTTACATTTTTTGGATTTTTTTTACTATTTATTAAGCTGAATTGAAAACCGCTGTTTTTATTAAATTTCTGCAGCATTGAAAAACAGCGGTTTTCAAACCAGCTTAATAAATAGTAAAAAAATTCCAAAAAATATAAAATTTGGTCTCCAACCACATTTTAATATAGATTGAACATCTAATTGATTGGATTTGTTGTTTGAACATCAAATACTAAAATTTGACCCTGTAAACACTTAAGTCGAAGTTCTACCAGTAGCAATTTAGCCATACTCTTACATTGCTCCATGATTATACAGGCCGAGCCAGACTACACATTTCCAAATCCATGAACTTATCACTGACTGTGTGGAATCTGACTCGTTGAAATCTATCATTGAAATACAGTTAATATGATCCGATGAAATTCATCGATGTCCAAACCATCGATCAATATATAGAATAAGTGATGATTTAAATTATAATGTTTCAACATTATTTACGGAGGCAGAGGTACTAATAATATATGGGTCAATTGATTCCTCATTTTTTTTTTTTTTTGAATTTTTTTATATTTATATGTGATTGTAGTATATTTTAGAATAAAATGTTATAAGTATTTGAGTAAAGCTAGGGTGTGATGTGCTCACCAAAAGGGATTGGTGAGCACATCTTCAAAAGACTATCGAACTGATTTTGAACTACGAATCTAAACCGTTGAAATTCAAGTATTTCGTGAGTGTGTATGTGCATGTAAATTTTTTTAAGTTTCGAATTCATTTAGTACATGGTCAAGCGGTAAAAAAAATGATGAAAAATTAATACATAAAATAATTAAAAAGTTAACTTATAAAATATTTATTGTTTTGACCGCTTGACCATGTGCTAAAGATATTTGAAACTTGAAAATTTTTACATGTACATACATCACTCATGAATTACTTAGATTTCAACGGTTTGAATTCGTAGTTCAAAGTCAATCCGATAGTCTTTTGGAGGTGTACACATCACACCCTAGTTTTGCTCCTATAAATTTTTATTTTTATAATTTTAAAGTTCAAACAGTCAATACAAACTATTCAACATGATATCCATATGAAAATGTACTTACCACATTTTTACATTTTTTTTTACTTAATTTAGGTAGGTTGAAAATTACTAAAAAAAAATTTTGATAATTTTCTATCTATCTAAAAAAATAATAAAAAATAAAATAAAATATAAATTTTGGTTTCAGTGTACATTTTTATATGAAGATCATGTTAAACAATTTGAATAACTTTAAAAATAAAAATATAAGTTCATATAACATACCTATGTAGTGTACACATTACAAAGTGCCATGACCTCACTCTACTGACAATTAATATTGAACTTGTTGACACGGATTCTGATGAGAAATACAGTTTTCAAATGGGGGTAAATGGCTCACTGACATACACTCTCAATACTAAAGGACAATAACAGGTTATATAAAAGATTCATTTGAATAAATAAAAGTACATGAAAATTGTAGATAAAAATATCAAAGAACTTTTGAGTTTTGACTGTAGGAGCCCTTTTTTACAAATTCGCCATTTAACATAATATTCTAACTTTTAACTGAAACAACAGAATCCGGCCCAATTTGTTAGGTGGCCCATATTGGAAAGGCCTCTGTACAATAACTTTGGGATCAAAAAGTTGCGCCGAGAAAAAGAATGAAAGAAAGAACAAAAAGAAAATCACAAAACTGTACTGTCTTCTCTGATGCCATGCGGCATGCTGCCAGAAGCCCAGAGCGGTGATTTAGTGCATTGGCCACTGTTCTCCGCATCCTCTTACATTGCTTTCACCGTCGTTAGTTTAAATCGGACCGTCCGATTAAAATTCAGGCTAATTCAATCCAACTCTGTAATCTCTTTAAAATTTGTATCAATTTACGTTGTATGAATACAAGTACGGATATTTGTATCGGATACGATATGTAAATACGGTATAAATACGGTGATACAGCAATTTTTAAAAATCTAAGATACGATACAGCTATTATATATATTATAACTTGAAAAAAATTGTAAAAAAATATAGTACAGTGGCAACTCAACTAAGTGACAGAGGATCAAATGACGCTGAGCAAAACTTAATTCAATTATTTGAAAGAGAATCTTTGGCCAAAGATAATTGAATATGCTACATAAAATCTCTGGGCCGCTTCCTAAATAGAAGGGAATCTCATGGACCACGCCCCTTAAATAATTAAAATGCAGACCGTGTCGGACAGGAATACAGACAGCGCTGTATGCCACTGTATGACCACGTATTGGAGATCATATATATCAAGGAGGTTGAGGATACGCTACGTAAGCTGATATGTATCGTGGCCGAATCAAATGCACATCGGTGTCTGATACTAGTGTTATAATGACGGACAAGGCACAGGCGGGCCGGGTATATCCGGGGACGGGCACGGGTAGGCACGGACACGACGGGTATATCCGGGGACGGGCACGGGTAGGCACGGACACGACGGGTATACGGGTACCATAGACCGAGCATTATGGGTAGAACATTGCATAGGAATGGAATTTGAAACAAAAAGTGGGAAATTTATGGTAGAAAATTGAGTTTACAAGAATGTTTTTTTTATGCAGAACATAATTGGCAACAAAAATGTTTATCTATCTGCTAGTAATATTTTATGAAGGAATTAAATGAATCAACGAGGGACAAACATAGAAATTACTTGTGCATTTTGATAGATAGACCTCTCTTCTTTTGTTATACAACTTAGATAGTTAGATTACTATTATTTTCCTTTCATATATATTAATATATAACAAGATGGCTTTTATGCATATTTTGGTTAAATTCCAATATTATCATTGCAATGTGTTAAATCTTTTGGTTAATTTACCATGTCATTGTAGATACTTTTACTTGATTAGTTGGTCCATTCTGGAATCTCATTTTGACCTTGCGCTAGCTAGAACATGCTCAAGTAGTTTAAATACAATTTTTTTAGTAGGAATTCAGTTTCCTTAATACAATACTGCAATGCATAGCAATTAATACTCCGGTCACTACATGGGAGAATGAAGGTCTGCCATGCTAGAGAGAACCACTGAGTCAATACCGTGATCTGACAAACTAAGCAAGAAGAAACACAGCAGGGTTCAATGTTTATTGACAATTGATGATCAGAGAGGAATCACCATGAGAAGGCATATGGATCCTACATTTTATCTAATGCGGGCTTAGAATTTGAGTTACTAAATAACAAACTATTGGAGATTTACTGGAGCACCATCACAAGGTGATACTGGTATAGTACCAGTACAGGCATGTGACTGAATGAAATACAGAATCTGGAAACAAAATTTCCTTTAGTACATTGCAAGCATTTTTTTTTTTTTTTAATTTTAGGAAGCTGATAATTAACCCCATAGACATTATGATAAATATTTCCTTAAACATCAATAAACATATAAACATTTATTAGCGGGGATTGTTATTAGAAGACAGTATAATTAATGCGGGGATAAATAGAAATTATTAGCGAAATTAATGAGGAAATAAAAGACAGTTAAAAAAGTTAATTTTGAGAGAGAAAGTGAGGGATAAATGGGGGGTGAGAGGTGAGGAGAATGATATAATTATTCTTTACTTTATTTTTGCCTATTTTTTTCTTTGTTCAATTGATGTAAGACTTTTTAATTCTAGTAATATGATGCGCCTGCGGGTTTTCACTAAAAAAAAATACAGTTTTGATACACAAGACAGTATATAAACAAGTAATTATTCATTATACTCATATTGTATATAAATAAGTACTAATCAGGGGCAGACCCAATGTATACCGGGGGGCGGCTCCCCTTTGGGATTTTGAGTTTTAGTGGTGATCTATTGATCCTAATTGACTGTCCTCCTTTGGAAATTTTTTTATTCCTCTCTGGATGTTTGATTTGTAATTTGAGTTAAATTTAGTATTAAAATCAAAATAAATTTATTGAATTATGATTGGTAATTAAAATTATAAGTTAAAACATCGGAAATTATAAGTCAGAGCATTGAAAAATATAAGTCAAAATATTATTTTTTTATCGAGTACTCAATTAGTTAATGGATTTAAATCTGATAAGTTATTAAAATCCAATTCGATATTTTTTTGTCTCCCCCTGACGAAAATCCTGGATCCGCCCCGGTACTGATACAAAACAATATATACGATAACATTGATGTAATTCACTTCAAAGTACTGATATATATAGGCAATAGATGTTTTTAGTTGAACTTAAAAAAAAAAAATGTTTTTAGCGGAATCATTAATTAAAGAAGACGAGCGCAGGGATCTCACGGTCACGGCGAACTAACAATAGCACGAATCTCGATGCTTTCTTGAACGGTTTAGATGCCCGTCGAACCAGATTTGACTGGTCATCATTTAAGCTCGGCAATAATGATTCTCACGTTAAGAAAGAAAAGAGGAAACGGTTTCCCAAACAATTGAAAAATATATATATATATATCTGGGCCAGCAGCCTTAATTGGCTGTCACCATTAAATTATTGTAACGAATAATTGTAATTATACTAAATATTGATGTATGAAATTAAAGTAGCATATTAATGTCATAAAATATTTATTAAAAAAAAGTAGCATATTTTAAATAATAAATCATAAATATGAATAAAAATTCTTAATTATACATTCATCTTACCTTAATTAATGACCGTCGATCACGATTTCCCACATAAAATATATATATTGCACATCCTCTATATATATATATATATATATATGTCCGAACAATGATGTGTCTTTCTTAACTATCCAATAACCACATAATTCCTATACTTATCATATAAACATGGGAAATCATATCCACCTCAAATATTGTTTTTGACAACAAAGTTAGGATAAGCATCAACCTCCTCTCGTGACCTTTCAACTTTAGCGGTTCATCTAAGAAAATTGCTAAGAGACATATCATATATGCATTAATTTACTCCCCCCTCAAATATTAATACGAGTTAGTTTCTCATCATACCAAGGTTTTATATATATAATAATAATTATTATTATAAAACCTGATTTATTGAAGAGGGTGTAGATGCAAATGTTGACATATTGATTATTAGAAACGTTAAACCCTTCACTCTAGTCTTTCTCCCTCTCTCTCTCTCTCTCTCTCTCTCTCTCTCTCTTGTGCTCACCTCCACCCTTCACCTCCCTTGGCTCGACCACCTCTCGCAATTCAGCCGCTCGCTCAATCTATGCAGCTCTCGCAACTCAGTCGCGCCTTACCACTGGTTCGTTCTGTCTCTGTGCATCCATCCTTGAAAGGAACTCTTTGTTGGTTCTTCTCTCTCAGTTCTAATTCAGGTAGTCTCTCTCTCCTCATAAATAAGTTTGATTAATATTTTATTGGATAACGGATATGAAATAGTTTTTATTCATATCATTGTTCATTTAGTTAATGAAAATAATTTTTTATATCATATCCATACCCGATAAATTAATAAAAAAAAAATTCTTACCTGTACTTATCTTATCAAATACGAAACGGATTGAATAAATGGTTAAAAGAATATCATTGATATCTCTAGATATTTATTTGTCCAAATAATTTGATTAATTTGTATTATTTTCACTGATATGTACAAATTTGAAATACCAATATCATAAAGGAAAGGGTGAACTAACCAAGGTATTGAATTAGGGATATTTGTTATTTTAAATTAAAGAACAAAAATAGAACCGATTTAATTTGTAGCGAATTGACATGAATCAATTTGGACCATTCAAATTCAACCTCCCAAGACTTTTTCAAAAGGACATTTATAATTAATAATTGATCTTATTATATATGTGCGTGTCATCAAAATGAGATATTACTTAGAGAGAATAAGACAAGTTCAGCAATAAAAACAGTATGAATTGTTATTATTTGAATATATAAATGTTGAGCTATAAGTTTTAAAAATTCTATAATGCTTTAGACATAAATTAACGTAATTGAATAATTTGGAGTTTGAACCGTTCAATTCCAATCACTTATGAACCATCAAAATAATATTTATTACTAAGAACTGATTTCTGTGCACACGTAATTTAAAATAAATTAAATAGTATGGACTGTTTTAATTTGAATTTTGAAAATCTTATTAGGTGACATTGAATTTACCAAAAAAAAGTAGCGCTATTATATTTCACTCAATACTTTTTTATAGGTTTTAGTGACCATTATAAATGATCCATCGATTTATTTTTTATGTTTTTACTTTCATCAAAATTATTCAGAAGTTTCAAATGTGTAACTCAGTCATTCAAACATGGTGTATGTAGGTGTAGGGGTGTCAACGGATACGGATAATCCGCTCCGCATTTGCTCTGTTTTCATAGATTATTTCAATCTGAATTAATCGGATATGGATAATTGTGGATACGTATACGGATAATTTTTTCATATGATGAAATAATGGCGAATACGGATAGGGATAATTTCATGAAGGTGAATATATGTATTCGTATCTGCAATTATCCAGATTCGGAATTACTCCCAACCGACATCGACTTTACTGCTCCGGATAGAAGTTGTTATATAATTATTCCATATTCATTTCAGTATTGGTTCTGGGATAAATGATATTACGATCCGGTTTTCAATTTAATCTATTTTTCGCTAGTAATGGTGCTACAATACCGTTATTTTCTTTCCTTTTTACTTTCATTTCTTCACTCTCCATTATTTTCCATTCAAGACTTTAGCCCGTGAATATAGTATACTTTTAGTCTCTATTAAATTGGTTTTAGCCATTGTTTCAAGATGACAACAAGACACTCTTTTGTATCTTAAAGTGTATAACTCAATTATGTGACAATTATCTGTTTCGTATCCGTATTCGTAGATTATTCGCTCCGTATACGTATCCATTTAAGACGAATTTAGTTTTAAATTTTGATATTCGTTTACTATCCATATCCGTATCAGCTCGTTGAAAGGCGAATACAGATATGGTATTAACATTATCCGCTCCGAATCCGCTTCGTTTACACCGCCAGGTGTATGTCAATTTTTAGTCAAAATTAGAATTTGTTTTGGTCATCTATGTAAATTGTAAAGTCTGAAAAAATGCTGTTGAAAATTCAAATTGGTCTATAATATGATAAACGATTTTTAAATGGACCAAATTTGAAATATATCTCATTTAATTGATGGATGGGACATCACCGAGTTAATTATGTTTTTCAGTTTTGAAATAAGTTTTTTTTTTAAATTAGATAATTCTAAAATTCAGAATTAAATTTGTAGGATATAATTACGATAATTTCGAAAAATAAGAGAAACGTCAAAATCAAATGCACGTCGTTCGTTTGAATTGCCACGTCACCAGGTCCATACTTAGAAAAAAAAAATTCATAAACATATTTTAATATTTTAATTTTTAATTCCTACTCCCACGTCATAAGATCTAGCATTGTTATAGGGTGGCTAATAAAGTACCTTTTCTTTTATAAAATCTTAATCGTGCGTACTAAAAAATAATTAATATTTCATTTTTTATACATACTAATTTTTTTTGTATGTGTTGACCTCTTTTTTATGAAATAATTTATTTCAAACCAGATTTTTTTTTATTGAGACCTTGCCATTAATTTAATAGCACGTCTTTTTTGAATTTTTAAATTAAAATTTAATATGACAATTTTAAAGGAATTTATTGTAAGATTTATTATATTGTGTTTTAATTAATTAGATGAAGCATTATCTCGCGTTATATGAAATTTATTTTCTATTGTAATATTTTTTTAATAATAATTCCAATTAATCTCAAACGTCAAAAAACTTGAAAGATTAACTTCAGCATAGAAAATAAATTAATTGTAATATTGAAAAGATAATTTTGAAAAGTAGAAAATTTAAGGTAGAGATCATCCTAAATAATTTCTAAATATAATTGGAAATCATAATACTTTTAGTAATTAACTTCAGCATAGAAAATAAATTAATTGTAATATTGGAAAGATAAATTTGAAAATTTAAGATAGAGATCATCCTAAATAATTATAAATATAATTGGAAAACATAATACTTTTACTAATTAACTTGAGCATAGGAAAAATAAATTTGAAAATTTGAAAAATAAAAAATTTAAGATAGAGATCATCTTAAATAATTCTAAATATAATTGGAAAACATAATACTTTTACTAATTAACTTCAGCATAGGAAAGATAAATTTGAAAAATAAAAAATTTAAGATAGAGATCATCCTAAATAATTCTAAATATAATTGGAAAACATAATACTTTTACTAATTAACTTCAGCATAGGAAAGATAAATTTGAAAATTTGAAAAATAAAAAATTTAAGATAGAGATCATCCTAAATAATTCTAAATATAATTGGAAAACATAATACTTTTACTAATTAACTTGAGCATAGGAAAAATAAATTTGAAAATTTGAAAAATAAAAAATTTAAGATAGAGATCATCCTAAATAATTCTAAATATAATTGGAAAACATAATACTTTTACTAATTAACTTCAGCATAGGAAAAATAAATTTGAAAATTTGAAAAATAAAAAATTTAAGATAGAGATCATCCTAAATAATTCTAAATATAATTGGAAAACATAATACTTTTACTAATTAACTTGAGCATAGGAAAAATAAATTTTAAAATTTTAAAAATAAAAAATTTAAGATAGAGATCATCCTAAATAATTCTAAATATAATTGGAAAACATAATACTTTTACTAATTAACTTCAGCATAGGAAAGATAAATTTGAAAAATAAAAAAATAAAAAAATTTAAGATAGAAATATCCTAAATAATTATTAATATAATTAAAAAATAAATACTGTTTTAGTAATAATAACTTCCTATTGAGGTTATCGGTCACTTTCCAATTACAACCCTTCCGTGCATATAATTTCTATGCGGAAATATTCATAAAACCGCTTTTCCGTGTTTACTGTTTACGGTTTCCAACCTGAGCAATTAATTACATCATCATAATTATTATACCTCGAAGAAATTTTGGCAACGCCTCATCTCCCCTCTTCCCCACCATAACCACATAAAGACAAATATTCGCCTTTTTTTTTATTCTTCACTCGTAAATAGATCGAGATAACTCGGTAAGTTCTCCTTTCTTCGAAGAAATGGTATTTTCTTTTTTTCTATTCTCGCTTTGTCGCTGTTCCCGCCTCCTTTCTTATATATTAATATATATATATATACCTTTTAAGCTATTGCCTCCGCTGCGCACCCTTTTACCTTCTTTCTTTCATTACACAGTAGAATAGAGCAACAACAACACTCAACAACAATCGACGATTGTTGTAATTATGAGTAGTATTGTTGTTGTTCTTATCATTTCTCGTTTCGTTAGTTATAGTATTACTAGAGTATTTGAGGTATATTTGTTTTTTTTTTTTCAATTTGGTTCTGTTTTGGTGGAACCTATGAAAGAAGGCAGTATTAATTTTGCACTTTATTCTCACGATTTTACAGAGATAATGTTGCAAACATCGTCAATTTGATTGTTAGACCTCTAATTGTTTATGAATTACAAGAACTACTCTTTTATCAAGCGTTAAATGCAATTTGTTAAATCTAATTTATTATTTAACTGAACATTTGGAGTTCAAATTTTCTTGAAAACAGATTTTTCTGAACAGAAACGTCAATTATTATTTTTAAATTATTTTCAGGATTATTAAATTATTAATTTTTTTATCTTATTTTAGATAGATTTTATTTACACTGAATAATTGTATTGACAATGACACTTGGATACACTCTGGCTTTCTTTATTAGGGTTTAGTATAAATAAGCAATTCTTTTCAAGACAATTATTCAGTATAAATAAAATCTTTTTGCATGCTACTACCATTTATTTATAAATGAAATCAGTTTTGACACCATGATATCTTATTTTTAGATATTTATTTATTATGCAGCTGTAATTTACATGCCTACCATTCATTTCACACTATTTTGCTTAGATTGTATGATTTTAACATTGTATAGCACATTTCTTGGTTTCCAAAATAGGACAAAAAAAGAAATCTTCTTTATTAAGATCCTATCATTATCGGCTTATTTTGCTATAGTAGATGATAAATAAAAATCATGAGCACATAATCAGTACCAAATTTGCTCCATTTACTATGAAGAAAGATCTCTTGTTAATATTTCATACCAAATTTCAGGTTATAAGGACGAATGAAAATGACCGATAAAAATAAAAATAACAATGTCAAGAAAGAAAAAGCGCCGATGGAGGGAGGAAGTGGTACAACAAACACAAATGGAAACAAGGAGAGCTTTATACCGTACCCGAAAGCATTGGCCAAGCTTAGTGATGTGATATCTGATAATGACCTCTTCATTCAAACACTAGAGAAGTTCCATTTAGCCATGAAAACTAAGTACATGTGAGTTGTTCATCTCTCTCTCTCTCTCTCTCTCTTGTAAATGTTCACGAGTCCATGTTCTAACATTTGTTTCATATATACTATTTTGTGGCAGGATACCTATCATAGGAGGAAAAGATCTTGATCTCCATAAGCTTTTCAAAGAAGTCACGTCTCGAGGAGGTATTGACAAGGTGAAAAAAAATCTGTGTTTTTACACATTATGTACTCTATTACAGATAATCTCTGTTTTTAAACACCTCGGGGATTTTATATCAGGTGTGGTTCTGCATTGTGCCATTGAGAAACCATCCACACCGTACAGGTTTTATTACAGTCCATGAAATGTCTTATGCGCGACTGAGGACTGCATGATTGTTTCAGGTAGTAGGAGACAGGAGGTGGAAAGAAGTGACAGCATCATTTACCTTTCCGTCAACAGCCACAAATGCATCTTTTATTCTGAGAAAATACTACTACTCTTTATTGTATCACTATGAACAAATGTACTTATTTGGGTCTCAAGGCTTCTACGATATAACAGGTCTCTCTCTCTCTCAATTAATCAATCATTAATCAAGGTTTAACATCTCATTCTTGCTCGAGCACCTAAAAATAGGTACATGAACTATGATTGAAAATTTCTGAATCAACTAGACTTGTCATATGAATAATTTTTTTTTTTTATTGAGTCATTTGAATAATTATACTCAATACAAGCCACTATATTCTTCTATGTGAAAATGGGAAATTAATCTGTTGTGATTCCAAAAAATCACAGGACCCTGTAATTCCCAATCCCCCCATTCACCTATTTTGAGATTCATGCATCTAAACTATCTGTTTTTGAGATTTGTACATGAAGAGAAATGAATGGCTGGATTGGGAATTGCAGGGTCCTGTCATTCTTCGGAATCACAGCATATTTATTTTATAGTTCTGTTTTTCTTAACTGTAGACAATATGCCTAGTCCTCTTGCGCAATGTATTCCAGAAAGGTCACAGGAAGGGACGATTGATTCTCCCACTCTGCATCATAAACGCAAGTTTAGGGATGGTCAGAAACTTCTTTCTCATTTAGATTATGTAATATTTACAAATTTATGTGAGTGTCGAATTGTCAATAATGATTGGAAAGGAAAATGAAGCCTCGTTATATGTACTTTCTTAATTTTGACTTGGTTTCAAACTTGTGAGCTGCAAAATTTAAAACTGGCAAAAGAAAAATTGAAGGCTAAGAACAACGCCCTTTAAAAACTAATCAGAACTTTAATGGTTAGAAGATGTATTCCAATGTAGTGATAAGAAAATGTTACATTGACTAAAATGGAAAAAAAGGACACATCAATCGGATGATATATTGGGGATAATATCTACTGCTTTTGTCAATTGGAAAAAAATATCTTCCCAAAAAAAAAAGAAAACCTCCTATTTTTCTGTTATTAAACTAAAAGGGGTCTTTTGTAGAACCACCACTGCCAGCCCTACCGGTGACAGGAGTGATCGATGGCAAGTTTGAGCACGGTTATTTTATATCAGTGAAGATTGGATCGCATACGCTAAGAGGGTCATTATATTACTGCATGGACGATGCCCCCTCCCAACCAATCATGCTTCCTCAATCGGTCAACTTCAACTCGAGCCCTGCTTTTACAGCTGGTCTGAGCAATCCACGGGTTGGATCCCAGAATGCATCAGGATCAGCTGCTTTTGCTGGGCGCAGGCTGAGGCGTCGCCGGAAAAAGAGGCCAAGTACGATGGACCCAAATCACCCAAAGCCGAACCGGAGTGGGTACAATTTCTTTTTTGCCGAGCAGCATGCCCAGTTGAAACCGCTGTACCCGGGCAAGGATCGCGACATCAGCCGCATGATTGGTGAGCGCTGGACTAGCCTGACTGAAGCTGAGAAAAATGTAAGTTTGTGAATTCAGTTATATTTCAGTTGTGGCAGTGTTTTATATTGGGAATGGAGTCCACAATTTATATTGGGAATGGAATTGGTTCTGAACCTACTTGATCCAAAAATGGTCATGAAATATATACCCTAATCTGACCATTTTAATCATCTTATCGAATGTGGTGTTCATATCCGTAGTTGTTGTGAGCACACTTTGGATCGCCTTCTTTCATTTTTTTTTTTTTAAAACAAAAAATGCTGTGCTGATGTGAATTGAAACTTGCAGGTGTATCAAGAGAAAGGCCGTGTGGACAAGCAGAGATACCAGAGTGAGATGGTGTTGTACAGGAAGCAGCAGACTGATCCTGGCCATGTGATCAGTGATGCAGTGCCAATTAACCAGAGACCAGCCAGTGGATCTGACTTAAAAGTGGTGGAAGGTGATCTGGTTCCGGCCAACAACAATGATAATCACGACAGCGACGCTGATGATACCGACGGGAGTGAGGATGGTGATAAAATCCAGGATTTGGATCTCGATGATGACACTGGTTCGGAATCGGATACCTCACTTGATGCAAAAACACTGGCTGCAATGGAATCTCAATCTACTGGTGATGCGGTTCAACCAAGACAGACAGTACCTGATAGGTTTGAATTGCGGAAGAGGGAAGTTGTGGTTCCCGTGGTAGAAGTTGAATCAATTGAGGGTGGTAAGGTTGAAGATAAGGTTGAAGATTCTGGTAAAGCAATGGAGGGCGGTTTGAAAACGAGTGAGGGTTATAATACATTGGTTGAGGTTGAAGTGAAAACAAGTCAGGATCTGAATGAGGTGGAAGAGGGTGATGTGAAGGCAGGTGAGGGTTCTAACAACCCGGTAAAGGGTGATGTAAAAATGGGAGAGGATTCTAATGACCCGGTAATAGGTGATGGGAAAACAGGTGAGGAATTTGATGGCCCAGTACAGGGTACTGGTAAAATAGTTGAGGGTACTGTTAAATCGGGTCAGGATGCTGATGTTAAAATGGTTGAAACTCCTCTTGATAGCATGGTATCTTCAGAAGTAGGGGGCACCAAAGATGTGGAAATGTTTGATGTTGGTTAGAAAGTCATAATTTTTAGATCATTTTTTTAACCTAACGTAGATATTATACCTGGTGCTAATTGAAGTAAAAAGGAAAAAAAAAATGTCCATTTTGATGTAGAGCTTCTAGTATCAAATTAAATACTTCTATTTGTAGTGGTTCTGGACAAGTAGTGCCTCCTAGTTTTGTTCCTTATGTTGAACCCTCTTTTCTTTTTCTTTTTTTATGTTAGCTTAGCAGTAGAATAGGTACACTTAATAAGTCTAAACCTTTTGATTTTGATTTTTTATTTTTTTTCCCCTTTTTTTCTCTCCTTTTCTTTTAGTTTCTTTCAGTTTTCTTTCTAACATTTTTCTCGAGGATTCAAACTTGAGAATCCAATTTGATTTTGTAACACCAGGTTTTAGTTCATAACCTGAACTGTTTCTTGAGAATAAAAAAAGGAATGAGTTGATGTATCTGGATTGTCCGTTCAGCTTCAAGATCCGTGCAAATTAGATACGCACTAATATAAAGACCTCTATGTTTTAGGCGGGGGCGGATGGGCTCTGTTTATGCAGACGATAAAGACTCCAAAACCTATTAGATTGATTTTAAACAATAAATTCAAACCGTTGAAACTAATTTACTTCGGAGTGATGATTTTTCATATAAAGTTTTTATAATTTTGAATTAATTTTGTATAAAGTCAAGTAATCAAAAAAATGTTCAAAAAATTAATGAACTAAAATTAATTTTTAAACCTTCTAATTTTGGCCGGTTGACTTTATACTAAAAAATTTAAAACTTAAATTGCATGTTAAATTTATTACTTGTGAAGTAGATAGATTTCAAGGCTTGAATTTATCGTTTGAAATCGATATAGTATATTTTGGAGTTAAGCTCACCAAACACCTTGGTGAGCTTAATAACACCCTATTTTACCCTAAATAAGGAATTATCCTTATTTTCATCAAAAAAACAATAATTCATTGAGTACTTTTTTATCAACATTTAATTTTTATTTTTAGTCACTTGTCAAAAAATTTCCTTTTGCTCAAAAGTTCAAAATCGATTTTGGCATGAATGAAATTTCATAAATCACAAAAAAAAAAAAAAAAAAATTGGGTCCTAAAAAACAAAGACCCATGGACAGAAACAGGGGTTTTTCATTATTTAAACAAACATTTTTTTTAGTTCACACCCGATAAAAATCGAATAAATATGCAGCGATTTTTATTCTTTGTTTCTCAAATTTCCTTGTAAAAATTGTCATTTATCATCTATATCCTGCAAAATAATGCTTATTAAACATCCAATATGCAGTTAAAAAAAGAATAAATATAGTTAATTGAAATTAGAGGCATGCTAACAATCGGTCTCAACAACTATCTCATCAATAAGAGCGTGTTGTGCATCCACCACTAGGGGTGTCAATGGGTACGGTATGAATAGAGTAGAGACATTTTCATATCCATATCCACTTCAAATTAGTCTTACTCATACTCTCCTCTTATTAAAAATAGCTTACTCACACTCTACCAAGGATGTAAATGAGCCGAGTTTGAGCGAATTACTTCCAACTCGTATTCAGCTTATTTAGTTAATGAGCAAGTTAATTCGAGTTGGAATGACAATAATGAGCTGTAAAACCAACTCGAGTCCAGCTCACAACCCGTTTGACCAGTCAATTTCTTTAACTATAGTTATATATTAGTAAAAGTTTATCTAAACACAAACAATTCAAACATAATTAACAAGATAATTAATAAAACAAACAATCCAAACAACCGCTTAAGAGTCATTTAGAAGGGCATGGGATTTCTTGTGACGAATTTCGTGTAACTCGAGTTGTTAATAAATAAGTTGGGGTATACTCAAACTCAGCTCATTTATTAAACGAGTCAGTCAACTCAAATTGAAAATGAATGAGTTAAAACGAATAGTTAGCGAACGAGTTATGAATTTGAGCAATTTTTTACAGTCCTATACTCTACCTTTACTCATTATAAGAACATGTAACGAAACAAATAACGATAATTAACTAATAAATTTATAGCATATATAATTTAATCTAAAAATATAGCAAATGACAAATAAATATATATATTAAATACATTATGCACATAATATCACCAAATTCTTGAAAGAGCACAGCACACTCTAGCTTTGTTCGTGTATGTCTAAATTGTTTCAAATTTTTCAATAAATTAGGATAGAATTTGGAATTTCAATTATAAGGGATATACCTTCTCACGGTTTCAAAAAAATATAATGTGGTGTATAGACAATTTATGTTTTAACGAAGTGCCTATCGGTAATTGAGCAAAAATATATATATATATATTCCTTAACATTACGAAGGAACAGCGTTGTCTTTTCACTATCAACATTTATTTATGGGGGCAATTTCATGTATATCCCTCAAAAGTTTCAATATTACATATTATCTTTCCAAATCAATAATTACATATTTATCCTTGAAAATCATACAAACTCATATATTTGTCCAATCTAACTCTATAACATATCAAATATTTCTAAAAATATTTAAATAATATTTTTTAAAACTTAAAAAAATTATTTTACAGTATTAATTAAAAAATATGTTGACTATTATGCCCTTCGTTTTTGTCTCTTTAATCTGTCTAAGTTCTCTTCTCTCTAAGACACCAAATCACCCGCCTCTCTCTCCAAACGAAAATAGAAAATTAAAGCAGTGAGGAGCGACATAAATCTGTGTGAGGGGAGGCGGCTAGGGAAGGCGGGGATAAATCTGTGATTTGACACGTTTGGAGAGAGTGGCGAGGGAGGTTTGACACCTTACAGAGAAGAGAACTAAGGCTGACTAAAGAGATCGAAAGGTATAATGGCCAACATATTATTACTTAATATTGGAAAATAAATTTTAAATTTTAAACAAATATTATTTAATTATTTTGGAGATATTTGATATGTTATAGAGTTAGATTGAGCAAATATGTGAGTTTGTACAATTTTTAAGGATAAATATGTAATTATTAATTTTGGAGAGATAAATACGTAATATTGAAACTTTTGAGGGATATATTTGAAATTCCCCCTTTATTTATTTATTTTTCCTTTGTTTTGAAAGGTTTGTAAAAGGATGGCAAGTGATAAGAACAAACATCTGAGCTCCAGCGAACTTCTTTCGTTCTTTTCTTCCTTGAATTAATTTCTTCTCCAATTGAAACAGGAATCAGAATTACCAGTTAAAATTGCTAACTGAGAAAATATTAAACCAGCATCATGAGAAATTGGTCCGATGAAAATCAGATCAAATTTAGTCCGATGTTTGATTGAAATCATTTGGCTTGTACTAAAATTTCTACGTATTTGATTTGATATTTGGTTAGATTCATTTGATTCACGTCAATGTAAAAAATTTATACATGCTTAATCCATATAAATTTTAAAATTATTTGTACAAATTTTGATGCTGATTGAACGTTATCAGATATCGTACCGTCTCCGATTTCCATGACGCCTTTACTGACAAGTATCCTCTCTATTACTGTAAAAGATTTCCTTCACTTTACAGTTTGAGATTAACTCTCAGCCACTTTAGGATTTGGGCTAGCACAGGAGGCAGTATTATTGGGTTTTGAGATTCGTGCTAAGTTAAAAAGAACGTTTCAGATCCAGTAATTGTAAAAGATTCCCTATTACGGTACCGGAGAGGATCTTAATTCAAAAATTACACAAGAATGATCTTAAAGAACAGCAACTCTCCAGTAGTTGTAGCACTGGTGACGAGCACAGAATCAAACAAAACCTACCGAATATTGAGTTATTGACTAAGTATCAATATGCAATCGTTCATGCTTGCAACATGGTTGAGAGAGAAAGAAATGAGCTATGCTGAGGCCACAAGAGATGTGTATCCTCCTCCAGGTATAATCAATTAATCAAACCATTTTGAATTTTTTTTTTTTTTCATGAAGGAAAATCATGGTGATCTTATTTTCTCTCTAATTAATGCACCATGAAAATTGACTCAACATTTATATAATTCATAATTTATATCCACCGCTGATAAATGGGTTGAACTTTTTTTTTTGTTCTTTAATTCCACTTTTAAACAATGATTTTATCTGATATTGTGCATTCTAATTTCTATTTTTTTTTTTTTACAAACTTTTTAGGGAACCATTTAAGTGCATTTATTTCAATAAAATTTCTGGATATTGATATTTGGGGATATATGTAGGATATGAATATCTTTATCCTCAGAGAAGGGATGCGTCAGTAGATATTTATCCACCCCAAACTGTAACAAGGTATAATAGCTACCAAGCTTACACCATGCCAGATCACTTCTTCCATCCCCCTTCTTACCAATTTCATGAAGATAAATTTCTCTCTTTTCTCAAAGGATGGTAAGTTAATCTCTATCACACATACAAAACAAATGTACCCATTTACCATAAGAATTTTTTTTTATTAAAAGCAAAAGCAATAACTATGCCAGACCATTTTAGTACATTGTTATTATTATTATCTTGAATCAAATAAATGTCTAGGTTAAACCAACTAGAATGATTATTTTAGAGTTTAACCCACTTATTTCAAAAAAAAAAAAAAAATCTTTATATAGTGTATTTTTTTATTTTTGTTATACTATTATATTATTTCCCTGTACCTCACATAGTGTACAATTCAGAGGATTTGTATGAGGCCCACATATTTATTTATTTTTTAAATTATGGAGGCCCATATATCTGAAGCTTTTTAATCTGCCAAATAATAGCCCAGTTATATAGTAAGAAAATTTGGGCCCTTTAGACCTGCTTTATATGTGATCTACCTGACTGCATGGCCATATATATATTTAGGAAGAGGAGGGTTCAAATGCCTCCGTGTTTTTGTGCCTCCATCATACCTCTATCTCTCTCCATCATTTTCAAAGTTCAAACAGTCGATCCGAACCGTTCAACCTAACCTCCATACTAAAATATGTTTGGAGACCAAATTTTATATTTTTAGAAATTTTTTTACTATTTTTTTTAGATAGGTACAAAATCAGTAAATCTGAACCATCTAAAAACAGTATTTTTGTATCTATCTAAAAAAATAGTAAAAAAATTCCTAAAAATATAAAATTTGGTCTCCAAACATATTTTAGTATGGAGGTTAGATTGAGCGATTCGGATCGACTGTTTGAACTTTGAAAATGATGGAGAGAGATAGAGGTATGATGGAGGCACAAAAACATGGAGGCATTTGAACCCTCCTCATT
Source organism: Carex rostrata (assembly GCF_964058835.1). NCBI lineage: Eukaryota > Viridiplantae > Streptophyta > Magnoliopsida > Poales > Cyperaceae > Carex > Carex rostrata. The sequence goes on along the minus strand of NC_135920.1, from coordinate 2,504,979 downwards.
TAGGAAAGGATATAGAAATGAATTAAATTAGAAACCATCCACCAGTTAAATGTGGAAGCGATGTACATGCTATTCTTTTAAGGTAAATAATGTATGCAAATAATTACAAAATTATGTGAACCTTTCTCTCAAAACAGAAAAAGAAAAATGCAAAGAAATGTTATTATAAATAATTGTAGAGCATTTACATCCCTGAAACTATTAGTTTATACTCTGATGTGGCAGTTTTTAATCCAGTTTCAGATATTTGAGAGAGTTTCTTATTTAAAAACTATACAGTAAAGTTTATTATTAAAAAAATTGTTTATAAACTCCGTGCTGACCAAATGATTGGCTCAAATTATTTCTCCTTTTTAATTTGTTACTGACGTGTCTTAATAAAAACTCTAAAATTAATTTTAGAGATGTAAAAGTTAGAAACTTTAGAAATCTTAATTTCTAAAAAGTGATTAACAGTTTTTTAGAAACTCAGTTGAGTTTAAGGGATGTAGATTGTTTGTTTGTTACACAGTATATTAGAATATATTCTCATATACTCTCAACGGAAAGATGATGATTAATGAAGAAAGAAAAAGTATTGCAACATAATTAGAGAAATAAAATTGTACTTGAGAGAAAGAAACCACAATCTGGGCAATTAATTAATATTTTTGTCTCTTTTTATTTGGTCGCAATTTGGTTTCAAAATTGTGAGGTCAAAGTGCAGTTTGGCGGGGCTTTGCTGCTGCTGTTTACTGGAGAAGTACTGCTTCTGAGATTCTGTCGTGCAAACCTTGCTTTTTTCAGTGTGGTCCATGGAAGTACATAGTGGACCATTGTTTCTAGCTTGCAAGGAAGGGTTCACTCTCAAAGCCAAGCATGCATGCACTGTTTCTTTCTTTCTATCATTTTTTTAAGGTGCTTAAAAACAAGATTTAATAATGCTTGCCGACTCAAATTTTAATAGTATGACATCTATGTAATTATGCATGTGAATTAGATTCTAGTTTACAAGTGTGATATTCATGTAATTAATTATAAGTAAGTGTGATATCTATCTGATACTGTTTGTTGAGTTATTAATATAGTTTGTTATTGTTGCATTAATTCCTTATTAGAGAAGAAAATTAAGGGAACTACTATTTTTTTTTAAATTAAATAAATTTTAATTATTAATGTTAAATATGTCTATGTTTTAAATATCTAATGAGAAAGGAAACGTGTCTATATCAGCATTGTAAATAATGGTATGCGGTCGTCGGACAGACAGGGTACCACCAAACGATTAATAAAAAATAATTGTCTGATTAATCGGAAAAATTCATAACGGTTTGATCACCGCCAACGATTAATCAGCCTAAACGGACATTTTTTACAACACTGGCCTATATTTAACTTTTCAACCTTGCTTGTCTAACTCTCTGATTCGCCATTGTTTAGTTCATGTATTAGCTTAAAAAGATCAAATCATTTTATGACAATTTTTTATTTATTCATAATAACAATTATTATTACTAATTTTGTCTTTGTTTTTGTTTTTATTATTATTGTCTTAAGCTATTGTAGTAATTAACTTACTACCTGAGTAAATATTTTATTATAATAGTGATTGTAAAATAAAAGAGCATCACACCGATCAAGTACATGAATTTATATTGGTTAATAGCTGAACTGCTGAAGCTAGAGTAGGAAAAATGACACGGCTGAGCCGATTCCATCATGGAACGGTATGGTTATGGTACGAAACAGCACGGCATGCGAGTTGATTATGTGTCGTGACTCGCGTGTCTGTGATTATCTGCATGCCGTGACCATCTTTAAAAAATTGGCACAACACATCACACGAAAGATCTAGTCATGACACGGCACGTAATCACCCGAGTCACGTGTAATTAAGACCGTTTAATCTTTTACCAAATGATGAATCTTGAATAAACTAACTTAAATTATGGTTAAATTGTCACGCGAATCACGTTTGATCATGGCACATTTTGGCACAGTGTGACTCCTGTGGCATGACCATTTGCGTGCTGTGATCACTAATTGACATTTTAGTCACAATACGGCACGACACGTTTTTTCCACTCTAGCTGAAGTAATGCTCATTTTGTATTCTTTACTTTTTCATAGAAATATAGTTAATTTCATGTAGAGTGTGAGTGTATGTTTGAAGATAAATGTAATTTTTATCCAAAAATCTGACATCCTAGTTTGGCATAAATAAAACAGGAAATATTATATATATATATATGGATCCGGCTAATTTGCTGCCGGCAGCATTTTAGCCAGAGGTGCTGCCACTGTTTTTTCTATTTTTCAATGTTCAAATGATAAATCTAAACCGTTAGATGTTTAATCTATATTATAATCTACTTGGAGATCAAATTTTACATTTTTTGAAATTTTTTTACTATTTATTAAGCTGGTTTGAAAACCGCTGATTTCAGTAAATTTCTGCAGCATTAAAATCAGCGGTTTTCAAACCAGCTTAATAAATAGTAAAAAAATTCCAAAAAATGTAAAATTTGGTCTCCAAGTAGATTGTAATATAGATTAAACATCTAACGGTTTAGATTTGTCGTTTGAACATCAAAAAATAGAAAAAATAGTGGCAGCACCGCCGACAGAAATGCTACCGACAGCAAATTAGCCATAGCCTATATATATATAGAGAGAGAGAGAGAGAGGGTTCAAATGCCTCCATATTTTTGTGCCTCCATCTTTCTCCATCATTTTCAAAGTTCAAACAGTCGATCCGAACCGCTCAACCTAACCTCCATACTAAAATACGTTTGGAGACCAAATTTTATATTTTTAGGAATTTTTTTACTATTTATTTAGATAGGTACAAAAATACTGTTTTTAGATGGTTCAGATTTACTGATTTTGTACCTATCTAAAAAAATAGTAAAAAAATTCCTAAAAATATAAAATTTGGTCTCCAAACATATTTTAATATGGAGGTTAGGTTGAGCGGTTCGGATCGACTGTTTGAATTTTGAAAATGATGGAGAGAGATGGAGGCGTGATGAAGACACAAAAACATGGAGGCATTTGAACCCTCCTCATATATATATATATAGAGAGAGAGAGAGAGAGAGAGAGAGAGTGGCTAATATCAAAACGTTTGCACCAACCCTTCCGTGCAACCGAGTGAGTTTCCGATTTTTAAAGTCCAAATGATAAATCTGAACCATTAGATGTGTTCTACATATTAAAATCTACTTGGAGACCAAATTTTACATTTTTTGGAATTTTTTTACTATTTATTAAGCCACTTTGAAAATCGCTGATCCAACGGTGGCTGTTTGGAACAGTAAAATCAGAAGCCACCGTTGGATCAGCGATTTTCAAAGTGGCTTAATAAATAGTAAAAAAAATTCCAAAAAATGTAAAATTTGGTCTCCAAGTAGATTTTAATATGTAGAACACATCTAACGGTTCAGATTTATCATTTGGACTTTAAAAATCGGAAACTCACTCGGTTGCACGGGAGGGTTGGTGCAAACGTTTTGATATTAGCCACTCTCTCTCTCTCTCTCTCTCTATATATATATATATATATATATATATATATATATATATATATATATTTTATTTTACCCTTGCTTTGAGAAAAAGAGAAGATGACGGTACTTCTTTACTCATAAAATCAAAGAAGTCATGTCTCCAAATTTTGCTTACGCGTGAGATAGATCTAATTCTTCAAAGTCAAAAAAGGAAAAGGGAAATCAATAATCAGAGATGCTCTTTAGTTACTTGAATGAATCATCAATAATTAAGGAATATTGACTAACCTACAGGAACTAAAATCCTCATGCCGCTCTCATTGTAGAGAACCATGTAACAAGTCATTGAAACCAACGCTGTGATGTACCCGCCACACAAATGACTACACAAGAAGTGCTATGAAATGTAGTGTCAAAAAAGAAATAAAGGGATAGGTTGGCAGTAAAAGCTGGCGAAGGCTGAGAAATCTACAGGATACAAAAGCTAATTACAAAAATGAAAAGGGGATAACTGGGGGGTATGTGACCAAACTAAAGAAATCATGAGGCTTTTCAATTTTCATTTATTTTTTAATTTATTTTTAGAGGGAAGGGATAATGATGTGTTATCAGAGGAGAATGCTTCAAGCGGGGGGGGCACAAATTGAGGTCTCTGGACCATTTATGGACCTACTTCTCTATTTTACACATGTTTTCTTGATGATGTTTATTCTCTCCAGTTTAACAAAAAAAACTGGACGGATCCAATTGATTCCACCAGACAAGAACTGCTTGGTTCAGTTGGTTTCAATTGGTGGTGTAAACGGACCGGACCAGACCAGACCGTGTTTGTTCACTGGTTAAAAGCTGGTCTTGGTTATCAATTAGATTCATAATAATCTGTGTTAATATTTCCAATCCATGATTAATTTATCACTAATTGAAACACAATTTTATATGTCCTTCATAATTAAAAAAAATACAAATAGAAGATATTAGATATAGCATACTCTGACTTGTAATAACATATAATAAGTTATAATTTAAAAAAAATTGAAATATAACGAAATAACGCACTATTTATAATAAAATAAAAATCTAAGAACAAATATACTGATCCCACTCTTTGTTCTTCTTTTATCAATCTGTTTTAGAAAAATACTTTTTAGCTGTATCCAAAAATATTATGTTAATTTATCAAATTTCAATAGGTACATAACAAACCAAAATTTCAATCCCGAATTTTCATGATTACAATCCAATAGGAAATTTCAAATTTCAATAGGATTGGATATTACATGACCAAGATTGAATATTCCCAAAGAACAAATAACATAATTTAATCATAAATAAAATATCATATGTTGAATTGATTTATACAAAATATCGCAAGTCTCAGCATACTATTCCAATTTTTACCAGACATGATCTAGTTGTAATGTACAGTTAAAGGAAATTACATCATTTAAAATCTCAAGCTTGATCTATAAAGAACACAGGTTTTAACATTTCTTTTCTCTGTTCAATTTAGCAAGGAGACAAAAAAAAAAAAAAAGTAGCAAGTTTTCAACAGCTGCTAAAAAAAATGCTACTGAACATAAACATCATACATTGGTTTAAACTACAAATGATTAGTGACATAAGAAATAATCCATTTAAACCATGGGTACCCCCAAATACAGTCCAGACTTCAATTACAAATACAACAACAGAGCTAGAAAATTCCAAAAAAAAGAAAGAAAAAAATGGAAAAAAAAATAATATAACAAAGAGAAACTACATCTTCTGGTGGGTTCCAACTCACTGGCCGCCGCATCCCCTAACACCACCGATCTACAAAGCAACTCTAATCAAATATTTGTCACAAGTTGTGGGAGAATAAGAAAAAATAAATAAAGAAAGAAAGCCGCAAAAAATATATATATATATATTCTTACCTCTATCTTTTACAGTGTCCATACAAAATCAGGAGCGTCGCTCCTGGGGCCCCCAACGGTACGGTACACATACAACTTCTCAACCTTCCTCTCATCATTGCCATTATTTAAATTTTTATTGTTACCATTGGTGATAACATCAACAACACCATTATTGAGGTTTTCTTCCATCTCAGCATCCCTCTCATTAATTAACTCTACATTCAACCTTGGCATTTTGGCCGCAAGTGCCTTACAACCCCTCAAGGAAACATCACACGATGACATCCAAAGGGATCGCATTGTCTCATACTTAGTCACATCAGCCAATAGTGCTGCATCACCAAAGGGGCAATCCCTAATTTCCAATTTTCTCAGATTCTTACACCCATTTAGGATATACATCATTCCCTGGTCGGTATCTCCTGCAAATGCAATTGACAGCATTTCCAGGGCTTTCGCGTATTTTCCAATATAGTAAAAAACTTGGTCAGTTAGAAGGCCAGAGATGGAGAAGCGCCTTAGGTTTTTGCAAGTTTTGACAACAGCGCCAAACCCCTCGTCTAAAGGTTCATTGGTTACTGGGTCCGGTTTGCGGGGCTCAAGGATACAGAGGCGGAATCGGGTGAAGTTTGGGCAGTTTTTAGAGACAGTTATCAGGGCAGAATTGGTCATGCTGTGGCAGAAGTAGAGGAGGGAGTTTAGTTTAGGGCAGCCAGAGGAGATAGCAACCAGCCCCTCTTCAGTAACAGTGGCAGGACCCCCGGCGAACGGCTCAGAAGGAAATACACGTAATTCTTGTAACTCTTTACACGCTGAAGCCACCACAGCTAGGCCTTTGTCACCAATTGAGTCCAGTACCTGCAAGATTTTTGAAGCTTAGACTTTGATCAAATGGGTTTATAACATTATACACAACTAATTTTTTGCCTATGGTGTTGTTCTGTCAGCAAAAATTTGGTTGGTCATCCATAATCAGATTCACACAAGTTGGAACAACATTTCTGTAACTAAATATCAACTAAAATTCAATCTACCCAATATGGCAGCATCTTTATACTGGTTAGCAACATGACATAAACAAGACCAAGGACAGACCAAACATAACAATCAGTCCAAACCAATAATTAAAAGACAACAGAACCAAAGAAAAGGAAATCCTATGAAAGTCAAAGAAAAGAACTAACCCAGAGGCGCTGAAGCTTCACGCAATGCTGAATCAGGTTGACAAAATCCTGTCCCTGCACAGTTGGTGCATAACTGAGGTTCAAGCCTGTCAAATTGGCGCAGACTGGGTACACAGCCAGCAGACACAAAGGAGAGACATCCCAAAATCCCGACAAGCTCTTCAGCTTCTTACACTTCTGTAACGCACTTGCGAGGGAGATATAAGCCTCCGAAAAGTGATCTGCGATGAGTGAACCTGTCCCCAAGTCCTCCAAATTAGGGCACTGGTTTATAATCTTTGCTAGGGTTTCGACAGGTATAGCACGGTTTAGTCTGATGGACTTCAAATTGGGACATCGGCAAACAAGGCGCTCAAGGGATTTTACATTGATCTCCCCTTTTAAGCATGCGAAATTGAGAGAGACGAGGGAAGTGCATGAGTCGAGGAAGCTATTCAGCCACCGAGGCCCACGGTCCTCTATCTCATTTTCCTGTAAATCTAGCTCCCGGATTGACCTGAGAAAGTGAGAGAGAACGTTAATGGTGACTGCTAAAGTAAATTACCAAAGGGAAGCAGTTTCTCTTCCAGTTGAATATAGTTACATTGTATGCGGAAATAAGAAGTATCTATACGTGTAAATTGTAGATTATGTGGATATTAACAACATAAGCCAGTCAAAAGTAATGCCCCTGTCCAACATTATCTAAAATGTGTTCTATCTCATACAATATATATTAATATGTGCTAAAGATAGTAACCATTACAATATGCAGAAACACCATGGCCTACTACTAGTGTGCACAGATTCAGTATATATCAACAAAAAAATTGAAAAAAAGAGTAGAAAACACATATCACACTAACTTGCAATTGCGTGCAACTGAAGCCAGCCCATCAGTGCTGAATCCGTCACAACTAACCAAAACAAGCGCTTTAAAATTTGGAAAGGCATGCGCCAAAAGCTCCAAGCTTTCATCAGAAACCACCATCCTCTTCATACGCAACTCCTCCAAATTGGGGCAGCTGCGTGCCATGGCCTCGATCCAGGGACCAGCTAACCCACCCCAGTCGGGTGGGACCAGGTCGAAATCAGCAAAATGCGGCTTCCCCTTCAGTGAAAGGGCACGGATTCCAGGGAAACGGGCTGCAGCCTGATCTGGTCTGACAGCATAACAATTTCCAACAAACACCTCACGGCGACTCAATCGTTCAATCTTGTACCACGCCTTGCATACTGTTGACACAGTGTTGCGGTCGTGGTGGGAGGTGAGGAAGCTGAAAATGTGTTCAATAACTTCCTCTGGGAAGTAGAACATGGCTGATTGAACTTTCATGGTGAGATAGTCGCAGTTAGGGTTTCTGATTTAGAGGTAGACGTGGTTCTCTCATGGGAATTAATGCTAGGGTTTTGGAGAAGTGCTCAGTGAAGGTAAAGATTGTGGCCTTGAGCTGCCAAAGAGCTCATCCTTTAGATCTTGACTTGGGGTGGGGTTAGGGTTTGATTGGAACTCGTCTAATAGTAATTTTCTACGATAAGTAGGAAGAAACACAAGGAAATTGTGGCGGAAAGCTAAAACAGTCCCAAATCTACCGTAAATAAAAACAAAAATCAGATCTTTGAACTAACACTCAGCTCATTTCAGCAGATCTGAGCAAATTAACCAGATCTGTACCCGCCCAACTACTCTAAATAGCAACTAGAAGATTTTTCCTCGTGTTAGAGGGCAATCCGCTGACAAAAAGGCTCCATCAGACACGGACCTAGTGAAACTGTGAAAGTAAGTAAATCATACACAAATCACATGGCAGAAAGATACAAAGATATGCGGAAGGAAAGCTTCAAACTTGAGGGAAAACAGATCTAGCTCGGACCTCGACAGAGTAGGAAAAATGGCGAAAGTAAGAGTATGTAGAGTTTAAGAGCACAAATCGTCGCCAATTTCTTCTCTCTCTCTCTCTCTCTTCCCCACTCTTTCTTTCTGTGTGTGGTCTCTTCAACCCTCCATTGCTTAACCAGTTTTCTTTTCTCTATCCTGCTTCTGACATTGGATGTTTTTCAGTTATACCCTTTGGATATTACTAATTATATTTTTAGTACAGAGTAAAAAGTTGGCTTACGCATGCATTCTATATTTCTATTGTTCATTTCTTCTTTAGATTGACATTCTCTTCAGATGTAAAATGAGAATAAAAAGCCAACACTGTCATATTTAAATAAATTAGTTGTGCTTTCATACTATAAATATTCATTTAGTGTTATTTCGTAAATAAAAATATATAAATAATTAAATATGTATATTGCATGCTATGGAATTGTGATATTCTTCATAATTGGAAAGGAAAAGTGTATTCGGAAGAACCAATGAAGACTATAAAGTTTTCAACTTTTTCGAGGTTAGTGTGCAAATATTCCTTTGCTTGCGACTGTCAGTTGCATGTTTGAACCATCGGATACTTGCCTACGCTTGATCCGCTCTCCACGTGTCCAAATCTGACGGTCCATAACAAATGATACAACTACATTTCGATTTGTCTAAAATTAATAAATTTGCAAATAGGTTAACTTGTGAAAGAAATTAATTGAAATTTTAACTACACAAGAGAAGTTAGCATTCAAGCAAGAAAAACAAAATGTAGCACATGCTAAAATTATTACTTCAAGAATAAAGCAAAATTGAACTTTATCTGCAATCAAAAATTGGTCATTGTGTTCCTCTCAAATGCATAACTTTTTGTTCATTTCCAACTCACTAAATTATGGTATTTTTTTTTCTTTTTAATAAAAGCTATGTTTATTATCATTGCTAGTAAAATAATAAATTATTGTGTTAAAAAAAACATTATGTCTATGTCAATAAATAGAACATTCAAGGCAATAGGAAATTATTTTTCCACATTAGCAAAACAAATTCAATGATTCAATTGTTTTCTAGTATATTCACTGGAGACGCCAGTGAGGACTTAAATGGAGAAACTTGGAAGCATAGCAATAAATGGGTGATGAACGGCCATGATTGGGTTGACGGTGGGATGATTTGAGAACGGACGGCTGCAGAGATGAGGAGTGACGTCACAGGTGTACCAGCCCTAGCAGCGATCCGGTTATTAACTGAAGCCGTTTACGGACACGTGGTAATGTTTACGTCATCATTCTAAATGGACGGTTAGAGATGAACGATAAAGTGAGTAGAGTGATTCGAGGATAAGTGGACCCCTGTTTTGTCGCGTAGCTTTAGTTAAGATTGTACATAGCTTGCATTTATTTCTTTTCTTCTCCTTTAGGAAAATTGATTCCGATCTACCTGTTTCGTGTACGGTACAAAATCTCCCAACTTAAAACTTAAAAGAGCGTTAATATTGTCACATGTGATTATAACTTCCAATTAGAAATCTTGTACAGATCTCAAAAAGTTGTATAACATTGTGTTGTATCCGTTCGATTTAAATTAGACGGTCCACATTTTTTTTCTTTAGTTATTCTAGCATCACAACTGTGGTACCAAAAATCCGAATCGGCTGAAATACTCAAGTCGGATTTCAGGATCCAAAATTCTCTCCATGTCTCTATCTCTCTCCTCTCTGCTCTTTCTCTCTCTTCAAAGACTTGAGGAAAGAGATAGAGACAGGGAGAGGATTTATGGATCCTGAAATCCGATCGAGAATTTCAGCATATCTCAATTCTAGTATTAAATATGGATTTTTAAAGATCATTTTTCACACAAAAATACTGTACCATTGATCAAGTAATATATTGTCGATTTTTTTTTAAATTAGAATCAAATTTAAATATTTCAACTAAATAAGCACACTGAATTTCGTTTTTATGAAAAATAGCTCCACCGATTATGGAGGCAGTTTACAATGGAGACAGTAAATATGATGTAGCAAATGCATTTCTGCTATCAGTGGAGCTGCTTTTCATAAAAATTAAATCCAGCATGCTTGTTTCATTGGAATATTTAAATTTGATGCTATTTAAAAAAAAATCTCAATTGTCTGCTGTATATATATTTTTTTTTTCTATGATAATGTTATTGATCAATTTGATAGAGCAATTTTCAACGAAATTAATTTTAATATCTCAATATACCATGTTTGCTTCGATTAAAGTGCAAGTAACAAGAACCGCGAGCTCAATACAGTGACACGAGTGTTTCTTCAGAAAGACACAGATTTAATTTTTAAAAATAGTATTTAAAAAATGCCGAAGTGTACTAAATTTTTTTAATAAAAAAAATATAAGCAATAAATACATAAATGTGAGACAAATTTTATTCAAAATCAGACCAATGTCGTCCGATCTACATTACGAATTTAAGATTCATACGAACATATTTAAAATTTAATAAATTTAAACAGTCCTATTGAACAAGATTTTAAACACAACTGAATAGTGTTAGTCAAAAACATTTTAAAATTCCAAGTGCGATGACATTAATTACTTGAAACTATAGCCTCTGTATCTATAAATACAGTCAAAACTGTATCTTTTTAAATCGAATATATTACTCAAAACATTATTTCGTGTGGACCACGGACATGTAGTCCAATTATTTTTTTTCTTATTCAAGTACAATCTAATTTAATTTCTTGAACACAGAGATAGAAAAAAAAAAAAAAAAAAAACCTCTGCGTTCAGAGAACATGTTCGGTTGTCACGGATTTATGTAGAATGGAATTTTAATGATACATGAACTTATAATTTAATTTACAAAAATCATTATCATGAGAATGTACTGAAATGAATATTTGACTGTACGAAAATAATCATGGAAAATCAAAATTTTCTTTTGAAAATGTATAATAGTCAATATAATTAAATAAAAGGGATCAGACAATAACATAACAATAATATTATATTTCATAACTAGAATTTTGTTCGTAATCTGTTATCTAATCACTGAAAAAAATCGACTAAAAATTAAATTAGAAAATTAATTATTATAGTGATTAACAACAAATATGAATAAAGACAATGGAAACAATGCGGAAATTACCAAATGACAGAGACGGTATTCGTAGGAAAAAGGTTAATTAGGTATGACAGAATTTTATTTCTCCCACATTTGTAAAAATTCAAAACTCACACGCAAGAGAAATAAAGTTTCCAGCTTTGGAAAATTTCAATCACAATAACAAATAATTTTATTATTCAAATTTGGCAGCACGCAACCTGCCAATTCTTTGTTACTGAGCTGGATCGAATGAGCTCGCGAGCTAATGAGTTGGCTCACTGGGTCTGACTGAATCTTGTTTTAAAAAAAAAAAAAAAAATCGCTAACAAACGAGTCAGATGCGAATCACGATCAGACCACGAGCTACGAACTTTTTTACCACCGCTAAAACCGCCGTTAGCGGTAAAAAAATAAATGTTATATTTACATTATTTTATTATGGTGCAACTAATCAGCACAAGCAGCGAACTATTTGGGAACATAATTAATACCAAGTACCAACGCGCTAGTAATATGATTACCGCTACTATATATGACTTTAAATATAGTCTTTTTTAAAGGCCAGCCGTAACATAATTGGCATGTATAAAGAGAATGAGGCTAGAATAATACACATTTTATGCTATGAAATTATAATTTATTTTTAAAGTTCAACTATCGGTTCAAACCGTTAAACATAATCTCCACATGAAAAAAATGTAGTTGAAGTCAAAATTTCATTTATTTTAATAAAAAAATACTATTAGTTTTGAGTTGAAGTCAAAATTTCATTTTTTTTAATAAAAAATACTATTATTTTTGAATAGTTTAAAAAATACAAAATTTTATCACTAAATACATTTTCATATGAAGATCATATTTAACGGTTCGGATTAACCGTTTAAACATTAATAATTGAGATATGCAGGAGTGGACCCACACACAGTCAGAGAGGGGCAGCTTCCCTCCTCTGGATTTTGAAATTCAGTAGAAAAATATGAGCCTGGTATCACTTTGCCCTTCTCTGGACTAAAAAGCTCACTAGGCAAGTCCAAAAGCACGATTGATGAGAAACTTTGTTATTTTTATAGAAATTTACGGATTCGGACCAACTTTGTTGCTTTATAATATGTAAAATGATTTTATTTTGTTGCTTTTTTTATTGTAAGAGTATACTATTTTTATTGTTTCTTATTATGTTGATTGTTTTTTTATCTAGTATCCGATTAGTTAGTGGGTTTGAATTCGACAAGTTATTTTGATCCGATTCATGCCCCTTCCTGACAGAAATCCTGCGTTCGCCTTTGAAGATATGAGTATAGATTTTGATCCAATTCATAATATGCATATTATCACAGTCTCAGTCCATATATAAACTCATCTATTTACTCGCAATTATTAAGAAAGTAAATGATTAATTAAAATCACCTAAATAAATGTCACTTTAGTCGTTTAAGCACATCACTAGTGAATATGTAAATAATGACTTGGTCTTCCTCCTAAAAAAGTTTTATTGCTTCACGTAACGGAATTACTTGAAAGGAAGTGATCTCTACTTGATTAAAAATGTCTTCTTGGATTACTAAGTTCGCCGCAAATTAAGAAAAGTTTTCTGAAAAGTATTATAATATGATAAGCATTTACTATACGATTAATTTATGCTGACATTTTTTTAGAGATAAAATTAAGATTAAGTTTGGTATTAATAAGGAGTATGGCTAATATAACATCAGTGTCATTTCAGTCTATATAACACCAACTTCAAAAACCTATTAAATCAAGTTCAAATGGTGAATTCAAACCGTTCAAACCAATTTACTTTATGAGTGATGCGTTTACATACAAACTTTTTATATTTTCAAGTTATTTTAGTGTCAAATCAAGCGGCAAAAAAATTGAAAAATGAATGTATTAAAATTAACTTAAAAACTCAAACATTTGACCGCTTGACCTGATATCAAATAAACTCAAAAATTTATAAATTTTACATGTAAATGCACAACTAATGAAGTAGATTGGTTTGAACGGTTTGGATTCACCATTTGAACTCGATTTGATAGGTTTTGGAGTTGGTGTTATATATACTGAAATGACACTGGTGTTATATTAGCCATATTCATTAATAAGGGATCATTCGGTCGGATTTCAAATTTTTAAGAGAACAAAATAGATTAATAGAAAAAATAATTATTCAACAATAAAAAATAGATCAACATATTTTCATACAAATGTAGAGCTCATTCTTTAATTACATACCTATGATATTTGCTTTTATATGTACGTATCAATTTCTCTTTTGTTATGTTGCATGACGGGAAAAAAGAAAAAAAAATAGATCAATATATTTTTATACAAATGTAGAGCTCATTCTATAATTATACCTATGATATTTGTTTTTATATGTACGTACCAATTTCTCTTTTGTTATGTTGCTTGACGGGAAAAAAAAATCATCAAAATAAGTTGTATTATTTATTGTTGTCACATATTTTGTTAATATATTATGCCTCAGTTAGTTATTATAAGTGTTATTCTTCTTTTTCTATGATTTATATATGTATTTTTGTACCTAAAATAGAGAATATACTATGTTTGCTTAAATGAAATCATTACACGACAAATAACATTCCTTATATGAAAAAAATGGAAAGAAATCATTACATGACAAATAACATTCCTTATATGAAAAAAATGGAAAGAAATAGAGGCATAACCAATCAATCACTAATCAATCTAAAAATTCCTTAAATGACATTTAAAAAATGAAAAGAAATCATGACAATAAAAGGACTAAATAAACTTGTGGGGAGTACGTGTAAGGAGTATGTATCTAAATAAATTTAGACTTCTACACGTAAAAAAATACATAGAATAAAAAGAAGGCATGCTATTTGATTGGAGGGCTAATATTCAATCCAAAATTTCATCTTTTAATCACAGTAGTTGGCAGATCAGGACATCTACATGCTTAATATAAGAATAGATATTATTGTTATTATTTCGTATTATTATATTCGTTATTATTATTGTTTTTTTTAATAGAAAACTCGATATAATTTATTTAACATTAAAAATTGATTTAGGAAATGACCCCAAGTTATTTTGTCTATGGATATGTGGTTCAGCACAACCAGCAAATCTCAGCCTGGGAAGTTCTTGCATGGCTAACAGTCTTTAAAAGTTATAAATGGTACTGGTCCTTTGAAGTTTCAAGTTCTCTCTCTTAAAATGCTCCTATCAACACAAGAGTACTGGCAGATCAGGCCATGCATGCTGTGCAGATGTGGAGGAAGCATTGTTGACTCAAAGGAAGCATATATGGGTTCAGATGTTAATTTTTCTCAAGTTTTACTTATTGTATAAAGTCTTTTAAATTCTGACAAATGATCTGATGTAATTGGTCTGATAGCCACTATCAAAATTTCAAAAAAAAACACACACACACTAGACAAAACCCTCAAGGGAACAGATCAAATTCAGTTCGATATCCAGCCTGAATTGTTTAATTTGCGTTAAAATTAGTGTAAAATTACAATTATAAACCGTCTCAAAAATTTAATCTACGTGTTCGTATATCGATGCTAGTCAAACAGTCCATATCAAATATTGAATCAAATTTGATGTGATGTCTATCGGACCTCTTGGCTCCGCAAGGCTAATGCAAAACAAGGCATTTTTGAATTATCCATTACAACAACACCAAAATTACTGAATGGTGAGACATAAACTTGTACTTGCAACCAGAGGCAAAGTTACATTAAAGAAATGGGGGTTAGTTGACCCCCATTTATTTTGAAATTTTTTTTTACTTGTACACAATTTTCTATATAGTATAGGATAAAATGATATAGATACAATAATATTCATCCCCATTTGCAGTATGGAAATTTTATATGACTAACTCGCATTCATGTTTGACCCCCATAACTTGAAAGTCTGGCTCCACCCCTGCTTGCGACTATACTTCATCTTTGGATATGAATAAATTAAGATGGCAGGGATTGAAATGCTAAATTACCTAGAACCTAGGACAAAAACTTTAAAATCGCCAAGGACCTGGAAAAAAGTGGTTATTTTAAGAACCACTTGTGAAATTTTATTCTGAAAAACACCAAAGGAGAAGAGAAAGCATGTGCTTAGAATAAACAATCAACAATGATAGCAGAAAAAGCATCTTTTAGTTGGTAGGCCTTACTGCCCTTTGGAGGCCTTAAAAGGGTACATACATATTTCTTAGCCTACCCTTGGATTTCCATGCTTGAGTCAGCATCCGACCGTCGATCCATCGATCGATCGTTTGACAAATCGGTGGATGGACGGTGTTCTAACCTTCCATGCAATCTCATGTTTGTTCGAGACCGTCCGTTTGGGTGATCAAAATTGTTAGATAGTTAAAAATATAATTGTTAGATGACTTAGATCATTAAAGAGATGATGCTTTTTTCTAATATTGTATTATGGATTAGTAGGCATCCAAGATTGATTGACATGTGAACATGGAATAGTGAATTGGGAAATTAAATTAAGGTTTTGAGGGACTTGGTGGAGAGCCACCATAAAAGCTTTAGTTGGCATTTATTAATTTATTTGTGTGCATTAGCATTAGCATTTATCAACTAACCTGAGGTGAGATACTACTGTAGGGTTCCAAAAGATGGAATATGCAATGAAGCCATCATCTCATATGAAATTTTTCTTGGATCAAGCCATGCTTAACTTTATAATTATGTATTAGATTCTCAATCTTTCAGAAGTCAAGAAGATTCCCTTTTATTAAAGGCCTCAAGAGAAAATAATGCTTTACCAGCTAGCTGCTTGTCTATTTGGCCCAAATAACTTTTCTATAACCATCCCTTGTTTTTTTTGCGTAATTTATATCACTTTGACACGTGGCAACATTAGATTGGCTGTCTCCGTTTTAAAGTCTAAAGACTTCATATATTCCCCTAATTCATTCAACCACGTCTCGACACGTATAGCCCAGATTCAACCATTTGAAAGATGCACACTGGTTAGTACTGTTGGATTTGCAATCAACCGAAAGTCAACGAACTAGCAATATATATATATATATATATATATATATATATATATATATATATATAGAGTTAGGCTGGGTGCTATGGATAGCATAGTGGCCTCTATGCTACGGCTCAATATTCGAGTTTTCAAAATCCAAACGGTCGATCCGAACCGTTCATCTTATTCTCCATATTAATATCTGCTTGGAGACCAAATTTTATAATTTTCTGAATTTTTTTACTATTTATTAAGCCACTTTGAAAATCGCTAATCCAACAGTTTTACTGTTTTGTGCAGCCACCGTTGGATCAACAATTTTGTAAAATACTTAATAAATAGTAAAAAAATTCAGAAAAATGTAAAATTTGGTCTCCAAGCAGATATTAATATGGAGAATAAGAACGGTTCGGATCGACCGTTTGGATTTTGAAAACTCGAATATTGAGCCGTAGCATAGAGGCCACTATGCTATCCATAGCACCCAGCCTAACTCTATATATATATATATATATATATATATATATATATATATATATATATATATATATATATATATATATATATATATATATAAAGAGAGAGAGAGAGAGAGAGAGAGAGAGAGAGATGGGCTATGGTGCATTGCAATGCATGGAGGGGTTTGTGCATTGGACCATAAATCTAAAATTCAAAATCCAAATGGCCAATCCAAACCGTTCATCTTGTTCTCCATATTAATATGTGCTTGGAGACCAAATTTTACATTTTTCTGATTTTTTTTACTATTAATTAAGTATTTTACAAATTTTTTGATCCAACGGTGGCTGCTGATTTTACTGTTTTGTTAAGCCACCGTTGGATCAACAATATTGTACAATACTTAATAAATAGTAAAAAAAATTCAGAAAAATGTAAAATTTGGTCTCCAAGTACATATTAATATGGAGAACAAGATGAATGGTTTGAATCGGTCATTTGGATTTTGAATTTTAAATTTATGGTCCAATGCACAAACCCCTCAATGCATTGCAATGCACCATAGCCCATCTATATATATATATATATGTTCGAAGATTATAGTAATTCACCAGGCAGGGTTTCATCTGTGTAAATGTCCGAGGAAGTTAACTTAATTTTTGGGTTTTGGATCGGGACCGTCCGATTCGAATCTATCGCTCGAGATTGCTTCGCGATTCGAATTCATCTCTTGGGATGTGTGCGCTCCACTTCGAATAGATTATCACGGATTCAAATCGGACGGTCCCGATCCAAAACCCAAAAATTGGGTTACTTCACTGGATCTGAACTGGGAAGTTAAAACTTGCAGAGTGATATATCATTTATTTTCAAAATTAGAGGGATTCAGATCTAGATACTACATTTACTTTAGTAATCTTTCGGGAATAATAATAAGGTTCTGATGGATAGATAATTATATCTTCTTAGGAAGCTGGGCCTATACCATGATGAGTTTTGAATTCATAGATTTCTTGACTTTGTTTCTTAATATTTTCTCATCAATCTTTATACTACTACAAATATTTTCTGACCGGTAGTAAGTAAAATTATATTACTATAGTAAAAAGTTTTGTAATCAGCAGAAGCAGGTCCACTTGATCATTTTATTAGGCAAGTGAAACCAAATGTAGAGCAAGACTAGCAAAAATGTCCAAATACAAAAGAAATACGAGTTTTCAACATCAATGGTTGATATTTACTAAATATTCCAAGGAATAATTCAGTCGTATAAAAAGGATAAAATAAATTAAATCATTAATGAAATTCACGAGCATCCATACCAAAATTATGCATATGTTTACAAGCTAAAAAACAGAAAACTCAATAGCAGCCTAGCTGCATCCTTTACACTAAGAAGAAAGTTTTTTGAGAAGGCGCTCTCTTCGAGCTTCTAGGAAAAATAAGGGTTCTATAGCCGCTTTCCTGCACAAAGGATAAAAGAAAAAAGAAAAAAACTGCTCAGTGAAACTAAGCTTTTCTTGTTCTCACTTGTATGATACCAAACAACCCCTGTAAGGCTACAGCAAGTAGTTTATGTAAGCTTAACCTAAACTCAGGTCCAGCTCGGAAGTCACAAGTCACAATTATTTGTCGATTTGCTTAAATAAAGAGAACATTATCGAGAGAAATACAATTACCAGAACCAAACAGATGCCAGCACTACTTGAAATAGATTTTGTTTTCTCAAATGAAAATCTAAATAGGACAACAACGTGACAGACTTTGTAAAGAACAACAACGCCATTATGTGATATGAACCGTCCAATCTAAATCAGGAGTCTAATCAACTCCCTTTCATAATATGAGGTTTTGATACATTTCAAGATGTCAGATTTTAAAATGGAAGGCTCCATGTAAAGACTGCATTTCCATCTTTCGGTTGTTTTTCCCATTACAAATGAAGAATATGGCGTTATCATTTACATACCACAAAGAATATAAGAAAGTTTATAGTTTAACAATCTATTTATCTTTTATTTTAAGAAATTGAACAAACTGTAAAATATAATGCACATAGATTCCTTGATTTCCTCGAGTGGGATCAGGAGATGAAGAATGCAGATGTGTTAAAAAATTGAAGAAGAAAAATGAAAACGAAAAGGATATGGATTCAAAAGCAATTGTGAATAAAACACAAGTGCCCCGGATAAAAAAACAGTACAATAGGATGTATTAGTACCGAAATTTAAAAAAAAAAAAACTATCAGCAAATAGCTGCTATTAGGTTAGAGGGGCCTTTTCTGCAAATTTTCAGAGCATTCGGGTTGGTTTGCAACATAAGCATGATCTAGGACATACCTACAAATATAATTTTAACTCATTATATCCGTTTTCATTGTTTATTTTCCTCTTTTGTGGGTTGGAGTAGACCACAAATAACAACAACTTTGAATTTATGTTATTTCTCCCATTACTCAGAATACAAGTAAGGCTTAAATTTGTTGGTTCTCAAAACTTCTTTTAATTGATATAGTGTGGACACCAACCGTTCTAAACAAACTGATCCGTGCTCAATATCATTTGATTTAATTTTCTTCAGCACATCAATGCATAAATGCTCACTCAAGTCAACCTAAAATCTAAAAAATGATGCACACATTAAATGTAGCATATTTCACCCTAAGAAACTCAAACTGGTACTGGTATCTATATACCATTCTGTGCACCTTCATGCAAAAAGTTAGAGGCCAACTAAGGTTTGAAAATTGATGCCTAAACCTAAAGTACCACAAATAGCACCATATGAAAGGTACCAAAACTCTGACATTTAGCCAAAACTGCAGAATGTTCTTAGATAGAAGATTAACTAGGCTATTATAGGGTGCTTCATTACAAAATTAGGATCAGCATAAGCCAAAGTGGGATGAACAATTAATCAGAATCTTAATTGCATAATTGAGTGGTGCTGATGCTAAATCAGATCAAGCTAAGGTCTAATTGCAGCGAGTGGTAAGACCGGTACAACACTAACTAAATTGCTGCATTAGAACAAAAACTATTACCTCAATTAGAGGATTTGCTTACTCTCCTACTCACTCTCACTATCATCGTCATCAACAGTAACACCATCATCACTGGCATCATCATCGTCGTCATCCTCATCATCATCCTGATCTGGTGGAACAAGATAAGCCCCAGGGACAGGTGGGGCCCAGCGTCTGGTCCTACTTGGCAAGATATTATTCAAATCAACCTCCATTAACGGGTCATCAGAGTAGTCGCTGTCTGATCCGCTGGCAACACCGGCCACATCACTGTCATCACTGCTATCTTCTTCTTCTTCCACCATAATCATCTTCCCTTTCCCCTTATCCACAAAAGCCTTTGAAACCGGGTTACGATTTTGGTCTAGTTCTTGCACAATCATCTTCCCTTTACCCTTATCCACTAAAACATCCGTATTATGGTCAAGGTTTTCATCTGGTTCCTTCTCCTCTTCCTTTGTTTTTCCTTTGTCAACTACCTTCTCCTTTTCCCCGTTTTCAGCTGACGGATCATGGCAAGGTCTAGCGTTTTGATCCTGGTCGAGGCGAGGGATCTTGGAGGCCCTCCTCGTATCGTCGGAACCGTCCAGCGGTGGAGAGTCCGGTTTGCGCTTTGAGATTTGTTGTACGGAGTCAGGATTGGGCTGTAGCGCTTGCGTTGCCCCGATTCCCTCCGACATTGTTAGGTTTTCGACAGAGAGCGCACGAAGATTGGAATTAGGGTTTAGTGATCATGCGGAGGAGATGGTTTCTTTCGCCTTTCGCCTGTGGCTGGAAGAGATATCTTACAATTAGGCCCTCGTAAAATAGCAGAATTTAAGTTCCATACTACTACGAAGGCTGTACCGCTGTATATTAGTTTGGCAATGCTTTTTTGAAAAATAGATCAGGCTCCGCTGACCCGGCCCAGATAGTTCAAGTTTTAATTTGGGCCTCTGTATATTTTATTCTTACCAAAATCAATTTGTCTCTATCAAGTTGGGCCTCTGTACATTTTTTTTTCCAATTTTATTCTTGTTGTTTAGATGTGTCTGTGTGTGTTGTGCTTGTGCTTGTGCCCGTGTGAATGTCATGTGGGAATATAGAGAGAATTTAAGCACAACATAAGTAGCGTAATTAAATTAGTACAATCTTGACATGTTATGAATAGGCACAACTAACATAAACAAATATGGTTGGTATCAGTGCGGAGGTAAGAAGAATTAATGGGTCAATTGACTCCATTTATTTTATTTTTTTGTATTTATACATGATTTTGTATGTAATTTAGAGTAAAACGTCACATTACAGTAAAATTGACCTCCATTCTATACACGCAAATCTGGCTCCGCCCCTAATTGGCATATATTATATGATACTGGACAATTCACTACTTGTTAAAAGCGAGCCAAAATATTTTCTTTGATGTTGGTCGACAATTAAATTATAGAAATCTAATGAATATTTTTTATAAATATATTAAATGTTATTATGGTTTTCAAGCAAGTCTAGTTATATCACCTTTTTTTTTGGAATTAAAATAAAATTTTGAATTGATAATGTACTAATTAATATACGTTCATTTTGGCTGTTGGTCAATCGGTTTACCCTTTTGCATTTTTCTTTTTCTGGTTTCTTACAAGAGGAGCTTTTAAACAATTGGGCAACACAGGAATAGTATTTGTAAAGTAACAACTAACAAGTAACCTACAAATTTTGGTGATTGAATTGACTTCACATGCGATTTCCAAGTTCGCGGGATTTCGTTTGAATCTCATCAAAAGATCTCACTTGAAAGTCATCAGTCATTCCAATCCGTTCTCTCTCTTTTTTTTTTTAAATCAAACAAATCAAACAAATCAAACATGAAGAGGAGGATATTCTTGGCGTAAATGATAAAGAGTTAATGTATCTGGACCGTCTGATCCATTTTAAGATCCGTGCGGATTATACCCACAGTAATATTAAAGTCCTTGAATTATAGGTTGTGGTCGGATTGATTCCGTTTAAAATCAAACAGCCGAGATGCATTAACTCAAAAGATTTTTGAGTTAATGCAGACGATGTTAACTCATATCAAATTCAATTCAGTGTCTATTAAAATTACAGGAGGTCTTCTTTGATATTCATGCCAGTTAAAAAAAAGGGTCCGAATTTATAACTTGCACCTCACGTACTTGGAATGATACAAATTCATATACAACCCACAACCTTAAGTTGAATATTATTGAAAAATTAAATGAAGTTGCAACAAAATAAAAAAAATTACAAAAGAGAGAGAATAATAACAAAAATTTTATTCTCTTATATTTGTGTTTATTATGTGTTGTATACAAGATTAGAAGACCTCTATTTATAGATTACAAATTATAAATGAAAAAATATCAAATACCAATAGATCATCATTTCAACTAAAATGAGATAGTCTCATGTACACGAATACACATTCACAAGAATAATACAACAAGCACAAACAATCACAATATAATTGATAACTAATCAAGTAAGGTAGATTTTACTAATTCATCAAGTTCTACAAGCCTTTGCCCCTAGAGAGGTAAACTAGCCTCTTATAAGTGAGTTAACATTCATGAAAACAAAGAGAAAGACATCTTAAATGATAGAAAATAAAGAAAAGAAAAGATAAAATCAATCTCTTGCTTCGTCTCTTGTCACTCCTCAATTCGTCGTCGATCCACCTTGATTTCGTGAGAGATTGAGAGAGATGGAGAAAGAACAATGGTAGAGAGAGGGTTAGAATGGCATAGGGCCAAGCTTAGTTATGTTTTTCTTCTCTCCTGGAAGTTTTATGGTGTATATGAGCATTTAGGAGGGGGCCAAGCAAATCGGGAAACATATTACCTCATTAATGTGCAGAGTTGGCAGTCTTTAAAGTTGTTGACTGTCTTTCAAGACTTGTGGCGACTCACCATTTCATAATTTAAATAAGGGGAGTGCTATACTGAGTGCAACAATTCTAATTTTGAGAGCTGAGAGAATTTTTTGTTTCTAAATACCCAATTTACCCTTGCTCTTTAAATGAATTGCTTAATTAAAGGATCCACTTCCTCTCTCTCACCCAATTAATGATAGAACTAATTTAAGGAAAGTTTCCTTCCATTAGAAAAAAGAAATCCTTTCTTCCGTGAATTCTATATTTCAAAAAATATTGTGTCTCATAGATATATAGCTATGTTTCTAATTATTGAATGATTTTAGCTACTTCTAAATTGGTAGAAAAAATAATAGCTTGACAGTTTAGCATTAAAATGTAGAGTACAATATACATAAATTATCTCTAAATATCAACTAGGTTGGTTGACTAATAGTATTTTTCTCTACGTAGAAAAGGTCCTTTCAACTTCTCTTTTTTTATTAATATCAGTCTCCAATATAAAATAATTTATTATAGGACAAAATATGATTGCCCTTCCATTTCTGGAAATCCTCATGCTGACAAGGTACAAATTATATCTATGTGTACTTGGCTAATTTATCTTCGTATAGAAAATGAAAAGAGGAAGTTGGTTAAGCAAATTGCTAGAAATAAGTTAACAAAAAATCACTGTGTGAATTGGCATTGCGTAAATTTTCAAGCACACACACCTTCACGCTTACGGTAGATAGTAATGCCAGTATTCAATTGCTCATAGTAATATCTGATTTTCTGAGTAGAAATAGCTAGTTCTGACTTTTCATTGAGGCTTAAAGTATACCTGTGTTTAGAGAAAGTAAAAGAGGGTGTTGTAAACTTAGCATCTCAATTTAAACAGAGATAGTACAAGTATGCATATTTATTTCTCTTTTATTTAGCTTTTAGGAAGACATTGGTTGTAACTATTTATGAAATATATATCGATCACAGATAAATGAACTAAAAATCCAATATTTACTAAAAATGTACTACCAGATGAATTTAAAAATGTACTAAAATTTAAAGCTTTTTGAAAACTCACCTAACAGTGGATTACAATTCTAATCATCCAATATATAACCTCATTAATTCTGATTTCGGAGAGAATGTTGTTCCATTCGAAAACCCTTAAGTTCTATGATGTAGTACACAACGCCAAGAAGAGTGTTTATGATGTCTTCGATAACTGGTATATGAGATTTTAGAGTATTCTCACTCTCGAGGGTACCACTTGATTTGCTTCAGAAGCATCAACGAGTTGATAAATTTGTCCCTTTTATTTGTATACTGATTCACAGCTACCATAAAATCTCCATATCATATTGCAAAGGCCACAAGAACAAGAACTATCTTGGCATCTGGTGAATAGTTGGAGAGTAAAGTCAGTAGTGAATTTGTTCTTTCGTGGACACTACCTTTTTCTAGGCAATCATATTTTTGGGGATATATAATTTATGGAAGGAAGGATTTTTATTTTTCTAATGGGGAAAACTTTCCTTTAATTAGTTCTATAATTAATTAAGTGAGAGAGAGGAAGTGGATCCGGTAATCAATCAATCTATTTAATAAGCAAGGGTAAATTGGATATTTAGAAACAAAAAATTCTCTCAGCTCTTAAAATTAGAATCGTTGCTCTTAATATAGCACTCCCCTTTAAATAAAGTTACAACATGAAAGTTTTAGATCTTTGTTTCGTAGTTTTTTCAATTTTTGGTTCACTCAAATTGGAGTTCGTATGACCAAACTGCGGTTGAAATACGAACAATGTGTAAAGCTGGAATCTATGGTGGCGGGCCGCGAGCAGGGACTTCGCGGGGCATGAATCTCTCAGCTATGAGAGTTTTTTTTTCAACAATTTTTATGTCTTCAAAGGAGTGGCGGCCCTCCAGGTCGCTAATTTATTGTCTTTTTCTGAATTTGAATTTCTGGTAGCTGGCAAGTGGCGGCCCGCTAGGAGGATGTCGTGACCCGCTAAGAGTGTCACTAGATGGAGTTCGCGGGTAGCCAATGTCTCTGTCAATTCTTCTTCTTTTCTGCAGCTAAATCCCAGATAGATGGCGGCTTGCCAGCAGGCAAATTGGCTTATTTTCTTTGTATTTTTGCAATAAAACACATTTTCGGTAGTAACTTGGTCATTGAAACAAAATTAAGTGAAAATGAAGCAAAACAACAGTAAACAAAGATAAATACTTGGAATTTGGTATTGTTTTACAGCTGAAACATGGGCCAAATATAGGTATGTTTACGGTCTATCAACATTCAACCGAGGTGCAGAGGCATTGCGCCGAGCAACAGACCCGATCATGCCTATTCAGGATGCCGAGGTATAGTATTATTTAAAATACCTAATTGTGTTTTTTATTTCAAAATTCTTGATTAACTAATTTGTAAGTTACTTCAAGGTGAGGAGGAGGAGCCGCCGTATTACAACATTTCAGTAGAGTTTGGCACATAGGGAGATGGACTGTATTCTCAAGATTACAGTTCAACTCTGTCATAACCTCCTGCCTATCAGTCAGGCTATGTTTAGACAGAGCCCATCCCAAAGTTTCCTGGATCCTTCGCACAGCAGGTATCATATCCTCCCAATGTGTGCCCTTCGCTCAATGACCCGATAGCCCTACAGGCGTATTTATTCACACAAGATGAGTATGGATAGACTATGGTTTTCGGTCTTGGGGTCTAGACATCCGAGACCGAGGAGGTGCATGACGAGCAGGTTCATGCAAAGGATGTCGACGAGGAGGACGACTCAGACGAGTTAGACCACACACCACTCTTCAAGCGGGGTAAGGGGGTTCAGGAAAAAGAACCTGAGGACAGTATTTAGTCCATATATGTAGGTTTCAATTTATACTTTGTTAGGTTTTTTGTCAGATTCTATGACATATTTGATGTTTGGCTAGATATTGTGACTTATTTATTTTGTTACTTTGTTATTTATTTATTTATTGTTTATATCAATATTTCTTTGTATACAAACGACATTTCAAACGACCGATATATTAAAATAAACGGCAGGATCATAATTTTAACCCCGCAAATTTCATGCACCAATTTCTAAGGAAAATTTTTAGATTGAAGTTGTATGAATTTTAAAGTGGCCGAGACTTATAGCGCAAAAAAGGAAAAAAATGCACTGTAGCTTCAATTTTAATGTTGTATGAAAATTTTTAGATTGGAGTCGTACGAATCTTTCATAGAGTTGATTTCAAGATCTATTATTTTTGCAAGACAAGGGATAAAAGGTTTAAGAAAACAAATTATTGTAATCTTATTTTTCAGCTTAATATGTGTCTCTATTTATGCTAAAAGTCATTCAAAAACTAACCGTTACAAGACACTATTCCCTATTCTATTTAATTTCAAGACATTATTTCCTAGTCCATTAACGACAACACTATTTCCTACAAACTAGTTGTTATCTTTTTATAATACAAAATAAATTTGAATCTATTTCTATATTTTTAACAAGATCAAATTCCAACATAAATTTGCTTAGAACTAAAATTATAAAATAATACGTAAGAAGATATTACAATTAATTGTAACAGAAATTGAGCTTTTATTGTAAGAAGATATTTTTTGGGGAACATTTCGATCTATTTTGTAGTATGTATTGAAATAATCTTGAGAAAATTAAATCAATATCTAAGATACTTAATGTAAACACGCATTTCCAGAGCAACAAATGTTACAATTAATGTATTTTATGTGTTTCTATTTTTTACAACATACAATATACTTGTTATGTAATTCTTTTGTTTTTGAACTGCAAAATTGAACTTATTAATTGTTGTGTTTCTTGCAAGTTTCTTGGTATGATAAATCACAGTGGTTGAATGCAAACTAGATCTAAATTTGACAAGAGTAATTTATGAAATATTTATTTGGATATTTAAAGTCGTACATATTATGTCCTTGAACTAACCAGTATAGATGTTAGGTACCTGCTTATGCCTTTAAAATGTTGGGTACTAATTCGGGATACAAAAAAACTATTGGTTCGTCAACAAGTATAGTGAAAAGTTGGGTACTACTTGCAACTAAAAATAATAAAAGATATTTCTTCAATTTTTAAACGGTGTCATTGTTTATGTAAAAAGTATTGTTTTGTTTTGTAGAATTTAAATTAAACCTAATGATACAGCTCTACTGGTTGCTTTGTAGTTGAAATGTCTTTGAGAAAACAATACTTTCTTAGCTAGCAATTAATGTAACTTTTGTTCTCCAGTGTATTTTTTGGCATATGTCTTCTTCAAGAAGTTTCAAGCATGTAAGTTGTTCATCATTGAAATTTAAATTGAACTTAATCTGATAAGTGATAACCTTCTCCAATAGTTTGGCATAATAATTTGTACCTATGAACTTGTTTTTTTTTTTTTTGTTGTTGTCAAATTGTCAAGAACCTAAATTTAACCTAATGGAAACTGTTTGCCTCAGCAACTGTATTTGAGGCAGAAAAATACATATAAAACTGTTATATAAAGATGTTATATAAATTAATTGTAAATATTTTGATAAGTGGCCCTTTTTATACAACAAAATTTCACAGTAGGTGGAAATAGACTACAGACTATGTTTGAAAAAGAGATAACATGCTTGCTTCGACAACAGTTTTTGTGA
The DNA here is from genome assembly GCF_964058835.1 of Carex rostrata. Taxonomy (NCBI): domain Eukaryota; kingdom Viridiplantae; phylum Streptophyta; class Magnoliopsida; order Poales; family Cyperaceae; genus Carex; species Carex rostrata. Next base: position 2,477,471 of record NC_135920.1, on the reverse strand, counting down.
ATTTTTCATTTTGGACCGTGTGTATTTCGGCCCATATGCTACCGAAAGCACATTAGCCTATCTCTCTATATATATAGTTATGTACAACTAAACTTGTTTACTTGCATCGATATATTACAAAAGCTGCATGGATGGATTACATATTGAGTTTTCATTTTCATACAACAAAAATTTCATAGTAGGTAGAATTAGAACACAAACTATGTTTGGAATAGGAATAACATGCTTTGTGTAAGCGTGTTATCTCTTGGTAACAAATCTTCTAAACATGTTTGGCTGTCATGACATTGTATGACTATTTGTCTGATATCTATTACAACACAAAATAGTATGTACAACTGAGAAAACATGCTAACGCTTCTTTAAACACTGAGAGGAGTTATTCTGCCTTCTCTTTTGCTTTCACCACTGTTTAAACTGAGAAATTACATAATTCATTAGATATTTGTTGCATTCGTAGTTTTGAGTGGTATTTAAATCAACTAATTGTTATGTTGGGATAGTAATAAGTCATTGGTTTTTATATGATTTACTTTTTTATTGCTAGTACTATTGAGAAGACAAAGCTACTGCCTAAATTTGACAAATTTATTTGTAAATTCTAATGCAGTGTTTAAAATATTGCCAAGTTGTAAATACCAGTAGGAGGTATTACATAATGAATGGTGTATTATGTTTGGTAAGGCAGTTGATTTTTTGAATAATATGATTTATAAAGGGCAGCAATTTGATGTTATGAAATACAATATTTCTATTTATGAGTTGTATAAGAATGGTTAAACCGATGTTGTCAACTATAATAGGGAAGTCCTATTTCAAAAATACTGATAAATATCATGTAATAGTATTTTTTGTTGTGGTCTCTAAAGTTTTGCCTCTTGTTAGAGATTACATCAATATAAGATTTCATTACCTTGTTTGTTGTTTTTTAGGTTGGCCTTGTACGAATAGTTGTCTCCTTACTTTATTTGTCTCTGAAGTTGTTGGAGGTTTTGGCTGTGATTCAAAGCTGCAGGAGTAAATTAGTTTTAGAGATGAATTAAATAGTTAATCGAAAGATAAGGCATTAATAAAGTAAAATAACTATAAAAAGCAATTTGAATATTATTAAGAATTTAGCATATTAAAGAATGAGATGGTATGTGTTGTATTTATTTGAAGGTTGTTTTCAAAAGGAAAATTGGTATTCTAGTTTGCAATGGTGATCAAAAAGTAGTGGTATAAGTGGAGTGTAGATGTTATTGTATTTGTATAAATTATGAGTTTGCAATGATTTTTTAGTAACCGTATAAAAATAATTGAAAGTTGTAAGAAAGTGTTGTATCATTTTTGCTACTTGTTTCTTTCGTATGGAGTTGCTGGTGTTGCCGGCAGTTCTTTTGCGGTTGTAGACTTGTAGGCAACATCTTGTATGTTAGTCACATGATAGTAGATAATATAGTTTGTAAATTTGTTTATTTCCCATTGTATAGTAAACATGTATTTTGTGTTAATGAGCTGTCCAAATATTGGTGGCAAGTGTTTCTTTTTTTCTAGATTGTTAGAGAAGTATAAAAGATCTTGTGCTGAAGAGCCGATCAAGTACTCGGCTTGTTTTCCGATGAAATTGAATTGAGCCTCAGCTGTATCATCCGCAACTATTAATTTGAAATTGAGCATGCAAAAAGAATTAAAAAAAAGTAATTGTTAGGAGGGAGGTTGATGTGTTTTGAATAATTTTTTTATATGTTTGATAATATAATAGACTTACCATGGCAAAGGTCTTGGAACATTAGTTTTACATTTGTAACAGAAGTATAATGGTTGTCTAACTTTTGTTCTATGTACAGACATGCTTCATAGTACCATCCAAGTTCTTCTATTGTATCATAAACTTTTGCAATCGTGCTAAATGATTTGTCTTGCATTGGTTGAAATTTGTTTATTGTACTGTAATAGTGTTTGAATTTATCTATGGAAACATTGTTCTATACAGTTTTGTTGTTTACCTAGTTTTCTGGTATGCACATGTCGTGCAGTTCCTTAATGGCAATGAAGGGAGGAGGTTGTTCATTAAGTTGTTCTTTTAACGGTGTGGCTTCATGCAGTATGAGTTGTTTGTTGTTGTTTGCTATTATGTACATAATTATCAAAATGTTGGTAAATTTATTAGCTAGTTGTTTTGAAAGTGAAAATTATGCTCTTTTCTCATCACAGATTAATACCTTTGTCGAAATGTTGTTATCTTTGGCAAGAATTGATCTTGATATATTCTTGTTGCTGAGTATGTGGTGAGATTCCATTTTTCTGTGATTTTGCATTAATGTTAGTTTATATGTGAAATTACTTACCATTAAATACTTTGTGAATGTAGAAATTCTTACCTTTAAAGGGAACCAACCGAAGAGAACTAAATGCGAGGATGATTGCTCGTGTTTTTTATTCTTCTTTCATTATCTGAAAGTCAATTTGAGATAAGTACTCTTCCCATATGGTGATCAGCACTTTGTCATTCCTGTGATATTTAAAATGCACTTGTTATTTGTAATTTGATAGAGGTATAAAGAATGTATGTATCATATTGATACTTAGTATTCGTTGTACTTGTGCAATAATTTGAAGAAGAACAAAATTAATGGTTTGTTCTTATTTACTGATAGTTGAAATAATACAATGTTGCACTAAATATCTATTTATTAACTTACACTATTATTAAATGTGATTTGATTTTAAAAGTGTTTTTTTTAATCATGTTTTAGATTGTAACAACGATGAATCTGTGAGTACTTGTGAAGTACTTTTATTTTGCAAGTGTTTCCTAGAAGTAATTTTGGTAAATTTTGTTGAAATGTAATTGTCATTATCTAGAAAAACAAAGAATGACATAAATTAATTTTATTTACTAACCCAAAAGAAAAAAAATTAAAGATGAAAAAAAAGTTGATGAAGTTATGTTGATATTTACTTGGAAGAAACTGTAAACTAAGCATGAAAAAGATATATTAGGAACTAAGAGGAAGAAATAGCTGAAGCTGTTCAGCAAATTAATTTTGAATAGAATGAGTGTTTATACCTTTCATCTTCTATTTTTATATTTAGGACAATTTTATAAAAATGAAAAATATATCTAATAAATAACATTTAAAACAAAATAACAATTAAACATAATAAATAAACTATATAAACGAACAATTTCTGTTTAAAAAAAGAAAAAGAAAATAAAGTCGCAGTGGTTCTTGGCGGTTTCATTTTTGAGACTGCAACGACACATGGCGGCTCTCAAAAGTAGATCGCTAAGTGCCATTGCTGTTGGAAAAATATTAACTAACCAACTAGTTTTAAATCTGAATTTTGATCAATAAAATAAATAACAATTATATTAAAAATACAATAAAGAATATAATTAAAACTTTGTTACCCGGAGCTGCAAAATGCGGACCTAAGGCAACTTTCCGTCCTAAGCGCAGGAATAATCGGTTAAGCTTGCCCCAAGTTACGCCGGTATTCCTCTACCTTCGGGCGCAACCGTGGTAGAGGTTGATGTAGCTTCTTTCAACAATGATAGCAGAATAATATGTTTTTATAAAGAAAATATTTATTTGTGGGAGAATAGAAATTGAATTTATGAATTATAGAGCTAATAGGAAGAGCAAGAGAATGTGAATTGTTGAATGGATTATTGGACGATTAGCTCTTCAAGTATCATGTATTATTTATAGGCAAATGACATAGCTAGACACCAGTGATTTTGTCTATTCATGACAATTAAATTGATATTTATTTTACCGTATATATTCAATCAAATAAGCTCAAACGGTAAAATGCAATTAATTGCATACTAATATTGTTAAGCTTTCTTTTGAAACGGATAATATATATAACTGGTGCAAGCTAATGCCTATTAACTATAGTCAAGGATATTTAATGTGTTATTGTTGAGGCCACGGAAAAACCTCATACATAATATATACTTGATTTGATATTCTGTGGCGGAAACAATACGCTTTTACGTAGAGATTGGATCAACGAAATTACTTCACAAATAGCTTTATAATTCATAAAGTTAAAAAACCATTAATATTAAAATAAATATTATTTAAATTTTGAGTTTTAAAATAAATTTCTAACAATTGCGGCCTTGGTATTTTTTTGAATTATGGAATTTTTTTTAAAGTATGGTAATAATAAAAAATTCGGCAACAGCAGAGCTTAAACATACAAAAGGTGCTTTAATAAATCATTTCGGTTTTGACATGTACTGTTTACGCTGTGCAGCAGCGTCATTCCGTGTGTAACAAATTGATCAATGATAATCGCAATGGAGATGTGCAGTTGTTTACTTGCACCGGAGAAGATCTGAGGTAACAACCCCAGTTTGACCCCGCCAATCTTGACTTTTATTCCATTTTCTGGATGGAGCTAGGTTGAATAATCTTCGATTGCATATATTTTTGTCAATTAAATATTTTCTGGATGCAAGTTTTTTGGAAAATAAATCTGCTGTAATTCTTGGGAAATTACAGGACCATGTAATTCCAATCAGAATCATTGGTCTTTCTTGAGATTTGTGCATAAAAACTTACTTTTTTTCGAGATCTGTGCAGAAAATATTTGAACGGTTGATATTAGAATTTCAGGGCTCTGTAATTCCTTTCGGAATTACAGCAGATTCAGACTCAGTTTCTTGACTTTTATTCCATTTTCTGGATGGAGCTAGGTTGAATCCTCTTCGATTGCATATATTTTCGTCAATTAAATATTTTGTGGATGCAAGTTTCTTGACTTTTATTCCATTTTCTGGATGGAGCTAGATTGAATCCTCTTCGATTGCATATATTTTCGTTTGCATCTTCTGCAAAGATTTAAAAAAAAATATTTTCTAGAAAAAGGTCATCTTTTTTACATCGTCATAAATATTTCGGAAGAATTTCATGTATACCCTTAAAAATCTCCAAATTTACTTATTTCTCATCTAATATTTACAATATCATATTTACCCATCTAAATTTTCAAAATTTACAAATTTATTCAATTTATTAAATTTTTTATTAGAACTCATTTTATATTTACAAAGTACTTATTTTTTCCTTTATAAAAAATATGTAATTTGTGTAAGAAAAATATTACGTCTTCTAACTTATTGATTTTCAAAGAAATGATTCATTCTCTCTTGTGATGCATGTACATTGACATTTTAACACATGCTTACATATGTAATGAAATTTTTCTCTTGAAAAAGCTACATATTTTTTATTTTTTTTATTAAACGGTAAAATAAGTTATTTATAAATTTAAAATGAGTTTTAAACTTTTAATAAAAAATACAAAAACTTAGATAAATTTATTAGTTTTTTCAATTTAGAGGGATAAATATGATATTATGAATTTTATGAGGTTGAGAGGCATACATAAAAAAAACCCCCCCTGCTTTATAAAAATCGTTTGTTGAAAGTTAAACATCTTACGCGTTTTCTAAAAATTTAATCAATATATAAAATGCCAAAATCACAAATTGCTTAACACAAATACACAATAACACCTCAGTATTAAATCTCTGCTGTTTGAAGTTGGTAATGGAGATGAAAGGAGCGAAGGCGGAGGAGCCAGCGGTGGGGATCCCTTATGTGTACCCGCCTGGCGGCGGCGCCGGATCAGGTGCTTACGTGGCGCAACAGTACTACGTCGGCGCAAACCCATACCAGGCTGGTATGGTCCCTCCGAACGCCATCTATGGCGATCCAAAGGGGATCCCTTTGCAACAGACCATGTTTCACGACACACCGGCGCCTTTCTCCTGTGTCTACTGCGGTTCCTCTGGCCTCTCTACCGTCAGGTCAGACTCGATCTGATCTTCTTTTTTTAATTTATGAATCAATTTCCTCTTTCTTATAATATCATGAAGATAACTGTAAAGAAGTGGATTTAGTGATCTGTTTGATCATGACAATGCTTGAACATAGGAGTGATCTGTTTGATCATAACAATTTTGTTTCTTATTGAGAAAAAAGTGGCATAGAACAACAAGTTTTAAATTAAATGATATGTTGTTTCAGGTCAAAGCCAAGTTTGGCTGCGTTTGTAGCATGCACAATGCCATTATTTATGGGAATTTGCTTCCTTTGCCCCGGGATGGATTGTCTTTGGCATAAATACCACTATTGCCCTAGTTGTGGTCAACAGGTAACCTTTTCTTTACCAAACTACGGAATCATTAATATACTGGTTCTACTGTCATCGGCTGCCGTATCATATGAACCAGAAGATTCATATCTAATTGTCTGGTATTAATTATGACTGAAATGGTGCAGCATTATGTACCAATATGTATGCATTTTAAGTTACATTTATTTTATTTTACGTGTAGGTGGCAGAGTTCAAGAAATCAGATCCTTGCCTTGTGGCGGACCCAGCCAACTGGACACAGGCCAGCTTTGCTTTACCAGCTTAGGTTTTATTTGTTCTAATTTTAATTTTAATTGTTCTTTCTTTTCTTTTTGGGAAGTTTGGTTCGATATCTTGTTGTGCTTGGGTTTGTGGCATTGTGCATAAAATATATGGTGCTTTTGTACATTTAATAAATGTGAGCATATCAGGATCCAAATTTACAAGTTTTTTTTTTTTGCATTTATTATTTCTAGGTAATTGATTTCTAATATATTTAAATTTTAAGGCTCATGACTAATTAGATAATTAATACGGTAATAAAGTAATGTTATTCTGATGGTGTGTAAAAGAGATAACTTTGTTTACCTTTATGTAACCTTCGATATTATTCTGGGAACCCAAAATATGTCAATATGAAGGCCAACATGGAACCATAAATCTTAGACACTATCGGAATTAAGAAGAGGAGGTCTGACATGAAGAGTAAGAGCCTCTTAGAATGGCCAAGGAGACTGCCTATTATAACCCCGCGACTAACATCATGCTTTCATGGTGTTACAATGAGAACATAGGCAAGTCATCCTTGGCTAACCAAGTTAGGCTCTTACCACCATGTGAGACCCCTCTTCTTTTTTGTTGTTGTTTGTTTTCCTCATCTGAATTTTCCTATTGGTTGGTTGTGAGATTTGGTTTGTTTTATTTATAGAAGGTTACACAAAATTGCACGGGTGAAATTGACCCAAGTTCAGACAAACTGCCAAATCCATAATCTTTTTCTCAAATGCTTGTAGTTGACATTATCGGAATTAAGAAGAGGAGGTCTGACATGAAGAGTAAGAGCCTCTTAGACTAGCCAAGGAGACTGCCTATTATAATCCCATGACTAACATCATGCTTTCATGGTGTTACAATGAGAATATAGGCAAGTCATCCTTGGCTAACCAAGTTAGGCTATTACCACCATGTGAGACCCCACTTCTTCATCGTCCTCTTCTTTTTTGTTGTTGTTGTTCTTCCTCATCTGAATTTTCCTCTTGGTTGGTTGTGGGATTTGGGTTGTTTTATTTATAGAAGGTTACACAAAATTGCACGGGTAAAATTGACTCAAGTTCAGACAAACTGCCAAATTCATAATCTTTTTCTGAAATGCTTGTAGTTGACATTATCGGAATTAAGAAGAGGAGGTCTGACATGAAGAGTAAGAGCCACTCAGAATAGCCAAGGAGACTGCCTATTATAACCCCGCGACTAACATCATGATTTCATGGTGTTACAATGAGAACATAGGCAAGTCATCCTTGGCTAACCAAGTTAGGCTCTTACCACCATGTGAGACCCCTCTTCATTTTCTTCTTCCTCTTCTGAATTTTCCTCTTGGTTGGTTGTGAGACTTGGTTTATTGCATGCTATTTATAGAAGGTCACAGAAAGATGCATGGGTCAAATTGACCGAAATTCGGACAAACTGCCTCGTCCATAATGTAGTTGACATAACTTTTTATACAAGAATATATTCATGAATTGTGGATATGTGCAATGGAGGCAGGCTTTCTGCGAGAGAAGTGTTTTATCATATATTGAGAATACAACTTTAGTTGCTCTTTTGCTTTATTTCGAAAGGCGGTATGGTTTATGTATATCAGTTTGTGCTAATAATCAAGACTGTCCAGCAACCTCCTCCAAGAGGAAAATTGTTTTTATCAATATAGTGACATCTGCTTCTTGAGGATAATTTATATGAGCTTTATATCTACTGAGAAAAGCCACAAATAAGCCAGAAAAAGGGGTTATGTGCAAGAATTAGGGAAAAATGGATGCAAATTATGTGTTCCATTTTTTGTGCAAGATATCAGATTTAGGAAGATCTACAATCTTATCCTAGAGCTGAATTTCTAGAGTTATCTTACAAGCTGACTTTTGATTAAATTAAATTTGCCCCATTAAAACTTTTACTGAAGTTATGTCCATGGTTAATTCTTCAAATATGTGGTATTTTTTTTTGATTGAAAAGGCAGAAGCCCAGTTCCATTTAACGAACTAGAGTTAAATTACAACCGTATCCACCAAAAACAGTATGATCACCTCAATCCAGCAAACACTCGAGGCAAAACTGACACTATGCAATAATGCAAAAAAGCTCATCTAAACTGATATAGAGTCCAAGACTAAAACAGAATAGCAACACAAGTGGATCTTCTTGCCATGGCAAGGCAACTACCCCTAAACTGTATGTATCACAAAAAACATCCAACTTGCGTGCATCAAAGCTTGTCAGAGACTCCGATTTGATTAATTAGAGTCTGCACCCTCTGGGGGAGAGCCTCCATCAGCTCCAAACTCATAGGGCACCAACTGGTCATCTCCAGGAACCCAAATTCTTAAGGGAACGGCTTCCAGCATCTCCTCGGTTGGCATCCAACTACATGCTTCCACTTGAGTTTGTTGTGAAGTCTTCTTTGCCCCTAGCCAATAATGAAGAAGAGAAATGATAAGAAAAATCAAATTGCGGCCAGTTTTAATTGGGACTTTATTAAAACATAGGTCATTTTGATGTTTCCAAATTGTCCAACAGATGGCACTAAATACCATCAAAAATGCATTTTTTTTTCATGGTTAGGTAAAGACACTACAAATTGAATTACATCTTCTATGGTAGACCATTGAAAATCAAATATGTGGTATTAACCAAGCTAGTAGCAGCATGTCCTGGATTTTTTTTTAAAACCTCTGAACATTGTTTCACTTTTGAAAATAAACATTCTTACCAAACTAACAGGATTGAGTTTTTGTTTGCCAAGTTGAAAATATTCCCAAATCCTGAGAAATCTACATATTCTTTGTTGATAAGAGAGCCGCCTTGTAGTGGGAGAATCTCTGGCTCAATTTTTTTTTTTCCCATTTTCATACTATTGTCCCAAGAATAGAAAGTCAATATCACACAGCACTAATTATTTTTGTCTTTTTATTCCCTCTTCAATTTGATTTTGTCCATATTTCCTTTTTTTTTTTTCAAGTCAAAGCTTTTCCCTGATGGTGTAGAAACTTGGTGAGATTGTAGGAGACTTCTTCTATTAAAAAAGGTCTTCAATCAAGAAATGACAAATGTGTCATTTTCTAAGGTTGGTACTTATTTTTCCGAATGAGGGGATAAAAATTTTGGGTTTGTTTCGTACGCACTAGATTATTCTCATTGATTGTTGAAGAAGATAATTAAAATTTTACAAATTATCATTGCGATCTGGAGGATTCGGATCATTTGATAGTTGTTTCTCCTTTTTGTTTGTATCTAATGCTATGATGGCATGGTAGAATATTTGTATAATCTTGATATTCGCATATAATATTTTTTTGTAAATGTAAGGTCCATTTTGTGTTGCTTTTTGCTCCTTTTTGTTTGACCAAGGACAGTCTTAGAAATTCAATACTTTATTTTCTGGTATAGCTATTGACATTATGAACTGTGGCCAAAAATGAAAATAAAAATCTCCAGGTTGAAAAAAATTATAGTTGCATGTGTTTTTAACTCTAGATCATTGTTATTCTTTTTTCTTGTCTAAGAAAATAATCAGCATGAAAGTGAATACCAATACTATTTGCCATTTCTAGCTCAGTAAACAGTTTTGTCTCTTGTGCTTTATCATCATATTATGATTTTGGTTCTTATACTGTGCTGTGGCCACAAGTGACATACTCTTTTGTCTTTATATTGGTATATTTGTTTGCTGCCTTTCTTGAAAAGTGCATCTTAGCTTTCAGGAAAATGAAAAAAGATTTGAAGTCAATTTTGAAAATATGGGGCTGCTTGCATCTTGTTTTGGCGGCACATTATTATTATTCCTTTAATTAGTTGATTGGTCAAGATGTGTAATCAGATGCTACTTTACTAGCTGAGCATATTATCAGCATGGATTGATGAGTTCTCACATTTATAGTTTTCTTTGTTGTTTATTTTTTTAGTCTATCGCATCAACATTAAATAAAATTTCCCAAATTTTATTTATTGATCTCAGCTTATTGTTGACCTTCGGTTGTTTCTTTCTTCATTTCATGAATTGCATTTAAAAGGTATTAGTGCTAACTTTTATTTACCATTAATAGTTAAATGAGGTTAATATTCTTCTTGAGTCTTGACACTTTTCAAACATGCTGATAGAAGATGTTTGATTTTCCCACTTCCATATTTTTTGCCAATAAAAAAGAAATATGAGGCCTGATTCAATCCTTGACTTGTTGTTTCTATTCAGTCATTTCTTTTAATAACTTTGTTGTAAGTTCTTAAGGAGTTTGTAGATTATGCAAATAAAATGATTGAACTTTATGTCAGTGCTGAGATGTTAATGATAAAGTCAGTGTAACAATAAAACGAGTGAGTCGATGGTACTATGCATATTACGATTTGTTACCGTGCTATGGCTCTATATTCGAGTTTTCAAATCCTAATGGTCGATCCGAACCGTTCATCTTGTTCTCCATATTAATATGTGTTTGGAGACCAAATTTTATATTTTTTGAAATTTTTTTAATATTTTTTTAGATTTATTGAAAATCACTGTTTTTGGATGGTCCAGAATTTTCAGATCAAGTGATTTTCTAAATATCTAAATAAATAGTAAAAAAATTTCAAAAAATGTAAAATTTGGTCTCCAAATACATATTAATATGGAGAACAAGATGAACGGTTCGGATTGACCATTAAGATTTAAAAACTCGAATATAGAGCCGTAGCACAGTAACAACCCGTGATATGCATAGTACCATAGCCTCACTCCAATAAAACTGGTGTTGTTATGCTGTTTTAGATCAAATTTAAGCTTATTTTGTGCCTGCCATGGTTAAATGACTTTCAATTGTGTTTATAATAATTAAGTTATTGCTTATTTTTCACCTGTTAATTGGGAGCAGATGCAATCGGAATATCATTATCAGCTAATTATCATCCATCCACAGATGAAATTGGCATTGTCAGCTATTTAATTATAATAATTAAGAAAAGTGTGCATGGATAAGTTAGTACATGGTTAGTTACTGCTTAGCTACCTAGCTACCTTGATAAGCACGAGATTGCATTTTTTTTCTGTAGAAATTTTTGTTTGATATTGAACTTGCCCGAAATATGAAGTAATGCAAATGGTCTAGGCCATAAAGTAAGAGGTTATAAATTGAAGTTCTCAGTGTTGGAGAGTATGGATACTGGTATGCAGTAAGCAGGAGGCAGGACAGTACAGTACAGTAAATTTGAAGAGTTAAACATTGACTCGCATAAAACTACAAGTATAGAATCAGACGGTACAATTGCGCAGGCATAATGGGGTACAATGAAGGGGTGCATATCCTCTGGGGTACATAGGGGTGTAAACGGATAGGATATTATCCGATTTCGTCTGGATTTGAATCCGAAAAATTACCTAAATTATCCAATCCGTATCCGTATCCAAAAAATTATAACGGATAAGGATATGGTAAGACTTTTAACTATATGTATCTGATCGTTTACACTTTTAAATGTGCTATATGTTCTTAAATTGATTTACTAAATTGCATATTATGTCAGTAATTTATTAAATTGCATATAGATATATATATATAGAGATGGGCTATAATGCATTGTAATGCATAGGCACCCTTGTGCATTGGATCATAAATCACTGATTCAAAGTCCAAATGACCGATCCAAGCCGTTCATCTTGTTCTCCATATTAATATGTCCTTGGAGACCAAATTTTATATTTTTTGAAATTTTTTTACTATTTATTTTAGATTTATTGAAAATCTGAAAATCTGGGTGAACAGTAAAAATTTCTGGACCGCAAGATTAGCGATTTTCTGGACCACCTATGCATTGCAATGCACCATAGCCCATCTCTCTCTCTCTCTCTATATATATATATATATATATATATATATTGATGAATAATATAATACTCTGACATAATTAGTGACTAATATAATAATAATATAATAGATATCCGTATCCGTCCGATATCCGACCCGTATTCGAAAAATTATAACGAATACGGATACAATAGGACCACTATCCGATTCATATCTGACCGTTTTACACCCCTAGAGGTACCACACATGGTAAAATAAGCTCCCAGCCGAGCCAAAATAATTCTGGCATCTCATTTTACACGATAAGGTATCGCATTAGATCTTAACTCCAATGAAAACAGGCTGTGATTTACAGGAATGGTGCATTTTAAATAATTCGTGGTTACTGTGATTGAGAGAAAAGGTAAATTTTGAAGAATTGGAGGTTGAAATACGGAATCCAGATATTGGAATTTTTTTTCTTTATTTGAGAAGATCAGAACTCAGGAATGAAGAGAGATGAGAAAGATAAGAAATGTACTTCTGAATTCTGATATAATGTAAATAAGTAAAACTGGATCATATACTATAAGAAATAAAGTATACGGTCGGGAGCATAGTATAGTGTATAGACGCTAATACGAATGAGAATCGAAATTAAAATAAAAGCATTGAAATGCGCGCTTGAACTCTCTTTTAGCAATTTTAGCAAATTTGGACCCACAATATTTGCCAAAATTTTTATTAATAGAAAATTAATTAAATAAATATTGATAATGGAGAACCAAATTTAATTTTTTTCGAGATATAGAAAAAACATGATAGTTTATAACGTCTTCTAGACGGTATAGACTATCAAGGCCAGATAAGCCACAAATTAATTACCCTTTCTTCTAACTGAAAAAAAGGCCGTGATACTCTATCACGGTCAGAGGTGCGCGGAAAAATAAAAAAAGTCTTTGCATTAATATGATCAGCATGCTCGACCCAGGTTAGAAGCTGCCTGCACTTAGACTTCACTTAAATTAAATCATCCAGCACGTAGAAAATTAACTAATGTATATACTCATGATTTATATATTTTTTTTTATTTATTAACTCTGGCTTTATGTCTAGTATAAGTAATAAGTGTATCAAAATGGGAAACTTGTAGCGGATTTCTAGATCTGCTTCAAATTATCCCATCATAATCATATATATATATATACGAGGAGGGTTCAAATGCCTCCATGTTTTTGTGCCTCCATCCCTCTCCATCATTTTCAAAGTTCAAACAGTCGATCCGAACCGCTCAACCTAACCTCCATACTAAAATATATTTGGAGACCAAATTTTATATTTTTAGGAATTTTTTTACTATTTTCTTAGATAGGTACAAAATCAGTAAATCTGAACCATCTAAAAACAATATTTTTTTACCTATCTAAAAAAATAGTAAAAAAATTCCTAAAAATATAAAATTTGGTCTCCAAACATATTTTAGTATGGAGGTTAGATTGAGCGGTTCGGATCGACTGTTTGAACTTTGAAAATAATGAAGAGATATGGAAGCACAAAAACATGGAGGCATTTGAACCCTCCTCTGTATATATATATTCTATCTACATAGGAGACGCAATTGCTGACTTATCATCGATCAAATACCTCATTTCATTCTCATGGTGGCTTCTATCACGGCCTTATTTCTTTTTTTACTTTTTTTTATTCAGTTAGAAGGGAGGATAATTAATTTGTAGCTAATTTGGCTGTGATAGTCTATAACGTTCAGAGGACGTTATAAACTATCGCGTTTTTTCTATATCTTAAAAAAACTCAATTTCGTTCTCAATATTTATTTAATTAATTTCCTATTAATAAAAATTTCGGCAATATTTGCTTCTGTTTTATGTTCTCTGCAGATCTTCTGTGCCACTTGAACTCTGTGCGCTCTTATCTGGCTTGGTGTTTAACTTTTCACACTTTACTAAATTACTACAGTCAAGTTATAACTGGAAAAAAAAAAATATGGTTTTTGGTGAAAAGAAAAATATATTCTTAAACACGTCCATTAAAAATACTTTTTTTTTTAGTAAGAAAAATACTTTTACCTCTGGCTCTAACTCACGATACTCATGGCAGATTTTTGTTTTTTTTAAGAAGAAGAATAGCTGAATAGGAGTCGAGCTTTTATTTTATATTAACCGCAATTGATTACAATAGTGTGGGGTTTTGAGTAGCAACTCTAGGGTTGCACAAAAAGTTCGTAGTTCGTGATTTGATTTGAGTTTGATTCGGAAAAAAATTGTAATTAATTCGTTCTGAAACAAATCAAACCAATTCGGTTCAAATCTTGTTCAAATTCAAACTCAAACTGGGTATAGTTCGTTCGAAATTGGTTCGTGAACTATTTAGATTCGAATCTCAAATAATGCAATTAATGACTTCAACCATCAATCTTTAATAATGCAGGAACCAAATTTTATATCAGAGCTCAAAATTGTTAATATAATAGTAACTTATAATAGAAAAATGCTTCAGCAACATAACAAATTAATAATGAAAATAAGTTCCATTGACTAGGTCCCTACCGTGATTTTAATCAATCAAGCAACGTAAAAGGTAAGAGAATTTTGAGCTAACACATAATTCGAATTTGTGAAAGGTAAAAAGTAAAATCTGATTCCTGCGATGAGAAACAAAGAAAATAAAACATAAAAAATTTAAGCCATTTTTCACCCTGATTGGATAACTGTAATGTATTTATATAACACATTTAACTTTTATGGTATATTTATTTAAAAAAATTAATTAAAATTAAATATAATTGTAAATGTGTTCTCAATTAGTTAGATAAAATGTGTATTAAATTTGAGTCATTTAGAAATTAATTGATCATTCATCTCAAAGCTATTAAAAATTCACTATTCAAGTATAAGTTATTTGATTGAATACTAAACATCTTAAAATTGTTTCAAATTTCATAGATGTGCTTTGAGAAATAAAAAAAAGACTCAACAATTATAGCAAATAATTTAACTATTTTTTTAAAGAATATATTGCAAAATTTGTATGTATTATAAAAGTGGTATGTAAATTATCTTTGAAATAATTGAAAAGGTGAAAAATGGCTTAAAATTTCAAGTTGTCCGAACAATTAGCGATGACCGTCGGATTTTGGAGGGAACATTACCTACGTTGTGAAGCGGAGGAAGAGATGGGCCGGATCATGACGTATTGGGCCGACTGGAAGAGATGGAATTAAATCCGGTATCGTTGATTTAATGGAAATATATATATAGAGGTTGGCTAAGATCAAAGTGGTAGTTCCTCAGGTTTGGTGCTACCAATTCGTTTTTCAATTTTTAAAGTTCAAAATGTCGATCCGAACCGTTCAAGTCAGAGATATTAAAATATGTTTGGAGACCAAATTTTACATTTTTCTGAATTTTTTTACTATTTATTAAGCCACTTTGAAAATCGCTGATCCAACGGTGGCTTCTAATTTTACTATTTTGTTAAGTCACCGTTGGATCAGCAATTTTCAAAGTGGCTTAATAAATAGTAAAAAAATTCAGAAAAATGTAAAATTTGGTCTCCAAGCATATTTTAATATAGAGATTGACTTGAACGGTTCAGATCGATGTTTTGAACTTTGAAAATTGAAAAACGAATTGGTAGCACCAAAGCTTAGGAACTACCACTTTGATCTTAGCCAACCTCTATATATATATATATATATATATATATATATATATATTATGAAAGAGGTTTGTTTGGGTGGAAAATTAAAATTTAGGAAAAGCGTGATGATTTATTCCGTTCATCTATCGTGTCTTGACTCTTATTAGCGATTTAATTTTAAAAAAAAAAGAGAGGAGGATTTCAATGCCTCATTCTCTTCATATCTCATCATACCCCATATTTTATATCTTTGTTTTTAAGTTTCAATTGTCGATCTGAACCGTTCAACATGATATCCATACTAAAATATAGTTGAAGATAAAATTTTATAATTTTTGAATTTTTTTTTACTATTTTTTAAGGAGGAGGGTTCAAATGCACCCAAATTTTTGTGTACCCAAATGCACCCTATCTTTCAAATCTTTTTTCTCCGTTTTCAAAGTCTGAATAGTCAATCCGAACCGTTAGATGCGATCTATATATTAAGATGTGCTTGGAGACAAAATTTTATATTTTTTGGAATTTTTTTACTATTTATTAAGCCGCTTTGAAAATCGTTGATTTTACATTTTCTGGACCATTGGATCAGCGATTTTCAAAGTGGTTTAATAAACAGTAAAAAAATTCCAAAAAATGTAAAATTTGGTCTCCAAGCACATCTTAATATATAGATCGCATCTAATGGTTCAGATTGATTGTTTGGACTTTGAAAACGCAGAAAAATGATTTGAAAGATAGGATGCATTTGGGTGCACAAAAATTTGGGTGCATTTGAACCCTCATCTTTTTTAAGATAGGTTGAAAATCACTATTTTTTAATGGTCCAAAAATAGTGATTTTGTATCTATCTTAAAAAATAGCAAAAAATTTCAAAAAATTATAAAATTCCATCCCTAGGCATATTTTAGCATACATATCATATTGAACGGTTCGGATAACAATTTGGACTTTGAAAATAAAGATATAAAATTTTTGTTTGTCCGAATTTTATAATTTATATGGATAAAATATTTTCAAGTAATTATACCATTTTATTCAAATAAAGATGTTCATTAAATTTTTAACATTAATTGAATAAGAGCTAAAAGAGAAAATACTTCATCTTCCTTCCTTATAGTGCTATCTGCGCCATAGGGTAAGGCTACGGTGCTATGGGCTGCATAGAGGACTACAGTGCTACGGCTCAATATTCGAGTTTTCAAAATTTTAATGGTCGATCCGAACCGTTCATCTTGTTCTCTATATTAATATGTGTTTGGAGACCAAATTTTACATTTTTTTGAAAAAAATTTACTATTTTTTTAGATAAGTAGAAAATCACTTGATCTAAAAAATTCTGCACTATTTAGATATTTGATTTTCTACCTATCTAAAAAAATAGTAAAAATTTTCAAAAAATGTAAAATTTATTCTCCAAATACATATTAATATAGAGAACAAGATGAACGGTTCGGATCGACCGTTAGGATTTTGAAAACTCAAATATTAAGCCGTAGCACTGTAGCCCTCTATGCAATCCATAGCACCGTAGCCTTACTCCTGCGCCATATCCAATAAAAAAATTTGCAAACTTTTTTGTTAGAAATAATTGCAGCCGTTTATTCTTTTGAGGATAAATTGAGATACAAAGGAATAACTGCAGCCGTTTATTCTAAAGGAAATGAGATTTTGATGTATGCTTGGAAGAATTCAATTCGAATAAATCTTTATCCAATTCTCCTTTTGCCAGCTTCTTCGTTTCGTTCGGTATAACTTGATAGATATGAGACCCAAACTGGACTTATCCCCTACGTAAAGGAAAGAAGAGATCGTTTCTGCGTTTCACCTATCCATTGTTTTAGACAGTCATAACACAGACAATAATCAATAAGCAAACAAAAGATACTTCTTCTTTTTTTTTAAGTTTTTGTTGTCAAATTTTTTTTTTTTTAAATAGTGATATTGATCACCGATTTCATTGAAATCAAGAACCATAGCATATTTGACATAGTACCTAAAATTGGTACCAAAATCAAATATGTCAAGTCGTTACAACCGTTCACAACATAAAAAATAAAAAATAAATAAAAAAAACATCCTACCATGTCCATAACACAAGAAGGCAACAATTATAAAAAAATACAAAAAACATCATAACATGCATAAAACTAAGTGCTATAAATCTAATAAGTCTTCATCCTCTTCCTCGACGCCAAACATTGGATATGGGGGGTTGCCATCCCCAGAACCCTGCACTAGGAGGTCCAAAGTTTGGGTCGTATCTGAGCTTCCGTCCTCTTCCAGCAGAAGGAGATCTGGAAGATTCTTAACATCAAAAGGCAATATAAGATTTAATTTAGAGAATGAATCATCTTCTCTAGATTTACACCAAAAGTGAGACAAAGCTATAATCTTATTACCAATAACCTTAATAGAATAAGGAGAACTAACATTAAAACATAATCTATTGCGTTCTAACCAAATAGTTCATAGAACAGCACCTCGTAATAATTCAATTAATAATCTATCTTTTAAAGGAATAGAAGCATCAATCATGCATAAATCCTCCAAAGTGTGACAATCATAACTAAAGTTATTATGATCTGCTATCCAGTTCCATATTAAGCCAATGAAAGAACATTGAACGAAAAGATGCTCTGTACTCTCTATTTGATCACAAAACATACATTTCGTATCTTCTTGCCAACCTTTATTTACTAAGTTAACTTTAGTCAAAATCTTGTCTTTTCGCACAAGCCACAAAAATATTTTAATTTTTAATGAAATATGAGATTTCCATATAGTGTCATATTCAGAATTAGGCATGCCCCCATATTCTAACCATTTATAAAAAGAATGAACAGTGAAGTTATCGTCGGTGGACCATCTCCATATAATCCTATCTTCTAATTGGTCAGATAGAGTAAAGTGAAATAATCTATTTTGTAAAGCTAACCATTCATTCATATATATACCAGTTAATTGTCTTTTAAAACTAAGTTGTAAATAAGAAGTAGCAAAAGCCTCAGCCACAGACACAAATCTATTGGTAACAATTGAAAACAAATTTGGATACTGATGCTGTAGAGCATGTTCATTGTACCATCTATCTAACCAGAAAGTCGTAGACTTACCATTACCTATTTCTTTATTTAAACCTAAGTTAATCATCACATGGTCTTTTAAAATTGATCTCCAAAATGGAGAACACACTGAAGGGCTGGTTTTACATCCATATTTACTTAAAATAATTGATTTCCATGTACCATGAACAGAATTATCTAGAAATCGAATCCACCATTTAGCTAAAAGAGACTGATTCATTAACTTTAAATCCAATACACCCAAACCACCTTGATCTTTATTTTTGCAAACTTCCCTCCAAGCTACCAAATGATATTTTTTCCTTGTGGAATTTCCACCATGCCAAAGCAATTTGCGTCTAATTTTATCTATCTTATTCCTAATTTTAGCGGGTAATCTATACATGGACATCCAATATAAAGGAATTGCAGATAACACGGAGTTTAGAAGGGTGACTCTACCTCCTAAAGAGAGTAAAGATCCCTTCCAGCTTTGAAGTCTTTTGTCAATCTTATCGATTAAAAGTTGTCAATCTATATCAGTTAATGCTTTATTATTAATGGGTACCCCTAGATAGGTAAGCGGTAAAGAAGCTACTTTACATCCTAAAACAGTAGCCAATTCCTCACATTCAAGATCAGACAAATTGAGAGGGAACATTTCACTTTTATCATAATTTATTTTAAGTCCGGAAACATTTTCAAAGGCAAGAAGAAGCCATTTAATATGCAATAGAATATCCTTATCAGCTTTAAGAAAAAGTAAAGTATCGTCTGCAAAATGCAGATTCATAATATTGCCTATATGACGGAAATCACCTAACCCATCAACATATCCGCCCAATTTAGCTCGTTGTAAAATTTTGTTAAGTACATCAGTAACTAGAATAAAAAGAAAAGGAGAGAGTGGGTCACCCTATTGAACCCCCCTCTTACAAGAAAAATATTGACCTAAAGTACCATTTAAATTAACACATGTTCTACTTCCTTCTAAAGTTAGTCGGATCCATGTAATAAATCTTTGTCCAAAGCCCCTAGCATGCATTACTTCTAAAAGAAAATCCCAATTAACATGATCAAAAGCCTTCTCAAAATATAATTTAAACAGAACCCCCTTCTGTTTTTTAATCTTAACTTGATGCAAAACTTCACGTGCACTAACTACATTATCAAGGATGAACCTTCCTTTAATGTATGATGTCTGAGATGAATCAATAATAGAATCCATAACTAAGGCTAATCTATTAGCTAGTAACTTAGTAATGATCTTATAACTACAATTAATTAAACTAATAGGCCTAAAATTTCGTACAGTAATTGCATCATCCTTTTTTGGAATTAAACAAATAGTAGCTAAGTTAAATTTAGATACATCTAACTCGTGATTATAGAAAGCAGTGAATATTCTAAGTAAATCATCTTTAATGATTTCTCAAAAAGATTGATAAAATTGAAAAGACATGCCATCTGGGCCAGGTGCTTTAGAGGGATTACATTCAAAAACTACATGTTTAATCTCTTCTAATGTAAAGGGAGTTTCTAAAGAGATACGTTGTTCCAAAGTTAAATTATCATAAGCTGTCCATAAATCCGCTTGTAAAGAAACTATCCTAGTGGAAGAAGACCCCATAAGGCCTTTATAATAATCTGTAATATGTCGTAAAAGCATAGATTGATCATATCACCATTAATTTCTAAACTACTAATAATATTTTTCTTCTTTCGAGAAGAAGCAATGATATGAAAGAATTTAGTATTAAGATCACATTCAAGAAACCATTTCAACTGAGATCGCTGTTGTCAATATTGCTCTTCTTCCAAATACATTTTATTAAGTTATACTAAAAATCGGACCTTTTTGGGAACCCATTTTCAGTCGAAGTTTTTGAATACAACCTGTCTAGTTATTGGACTATATCGCGTGAGATGAACTTCCCATTAATTTAGAACAAACAGGCTCTAAAGTAACTCGCAACTTTAAGTTTAAGATACTTTTAAGGACATCCGAATTCTACGGGGAAAGGGAGGAATCAGTATCAACCCAGGTACCTGAGGTGCAAGTTATAAATCTGAACCGTTCTTTTCATGTGGCACGAATCTCAAAGCAGACTTCCTACAGTCCTAATTGGCTCTGGATCAGTGTTTTAAAATGCGGCCGCATGGGCCGCATATGCGTATGCGGTCAGCAGCCGTATTCATAATGCCCATGCAGTTTTTCCATGCGGCCGCATATGCGGTCCGAATATGCAGCCATGCGGTCTGAATATGCGGACATGCGGACTGAAATATGTGGCCATGCGGACTGAAATATGCGGCCATGCAGTCTTCCATGCGGTTTTGATAATTTGATTGTATTTTAATTAAAATTTATATTAAAAAAATTATTGTTGGTTATGTTATTACGTAAAAATAAATTCAAATATATGAATATGAATATATATATATATATATATATATATATATATATATATATATATAGAGAGAGAGTTGGGCTATGGTGCATTGCAATGTATGGAGGGGTTTGTGCATTGGACCATAAATCTAAAATTCAAAATTCAAATGGCCGATCCAAACCGTTCATCTTGTTCTCCATATTAATATGTGCTTGGAGACCAAATTTTACATTTTTCTGAATTTTTTTACTATTTATTAAGTATTTTACAAAATTGTTGATCCAATGGTGGCTGCTGATTTTACTGTTTTGTTAAGCCACCGTTGGATCAACAATTTTGTAAAATACTTAATAAATAGTAAAATAATTCAGAAAAATGTAAAATTTGGTCTCCAAGCACATATTAATATGGAGAACAAGATGAACGGTTTGGATCGGCCATTTGAATTTTGAATTTTAGATTTATGGTCCAATGCACAAACCCCTCCATGCATTGCAATGCACCATAGCCCAACTCTATATATATATATATATATATATACGTGAATTTTTATTTTAAAATCCGCATGAAAATCCACATATGCGTCCGCATATCGCATATGCGGTATGCAGTGGTCTTTCGCATGCATGAACAAAACCGCATTTTAAAACACTGCTCTGGATTGAGTTTGGCCTAGCTAGGATTAATCTGGACAGATTTATAAATTGTACCTCAGATACCGGGGGACACGGACTCGAGAGGGAGACGGCAAATGGATTCATATCCTCCCAAGTACTGTAGAGGATCTCCTTCACTTTATGGTTTGAGATTCGAGTTTGCGCAGGAGCAGTATTATGGTTTGAGATTCGTGCCAAGTTAAAAAGGAACGGTCCGGATCCACTAATCGTAAAAGATTCCCTTTTCAGGTAACGGAGAGGATGTGAATTGGACGAGAAATAGCGTTTTCCCTTCCGTTAATTTTCCTTGTGATCTCGCACGAATTGAAAAGCAAAATCGGACGGTTTATAGGTGATAACATGTAATAAAAAAAATAAAATCGCAAAATAATTGATGAAACGGGTCATCTCCGCGAGAAATTGACTACGAGCGTGTTTTGGTTCAGAAATCAGAATCTCAGATGAGGTCGTAGAAGCCAAGAGAGAGCTCTCCGTTTTCAGGTAATTCATTCCAGCGGCTACTTCGAAAAACCCTAATCTGTGTCCCCTTCTCTTTTGTGTCGCATCACTGATTGACTGCTCTCTTCTCTCTCTTCATTTGATGCAGAGGAGGCTATTAGTTACACAATGGCTGAATGTGCCATGGCGACAATACCGTCCCAATCTCATCTGAGAAGGGCTCGAACCCAATGCAATCTGGTTCAATTGAGAAATGCACCTGCGAAAATTGACCAGAGGTGTGTTTTGTTATTCTTGGTAATAGGTTGTATGTGTTTTCTCACTTATAGTGCTACCCGAATACCTGACTTTATGATGACTACTTTTTTACCCTAGTAAAATGCAAGTGCTGCTTCTTTTCATGTCATTTTCTGATTTTGACTGGCATTGTCAGTAAAATATGTGTTTGTTATTTGAATTGTTAATCATCCACAAATTCAGTTCAATTAAGAATTTTAATTTGATAAACAGCTGTTAAATCTACATTAACTAAACCCAGTCAGTGAAAAAATTACTGTTTTGAAATTGCGTCTTAAGTTATCTCAATTGTAGCCTCAATTGACCCTCAGTTGTGCAATTGAACACCAATTAATCAGAATGAAAAAAATAGACAAAGGCTAAACTATAGTTTCATTTGCAGGAATTGCATTAAGAGAAACCAAGTTATTTTCCATTCTACACCTCCAAAATTCCAGCCATTGAGGTCTCGTCTAACGGAGTGCTTTTGTCTCCAGTCACTTATAAGCTCAGAGAGTCCATTTGCACTAAGCTGGGTTTCATCAGCTGATCAAGCGCTCCTAACTGTTAGTATACTACTTGCATACCTGGCTGGAGTTGTACCACACCAGAGAAGCTTCTTGAATAACATGAGTGATGATGACATCTCTACCCCAAGTACCTCTTTCAATAACACTGTAAATGGTAGGTAAGATTGCGCCTATTTGCAAAATAATTTTGGTAAATTTGTCATATTTCAATCATTATATTGGGTCAATGGCTATTTTGAAAAGAACTGGAATTTTTTTCTTGTGCCCTTAGAAAGCAGAAACCCAGAATACTGCAACTCCTGGATGATACTGGGGGAAAACAACCTATTTTTCTTTAGCACTTTTTTAAAATTATTCAATGCAGGATCAAGGTTTGTACTCCTGTGTGAAAGGTCTGAAGCAATACCTAATATCCCATATCTTGGACTTCTTTCCAAATTACCATGAAGAACCCCCTATTTCTCCTTGTTGGGGATGAGCATGATACTTTGCTCCTCTTTTTTTTTTTTTTTTTTTGCAAAGTTTGTATATCATATTTTTTTTAAATTTGAAGGCAGATATGAAGTTTTCACTTTATTTTAGGCCTGACAAGTTTAGGAGCAAGGATTTATGGCGTGAAGCTCGGAATAAGCTTTCAGAGGCATTGGAAGACAAAACTCAAACTGGAGAAATTAAGTATGAGAAACGGTCCAAATATGCCCCTCTTAACTTCCTTGCCCTTGACATGGATCCCAGGCTCAGACTCCTTGCAATCACTTTGCAACAACTAGAAGACAAGGCAAGATATACTTCCATTATTTTATTTACATCTAGCATTATATATATATATATATATTTTTCTTCTAATTATTCTTCTATTCTCTCGATGCTCATGTATATATGGAAGATTTTGAGTTCTTTTATTATACCAAATTACTGTTGTTGCTCCTAGTTGTGACTTTCAGCAGTGAACCAAACCATCTTCACATTTTTGCAATGACAATGAGAAGAAAGAACTCACACACACATATATAAACAGTATTCCTGAAAGAC
Source organism: Carex rostrata (assembly GCF_964058835.1). Classification (NCBI taxonomy): domain Eukaryota; kingdom Viridiplantae; phylum Streptophyta; class Magnoliopsida; order Poales; family Cyperaceae; genus Carex; species Carex rostrata. Next base: position 2,453,230 of record NC_135920.1, on the reverse strand, counting down.
AAACACCAACAAGAGAACAAATGTTATTACAACCAAACAATACAAGTGTACCGTATCTTCACTCCATCGTCCCTTTTTATAAACTCAGGTGAATGGTATCTTGCAAGATGGAGAGAATTTGGCATGGGGGAGATGGCTTGTGGTATCATCTGATTTGATAAAGGGTTTGGTTCTGCCGGTGTTTATTAAATGGATTGAAGGGGAACAAGCCCTAGAGAAAAACCAGCTCAGCAAGGTACATATAGAGTTATACTCTGTTCCCCAGTTTTACATATTCTTGTAGTTTGGACCTTGTATTATAATTTGGTTGTGGTTATCCTTAAGTATTCAATTGGTTTTGCATGAAATAGAGCTACACATGGCATTGCTTATTTAATTTATTTTTTTACTTCTTCTTTTAGTTTATAATTTCACATTTTTTTGTCTTTTCTTCAGAAGCTGTCTGATGTGATAACAAGAAAACTGAAAGAAGATGATAGAATAATAAGGAAATTGAATTCATCAGGGAAGGCTGAGCTCTATTCCCATCTGATATTCCTCCTAAGATTTGGTTTTGTTAGGTAATAATATTTTACCTTGTATTTGTAAAAGAAGTTATCTGGTCAGCCAAGTACAACTGTAAAATGTATAGTCATTGTCAGGAAGGTTAAATATATTGCAAGTAATTTTTAGATGCATATTTAATATGTATGTAGTTGTAATGCTCTCACTTTTGATTCACTTTATACCCATTGGGCCAGAAGAACTAGATGGCACTTAACAAACTGGTGCAAATATAAATTTATATGTTTTGTTGCAAACAGCTGAATAGTGTCATTATTATATTTCTTACTGTTGGCGTTGTTGCAAATTTCAGGGATCCTAACTATTATGATGCTAAATTTTTCATGGAGCATGGCATAAAGTTATTGGAAGATGTGCTAATATTCTTGGCAGATGGAATAGCAAGTGTTTATCTAGAGCTTATCTCTGTAGATGGTGACTGGTACAGTGAGGAGATGGATAGCAGCTCTAGCTTAGTGTTGTGTTCTCTTTCAACCAGAGCTCTCCAAAAGCTGCGCAATGAGGTAATCTTAATTAGTACCTTATCATACAGACTTTCAATATGTAATGTAGTACCAGAGAACTATATCACCCATCTATTTCCTCTCTTCCGGCATATTCCTTGAACGTACCCAAAATAACCCTATGTGGTGTTCTGTTCTGCCTTGACAGGAGATGCAGGGCTATGGTAAAATTTCCATTGTTTCTTAGGCCCCAATGTGATCCTTTTCTTTTTTTCATTCGATCGTCAACTAAAAAATTCCATCTCCTTTTACTTTTTCTGCTTTAGTATTGAAATTATATTTTATGTGTAATTGTTAATTTTATTAGGTGGCACTAAATTGGTGGTTGAACCAATACTTTGAATCAATTGTGTCAATGTTCGAAGATCGATTTGAGCTGTATATCATATGCCAGAAAGAGCAAGAGAATTCAAATGGCAACCTCAGCAAGAATATAAATTGGTGGAGGGTTGGTTTTGCAAAACCAGCCTCACATTCTTCAGGAAAGTACATACAGCTAGTCCCTTTTTCCTTGTCAGTGAAACGCACCAAGGAGCTTAGAGCCTTGAGTGGATGGTATACTCTCTCTCTCTCTCTAGTTTATTTTTTTACTTATGTTTTACAATATCCAAGTGCAGATTACAATTTGTGGGGCTTTTCTCACCCGATGGCAAAATTTTAGCTAGTATCATGAATTCATGCTAGACTCTGAAAGATAATAATGGTTAACATATTGATTTCTGTGCATTGATCAAGTTCTTATGTAACCTCATTAAGAAATAAAACAAATAGAAAAACGAGTAAAAGGCCTCTAACAATAACCAATTCTTTATAGTTCACGAGAGCTTGTTCAGACTATTTACAGTAATCAATTGCTGTGAGGCTTTCAATTAAATTTTGCATGCTTTGCTTTGTTATAATATTTGCCATTTGTTGATTGCAGGAGGTATTATTTCAGCTTGTTTCTAGAATTGTTTGACATATCGATGCCTTTGATAAGAGGTGCCTTTACCAACATTAGCAATGCTATATCATATTTTCTCACATATATAATTGGGAGGTCCTTGGGTCTTATTTTTTCTGGCATAAGACAAGCCCTTGGTTGGAGATGAAGAGAAAAAGGTGCTGGAAAAAGACAGCAGCTGATTGTTTTCCCTACTTGTCCTTTTCTTTTCAGTACAGTTTTTGTAATGCTTTCTTTTTGGATTTTTTTTTCAATTGCGTTAATTTTGGTCTTACAGAGTTACCATCGGTAAGAAGTAAGAACTGCTTCAAATGTGAGAAACATTTTAGTGCTTTTGTTAGTATTGAATTAGATTTGGAATCACTACTCACACTTATGTGGACTTTTCACACACAGACGCGAGTACAGTGAGAGGTAGGACATAATGGCCATAAATAAAAGATATCTACTTTACTGTTCACTATTTGAATTTATGTTCTGAAAAATAGTTTAAAACAAAAAAATGGAGCTCGTTTTCGTTTTTTTATTTATTATTTGGCAATTCGCCAGTAGGCAACTTCTTTTTTCTTTTTCTTTTTTTAAAGGTCAGTGGCAAAGTCCCATTGACGGTTGTATTAATAAATTAAGAAAGTTTTTTTTTTTTATTAAAGGGTCTCGGTACATCCAGCATCATTTAAATGTTATTTTCGAAAATTTGACCCTGCAACCTCTTTGTAAAGAGATAGGACTCGTGTCACTACACTAGATCAAAACAGACTAGTCAGATCTCATTTTACACGGTCATGCATTGCACTAGATCTGAATTCCTTACTCTGAAGGCACCGGTGGCGAAACTACATTGAATTAGGGAGGCAATTGTTTATCTCTGGAATTTGAAAATCGGATATAGGTCTATGTATAATCGGGTTGTTGCCTACTCTAAAATATTTTGCCTACCTCTCCCACAATATGAATTGATTAATTCACATTAATCTATAACCCGCTAGTCATATCAATTTTTCGTAACCTGATAAAAATATTCAAGCATAGTCTCTCTCTCTCTCTCTCTTGGTACATAGCAGAGTGCATTGATGGTTTGAATTCAAGCATTTAGGTGAGGATTCTGCTCTTTCTCCGGTCAGCTTCATTTATCTTTTCCAGCTCTGTTGTACCAGATATTACAATGCTGAATCTACGTAATGTTTTGTATCTAACTTAATTTTTGGTATAATTATCTTAATTAACGAGTATCGTGAGAAAGAGAAATTTTTTTTTTTTTTTCTGTTGCCAAGACTTCGAATTGTTCAAACGGAATAATGTAATGCAGATTCAAATCTCAATAAACTGAACAGAACTGTGCTGGGCTGCTATGATAAAAGAATTCTATTATTATGTCCAAAGAGAACAAACACATGTTTATTTTTCATTAAAATGAAGATAGTTGCCTAAAATTAAAAAGGAAAAAAAAATCTACTAATTTCATGGTTGAATTTGTAATAAAAGAGAAGCAAAAAAAAAAAAGGATGCTCGATTCCTCAACAGCAGCTATTGTTGAAGACGATGATACGCCTCTTGGTTCCCAATGGACTCTGACAAAGAAGAATAAAAATTACGGCGATGGGGAATGCAACAATAAACCCGAGCAAGGGCAAAGGATTCGAGTGAGAGCCTGTCTCTTCCTCGAACGGAAATCCTGTGCAACACATCATCTTCATCCCGCTTTTTCCCATTCGCACTTAATGCTCTGTCTCTTTGTTCTCTCTATGGTGTAGTTTTGCTCAGATGAAACCCAAAACAGAGGAGACAGAAAGAGGCAATGTGCTCAAACCGTAGGTTATTTTTGTAATTTTTTATCAAGTGTGCATGTCACGTTGTCTTGAATCCTTCAAGGTCACTGGTATCTTATAAGTTTGCATGTTTTTGGAACGACAAAAGAGAATTCAAAAGAGGAAAAAAAATTATTTGCTCGTGCAGCGCATATACATGACTTACCGAAATTATTGTAGATTTAATTATCATTAAGCTGTCAATCCAATTACAATAGATTATAATACTATGATGGGAGTTAAGTATATAATTTTTTTTCAATTTTGGGATCCTTAATTTGTTCCAGTATTTAAGGGAAAGAAGTTATCATACTCTTTAATTTTTTAATTAATTCAAATTAGGTTAGGCTTTGAATCAAGAAGCTTGGACTTAATGCAGTGGTGTGAACTCTATTTCTCTACATAGTGGCACATATTTGACTTTAAGGAAAGAAATCTAAAAGATGCTGAAGTGTATCCGGAAAAAAAAAAAAAAAATTAGGTTTTGAATCTATATCTTTCGCACGAAAAATAGTATGTATTATCAAATGTGCTAAATGTTGTTCTAGAAAAATATCATATTTTGTACTGTTCGGACTTTATTATATACTTATGAAAGATAAAATATGAATAGAAAAGTAAATCCAAATTAGTCCTCAATGGTATGTTGCATCGGTCAAACATACAATGAAGATCAACCATACAAAATTTTCCTATGAAAAATGAAAGTCAATTTTACAATATCATGACATTTTATTCTAAATTATATTAAAAATCATACGTAATATTAAAAAAAAAATTAAAAATAGAGACCAGTAGATTCCCATTCTTTTGACCTAGGTCCGCCTATGATTGCATGGACTAACATTGGAAGAAAGATGTATTCTTTCATTATTATATTCCCTACATTATATTCTTAGGGAATATATAATGAAAAAAATAATGTCAATCCGTAATATTGAAGTATCATCACTTGTTTAATTGTCAATCCTTAACTATTTAAATATCATTTTAAGTTATTGAAGTATAAATCCACAAACAGACTTGTCTTTACAAATGTCAACCCTTGTAAATATATTGTCAACCATGTATATTAAATTCTAACTAAATTTATATAAAGTGTTTATCATTTTCAGGACGGTCTAACCGAAATGTTTAGATTGACCAATTTAGATACCCATATTATATACAGGTAATAATAATTTTTTTTCTGACATCAACAATGTAACATTACAAAATTTGTAATTTGTCTTATAAAATGAAGATAATTTTATAGGAAAGAGCTTTTTTATATAGGAATAAAAAATCATTCAGTTTTTCTGGATGAATAACTTATATTATTTATTATTTTATGCATATTTTAACAGTGCTTTCTGGACTAAAATCTTTATGAGGCTTATTTCTGCTTGAAGAATTTCACTCAGCATGGTACTCTTTTAAAGTTGGCCATAAAAATTAGCATCGAACCATTCTAATGAAATTATAACACACAACTTCATTAACAAACTATGCATGAAAATGCCCAAAAAAAAAAAAAAAAAGAACACCACCAAAATGCATCTATCCTAATTTCCGATGATGTAAAAATAGAGATCAACTACTTTCAACTGAATATAGCCATAGCCAATTCAAAAGAAAAAAAAAAAAAAAAAACTAATAAACAAACAAATATAATCTGAAATGTAGTGCCAGTTAGAAGATTAAAAAAATGAGTACTTTAGATTTACATGTCAATTGAGTCAAAATTTCTTTTCTTTCTTTTAATGACTTTTGAGTTGTTATTAGAACAGTATAAACACCCCAATTTCATCATAAAAGGAAAATAAAAAAAATGCATCTTTTTCTTATGGTCAGGTTGTGGCGTGTATAGGGAGTTTTAACTAATCCAAAATTGCATCATAATCTACCGAAAGATTTGACCTTGAGTTAATTCCTGAAACCAAAAAAGGACAGAGAAACAATTATTACACATAACTCCCTGCAGTAGTTAAAAGAAAATGTAGACAGTTTTAAAAATAGATAATTAGAAATTCCAAAGCTATCAACAGACTCTGTTTAAGAAACAATAATCATGCACTAACTAAATAATTTGCTTTTGAAATTGAACAAGGAATTTGCTTCCATTCTGCATACTAGCGTATTTTTAACTCTCTACTTTTTGTACCACTCTATTTGTGAAGAGCAGAAGGATGAAGGAAAGAAGAAGGAGACACAAAGAAATGTTGAATGGGATGATGGCATTCTTTAAGTCTCGAATTTGCTTTTTGTAAAGTAGAATTAAGAGTTCTTTGATATCAGTAAAACAAAAATATATATAAAAAAAATGCAGGACCTACAGAGCAAACATCTCCAATACATGCAAGTAACAACATGAATGATTATCATACTCTGCACGGAATTTCCATTTTGCAAGGATTTTCGTATCATTTTAAGTTCCACAGGAGTAATTAAGCACAAAACTTCCTACAAGTATAAACACAGGATAGATATCAGCTTAAATACTTACCTTTTGCCCTTGTGTCATCATCAGGTTCTGAAACAATTGGTTGACGGGCACTTGAACTTCCCTTTTTACCCTCCAACTTTTGAATTGTACCAGCTGGCATTCTCTGACTATCAGTTGAAGGGATTGAGTAAGTCCTTGTCAGAGTTGGTTCTGGTGGAGTTGGCAATGGCGAGGCCCTGGAGGTTGTCACTGATGGCCGCCTAGGCATCAGCGGGCCAGAGTACCCGACCAGTTGAGATGACCGTACAGGTGCCGTCCTACCAGCCATAGGAGGTCGTGGCAACTCATGTAACTCACTAATTAGTGGGGATGAAGCGGTACGAGGGGGCGGTTGTGTTGGTCGTGCGAACAATTTAGGTGATGTAGATCGAGGGAACTGTGCTGATGTGGTGTTGGTGGTATACCCGGGCCGGATTGGGCCTGAATAGGCCTCTCTCCGGATCTTCTGTGGCGGCATTCTGAGTGGCCCACTCTTGCTAAAGCTCGCAGGCTTGAAGCTATAATGTTTTGGCAGAGGAGACGAATGGTAGAGGCTGGCTGGTTTGGCAGGCCCAGCCACAGGACTGCTATTGGGTTTTGGCTGATTGTTGGTGCTAGGGGTGTTAGTGTCAGTACCAGTACCAGTGCTGGTACTTGTATTGGTGCTGGCGCTCACAGTAGTATTGGCTTTGGCGGAGATGTTTTCGTCTGGTACAGGGAGAGCATACGAGAAGCATTTACGGGTTGATGATGGCCGCATGTTTCGGAAGCGCTCATATGGGTCGGCAGATTGTGTTTGTGTCGGATTGATAGCAAATAATGGGGCTGATTGGCTTATTGGATTTGACTTTGGTTCAATGCTTCTCGTGTCCGAAAATTGGCTAATATTCTCCTATATTCAAGAAGAACAGCCATTTATCAAGAAAATTTAGAGTCAAATGCTGCTAAATTATTGTTTTGCAAAACAAACCCAATGATTAAAGTTACTGCAAATAACAACTGACAGTTAATCAATCACAAATTTGACCCTTCCTCTAATGAGCTATTTTTTTCCCGATGTCCAAACTAATTTAAACAACACCAAGCAAGGTTTAAATGTTGAATGGTTTTTAAGTAAAACAAAACTCAAGTGCAATTTAGTTATTATTTTGAGCAACTGAAGCTTGTCTTAATTAGCGATTACCTTATCCACTAATAACCAAAAACTTGGTACACATGAACGAGGAGATTTTGGGTGTTTTGTGCAAATAAAGTGAAATGATGGATGAAGTGCTAGAGAAAATAAGTACAACATAAAGAGGTTTACCTTTCTATACTCCTTGAGTGGCTCCGGATCTGCTATTTGATTTACTTGATCTATCTGCTTCAAATAAAGGCAAATTAAAAAGATAATAAAAATAACATTTCTACAGAAAATCAAACATACAAATGAAACAAACTAAGATGGTATCCAAACAAGAATATAACCTCCATGGAATTTCCAGAAATGGGAAGGTCATTAGACCTATGCTTGAAACTTGTCTGACCATCACCGCTATGATGATCACTACCAGCATCCATTGAAAAGTCATCATCATCTTCATCATCCTCGCCATCATCATCATTATAGATCTCGCTACCATTCTCGTCGTCGTCGTCCTCGTCGTCAAGCTTGGCAAAATGGTAGTCAATATGTTGTTGCTCTGCAACTGCTTTTACATGAGGTTCTACTGCTTCTAGATGCTTCAAACCTTTTCTGAAAAAGCTCAACTGGCATAAGAAACAACAATGAAACCAATTGTCAACTAAGATCATAATAAGAAGACATAACAACAAATTAGACCAATACTGTCAGCATGGTTATCTTTGAATTGTTCTTTCTAGTTTTTTCTACTTGATTGTTTATTCACCCAAATTGCATGCTGATCTCTTGTCTGACCATTCTAGTACCAGATCTGACAGAACTCTTCTTCTTAAATTGTTTAATGACAGCCACAATTTAATAACAACTTAACACCAATTGATCCTCAATTTTAGCCCATTCTGCCTAACAAAAAAAAGATCTGACATTAAATTAACATCAGCAAAATACACATGCATCATTATACAACAAAGCTGAGTTTGAAGTTTTGCCTCAATCAAAACTCAACTGTGCCATTAAGCTTCATAGTTAATCCAACACTGACTTGAAATCACCCAATTTTACCTCTTCTAGACATAATTTATACAACTAACCTTCAATTACTAAAAAACCTCAATTTAACCAAGTTCTGCTGCAAGCAATGCAGAATTATCCAATTTAGTCTCAATCTACACTCAAATAATTCCCAATTATGCCATGAAAATATTGCATGCTCATGCATTTGTACCATGCTGAAATCCGAACCATACCTGAGCAGCATAGTGGCGGGCAGCCTGAGTGAGGAGGCTTCGAAATTGGCCTTGTTGAAGGGATTTGAGGCGAAAAACAAACAAGGCAGCCTCATCCTGGTAGTCTTGCAGTGCCACCTGCACATCCTCAGATGAATAATTTTCAGCTGAGCCTCGAGAAATGTGCCTCAGCCTCCCCCTCTCCATGTATGATGCCAACACGTAATTGTAGTACTCTCTGCATGCCACAACACGTGTGTCATCTCACAAGGTTATTGTCACTATTATAATTTCCATGTGTACGGAGTATGGGGTAAGTTTCAGAATCATCCTTGCTTTTTTTTTTTTTTTATTTTGGGTAAACTTTTATGAATAGACTAGAAGGTATTATAGTGAAACCAAAGCAAACTTGTAGTGCTTTTGATACCAACCATATCATTGTTCTTGGTTACTTTTGAAATTAGACTCATGCGAGGAAAACCTGGGTGCATTAAAATATAGCTTATTTCATCTATGCCCCAGAAAGCATGAATAGTGGAAAGTCATCCATATGCCCAGTAAAACATGGGAACGTCGCCTACGATATTTGTCACAGAAATAGTCATAATTCTGTACCTTTTATCATCACATTGCCTCTTCATTTCCTGTTAAGACATGGAAAAGGGTTTCTGCAGTAAGATTATATAAGAAAGAATACTTAAACATACTGATATAAAGCTTCTTATGGTAGGTTCATCCATTTTCCAGAAAATTATGCATTTACATGTAATATTTTATATTTTTCCCACATTTTTTCTGTTAAGTTAGTATTTATACAAGGCCCTTTTTTTCCCTTTTGCCTTTGCGGACTGTATTGCTACAAACTATAATTCAGGCACTTATTTAAGTTCAGATTTTATTATCATCAAAGAACACATATAGAAAGAAGCAAACCTCTACAGTCTGAAGCTCCTTTAGAAGAGACTCTGATGGATTTGTGATGGTGTGAATTATATTGCTACGCTAACATCACAAAATAAAAACAAAAAGATAAATACTCACAAGTTATTCTATACAAGCAAGATATTAAATACGATTCACATGAGGCTTGTAATCCTATGTGTAATTACATAAGGACCTCAATTATGGCAAACAAATTATAGTGCGGACAAACTGGTGGGCACCAGATTGGTAAAATAGAGGCCCCCCAAAATTTTCTATTTAAATATCAAGTCATCCTCAATTTGAGTTCACTTAGTCAATTAAAGCATTGCACAGAGTTACAGGTCAAAAAGTAAATAGAAAAAGGTACATTTTGGTCAAATGGTATGGGATCTGACCTATGAACTGAAAAAAAATGACAATAGCAACTCACATAGGTATCGACGATTTCCTGTAGCTCGAACTGTGCTTTTCCAATTTGCATTAAAACCCTGCCTGAAAAATTGTAATAGACCTCAGTCAAACTGATACAGAACCTGAACAAACTGGAACTGACAAAAAAGTCAGACAGTACATAACCACATACCACTTTCCTCGTCATCATTCAATGCAGTTTTTTCGAGTAAACAAGTGCCCATTTCCTCCAGAGCCTCTGAAAATTCTGTCATTTATAAAAGCTCGTTAATTAAAATTTTACATTAGTACGCTATTAGGAACTGAACGTAACGTAGCTCTTTGAACACATTGGCACAGTGATACATGTATAAATTAAAAAAATATATATAAAATTAAGAGAAATACCATAGACGCTATTAACTGTAGCAGCAGCAGCTGAAAGCAAGCTATCATAGCAATTTCTCATTCCTTGCACCTCCTATAGTGTCCAAAATAATTCACATTAACTTCCTTGGTAATTATAGGAGCATTAACTACGAACTTTTATTTTTAGTCTTTTGGCTCATCATGAGGTTACATTTAATTTCAGCTATTTCAATTAATATGTCCAGATTCAAAAAACAAAAAAAAAACTAGCAAGAGGAAAAGGATGCTTAAAATGCTACCATGAACCACATATTAAGTAAAAAAAAAAGGTTTACACAAAAAGGAAATGACTTGCTTTCATATTTGTTTATCTGTTTGTATGTTTTATCATCAACATCACTATCATGTAAGTTTCCTCTTTATGTTGAATGGAAAAGGCTCAGAGCCCCACCACTTTTATTATTTAATCATTTAATGCCTACCCATTTGGATAGAATCCATGACTGAACTAGCTACGCAATTGCCAATATACTTTAATATCCTAAAAATTTACCTCATTGTAATATGTTTTATTTTACCTTCTTACCTTGGTCAACAATTGAATGCATATATTTGCATATTAGCTCAAAGGAAAATACAATTTTTTTAACATAATCTATGTTGCGCATTGAAGGCTTAACGCGAACGATATTTTAAATCCTAAATTTTCTTTGGATTGCACCCCCTTCTCCCTTTGATACACAGCAAGCGCTAAGACAAATTCAGATTGAAACAAAACTCACGAACAAATTTACCCAAGTACATGAAAAGACAATCGCCAAGGACTTGAGCCCCCAAAATTTGCGAAATCGAAACAGATACGTACCTCTGAGGCATGAACAAGCTCGTCGGGCTGGGAAGGAGGCGGTCGAGTTTTATGACTAGCCACTTCCCTTGCTTCATGGCGACCAAAACCTCTAAACTTCCTTAATGGCGATTTCATCTTCCCGATTCAATCGCAAACAGGATTTCAGTGAGAAAACTAAAACTAATTAGCAGCTAGATTAATGCAACTATCAGAGAAGAGAAGATTATAATTTTGCTCAAATGCCGAGAGAAAGTTGGAATCATCAAAGTTTGAACTTTGAACGAGAATATATTATAAGGGAAGTGTTGAATGGGGAATAGAGAGAAAGATAGACTCCATGAAAGGTAAAATTTTGACAGAGAACATGACCAATAGACGACTTGTTGATTCTTTGTGGTCAATTTTTTGTATAATTGTGTAACGAGTTAACTTAATGTTCAAAAATGACTTGCTATATATAATTATACTTAACGTAGATTGAGATATTTTTGTTGCAAGTGCATCACGTCTCGCGCGCCTTCTTTCTCTCTCTAACAATGTGATTTCGAGGTTTGACCAAAGCAAAACAGGTTTGACCGACAGAAAAAAAATATATATATAGAAAAAGGTTGTCTTTATGAGTAGGTCCTCGTAAAATAATTAATAAAAAAAGTAACTTTACAGAAAAGTTCCCACAATAACTTTATATGAATTCGGAAGCTTTTCTTTTCAGTTTTTACCTTTGCACTAAAATAAGCATAGTCACGAGATTCGCGAATTATATCCGACTAATTTGTTTTTTGGGTGATGCTAAACCGAATACTGAATTATTCGATCGATCGAACTTTAACCGAATTTTTACGAATTTTTCTGAATTTTACGAATTATTCACAAAAAATTTCCGAAATTTTCCCATAATATTTTTTTTTAGTTTTATTTTTTTTCTCTCTTACAAAACTGAGATTTTTAGTCCGGATAATTCTAAATCATTCGTGAATTATACCCGAATTATTTCCAAATCACGGACTTTTAACCTCGTCGAACCGAACCCGAATAATTCGAAAACAAGAAGAAAGTATATCTTGTTTTAACGCCACAAAAAGTTTAGGGGTATAAACGCAAAAACTACCAAGTATCGAGTCAATGGTCATTAATAAATCTAAATTCCAAGTACTCAAACTGTCTCATTTCTTACGTTTGATAACCTTAATTAGTTTAAAGTTTATACTAATAATACTAGCAATTTTAGATTTAGCACAACCGTTATCTTATTATTTTAATTATTGGAAAAATGTCATCAACCCACGAAGCACGACTAATAAATTAAATAGTATCTTCAAATAAATTTATAATTAAGCCAGCTATCAGGAATTGAAATCAATGCCCCATTTGTTGACTGAAATGTATGTTCAAATAAGAAAAGTAGTACTTTAGTTTATGATTACATTGTCCTTAATTAAATTTATTGATTTTCTTTTTTACGCCAGTAATTGACCGATTGCAAATTTTGAAAAGGAGACACGGTCATTTAGTCAAATTTGAAATTTCTGTGAAATTTAAATACTTTATAAAGTATTCTAATATACTAAATAGATTTATATTAAGGTTTATCAAATTTGAAACTTCTGTGCTGCCATATGTAAAATTAAAGCATAACATATGGCAGCAATTTGATTTTTTTTTTATTCAATATCACTTCATTTTACATCGTTACTACTTACTACCAAATATTAATATTTTAAAATAATTTAGTATTTACTTGGCTTTAATATTATTTTATTAACCCAAAATGACATCCTTGGATTATCTACATAAAATATAAAAGTCAACTCCTTCACTGCCATACAATTATTTCAGCAGCACAACGTGGTAGCCATTGAAGTATTTGGGAACAAATTCAGAATACAAGGAATAGTCTCATAGTCCAAATAAATAAAATAATATTCATGTACAAGAATAGTGTTGTAAATAACAGTATGCAGTTGTCGGACAGACAAAATACTGCCAAGTGATTAATCGAGAATAATCAATCATAATTAAGAATAATCGACCGATTAGTCGGAAAAATCTATGACGATTTAGTCACCATCAATGACTAACCAGTTGATTAATCGGCCTAAACAGACGCTTTTTACAACACTATCCAAGAAAGCTTGAATGGGCAACCAAATTGCAAGATGAGCAACTATTTGCAACTCTTTGATGCTGCACAACAGCGATTACATGGGCGGATTTAGAATTTTCGTCAGAAGGAAACAAAAAATATTGAATCAGGTTTAAATCAAATATTCAGAGCGAAACAAAAAAAATTTAAGAGTAAAGTTGATCGGAACCGATAAATCTCCACTAAAACTCAAAATTCAAGAGGAACGGCCCCTCCTGGAACCATGTGGGTCCGCCCCTAACAATTCAATGCAGAGGGGTCCATTTTGATATGATTAAAATGGAGGATTAGATCTCATTCTATGCTGGCGGTCAAGTATTGGAGTCCGTGTCCCCCCAGGTACCTGAGGTGCAATTGAAACAAATGGACGGCTCAGATTAATTTTATTTAGGCAAAACTCTATTCAGTGGCAGTTGAGGCTGTAAGGGGTCTGCTTTAAGATTTGTGCCAAGTGAATGAACGATCTAGATTCACCACTTGTACCTGGGGTGATACGGATTCCAGGTATTGCACTGATCTAAATTCGTTGAGAAGTTGAGAGCATTCTTTAAGAAAAAAAACCGGTCAGGTTAGCTAGACTGGTGCACTGACCGTTAACCGACACGCTTAATTGTTGCTTTGTCTAATTTCCCTTCTATAACAGAATGTCAAAATTAAGAAGAGATCAGGTGTTCCGTACTTACCTACGGGTTTTCAATAAAGAAAAGAAAAAGAAAAAAAAAGGTGTTACGTACTTGCGTGTGTCATGTGACTCATGTTACATAAATTGTTGACTTGACTTGCTTCTTTCCCACAGTCATGACATGGAAGTTTCTTATTGGTTCCTATTGAATTCACCACGGAAACTTTTTTTTATGACAAAAATAATAGGAACCGAATCTCTTGCCCCCCGGTGCAGGAAATTTCTGCCCCCAGAGACACTGCGGGGTGTGATCAGTTACTGTTAAAGGGTTTAATTATTGTTACTGTTTTTAAATTTGGGTCCACCCGCAGTGACTCTGGAGGCAGAAATTTCCTGCCCCCAGGGAGGCAGACGATTCGGTCCCAAAATAATAACGTCACAAATATTTCATTTCTGTCATTGAATAAAACGGATTTCTTTCACTTTACGGTTTGAGATTAATTCTTAGTCGCTTTGAAATTCGGACAATATTATTAGGAATTGTGATTCCTGCCAAGTTAAAAAGAACGGTCCAGATTCAATAATTCTAAAATATTCTCTAATGTGGTACCAGAGAGGATTTGAATTCGAATAAAACTAGGTTGTTTTAAAATTCATCAAATTTCTTTATAAACTAAACTCTAAAATTTATTAAATTGACTTCAAACAATGAATCCTACCTTACAAGTGATCATGCGTTTACATGCAAAAATTTCAAATTTTTGAATTAATTTAGTATTAAGTCAAGCAGTCAAAATTAGAATGATTATAAATTAATTTTAATGCATTTATTTTTTGAACGTTTTTTAACTACTTAACTTTATACTAAATAAATTCAAAAGTTTGAAATTTTTGCATCTAGACACATCACTGATAAGATATAATGATTTTAACAGTTTGAATTCATCGTCTGGTGTTAATCTAGTAGATTTTAAAAATAAATTCACAAAGAGACTTGATAGACTTAAAAATATTCTAATTTTGTCTGATTATGGTCAACTCTAACACGTTTGCAGCCACATCAAAGAAAAAATTGACCTAATATAATGTGAAGATATTGTTATCAATTAAATCACATTTAATTCCCTTCTCTTCGAAAAAGAACAAAAAAAATGGGGAAAAAAAAGCCTCGGACCACTGAATCCACATTTCATTTTCAATCAAATTAATACTCAACTACCTCCGTAGACCCTCTTCGCTCCTGGCCTCAGAAAAATATCCTTTCAAATTTTATCCAAAAAATAAATTAGAGCATTTTTAACACGTTGATCATATTTGAGAAGTATACGTTCAAAATTTGGTAAATAATTTTTTTGTGAATATTTAAAATTATGAAATTTGATCTTATATTTATATAAAAATATGAGGAGGGGTCAAGTTACAACAATTTTTTAGTTACAACAAGTTACAACAACTATTTTCTACATTCAAAGTCCAAATTGTCGATCCAAATCGTTAGATGTGATCTCTACAATAAAATGTGCTTGGAGACCGAATTTTATATTTTTTTTTAATTTTTTTACTATTTATTAAGATGGGTACAAAAACTAGTCAAATTCAGGCCATTGAATTTTGCATCCATCTTAATAAATAGTAAAAAAATTTCAAAAAATATAAAATTTGATCTGGAAGCACATTTTATTGTGGAGATCACATCTAACGATTTGGATCGACGATTTGGACTTTCAAAATGTAAAAAATAGTTGTTGTAACTTGTTGTAACTCAAAAATTGTTGCAACTTGATCCCTCCTCTAAAAATATACGTTTATCATTGTTAGATTTTCTTTTTTCTTAATTAACTTGGAACATAATTAAAGACAATGAAAGTTTGACCCATAAATTGACCCCATTATATCATTACTCTGTTAGTGGAATAACAATCAAAATGCTGACTTTTAATTACTTTCCTTTTTAACTTCCATCTATTTCAGACTCTTATCATTATCGATCCCAAGTCTACGTAAGAGACCACGACTTCTTATCATTTTCATCGACCTTGATATTTTGTACCTTGAAATAGGGGTGTTTATTGGGTCGGTTTAGTCGGTTTTGAACCGAACTAGATTAGTTTGGATCAAACGGTTTGGTTTTTCAGTTTAATGGTTCCGTTCAATTTTTTTTTTTTTTAAATTGAATTATAACTTCGGTTCAGTTCAGTTTGGAAATTTTCGAAACCAAAATAACCAAACTGACCGAATTTTTATATATTATGAATTTGATCTGGACTACCCCTATTTATTTCTTAATATCTCTGTTTATTTCTTAATCAATTGCTATAAATACTTCGATTTATTTCTTACTACTCTAGTTTATCTCTTAATATACTTTAGTTTATTATAAATCAATAGCTTTAAATTAGAAATTAATATATTTCGGTTTAAACCGGACAAACCGAAATAAAATTTTGATTCGGTTTAGTTCTATTTTTGAAACCAAATTATAACTTTGGTTTGCCTAGTTTGGTTCGATTTTAACCGAACCGAACCGATGAACACCACTACCTTGAAAGATGCAAAACCAGAGAATTTGAATGAGAGACTAAAATTTAAAATACATAATGTGTGATAATTAAATTAACTTAAATTTTTAAAATTTGAATCAGAGAATTTGAATGGTAGACTGAAATTTAAAATATATAATATGTGATAATTAGATTTAGTTTATTTATTTAAGATTTCAGACCAAAGTTTAATACAAAGCTACAAATATACGTTTAATTTAATCACTACGTAGGGGTGTAAATTAAACAAAGCGAATTCAGAGCGAATAATGTTAATATCTAATTCATATTCGTCTTTAATGAACAATAAATACAAATACAGATAGTAAATTAATGTCAAAATTTATAATCAAATATGTCTTAAATGTACACCGTTACAGATACGGAGTAAATAATCTACAAATATATATTCAAATACGAATACGACACAAAATAATTATCAAATAATTGAGTAATATGAACTTTAAGATACAAATAATTATTAACAAAATTTAAATATGAAAATAAATCAACAACTGAAGAGATCAGAGATAGGAGAGAGGAAAGAGAGTAGCAGACTCATAAAATTGTTCAATCCATTTAGAGGAGGGATCTACTTACACTTTTTTTTATGACACCGAATTATATTTTACATTTTCAAAGTTCAAACAGTCGATTCAAACTGATCAAAATGATGGATATATTAAGATGCTCTTGCTGATAAAATTTTACATTTTTTTAAATTTGTTTACTATTTATTAAGATGAGCATAAAAATTCAATGGTCTGAAAACAACGATTTTGTAAAATACTTAATAAATAGTAAAAAAATTCAATCTGCAAGCACATTTTAATATATCCATCATGTTGAATTGTTTGAATCGACTATTTAGGCTTTAAAAATTTTAAAAAAATTAGAGTGTAACTATGCGTCACCAAAAAAGGGTGTAAGTGGATCGCTCCTCATCTATTTATCCGTACTTAAATCTAAAGTGAATCCGGACATATAATATCAAATTTGTTTTCAAATCTAACTAAGCTACAATCATATATATAGTATTTTACGAGAAAAACACTTATTTAAATCTATACCTACTGAATAATCAAATTAAATATTTTTTTTTATTCATCAAATTAAAGGTTTTAGTTCGTCTTCGAGTGTTTAGGTCTTTATAAAAGCTCAAACAGTTGAGCTCCCGAAAATTGAAAAGAAAAAACCGAAATAGGAATAAGAAAAGCTGTAAAAACGACATAAAATAAAATAAAAAAATCCCAAAGAAAAATTGAGCGGAACACACAAAATTGGCCAAGTATCTTTGAAAAGCCTCGCGCATCTTTCCCTTATAATTCTATAATAGTATGTCAAAACTAAAGAGATCAGGTGTTCCGTACTTACTTATTTACGGGTTTTCAATAAAGAAAAGAAAAAAAAAGTGTTACGTACTTGCGTGTGTCATGTTATATAAATAAATTGTTGACTTACTTCTTTCCAAATTCCAACAGCCATGACGTGGAAGTTTCTTATTGGTTCCTAATGAATTCACCCTGGAACCTTGTTTTTATTATGCCAAAAATGATGAAAGAGTATTCTATCAGTTATATCAGTTACCGTAGAAGAGGAGACCGAATCGTCTGCCCTCCTGGGGACAGGAAATTTCTTTAACAGTGACCGGCTGCCTTTAACAGTGATCGGTCTCAGTTGCAGGGATAGAAGGGGCAGGATTTTCCTGCACTCCGGGGGCAGACGATTTGAGTTCGTAGAAGATTCTCCTCACTTTACAGTTTGAGATTAACTCCTAGTTGTTTTGAGATTCGGGTCAGCGTAGAGGACAATATTATTGGACTTTGAGATTTGTGCCAAGTTAAAAAGAACAGTCCAAATCCACTAATTGTAAAAAATTCTCTATTACGGTACCAGAAAGAACGGTCCAAATTTAATTTCCTTCTCTTCGAAAAAGAAAAAAGAAAATGGAAAAAATAAATTAGAGCATTTCAAAATTCGGTAAATAATTTTTTTTGTGAATATTTAAAATTATGAAATTTGATCTTATATTTATATAAAATATACGTTTATCATTGCTAGATTTTTTTTTCTTAATAATTAACTTGGAACATAATTAAAGACAATGAAAGTTTGACCCATAAATTGACCCCATTATATCACTACTCTGTTAGTGGAATAACAATCAAAATGCTGACTTTTAATTGCTTTCCTTTTTAACTTCCATCTATTTCAGACTCTTATCTAGGGGTGCAAACGGATCGGATACGGATCGGATAGTGGTAAAACCATATCCGTATCCGTTTTTATTTTCCGAATACGGATACGGATCGGATATTAACCGGATACGGATACGGATATCCGCTTTTTATAATAGTGAATAACATAATTTTTTTCATAATTCATATTAAATTATATAATATATATCTACTATTCGGATACGGATAATTAAAATTCAAAACCATATTCGTATCCGTATCCGCACGGATATTCGGATATCGGATATCCGTATTAAATTTTCGGATACGGAGTCGGATACGGTCGGATAATATCCAACCCGTTTACACCCCTACTCTTATCATTATCGATCCCAAGTCTACCTTGATATTTTGTACCTTAAAATAGGGGTGTTTATTGGGTTGGTTTAGTCGGTTTTGAACCGAATTGAATTAGTTTGGATCAAACGGTTCGGTTCGGTTTGTTTTTTAAAACCGAATTAAAAATTCAGTTTGAAAATTTTCGAAGCCGAAATAACCGAATCGACCGAATTTTTACATATTATGAATTCGATCTGGACTGCTCCGATTTATTTCTTAATCAATTGCTATAAATACTTCGGTTTATTTCTTAATATTTAGGTTTATTTCTTATTATCCCAGTTTATTTCTTAATATACTTTGGTTTATTATAAATTAATTGCTTTAAATAAAAAATTAATATATTTCGATTTCAACTGAATTGAACTGATGAACACCCCTACCTTAAAGACTGAAATTTAAAATACATAATGTGTGATAATTAGATTAATTAAAAATTTTAAGATTTGAATTAGAGAATTTGAATGGGAGACTGAAATTTCGAATATATAGTATGTGATAATTAGATTTAATTTATTTATTTAAAATCTCAGAGCAAAGTTTAATGACAAAACTACAAATATACCTTTAATTTAATCACTACGAAAGGGTGTAAACAAAGCGAATTCAGAGCGAATAATGTTAATATCAAATTCATATTCGTTTATAATGAACGAATACAAATACAGACAATAAATTAATACCAAAATTTAAAATTAAATATGTCTTAAACGTATACTGTTATAGATAAAAAGCAAATAATCTACGAATACAACACAAAATAATTATCAGATAATTAAGTAATATGAACTTTAAGATACAAAAAATAATTAACAAAATTAAAATATGAAAATAAATGAATAATTTAAGTATTTAAGTTAGTAATTTATTAAAAAAATGAACTCCCCATAAAGAGTAAAGTAATCGGAATCAAAAGTATATAAGTTTTTATAAGCTTCAACAACTGAAGAGAGCATAGATAGGAGAGAATAGCAGATTAAGAATTGGAATGAGATCAGGTGTTTTTTAAATATATACTCTTCTTCTACTATTTTTCGGCCATTTTTATTAATACCCTAAAAAAATACTTAATTTTAAAAATAACTCTGTACTGATTTTTTTTTTTTTTTTTTTTTTTAAATATCCCAACTGCCAAGCCCACGAATGATGTATATTTAGATAAGGAACTCTGACCTCTTCAACTATTAAAAGGAGCACAAACTAAGTTTGTTTGGTGGTCGGCGATAACAAGGTCAAAATATGTTATCAAAATCAAGGTTGCGAAAATTAAAGTATGCATTTGTTAAAAAGAGAGTCACTGTCAAATAAATAATTAAAGTTTTACATATAATTTGATATTCGAGTTTAATATACTAAATATTCATAATTAAACAATTATAATAATATATGAATTGATAACTTTTATTTGGTTATCTTCGAAAAAAAAATGCTCAACTTGTCATATTGGTTATTTTTAATAAAAAAATATATATATTTTTGAATCTACATCATCCGGTTAGAGAGAAATAAAAAATAACAAATGGTTAAGTTCTTTATTATAGTCTAATCTATGAAGATTTTTCAGGGCAAAAAAATCAATAAACTTCGAAGAATTTATAGAGAATTATATAAAGATTTAAGAGTGAGCTATGGTACCATGCTTCTGTGCACAGTGCCACAAAATTCTAACGGTCGATCTGAACCGTTCAACATGATCTCCATATGAATGTGTTCTTATAAACTAAAATTTATATTTTTTTTAGAATTTTTTTTAACTCTTTTTAGATGGGTAGAAAATCACTTGATCTAAAAATTCTAAAACAAGAGTAAAAAAAATCTAAAATGTGAAATTTAGCTTACAGGTACATATTCATATGATCGACTGTTATGACTTTCAAACTGAAAATTTGAATCCATAGCGCGGGCCAACATGTGCTATGCACTGCATAGTACCATAGCCTCACTCAAAATTTAAATAAAAAACACTACACTTGATTAGAAAACATTATCATTTAAAAAATATCATTTAGTATAAATATTTATAAAATTTAAAACTTAAGTAATTAGAGAAAAAATATTATAATATTTGATCTTCGTGATATGAATTTGTGAATAAATCGTAGTGCAAAAGATTCAATCATATTTAAAAATAATTTAAATCTTTATGAACACCTAAAAGAGTCAAAATATATATGAGATGAAAGTTTTAATTGGATTCTATTAAAGAATCTAAGAACACCAAAATCAGAGTTTGAACGAAGTGGATATAATCCCAAGCATAGTAACAATATTCGTGTTTAATTCACGAATAATTAATGTATTAAACGTTTTTTTGATGTTTCTGAACTGAACTCCGAATAAAACGTAAAAAATTGTATAATATGTTTTACAAAACGCGAGTTAACGAATTATTCGTGAGAAAAAAGTGAAAACTTTTTAGGAATTTTTTTAATTTTTTTTTGTTTTATTTTTCTTTTGCTTTTTTATTGTACTGTATCATTCCCGAATTATATTAAAATCACGAAATTTTGACTCAGCCGAACTGAACCCGAATTATTCATTTGTCACTATGATCCGGACAAACAAGTGAGCAATACTGCACGGTTTGAAAATGAATCAACTGATTAATCAAATCTGGCGTCTGAATAATTGATCTCAACGGTCGACTAATCATCTAAGTCCATAAATTCCCTCACAGATCGTATTTGATACGCATCGAATAATATAGCGCACCGTGTTAGGCCAAATGCTCGTGCATTCTAAAAAAAGCGTGTCAAATTAATTTTTTTTTATTTATAGAAAATATTATAAAAAAAAGGATCTTAATTTTGGAAGCTTAAAAGAACGGGGAAAAAAAATTTAATTCAAAGTTTTGTTTCTTTTAATAAATATGTCTGGAATTCTAAGGAAACAGATCTGCTGAAATTCTCGGTAATTTCAGGGACGCTGAAATTATCAATTCAACCATTTATATGTTTCGAAATTTGTGCATAAAAATCTGTTTGTTTTGAGATTTGTGTATGAAAAAACTTAGATCAGTTAGATGGCTGAATTTTGAATTTCAGGTCCCTGAAATTTCCAAGGATTTCAACAGATTTAATTCCGAATCCTAAGTGCCAATCAAGATAAGGAATTTGAAGAAAATTTATTTTTAAGACTCAAAGTTTGTCTAATCTACAGAGAATTCAAACTAATCAGACCAAAAAAAAAAATTATAAAAAAAATCTCGGCTGGTATCATATTCAAACTTGTATGTAACAGTAAAGTCAAATTTCCGTGAGAAGATAATATAGTATTATTTGAAACATTACATAAACCAATATGTCTTTCTCGCAAAAAAAAAAAAAAAACAAAATATATCTCAGCCAAGTGGTGCTCACCTTTCAAAATGCATGACCAGGCTGCCTACGAGTGCGTATCCTCTGAGATATCTCAACTTTTGCGTGACCGATGTGTCCGATGCCTATTCGGAGGTGGTGTAGGGGGTCAGTGTTATGTGTGCTTTGAGATTCGTGCAGAACGTATTTAAACGGTTGGGATTTTCCATAAAGTCACGCAAATTTTGAGATATCTCAGAGGATTCGAATTCGCTGCCTACAGAGTACAGACGGGAATTCGGATCACCTCAGGTCGGCTACTTCCCAAAAAATTTACACGCACACAACGTTTCAAAAAAGAAATAATTAATAAGCCCGGCCCAGTTAAAGCCCAAATTAACCCAAGAGCCCAAGTGTTCTTCCATGCTTCCTGCGCTGACTTGGAACAATTTGGATATCGCAAAGACTGTTTGGTTGGAAGAACGGGGAGAAAAATAATTGATGGATCCGAATTCATATTCTCTGCCGCTGAAATTCTGAATTGATCGGACCGGTCGTTTTCTCTTGATATTTGTGCCTCTCCATCGAAACTACGCCTCTTTAATTGAGCGGCTGAGGTGGTGTCCGGCTCGCTGCAGTGCTCCACGCCTTATTCTCCATCGAAACTTCCTTTGCTTTCATCTGGTTAGTACTTATTACTATCAAAATCTCGTCTCCTTTCTTCTTTGCGATATTTTTTAAAGAACAACAACTACTGAATCACAGAGCTAATTGACCGAAAAAAGTTTTTCGGGTAAACTGCAACCCTTTAAAGTTTTTTATAAAAGGTCTATGGAAGGGGTTATGTGTGCACCTAGAAGATTCGGAAAGTCAAGAAGATAAGCTACCTCAACTTGAAAATAGGCAAGTGATGTGAAGCAATAGAGCGATGTCTTTTTCGTTGTTGAATGATCTTTTTCTTTTTCATTTATTTTCTCCAGGGAAGACATACTGGGAACATGAGGCTACTCAAAGTTGCAAGTTGCAACCTGAACCAATGGGCCATGGATTTCGATACCAATCTGAAAAACATAAAAGAATCAATTAGACAAGCCAAGGAGGCAGGTGCGAAAATCCGGATTGGCCCAGAGCTTGAGATAACTGGTTATGGGTGTGAAGATCATTTTTTAGAGGAAGACACCGTAAATCATGCGTGAGTCCATTTATGATACCTGATATTGATATTGTACAAGTAAGGTCCAGTTCACGGGGAGTGAACATGGTCAGGTATGACTTGCATAATTGTAGATAAATTGAGATTTAATTGCATAATTGAGGGTTAACTAGGTGAAGTTAGATCAATCGATGCATATTACACAATATGAGCTAAAACTTAAGGTTTTAAGTGAACATGATTATAGTCCATGTTGGCAGAAAATGAGAAAACCCTTCTCTATAAAAGTTGCTGCAGGTTATTGGTTAAACTTTTGTGGCTGAAATCAATGGTTGATTGCCAGCGTGAGGTTAAGTGAAATTAATTGCTTACAGCAAGATATTTCCGATCTAATTGCTTAATGCAATGTTGATTAGGGCTTAACATATCTTCGTGCGGAAATGACACATAATATATACTGATCCATAGATAAATATATAATATTATTTTTGTAAGATCAAGAAGTTCCTTTAAATGTTAAATGCAGCTGGGAATGCCTGGCAGAAATCTTAACCGGTGATTGGACAGACGGCATTCTTTGCAGCATAGGTATGCCGTTGACATTTCAAAATGTACGGTACAATTGCCAAGTGTTCTGCATGAACCGCCAGATACTCATGATACGGCCAAAAATGACCCTTGCACACGATGGCAATTACCGTGAATTGAGGTGGTTCTCTGCTTGGAAGAAAAAGGAGGACCTCCTTGACTTTGACCTGCCAGTGGATGTTGCTGAGGCCATTTCTCAGAGCAGTGTTCCTTTTGGCTATGGATATCTCAAGTTTCTCGATGTGTAAGACTAGTAGTGTAGAGAAAATGTCTATTTGAGAACTTAAAGGGCCTTTTTGTATTCTTTGTTTTTCTTTTCTGCAAGTAGCAGCGTTTGTTGCACTTTGACATTTTCCAGATGTCACTTTCAATTAAATATTCAGATTTATGCCCTTTCTGTGATAGGTCAATTTCTTTAATATTTAGAATTGAAATGAAATAAGCCAAGCAAATATTATTTGTTGTATTTTGTTTACATGAACTAATACTGAAGTAATTGCAAACAAAGCCAAAGAAATGTTGATTGCCACCGCAAATTTATGTGAGAATCCTTATTTTATTTGCAAAAATGGTAAATTTAGGCCTATTGGTTTCGAATATGAGCTATTAGGTGCGTATTTACCTACATGGTATTAATGTCATACTGTTTATTACTTGTATCATCTTGAAAACGAGACTAAAATCCTGATCCTGAGCATATCTACCTACATGGGTAATATTGTCGTATTGTTTCTTAATTGCAACTCTTTTGTTTTAGGTTGGTTGCTGCTGAGACTTGTGAGGAGCTATTCACTGCATCACCCCCCAGGGCAGAGCTTTCATTTAATGGGGTTGAGGTCTTTGTTAATGCAAGTGGGAGCCACCACCAGCTGAGAAAGCTTAATGTCAGAATTGATGCTATAAAAGCTGCTACTGTTACTTGTGGTGGTGTTTACATGTATGCTAATCAACAGGGATGCGATGGTGGCCGCCTCTATTATGGTGTGTAATTATGTCTGTTTATTTTGGTTTGTTGACATTTTGCCATTTTTTTTTGTTCTTAATCCAGGATATTGGTAGAATGAGGTTGAATTAGATTTAAGGGTTAACTCTGCAATATGGTGTGAATTAAGGAGAATTATTTTCTGTGGAGTCTGAATTGACATTTCATAGTCCACTATTTAGTGTTGATTTTAATTTATTTTGGTCTAGAACTGCAATTGTGTGGAATTTGGGACCTGCACTGTTGTCAACAGCACAAATTTGTACAATTCTAACTGGTCGGTATGGTCCTTTTTAGATGGGTGCTGTTGCGTGTCCGTGAATGGAGATGTGGTTGCTCAGGGTTCGCAGTTTTCCTTGAAGGATGTAGAAGTCTTGACTGCTCTGGTTGATCTTGATGCTGTAAGAATCATGCCTTTTTAACTTTATGTGCGCGTGTTTTGGGCTGCTTTGGGGGGGGGGAGGTCAAAAAACTTTATTTGATAATCTGATGAGTTATTTACAGATGCAATACCTACTTCGACTTCCTAAAACATTCTTTTTTTACTTTTAGTTGAGATTTCATGGTGTAAGTGTTAATTGTTAAACATGAAGTTCCACAAAAAAAAATACATGCTGCACTTTTGTTGTAGTGTCAGTACCCTTTTTCTTATCATTTTTTTTTATGTCGTAATTATAGGTATCCAGTTATCGAGGATCAAGTAGCAGTTTCAGAGAGCAAGCTAGTCGGAACACTAATACTGTCCCTTACATAAAGGTTCCTGAGAAACTGTGCCAGAAGTTCAGACTTGGTACTTGTCCGACAGCTCCAGTTGAGGTTAGCTTTTGCTCTCTCTTTGAATTTCTAAATATCTAAGCAGCAATTACTGTAGCTGATGCCAATGTTGTACCAGGTTAGGTTCAAACAAGTATAAAGAAATCATTTGATCTGTGCTGTACCAGGCTGGTACTTTGCTAATCATGTCGATACCTACTACTGGCATGTTGTATATACATCTAGGAAAATCAGATTTGTTTCTATCCTTATTTTTTGAAATCTATCCCTCGACTCTAGCTTGCAAATTGCAGTGTTGGTAACAACCAAAGATGTCATACTAAACTTTTTAGCAATGTATGCTTTCATTTGCTTAGGTCAAGTATCACTTGCCCCAAGAAGAGATAGCATTTGGGCCAAGCTGTTGGCTGTGGGATTACTTGCGAAGAAGTGGTGCATCTGGCTTTCTGCTTCCACTATCTGGAGGTGCTGACAGTTCATCTGTTGCTGCAATAGTCGGATGCATGTGCCAGCTCGTTTTAAGAGGTAAGTGATGCAAAATTATGAATAAATCAAACTATTTCCGGATGCATGCTGGTTGAAGTTTGAAGTACCTGTGTAGAAACTAGCTGGATAATGTGGAGGAATGTATCAATAACTAAATGGCTTCAAAATTATTCGTGCAACTTCATTGTGTAAACAAGTTCCCGTGTATGTATATAAAATAAAAAGGAAGTTATTGATTATGCATTTCACTAATGCTAACTATTTGAAATTACATTATTCTTTCTTCAAGGAAGTTTTGCCTTATTCTGGATAACGTGTTCACTACATTTTCTTTACTTCTTTACCTCATTGTTTACCTTATATTTTGCGTTGTAGACTAGTAAAATTTGTGTGGCTTACAAACCAAAATTGTGTGGCTTATATTTACCTTATATTTCTTCAGCATGCAATAAGTTCAAATTTATTCATTTAAATTGTGTGGCTTGCAAACCAAAATTTACAGATATAGAGAAAGGAGATGAGCAAGTTAAGGCTGATGCCTTAAGGATAGGCCAATACAAGAATGGGGAATTCCCAAATAACAGCCAAGAATTCGCTAGCCGCATATTTTATACCGTTTTCATGGGGTCTGAAAATAGGTATGGATCTAACTTTTTTGTTTTTTGGTTCATTAGTTGCTGAGGCAAATGATGGTTCAGAGGCACTTAAAAGTCCTTGCAATGTGAATTATTCTATACAGGCTTCAATGTTTGCAATTGCAAAATAGAATATAAACTACTGAATATACTAACTTTGACAATAACAAATATGTACCAGAAAGTACAGAACAGTGAAGTTTTGCAGAAAAACCCATGGTTCGTACTGTCATTTTTTTACCAGAAAATATATATATCAGTTCCTGTTTATTGAAAAGTAGGAAAACAGTATCAAAGTATTTAATTACAAAGTAGCCCCTATTTACAGACAGCTTCATATCAGAAAAAGAACAGAATTGAATGTATTAGAGAAGCCTCTAGTTTGTGCTAAAGAATTTAGTTTTTTATGAAACAACCTTTATTTTACTTGGACAGCTCCGAAAACCATACTTGTATCAAAAAGATGACAAACTGTTTCAACCCCAAAAGAAGCAACGCATTTAATTCTCATAAAGCGCATAGAAAGCCAAATATAATCTTATTTTGTTTCTCAAAGTTTCCTGTGAAATTGTATCTCCCTCAAGAAGAATTTAATAGTTGAATTTAATAAATTTCTGTCAACACAATATCGTTAAGAATCTTAGCTTTCATACCAAACTAGTGTTATAGCTCATGAACTCTGAAAATAACAAGCAAATTTATTTATTTCTCAAAAATAACTTGCACAAAAAAGTCATTTTCAAAATCTTCTGTAACAAATAAATTTCTCTTCTAACACACTCCATCAATCATTAATCACATTTTAACTAAAGTCGACATGAATAACCATATGAGTTTGCATACACAATAGAATACACGTTGTTACAATTGAATTTCGTAAATGTCTCAAGATAAATCCTTTATTGTCCTCCATTGAATGGATCAGAGATATGTACCAGCACCTAAATGATTATCCAAAATTGAACTCTTTCCTCTGTGGTCAGAGAACAAAGCTTTTAGCTTCTAAACTTGGGTCTGGAGCTTTTTGTCGCTTGTAAGTATTGGCACTTGCAAAGGCAAGCATTACTGAGCTGGGC
This sequence comes from Carex rostrata, assembly GCF_964058835.1. Classification (NCBI taxonomy): domain Eukaryota; kingdom Viridiplantae; phylum Streptophyta; class Magnoliopsida; order Poales; family Cyperaceae; genus Carex; species Carex rostrata. The sequence continues at coordinate 2,425,201 of NC_135920.1, read as the reverse complement.
ATATCCAGCTTAACCTCTCCGTCGAGAGGTAGACCCGAATAAGGAGATGCAGCAAGGGGTTGAAGCATTTGAATCTGTTGGTGTTGTAAAAGAAGGGGTTTGGTGTGAAGGGGTGGGAAGATAGGAGCTGAAGCCATGACTAAAATGAAGTTGCGAGGAAATTACATGGACTTGATACGGTGAATTGGCCTTTCTGAAAACCAAAACAAAGAAGGATATGGTCATTTTGACATCGTAAAATACCCTTTTGTTATTTTTTATGATTGGTTGATGACCAGCCACGATTGACATGGGACGAAGCAGTGAAAAGGGACATGAAGGAATGAAATGTATCCAAGGAGTTGGCTTCGGACTAGAGCGCATGGAAGTTAGTGATCCACGTACCAGAACCATGACCTAGAAAATATTGTTTAGGGATTGTTTAGGGTATTATTATAGGCCTCAGGTCATAGGTTTAGTGATTCGGGGTCAAGGACGTAGAGTTTAGGACTTTGACACCTACGATCTATAGTTTAGGCATAATATAATTAGTATTTGTATTAGTATTATTACTATTATTATTATTGATACCACTGTTACTATTAGTACTACTACTACTACTATTATTATTTTTATTACTATTTACTATTTACCTTGACTTTATGATTATGATTGGGTTTCATTTCTAGTCTACCCCAACTTGTTTGGGGCTTAAGGCTTAGTTGTTGTTGATGATGACCGGCTACATTAACCGGCTGTATTCTGATAGAACCTTAATTTAGAGCCTTTCAATTATAAAAACTGACTTAAAAAAGTTACATTGAGTATGACTATAGGGAGTAAAGCACTTAATTGTTATCTAGTAAGTTGTTAAAAATCTTTGCATTTTCTAATAATATATATTGTTGTCATTATATGTTCAGTTCTGAGGCCACTAGATCACGTGCAAAAGAGCTTGCCAATGAAGTAGGCTCACACCACGTGGATGTCGCCATAGATACCATAGTTTTGGCTTTTCTCAGTGTACTTAAGACTCTCTCTGGAAAAATTCCTCGCTACAAGGTATTTGTGCCTTCAAAAGTTTTCAAAGTACAAAAGATTATTCTCAGTGACATAATTATATATGTGATTTGTGAAATGTGTAGGTAGATGGGGGATCAAACACAGAGAACCTTGGTTTGCAAAACATTCAAGCCCGTGTTCGCATGGTACTTGCCTACATGTTGTCGCTTTTCCTTCCTTGGATGTATAATAAATCTGGGTTTTATCTTGTGTTAGGCTGTTCCAATGTTGATGAAGCATTGCGTGGCTATTTGACTAAGGTATTGCCTTTTTTTTTTTTTTTTAAGAGAAGTCTAATTTTGGTCCCTGAACTTTTGGCTAGGAGGAAAAGATCAGGAGTTGAATTTGATCTATTTGATAATTGATACACATGGTTGACTGGTTATAAAAAAATTGTGCTTTTCCATTTTTGCCGGTTGTGGGAAGTATGATTGCAGTGCGGCCGACTTAAATCCCATTGGCAGTGTGAGTAAACAAGATTTGAGATCGTTTCTTCGGTGGGCTGCTGTTCATCTCCACTTTCCTTCTCTTGCCGGAGTTGAAGCCGCACCTCCAACTGCAGAGCTAGAACCCATACGCTCTGATTACAATCAGGTCCGTTTGATAATCCTTTTAAATTTACTTCTGTTTTTTTTTTTTTAACAAACTTAAATAAATGCTGATTCTTGCGCTTTTAGTTAGATGAGGTGGATATGGGCATGACATATGAGGAATTGTCAGTATATGGTAGGCTAAGGAAGATCTTCCAATGTGGGCCTGTAGCTATGTACCAGGTAAGTTATTATTTTTTTTTTTTCATATTTATGATGATTTTGTGTCGAATATTCAATTTGTATTGGGAACATTTTTTTTTTCTATTGTAGTATCTATGTGCTAAATGGAAGGGGAAGTTCTCTCCATCAGAGGTGGCTGAAAAAGTAAAACATTTTTTTAGATACTACGCAATAAATCGTCACAAGATGACTGTTCTTACACCATCTTACCATGCTGAGGTGAGCTTCTTTACCACTCAAACAGTTGATCAAATGTTAGAAAATAGATGATCAAAATGAAATCAAATTTAAATCTTCCTATTAAGTTTCAACTTCAATGACTTAAGTAGAATACTAGCTCATGACATATCAAATCCAACACACATCTAAATGTTTAAGTTTAAATCTTAGTACCCGCTTCATCATACCAGTAATGTCTCATAGTAGCAGGGAAAATGATTTAAAATGAAACTTTGGTAAATCTTGCAGAGCTATTCGCCAGAGGACAATAGATTCGATCTGCGGCAATTCTTGTACAACTCTAGATGGCCTTATCAGTTCTGCAAAATTGATGAGCTGGCAAAGGAGGCAGAAACAGATGACGTTCAAAATATCCCTGATGAAGATCTGGTGAGAGGTCCTGATGGGAATTCAGCGCAAGGAAGTGGGATGGGAGTTGTGGTTGTCGGGTCCAGCAATCCGAGTGCCGGTCTCTAAAACTAAAATTGATGTCAACTTTTTTTTAAAAAAAAGAAAAGAAATCGAAGCTCCTTTTTTTTCCATAAATGTCAGAAGTTGATGGGTTTCTAACTTACGACCTCCTACACAGAGTGTATTGTCATAGTCAATTGAAATACTATATTTTTATAATGTTTCTTTTTTCTTTTTCTTTTTCTTTTTAAATATAGAGCTTGTAAAATTTAGTTATCAATCAATCCCTGTGAGGGTAATAAATATTCTCCCTTAATTAAAGAGTTATGGACGGGAAGTCTTGATACTTTCTTTGAAGGTCTCTGTAAAATAATATTTATGAGAAATGTTACAGTGTTTTTAGTAAATGTTTTATATTTATATATCCCTTAGTCTTAAATATCAGATTAATGATCTCATGCGAAAACTGTAAAAGAAATCAATGATCTCATGCGAAGGTTTTTCTGAGAAAAATTGAACCAGCATAGATATATGTTCATGATAGCCTGGAAAAATATATGTCTTGGGAAGGAAGAGTGGTGGGGTCTGGAGATTAGAAATTTTGCAATGTTTTAACAAGGCACTTGTTCTAAAAGTTGTGTGGCAGTTAGCCATGAACAATGACAAACTATGGGTAGCTATTGTAAAGGCCAAGTACTATCTTAGGGTGGGGTTTTGGGAAAGCGGTACGAGGAGCCAGTTCGCTTTGGATAGCGGTACAGGATCTTAAATTGTTTTTTAAACAAGATGTCAGTTGGTACATGAGTAAAGGGGGGAGGGTTCAGGCCATGAATTAGCCATGACATCAGGAAAATTCACAACAAATAGGGAGAGTACCACCAGGGTAGAAGAATTGTTTGACTGTGCAACAAATTCATGGAAAGAGGACTAGATATGTGATCTCATGGGTCTCCAACAGGCACAACACATAGTGACGGCAGCCCCAAAACCAACAGGTAATAACCTGCTCAAGGACCGCTTGCAATTCAGCAAGAGGGGGATATACACAGCAAGAGGGGGATATCCACAGAAGGATCACTGCAATTTCACCAGCACTACCCACTGATTTCACCAACACTCTCTGGTGTCCTGCAACGAGGAAATATTTGCTGCTAAGAAGGGAGTACCAGCCAAAATAATCATGCAAGCGAAAGGGATGACACTGCAACCAGCTGGGATACCAATACCAACACGTCAAAGGCAAAGGCATCAAATGCAGATAAAAAATAACAGGAAAATCAGTTATTTTAATTGATGGATCTTGGGAGTTATCAGTAAAAGTGGGTTTGGGTATGATAGTGTTTGATGGGGAGGGAAATATGGTCACTGCAAAAGGGGTGGCTATACATACACAAATCACGGCACTAAACACTGGCCTTAATTGCGGTTATCGAATATGTGGCAACAATAGGGTCAAGGATGTTCGATCTATACTCCGACTGTAAACCACTAATCACGGCACTAAACACCAACCTGGAAGAGCTGCCACACTGGTCAGCAGCTGAGACCATTTTCAACTGTTAATGAGACTGGTAGGATCATACAGTTTCATGCATATTGGAAGAGCAGCCCTGTTACCACCACACAACTTGGCAAACTGGGCACGACGGACGCGAGGCAATTTCATCGGGAAACCGAGTGAAACATTTTCTAGAGGGCTACAACTGCAGCAGAGGATCGATCCAAGTTTCTTCACAACAAGATAGCATGGGTGATCTCTGGCCTTACACAGGAGTAGTGGAGCTTACACAAGGAGCTGCATAGTCCCATCAATAACATGATACATTCATCATTTGAATTTCTTTTTTACAAGTTCATTAAAGTAGTTACCAGTATTCTGTCAAATTAGTTTTATCATCTGCAATTGTAGTTTTAAGCATAGGAGTAGTTTACCCAATTCATGGATCATGTTATTTTACATTATTTTTCAATTCGTAGATGTAATGTTCTACCAGCAGGAACAGGATTTATTATGTATGCTGGCTCTTCTTTTAAATGAAAATACCCATGGGTTTCACATCCAAAAAAAAGTAATAGTTAGTCGGGTACATTGCGAATGATGATCAACTGCTTGCTATGGCATACAGTTGGAAATTAGAAAAATTTATAAATGAATGCTTTGCATGCATACTCGTTAATTATCAGTGCTTTATAGGTAGGTGCTGGTTTTAACCTCAACCAATTACTCAGGAAAAAAATAAAACTTGTAGCTAGTGTCATTTGCCATCCTGATTCACTCTCTTCTCTTCCTCTCATCTGACTCCCAACTATTTATTTCATTCTTTAACTCATCAAAATTTAAGTTAGGCCTGAAAATTAATGGCTAATGTGAGCACATGTCAGAGATAATTTACACTTCAAATATGATTGTTATATGTACTTTGTGACAACATCAAAATGCTCAAAAGAAATTAAGTTACTTTGTAAGATTTCCCCTTAATTTAATTCGAGCTGATCTGAAGGAATGCTGATCTTCTGACAATATTATTCTCAAGCTTCATAAAATTGCTGAATTGATAAACCTATTTCTCAGCCAACCTTTCAAAATGCATTGCCCTGTTTTGGAAGACTTGGTTATTTCGCCAAAGGAGATAATTGCCCCATTTAGCTTGGAGCAGATTTCCAATAAAGACCTATTATAAATAAAACTTTTTTTGGTGTCAATTTCCAATAAAGACCTATAAAAGTGTCTTTTAACAATGTTATATATGATTGAGATTATAAAGACTTTAAATATTTTTAAAATAATAAAAAGTTTGATGAGCCAAGAAAAAATCATATAAAAAACATAGCTAAAAATTAGGATGAGACAAGCCTAATATTGAATGTAGTTACAATTTCTTTAATAATATTCACTGAAGAAAATAATTTAGAGAACTAATTAATTGTACAAATTTGGTATGTGCATGAGTTATAATTTCACACATTGAAAAATATTTATTAGTGAAGGATAATCTTTTTTAACTTTACGATTAATTTTACAATAATTAATGACACATCCAACAATTGAAAATATTTAATGTCTTGAAATATATTGGAAGATTTGAAAGTCAACTAAATATCAATTCTTAAAAAAACTGTTTATAGCATAGACTGCTAGTTCTTGTTTTATGTAATTAGAAGTTTATGCACATTTCATAATACAAAACTGTTGTGTTGATGTATTTTTCTGATAGGAATACGTTTATTTTATTGAGAAGTTATTGAAAGACATTGTACGGTACATAATGTCTAGCTTGATTAACAAAGGGTGGAAATGAATGAACTCTTCTGCTTTTTGTTGATACTTTGTTGTCTTTAAAAAAAAAATGCATAATCAATCAATTTAAAAAAAAAAATTAAATGACATTTAAGAAATGGAATCAATCAGAAAATCAAGTATTTGACAATCAAATAAGAGAGTTTAGGAAAGCTTTCAAAAATAATGAGAAAAGAGGAGGAAGCATAGATTTTGTGAAATAAAGAGTGTTAAAGAGACGTTGACGAGTATGTGCGGCGAGTACGTGCCTATATAAATTCAAATTTAAATACATAAAAAGCAACAAAACGATGCATAACAAAAAAGATAGATTATTTGATTGGAGGGCTGATATTCAATTTAAAAAAAAATTTTAATCATAATTATTGGTGAATCATAATATCTACATAATAAGAAAAATAAGAGAGATCCGCTGTTCAAGATTAAAAATAAAATGCATCACTATAAAAGATAATAATGAGAACATGCCAGTACTTTGATTTTGACCTCACTGAGCTAACAATTCTTAAAATTCCCCGTAATTACTATTGGCTTTTGCTATATGATTTTTGACTCTTTGTTTGGAACTTCAAATGTGACATTCTTTAATAAAATAATTTTCAATTCCCAATGCAACATCTTCAGGAAAAAAAAATCTAACTGGCATTAAAACATATTTACAAAAGAAAAAGCAGTTACAAATATGAAAAGGTGATAAAATAAATTTACTCTAGTGAGGCTATGGTATCATACATATTGCATAGTGTGGATTGGTCTGGATTACCAATTATTATTTTTATTATTGAAATTATAAAAATTAATCTGAACTATTCAGTACGATCTCGATATGAGTACGTATCTGTAAACTAAAATTTACATTTTTCAGAATATTTTTACTATTTCTTAGATGGATAGAAAATCATTGTTTTTGAATGGTCCAAAAAATTTATATCAAGTGCAGAGGTGCTATCGGGTCGGGTCGGGTCCGGGTACTATTATATTTGGATCCGGACCCTAAAAGTGTTCGGGTCCAAATTTCGATCCATATACTTATTTGTTTCAAATCGGGTCGGGTCCGGATCCGGATACCTATCTACCCGTAGATATTTCGGGTCCAGTCTTTCGGTTCCGGGTAGATAGATACCCGTAACTTGTTTGTGGATTATCTGGTCTGGTTCGGATACAGGGCGGTTCCGGATCCAGAGCGGGTATAGGTCACAACTCCAAAGTATTCGAGAAATTATTTACATTTAAATATAATTATAATTTCTTAAACATCTCATATAATAAATCATTACAATATAAATTAAAAACTACTGCAAAATAAAAATTATACTATTAATCATGTTTATAAATAATAAAATATATCATTCTACATAGCAAAATAAAAATAATAACTCTAAATTATTAGTTGGTTGTTGGTTGTTTGGAGTACTCATGGTGTAACAAAAAATATTGAATTCAGTTTTTTGTTAATAGCTTTTGAATTCAGGAGGATGGAGGAGATATAATTTTTAGAAAGTAAAATATTAGAGATGATGATTTCCTTTTTTATAATTCAAAAAAATCTATGAATTGAATATAATAGAAGAAAAAAAGGTATAAAATAAGCTGGTTATGGAATAATAAATTTGACAATCATGTGTCATGTGTCACATGTGTATAATATAGAACAAAAATTAAAGGGCGTAATTAAAGGGCTAGTTAAGGATGTAATTAAAGGGTAGTGTAAAACAGTAGCATAAATTTGGTTAAGTTTTATCAAATTATAGCTCAGCTGAAATATATTATCTAACACAAAAACTTGATGCAGAGTTATTAATATATATTTTATCGGGTATTTATACGGGTATCGGGTCGGGTCCGGTTATGGGTCGGATAATTAAATGATACCCATATCCTACCCATTACAGTATTGGTTCCGGTTCGGATCCGGGTCGGATATTAAATTATTAATTTTGTACCCATACTCATAATTTAATCGGTTATATTTTTTAAACCATACCCTATCCAAATTAATCGGATCTGGGTCGGTTCCGGGTCGGTTCCGGGTCGGATCCGGTTCGGTTCCGGATCGGATCCGGGTAATAGGGTAAAAGTAGCACCTCTAATCAAGTGATTTCTACTCATCTAAAAAAAATGTAAACTTACGTTTACAAGTACATATAAATTCATATAAAAATTATATTAAACGATTCAGATCATCTGTTATAACTTTCATATAAAAATTTAAGTCTATATAACAAGAACCAATATATCATACGATGTGCAATTTACATAGTACGTTAGTACCCTAGCAGAAATCTTTACTTGTTAATATTCTTTCCCGAAAATACACACGTCAGATTCGGTCGGATAGCCATTTTCCTAGTACAAACAACTCAAAGCAGGAATAATGAATGAGCCCAAATAAGCCCAAGAGCCCAAGTTCTCTTCGACGATTCCTTCACTGAGGACAATTTGGAGAATTCGTTTCCGCTGAGATATCTCATATTTTGCACGACATTCTTGGAAATCTCAACCGTTGAAATACGATCTGTAAAAATCTCAAAGCTCTAATAATACTAGCCCCCACGCTAACGCCGAATAGGCACCGGACACGTCGGTCACGCAAAATATGAGATATCTCAGAGCATACACACTCCAATTTGGGTATCACAAGAAATCAAGAAATTGGTCGATCATTTGTTTCGTTTTGTTGGAAGAACGGGGAGAAAGATAGAGAGCTCAAGAATTGAGGTAGACAGACCTCTCTCCGAGACCATTCGATAGGGAAATTTGATAATTTGTCAGGTTTGGTTTAATCGATTTCTTCTCGTTTCTTTTAGTCGATATCTTCTATTTGCATGCAATTATCTTCAGCTTTATTGTTTTGCATGCGATTATGTTCTATTTGCATGCGATTAGCTGTGTAAAATTATTGATTTTGCGATATGTCTGAGGCGCTTTGCGTCGGAAGCGATCTTGCGTGACGTTGTATTTATTATAGGAGTATAAAAGAATCCGATATCCGCCATGCGTAGATTATCGTCTGTAATTGGATAATCGATTTTGTTAATTCGTTTTAAATTATAATTCACAAGTTAACATGCATAGATATTGGTTAGATTGAGAAATTAGGGCTAATTTTAAATCTACGTTTTTTTGTATCAAGAAAGTAGAGTTAGTAATGTAGATTAGTAAAAGATTGTGGTTAAGTATCTGTGTTACCATTAAGCCTTTTCCCTTTTGCATTTCTCGGGGGTCTAATGACGATACAGAAAATTCGTAATCCCCAAACAAACTCTGAACCATGGGAAGAAAAAGGGCGACAAGTCAACAGGTTCGGTCTGGTGTCAATAATGGGACCCAAGAGGTAGCAAATCTGTTATATATATATATATCTATTAGTTCTGTCACTAGTTATAATATTTCCTTAGTATGTTGAGTACCAAATTATTGGATATCTACATAGAGAAGTACATCTGAAATACAATTATCATGTTTGTTTTTAAAGAGTTAACGGCTGTTTTAGTGGCTTTTTTGACACGGCATTGAAAAGCACACGGGAATAAGATGTACCGCTTTTGGGTACAATTTCACCATGTCATGATGTTTTAGTCCCAGTTGAGCATCAAGCAAAAAAAAAAAAAAAGATGGAAAAATTGATTGCAAGTATTTGTGGCAGCTGTAAAGATTTTTTTGATAACATATCATTTGAATTTGTATTTTGTTTATGTGAATTTATTCTCGCAAATTTCTTTCTTATTTAGGGCTTTCCTTCTAGTCACATCTTAAGAAAACAATATTTGCTTTTGTAGGCTGTTGCAGACCTCTTGGTGGCAGTGAGTTCGTTCGTGACTGACCTCACTGAATGCCCGTCTGATTGGAAAACCAGGAAAATACAAAAGATTATAAATACCATAAACAAACCGGTGCCGCCCTCAAGGGAACAGCATGTCTCTGCCAATGGCATCTCTGACGACTCTGCGATGGACTCTGAGGATAATGAAATTGCTGACGAGAATGATGTCGATCGCAGCCTCAAGCACCAGAGATGCCAGTTGTCCGGGGTTCCCATACCAGATGAGAACAGAAGCCCGGCAGAAGAACCCTCGACTGTACAACCAACCAAGAAACGGGTCAGGCCCCTGGATCACTCTGTCGACAAGAGGCGTTGTCGGTCAAACAATGCACGTCACAGCCGAGGGACAGTGGGGGCTTCGATGAAGAAAACGGGCTTTCCTTGTCAGCGGTGCCCAGATTTTGAGGACCTGGGTTACTGTGCTAGAGGGGATATGTGCCCCATGGATCATGGCCCCAATTGCATTATTATGAACCTCGTACGGGCACCATAAGCACTTAATTTCACCTTCTTTTTTATTGGCTCCTGTATTTGTGTTCTTTATTGGCAATTTTCATGATTTGAATGCACAAAGAGGCTATGTTATATTTATATTTTTTTATTATGAAAAATGGAGTACAATTTAAACTTACGATAAGACTTGTTTAATCAGTTGCAATTAGGGTAATCCTAGCTGTCACATTAAAAGCCCTATTATTGTCAATGGAAACTGAGTTGTGCTATTTATGTTTAGACATGACTGAAATTGACCTTTGATCTTCCTATTATTTTTTTCAGACCTTTCTGGAGCGGAATCTAATGGGAATGCAGCCTGATCCGATACCTAAATCGGTTACGCTTTCAGACCCTTTGAGGTTGAGCGGTGTGCTCGCATCTGCTGTCAATGCTCCAGATGCTGGTGCGTACAACCCCGATCAACCTTTATGGGCAAACGGCCAGTTGGTGGCTCCTGATGCTGATATGACTGACCCAGATCAAGCTCTGTGGTCAAACGGCCTGCCCATGGCTTCTCCAAACCGTACTAGTGCGTGTACCAGCACTGGTGCAAGTGCCAATAACCGCTCTTATCACCCTGACCCAGGCACGTCTGTGCGGGGTCGTATTGGAAACGCTTACAAGAGTTGCGGTGAAAGGGAACCCAGTACTAGGCCAGACGACATGCAGGAGCAGGAGGATTCGACGAGTACGGGGAATACTGGTGCAGGCTGTCAGAGAACTTCATTAGTCTAACAACCTTGGAAGCACTAGCTTATTTCTTTCTGTTCCTTTTTTATTTTTTCTGTGACAGCTGTTATAAGCCAGAATAGTGTGTGGTAGGTTTAGCTATTCTTGTGGTAGTTTTCAAACGGCAGTTGATATTACTCGCTTTATTTTTTGGTTCTACAAAAATGGTTATTGTTCGTTCTTTTAGGTTTTGTTATGCATTGAGTTATTCACATGATTGTTTTTTAGTAGCATTGAAAAAAAAAATTAAATTCATGGCATCAGAATCTTCTTCATGTTGAAAATAATAATCAGTCCGTATAAACTCTGGCGATTTGAAGAGACCTTATATTTGTTGAAGTGCGTGACACTATTTCTGGATAGACGTGGCTGAGTTATATAATTTAATAATATTTTATAAATTATATTGCTTATAGAGGGTGAGGGTCTCTTATTTGGGATAAACATTACAAATAGAGTTGGTCAAAATTTATTAGTGTTATTCAGTCATTTCTCATCAGTTACTCGTTATCAGTGCTTTATATGTGCTGGTTTTAACCTCAACCATGTACTCAGGATAAAAGAAAACTTGTAGTGTCATTCACATAATTTAAAAATAATTGGTGTCAATTTCCAATAAAGACCTATAAAAGTGTCTTTTAACAATGTTATATATGATTGAGATTATAAAGAATAAAAATATTTTAAAATAATAAAAACGTTTGATGAGCCAATTTTTTTTTATGCTGGCTAATTCTTCCTGGAAAAAATCATATAAAAAACATAGCTAAAAACAACATAGTTACAATTTCTTTAATAATCTTCACCGAAGAAAATAATTTAGAGAACTAATTAATTTTACAAATTTTGTATGTGCATTAGTTATAATTCCACACATTCAAAAGTATTTATTAGTGAAGGATAATTTTCTAACTTTACGATTAATTTTACCATAATTAATGACGCATCCAACAATTGAAAATATTTAATGTCTTGAAATATATTGGATGGTTAGAAAGTCAACTAAATATCAATTCTTAAAAAAAATGTTTATAGCATAGACAGCTAGTTCTTGTTTTATGTAATTAGAAGTTTCTGTGCATTTCATAGTACAAAAACTTAATTAGTATAATAAAGTTTATTGAGAAATAATGTGGACTTAATGCAAATGTAAAGCTCATGCTTTATTGATATATATATATATATGATTCTTCTTTATGTTTTTTTAAAGAGTAACGAGAGAGAAAAAAAATCACTCATATAAGTTGTACTTTTGTTGTTGTTGTCTTAGGCTCTGTTCGGCAGATTATTATTCACATGGAAAAAAAAAAATTCACTCAGACCAAAGTTTTTTTCCCCCACGGTGAACAGTAAAAATTAGTTCAAAACTTTTGGTTCCCATTCCTATTCCTTAGCATGCCGCCGAACAGGGACTTAGTGTGACACATTTTGTTGTTATATTATGACTCTTGTTATTGTTAGAAGGAATATATGCGTTTATGTACGTAATATAGAGAATATAAATCATGTTTAATTAAATGAGATCATTAAATGACAAATAACATTTCTTAAATGATTAAAAAAAAAGAAAAGAAACAAAGAGATGATCACTCAATTATCAACAAATTCAATTTTTTTTTAAAAATAAAATAGAAAGAAATCAGTTTCAATCAGAAAATCAAGTATTGGACAACAAAATAATAGAGTTTAGGAAAGCTTTTCAAAAAAAAGAATGAGAACAGAGGAGGAAATGTAAATTATGTGAAATAAAGAGTGTTGAAGAGACGTCGACGGGTATGTCCAGCGAGTACGTGTCTATATAAATTCAAATTTATATACATAAAAATCATCAAATGATGCATAAAATAAAATAAAAAAGATAGATTATTTAATTGTAGGGATGTTTAATTTAAAATTTATTTTTTTAATCATAATATCTACATACTTAATAAGAAAAATAAGAGAGATCCTATGTTCAAGATTAAAAATAGAATGCGCCACTATAAAAGATAATAATGAGAATATGCCAGTATTTTGATTTTGACCTCACTGAACTAACAATTCTTAAAATTCCCCGTAATAACTATTGGCTTTTGCTATATGATTTTTGACTCTTTGTTTGAAACTTCAAATGTGACATTCTTTAATAAAATAATTTTCAATTCCCAATGCAACATCTTCAGGAAAAAAATATAGCCGCCATTAAAACATACTAGTATCGGGACCGTGCATTGCAACGGAGAAATATTATAAGATTAAATAAAATATGAATATACTTTTTTATTTGACATTCACACAAAATTAAAAAAAATGAAAATAAAAGACAAATTGAAAAAATATAAAAATTCAAATAATAAATAAAAATAAAGAAAAAAAGAGACAAAATGTATGATGATTTTTTTTTTGAAATATCATTTCGATTTAAAGAGACACATCATTAAACAATTTAGAGGAGATGATATGTAAAGAAACAAATTTGAAAAATATATAATTAAATGATTGAAATAAGGATTTTCTCTACATATATATTATTCATGAAAATTATTTTAATAATAGAAATTTCTCTACATATCATTTATGTACATGAAAGTTTTAGATAGGATTCATTTTCTCTTCATATCAGAAAGATTTATTGCTTTTGTCAGCACAAGATCTGATATTCATCTATTTATAAAAATACAATAACCCTAAACAAAATAAAAATAATATGATTGTTTTCATTTTCATTGTCGAAACTATAGAGAAAGAGGATAAATGAAGGAATCAAATCATCCGCCCACAAGCGGGTAGAATTTTCCTGTCATCTATGAAAACTAACAAATCCTGGTCTGCCACATTTTCGACCTCTCAATGGTGGTTTTCACAATAATTAAATACTTGGTATGTCATTAATGTTTCTAAGCATAGAAAAATCGACTCACGTGGTCAACAAAAATAGAAAAAAAAATCCAGTTTGTCTTTATGAAATCTCCATTATTATATTATGACACAAGTAAAATAAATTTATAACAAATTACCAGAAGATATTTTTTTTTATCAAAAAAAAAAAGTCATATAGAAGAGAGTTCCAATACAACAAATTTTATGTGCAATTTGAGTTATAAATTTTCAAATATAAATACAAAAGTAAACTTTGAACATTTTATAGCACAAAAATTTTACCAGAGAATTTTGAATTTTAAAAATTATCATTAAATAATATAGAAAAATTGATGGAGTACGTTAGATTTTCAAAGGTCTAGAAGGCTCTAAGTTAGTGGTTTGAATTTAAAACTTTTGAACCAAGTTAGTAGTTCAGATTCAAACTTTGAAGCCGAATTAGTGGTTCCGATTTAAACTTTGGACCCAAACTACTAACTTAATTCCAAAATTTAAATCCGAGTTACCCACTCAGCGCCTGCTAAGCCATAAAAAAATTCATGTACTGAATCTATATTCTTATATTATTTAATAATAATTTATAAAAATAAAAAAATTCTCTATAATGCTACGACATTTTGTAGGAAAATTTATTTTTTGTTTATATTTGAAATTTTTTAACCCAAATTGCACATTAAATTTGTTATATCGAAACTCTCATTTGGATAACTTCACATAAAGAATATCTTGTGACGTTCTTATTATTAATTTTTTTATATTCATTATAATGATTATTCTCTAGATAAATTATCGTATTATTAAAAAATTTATAAAAGACATTGGATTGTATTTTCCATCTTTGTTCATTATATGAGTTAAATTTTCGGCATTTAAAAAACTTTATATATAAGTTAGTCTACACATATTAATGACAATTGACAATTGTAAACCTTCATTGAGAGTTAGCAAAACAAGGCATGCTCAGATTAATTAGTTTTTATAGATGGCAGGGAAATGAAACGGAGGAAGTAGAGAAATAAGGAAATAATTTAATTGGAAGAATAAAATATAGCTCTAAGGAGAAATAAGAAAACGAATTGCTAAGGATTTATTCAATTTTAATGTGATAAACCATGTAGCAGTCTGTGTGGCGAGCATGTTTTTAACTAAATTTAAATTTCTACACATAAAATAGATGTTTATAATCAAAAGAAGACAGGTTATTTTATTGGAGGGTTGATATTCAATTCGAAAATTTATCCTTCAATCTTAGCCGTTGGAGGATCAGGACAACTACGTGCATAATATAAGAATTGAGATTTACAAAAGAAAAATCAGTTACATATAAGAAAAGGTGATAAAATAAATTAAGAATCCGAATTATATCCGTATTCGTATTCGTATCTGAAAAATATTCGATCCGTATCCGTTTAATATCCGATCCGTATTCGTATATATTTTAATATCCAATCCGTATCTGTATCCGTATCCGATTAATATCCGATCCGTATCCCGTATCCAAAAAAAAAAACGGACACGGATATGATTTTAGCACTATCAAATCCGTATCCGAT